>NC_012874.2:64701474-66046848 GCF_000003195.3 Sorghum bicolor | reverse complement strand
GACTGGGTCTTGGTCCTTATCAATTTTGCTTTGAAAAGGAGATTGGGGTTGTTATAATCTTAGTTTGGGTACCCTGGTTTATGGTAGCCGACATACTTATATATTTATTTAATAAGCATTGCGTAACCATCCTGAAATAAATAAATAAATAAATAAATAATCTCAAGGACAAATATTCCATGACCAGCTCTTCATCCAGTCGGACACTGGAAGGCTATTCATGATTATTATTAGTATATATAGGCATCTAGCTAGCTAGGTCATGACTTGAGAAAGACCCTGCATAGACACTTGAGAAAAGACCCCGATGACACTATATCTGGTATAGAGAGAAATGGTTTTCTAAAGTAACTATACTTCATTAATATTATGTAGATCCTGTTCGCTGAAAAGTCATGACTGCAAGTATTGTTCGCTGATTTATTGTGAGAGAAAAACACTGGTAGCTGGTAAAAAAAAATATAGCTTATAAGACAAACGAACGAAGCCATATGGAAATCCCATGTGTTGTTGTGGTACTCTTTTAAAAAATAAATTAAACTGTTACATATATGAGTTAAATTATTCATATGTACTTACATCTATCCTTATCGAAATTGGCCGGCTACATTAAGAGGTTGGATGTTAGTGGGATGGCACAACGGCTATTATCAAAGATGGTTTCATTAAACGGTTGGATGTTAGTGGGATGACATGGCTACTAGTGGAAGATGATGTGGATAGTTAGTGGAGGAATAATATGAATGATTTACATGTTGAGGTAGAACTTGTAGTGTGAAATTAGCTTCATAAAAGTTATAGATAAATTATAGATAGGTCAAGGGCATTATTGCATCATATTCCTGATGTTACATAGAAACCTAAACAAGATGTTTTCTCAGTTTTCCTAGCTTAAAAAATATTCTAGTTACATATGAAAGGTAGGACTTGAATGTCCGATGAGCGAAGGACAACAATGACAAGGTCTTCCATTTACTCCTCTCCTGTGACTAGATCTATGTGGATTGTCGACCGACATAGAGGTTTGAGCTAGGGGCACATGGCTACCGATGTTCTAGGTGGGTCGCATGCATTGCAAGGGACTAGGGCAGCAAATCCTTCTCTATCGGTGGTTCTGCCTCCAACTACAGGTGGCTCGGTGCGGCGTGACGACCTGTTCAACACAACCATGGGTGGGGGTGTACCCTACCACCCTAGGGGCCATCAATCTAGGTCGATGCTCCACATTTGTGCTTCCATGTCATGTATTTCACGTGTATTATTGCTGCATCGGGTGGGATATGGAGGCCCTCATGTGAAAACTCCACTCGGCCTCGTGCCTATGCTATAGATAGTGACATCATATGTGCCATTCTCCTCCTCAGAGGCACCATTGTTGTGAGGAATCTCCTTCCCTGCCTTAGGTAAAGAATCTATAGGGTATAAACCTTGCTCTGAGTGGTCGGACCGACGATGACTATAGTTGATAGTCATTACACATCATAATATCTGATTATCAAACATCTCAGTAATAAAGAAAACTAACATATTTCTCTTGTATATTTTTACTTTGAATAACCTAGCTCCATACATGTATTAGTGAGTATATGGTGACTCTGTTACACGGGCATGCACAAAAAAGGGGAGCCAGTTTGGCCTACTAGCCAGGTCACTCATTCCCTACGATCGGCCAACCTATCAGTGGCACCAAAGCAAACTTCAGTGCAAAGAAAGAGAACACACTTCTCATCGTTGTGCACCATGGATAATGATGGTTTCATATAAGAGATGATATGATATCAAGCCAACTAGGAGGCACAGCTCCACCTAAACACCATCACTAGAGAGTGGACTAACTTACTTGTGAAGGATGGAGAGTCTAAAAGGCAATGGGTGACCGACCAACCCCCCTCTAACCCCAAACAACCTTAAACTACCTTAGGTACTTGTAAATTGGCTTCGCGGATGCACCTAAGCATTTGATCACAAGGAAGTGGATCATAGAAGGACAATCTGTCTCTAGATCCAAAATGTTTCTATGAGAATATGGAATCCTATCAAACACCCATGCAAAACACCAAAAAATACTCCTTTGGGACACCAACTTTTCTATTTGTGGTAATTCATGTAAAGCTCATACACTAAATGTTCTAATGAGCATAAATCTTGTTCATAATAATAAAGAACTTCTTAAATTCTTCAAAAGGTGGAACCCCACATGAGAGAAAAAACACCAACTACCCAATCTTATGGTTTCTTGGATATTTGGAAGTTCCTTCATATCTATTGTGTAGACATGCATGCACTAGATGGACAATATGCACTAAAATATTATGGCTTCACAAAGATAAATGGGCAATATAAACAACTTCATGCTATCCACATACAATACAGGTTCCCAACTTGTTATACTGAATGTTACTTTACATGTCACATTACGTACAAACACAAATAATTTCTTCACTACATGTTGACAAAATTACTTTCAAAACTAGGTGAGGTTTGTACAACATATGTCCTAGTAATTTATTTTCTTTATTACAATTTACAAAGTATTTTACCAATGTGGGTGATGGTGACAATAGTGTATAACAAATAATAAGAAGGCTTTGGTAAATCCTTGTATTGGGGATGGAGGTTCAAAAATGAAAATAAATAAACATGGATCTTACTCACTAGGGCTTAGGAAACACACTAATAGTGTTGGCATTGGTCAGCAAGTAGTTGTAGTAGCTAGTCAAGATTTAAATCTAGGTTTGCAAACAAAATTCCCCTAGACGTGGCTCAAACAAAATAGTAGGCACTAGCCTATATGGTGACAATTGTGTGGTCCTACCAATAGCAGTAGTGGTCACTAGCCTAGGTTATAGCGCAACCCTAGGGTGAGGTCATGGTTCAAGGGTTTTCTTGTTCGGTTTCACAAGTTCCTACTTATTGCAAAGCCACGAGGTTGTTTTTTCCCAAGCAAGCAAGTTTATGTATTAGGAATTAGACATTTTATGTAAATTTTGATTTTGACATTTAATTTTACCTCAAAATGGGTGAAACACATGTGCATCCACCAACTATCACCCAAAATAGATCAATAGATCCCCTATCCCCTTTCAAATATCATGTGTTTGGAAACAATCAGGGTTCTCTCCCTTCTATTTAGTGCCATCCTTGATGACATCATTTCTTAGATTGAGTGGTAGAGTAGTGGTGAAGCCATACTGCATCTCCATGTGAGTGGAACTTACATGGATGCATGTGTTGCTACTGCATACCGCTCCTTTGGGACACCCGAACTCTTTATAAGTTTTGGGATGAGACGGGGTCTCAAGAAAGAGGCAAAACTAAGGCCTTGTTCAGTTCACGAAAATTTTTGGTTTTGGTTACTGTAGCATTTTCGTTTGTATTTGACAAATTTTATCTAATGATGGACTAACTAGGCTCAAAAGATTCGTCTTGTAAATTATAGGCAAACAATGCAATTAGATTTTGTTTTCATCTATATTTAATGCTTCATGCATGCATCTAAAGATTCGATGTGACAGGAAATCTTGAAAAATTTTGGGAACTGAACAAGGCCTAACAACCCTAAGTCCTCCTGTTGACACCGTTTTTGGGCACATGTCCATGATCGGTAGAATGCAGGTTGGCAGGTCGAGACGGCAGTGCTTGGTCTACAGGATGAGTTGCCGATGAGGATGGTAGCCGATGGAGGGACGGCTGAACATGACCAAGTCCATAGGTGATGATGTGTTTGTGCCGATGGCTACAACAAGGGAGTCTGCCGACGACGCGGAGGAAGAACCTAAAGGTTGCCGATCGGCTTGTGGAGGTGTTCCAGTTTGTCACGGGAGGATAGTTTTATGTTTTTCTTAGTTATTTAGATCGTTTTGTATACGGATTCTGTTTAATTTAGAATTCGAGTTCTAGTCGTGTCTGGTTGTAGCTCTACGAACAGGGTATAAATGTAGACCCTGAGGCTTTGTAAACATGAATCTATCAATCAATCAAACACCAGTTTTTACTCATATTCTAGCATATACTTTTTTGACGACTTCGTCATACTTTTTCCTTTTACTACGAGTTCTTATGAATTCGTCGACTTAAGCTCGGCGTGTTCTCAAGTTCCGCGTGAATACCTCTTGGCCATGGCATCCGGGCGCCTCGCTGTTGTCGGGACCAAAGTATTCGAGTTAGCACCTTTGCCGATAGTAAGGTCAAATCGGCTGGCATGCCTTAACGTTTAAATCGGGTATTAGCCCTTTGTGTTTGCAGATCCACTTTTGCATCAACACATCTTTTGGCACGCCTTAACGTTTAAATTGGGTATTAGCCCTTTGTGTTTGCAGATCCGCTTTTGCATCAACACATCTTTTGGCACGCCCAGTGGGACAAGATTCAAGATCAAGATCAACATGTCGAATACTGAGTTCGACTTGGAGAATGTTATCCCCATGACAGAAGATAGTCTCAAAGATGAGCAGAAGCAAGCTATTGCTAAAGCCATGGAGGATTACAAGCAGCAATGCCTGAGGTCCTTCAGCATAAATAGGAGCGGCGAGGTGATCCAGAAGGATGCGCTGCCGATGCCTCGGCAGATTACTTTTGAAGCCAATCCTGGTAAACTTCAAGAGATGGTCGATAATGCTGTCAACCGTGCCTTGATCAACCAAGCTGGTGTGCTGTCTAATACGGTTTTCAATGCCGTGGCTACAACTTTCAAGGAAGGACAATTGCCACCAGATTATGTGGGCCTCTCTCATCATCAGCCAGGGTCACCGGTGGTCACAGCTCCATCGGCTGCTACGGCCGCTGCGGGCACGGAAATTCCTGTTCCTCCAAGCATGTTAGGAGTCACTAATGCACGATCTACGCCGATGACGACTAATCCACCGACTTCAGATGGGCAGATTAAACTCGCTACAGATCTGTTGGCATCGGCGATGTCGGGATCGATTCCTCCTCCTAACTGGTGGGGTTATGGTATGCCTCCAGAGTTAACACCGGGTACATCACAGACGACTGATGTGAGAGGCAAGGCTCCTATGGCATCGGCACCCCCAAGCATGCCGATGAATCAGAGTCCCCAGTATACTACAACTACTACTGTAAGACCTTACACGGGGAATTCTCAAGCTTCGATGTTCCAGATGCCTAATGCATCGGCAGACTCAATGCTGATGCAACAGAGGTTTATGACTCAGCCAGGGTATGTCAATTCAATGATGATGCCCAATTACCAGTCATCGGCAAGACTTATGCCGATGAATGCTAATAGTGGATGGCTTGGGCAGCAAGTCTTTCCGCAAACGCCCCAACAGAATCATCAGGCTACAGGGTTCCAGCAAGGCCAGATCTACTCCGGGTTCCATAATCAGGGACTACCCAATCAGCCAATGAATCTTGGGCAGCAAATCGGCACACAGCTGTTTGGTGGTCAGCAGATGGGTGGCCAGATGATTAACCCAATGTTCCATGCAGATCGTACGCCGCATAGACACGTGGAAGCTTACCAGCAGGCGCCGGATCCGCAACCACCTCATCGGCAAGATGCCGATGCTTATTGGGCCGATAAGATTGCTGAAGTGATGAGAGATCAATTTGGGATAAAACCCAAAGTCAACACTTACTCTTATCGGACACCGTATCCTCCCGCATATGATTTGATCCCGCTTCCAAATCGGTACAAGGTACCGGATTTTACTAAGTTTTCTGGGTAGGATGACACATCAACCATGGAACACGTCAACAGGTTCATCATCTAGTGCGGGGAAGCTCGCAATAGGGACGAGTTAAGGGTTCGCTTATTCTCGTCATCACTGTCCGGATCGGCTTTCACCTGGTTTATATCATTACCTCCCAATTCAGTGATTACTTGGGCCGATTTGGAGAAACAATTCCACAAATACTTCTTTTCTGGGGTCCATGAGAAGAAGATTACCGATTTGGTCAAATTGAGGCAACGCTATGATGAATCGGTTGAAGGTTTTGTGTAGTGGATACGGGAAGTCAAGAACAAATGCTATAGCCTGGTTCTGGATGATCGGCAGCTAGCCGATTTGGCTTTCCAGGGTTTGTTGCCACACATCAGGGACAAGTATGCGTCTCAGGAGTTTGAAAGCTTAAGCCATTTGGTGCAGAGGATTTCTGATCAAGATATCAAGCCATTTGAACCCAAGAGAGCATGGAACAAGAAGGTGTCCTTTGTTGATGAAGCAGCAAGCTCAGATTCTGATGAAGAACCAGTCATCGGCTTGGCAGAATGGGTGAAAAATAAAAAGCCGATGTCTTGCCCTTTTGGGCATAAAGAGCCAGAGAGATTCGCGTTTGATATCACTAAGGCCGATCGGATATTTGACTTTCTACTTCAGGAAGGTCAGATCAAATTATCACCCAATCATGTGATCCCATCGGCTGAGGAGTTGAAAAAGATGAAGTATTGTAAGTGGCACAATGCAACTTCTCACGACACCAATGAGTGTAAAGTTTTTAGACAGCAGCTACAAATCGGCTATAGAGTCAGGGAGGATCAAATTTGACAGCTCCAAAGCTCAGAAGCCGATGAAGATTGATCAACATCCTTTCCCAACAAACATGCTGGATGCTAAGGGAAAGGCCAAGGTCTTAACATCGGAAGCAGCTGAAAGAAGTGCATCGGTGGATCCTCAGCATCAAATCACTACTGTCGATGCAAAAGGAAAAGGCCTAGTCCATGGGGGAACTAATTCAGGAAGGCCTCCCCGATCTGGTATCGTGATAACTCACAGAAGGCCTCGGGAAACTTGGCAACAACGTGAGGATCGGTATCGGCGCCAGCAGGAAGATTATCGTCGGGAAGAAGAAAGACGCCGACAGGAGTGGAATCGGCATAGGGATCACTAGAACTGTCCGTTCTTCATCCATTGCTGGGAGGAGAATATCAAGCTTCCAACTATCAGAGATTGTCCTAAGTGCAACGGTCATGATCGGTATGACAGATCCGATCGGCACTATCACGAAGATGATCGGCGATTTAACGGGCCGATTAGGGGAAGAGCGTCCGTTCATGATCGGCTGGGGGGCAGGCTCAGTGTGCACGACAGGCTTGGCGATCGTGCTCAATATTTTCCCAGGAACCAGGAAGAACTCCAAGAGATGGCTAATGCGTGGGTTCCCGATGAGTTCATTTTTTGTCGAGACGCCAATACTTACCGGATAGAGCCAAAAGAGAATCATCGCCCATCGGTGAGGCAGCAACAACTTCCTCCAAGGTGTCCAGAGGGGTTAACCAGGACGCAGAAGAGAAGACTGCAGCGCGAAAGGTGAGAAGAGTTAAGCAAGGGCGGGAACTCTGGTCAGTCTGGGGTCAGCAATCAAATCCTAAGGAGAAAGGGCCTTCGGCAGATGTCAACATGGTATTTATGTTGCCGATGGAATTCCTGGCGCCGTCTATTGATGATGAGTTGGAGTTTTCCGACCAAATAGCTCAGTTGGCTCTGGACCCAATGACCGCCATCTTTGAAAAGCCTGCCGACAACGAAAGGCAACATCTTAAGGCCCTATTCGTCAAAGGAAGAGTAGATGGTCAGCCGATGACCAAAATTTTGGTTGACGGTGGAGCTGCTATCAATATCATGCCATATGCAGTGTATCAGAAGCTTGGGAAAGGAGATCAAGATTTGACTAAGACCGATATGATGCTCAAGGACTTTGAAGGCAATGTGTCTCCGGTCAAGGGGGCTGTATGCGTTGAATTGACCATCGGCAGCAAAACCTTGCCGACAACCTTCTTCGTAATCAGTGGAAAAGGTGCTTATAACTTACTGTTGGGGAGAGATTGGATTCATGCCAATTGTTGCATCCCGTCTACAATGCACCAATGCTTGGTTCAGTGTATAGGTGACAAGATTGAAATTGTCCCAGGAGATTCTTCCTATGTTATTGCATCGGCAGAAGCAGACACCTACGAAAGAACTAGGTGTATTTCAGGAGAGGTCTGGGAAAGAGATTTCCTCAAGGTTGCCGATTATGAAATTCCATCGATCCAAGCAGTCGGTTCTGACGAAGGTTTTTAATGGATAGATTCGCTGATGATGGAAAGTTAGGCCAAGGGTTCACATCGACCGATGATTTGGTAAAAGTAGATATAGGTAGTGGTGATAAACCTAGACCTACTTTTATTAGTGCCAAGTTGAATTCTGAGTGTAAGCAACAGTTAACTGATTTGTTAAAGGAATATAAAGATTGCTTCGCTTGGGATTATACTGAGATGCCTGGTTTAGACCGATCGATTGTTGAACATCGGTTGCCTATCAAGTCTGGATTTCGGCCACATCAGCAGCCAGCTCGCCGATGTAATCCTAATATTCTTCCTGACATCAAGGCCGAAATAACTAAACTTATTGAAGCCAAATTTATTCGGCAGTGTCGGTATGCCGAGTGGATTTCCAATGTTGTTCTGGTTTACAAGAAGAACGGGAAGCTTCGGGTCTGCATTGATTTCAGGAATCTTAACAAAGCTACACCGATGGATGGCTACCCAATGCCAGTTGCCGATCTGCTAGTTGACGCTGCGGCTGGGCATCGGATTATTAGCTTTATGGATGGTAATGCAGGATACAATCAAATATTCATGGCTGAAGAGGATATTCCAAAGACTGCATTTTGATGTCCTGGTCATGTCGGGTTGTTTGAATGGATAGTCATGACCTTCGGCTTGAAGAATGCTGGTGCTACTTATCAGAGGGCTATGAATTTTATCTTTCATGAGTTCATCGGCAAGTTGGTGGAGATTTATATTGATGATGTGGTGGTTAAGTCTGGAGACTTCACAAAACATCTTGCCGATCTACGAAAGGTGTTGGAGTGCACAAGGAAGCATGGTTTGAAAATGAATCCCAATAAGTGTGCATTTGGTGTATCGGCAGGACAGTTTCTTGGTTTCATGGTGCATCAAAGGGGGATTGAGATTAGTCGAAGATCTATTGATGCTATCAACAAAATAGTTGCCCCTGTTGGGTATTCTTAACATCATTACCAAAAGTAGACTAAGTTCTAAATCTAGCAACGGTGCCAAAAATGTCAAACCTATCCCTCACACCACTTACGCCAAGTTGTCATCCCCAGCATGATATGAGAGACGCGGTATTGATTTATGCAATTGCTCTTCTAAATAAATAATGAATGGGATCTGCAAGCGCACAGATTAATACCGATGTAGCATTTTAACCGGGAAGTATTCCAGGTATCGTTATTTATATTTTTACCACTGGGAAGGGATTAGAAATCATCACTAATGATTACAGAATAGAATATGAGATTGAGCATCTATCATTACATGTATAATTGAGAACATTATATCTAACTCTTCATACAGGGATAAGTGTCACATAAAAGATATATGAAATAATAATAGTGACAAGGATAACTAATCTGATCTAGCCACATAATAAATATGATAAGCACCTCAATTAGATACTCTAGAAAGTCATTAGCATGGTATTAGAACGAACTACAAGAATATTCCCTAAGTTATTCTTAACTATATAGTCTAGCATTATCATAATTAGTGCAAGCATACTTAGCAATCATTGCAAGACAAGACTACGCCCATGCATAGTGATATTAGCAAGGAATATGAGAAACATAGCAATCACTCCCCTGTAATAATGTTGCTCTGCCAGCCCAATACACGAGAGGGGGACTATATAAGAATCAATGAAGCTGTCACTATCACGAACCACCCCACGATCTGGCATATTGGGTACAATCGCAGATAAATACGGTATAAGCACCACGCCTACACAATATCTATCATTTACCCATGGATCCGATGGATAAACGCTATACGATCCTAAGCATGTATATAGATCAAATCTAACTAAGCCAAGTACATAACTATGATAAACTAAGAACAATATAATCTTGAATATAAGCAAGTAGAGCAAAGTCATAAGCAATATATTGAAGTAGAACAAAGTCATATTCATAATATTGAAGAACAAAGATAATTAGAAAGCAATTAGAAGCACAATTAGAGAATTACCAAGAATCCTCCTGACAGATCCGGAAACCAATCGAAGATTGACTCCTTCTAGTTCTAATCCTATGTAGCTATGCTAATCTAGATATCTAATTGATGTGGTGGCTCTAATCTTGATCAGAGGCTTCTTCTCCCTTGATGGAACAATGAATTAGGGTTGAGAGGCTCTCTCCTCCAGGGGCCACGGGGTCTGGTTTTATAGTCCCTCCAAGTGAATATGGGCCCTTGGATCAAACCGACATAGATTGTATGGTTTAGATTCATCCTTTAGGTCGGTGGAGATCTCCCGCAAAGCAGAGTCCTGATTGGACACAGGGGCAGGGCGGGCGCCCAGTAGGACAGGGCGGGCGCCCTGTCTCTGGCCCCGTTTCGCCTCCGCTTCGGTCTCGTGGCTTCTGGAGTCTTCTAGATGTAAGATAATTGCGCAGCACGTTAATATCTTTACGTAATCCTGACATGTGGGCCTTTCTTCCATATTTCCTGATAACCCCCTGCAGAAATAGACAAACACCAAAACTCGTGGAATTCTGTCAGATAAAACCCTAAGTCTAGATCTTGATTTCATTTGGATCCTTTTCTTTATTTATTTGATAATTAAATTTGATACTTAAGGACCGTCAACAAACTCCCCCAAGCTTACCTCTTGCTCGTCCCTGAGCAAGGATAGACTCAGCTATGGATCATAAGTAGTTGCAATATCTTTAAAAAATTTGACGGTTCACATGCTTTTAAATAAGATCTCATCTCTGAGTTAGAGTAAATTGTCAAGACTTAAAACTTACTTACTTTACCTTCACCATGGGACTTGTAACTGTCACTTCTGTCTTGAGTGGTTAAAAGATAGAACAGTCTAGTCAAGTGCCATGTCTCTTATTCTTGATCAGCTATAGCTCTGGGGTTTTTGCAGATTTTTAAATAAAACTCAGAGTTTCCTTGTATGATTCTCTCAGGTCTCTTTTTTATGGTATTTTTGGATCCTTACCAAGGCAGTGATGGTATATGCCTTCTCTCAAGATATGTAGTATTTATGGTATAAAGCATAATGACATTGCCTTCTCTCTCATCCTACTCTAATAAGGCTTTAATATCTGGAGCTCATAGGTGGGAGATAAAGTATACATACTTATAAGACATTTATTGCATAGTCAAACCAAGGATCCAAAGTAACAAGTCAATAAGCCAAATCAAGATGTGCATGTGTGGCGAATGAATGGTGTATGGTGATGATGGTGATAACAATGGTGAAAACAATGGTGGTGGAAGTCTAATTCTACTTTTGCTCTTTTGAGGGGATACATACCTTCCTTGCTTTTTGAAACTTTATGAGATGCTCTATATTTTTCTTTTCTCTTAGGTGGGTATCTTGTACCCCTAATTCTACTGTCGGACACTTGTCCGTTTTTACCTCTCGTCTCACTTTTCTTTTCTTTCGAGGTTCCGAGCACTTGCTCCTTTTTATTTCCTCGTATATTTTTTTTTATTAGAGCACTCATCTCTTGAGATAATATAGCAAGTGGTAGTAACAAGATAACTTGAGCATTTATTTCACAAGGGGAAAACAGAAATATTTTTGGCTATTCTCTCCCGGATTAGGAGTAGAATATTTTTAGGTGGTTCTGGAGATGGAAATGAATGGATATATGTGGATGGTACTTCCGGAGTAGAAGTAGCATATATGAGTGAACGTGCAAGTGAAATCTTGATTTAACCACATGACAAGCTCCTATGGGTCTACACAGCTTGACCACACTCAATGCTCATAAGCAGTAAATATTAAATGTGTGGCTCAAAGTGTAGCAAGCATGTATATATGGCTGTGGTAGGAATTTAAACTCTCATCATACAGGAACTCATCATGCAACATTTTAAAGATTTTCAAAGATAAAATTCTCCAGAATTCTAGCATCTCTAGGAACAGATAAACAGCAGCTCAACCTTCCCATATCATATCCGTTAACTAACAACTTAGACTTCAGATCAAGTTTTCATCCCACAAGTTTAGGTCTAGAGCAAGCTTTAAATTATAACAGTTATATCTAAACTTGAGAGAGAACTTAAAATTTGCAAATTAGGCAGAGCAACTATTTATCATATCCATGCTTAAGTTTTATTTAGATACAGATTAGCATAGCCACTTTATTTATTTATTAAACACACTAAGCAAAAGATATATATATATATATATAAGCATAAAATCTTTATTTGGTTTTTCCATAGTTTATGTGTATTTTAATATTCTAAAATAATATAAGTATAAAGATAGATAGAAATACTTATCGTGATAAATGGGGGTGCTCTCCCCCAAACTGAATTTTGACGTAATTTCTCTTGGTGTAGCTGGCAGGTGGTAGAGGTTTATTTGAAAGTCAGCAGCATTCTGACAGCGATTAGTTAGAATGTCCTCCGTCTGCCAGTCTTCTTGATTCTTAAATTTCTGTGGAGCTCAAATAGACAACAAAGCTTGTGGAACTGATTAAGTGTTAGCATAAATATCTAGCCTTTATTATGTTGAGACTCCTTAATAAATGTTACTCCCTGTTTTTATATTTTTGTTTTATAAAGCAGAAAAATATTTATTTTATTTTTATGCCACCACAGTGAATGTACTTATGGGTTTTATGCCACTCGTCTACTCACATGGGGCTTATAGTTTTTAACATTTTTATTTTCTTTTTAAGATAGTGTGAATATGATTAACTAAGTAAACTATTTGAAATAACTGAAAGGGAAAGGGTAACTACCAAGTTTACCTCTTGGCAAAGCGTTCGGTGTTTTTAAGTCCTCCGAACGGGACTCTCCAATTTCTTAATCGTCCTGAGGTTCGTTGGGTGGCGTAGTCGGTACTTCCGGCAGCGCCTCCTCTTCTTATATAGTTATCTTCATTTTTCATACCTGACTCGGTGCTTCAATCTCCTCTGGATAATTCTGTTTAAATTCAACATCTTCTGACCTTACAACTTCTCCTTCATAGTCTGCCCATCCGTCCTTGATGATCTGCCTCCTCTGGTTGCGGTTGCGTCTCTTTCTGACCTGCTTAGATTCTTCAACGATATAGTCGGGGTCAGTAAAATAACGGCGTACCTTCTCTGAGGGGAAGTGCATATGGACTTCTCCGGTTCCGGTGCTGAGGAACGGTCTTCCAAGGATGATGGGTGGATCGTACTCATCTTCTCCCATGTCAACAACTTGAAAGTCTGTGTAGACAAAGTGATCGTCTATTTTGACTGGGACATCAGTTACTATTCCTTTAACTTCTCGAAATGTCTGATCTGCCATCTGGAGCTGAATGTATGTTGGTCTTAGTGGCATGGTCCCGAACAAGAGCCGATAAGTGACTGCGGCCATTATATTGACGCCTGATCCGGTGTCGCAAATCGTCTTGTAGAAGTTATATCCATTTGTGGAGCAGTAGATGCTTGGCATTCCTGGGTCGTCCTTCTTGGTTAAAAACGGTGACTTAAGTTGATGATCTTGGCCTCCATGGATTGCAGTGACCATCTTAGCTGACTCGGTCCATATTTGCTTGTTCCTGTTTCTCCTGTTGGTCCTCTTCTTTGATTCACGTCTGGATTGATCTTGAATTTGTGTAGTCTTGTTCTTGAAGAAAAATGTCTCCTTCTTCCCTTTGACGTAGAAACTGATCTTGGCAGCACTAGCGTAGATGATAGCTCCCGTGGTGTTCAGAAATGGCCTCCCTAGGATGATAGGTGCTCTCTCATCATTTCCGGTCTCTACCACTACGAAGTCTGCTGGGGCATACAAGGTACCAACTTGGATACAAAGGTTCCTCACTATTCCTTTTGGGAAAGTTATCGTCTGATCTGCAAACTGCAAACACATGGTTGTCTCTAATAAAGGATATGTAAAGAATTTCTCATAGAGTACCCTGGGTATAATGTTGACGCTAGAGCCAAAGTCACAGAGTGCTTCTGGGAAGTCCACCATGCCGATGGAGATCGGGATGACGGGGCGTCCTGGATCGCCTCTCTTGACCGGCAGAAGGTCAGTAGAAAATTCATTGACGGGGTTACTCCAATTACCTGCATCAAACACGTCTACAAGATTTGCAGATTCTAATCCTTCCGGTTGTGATGGTATACCGAGGTTAGTAGTAGGAACAGCAGCAGCTATTTGATTTAACTGGGATTCAATCATTTTATTAAAGCTAATTTGATTCTTGATGGCAGTAGAAAAATTATCCATTCTATTATTTATATTTTCTAGCATTTTATCATTAGATGCCAATTTCTTAGATAGGTTATCCATTAGCTTTCCTTGATTAGACACTAACTCTCTCAAAGGTGGAAAATTATTATTGTTGTTGTAAGAATTGTTACCTTGATAATTACCTGAGTAGTTAGGCCTCTGTTGATTCTAACCTTGATTTTGTTGAGGACGGTTGTAGTAGTAGTTGTTGTTGTTGTTGATGTAGTTCACATCCTCAAGTATCTCAGGGCAGTGGTTGCCTG
This sequence comes from Sorghum bicolor, assembly GCF_000003195.3. NCBI lineage: Eukaryota > Viridiplantae > Streptophyta > Magnoliopsida > Poales > Poaceae > Sorghum > Sorghum bicolor. The sequence goes on along the minus strand of NC_012874.2, from coordinate 66,032,388 downwards.
AGTGTCCAGTGTCTCCACACTCCTCACAAGTCATGTGAGAGTCGTAGATGTGCATAACTTCTTTCTTGTCTCCAGCTCTATCGTCGAGCTTCTTCATGAGCAGGTCTAGCTTTGCAGACAGCATGTCTACCTCCTTCAGCTGATGTATACCTCCACCTCTCTTGCGTGTCTGGGTCCCCTCTTCATTCCAGCTTTGATTGGACGCCATCTTCTCCACAAGAGCTGTGGCTTGTGGTATAGTAAGTGATAAGAATGCTCCTCCAGCTGCAGCATCCATGGTCTCTCGAGCACTATTACTGAGCCCATGATAGAATGTCTGCATCAATAGCCAACTCTCCATTCCATGATGGGGACATTCTAGGATGTAGTCTTCAAAGCGCTCCCATGCTTCTGGAACAGATTCATCATTTTGTTGCTGAAAACTTGTAATCTTCCCACGGAGAGCATTAGTCTTGCCCATGGGAAAGAACTTTGCCAGGAAGTTTGTTGAGCAGAGTGCCCAGGTAGTATTCTTCTCCTTTGTAGCGTAGAACCACTGCTTCGCTCTTCCTAACAGTGAGAATGGAAAGAGGCGAAGTAGTATAGCATCTTTGGAAACTCCTTGTATGGTGAATGTGTTGCAAATCTCCAGGAAGTGTTGTAAATGAGCACTAGCATCTTCGTGTGCCTTCCCACAGAACTGGTTGGATTGCACTATGTTGATAAGTCCAGGCTTGAGCTCAAAGTTGCCATCGATCTCTGCAGCAGGTCCAGTGCGGATGTTGTCCGTAGTGGGAGCTGAGAACTCGCGGATTGATTTGTTCGCCATGGCCTCGAACTCTGAAGACAAGTTCCGGTGATCTTCTTGATTGGATGAAGCTTCTTGCTGAAGTGTTGATGATTTCTTTAGCTTGGCTCTCGTCTTCTTGAATAATGCTTTAGGATTGTCAACAAAATTTCCTGGAAAGATGTCTTCTATTCATACATTCCCCTGCATAAGATAAAATAGAAAAATATCGGGGTAAAACTGTATGAGAGAATAGATAAGCTCAATCATATTAGTGATGCGAATGATAACTCAAAATCCTTTATTCCATTCCTGATTAGTAATCAACCTTCCCCGGCAACGGCGCCAAAAATGCTTGTTGGGTATTCTTAACATCATTACCAAAAGTAGACTAAGTTCTAAATCTAGCAACGGTGCCAAAAATGCCAAACCTATCCCTCACACCACTTAAGCCAAGTTGTCATCCCCAGCATGATATGAGAGACGCGGTATTGATTTATGCAATTGCTCTTCTAAATAAATAATGAATGGGATCTGCAAGCGCACAGATTAATACCGATGTAGCATTTTAACCGGGAAGTATTCCAGGTATCGTTATTTATATTTTTACCACTGGGAAGGGATTAGAATTCATCACTAATGATTACAGAATAGAATATGAGATTGAGCATCTATCATTGCATGTATAATTGAGAACATTATATCTAACTCTTCATACAGGGATAAGTGTCACATAAAAGATATATGAAATAATAATAGTGACAAGGATAACTAATCTGATCTAGCCACATAATAAATATGATAAGCACCTCAATTAGATACTCTAGAAAGTCATTAGCATGGTATTAGAACGAACTACAAGAATATTCCCTAAGTTATTCTTAACTATATAGTCTAGCATTATCATAATTAGTGCAAGCATACTTAGCAATCATTGCAAGACAAGACTACGCCCATGCATAGTGATATTAGCAAGGAATATGAGAAACATAGCAATCACTCCCCTGTAATAATGTTGCTCTGCCAGCCCAATACACGAGAGGGGGACTATATAAGAATCAATGAAGCTGTCACTATCACGAACCACCCCACGATCTGGCATATTGGGTACAATCGCAGATAAATACGGTATAAGCACCACGCCTACACAATATCTATCATTTACCCATGGATCCGATGGATAAACGCTATACGATCCTAAGCATGTATATAGATCAAATCTAACTAAGCCAAGTACATAACTATGATAAACTAAGAACAATATAATCTTGAATATAAGCAAGTAGAGCAAAGTCATAAGCAATATATTGAAGTAGAACAAAGTCATATTCATAATATTGAAGAACAAAGATAATTAGAAAGCAATTAGAAGCACAATTAGAGAATTACCAAGAATCCTCCTGACAGATCCGGAAACCAATCGAAGATTGACTCCTTCTAGTTCTAATCCTATGTAGCTATGCTAATCTAGATATCTAATTGATGTGGTGGCTCTAATCTTGATCAGAGGCTTCTTCTCCCTTGATGGAACAATGAATTAGGGTTGAGAGGCTCTCTCCTCCAGGGGCCACGGGGTCTGGTTTTATAGTCCCTCCAAGTGAATATGGGCCCTTGGATCAAACCGACATAGATTGTATGGTTTAGATTCATCCTTTAGGTCGGTGAAGATCTCCCGCAAAGCAGAGTCCTGATTGGACACAGGGGCAGGGCGGGCGCCCAGTAGGACAGGGCGGGCGCCCTGTCTCTGGCCCCGTTTCGCCTCCGCTTCGGTCTCGTGGCTTCTGGAGTCTTCTAGATGTAAGATAATTGCGCAGCACGTTAATATCTTTACGTAATCCTGACATGTGGGCCTTTCTTCCATATTTCCTGATAACCCCCTGCAGAAATAGACAAACACCAAAACTCGTGGAATTCTGTCAGATAAAACCCTAAGTCTAGATCTTGATTTCATTTGGATCCTTTTCTTTATTTATTTGATAATTAAATTTGATACTTAAGGACCGTCAACAGCCCCTACCAATAAGACTGAGCTCCTGTCCTTGATCGGCAAGGTAAATTTTATCAGAAGATTTATATCTAATTTGTCTGGTAAAATTCGTGCTTTCAGTCCTCTTCTTAAGATAAAGGCCGATCAAGAATTTGTTTGGGGGAAAGAACAACAGTTGGCTCTGGATGAAATCAAGAATTATTTAGTGAATCCTCCAGTCCTGATCCCACCTCAGCAAGGGAAGCCCTTCAGATTGTATTTGTCTACCGATGGGATAGTTATCGGTTCGGCTTTAATTCAAGAATTTGAAGGGAAAGAACGTGTAATTTATTATTTAAGCAGGAGGTTGATTGATGCTGAGACTAGGTATTCGGCTATTGAGAAATTATGCTTGTGTTTGTATTTCTCTTGTATCAAGTTAAGGCACTACTTGCTATCGGCCGAATGCACTGTTATTTGCAAGGATGATGTGGTCCGATACATGCTGTCTATGCCGATCATGAGTGGCAGGTTCGGTAAATGGATTTTGGCGCTGTCGGAATTCGATCTGCATTACGAATCGGCCAAGGCAGTCAAAGGACAGATTATGGCTGATTTTGTAACTCAACATTGTGGTGTAGTGGAGGCTTTGGAAATTGTACCTTGGACGCTCTTCTTTGATGGATCCAAGTGTGACCGGGGGGCAGGAATTGGCATAGTATTAATTTTCCCTCGAGGAAGGAAGTATGAGTTTTCTTTACCGATTGTTGCCACGTCTACGAATAATCAGGCTGAGTATCAAGCTTTAATAAAGGGTTTGGAGTTATTGAGAGAAGTACATGTTGATGCTGTTGAGGTCTTCGGGGATTCTATGCTAGTTATAAATCAATTGGCTAGAAGCTATGAATGCCGAAGTGAGGTTCTCATAACTTATTACGAAAGGAGTACGCAACTGTTGAAGGAATTCAAAGATTTCCGATTAGAGCATGTTCCTCGATTGCATAATGAAGAGGCCAATCGGTTGGCCCAGCATGCCTCGGGATATCAGCCTATGATTAATGCAATATCGGCAATTGGTGCCGATGATTGGAGAAAAGAAATCATTGATTATTTGAAGGATCCATCTGAGAAAGTTGAAAGACGGGTTCGGTTTCAAGCCACCAAGTACGTGCTCCTCGAAGATGAATTGTATTATCGAACTATTGATGGGATTCTTCTCCGATGCTTAGGTAATGATGAAGCTAAGAGTTTGATGGGAGAAATCCATGAAGGGGTATGTGGAGCACATCAGTCGGCTTTTAAGATGAAGTGGATGATTAGGAGGAATGGATATTATTGGCCGACTATACTTGAGGATTGCTTTAAATATTTCAAAGGGTGTCAAGGATGTCAAAAGTTTGGTAATATTCAGAGGGCGCCTGCATCGGCTATGAATCCTATTATAAAGCCTTGGTCGTTCCGAGGATGGGCTATTGATTTGATCGGCCAGATTTATCCACCGTCTAGCAAAGGGCATAAATTTATTTTGGTTGCCACTGATTATTTCACTAAGTGGGTTGAAGCTATTCCTTTGAAAAAAGTTACATCGGCCAATATGATTGATTTCGTGAAGGAACACATCATTCACCGATTTGGAATTCCTCAGACGATTACTACCGATCAGGGCACCATGTTCACATCAGGGGAGTTTGATGAATTTGCAATCGGTATGGGAATTAAAATATTAAATTCTTCTCCTTACTATGCACAAGCTAATGGGCAGGCCGAGGCATCTAACAAAGGGATTATCAAGCTTATCAAGCGAAATATTGAGGAAAATCCTAGGAGGTGGCATACGTTGTTGAATGAAGCCTTGTGGTCATACCGGATGGCTTGTCATGGATCGACTCAGGTTTCACCTTATCAATTGGTGTATGGGCATGATGCAGTGCTACCTTGGGAAATTAAGGCTGGGTCTAGGCAAATATCTTTTCAAGATGAATTGGCTGCCGATGATTATGCTACTTTAATGACAGACGAGTTGGATGATCTAGCAGGACATCGGCTGAAGGCCTTGATGAGTATAGAAGAGAATAAGAAGAGAGTTGCCAGATGGTATTACAAGAAAGTAAAGGCTAAGGAGTTTGCCGATGGAGATTTGGTATAGAAATTGATCTTACCGATCGGGACTAAAAGTTCAAAATTTGGGAAGTGGTCTCCCAATTGGGAGGGTCCCTATCGGATAAGTCGATCGGCTCCTGGTAATGCCTATATTCTAGAAACTCTCGAAGGAGTCGAATTTCCCAGAGCATTAAATGGCAAATATTTGAAGAAGTATTACCCCAGCATATGGGTCGATGTATAAAAGTTAAGTGCCGATAACATCCCTATCGGCTGGGTCAAAATGTGTCTGGGGTCAGACTTAGTGTTTTAAAAGGGTGCCGACAACAGTCCTATCGGCTAGACCAAGTATCAGGGAGGTCGGGAAGCAGAAAAAGGCGAACGTGTTGCCGATGAAGAGCTCATAAGTCTAGCAGCGCCTGGATTGCCGATATGGCGCGTAGGCGGATTTGGTTAGCTGCTTCTATCTCTTTGGTGTCTTCATCGGCAGAGCCTTCCACCGGCTTCAATTTCTTCTTCAACTGCAATGCTTTGCGGCCATGGACGTTTTGTTCTTGCTCAAGAAGCTTGATTGTCTCTGGCAGTTGGCTTTCTTCTTGTCGGGCTTGGGACAGGGCATCCTCTACTTGCTTGAGTTCTGCCAGCAGAGTTTCTCTTCTTGCCGAAAAGTCAGAAATCTTTTGCTTCAGTAAATCTCCTGAGGACTTCAAGGTGCCGATGTTCTTGTGTTTTTTATCGGTAAGAAGCTTTTCTTTCATCATCTCCTCGAAAAGCTGAGTCTGAGCGGCTCTATCGGCAAGGCGCTGGGCAGCCCTCTGGTACTGCAGTTGACGGCTCTCTAGATGAGCTGCTTGAAAGAGGATTTCTTCGGCATCGGCGGGGATTTGGCCTCTTAGGGTCTTGAACAAAGCCTTGGCCGGATCAGAGTCATTGACTAGTTGGGCTGTGTCTTGGTGGAGGAGAGCCGATAGTTCTTCCAGCTTTGCCCTGACCTCTGCCGATGTGATCCCAACTGCCCGAGAAGAGCTTGCTTCTTCGCCTTCGTCTTCGGAGATGTCAATGGCGAAAGAAAATAGGCTGTCGGGAGAATCCTGCTCCTGAAGAAGAGTTAAAACGAGTTATTCTATGGTCCTATATTGATAAATGATACAGACAGGGATTGGATAACTTACTTGTTTCAGGGCAATCTCTCGCCTCTGACTGGAGGATGCCGGTAGAACCACAGGTTGATCGGCTGGGGTTGCCGATAGAACTATGTCGGCTGAAAGAATAGCAGAAACAATTGTAAGACAGAAGAAATAAGTTCATCGGCAATGATTTCATAGGAAGTGCGTTACCTTGGGGAAGTGCAGTACTTGTCTGAATGGAAGAGACTACTGATGATATGATTGAGCCTGCTGGATCGGTGGTCTGCTCGCCAACATCAGCCGATGTGTCTTCCGGCTGGGGTACTTCTGGCTAGGGTTCTTCCACCTGAGGTGCTTCTTGCGGCTGAGGGGGAGATGGTACTTGCTGTGTTTGTGCTTCTAGAGAAGAAGGAGAGGATTCCACTGGAATTGGAGATATCGGAGGAGGAGGGGGTGTTGCTAATCTTTGGCGCTTTGTTTGTGCTCTGGTACTCTTGGCACCTTTTGTGGGGGGATAGACCCCTATACCCTTACGGCTAGACTTGGGCCAGGAGGCTTGGCCCATTACGAGACGAGTTCAAGGCTTGATCCGACGGCCTGGAGTTTCGCGCAAGGAAGCAAGATGTGGAGATCAAGCAGGATTCTAGTCGGTTAGAATAGGAATTGATATCGAACTATCTATGACAATTGTAACCGACTAGGATTAGTTTCCAGATCTGTAACCCTGCCCTTCAGACTATATAAGGAGAGGCAAGGGACCCCCCTAGGACACACGATTCTCTCAACACAAATCAATACAACCAGACGCAGGACGTAGGTATTACGCCAACTCGGCGGCCGAACCTGGATAAAAAGCTTGTCCGAGTCTTGCGTCACCATCGAGTTCGTAGTTTGCGCACCGTCTACCGATAAACTACTACCGTGGGTATACCCCAAGGTAGACTGCCAACCAGCTTTCGTCGACAGTGGCGCGCCAGGTAGGGGGTGTGCGTACAGCTCTCCCGACGAACAAGATGGCCATCATCCCCGACTTCGCGGTCATGGCGGGCGGCTTTATGTTCACCATCAGCTTCAACAGCTTCACCACCACGACCGCGAAGGAGGCGTAGATCCAATCTGTGCCGATCACTTCTTCACCGACGTCGGCTGCAGCTCCAACCACGCTGGCTACGACTTCGACCACACCAGCAACGTTTCTGACCACGCCGACAACGCGTCGCACGCTTCCCTGCTACAAAGGGAGGCAGATCGACAACACCGACCTGCTCGGGCCATCGACCAAATTGTTTGGCCTACTTGCTCTGACCACCAGTCGCAATAATAATCGCCGCGAAGAACGACCCTATGACAACAGCGACCACCGTCATGACAAGTCGAAAAGCTCGAGGGCCGGACAATTTTGTCGTCACCGACTAGACTTTCTTTCAAAGATAAGTACACTTCTAATATTTTATTTATTTTTGGCATAATATTTTCTATATTATTATTCTTCAAAACAACTTTTTTAGCCGACTAGTTTTTTCTCCTACACGAGCTTTCCAGAGCCGGTACTGTCTCCGACTCCTCCCTACACGTGCACGAGATCCGCCCTCTGCGTTCCGGGTGGTCGGCAGTACCTCTCTGACGTGGCTGACAATCCTACGCGTGCCTAGGTTCCGCACCTCATGCTGATTGTTGGCTAGACCAGAGCTGGTACAAGCTCTAGGATGAATTAACAACTCGTGCTAATTTTATAACAAAAAATCTAAAACTTATCTCAGTACTGATTTTTTATCTAAAGTTTATTTATACATCATGTACTACCTATTTTTTATATTTATTTTTCAGGAGTTTGGCCCAGTCGACAAGCTACGCTCGGGGACTCGTCGACTATTCCTTACGCTGTGCCCGGGGACTGCTCCGACCACCGAGCACGTTTACGTTCCCAACCACGCTCGGGGACTTGTCGACTAGTCTCTATGCTGTGCTCGAAGACTGTGCCGACCACCGAGCACGTTTATGTTCCCAACCACGCTCGGGGACTTGTCCACCGGTCCCTACGCCGTGCTCGGGGACTGTGCCGACCACCGAGCACTATACGCTCGGGGACTGGTCGACCAGCTCACCAATTTAAGAGTTTGGGGATTGCACCGACCACCGAGCACTATACGCTCGGGGACTGGTCGACCAGCCCACCAATTTGGGAATTCGGGGACTGTACCGACCACCGAGCGTTATATGCTCGGGGACTGGTCGATTAGTCTATTCAATTGCAGACGAGCATGATATGCTCGGGGACTGGTCGATTAGTCTATTCAATTGCAGTCAGACTGGTAAATTCAACTTTTTAGACCTTGCTACAAGGCTCATACTTCGCCTTCCAGCAAGCTCGGGGACTACATCGGTACGATGCATCTGGCGATGCATCTCAGTTTTAGAATTTCTTTGAGGACTTTTCTTTTGACCCTGGCACCACGTGCCTACGTCACCTACTACCAGGCTCGGGGACTAAGTGGGCACACTTCACCTTGCGGTGAATATGCTTGTTTTTTTTAGTCCATGCTTTTCAGAAAAGTAAAGTGGGCACACTTCACCAAGAAAGAAATCTTTTTTAATTTAGAGCACCATGCATTCTTCAAACAACCTGCTTCTTCGATGTCAATGTTGATCAACTGTTTTTTGAGTTGGTCAAAATACTGTTGCAACTGTTTGGACGACTTTCCTGCTTATTGAAGACGTCAAGCCTCACTGATCGAAGAAGCTCAAGACGGCGTGTTACATCACAATACATGGTGCTCGGGGACTAGCTGTGGGGGGATAGACCCCTATACCCTTACGGCTAGACTTGGGCCAGGAGGCTTGGCCCATTACGAGACGAGTTCAAGGCTTGATCCGACACCTGGAGTTTCGCGCAAGGAAGCAAGATGTGGAGATCAAGCAGGATTCTAGTCGGTTAGAATAGGAATTGATATCGAACTATCTATGACAATTGTAACCGACTAGGATTAGTTTCCAGATCTGTAACCCTGCCCTTCAGACTATATAAGGAGAGGCAAGGGACCCCCCTAGGACACACGATTCTCTCAACACAAATCAATACAACCAGACGCAGGACGTAGGTATTACGCCAACTCGGCGGCCGAACCTGGATAAAAAGCTTGTCCGAGTCTTGCGTCACCATCGAGTTCGTAGTTTGCGCACCGTCTACCGATAAACTACTACCGTGGGTATACCCCAAGGTAGACTGCCGACCAGCTTTCGTCGACAGTGGAGCTGTGGGGGGATAGACCCCTATACCCTTACGGCTAGACTTGGGCCAGGAGGCTTGGCCCATTACGAGACGAGTTCAAGGCTTGATCCGACAGCCTGGAGTTTCGCGCAAGGAAGCAAGATGTGGAGATCAAGCAGGATTCTAGTCGGTTAGAATAGGAATTGATATCGAACTATCTATGACAATTGTAACCGACTAGGATTAGTTTCCAGATCTGTAACCCTGCCCTTCAGACTATATAAGGAGAGGCAAGGGAGCCCCCTAGGACACACGATTCTCTCAACACAAATCAATACAACCAGACGCAGGACGTAGGTATTACGCCAACTCGGCGGCCGAACCTGGATAAAAAGCTTGTCCGAGTCTTGCGTCACCATCGAGTTCGTAGTTTGCGCACCGTCTACCGATAAACTACTACCGTGGGTATACCCCAAGGTAGACTGCCGACCAGCTTTCGTCGACACCTTTTCTCTTCTGCTGACTGGACTGGGGGGCATCGGTACTTTTGCTTTTGGTCCTTGCCGATGCACTGGTATGCTGATACAGAAAGGAAGATTCGTAAGTACAAGTGCAACAGATATAAGAGTGGGACCGGTATGAAAAGTTGAAAATGTACCTTGAACGCCTGTGCCAAGGTAGAGGCAGCTACCGATGGAGGTATCTGAGTTCTCCTGGTGGTAACCTTCTTGAGGCGTACACCTCGATGCATGGTAGCGGCCAGAGTGGGAGCGTTGTTGCCGATTGAAGAGATCGGGCCCGATGGGAACAGATCAATCGGCTTGCCACTCCTGCTGACCGATGGAGGAGTGTTATCAACCTGCAACATAGCACAGAAAGTGAGTTACCGATGAGAATGAGAATAAAAAGAGTAGAATATCGGCTTGGAGGTACTTACGGCATCATCAGGGACCTTGTACTAGGGATCAATCATGCCGCGGTATGTAAGGGCCGACCTGCAGAACAAGTGCTCCTTCCATTCTTCCCACCATTGCTTGTACACCTGAGTGATAAAGGCGGCTGGGACCCACTCCGACAAATTAGCATCTGTATCGGCACTCGATGGCAGTTGGGCTACTCGAATCCACTCGAGAAGGTTAGTGATGGCTTCCCTGGGCTTTATCACATCGGCATAACAAAGTGCAATCGGCAGCTGGCCAAAAGCTAATTGATGAGATAATGCCGATGGGTTGTAAAACTCATAGGTTTGGTTGAAGGTTTTCCCACTGCCAAAGAAATTTACTGGTATAGCTCTGGGAGTGATCAGTGCCATCATCACTTCATGATCCTTGTTGAGAGCAGCATTGAACGGATGGAAAACCAGAGGAAACATGGTGTCTAGATCATCATAGGGCAACCATGCTCGCTGTTCTCTGGTCAAGCCTTCATACAGGGTTTGGAAGAATCGGCTGACCTGGTCTGCATTACCCCCTGTACCAGGCAGAACTATGGCAGCCTCGCCAAAGTTCAGAGGAGGGCGAGTTGCCGATTCTTCCTCATCTAGTTCATGATCCTCAGCTATATCCCTGGGGAAGCGCTGTGCGAAGAGGTTAAACTCGAGGCGCTTGTGCATGTGGAGGTTAAGCCACATGTTAATAAACCACCAGGGACCACCCAAGTTGCTGATGGACTGGCCGAGCAGGAGTTTCTTAGCTACTTGGTGGAGGAGGTGGTAAGCTGCGCCAAGCAGATATCGGCCGAGAGGAAATCGGCCACCATTGGCTAGTCTTTCTGCTGCTGCTAGATAGACAGAAGTTGGTCCTGCCGATCGACCACAGAATATGAATTTGTCCAACCACATGTTCAAGAAGCTGGTCTGTTCCTTTATGTTGACAGGGCCTGTTCGTTTGTATTTTTGGATGTATCCTGACCAACCGCCGATAGCACGAGTTTCTACCTTAGCACTAGGTTTGGTGTCGAAAAAGTGGGTGCTATCGGCAGAGGATACATCTAAGCCAGTGAGCATGACTACATCGGCAAGTGTTGGGGAAGCAGGGCCGTGGCCAAACATGAAGGCATTGAGTGTGTCTGACCAGAAGTCAAGGTTCAACTAGGCGCTAGGCGTAATCGGGGCGCTGACCCATTGCCTAGCGCCTAGTCGGGAGTACTCGGTCCTAGGCGCTCCTAGGCGTTTTCCTAGGCGTTTTGGCAATATAGCCATAAATTATATATATATTATATATATGACTATTGACTATATATATATGTATATAACTACTATATATGAGTCACAGACTCACAGTATTTGTGCCAGTAGACATACTAACAAAGAGCAGCAGCTAATGTGCATGCTACTGAACAAAGAGCAAAGAGCAAAGAGGGGGAGATGAGCAGGGGAGGAGCTGGGAGGGAAGGGAGCTCACCTTGGGGACTTGGGGTGGCCGGCGGGGAGGTGTTCCAGTCGAGGACGAGCAGGGCAGCGGCGGCACGTCGGGGAAGAGCAGGGGACGAACTTGGAGGAGCAGGGGAGGAGCAGGACCGGCGGGAGGAGGAGCAGGACCAGCGGGGGGGCCTCGGGGATGAGCAGGGGGAGAGATTGGAGGAGCAGGGGAGGAGAAGATGAGGAGCAGAGGAGGAGCAGGACCGGCAGAACGGAGGTCGCCCGGCGACGAGGACCGGCGGCAGGGACGACCAAATCCGACTCGGGGACGAGTGAATGGCGCCGCGCTCCCTTCTATTCCTCCCGCGCCTCCGTTTCGTGGCCGCGCGCGCGCCTGGCTACGCGGGAAATTCTCCCGCTCTCCGATTTGGCGCCCTAAATTGGCCGCGCTCGCGCTCGCGCCCGCCTCCGCGCCGACTAGCGCCACCCAGCGCCTCGAAGCGCGACTATGGCCATAGTCGAGGCGACGGGCTTCGCCTAGCGCCTAATCGCGCCTAATCGCCGCCTAGTCGACGCCTAGCCGAACCTTGCCAGAAGTACGATGCAGCTATCAGCAGTGATTCATTCCTATGCATATCGACAATGGACAGCCTGATACATTGATCTAGCTTTCTCTCACCCCATTGGACCTCATTTGAGTGGCTAACTCTCAAGAACCAATCCTTCCATCCCACGGTAGGACTAGGCTAGGAACGAAAGGTGTCCTTCCACAGATCCAAAGAAAAGTTCTCGGCTTTAAAAGGGATCCTGTTGGTTTCTGCGTTAATAAGGTCGGTGGGATCTGGATTCCCTAACGGACCAAGACATTGGAGATGTGGCTGATCGGTAGGGATGACGATGTTATTGGACAGATTCTAATGGTTTTGAAGGTAAAAGAAGAACAAAGAAAGAAAAAGGAAAATGTTCAGTAAAATAAATTGCGGATGAACAAGGATGCGAGAAAAAGCACAAAAGGTGGAATGAAGAACTAACCTCAGGGACGGTGAAATTGATGGCCATCTCTTTGCGAAGAGGATGGCTGAAGGTTTCGGAGTTGGTGAAGAAAGGGCTTCGGTGGAGATCTGGAGCTCTCGAACAGCGCCGCCGCCGGGAAAGTAGAGTTGGAGCTGTAGAATGATGTGATGAGGAAGGAGTACCCGAGAAGGAACTATTTATAGGACAAAACGGGCAAGGGCAAATCTGACTTATCTCTTCGCCGTATCTGTGAAACCCGAGGGTACTCAGGTAGATATGGTAACTGTTCGCACGATAATCAAGGGATTGTACAGGTGATTTGACAGGAAGTGGTCATTATCTAGAGATATTTTACTGTGCGAGATCTCCTGGTCGGTCCATCGGCAGCGCCTTGTAACGGTAATATTGCCGATGGGCGAATAAAGTGGAGATAGCCGTTTGGGAGGATAAGATACGTTACTGAGTATCCCGGTTAGTCCATCGGCAGGTCTCTGTAACGGTAATACTGGAGGTGCCTATTTGGAAAGTTGAGGATTTCGAGGAATCTGCGGAGGAATCAAACTGAGGTTGTTCAGGTTGAGGTTATCGGTTACCAAATTAGGAGAATTGATTGCGGAAAAGCATCATTACTGCAGGGAATTTTGGAGCATTAATGATTTCATACTCTGAAATTGGGGGGCATGTGTTGACACCGTTTTTGGGCACGTGTCCATGATCGGTAGAATGCAGGTTGGCAGGTCGAGACGGCAGTGCTTGGTCTACAGGATGAGTTGCCGATGAGGATGGTTGCCGATGGAGGGACGGCTGAACATGACCAAGTCCATAGGTGATGATGTGTTTGTGCCGATAGCTATAACAAGGGAGTCTGCCGACGACGCGGAGAAAGAACCTAAAGGTTGCCGATCGGCTTGTGGAGTTGTTCCAGTTTGTCACGGGAGGATAGTTTTATGTTTTCCTTAGTTATTTAGATCGTTTTGTATACGGATTCTGTTTAATTTGGAATTCGAGTTCTAGTCGTGTCTGGTTGTAGCTCTACGAACAGGGTATAAATGTAGACCCTGAGGCTTTGTAAACATAAATCTATCAATCAATCAAACACCAGTTTTTACTCATATTCTAGCATATACTTTTTCGACGACTTCGTCATACTTTTTCCTTTTACTACGAGTTCTTAGGAATTCGTCGACTTAAGCTCGACATGTTCTCAAGTTCCGCGTGAATACCTCTTGGCCGTGGCATCTGGGCGCATCGCTGTTGTCGGGACCAAAGTATTCGAGTTACCACCTTTGCCGATAGTAAAGTCAAATCGGCTGGCACGCCTTAACGTTTAAATCGGGTATTAGCTCTTTGTGTTTGCAGATCTGCTTTTGCATCAACACATCTTTTGGCACGCCTTAACGTTTAAATCGGGTATTAGCCCTTTGTGTTTGCAGATCCGCTTTTGCATCAACACCTCCACCCATCAAGAGATTTTACTAAGAGAACCCATCACATTGTTATTGATGGTATATTAATCCTCCAAAGTCCATCATTTAGTTCTTTATTATTTTCTCATTCAAGCTTTTCTTAATTTTCATATGTTGTAATTCAACTTTATTCCACTTGTCTATTCTATCTTTGACTACAAATTTACATTTCTACTTTCATTTGAAGCTATGATGAAACCTATTGCAACATTTTTCTAGAACAATTAAGTCATCACACCATTTGAAGAAAAGTAAATACATTGGATGCGTCCATTACTTATCATCTATGATAAAGTTCATGTAGTTAGCATGGTATCATGCCATGGATTTTGTGCATTATCGGGTACACATATAAACTTGATCATTTTTTTCCATAATCCCAAATTTAAATCACAAGACTGTAACCATTTTAACATGAACATTTTGTTGAGAGAATAGGTTTCAATTATAGAAAGATGCAACATCAACATACAATTTTTTATTCTCCATATATTGGTATCCAAGATTTAGTTGAATGGATATGTAACTATTTGATCTCTAATAATAAAAGAAAAGTATGGAAAAAATGAATTCCTTTATATATAGTATACATTGTTTCACCATAAGTTGTAATTTAAAGGTTGTAGTTTACCTACCTACTCCCTCCGTCCCAAAATAAATGTCGTTTTCGCTTCTCGAGAAATAACTTCAACTAAATATATAGTAAAAAATATTAATATTTATAGTATATAATTAGTATCATTGGAAAGATCTTTAAGTCTAATTTTTTAACAAATTTATTTAGAGATAAAAATATTACATGTATTTTCTACGAATCGAGTTAAAATTGTGGCACAAAAACCTAAAATGACACTTTTTGGGATGGAGGGAGTAGACTCTAATATTTACCATAAAAGAACATGAAATCTCACTACGCACATCCCCAACATATATTGTCATCACACCCCATGTATGCACGCAGCGACGAAGCCAGGATTTGCTGGGGGGGGGGGGCTGATTCCTCTTCTTCTTTCTTCAGCCCCTTCTTTCCTTCTTCTTCCTCCATGGCGTAGGGGGTTTAGTGTATCCATGGCTGGTAGCCCTGGGCTGGAGCACGGGTAGCACAGACGCTGGCTTCGTCGCTGCATGCACGCAAGCACGCTCCAAAACATCGACAATATTTTACAAACACAACATGGAATGTTGACCTATCTTTAGTATTTACAACCAGATATCACTACTCTATCTCCAACAATTAAAGCTAGAAGTATAACCATATTTATATCTATATCTATATTTGTATTTATATCTATATCCATATCTATCTCTATCTCTATTTCTCTATATCTATATTTTTTATATTCCATATATCTATATCTATATCTTTTAAAATCTAAACCTGACTATAAGTTCTATCTTGATATGGAAGTTATTCTCCTCAGCAGCCCACTATTAGATACAAGTATCATCACTAGCATTCAATCATAATATACACGTTATCGAGACACCTCATCCACTAACATGTATTTAGTTATCCACATCAACGTGCCACACAATCTACTAACATTATCTATATCTCTTATCTATCTATACCTCTTATAAAACTAACTAATCCCCACTACAAGTTCTATCGTAACATGCAAGCCATCAACATCATCTTCCACGCACCAACTATTCACATTATCTCACTAACTTCCAACCTCTTCGTGATCACGCGATAGCGAGTCTTTTTTTCTTTTTTTAGAAACAATTGTTAATTAGTAGAGAAAAAACACAAAATTAGTTTGCTATTTTTTTTTTGCGCCGCTTAGAATAGAATAATCAATGATTCGCTAAGTTGTTTTTTTTCCTCCCTTTCCTGGGTGCGCTTAGCCCTAAACAGGCTGCCGGCGCATCTATAAATCTCAGACGGGGGATTATAATCAAAACGCACAACGGACCCCTGCGTTTGGGCTGCGGCCCTGCTGCCTTTTCTCCCATCGCCCCCTCCCACCTCGCCGCCCGCGTGAGCTCTCCCTCCCTCCCTCCTTCCCTCCCTCTCCGTGCCGCCGCCGACTGGGCGCCCGCGGCCGCCGCCGGACCCTTCGGCAGGCCCTCTTCTCCCCCCCTCGCCGGCGACGAGCACCACCAGGTACGCCCCACCCCTCCCCTTGCGTTCCTGTTGCGCGAAACTGGGCACCCAAGCCGTAAATTATTAAGCTATACTTGTATCCCGATTCGATGTAATTGCAAGTGTATACATGCGTTATGCCTGCTGATTTCGTTTTTTTTTGTCTCCTTTTGCAAAAAATATCAGGTGTACATGTGTGCACCCATGCCCTTAACTGCGCCCGCCCCTGCAATTGCAACTGGTTTCCTGTGGATTTGGCCGCCGGAGGATTGATGCAGCCTGTAGGATTGCTGTAGATTGGTTGCCAAATTCGGAGGCTGATCAGGTCATGTTGGGGGAGCAGCGCATGATACTGGCCTTGGAATCAGCTAGCTCATCAAGCTCTGCCCCTGATTTGAGTTTGACCCTCTCTGGAGAGCTTCCTTCTGTGAGTAGCAGGAACTGTGTGATTCAGAGCCTGCAGGTGGGGTGGGCGCAGAAGGGAGGTGGGCAGGTGGTGGAGGGTCTGGTGAATTGTTACAGCAAGAAGAAGAAGAAGAATAATAAGATCGGCGGTGGTGGTTCGTGGACTCCTGCAGCCAAATCCTGGGCTTCTGAGATGGAGGGTGCTGACGAGAGTGGTGAAGTTGAAGTCAACACGGCCGAGCTCATCGGTGTGATTGGCCGGGAGTTGGCGATTTCATGCCTGCTCCGTCTTCCCCGGTCTTACTACTATGATGTGGCATGTGTTAATCGGTCTTTCTACTCCCTTGTGAGGTCCGGGGAGCTTTACAGGCTGAGGCGGGAGGCTGGGATTGTCGAGCAGATGATCTACTGCTCGTGCAATGTTCTCGAGTGGGAAGGATTTGATCCGTGCCGCCAACGGTGGTTCAGCATCCCTTCCATGCCTCCCATAGAGTGCTTCACCCTTGCAGATAAGGAGTCCCTGGCTGTGGGCACCAATATCCTCGTCTTTGGGAGGAGGGTGGAAGCCCATGTTGTGCTGAGTTACAGCCTTCTGACTAACTCTTGGACGACAGGAGAGATGATGAACACACCGAGGTGCTTGTTTGGCTCGGCAAGCTTTGGTGAGAAGGCGATTGTAGCTGGTGGTTTTGGTGAGAATGGTGCGTTGAGCTCTGCTGAGCTTTATGATTCTGAGATGCGGACATGGACCACTCTCCCAAGCATGAACAGGGCACGGCAGATGTGCTCTGGTTTCTTCATGGATGACAAGTTCTATGTCATTGGTGGGAAAGCTGAGAAACACAATGAGGTCCTCAGTTGTGCTGAGGAGTTTGATTTGGAGAACGGCACCTGGCGGCTGATCCCAGACATGGCACAGGGCCTTAATGGTGGAAGCGGTGCTCCTCCTCTTGTTGCTGTTGTGAATAATGAACTTTATGCTGCTGACTATGCAACGAAGGAGGTTAGAAAATACGACAAGGAAAATAATGCCTGGATCACTCTTGGACTGTTACCTGGGAGGTATACATCAGTTCATGGCTGGGGCATTGCTTTCCGTAGTTGTGGGAATATGCTCATTGTAATTGGTGCAATGAGTGTTGGTGGTGGTGGGGTGATTGAAATTTGTTCCTGGGTACCCAATAATGAGCCGCCAGATTGGAAGATCATTGGCACCCGCCGTTCCGGAAGCTTTGTGTACAATTGTGCTGTGATGAGTTGTTGACATACCAGGGCTATTACATTATCAACTGTACATCTTGACCAAAAGGAAGGATAAAGAAGGCAAATTCTGCTGAGTCTGTTTACTCCTTGATGGGTAACTTCTGCCCACTGGCATTTTAGGCTAAGCTGAAGATCCAATAGAACTTCTCATGTAGCTTCTTACTTGCTTATGTCTAATCTCTTCATTTTAATTCCATTTGGAGGGCCTGCTTTCCGGAAAGTGGGACATGCAGTGCAGTATTAGATTTAATAATTTGGTGCAGCCTCAAACATTTTGATCTTCCCTGGGTACCTTGATCAAAGTTTTTTTTTCTTTTTAGCTCCAGAGAATAGCCTTACATTGGCAAATCATTTGCCCATAGATTGTAAGAAATAATAAAGGAAGGAAGAAAGAAATATGTCTCTGTTGACAATTGTTGCCTTTCCCTTTGTTTTTCTTGGTTAATTGTGACGGAGCAACTGTGAATCATTACCTTCTATTTGATGCAATTTTTTTTTTCTTTTTGCAAGATTTGTAGAGTATGAGTCATCAATTGCGCCTTGTTATCCTAAATATGGTGTCTGATAATGTAAATTCTGTCTGAATTTAGCTTCTTGAGTGTGGAAAGATGCTTTTGATCATCTGTGAGCTAACATTTTAGTTTTGGAAAACAAGTGAATGTCTTGGGACATTAGTTGCCATTTAGACTTGCAATAATTCTGATTAACTGACCATTTCTTCTGATTTATGACTTACAATAATTCAGTAACGTTAGTATTATTACTACCGTGATGCATTACATTATGTTTCGAACATGGTATATTGTAGTCAGTCTATATTGTATGGATACAATGTTGAAATTATTCTATATTGACTTGAACTAGATGCTTTAAGTGGTGAGCAGAAAAGACAATTATTTACTGTAATGAGTGTGCAAGTTTGTGCCTCTTTGTTCTGTTGACAATGATGTTATATCCTTCTGTCCATTAAAAAAAAGGACGTTGATAGCTTTGTATTAGGAAAGGATCCATTAGGATCAATTGTATAGGATAGCTATCCATGTATAGCCTAGCTTCCTTGTATTGTATCACCTACCTTGTACCACAGGATTGATCGTGGCTACGTATATCACTGGAAGCATGTCAGTACCTAAGCTGTAGGAGTGTCTTAAAAAGCATATCAGTATTAAAGAAATGGTATAAACGAGTTCCTATGCTTTGTTCCTTATAACAGAGATAGCTTAAAAATCAGTGACCTGTAACTTCTACACCTAGTCTGCCTTTGTAGAGCATTGTTTCTTCTAGGATAATGATCTTAGTGAAGTGGTTTACGAAAAAAAAGAGGGCGGAGGGGGTCATTCTGTTGAGGATCTGAATTGATAGCATGCCAGGTGTCGCTTAGGAGTCCAGGTGTGTCCCCAACACCACAGGACATCACAAGATCCTGGTTATGCCTAGGTGTTAAGGCATGTCCCTAATGTCACAGGACACCAGAACAACTCAAGGCAGTTATCCTTTTATTTCTAGTGCTCACTAAGAAAACTGATGATATCAATGATTATTTTCTTAACTTTTTATTTACACTTGTGCATCGCTCTGGTTATACAAGGTGGCTCTGTTCTTTTTAATAGTGCATTTCATGCTTATTGAACAATCTCTTTAATGCTTAAAAGCATATGTTCTTCCTGCTCCAACCCATTGTCTTCGTGGCTTATAGGTGTGGTGATTAGTCATGTATATGTTTAGTATATAGGTTTTGTGTAACTTAGTTTGTGTTGGTCCATTCAAATATAACAAAATCGATAGGAGGATGAGCAGAAGATTGACATATGTGTGTTCTGGGCCCACTCTCTGATGAAGGACATATATCAGACACATATGTGTGAGCCCTTCAGCGGATATCATATGTCTGTATGGCTTTCTGTCAGCTGAACTGAAGTTAATAGCCATTGCTTTTAAGTCTGACTATTTGGATCATTCTTATTAGTTTTTTGAAACAATGATCATCCTTATTAGTGGTTCAGAGATATGTCGTGAGTTCAGGCCAGTAGTTCTTTCTTGAATTGTGAGGGTTATACACTTAAAATTATGGAACCTTATAGTTTCATTAAACAGTTGTGACATTTATTATTTTTTGATAAGACGTAAAACATTTCCTATCAATAAGGACCACTAGTTCAATGGCATAGCTTATCTGAGCCTCAGGTTCATTTTGCCATAAACACTACATGTAAGTAAATGACTCGATCTGAACTTATTGTGGGCCAGTTTGTGTTGCTCTTCTACACTGTAGAATACTGGAATATAATCAGTTGGGTGCAAAGTATGGTTAAAATGGACTGCAGTTAGTTCATCATTTTAGCTCCTAGGATAGAAAATGCTAGAACATTTTTTTCCCCTGTACTATTTCTTTCTTTATAAATGCTATGAAGCATTTTGACATAAAATTATGAAAAAAATATTTGGTTAAGCACATTCATTTGGAATATAATTCAGAGTGACTAGGATATAGTCCTGTTTGTATCCATTAGTTCTGAGTTCTGACTATGCCAAAACAGGAGAGGTTTGTGGCACTAGCATTTGCTTTGGCAATGATGATTCACACTATAGCATTCTGGTCCCATATCTTGGTTGTGGTAAATTGTGCTAATGTGCCGATTAGAAGTAGAGGTAAATTATCTGCTGTGTTTCAAAGGAGAATCAATCTGGTACATTTTACCTTTATTGTTGTTTATCTGAACTAAGTTACTTATTACTCCCACGGTCCAAAAAAGAATGTGATTCTACGTTTGGAACAAGTCAGACTTTCTTTAAGTTTAACCAAGTTTATAGAAAATAATATCAATATCATTTATGTTTTCAAATAGGTTTACTATGAAAACATATTTATTCATAATTAATCTAATGATATTTATTCAGTATCATAAATATTACTACTTTTTGTATAGATTTTGTCAAATTTGAAATTGTCTGACTCCCCATGAAATGAGAATTGTGCATTCTTTTTGGGGCGGAGGGTGTAGCTGTTTTCAGTTCATGCTATCACATTACTCTATTAGAGCTATTAATTATTGACAATTTGATTAGCCAAATTGACAAGTTGTTGAGTTTGATGGCATGTTGGCTCATTTACCTTATATTACCTTCGCAACATAAATTGCAGTTTTTTTGGTATATATTCTGTTGCATGCTTCTAGTTTCTATTGGTTTGACCTTGACATGAAATAAGCAACTTTCCAATTTTCTGTCTCCCTTACTCTGAACACAATATTAACGAAGCGGTTGGCTTTCATCTAGTCAGCTCTACATCCAAAGCAACTTCTAGAATGCAAAGTTGATGCTTATGTTCTTTGAATGGAACAAAATATCTTGGTTTCATCCCTGCTAATGAAGAGGAAGTGCCTTCTTTTCTAAGGATAATTTCAGTGGAGAACAAACTAAAGAACAGAACAAGTATATGGCATTGTGCTTCACCTGGAGAACCAAGAAAAGGCAGAAGCAGAAAGGACAAGCAATCAAACAAATAGTGTTACTAACTAGTGCGACAAGCCTCTGAAAAAGAATCAGATCCATCACTACATTTGATGGAGATTGTTCTTTAAATTACATACCGTTGTTTTTTTTCACTAATTGTTTAACCACAGATTCCTCATTCATTCATATGTGCTGCAGGATTCATGTAGGTAGAATCTCCAAACGTAACTGCTCCATTAGCTGTCTGTTTCAGTGGCTACATGGTGATGAAGGCTTCTATGGTTAGTATTGAAAAACTTCAGCACTATGAATAATCTTTGCAAAATCATTGGTGGGTATGTAAAAGCTTCTTGTTTACACACAACTGAAAGCCAATTTAGTCACAGTTGGTATGATGTAAATCTGCTGTTTTGGCATTTTAGAAATTCCCATCCAAAGCAAGATGGGGCATAAAGTTATCGCTAAGGAATTTTATCCTGCTCTATATTGTTCTTGATGCACCTACTTTGGTGCATAAAGTTGCTAATGTCACTGCTTTATGGTCATGATGTGTCTATATTTTGTTGGCTTGTAGTCCAATGATGCGTTTACCCTTATTAATTTTGTCAGGTCACAATCTACAGTGTTAGATGAGATGCACCTCACCAGGCTAAAGGATGTACCGATTACTCAATTATTTTGTGTGGATGTTGCACTTGTCCTTGAGAAGACGAAGCATCACCAAACATATCAATTCCACCCGAGGCAGATGCAAGTGAAGGCGGCTCAGGACTCATGTCTGTGTTGGTGTATCCTTCACTTGCCATTTGCTGTCCTTCACTTGCCATTTACTGTACAAAGAAAAAAGGCGATTCTGATAGGGACTTTGAAATTTTGTCGCAGGCTCATTACTTCGTTGGTGCTGTCATGTCATGAAACGGATGATTGCAGATTACCGAACATTACCTGTTGGGAAGAAAAAAAAATGGTGCTCTTGCATTGGACACAATTACAAGTTGGCAGTATCTTATGCCTTTGGCAATTCCTTTGTGGTCCATACCAGAGTGCTCATTGCATCTAAAATGGTAAAGTGAATGGGTGCTGTGGCATTCAGGTGACCTTATTCTCTTGTATTCATATCCCTTTAATGAAGAAACTTGTCTTCAGAGACTGCAACTCTCTAAAGTGTACTTGGACAGTTGAGCTATCATCACTTGCATTATTCGGATGACTTGTTCTTCCGTCTCCTGGAAGTCTGCATATATGCACATGGATCCATGCTTAGCATCAAATAATTTCTCCGGCTTTCACCAATTTGAGAATTATTATTACTCCTCGACGACCTTGAAAACCTATTATTCCTTGTACCTGAGTTTCTGTCTATTTATGTCCATCCAACATTCTTAGGAAAAATATTAGTATCGTAAAATATTTGCCCAAAGGGGCCAATGGTCTCCCCTAAATGAGACACTCTTGCCCTTTTATCTTTATTAATACATGACATCCATTCCATAATATATTGTCATATTGCCCTCTACACATTTCTGAGAGAGGCTGAGACAACTGAAACCAATCTGCCAACCTACTGTATATCCATTCAGACATCTTTTAGCCACCTACAGGGCTCAGTGCCTATCCCCCTATCCTATTGTACCATTCATAATCATATGTGGCCTTTAGTTAGTTGATGGTGGTTGCAACACAATGATCACATGATCACCAAGTCCAGCAACTGAAACCCCTCTCAAGATTTGTTAATTCCATGTAAAGGTCTCCTGTGGATGTTGCATGGGGGCTAGTTGGGAGAGCAAGACAAAACTCTCCTCCTACCTTTTTCTCAAGAACCCTAGAAAGATAAGCATTTCTCAATTGCTGTTAGTTGTCGCACCCGCGCGCGCGCAAAGTGGGGAAAGAAAAAAGAAGGAAAGGCGATGCCGAAGGCGACGTCAGTTTTATGAGAGGTACAATCTCGCCTGTGGCGTCCAATCCGAAAAGTTGGAAGAGAGGAAAAAGGAGAGAGAGAGGAGGCAATGGACGATTGTGAAGAGCAGGCCGTCCATGTCCATGAGGATCACACCAAGCCCCGGCTCACCGAACTTCCCCTGTTGGAAAACGATGCGTGCTCCGGCAGCACTCGCCGCCGCGGCAACTTGGCAAAACGGTGGCAGCAAAGTGCGGTGCAGCGGTGCTCCTCGAATAACATATGTATTATTCTGGTCTCCACATCCGATCAGAAAAGTGCATGAACACTGCATGAATGGACCAGTAATTTTGTTTTTATACAGCACGGTAAACTGAACAGAGCATCAATCATTGGTCAGGACGTTCACTTGGTAGTTCAAAAATAGGAGCTGAGATAGGTAATGCAAATGGGCACCAATCATGAGGCCGTGAAAAAATAGCAGGCAACAAGATGATGGGAGCAGTAATTTGTGTAATGCTTTTGTTAAGATGGTATCGAAGTGGCAGACATGGATGCATCACTGGTGTCTGAACCTGAAGTCAACCTGCCAATATTTAATTTATCACCACTTTTAACAAAATATATATAGCATGCTAGACTTGAACTGTACTAAAAAAAAAATTATACAGCATAGTGCAAATACATTCCAACTTCCAAGGAACAGCTCCAGAGATACCAAAACTTGAGCTAGCGTACATAGAGCGAAATGAACAAAGCATCCATCTGAATGACAGCCTGCTGAAACTCTGAAACCCAAGCAGATCTTGGGCTGGGCTACACCTGCCACTCAAATCTGAAGACGAGTAGATGGCTACACACACCGTTAAGCAACTAGTAGTCGCGCTTTTTATCTTATCTTCAGTCCTTCCTCATCTTCTTCCTCAACAACAGCACAGCCTCCGCCCAACTTGCCGATTCTGGATCATTCACCCTAACAAGGGGGGGCACTGAATGTGCTTGCCAATGACAGGTCAATGTGCTTCTCAGACTCAGACCCTCACCAAAAGCAAGAGGATGTTGATAATTTTGCCTGCCAAACCAGCACAGCGATCCAAAAGCTACTATTGATGTTCAGAAAAGATACTGACTTGACAATGTAAATGATTAAAGGACCACCGTCCAAAAGTAACATCATTTCTGCATTATGGTATCGGTGGACAAATCTTCCAAACAGACACTATTGGCGCTCAGCATCAGAAAACAATGTTGCATCAGTAAGTTTTCATGAGACCGTCATGAGACATTGTAGGCGTTCCCATCATCTGGCCATGACTGTTGCAGTCCAACCTAACAAAATACTATAATTTATAATCAGCCAGTACTGAGTGTACAGACCAGTATGTTTTAAGTCTAAATAAGGTGATCGGTGATCCTATACCCCTAAACCAAAGGAACTTGCATGCATGACATTGCTAGAAAGGAAATATGAACTAGAATGGATACCAAGTATAACAAAATGGCTGACTGAAAAGCATCTGAACACGGACAACGGCCAGCCTAGAAGGGCCAATATGCAGTGCCAAACTAACCAACAACTGCTAGAGAGCATTTATTGTGCAGCTACTAAAACAATAAATCAGAAATAAACAGCTGACAACAATGCTACTGATCAAGATACGGAGCAACATTGCAAAGATCTAAGAGAGAAACGTGCAGTCTCTGTACCAGAAAAACACCAAGAGAAACACAAATGTGACTAAGGTGTCAATCATCACAAAAATTTCAGAGTATGGTGGATAGAGTTTGGCATACCTGCGTTTAATACAAGTCTGAAGATACCTTGACAAGTACGTTATCTGGAGTAAAGAGCAATGGTCAAGTCAAGCTTGCTCTGCTCCTCGGCAAGGAGCCCCATAGTAGTTCATGCAGCAAAGCAACACTTCATACATAATATGGCAAGGGCTCCTCTCATCAAGACATCAATAATAGTCAGCAAGTCATGTCACTTGCTTTGTTACGGATTTCCTTCAACCATACTAAAACCCATAACAGCTCCATCTTGCAGCCCAGTCCATAATGAATTACTCATCATTAGCTCCAGCTCTATCCAACGCTCCTTGTGATTTTATGCTCCTACTATGGCTTGGAAACAAGATGCCAAGGCCTCATCCTTAACTTGCATGAAAACCTCCCTCTCAATGAACATAACCAGGCAATCATTCAATAATTGTTCACCCACTCTATTTGTCAGCTTATTCTCAACAAGATCCGTAGCAGAAAATACCCTTTCAATGCTAGCAGTTGCTATGGGAAGAACCAGCACCAATTTAAGAAGCTTGTAAACAATAGGATATTTGAGGCTGCTCTTGGTTTTAACAAGCATAACAAAAAGCTCAACTACTTTTCACTTTTCTAAACCTTTCATTCTCATACATATCAGCAATAAACCGTGTAAGATGGTTTGGAAGATGCAACAAATCTGTGCTTGAGAAGTCCTTGGGATAACACCTAGCAAGTTTAAGTAACTTGTCCTTGTTATATGGGTAAAATGAACTAGCTGGATCGAGTGATGCCATGTTAAGAAGAAAATCTGTGTTCATCTCATCAAACCTGTCATTTAACTCTTGAAGTGCTCTACTGCTCTGTCAAGGATGCTTGCAAAAATTTCAACACAGTAATGATGGAGATTCATGACTTTTCTCAAGAACCCCTTTGGTTTAAAACTGGCTTATAAATATCATCCATGCTAGGGACTTTGATGTCATGCTTCGCACAAAAAGTAGTGACATCTTTAAGATTTTTTTCCCATTTATCATCCCCCAGCATTTTGTCTAACCGACACTTTGTAATATCAATGATTTCAATGCCATTGACCATAAAACTGTCTCTCATTTGTAAACATCTATTTAAGATAGATGTGCATCCCAATACGTCCATCAACATGTGTGTCATGAAAACAAACTCAAATGACTCAAAATATATCAATATTTTTAGAGCATTGACAGCCTCTGCACCGTGAGTATGGTCTCCTCCAATCATGATGAGAACGCTTCAAATGGTGGGATACAGTATGAAATCCCTGGCTGGGATCATCCCTTTTACTAGAGAACTTCGCTTGATTCAAACCTTCTAGAACCTTTTGAGCTTCAGGTATTTGAAGCATTTGAGCTTTTCTGCAGGACATTTCAAGAAAGCTCACCAAAAAACCAAGTTGCTGAAAGAAATCAGCACAAGCACCATTCTCCTTAAGAGCAGGAACAAGTGCCAAGTGCAGTTCCTACGCAAAGCAATGGACATAGTGAGCGGAAGAAGACTCATCCATGATTATTTTCTTTAGACCCTTCACGTGGGCTCTCATATTGCCTGCTCCATCATACCCCTGTCCTCGGACCCTAGACCAGCTCAAAGAGTGATCCCTGAGCAAGGATTCAATTGCAGCTTTAATTGTTGAGGGCTTCCGGTTCTCAACACGTACAACCCCAAGAAACCTCTCAACTACTCTTCCTTTCTTGTCGACATACCGCAAGCAAACAACCAACTGTTCATTATGGCTAGCATCAGTAAACAAACAAGCTAGTATTGCAAAATTTTCCTCCCCAAGGTCTTGCTTGATAAGTCTAGTAGTTTCTCTGGCACAAACATTAACAAGACCTTTGATCATTTTCGGACAAGTCATCGCAGGATCGTTCAGAACATTCTGCAGAACCGCCTTGTTCGTTCCATCCAAATTACCTGCCAGCCATTTCAAGAGCCAATGAAAATTCCCTTGGTTCAGGGAGTCTTTGATTTTCTCATGTCTCCGGAAAGCCAACCCTTTGGCGCAAAATGATCCTCAAGCTCTGAAGCAAAATCGACCGAGGTTTCGGCACCGAGGTTGAAGCAGTCTTCTGCGCCGTTCCAGACCTTCCCCACAAAGACTTCAAACCCATTGTCTTCTGTTTCTTCGTCATTTCGTAAGTCTGCAACCAATCTCTGCATTTCAACAACCAAACAAAGAGATGCGTCACTGGTTCCCATCATTCGAAAGTGTTCTCATCATGATTTCCATTCTCGGTTCCTTGAGCTAAATCAAACGCGCATTTTCCAAGCGTAGTGAGGAAAGATTAGGGCGCTGAGTACAGACCTGCTGCCCTGCTCGGTTCTTTGCTCTGCTCGCCGGCGCCGGCGCCGCCGCTGCCGCTCTGACTCCTTGCTTCCGCGGTATGCCGGCTGCGGCGGGTCGCCACTCCACTGCTTCCCGTCGAGACCGCGGGAGGCGGGTGAGATGGGGAAGGGCGTTGATTGGGGAATGGGAGGTTAGGGTTCCCAGGCGAGGTGGCCTCACTTCTTCGGTGCTGCTCGACGACGACGAGGCCGCCGCCCTGGGAGGCTGGGAGCACCGAGACCGAGAGCAGCCACCGAGGCGGAGATGCTGTTATGGGCCTGAGAAAAGAGGCTTCGGCCCATTACCCTATATGGCCCAGTATTCTTTATCATTTCTTTCTCAAAACAATGGCCTGGCACGCTTTATAGCCCAATGCGCACCCTTTTTTTTTTTTGAGAATTAGCCCAATACGCACTTTGGTCTCGAGGATTGGAGGATTTTATTTCTAGGGATTTAGAACATCTCCAAGAATACCTAATAATTTATTCCCAAAAAACATAGTGTTTTCTAACTCCTAAAGAAGTAACGGAAGAAATAAATAAGGATATCTGCAACAGTTGTCTAAATTCACAAAAAAAATCACACATGCAGATGATATGATGATACATAACTTTATAAAACTAGGAGAATACCCCGCGCGTTGCTGCGGGAATTTCAGATAATTTAAAAAAAATTAGACAATTTATATTATAGTCATATGAATAAAAATATCTTAAATTAATTTTGTTAAATGTCACACATCAATATGAACATAGCTAAATACATGTTGGTAGATGAAGAGATGACTATCATAATTATATGTTCTAGTTGGCTATAATTGCAAGTTTAGTGGATTGTTGATGTTGATAGCTTGCATGTTGAGAGAAATTTCTAGTGGGGTTTACCTTTATAAGAGTATAAGATATCTTGTCC
Source organism: Sorghum bicolor (assembly GCF_000003195.3). Lineage (NCBI taxonomy): Eukaryota > Viridiplantae > Streptophyta > Magnoliopsida > Poales > Poaceae > Sorghum > Sorghum bicolor. The sequence goes on along the minus strand of NC_012874.2, from coordinate 66,004,234 downwards.
AAACTCGAAATCATTTGTGATATATAAAAATAACAAATTTCTAACAAAACCTATGGACAGCTTTCTAGCTTGAAATTTGTTATTTTTTATCTCACAAACGAATTCGAGTTTAGACAAGATATTTTACAAAGTTGTGTATCATCATATCATCTACATGTGTGATTTTTTAGGTAAATTTATACGACTTTTTTGCCGTGGTTTGCACAGGTTTTCACGAAGGTTGTGGTTTCCACCAGATATGTTCCCTTTAACAATTCACTCTTAATTGTGTCAACTATTTTTATATATTCTGTCTATTGTACATTTACATCAAGAATTCTTTCTTATTTTTTAGATCTTTTTACACCCTTCCACCTTTAGATTAGGAGACTGAAACGTGCGTGGTGGGGGCACGCATCTTTGCGGGCTTTGCGTGATTTTTTTGCAAGTGCTAAAAGGTTGGGAGGTGGTATTAGAAACTCTTAGAGATGGGTTTTTTCTATTCTTGCTAAAAAATTATAGATTAGGAGATTTTATTAGAAACTCTTGGAGATCTCTTAGACTGTTTCCAATAGAAGACCCATCAGGAGATCTAACCTAAAATAGGCCTCCAACACAATACCTAAGACCCGTTATCAGGAGAGGTATAACTTTTCCTTTTAAGTCTTGTCGTTAGAGAAGACTAAAAATGGGTAAGAAATCCTTTACCTATAGCGCTACTCAAACTTAGAATGAATCTTGTATTTTAGGTGACGGTTGTTGGAGATAGTCTTAGATGATATTATAGACTTGTGGTACTAAGAAACCTAATATCAAAGGCTCAAAAGAAGAAAAAAATAAAGAAAGTATCAGAAAAAGTGTTAGAATCCATTGACTGCAAAACCATGGTGAAGAAAAACATCAGCATGGTCATACAACTAGTCTAAACTGTGAAAAAAAGGTCCTTAGGCCATCCTCAATAGGAATAAAAACTTCAGCATGGTCATACAACTAGTCTAAACTGTGAAAAAAGGGTCGTTAGGCCATCCTCAATGGAAATTTCATGACTCTTTCCAACACATTCATATTTTGAAAACAGTCCATAGAAGTTTCATGAAGATAACTCTTATCATCTCTCTTTTTATTAATACAACGCCACATCAGCATATTTAATCAGCATATTTAATGTGCATGTTGAGACTGCCTTAGTTACCGAGTTTCTTGTGAAAAAGGGTCCATTGTTCAAAACGAAAATACGTTTTCCTAGAATCATACTAGTCTAAACTGTTTTATAAATTCCTTAAAATTCTGCTAGTTATTTTCAATAAGATTTCAGGTTCCAGTGTGGCACTGGTATCAGCAATTTCGCACGATTTGAAGGATCTTTTCAGCATGGTCAGACTTTTGTGGCACATTGTAGATACTGGAAATGCACCAAGGAGCAGCAAGCAACACATCCAGACACCAGATAAGATTTAGCAACACACTGCTACTATCTCAATTCTCCTAACTAACGAGGTTCACCGCCTCAAACACAGCATCACAGGTTCACCATCCATACTGCATAATTCTACATTGCAACCTACAGGTATATATGTCGGACTCGGACAAATATGTTACATGACAGAGAGTCAGAGTGAACGGCAGGCGCAACTCGCAAGTCATCACAATGCGAGTGAGACCCCCATTTCCTTGGGTGAAGATGGACTGAGCTCTTTCACCGCAAATGGACCAAAAAATGTCCACCTCGATACATTTGATATCTCAGCTACACAAAAAGGCAGATGATCGTCATAAACATGAGTAATGTGAAACTATACAATGATGATTCAGAAGTGTAAAGTGTTTACCAGTCTGGGTGACCTCGGTTCCAGTAACTGTTTTCGTCCTCGAAGATCATGAAGCTGCTCGCCCACGAGTTCTGCTCAGGGTACGCGCTGTGGAAATCGGAGGATGGGTGCCAGTCACTGTTCGAGGCCTTGAGCTCCTTCTCAGGCTCCACCTCGGCGAACGTCACACGCTTGCCGGCCTTCTTTGCTGTATGTTCCTTTGGGTCTTCCAGCGATTCCTGTTGTTTCGAATCCTTTAGCGCTTTCTTCAGTTCTTTAGAATCCTTCACTGCTTTCTTCGGATCTCTGAGTGCTGCCTTCTTCTGTTCTTTGGAATCCTTGGGTGACTTTGGATCCTTTGGTGACTTTGGCTCCTTCAAATCTTTTGATGGCTTGGGTTGCTTTGCATCTTTTGACTGCTTCAGTTCTTTGGAATCCTTTGATGATTTTGTTTCTTTCGACTCCTTGGATGATTTTGACTCTTTCGAATCTTTAGATGATTTCCCAGACTGTTTAAATGACTTGCCAGCCTGCAATACAGATCACAACACATTACATCAACAATAGCCTTATTGTCATTTGGAACAAAAGAAGGTTATTCTCAGCTTCGTTTTATCAAAAGAAAAAAATCACATGGTCCACGTCCACAGGAGCCACAAAAACAACTAGCTTCACTATTAAAGCTGAACTAGAATGACAGATATCAATGAGTTAGCTAGCTGAGGTGGTATAACCATCAAACTTTAGACTAAAGACAAGTTAAGCATCACATATCAAAATGCTGTCACCATAAACATAGTGATGATTATCATCACCAAAGGATCACAGTCAACTGGGAACAAGCATGAACAACTGCCTCAAATTCAATGTAAGCATTTTGCAATGTTGTTAAGTGCACAAAGTGGGGACAACTATATATGGTTCCTGTACCTTGTTAGCCAGTTTCTTCAGCGCATCAGTCCCATTTTCTTCAACGAACTTATCAAGTGCTGTGAGGAAGTCATCAGATTTCCCAAACAGGCCTTTTTTCTGAGGGACATACCAAATGTTGACCATCTGGTTCTTTATGAAGGCAGGTCTCACATAATTTTGGTACACATAGGCTGCGCCATTGAAGTACGGCAAGACAAGCCAGCAAATAAAGATCAATTTCATAGAAGGCCAGAAAGGAAGCCTGTCAAAGTCAAGCATGGGAAAGCCATGGAATTTAGTGACCGATGTGCCACTATGATCTTTAAATACATATGTTCAAGTTACAATTAAGAATCTTGTGATCAGATGCAAAACCCCATGCAACTATTAACTACAAATCACCAACTCCTAGAATTTAATCAAGAGGTGGTAACCCCTGCAACTTCCAGCACACATCATGGATGCTTTTGACACCCAAGAAGGAGCCAGACACTTCTTTATCATTTTGTTCAAAATTAAAAATATATATGTGAAGATTCATGACAATCCATCAGTCTATCTTACCTGAAATAGAACAGTGTAGTCTGACATTATTTTAGAAACAAAGCAAGGATTAGAAGAGTAAGATGTACAAGGGCTTGATAGTGCAAATGAATTAATGCTTATGTTTATATATGCCCAATTTGTCCGAAAGTCCTAAGATATATCAACAACTAATAAGCTCCAACTTTCACACAGAATAGTAAACTGCACTTAAAACAATATAACAGACACATCAGTACTTACCACTGAATAATTGATGCAAATGTGAGTTCAAACAATGTTATTAATGAGTACAGGACCCAATATGTGAGCCATTGTTGATCATCCACAGGAGATTTGGTCTCTATTGCCTTAACGGAGGCATACCTGTAAGTTGTAATAACACTTAATTTGTGTTTTACTCGTAGAAGTTGAGTTTGTAGCAGTAAAGTACAAGTCATGAGCAACTTACAAAGGATAAGCCAGTGCCACCAAAGGCCTGCAGGAAAACAAACAAACTGAAGTTAAAGCATGCATTTTCGATTCATAATCATTGCTTATGATCCAGAAGGAAAAAACTTTCAGAAAGAGGAAACGGTAAATTCAGAAATGAGTGGCACTATTCCACCTGTGATACATGTATCATAGACTGTTAGTAGCAGCAAACCATCAGTACCCTCCAACAGGGAGGAAAATGAATAACTCACAAGAAACTTATTCACCACCTGTGATACATTAGACAAGTTTGTTTGCTTAGATAAGTTTTTACATTTTACAGCACAGTAACATCAAGAAACGTCAAAACATGCTGGTCCAAACATAGCAACATTATTGATCACAGTACTGAACGAGACATTTTAGCTTCGTGAATAAATCAATAAATGAAGCTCGGTATACCTTGGTACAACACACATGGATTCATGCTAAAATTTAATAAATCCTGGTCCCAGAACTGTACACCCAATTTTTAATGATATGTCAGAGTCACTACGAGACATAACCCACGATCCAGTAAACTATAAGAAACAGGACCAGATTGTGCCGAGCCACTCTTCAGCATGTGACCTAACTTGCTGCGTCTGCGTGGAAAGGAATGTGAAACAGCCAAAAAGATAGTAAGAACTAGACAAGGGAATACCAGAAACCATTCTGGAAAAGTGGAATTGGCCAACAAACAATTGCAGGCACTAGCAAAACTACAAATCTAAAAGTATCATCCCCTTTTTATAAAGGACTGAGGTGGTAAAGGTAGGGACTGACAGAACTCAACAGCCGAATTCAGAATCCAATCTTGGTGATCTATACATCAGAGGTAGGCAGCTCGTGCATAACGGCCTAACTTTTCGTTCCGGCAAGGGATTGCAGCATCCGGAAAAGTTGTGAATCGGATTGAAAGAGAAATATGCTGATGCAGGCGGAAATGTAGACCCGGAGACGGAGAAATGAACACTGCAAAAAACCCAAACTCGGCATGCATTCCAGACCGCCAAGAGATCCCCTGTAATCAATGGGTCTTTTTCTACTAATACTAAAGAAACTCGCCAAAGAAAAAAAATACATTATTTTTCCTACAAAAAGAAATGGCGATTCACAAGGCTGATTGAGGAGGCGCAAGATTTTTACCGGTGAAAAAACTGAACCATACCAAGAAGGATTCCTTGTCAGGCGCAAGTGTTCTCGAATCGACTAAAACCTACTAACGCCATTGTGCCGAATCGAAGTCTGAATCGATACGAACTCCCGGAGCACATCTCAAGAACAACACGAATGCTACTTCAACAATGCCGAACGTCTAAATCATCCAGAATCGCGCGCGCCATCAATCAAACAGACATTCCAGGGACGGATATTTTTTTAAAAAAAAAACTAATAGATGAAGGAAGGGGGAGAAAAGAGAGCAGAGCAGTGACTGACTGACTGACCCTGCAAGGACGTCGAAGTTGTTGGCGACGACCTTGAGCAAAGATCCGGAGCCCATCGCCGTCGCCGGAATTCCAAATCGGCGCCGCCACTGAAGAGGCTGGAAATGAGGGGGGGGGGGGGGGGTGGTTTGGGATAATCCTGGAGGAGGGTCTTGGCGTTCTTGAACAGTTGAACCCCGCCGCTTTCTCTTCCTCCCCCTTTCGGTGCTTTTGGGGTCTCGAGGGGAGCGAAAACAGGGGAGGAGAGAGGAAAGTGCGGTGGAGACTGGAGAGTGGAGTGGAGTGGACAGTGGAGGTGGAGTGCAGCAGACGAGACGACGGGAGACCGGCGTGGAGAGCAGAGCACCAGCACGGATACAGAGGAGAAGAAGGTTATGCAAATAGGGCCCTGGAAATTATTTTATTTAGAATAGAAGATAATGCCGTGGGATTTACTAATTTTCAATTAATTAGTAGAGCCAAACAGAGCACGAGGCCCCTGAAACTTATTTTAATAAAATCGGTTGGTTGCTTTCAAGTCTTTACAGATTCTTACTCTATGCAATACTGCTCTATGCAATAGTTTTCTTTTGGAAGTATCAGTACCATTATTATATTACTATTATACCAATATTTAGAAGCAACATGGAGCTCCATAAACTGACTTGCTTTTATGATTTATTTTTTCTAGATATAACCGTAGCGTTAGCACGGGCAATATACTAGTTTTATGAGTGACACAACCAAGCAAAGCACATAAACTACGCTGTGAGTGGTGTTCTTGGTATTCCCATCTCTATGCCACTATATTAGCATATTTTGACTTGTATCTTTCGTCGTCATCTGTCTGTTTGTTTCGCTGAAATTTGGTTTTATGCTGATGTTGATGCTGAAATGTTGTAAAAAAAATATTGTTCTTTTATTGAAAAGTACTGCTAAAGTAGTGTTGATGAAGATGTTTTTTCTTTGTCTATCATAGTCTTTTTTTCCATCATGGGATGTTTACTTGAATCATTGTTGTTCAAAAGTTGTTCATATGTCTTTTTGAACATTTTTAGTGCGTATCAAGTTTGAATGGTCAAAGTTGACAGATATTTGGAAACGGATCCAGCAGATGATATCCTGGTCATTAACATGGCGTTAATATTGTGACTACTCAGTACAACTATACAAAACACACTATAGACCAAATAAAGTAATGTGTTGCTACTTGTAACCATGTTTCATTGTTCACCTTGCCAAAAAAAAACATAGGAAAAGTAATGCATATAAAGTGTTAGCTAAAACCTTATATGTAATTCATACTCCATTAGTGGCTTTAAGCGCAAAAGAAGTTATAGTTTTCAACAATTAGTTGCTGCTTTAAAGGGTTCAAAAAAGGACTAAAATACAATTCGGTGACAGTATGTGGGTACAAGTGAAAAAGTATACGTAACTGATAATTGCACGGCTGGGATTCCATTTTCCTTTGCCCTGGCCCACGCACCTGCGTGCCGCTGATGAGACTCGAAGCAGGAAGGACAGGAGCACTGGCCGCACAGCTCAGCCGATGGATAATCCGCCGGGCATGCCGGTTTATTTTATTCATTCGGCGTATATTTCCCAATGTTTATTTGCCTGTTGTATCTCCCAAGATCTTGCATGAGCTGGAATTTCGGTGTTCTTGATCATGGATTCGATTATGGTGTAAGCTACTGTTTATGGGGCATAATTACCACAGTCATGGGATAGTAAATGCCAGATTTGGTGTTTGATACGTGCTTATTTCTTCTCATATGCGTCATTTCTTTTTACATTTTTAGCCTCCTCTTAACAAATTTCATATTTGGGTCACAGGCTCACAGCCGCCTTTGTGTATTTCTAGCCTTCTTTCGACTCACGGGAAACAAATACAAAATAGATTCTTTTTGTATGCACTTGGTTGGAGGACGAAGTTGAATATGAATCTTGGGTTTTTCGTTGCTCGTGTCTAGTGGGTTGTCGCTCAGTTGTTGCCTCTAATTTTATGGCTGACGTGTGTAAGCCTGGGTGTTCGGGTTACCTGATTTTTGCCTAGGACATTCGGATTACCTGCTTTTTTCGGGTTGGGTAATTCAGGCAATTAAAAATTTGGATAATAAAAATTGCTACCCAATATTAGTCTCGAAAAAACACTACCTTGGGTACCCGATAATTCGGGTTCGGGTATTTCCGATTTACCCAAATTTTCATAAGACAACACACTAAACAAAAATTCAATAGCAATTTATATATAATTTCAGCAGCAATTTGTATAGAATTTCAATAGCATTTTGTAGAGAATAATATATTACGGTCACTTGTTCAAACAAAGACAATTATATTCTAATAAATTGATAAGTTTTAATGTTTAACTAATAACACATGATAAATACAAAGACATAGACAAATGTTTGGGTAATTCGGATACCGGGGGATATTACCCGAATTACCCAAACTAATTTCGGGTAATCAAAATCGCTATCTGAATTTAGGATTGGGTACCTCGGGTTCGGATAATTCGGGTCTGGATCCGGGTAATTCGGGTACGGGTAATGGGTATCGGGTAATTTGCCTAGGCTTAGACGTGCGCCCTCGCCGATCACCATGTAGGCGTAGTGTAGACATAGAGGCCAGCGCCCGCGTCGTGTAAAGTTTTAGAGGCGCAGGATAGTGGAACACCGAGTCCCTATCTTGGGATCACGGTGAGTGCGTGTTAATTGATCGGTGAAACAGCCCCACCGGTGGCAGTACATATATAGATTACATTGTACCCGAATGTGCTACAAGTTAGGATCCCTAACAACCTTGATATGTATAATAACTAATTCCTAACTTGTAGCTCAATCTTGGTACACGTCTGATTTGTTACAACCAATTGCATGCAATGCAAGTCTATCTATTTTACACTCCCCCTCAATCACAACTTGGTCATGTTGAGATTGTACTTAAAATTCTCAAGAAGCCGAACTGACAATGGTTTCGTGAAACCATCTGCAATCTGATCACCTGAAGGCACAAAATCTATTTCCAGTAGTCCACGAGCAACTCTTTCTCTGACAAAATGATAATCAACTTCTATATGTTTTGTTCTTGCATGAAAAACAGGATTTGCCGACAAGTATTTTGCACCAATATTATCACACCACAGTTTTGCCGCTTTTGGAGTACTGACCTTCAATTCTTGAAGTAGAGTTTGTATCCACATCACTTCAGCTGTTGCATCAGCTACGGCTTTGTACTCTGATTCTGTGCTCGACCTTGACACTGTTCCCTGTTTGCGTGCACTCCAAGACACAAGATTAGATCCAAAGAAGACAGCAAAACCTCCTGTTGATCTCCTATCATCTCCACTGCCAGCCCAGTCAGCATCAGAAAAGGCACTAACTAAGGTAGAAGATGACTTGGACAGTTTTAGACCAAGTGATGTACATTGTTTCAGATATCTTAGTATTCTCTTAACAGCAGCCCAATGTACAGTGGTCGGTGCATGAAGAAATTGGCATACTTTGTTCACTGAATATGATATGTCAGGCCTTGTAAGAGTCAGATACTGTAATGCACCAACTACACTCCTGTAATGTGTTGCATCCTTAGGCCCGAGTGGAGATCCCTCATAGAGTGATAGTTTCTCACTGGTGTTGAGTGGAGCCGCCACTGGTTTACAATCAAACATCCCAACTCTTTTGAGTAAATCGGAAGCATACTTATCTTGTGTTAGCACCATTCCATTCTGTGTTTTGTTGACTTCAATACCCAGGAAATAGTGAAGGTCACCGAGGTCTTTTAATGCAAACTCACTTTGTAAATCTTTGAGCAAAGCATTTGTAGCTCTTTCTGCAGAACTAGCCACAATAATATCATCTACATAGACAAGCACAAACATGGTCAAACTTTCTTTGTTCAAAAAGAATAGGGATGTGTCAGCTTTGGATACTTGGAACCCTAGACTTGTTAACTTGTTACTGAGTCTAGCATGCCAGGCTCTTGGAGCCTGTTTTAGGCCATAGAGTGCCTTATCTAATTTGCACACATAACCAGGCTTTGTATGGTCTTCATAACCAGGCGGCTGCTGCATAAAAACTTCTTCTTCCAAGTAACCATGCAAAAAAGCATTTTGCACATCAAGCTGTCGCAAACTCCAATCTCTAGAGATGGCTAGTGACAAAATAATACGAATGGTGGAATGTTTTATGACTGGACTGAAGGTATCTTCATAATCAATTCCATACCTTTGCTTGAACCCTTTTGCTACAAGCCTTGCTTTATACCTGTCCAGGCTTCCATCCTTTTTCCTTTTGATTTTATACACCCATTTGCATCCTATTACATTCCTCCCTTTTTGAGGTGGAACCAGGTGCCATGTCTTATTGTTCATCAATGCTTCATATTCTGCATCCATCGCCTTTCTCCAATCTTTGTTCTCCAGAGCTTCCTCTGTATTCCAAGGTTCACCAGATGTAGTTAGAAACGAGTATCTAACGGTACCATCAGTATATACCTTTTCTTTCCGTATGCCGCTGCGAAGTCGTGTTTGATGCTGGTGTTGTGAAGAAGATGGCGCAGAAGGTCCAGCAGCTGCAGATGGCACAGAGACGACACCGGATTCTGCCCCCCCTTGGCTAGAAGCAAGGGCTGTCGGTTCAGATGCGCTCGGAGTAGGCACTGTCGGGGCTGTGGCGACGGTACCATCAGGAGTAGGAGCCGAGCCCCCATTGGCTAGTGCATGGACGAGAGTCGATCTGCTGAGCGTAGTAGGAGATGGCACAGGGTCAAAAGAGTCTGCCGAATCATCCTCGTGACTGACGCTTGGGGCCTGATGTTGCATGTGCGTCGCATCTTCTGTTTCGGCCAGTTCTTGTCCTGCATTTTCTACAGGACTGAAAGGTCCTTGTTTGGTTTCGGTAATTGAGTGACAACTTAGGTGGACTAATAGTGTTTATGTGAGATACACAGGAGATTAGTCCACAGGTGATGATATGATGGAGGAGCTCATTGCATATGAGACATGACATGGAGTCATGTGACCAAGGTGGAGAAGATCAAGATGAGGCTTGGCTCGATGGACCGGTTGCAAGAGTGAAGGGCAAGTTGGAGGCTTTGAAGCGAGGGACCGCGTGTGACGGTGAAGCTTGAGCAAGACTTGGCGCCGATGGACCGAGGCAACGGTGAAGAGCAAGTGAGGTCAAGATCGATGAACCAATACGGTCACGTGATGATATGAAGTGGATCATATCATTTGGTGATTGGTTGGTGCATGTGTTGCATCAACCTTAGAGGAGATGGAATGGAAAGCGCAAGGCAAAGGTATAATCTAGGGCATTTTCATTTCACCGGTCATAGGTGTGTAGAGAAATTTATGACCGGATTTAGGATAGATGGCCGTACTATCAAGAGGGGAAAACTTGTTTGCATATCGGTCATCTAGTGCCACTTGAGCGATCTAACTTTGCATACGTGTTAGGATCGAGTGGCGTGGCAAGTTGAGAGGCTAACTCCTTTGGGAAAATATTTGTAAAAATGCTAACAAACATGCACATGGTGGTGTACACTTGGTGGTGTTGGCACACTTTGCAAAGAAGAAGGTGTTGAAGTTGATTTTGTTCAACTTGGAGAAGAGAGAGAAGTCTTTCGGTGTTCTCCGGACATTAGGATGGCTTTTAGATTGGAATACTGCTTTGATCCATGTTGATTTGGATTGAGTATTCATATATATTGGATAGTACTCTAAGTAAGCTTTCCAAAATGTCCAAGATCATCGAATTTGGAGTTCGGAGCTAGAAGTTAGCAACCTAACAAGTTGAACTGCAGGCACAGGACGCTGAGAGTCCGGTGCGCACAGGACAGTCCGGTGTCACAGGACGCTGAGAGTCCGGTGCTGCTGCAAGTTTGCGTTGCTCTCTGCGTGTGAGTCCGGTGCGCACAGGGTGCGTCCGGTGTGAAGCAGCAGAGCGTCCGGTGCTACTGTTCCAGACACGCGTGCGTGTGCTAGCCGTTGGCGGCAACGGTCAAGTTCAAACGGCTAGTGACACGTGGCTGTTTTTGGAGCACAGAACGCACTGTTCCAGCGTCCGGTGCTACCTATAGTGAGTCCGGTGCTCACGACTTTTGCCCAGTGAAGGGGCAACGGCTAGTTTAGCCCTTAGAACTATAAATAGAAGTGGTGGCCGGCCTTGGCTGGTGCTGAGCACCCTTGGGACTTAGTGTCCATGCTTGGGGAGTGCTAGAAAAGCCTCTAACTCACTTGTGCTTGCAAGAGTGCGAATCAATAGTGAGTGAGTGATTCTAGTGCGTTGCATTGAGAGATTGCATCGAGTGGCACTAGGTGTTCGTGTTGCAAGCCGGTGGTGCTTGTTACTCTTGGAGGTTGCCACCTCCTAGACGGCTTGGTGGCTTGTGACTCCGTCGAAGCACGCAAGGAGATTGTGCGGTGCTCCGGAGAAGAGATTGTGAGGGGTACGGTGCTCACCCCGCGGGGATCGCGAAGAGCAACTCTAGTTGAGCGAGACGTGAAGAGCGACAAGTGGTCCGGCCGGGTCAAGTGCTAGAGCTTGTGGTAAGCACTCCACGTGGGAGAGTGTGACTTGCGGGTCACCACTAGCAAGAGGACCGGCGGCAACCTTGGAGCTTGTCTCAACGGGGACGTAGCTTGGTGGCAACCAAGTGAACCTCGGGAGAAAATCATCGTGTCAACATTATTCTTCCCATTGGTTTGCAAGTCCCTAACACAAGCTTGTTCTTACATTCATATATTTGTGCTTGTGTAGTTGCTCTTGTAATTAGTTAGCTTGTGTAGCTTGCTAGTTACCTTCTTGCTTGTGTAGCTAGAAGTAGTTCCCTTGCGTGACTAATTTGGTTTGTGTAACCTTGTTAGTCACATTGCTTAGTTTGTGTAGCTAAGTAATTTGCGCTCTCTAATTTGGCATTAGTTGCCTTGTTATTGAGCTTGCTAGTGAGCTTAGGTTTTGTGCGCTTTGCCTCACTAGTTTGTGTAGGAGCTCCCCCGGTTTGCAAAGTACTAGTGGCATAGGTTTGTGTGACCTTGCTTCTAGAATTAGTTAGTGAGCTCTCGCTAAGGTAGCACATTGTTTGCTTGTTTAGAATCTTTTCAAGGTGCTAGAGAACTTAGATAGAGGGGTGTAGTCTTGGCTAGACCGATAGTTTTAATTCCGCATTTGTTTCGGTTAGCCGGCGCAATAAGTTTTAGAAAGGACTATTCACCCCCCTCTAGTCCGCCATCTCGACCCTTCAAGGACTGACAGAAACATGGTGAGTAGTATTAGTCATATTGCCAACTACAGTTTCTGCCCCAGAGTTTGTCAGAGTTGGATGAAGGAGATCAATCTCTGAATGAAGACGGGCACCTGCATTTGGATGTAATTCAGAGAAGGGAAAAACGTTTTCATCAAAAATAACATCCCGGGATATATAGCCCCTTCCAGTGGAAATATCTAGGCACTTGTAACCTTTGTGAAGATGACTGTAGCCTAAAAAAGCACAACGTTTGGAGCGGTATTCTAATTTGTGGGCATTGTATGGCCTGAGGTTTGGCCAACATGCACATCCGAACACACGTAGGAAGGAATAATCGGGATCATTTTTGAATAGACGTTTTAGTGGCGTGGAATTATCAATGACAAGCCTTGGAGTGCGATTGATGAGATAGGTAGCAGATAGGAAAACCTCGTCCCAAAATTTGAGGGGCATTGAGGCGTGAGCTAATAGTGAGAGTCCTACTTCAACTATATGCCGGTGCTTGCGCTCAGCAGCACCATTTTGTTGATGTGTGTGAGGACAGGAAACTAGATGAGTAATACCTATTTTTGCAAAAAAGGAATTGAGCGTTTGATACTCGCCTCCCCAGTCAGTTTGCATGGCAATAATTTTTCGATTGAACAATCTTTCAACTAGAGCTTCAAACTCACAGAATTTTTGGAAGACTTCAGATTTATATTTTAGAAGATAAATCCATGTGAACTTGCTGAAATCATCAATAAAGCTAACATAGTATTTTTTTTCTACCAACGGACTCCATGGCAGGACCCCAAACATCCGAAAAAACAAGTTCTAAAGGAGCATTGGAAACACTAGATGATCTAGAATAAGGTAGTTGATGACTCTTTGCCTGTTGGCAGGCATCACAAACTGACTCATTGGGTGACTCATCTAAAACATGAAAATTATTTGAACTAATAATGTGCTTCATGACGCTTGAGGAGGGATGTCCTAGACGATTGTGCCATCTGGATATGGAGACTTTAGTAGCGCCATGAGCTTGTTTTATTGGAATGGCTGGAATGGGATAAAGGCCCTGACGACATCTCCCTTTAAGAATGGTTTTCTTCGTAGCCTGATCCTTGATAGCAAAAAAATCAGGGTGAAATTCTAGAAAGGCAGAATTATCAGATGCTAGTTTGTGAACAGAAACAAGATTCTTAGTAGCTTGAGGAACATGAAGAACATTATTAAGATGAATGTCACGATGTGGGGTATGAAGTGTAGTATGACCAACATGACTAATATGCATACCTGATCCACTAGCGGTGTGGATTTGATCCCCTCCATGGTACTTGTTCCTGAAGGACAGCTTTTCAAGATCACTTGTAATGTGATCTGTGGCACCTGTGTCAGTATACCAGTTGGTGTCAACTGAATACGAGCTCATGGCGGCGGCTACCAGCTTCGGATCTGGCACATAGTTTTCGTCAAATCGGTGCCAACACTTCTCAGCTGTGTGACCCCGCTTGTAGCAGACTTGGCACAGGGGACGATCGTCATCTTCAGCAGGCGGTTGAAAGCCCTAGTTTGGTTTTGGATAATTGATGAAACCCTAGTACTAACCTCTATACTAAGTGTGTGTAGACTTAATGAGGTTGGTACATGTCAAGTGATGGAGCAAGTGATGATCATGGTGATGATGGTGATGACCACAAGATGATCAAGTGCTCAACTTGGAAAAGAAGAAAGAGAAAAACAAAACCCTATGGAGATCAAGGCAAAGGTATTGCTTAGGGTTTTGGTTTTGGTGATCAAGACACCATAGAGGGTGTGATCACATTTAGGATAGATAGCCGTACTATTAAGAGGGGTAATCTCGTTGTGAAAACGGTTGTCTAAGTGCCACTAGGTGATTGGATTCCTTGCATGTGCATTAGGACCTAGTGAGCTAACTAAGTAACCCTTGAAAAATGTTTTTGAAATATGCTAACACACGTGCACAAGTGTGGAGACACTTTGGTGTTGGCACATGGAAGCAAGGGAAGAAGTTAGAAATCTTTGTGTGCAGCGCGTTCAGGCCGGACGCGTCCGGTATGAGGTCGGACGCGTCCGAGTTGAGGCACCGGACGCGAAAACAGTTTTCGCGTAGAGTCCGGTGTGTCTCGTCCGGTGAGTTCGTTTCTCGGTGAAACTCTCTGAGTTTGCGTCCGGTGCACACCGGACGCGTCCGGTGTGAACTAGGACGCGTCCGAGTTGGCGTCCGGTGCAAACTCCTCTTGCAGAGCTCTCTGGGTGTGAGTCCGGTGCACACCGGACCGTCCGGTGTGTGCGTCCGGTGTGGCGACCGGTGTTGACTCAAGTTTTGCGACGCTCTCTGAGTTTGCGTCCGGTGCATACCGGACGCGTCCGGTATGAGGTCGGACGCGTCCGGTATTTCGAAAGTGAGCGTCCGGTGCCTTGTCAGTGTCAGAGGCAACGGCTACTTTTCTAACGGTCAGGAGCACCGGACGCTGGTCTGGTCAATACCGGACGCGTCCGGTGTGAACTAGGACGCGTCCGGTGTGAACGCAGTCAGTGGGATAAACTGCCAACGGCTAGTTGAAGCTTGGGACTTCTATTTATATGCCTTGGCCGGTTCATGCTCACTCTCTTGACTCTCTAACTTGTTGATACACCTTGTGAGCATACTCCCACACTTCCCACTCACCTTGTTCAAGATTTGTTCATCCAAAGTGAGATTGGGAGAGATCCTAGTTGCATTTGCTTAGAGTTTGAGCATCTAGTGGCACTAGTGATCGTTGAGCAGCGGGTTTTCTTGTTACTCTTGGTGGTTGCCGCCACCTAGACGGCTTGGAGCTGCGAAGGAGCTTTGGCACGAGTTGGTGATTGTTCGTGGCCATCTCCCGGTGATTGTGAGAGGTTTGTGCCTACCTCGGTGGAGAGCCAAAGGCAACATTAGTGGATTGCTCGTGTCATTGAGCTACCTCACTTGTGGGTAGGTTCTTGTGGTGTCCTAGTGAGAACGAGGTTCGTGCTACACCTCTTAGCCACCGAACCACCAAGTGTTGGTCGACACAACGGGGACATAGCGTGCCGGCAAGCACGTGAACCTCGGGAGAAAAATCGGTGTCTCAATTGTGATTGATTGGCATTCTCCCGGTGCTTGATTGTTGATATATTTGGTGATTGGTTCATCCCCTACACGGCGGTATAAATATCTTTTCCTCTCCTTTCACTTACCGCAAAGTAGTGTAACTAATTTTAGTTGCTATTTTTGTCTTGTGTAGTTAAGCTCACTAGTGTAACTTGTAGAAGACCTAGAGCTTGTGTGCTTAGTGATCATAGCTACTAGAATTGTTGGATAGGTGGCTTGCAAACACCCTCTTTTAGAGCTAGAGCAAAAAGCTACGCTTTGTTTTTTACTAACCTCTTGCTCTAGTGAGTTTGTAGATTTTTTAAATAGGCTATTCACCCCCCTCTAGCCATATTAGGACCTTTCAAGTGGTATCGGAGCCATGGTCACCGTTTGTGAAGGCTTAACAACCTCGGTGCTCAAATTATGGCTCAAATAGTGTTCAACCATGTTGGGGGCAAACCACCGTTCTTTGATGGCACAAGCTCTTTTGACTATTGGAAGAGAAAAATGAAAATGTACCTTGGATCAATCAATGATAGAGTGTGGGAAGTCACGGACAATGATTTTATGATCCTTGACCCCGCCAACCCCACCGACAATGAGAGAGCCAACAAACAATGCAATACTATGGCTCTCAACACAATTTACAATGGCATTGATTCAAAAGTGTTTGAACAAGTCAAAGATCTTGAGAAAGCAAGTGAAGTGTGGACAAGATTAGAAGAAACATATGAGGGCACTACAACGGTAAAAAGTGCCAAATTGTATATGCTCAAGGACAAGCTATCCAACTTCAAGATGAAGGATGATGAGTCCATACCGGAGATGTTCTATAGGCTCCAAGTCATCATCAATGATCTCAAGGGCCTAGGTGAGAAAGTGAAGGATGAGGATTTTATTCACAAGTTCTTGATGTGCTTGCCCAAGAGGTTCAAGACATTGAGAACAATCATCTTTAGAGGTGGATTGACGGGTGTATCTCCCAATGAGGTACTTGGAGATGTCATGACCGAAGATCAATACAATGACAATGATGATGATGAGGTTATTAAGAAGGATGATGATGACAAGAAGAAGAAGAGTGTAGCATTCAAAGCTAGCTCTTCATCCAAGAGCAAGAACAAGGGCAAGGCCAAGAAGGAAGAATCAAGTGATGAGGAGTGCTCCAATGATGATAGTGATGATGAGGCACTAGCACTCTTTGTCCGCAAGTTTGGCAAGATGATGAAGAAGAAGGGCTATCATACAAGAAAGAGAAGGGACAATTTCAAGAACAAGGAGCATGTGAGGCTATGCTATAAGTGCAAGAGCCCCGATCATGTTGTGGCGGATTGTCCTTACAATAGTGACAATGATGAGCATGACAAGAAGAACAAGAAGGAGAAGAAAGAAAAGAAAGAGAAGAAGATGGTCTTCAAGAAGAAGAAGAAGGGTGGATCCTATGTTGTGACATGGGATAGTGATGCTTCTTCAGATGATGATTCTAGTGATGATGACAAGTCATCCAAGAAGAAGGCGCTTGCAAGCATTGCTATCAACAACAAGCCATCACTCTTCGACACTCCTTCATGCTTCATGGCCAAGGGCCACAAGGTACAATATGATGAGAGTGAAAGTGAAAGTGAACATGAACATGATAGTGATAGTGATAGTGATGATGAAAATGAATTCACTAATGAACAACTCATGGACATGTTAGAACAAGCCGATTCACTTATTCAATCTAAAAACAAGAAGTGCAAAGAATTGGCCAAGAAGTTAAAAGCTCTTGAGCAATCCTTTGATGAGCTCAATGCTAATCATGAGAGGCTAGTGGAAGCCCATGAAAAGCTTGGCAAAGCTCACACCAAGCTTGAGAAAGCTCACTCCTTGTTGTTAGAAGAGAACAAGGAAAAGTTTGTTGTATCATGTGATGTGGGCACAACATGTGACTTAATTAAAGAATCACCCAATCTACCTATTGTTGTTGCCACTAACTCTTCTTGTAGGTCTTCATCCACCACCACCAACTCTACCTCTACTTCTAGTGTTAGTGTCATTTGTGATGCTTCACTAAAAGTTGAGAATGAGACTCTCAAAAGAGAGGTGGATGAGCTCACTCACGCCCTAGGCAAAGCCTATGGTGGTGAGGCCCGCTTGCTAAAGTGCTTGGGTAGCCAAAGGTTTTCTCTCAATAAAGAGGGATTAGGCTATACCCCCAAGAAGGGCAAGAAAGCTTTTGCAACTCACAAGCCTAGCTTTGTGAAGAGCAATGGTCGGTATTGCTACAAATGCAAGCAAGTTGGGCACCTAGAGCTTAATTGCAATAAAATGAACAAGAACAAGAAAATTGCTAATGTACCTTACATTCCTTTTGATTTTTGTTATGTGCTTACCAAGGGTGAGAAGGGTGTGCATGCTAAGTTTGTTGGTACACCAATTGTGGGTCCAAAGAAGAAAGCCATTTGGGTACCAAAGAGCTTAGTCACTAACCTCCAAGGACCCAAGCAAGTATGGGTACCTAAGAAACATTGATTTGTTTTGTAGGTAAACTATAAAGCCGGAGGAAGGCATTAGGTGCTTGATAGTGGGTGCACACAACACATGACCGATGATTCAAGAATGTTCAATTCAATCAATCCAAATGATGACAATGGTGTTGATAGTATCACATTTGGTGACAATGGCAAAGGCAAGGTCAAAGGGCTTGGTAAAATTGCTATATCCAATGATTTGAGCATTTCCAATGTGCTACTAGTAGAGAGCTTGAACTTCAACTTGTTATCCGTAGCTCAACTTTGTGATCTTGGTTTCAAATGCATATTTGGAGTTGATGATGTAGAGATCATAAGTGTAGATGGCTCAAACTTGATATTCAAAGGCTTTAGATATGAGAATCTATACTTGGTTGATTTCAATGCTAGTGAAGCTCAATTGTCAACATGCTTGCTCACTAAATCTAGCATGGGTTGGTTATGGCATAGAAGGCTTGGTCATGTTGGAATGAAACAATTAAACAAGTTAGTCAAGCATGATCTTGTTAGAGGCTTGAAAGATGTCACATTTGAGAAAGACAAGCTTTGTAGTGCATGTCAAGCCGGAAAGCAAGTTGGCAACACTCATCCAAAGAAGAGCATCATGAGTACATGCAAGGCATTTGAGTTGTTGCACATGGACTTATTTGGACCAACCACATACACAAGCATTGGTGGAAACAAATATGGATTTGTGATAGTGGATGATTTCACAAGATACACATGGGTATTCTTTCTTAGTGACAAGAGCGATGCTTTTGCAACTTTCAAATCATTTGTCAAGAGAATACACAATGAGTTTGAAACAACCATCAAGAAAGTGAGAAGTGACAATAGAAGTGAATTCAAGAATACAAGAGTTGATGAGCTTTGTGATGAATTTGGCATTAGGCATCAATTCTCGGCCAAGTACACTCCACAATCAAATGGTCTTGTTGAAAGGAAGAATAGAACCTTGATTGACATGGCAAGATCAATGTTGAGTGAGTACAATGTGAGTCATTCTTTTTGGGCCGAAGCAATCAACACGGCTTGCTACTATAGCAACCGACTCTATTGTCACCCAATGATGGAGAAGACTCCATATGAGCTCTTGAATGGAAGAAAGCCCAATATTGCATACTTTCAGGTTTTTGGTTGCAAGTGCTACATATTGAAGAAAGGCACTAGATTGAGTAAATTTGAAAAGAAATGTGATGAAGGCTTCTTGCTTGGTTACTCCACTACTAGCAAAGCTTATAGAGTTTGGAATTTGGCTAGTGGTACTCTTGAGGAGGTGCATGATGTTGAGTTTGATGAAACCAATGGCTCTCAAGAGGAAGAAGAGAATCTAGATGATGTGAGAGGCACTCAATTGGCCGATGCAATGAAGAATATAGATATTGGTGATTTAAGGCCAAGAGAGGTGATTGATGTTGAAGATGACAAAGATCAAGTGCTTCCTACCTCTAATGTGCAAGCTAGTGGTTCTCATGATCAAAATCAAGCTAGTACAAGTGGTACTCAAGTGCAAGATCAACAAGCTAGTACATCATCTCATGATAAACCAAGTACATGTAATCAAGTGCAAATACTTCAACCAACAAATATTGCAAGAGATCATCCATTGGATCACATCATTGGTGATATTCAAAGAGGAGTGCAAACTAGATCAAGATTAGCATCATTTTGTGAGCATTTCTCCTTTGTGTCTCACATTGAGCCAAAGAAGATTGATGAAGCATTGAGAGATGTTGATTGGGTCAATGCTATGCATGAAGAGCTTAACAATTTTAAGAGAAATCAAGTATGGGAGTTAGTTGAGAGGCCTAATGATCATAATGTTTTTGGTACTAAATGGGTCTTTCGCAACAAGCAAGATCAAGATGTGATAGTTGTAAGGAACAAAGCAAGATTGGTAGCACAAGGCTATACTCAAGTTGAAGGTCTTGACTTTGGTGAAACATATGCCCCGGTTGCAAGATTGGAAGCAATTAGGATCTTGTTGGCCTATGCTTGTGCACATAACATCAAGCTATACCAAATGGATGTCAAGAGTGCATTTCTCAATGGCTATATCAATGAAGAAGTATATGTTGAGCAACCTCCCGGTTTTGAAGATGACAAGAAACCCAACCATGTTTACAAGCTAAGAAAGGCATTGTATGGTTTGAAGCAAGCACTAAGAGCATGGTATGAGAGATTGAGAGATTTCTTACTCTCTAAAGGTTTCAAGATGGGCAAGGTTGACACCACTCTCTTCACCAAGAAGATTGGCAAAGACTTGTTTGTGTTGCAAATATATGTTGATGATATCATATTTGGATCAACCAACCAAGAATTTTGTGAGGAGTTTGGAAACATGATGGCTAATGAGTTTGAGATGTCAATGATTGGAGAGCTTAGTTACTTCCTTGGTCTTCAAATCAAGCAATTGAAGAATGGCACATTTGTGAGTCAAGGCAAGTACATAAAAGACATGCTCAAGAAGTTTGGAATGGATGATGCAAAGGCAATTAGCACTCCAATGGGAACAAATGGAAGCCTAGATAGTGATACAAGTGGAAATATGGTGGATCAAAAGTTGTATCGGTCTATGATTGGAAGCCTACTCTATGTAACCGCATCAAGACCGGATGTCATGTTTAGTTTATGCATGTGTGCAAGATTCCAAGCCTCACCAAGAGAAAGTCATTTGAAGGCAACAAAGAGAATATTAAGGTACTTGAAGCATACACAAAATGTTGGTTTGTGGTATCCCAAAGGTGCAAAGTTTGAGCTTGTCGGATATTCCGATTCGGACTATGCGGGATGCAAAGTTGAAAGAAGAAGCACATCATGCACATGTCAACTATTGGGAAGATCACTTGTCTCATGGTCATCCAAGAAACAAAATAATGTTGCACTATCAACCGCCGAAGCGGAGTACATTGCGGCCGGTAGTTGTTGTGCACAAATTCTATGGATGAAGGCAACATTGAAGGACTTTGGAATCAATTTCAAACAAGTGCCATTGCTATGTGACAATGAAAGTGCCGTGAATCTCACCAACAATCCAGTTCAACACTCAAGAACAAAGCACATAGATGTCCGCCATCACTTCATAAGAGATCACCAACAAAAAGGGGACATTTGCATTGAGAGTATAGGCACCGATGATCAACTTGCCGATATATTCACCAAGCCACTTGATGAGAAGAGGTTTTGCAAGCTAAGGAATGAATTGAACATACTTGACTTCTCAAATATGTGTTGATGCACCCCCACTTTATGACATGCCTCTCCTTCGAGCAAAGCAAGGTAAAATTGTTTGACATGTCATCCATGCTATGCTAAGGACTTGCTTAGTGCATCTAGTCATTCCTTACATGTCTTAGGCTCATTCATGAAAATCAAATGAATTTGATGCTTGTATGGTACCACTATTGCTTCTATGCTTGACTTGATCTAGTGGTAGCATATGACATGTTTATGGGCTTGCAATCCTAGTGTTTGATCTAAAATATGAGCTATAAGTGTTTAACTCAACATGGTACAAGATAACCCTTATTTGGAGGTGTGAAGAAGCTTGTCCTTGGATCAAACCGAGTTAAATATCTTAGGCAAGTAATCTAGATTGGATCAAAATGGTAAAATGATCTCACTTCACATGGTTTCACACTAACCTATCTAAAATTTGAGCTCACCTTTTGTGGTCATTGATGACAAAGGGGGAGAAAATTTCCCAAAGATTTAAGATAGGGGAGTAACATGATAAAAGAAGGGGATAAAATAAAATTTGAAGCACACAAGTAGGGGGAGCAAGCTCATAAACTTGTATGTTGCATTTGAATGTGCATAACATATGGTTGCTTGCATTTGCATTAGCTTTAAAAGCTTTCTCTCCGATACCTTGCTTGTGTGGTGTTTGCTAGTTGTAAATTTGATTGATGAAATGAAAAACTAGCATGCATAGGTAGTGTAACTAGACCTTTAATTGTTTCACAAGTGGTACTAGAACCTTGTTTATAATGTTGATCTCACGAGGTGTTCTAGTTTTGTGAATGGCTAGTTACTAATGGTGCTAAGGATGGTGTATATTGGCAACTCCGATTGGTATCACGCTTCAAAGGTCCATTCTTTACACCTTAGCATCATTTGGTAGAAATTGACTCCTATATTTCCTATTCAAGCATATGTGCAAGCTTTCAAATCCAAACTCTTAGCACATATGTAGGGGGAGCAATTGCTACCAATTTGGGTTTATGAAACTAGTCCATAATCTTTGCACATGGTAAAATGCTTGGGCAAGCAACATGAATCCAAGAAAATTTTATTGAAAATCTTTGTAAAAAGGGTTGTCATCAATTACCAAAAAGGGGGAGATTGAAAGCCCTAGTTTGGTTTTGGATAATTGATAAAACCCTAGTACTAACCTCTATACTAAGTGTGTGTAGACTTAATGAGGTTGGTACATGCCAAGTGATGGAGCAAGTGATGATCATGGTGATGATGGTGATGACCACAAGATGATCAAGTGCTCAACTTGGAAAAGAAGAAAGAGAAAAACAAAACCCTATGGAGATCAAGGCAAAAGTATTGCTTAGGGTTTTGGTTTTGGTGATCAAGACACCATAGAGGGTGTGATCACATTTAGGATAGATAGCCGTACTATTAAGAGGGGTAATCTCGTTGTGAAAACGGTTGTCTAAGTGCCACTAGGTGATTGGATTCCTTGCATGTGCATTAGGACCTAGTGAGCTAACTAAGTAACCCTTGAAAAATGTTTTTGAAATATGCTAACACACGTGCACAAGTGTGGAGACACTTTGGTGTTGGCACATGGAAGCAAGGGAAGAAGTTAGAAATCTTTGTGTGCAGCGCGTTCAGGCCGGACGCGTCCGGTATGAGGTCGGACGCGTCCGAGTTGAGGCACCGGACGCGAAAACAGTTTTCGCGTAGAGTCCGGTGTGCCTCGTCCGGTGAGTTCGTTTCTCGGTGAAACTCTCTGAGTTTGCGTCCGGTGCACACCGGACGCGTCCGGTGTGAACTAGGACGCGTCCGAGTTGGCGTCCGGTGCAAACTCCTCTTGCAGAGCTCTCTGGGTGTGAGTCCGGTGCACACCGGACCGTCCGGTGTGTGCGTCCGGTGTGGCGACCGGTGTTGACTCAAGTTTTGCGACGCTCTCTGAGTTTGCGTCCGGTATGAGGTCGGACGCGTCCGGTATTTCAAAAGTGAGCGTCCGGTGCCTTGTCAGTGTCAGAGGCAACGACTACTTTTCTAACGGTCAGGAGCACCGGACGCTGGTCTGGTCAATACCGGACGCGTCTGGTGTGAATTAGGACGCGTCCGGTGTGAATGCAGTCAGTGGGATAAACTGCCAACGGCTAGTTGAAGCTTGGGACTTCTATTTATATGCCTTGGCCGGTTCATGCTCACTCTCTTGACTCTCTAACTTGTTGATACACCTTGTGAGCATACTCCCACACTTCCCACTCACCTTGTTCAAGATTTGTTCATCCAAAGTGAGATTGGGAGAGATCCTAGTTGCATTTGCTTAGAGTTTGAGCATCTAGTGGCACTAGTGATCGTTGAGCAGCGGGTTTGCTTGTTACTCTTGGTGGTTGCCGCCACCTAGACGGCTTGGAGCTGCGGAGGAGCTTTGGCACGAGTTGGTGATTGTTCGTGGCCATCTCCCGGTGATTGTGAGAGGTTTGTGCTTACCTCGGTGGAGAGCCAAAGGCAACATTAGTGGATTGCTCGTGTCATTGAGCTACCTCACTTGTAGGTAGGTTCTTGTGGTGTCCTAGTGAGGACGAGGTTCGTGCTACACCTCTTAGCCACCGAACCACCAAGTGTTGGTCGACACAACGGGGACGTAGCGTGCCGGCAAGCACGTGAACCTCGGGAGAAAAATCGGTGTCTCAATTGTGATTGATTGGCATTCTCCCGGTGCTTGATTGTTGATATATTTGGTGATTGGTTCATCCCCTACACGGCGGTATAAATATCTTTTCCTCTCCTTTCACTTACCGCAAAGTAGTGTAACTAATTTTAGTTGCTAGTTTTGTCTTGTGTAGTTAAGCTCACTAGTGTAACTTGTAGAAGACCTAGAGCTTGTGTGCTTAGTGATCATAGCAACTAGAATTGTTGGATAGGTGGCTTGCAAACACCCTCTTTTAGAGCTAGAGCAAAAAGCTACGCTTTGTTTTTTACTAACCTCTTGCTCTAGTGAGTTTGTAGATTTTTTAAATAGGCTATTCACCCCCCTCTAGCCATATTAGGACCTTTCAGCGGTGACGCGCGTTGAGTGTTGGCGGTGTTGAATCCACCGCGACCACCTCCTTTGTTGTAGTTGCCACGACCACGTGAAGGACCACTCCGGCCACGACCGCGCTGAGTGTTGTGGCTCCCTTGACCACCTTGGCCGCGACCTCCTCCTCTGGAGAGTCCACCACGGCCACGACTTGATGTATTTGCCGAACCCACTCCAGGAACACCTCCACCGTAGGTTAGATCCATACGAGTCTCATAATTTAGGAGTTGTGAGTAGAGTTCTTCAACAGAAACGGGTTCAACTCTAATTGTTAGGGCTGTAACAAAAGAGGCGTACTCTTCTCCAAGACCGGTGAGTATGTACTCCACCAGTTCTTCATCCTCGACGCGGCGTCCGGCCGCTGTCATCTTGTCGCCGAGCGCCTTCATCTTCGCGAAGTAGTCGGCGGCGGAGGAGTTGCCCTTCTTGGTGTTGGCGAGGGCGATGCGAAGGTTGACGATGCGAGCACGAGTTTGTGATGCATACATCTTCTCGATGGTATTCCATACCTCTTCTGCAGTCTCGCATGTGGAGACTTGATTCGCCACCTCCTTGGAGAGCGACGACAGGAGGAAGCTCAGGACGGTTTGGTCCCTGGCTTCCCATTCTTCATATGCCGGATTTGGCGCCTTGACTTCCTTCCCATCGGTGGTGGAGACCAGCTCTTTCTCTGGAGCTTTTTGGTCTCCGTTGATGTATCGATGGAGGCGAGCACCACGTATGGCGGAGCGAACTTGTGCCTTCCATAGTGCATAGTTCACCTTCCCTAGCTTTTCTGTGACGGCATGGCTGGAAAAGGGATTGGAGTTGTTGGAGGAGCTAGAGGAAGACATGGCGCTGTGATTTGGTGGATAATGGCTCTGATTACCATGTAAAGTTTCAGAGGCGCAGGATAGTGGAACACCGAGTCCCTATCTTGGGATCACGGTGAGTGCGTGTTAATTGATCGGTGAAACAGCCCCACCGGTGGCAGTACATATATAGATTACATTGTACCCGAATGTGCTACAAGTTAGGATCCCTAACAACCTTGATATGTATAATAACTAATTCCTAACTTGTAGCTCAATCTTGGTACACGTCTGGTTTGTTACAACCAATTGCATGCAATGCAAGTCTATCTATTTTACACGTCGTACGCCACGTGCCGCTAGGAGCTCGGGATACCGGCAACCAGCAATGCCGCCACCACATCATGCTTAGTCGGGTAGGGTTCGAGATTTAGAAATGAGGATTATGGAATTGCCTCCCACTCATGCCTTGTTCACTCACACGAAACAATATTTTATTATACATGTTGCCATGTGCATATTCCGATTTATCGTGAAAAAAAGTTTGGAAGCAAGATATGATTTTGACTGCTATTTGATGGCATGAATTAATTATGTGGTCAGGAGATAAATAATTAGGTGCTGCAGAAATAAAAAAATAGAATAAGTTTGGTAATCAAGCTAATATAGAACATGTGTGAAAAAAGAAATACAAGGATAGACAAAAAATAGGAGAGAAATTTTATTAGCTCCTTAACATAGAAATGCTAATATTATATATATATATATATATATATATATATATATATATATATATATATATATATATATATATATATATATATATATACATATATATATATATATACCAAGAAGTGTATAAAAAAAGTTGGGTATTCCTGGGAATACCAGGAATACTCTTTGTATCCGCCCATGTATTGAGACAAGGATATCCATGATGTATGTTAGGTTGAATGGATGGAGAGTCATTTTTGTGATGAGAATAATCGACTAATTATATGTATTATTTTAAAATAATAACAACTAATTAGACACTAATAAATATACACTAATACTAATTTTGTGACAGCCACTAATTTAAAGTAAAGTAAGTTAATTAGCACCACTCATATCCTAATTAGCACACGAAACATGCACTAATCAACTTATTAACACTTATCAAAACTAATCTTACTATCATAATTACTAAATAATAATATAACATACTAATAATCCT
Organism: Sorghum bicolor; assembly: GCF_000003195.3. Classification (NCBI taxonomy): domain Eukaryota; kingdom Viridiplantae; phylum Streptophyta; class Magnoliopsida; order Poales; family Poaceae; genus Sorghum; species Sorghum bicolor. The sequence continues at coordinate 65,977,967 of NC_012874.2, read as the reverse complement.
TATTTTATTTACTAATAATAAAGATTAATCCTGATGTAATCCTCAAAAGTTGTATTGAGCTGGTGGATTATAGCTGGAAGTACCAACCGTGACAAAGTAGTAGAAATCTTTCTTCTCTTCTTAAAATGTATAGGTGTCGTCTCTGTGATAGCATATGGTAGAATATCTACTAGCAGGTCCTTGTGCTCCTGGATCCATGCACTCCAACATTCAGCTTAGATTGTTGTTTATATAGCTATACTTGATCTTTTATGAGAATCCACGTCTGGTGGCCTAGAGCAGGTTATGGTGTTGTTGCAGCTATGACACCATCACACCACATCTGGATGTGCTTAAAGGGTATTTGGTTGGAGGTGTTAAAATTTAACAGCTATAGTATTTTCGTCTTATTTGACAATTAGTGTCCAATTATGGACTAATTAGACTTAAAAAATTCGTCTCGTAAATTACTCTCTAGTTGTATTTTTAGTTTTGTATAAATAGTTTATATTTAGTACTCCATGTATATGTCTAAACATTCAATATGACGCGAGTTAAACTTTAACTATGCCAATCAAACAGAGCCTAAATTACCATGTCCATCAACTTGTTTTTGTCAACACTCCAAAGTACTCCCTCCGTTCCAAATTATAAGTCATTCCAAGAATTTTGGAGAGTCAAAGCATTTTCAAGTTTGACCAAAAATATTGAGAAAAATATAAAGATTTATGTCATAAAATTGGTACACTATGAAAATATAACTAACAAAGAATCTAATGGTACTTGGTTGGTACCAAAAATATTATTATTTTGCTATATAAATTTGGTCAAACTTGAAAAACTTTGACTCTTTAAGATTCTTGGAATGACTTATAATTTGAGACGGAGGGAGTAGCAATTGTTGGCTGCCGCCCAAATGATTTTGCTGGCCATACCATCAACAAAACCAAAAAGGGAGTACACATTGCTATTCTCAAACCGAAGTTCAGACGTTCTTGATCTTCTATGTCAACCACTCCATAATCTCTAACTTGTGTGTACTAACAATTATATTTAAAATGCATTGCCAAGATCAATCCTGACATATTCATACATATAAAAACAAGGGGAGTTAGGAAATATCTAACTACACAATCTACATCACATGCATCCCCTAGAATGAAAAACACAAAGAAACATAACATCGAGAGCAAGGAGACACCATTAAGTTAGAAAGGGACAAGGACAAAATGGACTTTGCACGTGCCTTTATGTCCGGACCTCACCACCATCCACACTAGCGCAATGGTCTAGCATATCATATCAACAAAAATGTAGTGCAATTACTATTTTTATGACAAATATGTTTTTGCCACTCTAAAGTTGGTCATTTAATTATCCCCATAACAAGATACACATGCCAATGCAACATGCTTTGCTAGTATAATATAATATGGGTCCGTTTGAATACATATGACTAGTTACTAGTTGGGGCTAAAACTTAGCCCAAAGTAGCTATGGTTGGCTAGCTAGTTGGTTAATAACTAGTTGAAAGTCTATTCACTTGGCTAAAAAGGCATGACTGAAAGTATTGTTCGTTGATTTGTTGTAAGAGAAAAACACTACTAAACGACTGATAGATTCGGCAGATAAGCTCAAGCGAACAAACTTCGACTTATTTAAAAAATCAGGTAAATTATTAACCCTTTTGTTTGGATGTACTAGAGCTAATTTAGATTAACTTTTTAGCATAGCTAGCCATTAGCCCCCTTGTGTCACTTAGGATAAAGATATAAAGATTTAAGTAAAACATTTTTCGAGCTCGGTTGTTTACACGTCATGACGTTAACGTGGCACAACAATCACAAATCATGAAGGGATCTGGCTTAGTCACAATGGAAGACATTTTGCCATCCCATCCCAATCCATTGGGAGCTAGTTCATCACCGGTCCCAATCCAATCCTATACCGAAGCTTTTTTTTTTCCTCATCCATATCTACGTCGTCGACCCCGTGCCGGTGGGGCCGGCGTGCGACGCCATGTGTCGCCGCGCTGCCGCCTGGGTCACACAAGTGTGCGGGTGGGTGGCCGCCACACGCTCGCTGCGCCCCCGCGTGCGTGTGCTCGCCTCCCTCCCTCCTTCCCTTCCCTCCCCGGCCGCACTAGCTCTCCACTTCCCCAGCCAGCCGTCGTCCCCTGTTTGTTGCTGCCCGTGCTCATCCGGCCACCTTCCATCCCTCCGTCCGCGGCCGCCAGTCCCCCGTTCCCCACCGACCACCAGTCTGCGGATCAAGATCCGTCGAGGCTGAGGTGAGGTACCCGATCGTTTCTTGATCTAAATTTGGGTGGGCATGGGGGGGATCAAAGCTCGGTTCTTTGCGTTGGGAGGGGGGGGGGGTAAAAGTTGATTCTTATCTCTTATCGGTGTCTGGGTGTCAGAGTCGGATGGGTTCACAGTGTGAAAGCTGGTGTCTTTGTAGTTATTCGATAGGTTGAGCAATTTGGTTTAGCTAGCTACTGTGGCGAGGGAGAAGGAACGCGCGTGGTTTCTTTTTCTCGGTCAGGGCTTTAGGGGATGCTGTACTGCTGTTCATCTTATCTATGCTCGAGTAATGATGTATTACAACCGTCGTTATTTTTATATGCTGTTAAATTTCTGTATTGGATTTTCTTTGTGTATTTTCCAATGAGAATAATTAGATGGATCGAATTGGCTTTCACTTCGTGATGGGCTGTATGATGCATGAGCAAGTTTAAGATTTTTGCTGTTATTGTTCAGTCAAGAGGAAGAGTAGGTAGCTTGATATGGTTTCTTGGACTGTCTATGTTGTTCCTGTGTTCTTGGATTGGTAAAGCTGGCCAATTTGGTGAGGTTAATTTTGCAACTGGTAGTTGTAACATCGTTTTTATTTGTAAGAAAGCTGTATTGAGTTTTTTATGCAGATTCAGATAGACTTATTATTGTTGATCTGATCCTTGTCCATAGTCCACACATGGAGTTGATCTTTTTATGTGATTATCTGCACTTCATCGTCGTCAATCAGACATGTGGTGCTTCTTGTTCATATTTGTTTAGCTCGTTGTGGTATTGTGAGCAATTGATGCTTCCGTGGTACAGCTTCCTTGGAAACTTCACATTTTTATGTGGATTGAATTTGTGTTCTGAATTGTGATGCTTTGTGGCCTAGATTAGTTGCCCTTTGTTGCTACACGTGGTTTTAACTCTTTTAATGCTTAAATACTCAATTTTGTGACACAGGAACAATATTCTTGGCATGGTGGCTGACACGGAAAGCGCAGATTCACTGCCTGGCAGTTCAAATGCTGCTTCTGAGACGCCTGCTCATGGGTTGGCCTCAAAGTATTTATTTTTTTGCATCCCGTTTTATACAACTAATTTCATAGCAATAATCAGTTTACCTCATGGCCCACAGTGTGCATGGCCGTATTTGTTGCTAGAGCCTGAAGTATATAATATAGAAGCATTTACTACTACATCTGCTCTTAGTTAGCTACCCATATTGAGTGTACATAAAAATGCTAGCATCTACAGTCCACCAGATGATTACTATGTCCCCACCCTCTTCATTTGATCCACTGCAAGCTTTAAGATCCGATCAAAATGAGCAAAATATAAGGCAGACTGTGATCTAGGAATAGATATTGCAGAAGGTACATAAATATGATTTAACTAGTATATGACTGAATCTTCTTTGTCTGCATTCATTCCTCTTGTTCAGTTCAATTCTTGTCTTACCGGTTCTTTGGCTAATCATTATGCTGGTTGCTCAGTTTCATGTCATATGGAGTTGTTTAATAGGCCAGTAAAGGGCCATAACTTGAAGTTATGATCTGTGAGAGAGATGAAGTTATGATCTGTTAGAGAGACAGATGTTGTATGCCTATTAATAATCACTACCTCATAAGTAAAGCAGCATCATTTGTTCCCATAGGCATATCAGTCTCACTCTCACTCTCACCTGTATGGATATAGAAGCTAGACTAGCCATGAATTCAAGTGGTACGAAACCACAGGAAGTTGTGGCTCCTTTTTCTTTCATTTTTTCTCGAGTCTTGATTTCTGAACTCACAAGAAAAATTGTAACAGAAAGTTTGCAATATATAAAGCTCATAGTTGTTAAGTGTTAACAGAATCCTAGTGTACTAAATTTCAATTAACTCAAATTAATGAGTGTTGTAGTAATTTGCATGCTATTGACACTCAGTATATGTTTTGTTTGAAGTTTATATTCTAGGGGAGTTAAGATTTCCGTAGTCTTACTTGACCTATTTTTACATTTGCACCTTCAGATTGTTCTGAATAAGATACTGTCTACTCTTTCTAATATTTATTTTCTCTTGTTGTGTACTCCCTCACTCAGCCTACTCATCTTTTTTCCCGCTGCACTATTTTCCTGTTTTCTGAACAATTTTCTGCTGCAGGTCTATTCACCAAAAGTCCCAGGAAAACCCCTCAAAGAAAACACATAAAGCTGAACGAGAGAAGCTTAAACGTGATCAGTTGAATGACCTTTTTGTTGAGCTGGGCAGTATGCTAGGTTAGTATAATAGGCCATTAACCATTGATTATCTGTAATAGAAACAATTTACGCTCTTCAGAAAGATATCAGTATCTGCGCTTAGATTCCATAATTCTGTTCTCCACTTGAGCTGATCTGTTAATGGTGGCCAGCATGATGTGCCCTCTCAGTGATGACTGAAGTTATAACATATATTAGCTTATATTATGTTTACAGGATCCAGTACATAGTATATCTGCATCATTTGGTATATTAGGGCATGTTTGGTTCCGTGCCCAGGCTGTTTAGCCTGCCAGGCAACAATCTCAGGTCATCAATTTTGGTCACCTGGCGGCCAGGATCGCTGCCTGCCAGATTGCGAACCAAACAGACCTAATGTATCACCTTAGAGAACTCATGTCATATATACCTTCATTGTTGTCTTAAAGGTCTACTGATCCCTTCCTTTAAATTGCTAAATAAAATTTCCATGTGAACTGCTCACTTTCTTCTCTATTTCAAGCTTCCCTTTGAGCGGTGCATCATACATTAATGTTACTAAGCCAAAAGTTGTCATCAACTTGTTATTTAACCCCTAAAAAGTTTTTTTAATCCTTTTCTTCTGTTGTTTCCATTTTCTTTACGGGTCATCATAGTATCGACCTTGATGAAGGAACCATGCCATTATGGACATCCTAGCTTTGTCTTACTCTGGCATCAGCATTTTAGCACCATTTCTACTGAGTATGTTTGTGGTTGTTGACATGAAAGGAACTGCTAATCTGGCTGCCAAATTCTTCAAAATTAATGTATGGTTTAGCTATTAATACTATGCTGTATTTTGAATGGAACACCACTGTGGGTAATTCTTGCTGATGTACCATGCAATCATGTTATTCAGATGACAGGTACGGAATGCCATCTGTTAAACTGCAGACTTATGATGAATATTGATGCTTTTTTCTTTGTATTCTGTGTCAGTAAATATGACTGCATAATCATCTTCATGTGTTCCTGTTGGCAGAACATTGCCTTAGTTTTACAGGTCTGTATGTTAGGGTTATTGATTTTGCTACAGATCTAAGCCATTGATCCACAGTTCTGCTATTACAGATCTTGATCGACAAAATACTGGAAAAGCTACAGTGTTAGGTGATGCTGCACGAGTACTGCGAGATCTAATTACTCAAGTAGAATCTCTTAGGAAGGAACAATCTGCTCTTGTATCGGAACGCCAATATGTGAGTTTCCAAATTCAAGCATTGTATACTCTTTGTAAAAAAAATCAACATGCTATAGTCTGCATGAATTCTTATGTTTCTCAACTGATGGAAACGACCAAATGGATCTTATTGCACATTTTTTTTAAAAAAATCACCAAGCCCTCTACAGTTATTACTTGTTCAGAATTATAAAAATCTAGCTTGAGTTGCTCTTCTAAAAGTAGGACACATATCTGCTGTGAATCCTGTAACTGTTTCACTGATACTGACTGTAGTAGATGCGAAACTCACTGATATATTCAATTAACTCCTGTTAATGCTTCATATTTACCATTGGAGACTACTACTGATAGCACTTGCTTGATTTAGTTCTTTGGTAGATGTTTCAGCTTACTATCTGCATTTCACCTGTTACGCCTAAAGTACGCTTATTGACAGGTCAGTTCAGAGAAGAATGAGCTGGAAGAGGAGAACAATTCGCTCAAATCACAAATATCAGAACTACAAAATGAGCTCTGTACAAGGCTGAGGAACAGCAGCCTCAATCAAAACAGCCTTGGGATGTCACTACCAGTTGCGAACACTGTAGGTCCTGATCTGGCAACTCACCCTATGCCGCAGCAGATATGGAGCAACATTCCGAATTTAAGCTCTGTGTCCATGGCGCACCCAACAAACGCAGCAACTCTGTTACACAGTCGGGACCACTCTGCCGATGCCGGTCAAGGCTATGCACCCCAACCTCGGGAGCTGCAGCTGTTTCCAGGTGCATCATCTTCACCAGAGCGTGGATGTTCCGGACTAGGAAGCGACCAGCCCGCATCGTCGAGCCTGACAGATTCCTTGCCAGGGCAGCTCTGCCTAAGCCTCCCACAGTCGTCTCAGGAAGGAAGCAGCAGCGGTGTAGTACCGCGCAGCAGAAAGGAACAGCGGAACGGTTAGCCAGCTGACAACACTTGGAACAGTGTCTGGTGGCAGCGATTGCCCTGTAAATACCAAGAATCCCCTCCCTCTACTGATTCAGAAGTCAGAACTAATGTTGTAGTTGCTCTGCGTTGAATCACCACTCTGTAGCGCTTGTTCTAGAAACTTGAGAACATGTGTGGCTGGCTATACTTGTGATGCAGGCTGATCGATCTTGTAAGGTGGAACTAACCGGCCTTTTGCTATATGTACATTTTTCATGAGGTTGTAAGTTGTGAGATGGACAGCCAGAACACCTTAGCATTACATTACAGATAGTGTGCTCCTTAGTTGGAATAGAAAAGCAATTTGATGGCTATCATGCCTTGATCTGTTATCTTCCTGCTACCCTGCACATGTAATCTTCGAGTAAAATCATGCCATGTTTCAAACAATGAGAAGAGCAGATTGCCCAGACTGATGCAGTGGCACTGCTACTGACGACGATGTAACTCTGAGCATTATGAACAAACAAAGCTGATTTCTGCTGAGAAAGTTCTCTGCAGTCATGGCTTGTTATCAGTTCTGACCTGAAAAAAAAAGTTTTCTACTTATTCTTATCATGGAAATGGTCCTAAATCTTTGTTTAATTTATTTTTATTATCCATTTTTTTGTCATCGTATTGTTTTCCCCCTGAATATTCGGGAGAACCGTGCGTTTTTTATTAAAAAAAAAGGACAAAAGGAACCGGATACAGATGTTGCCCGGTAGCATCAGCTGCTACGGAGTGCTGAACTATGCACCCAGCAAAGCACAACGTCACGACAGCCGTGCGCCGATTAAGGCCTTGTTTAGTTCTTTTTTTTTTGCAAAATAGATACTATAACTTTTGTTTGTATTTGATAAATATTGTCCAATTATTGACTATCTAGGCTCAAAAAAAATCGTCTCGTAAATAACAAGCAAACTGTGCAATTAGTTATTTTTTTTATTTTTATATTTAATGTTCCATGTATATGCCATAAGATTTGATGTGACAGAAAATCTTAAAAAATTTGCAAAAGTTTTTTGGGAACTAAACAAGGCCTAAAAGCCTCGCTTCGTCACAAATGCAGGTGAAGAGGTCATCCACAGTTCTGAACACCGCGATGAAGATCACCGTCCCAAATCCAGCTATCCAAGATTGCTGCATAGAGCACAGTTTACTTACCTTTGTTGATGGTGGATGTGCATACAAAAAGATCGTGTTTCAGGTAGACGATATGTCAAGCCAAATTCGGGCTAGTGACATTCATCACAACGACCAGTGGCCGCTTGACAAGCAATGTGTTCTATAGGAGGCTTTATTTGCCAAAAGGAAATAGATGAACTATAGTTTGCTCTTTCCGGGCACAAATTGCAAACCAAATACACAGTAAACTTGACAACAGAGCGTATCATTGTTGAATGAATCCTTACATGTTTCTATAGCAATTCCAAAATAAATAGAAACAGCTATGGGCGCTAAATCTTGGCAAAAAGCCAACCGTGATTCATAAACAATCCCTACTGTCTATCCGTGTAGATGTCCGAAAAAAGAATAGAATGATTCTCCTCCATGAACTGCCAGCACAGGCTCACAGCCATCACCCGGCCAGTTACCAAGCCCATGTTTTCCTTGACTGTACAGATGAATAACTACTAGTACTAATTGATAATTGTTGGAACTTGGAATCATCTGCAGGGGCTTAGCCAGTTGTTAAGGCTACAGAGGAGAATCTTTTGCAGCTAGCAGCTGAAATAAACACCACTAGTTGCACCAGTAGTCAGTTTTGTTCCAGGGTCGGGGAATCAGAAATCAGTTCCATCTCCATATCCTGCTGCTTTTTGAGATAATCCTGAGCTGTTGACGTGATTATCTTAATGAAGAAGTTCAGAAGCACAAGCCACACTATAGAGTTCCAAACCAATGTAAAAGAGAAATTCCACTGTTTCTCCTGTGTACATGGTAAATTTATCGAACCAATAAGAAAAATGAGATGAATAACTAAGAGAGGCTGAAACAGTCAGGTTTTAAATGGTGATACTAACCTCCATTTGTGAGGACGGTGAGACTGGTGTTGGTGGTGATAGATACTTGTCCTTGGCAGCATTGAGTTTGGCAATCACAGATGGCAGGGTAGCAGAAAACCCAGGAATGTGACCAAATATCCAGATTAACTCCTTTTCCATAAGGTACAGGAGCTGGTTGTTGCACAAGGACACAATAAACAGTGTCTGCAAGAGAAGAAAAATGCATATCAGGAAAAGAGGTGTTGCAACTATTGGTGTCAAACCACCTGACAACTCACTAAACCAGGTATGGAGAAACTAAAATGACTCAAAAAATTTAGGAAGTCAGGCACCATAATTACCTTAGCAAGAGAGGTTTCAAAATTAATTTCACTGGTTTTTCAGGTATAATAGTCTTCAGTAGTTTTAGTCTTCTACAATTATGGATACCAAATAAACCTAGAGAATCAAACCGAATCCAGTTCATCACATTATATTTCATTACTGAACTAACATTAGGTTTATTTCATTTTCTGGTTCAGTTTTTGTTGAATTCTTGTAAAAAGAATAGGAAGTCAAGAACAAATTATAGGGAGGAATAGGACAAGACTTACTAGGCACTGATCCTCCTAATATATCAAATCAACTTATGCAAATACTGACATATTTTGTGCTGAAATGATACCCAGGTTTCTAAAATGTCCACATCCTAAAAATCAAAGATTGGCATGCAGCCTAAATATACTTATCCTGATGGGCTTTTGCTGAGATGGTTGGTAGGATTTCAAAATTTGAATCCAAGTGGACAATAATGATCACACAAGCAATAAAACAATACCACATCGAAGAATAGTTTCATCTAATTATCTAATTAAGTTAATAAAAGACTGTCTTCCCAAACATTAAAAAGACCACGCTAGCAATAGAAAATTCTCCAAAAGATTGAACATGCACACACAGCCAAAACAATGGAAGTGTGGCAACAAGTAGACCAAAAGGCACACCCAAATCACAATAAACACAATTATCGATTATTAAATAAGATAAATAGAAGTATAAAGTTAGATGCCTCACCTGAATATGAGTCTTGATGATGGCCTTCCCAATCAAAGTTGCAAAAAAGAACTCCCAGAAAGGTACACCAAATTGGCCACACATAATACCAGCAAGGTCAAAGAGTGGGTTCGGAACCTAACAAGGACATCAAAATTAGGCAATTTGTTTTTAATTCAATGAAAATCCTGTTAAGAGGAAACTTATGGTAACTGTTGTACAAGAAATGTTCCGTAAGCTTATTTGTTGGTGCCATTTATCTAGATAGCTTTAAAATGTGGAGCTAAACCTTGCAAATGGTCCAAAGGTGATTTTGAAGGCACAAAGTCAAATGCTTAATAAAACAAATACGGTTGTAAGATATACACAATGAAGAAATTGGTAACAAAGGATGGCAGAAAGGGGACTAACCGAAGCAAGTATCAAGATAGAGAAGAAGTTGAGATGTTGAGAGTGAGAAAGAAGCCAACGCTTGGTACGATTAAGAGTGGAGGCTACTGTCCCATCTTGTTTGGAAGTAGCGACATCAAGCTCCTTAACAGCTTTTGATTTGCTTCCTGACAAGCGAGCTGCATGACAAGATGTCCATTTAGGATAGGTAGCTTAAACCAATCAAAGGAATAGAAACAAAAATGGCAGAACTAGCATTCCTACACTTCCCAAGAACTCACATCACAGGAATAACACTTCTAGAAATGGTTTTTCCTAAAATCCATCAAACAATTGAAGCTCCACAGACCAAAATGTTACCTAAATACTAAACAGCTAAAATGTCAAGAAAAATGGGCATGGCCCTGCTCCCAGTTTTAGGAATTTAAGAAAACAACAAAACAAAAACACAATATAGCATGTACTATTAGGCGCCTCTAGAAGAACATGAAGTCAAAAGTTAAATGTATGGTGTAGATAGAACACTGAACTGTAGGGATGTCCTCTTCTGTGGCGTCTCATCTCCCCACAGCAGCCCACGGACACCCATCCTAGGCACAGCCACCTCCTCTGACGTGTCCTCTGCTAAACTGGCAACCCAACCCAACCCTCAAGCGCCGTCCACCTCCCTCACCTCCTTTTCCGGCAAGCCCCAGCTAACCAGGCATTCCAAGTCAGAGCACTGGGGCGACGCCAGCCCTACTCCTAGTCGTGGCACACCAGGCCCCAAGATGAAGCCGTCGTATCATGATGTCATGGCTACCTTGGCTTTGGCAGTCAGGAAATCCATGGAAGGCGTCTCTTTAGAACTGGCAGCACAACTCCCTGTTGCCAGTCATGCCACCTGCTCTGAGTTTCACCTTGGCCAGACATTGGCGAGGTCCAGAGACTGACAGTGGTTCATTTGGCTTTCAATAAACAATCGTTGTTGGATGGCCGATCACCTCATCTGCCTGCCTGTCCCCTTTGTGACCAGGTGGATTGAATCAATCCAACTTATGTCGATCCCTTGTGTCTTTGCCCATCAAGTCTGGTGCATAACCCTTCAGAGACTAGGCTCAACTGTGTGCAACCAGATTCTCAAGCTGGTGGTGTCAGGCAATCAAAGAAGTTCCCAGGGTGATCAAGGGGCTCAACTCTCATTATTCTAGTGTCCTAGGAGATTTGGAAACAACAAAATGATTGCATGTTCACGAATATTTCAGTGGTGCTGCAGGCAATAGTAAAAAAGTTTATCCTTTGGTGTTCTGATGAAGCAAAAGCACTCCAGGAGATGGTTGCTAGCTTGTTTATTGGGAGCTAATGCCCCTAGTCTTGCTGGTTGCCTTCCTGGGGCTACTTCATTCTCCTCCTAGATCAAGGATATTTGGGAGGTGTGATTCTTGGGTGGGTGGGTGTGTGTGTGTGTGGGGGGGGGGGGGGGGGGGTGTCTTCCCTCTGTGTATTCTCCTCTTAATGAAATGATAAGTAACCCTCTTGCTTGTTCAAAGGGGGGAAATGTTAAATGAATGTAGTGAAAAACCATAATGTTACATAGTAAAACTGTATGTAGAAAAGATGTATCTGTTGCAGTTGAAATAATTCAGTTAGAAGCAGTACAGAGCCTAGTAGCATTTCTGTTTTTGTGCAGCGATTAGCAAAAGTTGTACAGCATATAACAGAATATCATTAAAAAGGCATACCACCCAATGATGAAAGCTCCCACACTAGGTGGGGTCTGTGGAGGGTTTCCACTTTCTAGATAGTCTTACCCTTTGCCAATTTTGCAAGGAGCCTAGTTTGAACCTGGAACCTCCAGGCCACAAGTGCAGAAGCTACTGTGCTTGGCCCACTCTAAAATATAATAGGACATACTACTTAATTTTAGAAGGAAACTAAAGCATTGCAATTTTACCTGCTCGTGATATAAAATAAGGGGGAAGCTCGCCAAGTGCAGTCCCGATGCCCCAAAGAACTGCTTCCAGTTGTATCTGAGGTAGTAAGTCAAAGACTGGGATCCTAACAGAATGAGCTGATGCTGGATACACAGGCGGTCCAAATTCTGAACATTTCTTGTCAAGCCATGACGGCCCAACCTTAAGCTGTATGGTATCATATGGAGCCATTTTCAAATCAATTCGACCACACTGAACAGCTTTAATAGTGAACAGAGCAATATGAGGACCTAGATAGAGCACAAACGTATGCAAACCAGAACCTGCATGTTAAAATTTAAATCATTAGCTTCTAAACTGAGTTCTCTCTGTTGCAGAAATAAACATTCCAAATTTAGATGTGTTCATTTCCAACCTTAACAAGCACTAAGGTATTAAAATCCCAATAGCATACAGATTGCAGAACATGCGCAGCAGAAAAGGCATGACTACTTGCATTTGCATTAACCTAATAAGTAATAATAACATTATAGAAGCTTGACAAAATCACAAGATAATAAGAGGCTAACTAAGTATCCACAGATGCCATAAATAACCTTCCAAAGAAAGAGAAGAAAAAAGGCATCTGTTTTCTGAATACTATTTTGATGTGGCATTGTGGCCATTCTGCACAGACAGATAAGAGACATGCAACAAAAAAATTCCCAACAGAGTAAAATTATTGGAGAGCAAACAAATCTTGTGTATCAAAATAATGAAGGATCTGGTGCAAATGAACAAACTCCATGGTCACAAATTTTAATACTCCCTCCGTCCTCGAATATAAGGCATGCACGTATTGTTATCTTTGACTAACAATTAGCCTAATTATATCAAAAGTTTGTATTACAAAAGTAGTTACATTAGATTTGTATTTAGAAATACTTTCTAATGATAAAACTTTTGTTCCTATAAATTATATATTATAAGAGAAATTATAGGTCAAAATATGTTCTTAAAGACCGCACCAAGTCAAATCGCACCTATATGCTGAGATAGAGGGGGTAATTGGATGAAAGGATCACTCAAAACATAGACCAAAAAGAAAACAAATCTGCAAACTGGCAAGGATCACATGACAATATATTGAGAAGCAAAAAAAAAAGGGCATAAAAAAGGCAAACAGTAAAATCACTATTTGCTTTAAGCGTGTGCCAGTTATTTCTTATGTTATCTGTACTAGATATATATAATCTGGCACTTGATGCTCACTTGTCACCTTCAACTGTTTTTATTTTCAAGTCCTAATAAGGTTGCAAACATGAACTAAGTGGAACAGGATGGTTCATAACATTCCTTGAAAACACTAGATTCAGTAATGAAGACAAAAATAAAGTACTTTTTTTTTCTGCCTGATTACAAATTTATTGAAATACATATGTTTCAAGTCTTCAAGCATACCAAAGACTGTACAGTTAAGACATGATAACCGAAGAGATTGATGAATAAACTCCAGCAACATTTAATTAATTTTGTTTTATTTCTTTTATAAGTAACTACTCCAACATGTTGAGAGGTGCAAAAACCTTGCCTAGTCCAATTGACGAAGCCACACCTAATGAAACCCACCACAACACAAATTTAGCATAATTAAGGAACTCCTGCACATGCTGCATACATGTCAGAGAAACTAAATTAGTGTTCAAAAACAATAACAAGATACTATAAAAAAATATTATCTCACAAAGATACAGATCTTCAGAGTATGTATCTTCCTTGAATATTTAGGCATTATAGGGCAAACTCTATGACAAAAAAAATTAACAGGTGTTCTTATGAAAATGAGTAGCCTATCCCACAGATTAATAAAAAGAGCATTAGAATGACTGAATGAGAGCACACCTTCTTATGCACGCCGTCTGAAATAGCGAGTAAGATTCCAGGAGCTACCACCAAAACAATTAAGAGAAAGAACAAGCCACCCTTACTCAGGATATATTTTGCTACTCTTTTCAAGTATTGTAACATGGCTAACAGGAAAAGATGTAATGTTCTGAGTGGTTGTTTTGTCAGCGTTAAATTTTCCAAGTCCATTTTGTGTTTTGCTCGGAGTTCTGCAAAATAAATAAATACATGAGATAAAAGAAAAACAGAGCAACAGCACCAGTCATCAGCTAAATGCCAAAAAAAAAACTAAATTACTTAAACTCTAGTAATATGTCTGGTTATCAAGAACAAAATTCATCTTGTCACTGAAAAATGAGAACATAGATTGTTTGTTGCTGCAAGTTGCCTTGATCTGGAGGGAACAGAGGTTTAGTGTAGGCAAGCAGTTAGGACCTGTATGGTTTACATTGGCAACGGTTAGACAATATTTTGCAAACTTACTGATGGCTGATGGCTGGAATTAGGTGATAAAAGGAGGAATTTTTCCACACTATTTTGAGTCACTGATGGCTGGGAAAGTGACAGCATGAAAGTTATATTTTACACAGCTGCAGCTACGAAACAGGGTGGTCAGGCTCATTAACATGATGAACATTTACACTTTGGTCATGAATTCACAGTGCACCACAGACAAATTGATGAGCTATTATGTCCCTTCATAGTTTGAGTTGTGCGCACACCATGCTATATAGCAGATATAAAATCCTTTTAACAGCCAATTTTGCTGCTAATTCATAGTGACTGGTATGCTACTCAGTTCTTTTCAGCAATCAATTCATCTATCATAAATACTATCATAAATACTATCATAAATAACTAACTAAGCTATTCATCAATACAGACTCGCAATTCACAAAAAAAAGAGAACAAGAATATTTGCTACAATGACATCAAATATGTGTTTTGATCAATACTAAATTAATGCATTCCCTCTAATACAAATTCACATGTATCAAATGGAAGACATTTACATAATGGAATTTCCATCCTAATTTGAAGCATACTTTTCATCTATACCACTAAGCTAGCCAATGGCATTTGGGGTCTGATCCTGCATGTCATTTGCAACAGGCCATTGGCAATGACAAGTTCACCTCAAGTGATGGTATAGGAGATATTACTTGCAGAATGGCCATGCAGAAACTACAAACTTTTCACAAACATATACGCTGATATGCACTGTCCACAATTATTACCAAGCAAAAGAATGGCCTTCCATAGCAATAATAAACTCCCCTGTAACTCAATTCTCTCTACTATATAACTGATTAGTAGCACAGCTCCTGACCTTACATAAACATCAAACTGAACTGGCGTGCACGTTGAAAAGCAACAGCACAATGATATGCCGTGGTATATAAAGTACGCACAATGCAGTGATCCGCGTTTGAATACACAAGCAAATCATTGTCGTCCTCGTCCCCAACACAAGCATCACCATGCACACACCAATGAAACCCCTTCCAAGGTTACCCTATCCCCGATCTCAACATGCCTATTCATTCCCCTACCCCCACCAATTACACACCGATTCCAATCCAATCAATAAAAACATAAGCTACCAAGCTTCGATCCACGACACCGTAACGCCGCCACGCGCATTATTAAATTATAAACCAAGACACGGATCTCACCGGGGATGACGCTCCCGCCGACGTTGGACCAGCTCCGGGACGGCGGCGCCGCCGCGGACATCTTCCGGCGGCCCATCCTTCCGCCTCCCACCCCCGCGGCGCTCGACAACCCTAGATCTCGCGTACCAACGGCGCCAGAGCCACCACCATGGGCCGCCCCGCCCCCGCCCGGATCTGACACGGGGAGCTCCTAGGTAGGACGACTCCCGAGCGGCCCCCGCAGGGAGGAGACGGATCGCGTTCGAGATCGGAGAGGCAGGCGCCGGGACGGTGGCGTGGCGTGGCGGTTTCCTTCCGCTCCCTCGCAACGGTCGCCGGCGGCGGCGGCGTGTGGGGCGTGGGGGCGTTTTGCGAGCAACGGATATGACAAAGCCGCACCCTTTTTTATTTATTATTAATTATTATTTTTAATTAATGAATGATGAGAAACCGGTTTCTATTTTTGTTTCACGCCTCCTCGTTTGGACGCTGGTTGTTTGGTGGGGCCCGCCACTTGTGCTAGTAACGGATGGAAAATTATGTACCGACGAGAAAAAAAAATATCAGTTTTTTTTGAACTTATATCAGTTATTTTTAATGCATATTCGACTATGTGCTCTTGATTTGAGTTACCGGCAGCATTCCGTATTTCGTTTTCAGTTTTCTGTGTAAAATATGAAACTGACAGTGATTGGAGTAGCTTATAAAATATTATATAATCATAGTCTAAAAAAGAGAAAATTATTATTTTCTCTGTCAATATATATATAATCCCTAATAAATGTTATTAGATTATTAATTCTGTAATTGTTGATGCAAAAGCTGATCTGCAAACACAAAGGGCTAATACTCGATTTAAACGTTAAGGCGTGCTAGCCGATTTGACCTTACTATCGGCAAAGGTGATAACTCGAATACTTTGGTCCCGACAACAGCGATGCGCCCGGATGCCACGGTCAAGAGGTATTCACGCGGAACTTGAGAATACGCCGAGCTTAAGTCGACGAACTCCTAAGAACTCGTAATAAAAAGGAAAATATGACGAAGTCGTCGAAAAAGTAGATACTAGAATATGAGTAGAAACTTGTGTTTGATTGATTGATAGATGTGTGTATTACAATGCCCTAGGGTCTACATTTATACCCTGCTCAAAGAGCTACAACCAGACACGACTAGAACTCGAATTCCAAATTAAAACAGAATCCGTGTACAAAACAATTTAAATAACTAAGGAAAACATAAAACTATCCTTCCGTGACAAACTAGGATACCTCCACTAGCCAATCGGCAACCTTCAGGCTTTTCTTCCACATCACCGGCAGACCTCCCTATCACAGCTATCGGCACAAGCTAACACCGACCATCGGCACAAACACATCATCACCTATGAACTTAGTCATATTCGACTATCCCTTCATCAGCAACCATCCTCATCGGCAGCTTCTCCCGCAGATCAAGTACTGCCACTGTATCTTACCGACCTACACTCTACCGATCCTGGATACGTGTCCAAAAACGGTGTCAACAGTAATATATTATTGTAATAGATCTAGTTAAGGGAGAAATTGAAATCTAGTTAGATTTGAGATTTGAGATTATTCGTATCCGATATTTTTACTTTCTTTAAACCACAAGGAAGTATATATAAAGAAAAATAATAAGGGATTGTTTGAATCCTTTATTTTGGAAGAATTGGAATCTAGGTTTATTTGGTTTGAAATTTAACAGCGCGTTCGCATATTAAGTCGTACTTTTTCTATCAGCCAACAATATTTTTCTTTTATAATAAATTAGAAAATAGTAATTATGTTTTTGCAAACATGTTAATATTCCCATTCTTTAGGCTTGGCTTTGACGTACTACTGCTCCCATCTATTGACGCCCTTGGATCTGAGGTTGGAATCACTGCCGGCAACAACCGCCACCGCCTCCACCTGTAGATTCTTGACATGTGCCAGGTGTATGCATCTTAGGCCTTGTTTAGTTCCGTAAAAATTTCGGATTTCGGCACTGTAGCATTTTCGTTTTTATTTGACAAATATTATCCAATTATGAATTAATTAGGCTCAAAAGATTCATCTCGTGATTTACAGACAAACTGTGCAATTAGTTTTTATTTTTGTCTATATCTAATGCTTTATGCATGTGCTTCAAGATTTGATGTGACAGGAATCTTGAAAAGTTTTTGGTTTTGAGGGTGAACTAAACAAGGGCTTACACACAAAAACTGTTGCTTAAATTTAGGAGGAATACTTAGAAACAAAAGTATATTTCTCTAATACAGTACATTAGATGCATATATACTACTGCATAAATTTTCTGCAGAGGCGGGTGTTTTTGATATGCGGGCATATTTTATTTTTTTTGAGGTATGCAAGGTCATCTGTCTTCAATGAATGGTCATGGTTAATAGCGGAATAATGGAGGCAGTTGTCTTGATTGCTTCAGTTAATCTGTTTACAAAGGCGGATACCATAGAAACGGCCGCCTCGGTAAATCAATCGACCAAACAAAAAAAAGTTAATGAGCCTACTGTGAGCCCGTTCCTGAGCCCAACGACGAGCCCATCCATGCCTGCAGCGCCGCCACTGGATCTAGCCGATCCACCACCGGATCCACCACCAGGAGGAACAACATTGCAGGATTCGACCAATCCACCACCGGATCCGCCACCAGGAGGAGCGTTGCCGCGCGGATCGGGCTGCTGCACCACCGGATTTGCCACTAGGAGGAACGTCGTCAGGGGATCGGGCCGCTGTACCACCAGATCGATCACCAGGAGGAGCGCCTCCGCCAGATCCAAGCACATAAGGGAAAAGGGCGCCGCTCGAGCTTGCTGCAACGCTACATGGGTGAGGAGGTTGCCACCATGCCCGCTACGCCGCTGACGAGGAAGGGAGGAGGGAGGTGGTGGCGCCCCGGCCCAACCGGATGTGCCGCTTGCACAACGATGGATGCAGTAGAGGCGCGGAGCCACCGCCGCACTGTACCCCATGCGCCACTGCCGCCGATAGGGCTTGCCCCCGTGCGCTATCGAGGGAGGAGAGGCGCTAGCCATCGGGGGGGGGGGGGGAAGGGAGGCTAGAGTGGAGAGGGAGCTCGCCATGCCTGCTGCCTGCCGACGCCATGATCTAGAGGAGAGGGGGTGCGAGGAAGAGGAGTGGAAGGGGCGAGCGACACGACAAAGAGGAGTGGGAAGGGGCACTGCCCAAGATGGAGCAGAGTCGTTCGAGTGAGAGCGCCACACGAGGCTTTAGGCGAGTCCGCGGGTGGATGAAGGGGTAAGATAGGGTTTGAGTGTTGGTAACGGGCCTTCTGAACTTATTTGAGCCTCAGTATTTGAGGAGGTGAGCTTTTATATTGCGACTGCCTCTAAAATTTGATTTACGAAGGCGGTTGCGTTAGGACAACTATCTCTATAAATAGATTATTTTTAAGACGGTTGTTTAAATGAGTCTGCCTCGATAAATCAAAATTTTGGAGGCGAGTGAATATGTCCGGTAAATAAAAAGTGTCCGCCTCCGTTAATGTCTTGCTTTTTTGAAGGCAGTTGAATTTGGTATCCACCTCTGTCACACAAAATCAATCTGATATGCATGCATATTATCGCGATGGTTGTTCCGACTGTGCTTACTGATTTTTTTCCCCATTATTTGTGTCAAGCATTCCTTTTCCCCACAACCTCTCGTTACAAGAATGGCACAGTAGTCGGAAATGGTTGTGTTCCAGGCTGTCCTGCATCATCATATCATAGAAGGCCGCCGCAGGAGTCAAAGTCAAACCACGCCGGCTATCTGGCAAAGCCGCCGCCTTTTGGTCAACGTCATCGTCGTCGTCGATCACCGACATATCATTACACATGGGTCAGCATGTGCAACCTTATCTGCGGTGCTGTCCGTCCTGTCCTCCACTCTCTCACTCTTGACGATGCTTCTGCAAACCTTTTTTTTTTTTACAATAATATCATCAACGAAGAAGAACACATGTGTGAGTGTGTGACTACAACACTAACGTGTGGATTAGCTACCGGATAATCATCATGCGTCATGCATAAATACGTGCTGCGCGCTCGCAATCTTCAGTTCTTCACCCATCGCACAGTGCACACACCACCGTACGTCCGTAGTCCGTAAGTACCCTACAAGGCTAGGCTGCAATGGCGTTCACACGGCGTCCGTCCATCCTCCTCCCCCTAGCACTCGCCCTCCTCTCCCTGCTGGCATCCGGCCGCACGCTGGCGGCCACCGGCCCGGGCGACATCGCCGTGTTCTGGGGCCGGAACAAGGCCGAGGGCACGCTGCGCGAGGCCTGCGACACCGGCACCTACACCACCGTCATCATCTCCTTCCTCCGCGGCTTCGGCGGCCACGGCGCCTACACGCTCGACCTCTCGGGCCACCCGCTCGCCGGCGTCGGCGACGACGTCAAGCACTGCCAGTCCAAAGGCATCCTCGTGCTCCTCTCCATCGCCGCGGCCGGCGCCGCCGCCAACTACTCCCTCCCGTCCGCTCAATCCGCGGCCGACCTCGCCGCGTACCTGTGGGACGCCTACCTCGGCGGCTCCCGCCCCGGACTACGCCGCCCGTTCGGCGACGACGCGGCGCTGGACGGCGTCGACTTCTACATCGACCAGTCGACCTCCGGCGACCACGACCACTACGACGAGCTGGCGAGGCGCCTGTACGCCTACAACAGCCGCTACCACCGCGGCCGGCTCGGCGTCACGCTGACGGCGACGGTGCGGTGCGCGTACCCGGACCGGCCGGGCGTGCAGGCGGCGCTCGCGACGGGGCTCTTCTCGCGCGTCCACGTCCGGCTCTACGGCGACCTCAAGTGCACCTGGTCCGACAGGGAGGCGTGGGAGAAGTGGGCGGCGGCGTACCCGGCCAGCCGCGCGTTCGTCGGCGTCGTGGCGTCGCCGGAGGCGGACAAGGACGCGTACATGTTCCAGAAGGACCTGTATTACAACGTGCTGCAGTTCGCGCAGAAGGTGCCCAACTATGGAGGACTGATGATCTGGGATAGGTACTACGACAAGATGAACCACTACATCAGCAGCAGCTAATTAATTAATCTTCCCGATCTCTACCCGGTTTATGATCAGTTGATCACCTAATAATAAGCTTCATGCTTGTTTTTTTAAACTGTAATATAATAATGTGATCCACAAATAATGGTCTGTGATTGATATATGAAATAATTAAGAGACAGGTTCCATGTGTTTGTGCTCTTCAGTGTTTACTGTCGGTAAATGTACAGTGACTTGTGAGCTGATTACTTTTACTGATTAGTTGACCACAGAAACAGTGCGACAGTAACTAGTGTGTATGCACTATGCACACTAGTACAAATTCAATTAATGTAAAAATATCAGTGACTGATGATGCTGTTCACTTATTATATATAGTCTTTGAGTTTTAACTTTGCTTGTTTTTCTCTTACCTAGCTATAGCCACTCCCTTCACGTCACAATTTATAGTTAAAATTATCTAATTTAACTAACATTATGATAAAAATAAAAAATAATTTTAGGAGAAACATGCTATTTTATTAACAGAGATATGGTACGGTCTTTTTTTTTGTCTCCTAAACTGTCTAGCTACTTTCAAAAAAAAAGGCAATCAACCATTTTAGAAGACAGTTTCGTTTGTGTAAATTGATTATGGAGGCAAGCCTTCTGACTCCTGACTTTCTGAGTGGCCCACTTCTAAAACATCTCCTTTCACAGTGACAAAAGTGAAATCAGCACTATTCATGGTGAATTGAAAGTAAACAAAATACGGGGCTAGATGGCTTCACGGCTGGTTTCTATCATAAGCATTGGTGCTTATTGGGTGACGATATATATGCAAGGCGGTGATTGCTTTTCTCAATGGCGGTGATATGCCGTCTGTTGTGAATGAGACAATGCTCGTGCTGATCCCTAAAGTGAAAACCCCACAGGAGCTTTCGCAATTCAGGCCAATATATAGCTTTGTGCAATTTCCTTTATAAAATTCTTTCTAAGGTGATCGCTAACCGATTGAGGATGGTGTTCAACGAGATAATTTCCAAAGAGCACTTGGCCTTTGTTTTGGGGCAACTTATCTCAGATAATGTATTGGTGCATTTGATAATATTCATTATTTGAAGAAAAAGAAGGGCAAAACTGGTGTCTGTGCAGTGAAATTGGACATGGTTAAAGCTTACGACCGTGTCGAGTGAAGCTATCTCCATAGCATCATCATCAAGCTGGGCTTCCATGAGAACCTAGTATGTCTCCACTAATAGAGAAATGACCTTTGATCCCTCTGCCAAAATTGACTTTAGTCCCAAAATTCTGTGCGTCCGAGACTAGAAGAACCTTTAGTCCCGGTTAGGTCCGCTAATCGGGACTAAAGGCTGAAGCCCAACAACTACTGTGCCATGATGGTGTGGCAGGGGGACCTTTAGTTCCGGGTGGAACCAATAACCGGGACTAAAGGTCAACTTTTAGTCCCGCTCCTTGGCTCAAACCGGGAGTAAAGCTATTGTCTCGGCTGGTGTTTGGACCCGTGGTTAGAAATGGACCTTTAGTCTCAGTTATGTTCACTGACCAGCACTAAAGCTCCACCCTATATATCCCAGCCAGCTTCTTCCTCCCCGAGCTTTCATTCAAATTTCAAGCCAGTGTTCTTGCTTCCTCCATCCATTCTTCGATTCATCCATCGATTTCTCCATCGATTCTTCAGTTCTAAAGGTTACCAACTTGATGCTCTCATATTTTCTCATTGGCTTATCTCATTTTGTGATATACAATATATATGGTGTTTTATTGTTTTTTTATTTGTAAGCAATTTGAGGTCAAAATCACTTAAAGCTTGCATAATTGGATAAAGAAAGCTTAAATTATCTATTAAAAACTAGTATTCACCGTTAATTTGTAGCATGAATAGCACACTTCATTGTTTAGAGCCATAGTGAATTTTAGAGTTTTTTAATTATTTTTGTTGATAAAATGAGAAATTTATAGTGTATTAAAAAATGAGTATAGAGAGTAGATGGCAACTGCTTCGGCGTCCTCAGCATCTCATGGATTTCCAAAGCGACTTAGATCGGGCCTCCCACTCATTCCATATGGCAAGTGTGCATGGATCCCTAGCTGGCCCATTATATAGGTCAAACCCCAAGATTTCCCCTCTCGTAGCGCATGTTCTCACTCTCTTCTCTTGATCTCCCTCTGCTCTTTCATCTCTCGGTCTCTCAGTGTCTCTGTCTCACCCTATATTTGTAATATTGGTTGAAAAAAAAATTTACCCTCCATGGGTTCTCCTCCCACTACTACTTAAAAGGTTTTGGGAGAGACTGATAGTTTTATTTACAAAGGCAGGCAAAACTACATAGCGTCTCTAGAAATATAGATTCTAAACTTAGAGACGGTCTATTCATTTTAGCAGACACTTAAACATGACCGCCTCTTGAAATTGATTGACAGATGTGGGCTGGAGGAGGCCAGTGCACGGCGGCATGGCATCGATCCAACGACGGTTGGTCTAGATCCGACAAGCATGGCAGCAGCGAGTCGAGATCCGTTGGCGGCACAGGATGTGGTAGCGGCGGCTATGGTTGTTGGCTCGGGCTTGTCAGTGGGCCCGTTTTTGTTTTTGGTGATTAATTTCAGGAAATGGGCACTCTGCCCTTGGAAATTTTGATTAACAGTGATGCCAGCTCGGGGGCATGCTGTCCGTCTCTGGAAACTGTTTTGGTTGTCTTTGGAAAGTGACTCTGTAGTATTGCCCTTATTGTATTACCGGCACTCAACGACCCAGTTCCTCAAGGCTAGTTTGCATTATTGAAGAACCAGGGGCGTTCCAGAGCCCGTGCGGACCGTGCGACTGAACTGAGCCCCTAAAATTTATCGATCACAATATTTACTAACTGTTCTAAGTATATATAATAACTTTAGGTTTATTTTCATTAGTAAAATAGTCACAGAGACTCAATAAACGTGGTCTGCTAGTTTCTTCGAGAGAAAGCACATTAAGTCCAAGGTCGTGAGTTAGAAAAGTCTATGGCCGGTAATTCTTCTTCACATAAGTTTGTAACCCTTCGTGAGTTTGTGGCTTCGTCTTTTGGACTTGTTCCTCGCCCTTGGTGTTGTTCGTCGCTCAAGAGTCGAGACCTAGTAGCAATCCTAGACAATCGGACCCAGATTAGGACGCCAGACGAAGATCATTGCCTGGTATAAATTCCATGCACAATCACTATTTTATTTAGTTATTTTTTTATATATTGCCTTTATAATATATTGATATTTGATATTATCTTTTTATATTTGGACAATAGATGGTAAGCCTCCACTTGTTGTTTTGAACCTGGCCCTCATATTTGCCCGGAAGGCAACAAACACATTGATAAGCTCACGCCTAGGGATAGCGTGAGACAAGTCGTTGTGGCCCGATCTTCTCGTAGGATTCGCGAACTTGATAACTTGTCGCTGCGTGACCTGGTGAAGAGGCAGTGCACCGCGAGGCTGTCCACGCGACGAACTACCGAGACAATCACCCTTCCACGTACCGACGAACAGCCCACGCAATCACGCCGTATAGACGTGAAGGCACAAACTGGATGAACCGCAGTTCGGCGTTCTACAACTCCCTCAGGAATCGAAAGAACAAGTTTTGCAAGCCTCTCAAGACTCACGCATAAACAAAACTCCACGAGTTTGTGTATTCTGAATTTTAACCAAGCAAGATGTGTCCTTTCATTGTCTAGTACAAGAGATATATATAGATAGGGGCGTTCAGCTTTGAATACATGACAGCATGCACATCCACTAGTGGATTTCGTGGCTGGTTCGCGCGTCTTCTCAGCTTCTGGCAGCAGTTACTAAAATGAGCATAACTCTTTATTGGGAAGTCTAAATAATGAACCGTTTGATGGGCTGCAACATAGACTTAAAGATGCTTTCATCCACCTGTAGAATGCCACGTAACTCCTTGTATTCTGTCCGTGGTGATGCTTGGAATTTGTACCATGGGTCAGCCATCTAGCTTCTGGTTGCCTTCTCATGCAGAAGTAATGAACCACCATTTTATTTATGCACACGATAGGCTTCTTGGTTCAGATGTCCAAAGGCTTGAATCCATCTTCATCCCATGCTGGTTCATACCCTCCATCATTCCTAAGGACATTGAAACAAGAACTCAAAAGTATAGGATCATTCAACATAAACTGATTATTAAACATAAGGTTAGCGTTCACCTGAGAATGAATTTCCTTCTCCAATTGTTTAGCTCTACTTCTTGTAATTGGACCACTTATATCAAGTGGAGTTTCATTTGAAGATGAATGAATGCTAGGGATGTCCTCATCAGCCTCCCCCTCTTGAGAAGGAGTCGTCCTCGACTCAGGCTCACCAACAAATGGAAGCAAGTCTTTGACATTGAATGTTGGACTAACATTGGAATATTCAGGTGGCAGCTCAATTTTGTATGCATTATCATTTATCTTTTTTAGAACCTTGAATGGACCATCACCTCTAGGTGATAACTTACTCTTACGTTGTTGGGGAAATCGATCCTTGCGTAGATGCAACCACACGACGTCACCGGGCTGAAATGTAACCTTCTTCTTACCTTTGTTCGCTTGCTTTGCATATTGTGCTGATTTCTTCTCAATATTTCTTCTTGTCTCATCATGTAGCTTCTTGATAAAGTTGGATCTCTTCGCTGCATCCAAGTTAACTTGTTCCTGTAATGGTAAAGGCAAAAGATCCATGGGAGTATGTGGCTTAAAACCATAAACAATTTCAAATGGACAAAAATTTGTTGTGGAATGTAGTGCCCTATTATAAGCAAATTCGACATGTGGAAGACATTCTTCCCACTGCTTCAAATTCTTTTTTAGCACGGCACGCAGCATGGTGGACAGGGTACGGTTGACAACTTCAGTTTGCCCATCCGTTTGTGGGTGACAAGTGGTGGAAAATAACAACTTCGTGCCAAGTTTAGCCCATAATGTCTTCCAAAAATAGCTCAGGAATTTTGTATCTCGGTCTGAAACAATAGTCTTTGGCACTCCATGTAAACGAACAATCTCCCTGAAAAACAAATCAGCAACGTGTGAAGCATCATCGCTCTTGTGACATGGAATAAAATGTGCCATTTTTGAGAAGCGATCAACAATAACGAAGATAGAGTCCCTCCCCCTCTGAGACCTTGGTAATCCCAGAATAAAATCCATGGATATATCTTCCCAAGGTACAGTTGGGATTGGTAATGGAGTATAGAGACCATGGGGATTAAGGCGGGACTTAGCTTTCAAGCAGATTATGCAGCGCTCGACATGTCGTTGAACATCACGTCGCATATGTGGCCAAAAGAAATGATCAGAGAGCATGTCCAATGTCTTTTTGATGCCAAAATGACCAGCTAAGCCACCAGCATGTGCTTCCTGTAAAAGAACTTGACGAATCGAGCAGGCTGGAATGCATAGTTTGTTAGTTCGAAATAAAAAATCATCATGTACATAATACTTGTCCCAGCCTTTTCCAGCAATGCAATGAGAGAAAGGTTCTTTAAAATCAGAATCAGTTGCATAGAGTGTTTTAATGGATTCCAAACCAAGCACTTTTGTATCTAATTGTGTAACCAAACCACACCTTCTTGACAAAGCATCTGCAACAATGTTATCTTTACCACGCTTATGTTTAACAACATACGGAAATGTTTCTATGAACTCGATCCATTTAGCATGTCTACGATTCAGTTTGCCTTGACTTTTTAAATATTTCAAAGCTTCATGATCAGAATGGATGACAAATTCTTTAGGTAACAAATAATGTTGCCAAACTTCCAAAACTCGAACTAAGGCATAAAGCTCTTTATCATAGACAGAATAATTCAGATGTGGACCATTTAACTTTTCAGAAAAGTAGGCAATAGGTTTACCTTCTTGAAGTAGCACACCTCCAATGCCAATACCACTTGCATCACATTCAATCTCAAAAGTCTTACCGAAGTTAGGTAGCTGCAGCAGTGGTGCTTCACAAAGCTTTCTTTTTAACTCTACAAAGGCTTGCTCTTGGTCATCTCCCCATTTGAATGGAACATCCTTCTTTGTCAAGTTGTTAAGTGGTGCAGCGATCGTGCTGAAATCTTTAACAAATCGTCGATAGAAACCTGCAAGACCATGGAAACTTCGAATTTGGCTCACATTTGTAGGAGTAGGCCAATCCTTTATTGCCTTAACCTTCTCTTCATCAACCTGGATGCCATCTGCAGTCACAACAAAACCAAGAAAAACAACACGATCTGTGCAAAATGTGCACTTAGCAATGTTGGCATACAATTTCTCTTCCCTCAAAACAGCAAGTACTTGATGGATATGATCAAGATGTTCATCAAATGATTTGCTATAGATCAGAATATCATCAAAATAAACAACTACAAACTTGCCAATGAAAGCTCGTAAAACATGATTCATTAAGCGCATAAAAGTTGAAGGAGTATTTGTCAAGCCAAAGGGCATCACAAGCCATTCATACAAGCCAAATTTGGTTGTAAATGCTGTCTTCCATTCATCACCAATTTTCATGCGAATTTGGTGATAGCCACTGCGTAAATCAATCTTGGTGAAAATAGTTGAGCCGCTCAATTCATCTAACATGTCATCAAGCCTAGGAATGGGATGGCGATATCGTACAGTTATAGCATTAATGGCACGACAATCGACACACATGCGCCAAGATCCATCTTTCTTAGGGACCAAAAGTACTGGAACAGCACAAGGTGATAGAGATTCACGAACATACCCTTTGTCCAAAAGCTCTTTTACCTGTCGCTGAATTTCTTTGGTTTCTTCAGGATTAGCACGGTAGGCTGGACGATTGGGAAGAGAAGCTCCAGGTACCAAATCGATTTGATGCTCAATACCACGGAGTGGAGGAAGGCCAGCTGGTACCTCATCAGGAAAAACATCTTCAAAGTCCTGTAAGAGATCAAGAACAGCACTAGGCAGCGATGAAGGTAAATCGTTAGTTGAAAGTAGGACCTCCTTGTGCAAGAGCACAAAGAATGGGGCTGTGGTGTTCCTCACTTCTCTCAAATCACTCCTGCTCACAAATAAGCACTCATTTTGGTGGTGTTGTTTTGTAGTGGAAAGAGGCTTTATGTGGCTAGATTGGTTAGAAGTCTCTCCCTTACTAGTGTTGGCAGCCTCACTCAATTTTCTTTTGTCAGATTCTTCTTTTTTCATGCGAGCCACATCTGAAGCATAGATCTCTTCTGGAGATAATGGAACAAGAACCACCTTCTTGTCGTTGTGGATGAAAGTATACTTGTTAGACCGCCCAAAGTGCACCGAATCCACATCAAACTGCCATGGACGACCCAACAGCAAATGGCATGCTTGCATGGGTACAATATCACAATCAACCTCACCATGATAGTCACCAATGGAGAAAGACAAACGAACCATGGATGAGACCTTCACTGTCCCTGAATTATTCAGCCACTGCATATGGTAAGGGTGTGGATGGCGGCGTGTTGGTAGGCCAAGCTTCTCAACAAGCAAGGCACTAACAATATTATTGCAGCTCCCACCATCTATGATGAAACGACACACTTGACCTTTCACTTTGCATGGGGACTGAAACAAATTATGACGTTGTCCTTGTTCAGCAGCAACAAACTGAGTGGAAAGAACTCTTCTAACCACCAAATAAGGAGATGATCTATTCATTTTAGAAGGCTCCAAATCAGGAAAATCAGCAAGCAACTCATCAAAATCAGCACTAGTAATCTCATTAGAATATGGAGAAATAACATCTTCTATCATGTCACTGGGAGCAAAAGTTAGAATAGGTTGAATAGCTAAACAATTCAGACCTAGCTCAAAAGTACCATCCTCAGCTGAATACTCACAAGTGTCAAGAGTATGATCTGCAAAGACATTGTGAAACTCGTCCTCCTCTTCACTTTGTGAATCATATGAACCATCAGCAAGGGCAATAATCGTACGACGATTGGGACATTCAGCTTGCTTATGCCCATGACCACCACACTTAAAACACTCAATCTTGCTTGTATGCCTTGGGGCTGCAGTAGCAGAGGAGCTGGACTGAGTAGAGCTTACAGCTTTGCCTTTGGAATCAAAATGTTTGGAAGAAGTTGCACGAGATGTAGGTGTGTGCACCCCTGACCCGTGCTGCTGTGACTGGCGCCATGAAGTAGCACTATTATGAGCTGAAAATGAAGCACGATCTTTATAAGATCCAGCAAGTTGTCGTTCTGCCCTTTTTGCAAAATGTACCAACTCAGTGAGACATGTGTAGTTTGTCATATCCACTTTATCAGCAATGGGCTTATTGAGGCCAACCAGAAATCAAGCCATTGTGGATTCCTCATCTTCAGTTATCCCTGTACGAAGTAAACACATTTCCAATTCTTGAAAATATTCATCAACAGTATGAGTACCTTGCACAAGACGTTTTAGCTTCAAATGTAGATCACGAGAGTAATATGCAGGAACAAAACGACGTCGCATTTCCCTCTTCATGTCTTTCCAAGTAATACGATCATGTCCAGCGCGTCGGAGTTCAGTACACACTTGATTCCACCAAGTGATTGCATAGCCTGAAAACTCAATTGCAGCAAGCTTTGCTTTCTTGACAGGAGGATAAGGATACAAATCAAAGATCTGTTCAACCTTAGTCTCCCACTCAAAATAATCATCAGCACTTTCTTTTCCATTAAATTTTGGAATAGACACTTTCACTTTGCTTAAACCATCATCATCAAGGCGACGGTGGCGGTCACGATAACCACGATGGCCACCATGGCGATGATCATCCATGTCAGACAACATATCATCATCACCATCATAATCTCGTCCACCTCGAACAGGAATGCGCCGAGCACGACCAAAATTAAGAAGACCATGACCACGCCCGCCACGTCCACGACCAGCGGGACGACGCGGTGGCTCATCCTCCTCGTCAATATCATCATCCTCATTTGGTGGCGGTTCTCGACGTGGTATGTTCAATTGGAGAGTTTGGAGCTGCTGCACCAAATCATTCATTTGTGTACGCAACTCCTGAAATTCCTCCACCGAAACAGCGGCACCATCTCCACGTCCTGCCATGTTAGTAGAGGGAAAAAAAGGACAATATATATGTGGAATCACTCCCTCACCACTTACAAAACAAGTTCTTTCTCTCCCTGAAAAGAGCAAGAACTGGGGCTGTGATCTGTAGGGAAGAGTGATTGTAACAGCGACGACGGTGCAACAACTCACGGTGCTTTAAGTGGAGCTTGGTGGGGTAATATGTTAGTGGAATGCACTGAAATGTAGTGATGCAAAACCAAATAATAATCCAAGAACAGAAGTCTAAGTTGCTGAATATAAAGGAAAAGATGCACAAAGAAAGGAATGAGATGTAGTAAGTGGATAGATGATCACCAATTTGCACCAACCGAAAACTTGTTGCTGCCCAAACCCCTTTTTGGTGTGCTGCACACAGTTCTCTTTTTGTTTTTCTTTTTTTTTCTTTCTTGCTTTTCTTTTTTTTTTCTCTTTTTTTTTGGAACAAAAACTCGTTTTCAGTCCTTCTTTTGACCCATAGACATCTTTTTTTTTAACCTCTGTGTCAAACGCAGCACAACTTTCAACTAAAGGGGATCACTAAGATGGATGGTGCAGCACAAAAATAAGAAACTGCGGTGGGGAATATGTGGCGGTTAGAAAACAAGGGTGGGATGGGTGGGTATTTTTTTTTGTTTATATATACGCAGCAAGCAATGATGATCAGATCAAGGGTGGGATGGATGGGTACATGCAGCAAGCAATTTGATGATTAGAACAAAGATAATAACTAGAACAATGTGGAAAAGAAAAATTCAGCAACTAGACAAATATTAAAGGATTAAAACTCGATAAAGCAAACTACAAAATCAGTAGCACATATGAATTTGGGCTGTAGGTTTTCTTTTTGGCTCTCAGTGGACAGTAGGTATTTAAACTCTATCCTACCAAAATCAAGAACAATCCTACCGAGGAAACGAAGGCTTTGGTACCACATGATAAGCTCACGCCTAGGGATAGCGTGAGACAAGTCGTTGTGGCCCGATCTTCTCGTAGGATTCGCGAACTTGATAACTTGTCGCTGCGTGACCTGGTGAAGAGGCAGTGCACCGCGAGGCTGTCCACGCGACGAACTACCGAGACAATCACCCTTCCACGTACCGACGAACAGCCCACGCAATCACGCCGTATAGACGTGAAGGCACAAACTGGATGAACCGCAGTTCGGCGTTCTACAACTCCCTCAGGAATCGAAAGAACAAGTTTTGCAAGCCTCTCAAGACTCACGCATAAACAAAACTCCACGAGTTTGTGTATTCTGAATTTTAACCAAGCAAGATGTGTCCTTTCATTGTCTAGTACAAGAGATATATATAGATAGGGGCGTTCAGCTTTGAATACATGACAGCATGCACATCCACTAGTGGATTTCGTGGCTGGTTCGCGCGTCTTCTCAGCTTCTGGCAGCAGTTACTAAAATGAGCATAACTCTTTATTGGGAAGTCTAAATAATGAACCGTTTGATGGGCTGCAACATAGACTTAAAGATGCTTTCATCCACCTGTAGAATGCCACGTAACTCCTTGTATTCTGTCCGTGGTGATGCTTGGAATTTGTACCATGGGTCAGCCATCTAGCTTCTGGTTGCCTTCTCATGCAGAAGTAATAAACCACCATTTTATTTATGCACACGATAGGCTTCTTGGTTCAGATGTCCAAAGGCTTGAATCCATCTTCATCCCATGCTGGTTCATACCCTCCATCATTCCTAAGGACATTGAAACAAGAACTCAAAAGTATAGGATCATTCAACATAAACTGATTATTAAACATAAGGTTAGCGTTCACCTGAGAATAAATTTCCTTCTCCAATTGTTTAGCTCTACTTCTTGTAATTGGACCACTTATATCAAGTGGAGTTTCATTTGAAGATGAATGAATGCTAGGGATGTCCTCATCACACATTGTAGCCTTCCTCGATATTGCTATGGGTAGAGGTGCTCGGCACTGCTCATCAGTGGGTAAAGGGAACCGGTTGGCCGAGAGGACTTTTTTTTTCTGTGAGACCTAGACGTAGACCCTTATAACATAAGCGCACGTTCACAACGCACGCACGCACAACAACCTACCTCTATGAGCACAGGCGCATCGCTGTCGACGGACACGTCCACCTACCACTAAAAACATAACGTCGTAAAATCCTAAAATAAATTCAGAAAAATATGAGCACCTATGTCAAGTCGGAAACTTGAACACGGATAGACAGATTCCACCACAAGAAACTGATGAACCAGCTGATATATGATCAGTTCGCGCCTCCAAGGAAGGTTAGCTGTGCCGCTTAAGCACGTCGCCGGCAATAGCACCGACAGATCGTTCACGACTTTCACGGTTTCACCCAAGGCTCCACCGAATATGCATGTGTTCTCTGTAATTCTTATATTTCTGTGGTTGTTATGAGGTCCCGTACGTGATCGATCAGTTCTTTGTCAATCTTATATTTCCCCTGGTTTGTATGGAACCTCTATATATAGCTAGTGTCCAGTTGCTACTTGAGCAAGTGAATTCAGAGTTTGCTACTGCTGCAGCAGCGACAATTATAAGATACGAAAGCTAACAATGGCGTCCATGGGTTTGGAGAAAAAATGGGCCATGTAACCTGCATGATATATATAGATGCTCGATCATTTGCTCTTAGGCCTTGTTTACTTCTGAAAAAATTTCGGGTTTCGATACTGTAGCACTTTCGTTTGTTTGTGACAAATATTATTTAATTATAGACTAACTAGGATCAAAAGATTTGTCTCACGATTTCCAGCTAAACTGTGTAATTAGTTTTTGATTTCGTCTATATTTAATGCTTCATGCATGTGCCGTAAGATTCGATGTGACGGAGAATCTTGAAAACTTTTTGATTTTTAGGGTGAACTAAACAAGGCCCTATACTATAACCCATGGAAGTTTAATTAGCTACCTGTTGGCTGACCGTGACCTAGCTGTCACGCACGGTAAAGTGTCGTCGCGTTCAATGGGCGCCGGCGCCAGACTTAAACCCAGCAGGGACCAAATCGTTGTGGGTTGTTATTTTTTTTTTCCGTCCTTCCAAGCGTAGCGTAGCTATAAATACACGTACGTGCCAGGCGCTTAACACAACCACAAATCCACATCTATCCATTAATCTCAATTCTCACCAGCGAGCAGCAGCCGATAACAATAATGGCTTTCCAGCACCATCGTCGTCGTCCATGGCGCCTCCTAGCGGTACCGGTGGCAGCAGCAGCAGCAGCAGCTCTCCTCCTCCTCTCCCAGCTGACCGCGGCGGCGACCGCCGGCGGCGGCCCTGGCGACGTGGCCGTGTACTGGGGCCGGCACAAGGACGAAGGCACGCTGCGCGAGGCGTGCAACACCAGCGCGTACACCACCGTGATCATCTCCTTCCTCAGCGCCTTCGGCCACGGCACCTACACGCTGGACCTCTCGGGCCACCCGGTGGCGGCCGTCGGCGACGACATCGACTACTGCAAGTCCATGGGCAAGCTTGTCCTCCTCTCCATCGGCGGGCAGGGCGGCGAGTACTGGCTGCCCTCGGCGCAGTCCGCCACCGACGTCGCCGACTACCTGTGGTACGCGTTCCTCGCCGGGAACAGCTCCAGCTCCGGCTCCGGCGCCGCCGTGGCACGGCCATTCGGCGGCGCGCAGGTGGACGGCATCGACTTCTTCATCGACCAGGGCGCGGCGGAGCACTACGACGTGCTGGCACGCCGCCTGTACGGCTACAACAGGTACTACCGCGGCGGCGGGATCACGCTGACGGCGACGCCGCGGTGCGCGTACCCGGACCAGCGGCTGCAGGGGGCGCTGGCGACGGGGCTCTTCGGCCGCGTCCATGTCCGGCTGTTCGGCGGCGACCTGCAGTGCGAGTGGGGCCAGTTCGAGTCCTGGGACAAGTGGGCCAAGGCGTACCCGGGGAGCTGGGTGTTCGTCGGCGTGGTGGCGTCGCCGGAGGCCGACGGTGACGCCTACATGTCGCAGAAGGACCTCTACTATGGCATCCTGCAGTTCGCGCACAAGGAGCCCAACTATGGAGGACTCATGATCTGGGACAGGTACTACGACGTGAAGAACCATTACATGGTCTGAATTCTGATGAATAATGACAACGGCCACCTCTCCAAACACACGACGTCAGCCACTTGAATCTTAGATAATCTTGGAGATTATTTGTTTGTATAAACACATATATATTTGCAACAATATAAGTATGAACAAATGAAATGTTGAAGCCATAATATTCTGTGTGCCATGCGTGTAATTGATGTAAGTTTTTTTTTAGAATAATGTAATAACTGATGTAAGTTATTCCGACATCTCTAGATATTTCTCTAGATACCTAGCAATAAATATAAATTATGTCTATATATGGAAACTGGAATTTGTTAGCTTCGTAATGCATTGCAGTTCATAGATCGGGAACATTTCTTTATATTAAATCAATAATAATATGT
Source organism: Sorghum bicolor (assembly GCF_000003195.3). Taxonomy (NCBI): domain Eukaryota; kingdom Viridiplantae; phylum Streptophyta; class Magnoliopsida; order Poales; family Poaceae; genus Sorghum; species Sorghum bicolor. Next base: position 65,943,884 of record NC_012874.2, on the reverse strand, counting down.
ACATCAATATGCCCTAAATAAGATCTACCGTACAAACAAAAACGAAAACGGTAAATAGACTAGACCGTCGCTGGGAGCCGGAGCCGCCGTAGATCCGCTGGCGTTCGCAGTGGCGTCGTGCGACGGGGGCCCACCAACTATGTAGGGTTGGGCGCCTCCGATCAGGACGCGAGAACAAGGCCCAGAAGGCCTTTGGGCCCATCTGGAAAGGTGATCAACTAACAGAATTGAGTATGTAATTTGCAAATACAATAAATATATTTTAATTTGAGGAATGTAGGATGAGCCTGCTGAGTTTGGTTGAGATGAATCAGTGCGTTCATGAAAGGATCGGTGATAAAAAGACTCTAAGTCATCATCTACGTGGTGATAAAAAGTTTTCATCCCTGCTCATGTATCCGTGTCCGATACCAGTCATCCACGTCAGCATCCTACCCAGGCCAATCCTCAAAAACCATGTAAACCTCTATGAAAATTATTCTTGACGGCCAACTCTCAAGGAAGATCCGTTAAGGATAGTGAGTAATGGAAATATCATTACCTTGGGGGTGGCTGCAACAATTGATTTCCTCGAGTCTTTGATAGTCAAAGAAACAAAGTCAAGGTCGGATTTTTTAAAACGTCAATGATATATATATTTTCTCGAGGACTAATGATCCTTAAGCTATTTGTACCAACCGTCAAGGATATATATTTTCTTGAGGGCCGACGACCCATGGTATTTGTAGCAACCACCAAATTAAGGTATTTGTAGTACCCACTCTATCACCCAGCCACTGTCAATGGGTGTCTTTCATGTCGGCGATCGTTTCTATTGTTCCAAAATGACCACATCCCACACGAGATGATGCCCCTATCCTCCTCTAGGCAGTGGGAGTTATCAAGCAAATCTCTTGTCTAGGTCCTTGGGTGTCGAGGAAGCTTGATAAACATTAAAGTTCTTAGCTTTGTCCCAAAACCTAACCACATAGGTGCACCGCTTCGACGTATGATAAGTGGACTCAACCTCCTTACTGCAAAAAAAACATAGGTTCCCATGCATTTCCAAATTTGCCAAATCATTAATAGCAGCTGAATGAGAAAACTTGAGCCTTCCCCATGGTCTCTGCCTTGTGCTTCTTGCTTGACCACCATGCGGTAGGCCAAGAGCATAGGGGATGATTGGTAGGCTGGATTACTCTGTCCTCGCATGCTTTATCTAGGTGGCCTCATTCGAGCGTTGTGTTTGATTTCCTCCGCTGAATGAAAACGATGCACAGGACTGTGCATTTGAGGCTGTCTTGATGTAGGCAATGCGTACGCAGAAATCGAGCATTCCTTGCGATACAAGCTGAGATGATACAGGTAAGATGTTTAGGGTCCACTTGCAGTCACATAAATAAGTTCTTCATACACTCAACCAATCAACAACTCTCTTCATCTTAGTCGAGTCCATTTACAAACCAAACAAGCCTGCATGTATGCTTGTGTACTGGACGTCATGGGCCTGAACCTCGTCACCATCGTCCTGGATGTCTCCTTCAATCACAACCAATCACGCCCATAGTGTAATGTTCATGTCGCTCACCCAACCAAGCCTAGAAGTCCTCATGTCTTCTCCCCAGCGGGATCCTCTTGACAGCCTCAGCATCCATGTGAAGTAGATTCTACACCAGGGCCGTATCATCCCATCACAAGCCATCTGCCGGCATGAGCTCGCTCACATGAATGGTTGTGACCTCTCTAGTTTTGGGCATATTGGTGTTGCACCAATAGCTCCATGGATCCATCAATCTTGCCAAACATTAGTTGTTTCACCATTGCCAATGCAACGAACCAGACCACACTGCAAGATCTTCCTCCCAGCTAGAATGGCCATGTGTGAGACGAGTTCCTTTTGTTTCTTCTAGCCATTAGGAAGTCCCCATTGGGGTAATATTTCCCCTAGATATGACTCCGGCGCATAAAGATTCCTAGGATGTCATGAGCCTCCACCCTTGCTTCCCCAGCATCGCCTTGTTGAAATGCTTGGTATCCTAGAATCCCATGCCTCATGGCATTTTGCTAGAGTAAGGTCCTACAAATGCCTCCAATGGATGGCTTGGCTCTCTGCTAAACCTCCCCACCAATCATTTGAGATGGCTGAGGTAATCTTCTTGCGGGTTCTTGCTAAGGGAATAAAATAGTTCCTCAAGTATGTCGCAATTGCCTGCGCTACTGATTTGATCAACGCTTCCTTGGGCCCACCACTCAAAATCTTCTCACTCCAGCCTCCCACCAAACTCCTAACCTTTGTTGGGATCGGTTCAAAGGTTTCAATGGTCCTATGGCCTACCGTTGTTGGCAATCCAAGGTATTTTCACACAGAGCCTTCGTGCGAATGCCAGTGGACTATTTCATCTAATCTTTCATGGCATCATAGTTGCCGCTAAAAAAGATTGTAGACTTAGCAGCATGTCTAATATATGTATGCAGAATGTCCGCTAGACACAGCCCACAATGATCACTAGCTTGAGTGAACACCAGACTGTCATCAGCAAACAAAAGATGGGAAACCCAAGGGGTGTGGATCCCCTCCCGAACTCCTTTTGCCAAAAATTGAGGTCCTAAAATCTTTAGTAATTAAGCTTGAAAGGCCTTTGGCACATAGAGGAAATAGATTACGGTGACATGGGTCTCATTTTTTGATTCCACATGTACGGGAGAAAACATCAGAGAGATGTCTATTCACTCTCACCGAGAAACTCAGAGTCTTCCCACAGCTCATAATCAGCTACAATGCACTCAAAGTCCCACTACAATGTAGACAATCCTAACCATCACTAAAAAAACTAAAGATAAAATGCACTTCAGCAGCACAAGGATTTCACGACCAATCCCAACTAAAACAGCTAGATCCCGCATTTGTTCAACATCTTTGGGCTTCTTAGGCTGGATCACTGCCATATTAGCCGCCGTATCTGCCTGTCATGCAAGATATTTTTGCACGAGTTGAACATACTCTTCCTCAAAGTAGAAGCTTGAACATCCAGGGCCATCCCACTGAAATTACAACAAAAAAAACTAGAACTTTGATCACAATAATCACAAAAATAGGTGTAAACTAACCATAATTATCAAATGCGAGAAAATAGCTCACATTGCGATCTGAGCACTTGTAGAAGATACAACCCTTGTTGGAACCCTCTTTCTTTACTCAGTACTCTATCACAATCTTTGTCTCATCGTCACACTTGCCATATGGAATGAGTGGGAGGCCCGATCTAAGTCGCTTTGGAAACCCATGAGATGCTGAGGACGCTGAAGCAGTTGCCATCTACCCTCTATACTCATTTTTAATACACTATAAATTTCTCATTTTATCAACAAAAATAATTAAAAAACTCTAAAATTCACTATGGCTCTAAACAATGAAGTGTGCTATTCATGCTACAAATTAACGGTGAATACTAGTTTTTAATAGATAATTTAAGCTTTCTTTATCCAATTATGCAAGCTTTAAGTGATTTTGACCTCAAATTGCTTATAAATAAAAAAACAATAAAACACCCACTTCAAGGTTCATCATAGAACTATTGCTTTTATTATTTAACAAGCGACAAAGATTTAGGTTGTCTATGACCTTCTACTAAAACGTTACACGATGTTTTCCATGTATCACCATGTTTCTTATATTTGGTAGGTTTCAGATTCTAGATTACATTTTCTTTAGAAATATTCCTCTGATTAAATTATAATCACCTTCGTGAAACCAAAAATTAAAGCATTTATTGATTGATTGCATTTAAATTAATTGTATCTCTCTATATGTCTAAATAATGGTTTGTTATAAAAATATATTCCATGATTAATTTAATAACACTTATTGAATACAACGCATGCTATTATTCTAATTGATTTTGTTATAAAATTAAAAACTGATTATTTTCTTAAAACCAAGAACATTATTATTTTTAGACGGAGGGGCTACTTATTAGGCAAATGCACGCGCGCGTAGGGATGGAGGCAAGCACGATGACACGCGTGCAAATAAACTAGGAAATTCGCTGCCACCCCAGTTGGCTTGGCCATCTGTTATACCCCATGTGCTCGTGAACATGTCACGACCAGATTTTTTAATTTTTTCTAGTGATATAGGATTCTCTTATTATTTTAGTATTTAAAATTTAGTATAATTTTTTCTAGTAAATATCTTATAGTAAGGATTTTTTAATATTTTGACTAGTGATGGTGTTTTATTACTAGTTAAAAATACTAGAACAAATCTACTATTTTGATAGTTATTGCACATGCACTCAGGACAAGATAAGATTTACTGGTTGTTAAGCAGGCCGCCACCTTTGACCGATCGATCTTCCGGCTTGCTGCTGTTGGTTGCTGACCTTGTAGATGACGACGCCACGCAAAGATGCTTCATCATTTTGTACAAGTAATATTTAACGGACGCGTGACGTCTTCAGCTTTGACCATTGTCTGAATGAACTTCCAAAAGTTGACAATTTTACATTTTCAATTTATTCAGTTTAGAAACACAATAGAATCAGATTTATTTCAAAAAAAAAAATACTTCAATAATCTCATATCGTCAGATGTAGTCTTTCCTGATCTGTCATCATAAAAGAATGCTATTTTATTTTAGTTTTCCTGCTTAGGAACTGTGTATGGTTCTTAAAGAAGAGGGCGTTGCTGGTGGCAGGACATGGGGGTGGGTGGTTGTGGTAGGCGACTAAAGTTTTCCAGGCACGACACGAGAAAGCACGGCCTTAGCATGGCCCGGCCCGGCAGCCTGCGTGCCCGTCTAGCACGACCTGCACCCGTGCCCGCACCTAGGCCGTCATTTCGGCCCACGGGCCAGCAGGGGCACGAGACGACTAAAAGGATGGCCCACTCCAGGTACGGGAATTCCATAGCAACCGTCGGATCCTCGCCTCCAATTGATCTGTGCCGTCCGCCAATTAGGGTTGGAATGGCTGCTATATAAGGCACCCCAACCGCCTCACTCCCAATCCTCCAAACCCTAATTCATTTCATTTCCACTCCCCACTCCCCACGCTGCTGCTGCTGCTGCTGCTGCGCTGAGAGCGGTGAATCGACTCGCCTTGCTATCGTCTCTGACAGACGTCAGCCGTGGTGAAGGGAGACCAGCAGGGGGAGGGCGGCTCGCCGCCGTCCCCACCCCTTTGTCTCGGCCTCCGGCAGTGGCAGCGACAGAGCCAGAGCTCTGACAAAGTAGGTAAGCTCCCTTTCTCTTTTCTTCTCTAACCTATGTTCTCCTCTGTTTAGGTCTACTGATCCGCTGCTGCTTGGATCTATTCAAGCTTCTCCGTCGCTGCCGACTGCGATATGGCTAGCTCCAATATGCTAATTCTTCTCTGTTCTTCTTTGCTTCTGATCTGAAGTCTTCTTCTTCCTCTGATCTTCTTCTTTGTTTTTGCTCTGTTATGGCAGCCATTTGAGGCTAGGGCTAGGGCCCGTGAGGAGAAAGTTGGTCGCTCCCTCTGTCTCTGTCTCTGAGATGGAGACAGAGGCCAGTGTGATTGCCATGGCTGAGGAGATGGAGAGGGTGCACGACCTCCCTGGTGAGTCTGAGGGGGACATGGGCTGGCACGGGCACTGTAGTGCCACCGTGCCTGGAGGCATGACACGGTACAGTTTAGAGCTGATAGGTGCCTGGGTCAAGAGTTGGGCACGGCGACACTATCAGGCACGGCACGGCAATGCCGCCGTGCCAACTGTGTCCGTGCCTTGCTGTGCCCGTGCCAGTGCCATGCCGGGCCGCCCGTTTGAAAAATTGTATAGGCGACAACACGAGGGATGGAGCCGCGCCAACAAGGTTCAGGCTGGCATGGCACGGAAGATCAGGTGGCATCTGTGGCCCAGGCATGGCCCTATAAGGCTCGGACCGTGTGATGCCGGCCCGTCAGCCTGCAATGCCCATCGTGCCTAGGAGGCTCGTTGCGGTATGTATAGTTCAGCCTGGGCACATTTTCACCGAAAACCGAACACTGAACCGAACCGAACCGAAACCGAACCGAATAGTCGATTTTTTCGGTTTTTCGGTTCGGTGTCGGTTTTCGTTTCTGTACTGTTCGGTGTTCGGTTTCGGCTTCGGTTTCGCTTTGACACCGAACCGAATACCCCGAAGAACCGAAATGTAGCCAAGCCACTAGCCAGCCAGGCCTTCGTCCTTCCCCAGTTCCTAGACTCGGCCCAGTAGCCCACCTTCTCAGTCTCTCACTCTCACTCTCGTCCGTCCTGCCATCCCCATTCCCCAACTCTCTCCTCTCCTAACCCTAACTGAGGTGGCGGCGACGGCGGCGTGCCGGCGCAGCGCTCGGCGCACCCGCTCCCGGCACCCAGGCGCTCGATACACGCCACGCCCGCGCCCAGGGTCCCAGGCGCTCGGCGCAGGGCGCACCCACACAGCCACACCTAGGCGCTCGGCGCAGGGCGGCACGCGGCGGCACCCAGGCGCTCGGTGGCTTCAGCGCACCCGCATGGCCGCACCCAGGCGCTCGGCGGCTTTGGCGCACCCGCATCTGCACCCAGGTGCGACGCGTACGAGTTTACATCTTGAGCATGTTTTCTTGCTGTTAAAGTGAAGGGCCGAATGGAGCTTGTTTTCTTTACTGTTTTTTATGCCTGATGGTGCTTTGTTTTCTATGTGTGTGGTTTCTGAACTGCAAGTCTAGAGTGCTCTAATAATTGAACTTTGTATGAATATATTCTATACTGTCTATTTGCATCTGTGTAATATTTATCATCGATTGGTACTTGATGTCAATGATATCAGTTCTGAATGCCTGTGCTCTGCTGTTTCTGGCATCGGTTTGTTCGGTTTCAAACCGAAAACCGAACTAAAAAACCAAAACCGAAGTTGTCGGTTTCTGATATTTTTGCAAACCGATCGGCGCTCATTTTCTGAAAACCGGAAGTTTAGAGAAACCGAATAAACCGAACCGAACTGTCGGTTTAAACCGAACGCCCAGGCCGATGTATAGTGGTTCTTCCACATTACTGCTGTTGTACAATACGTTGGTACAGTCAAGATAGGAATAATAAAAAACATTAAACACAGAAGACATGATGCAGATCGATATGGAGTACGTATCTCCTCTTTAGTTAGATCAAGATCAAAAAAGATAATTGGTTGTTACGATGTCTAGTTTCATATAACAGTTTATTTCAGTTCCTCCTTATTTGCGGATCACATTGCGAAATATAAAAGTAGAATGAAATTAACAAGGCCCGGAACTTTATTCCATTATCTAAAAAACCGAAATGAAGAAAATAAAAAAAACAAAAAAAGAGGATAATCACTACCGAACGGCACACGGCAAAATGTCCAAAGCACACCGCAAACGCTTTGCCGTGCACAGTACACGGCAAAATCCCTGGCTCACGGCATAGCAAGGGATTCTGGTAGTGAATAAAGCCGAGGTGAACCGGGTGCAGTGGATGACTGGACGGATGTTTAGCTGTTGCTGATGAAGTGGTTCTTCTTGTCGTAGTACCTGTTCCAGATGACGAGTCCTCCATAGTTTGGCAGCTTCTCGATGAACTGGAGCATGTCGTAGTAGACGTCCTTCATGTCGATCTGCCCACCAAGCTTGTCCTCCGCCGACACCCCGACGAACACGCGGCTGGACGGGTACTCCGACAGCCATCTCTCCGCGTTCTCCCTCTCGAACAAGGTGCAGTTGAAGCTGTCGTACAGCCGGACATGGATGCGGGCGAATTTCCCCGTCGCAAGCGCCGCCTGCAGCCGCGTGTCCGGGTACGCGCACCGCACCGAGGCCGTCAGCGTCACGCCGAGCCGCCGGCCGCGGTAGCGACGACTGTTGTACGCGTACAGGCGCCTGGCCAGCTCGTCGTAGTGGTCGCCGGCGCCGGCGCCGGAGGACTGGTCGATGTAGAAGTCGACGCCGTCCAGCGCCGCGTCGCCGAACGGGCGGCGGACACCGGTGTAGGAGCCGCCGAGGTAGGCGTTCCATAGGTACGCGGCGACGTCGGCCGCCGACTTTGGCGATGGGAGGGAGTAGTCGGCGCCGGCGCCGGCGCTGGGACCGATGGAGAGGAGCACGAGGATGCCCTTGGACTGGCAGTGCTTGACGTCGTCGCCGACGCCGGCGAGCGGGTGGCCGGAGAGGTCGAGCGAGTACCTGCCGTGGCCGAAGGCGCGCGGAGGAAGGAGATGAGGACCGTGTTGTAGGCGCCCGTGTCACAGGCCTCGCGCAGCGTGCCCTCGCTCTTGTTCCGGCCCCAGAAGACGGCGATGTCGCCGAGGCCGTCGGCCACGGCCAGCGACCCCAGTGGCAGTGCCAGCAGGGAGACGAGGACAAGCGCTACGAGGAGACGCCACCGGAACGCCATTGTGATGTAATGGGGGACTGGTGATGAACAAGTGATGATGGATGGGTGTAGTGAAGCTTCGAAGATTTATACAACTTGGATTAGTGTGTACTCCCTCCATTCCAAATTGTAAGTCGTTTGACTTTTTTTACCCCAAGTTTGACCACTCGTCTTATTCAAAACATTTGTGCAAATATAGTCAAATTTAAGTCATTCTTAAAGAACTTTTATTAATAAACCAATACACAAAAAAAAAAGTGATATTTTATACAAAACTTTGAATAAGACGAGTGGTCAAACTTGATATTAAAAAAGTCAAACGACTTACAATTTGGAATGGATTGAGTAGCTGCTAATGCACACACGTTAGTGCATGTTGTATATAGCTAGCTAAACAAATCTGCACCGGAAGTGTAGGCACATGTTCTTCGTTGATATATATATATAGGAAGGATCAGCAAATATAGGCACGCACAGTACAGTACTGGAAGAGGCCGGAGCGGAAGGAAGACGATCTAATAACACACACCACCGACACACCCGATTCTGTCACGTAGTCGAGCCTGCACATGCAGACTACCCATGTGTCAATGTGTCGGTGATGTATGTGATCGATAACGCTGACCAAGGAAGATATGTTGAGGGATACGTTTGAAATTTAGATATTTTCAAGTTCATATAATTTAATCTAGAAATATATGTAGCAATATATTTGTGAAATCGTCCTATGTTTGCACCACATGTGATCTACTACTTGCAGCACTAGCTAACTGCATAACCTTGCTGGATATATATAATGAATACAGTAGCATCAGAATTTTTTCAGAACTCAGAAGTACACCCATAGAGTACAGGACCAGTGCTAGAGGTATGGCTATGCTAGCTATGCGCTGCTGGTCATTCACAATAGTCGACATAGTGTATTGCATGAAGTAGTAGCACAAGTGATACCGGTCATATATATTTATATGCTCAATATATATGCTTTTAAATGTTGGTGTTATACATAGATGTTGATGAATTTTTTTTGTATAAATTTGATTACGCTATAATTCAAAATGGAGGGAACATATATGACATTTTCTGCAGTAGTGCTTGCAATGTCCTCATCTATATGTAATCTTGTCATGTGATGGAGCCCATAAGATAATTTAAAATGGCGGGAGATGCGCGCTGCAGTCCACAGAAAACTCTTACATGCACACCCAACGAAAGTGACCAAGAAACTCTCTTGGGTAGCAGCGAAGACCGCGTCTCTTGTCCGGTGCACAGATGCACTGGACCGTGCCAACCCAGAAGCCAGCTGAGGTGGGATAAAATTTTCTACTCTGCACGCGGCTCATGCTGACATGTCCGTATTCTACTTGTTGGACCTATATCTGGTATTATAGATCTTGATCGACAATACACAGGAAAATTAAACAAGCTTCAGTATATTAGGTGATTCTGCACGAGTACTGCGATATCTGGTTACTAAAAGGATAAAACGCTCTGTCTTACAGTATTAAGGAACAGTCTGCTGAGCTAACGGGACAAACGGTAGGTCTAGCTATGCGCTTTTGCATCCTGCCGGTCAGAGTTCAAACCCCCTATGGGGATGGATTTGTTGGCTGGAGGAGGCACAATTTATTTGCATGTTGAAAAAAATCTCCTCGTCTGCCCTATATTATTGAGCATCTCCAAGGGTTATGCATTTTTAGTTTTGCATTTGTGTGAATTTGCAAAGTCCCAAATGAATTTGCAAAGTTCTAAAAGGTGTGATTTCCAACCGTTTTGCATTTTGCCAAGTTCTACTTTTTTTTACCGTCTTTTTTGTTTTCGCACGCCTCGTCATTCTGTTGCCGCCAATTTTCACGAAGGCCGCCGCCAGGACCGTGAACATCCAACGATTTCAGTCGTACGCTCACCAATCGCGTGAACATCCAGCGACTTCAGCCTGAACGGTGGCCTTGTTTACTTCCAAAAAAATTCGCAAAATATGAATAGTAGCACTTTTGTTTATATTTGACAAATATTATCTAATTATGGATTAACTAAGCTCAAAAGATTCGTTTCATCAATTCCGACCAAACTATGCAATTAGTTTTTATTTTCATCTATATTTAATACTCCATGCATACGTCTAAAGATTCGATGTTACAGGAAATTTGAAAAATTTTGTAAAATTTTTGGGAACTAAACAAGGCCAGTGTCGCGTCACCGGCAGGCGGCACCGCTCGCCGGCTGGCTTTTCCAGGGACGTGCTTCTCGTGCGTGTACAAGGCTTTTCCAGGGCCGGCTGGCGCACCTTGCCCTGCGCCTTCATCCAGCGACGGCACAGATGGAATCCAGGAGGGAGATCGCGCGCTCCAAATCCGACGTGGACCGATCGAATGCCTAGATGCAAAGCTCGCAGGAGTTAGGCATATATGCAAAGCCTCAACCTCTATTTGCCAAGTTTACCAAATTGCAAACCTCAATTGCAAAACCATTGGAGCGGTATTTTCTAGTCTTTTTTCCAAATTTGTCAATGCAAAGTCTATTTGCAAAGCCCTTGGAGATGCTCAGGTCTAAACCCCGCCTAGTCTCATGGGAGCTGCTGTGCCGCTGTGTATAGGTGGGGCAGAGGTTTGGGAGTTTTCTCTAACTTGTAAAGAAAGGTCTTCTTCTTGAGCACAATGCCCGGTGCTGTTTTATCCTGCGGGTCCAGTTTATTTTAGCGGTCTTTGAATTTTATCCCAAGTTCTCATCTAGATCGTGGTACTTTCAAAATACATATTTTAGCTCCCTAAATTTGTCTCAAGTTTTCATCTAGATCCGAGTATTTTCAAATTGCACATTTTTTGTGCATTGAGCTCCCTAAACTTGTCCCAAGATCTCATTTTGGTCCCAGATTTTTCAAGATACGAACTCAGCTATCTGAACTTGTATTAATGTACCATCCCGATCTACCCCTTTGTGCACAATGTGTTGCATGTGTCCACCACACTCGTGTGGCCACATCACACTACACCGTGTTTGTCCATCCTACAGGATTGATTTTTTTTGCTTGGCATTAAACTTTAATTAACAGAGGCAGGCGGGCTGTGCGGCTGCCATCGTTAATCGGTGGCCAGGCCACCGGCCAAGTAACCGCCTCGGTTAATCATTAACAGAGACAGGCGGCATAAGGAGCCCGCCTCAGCTATTAATGGAGGCGGTTAATCATCAACTCATTAACCAAGGTAGACAACTTAAGACGCCCACCTTCACTGATCGATCATTGTTTGGAGGCGGTCGTTCTAAGCGCCCGCCTTCATAAATCGATTAACGGAGGTGGGGCACTGCATTAACGATGCAACATAGGTAGGTGTGGGGTAGCAGGGAGAGCTGTTAGATAATTAGGCAATTTCCATATCATTTTAATTCTATAAATCAACATTATGATGATGACATATATAATACAATTAATCATATAAATCATGATATCAAACATATTCATAGTAATATGGAACATGTGATCAATTAACATGTGGAACATGTTATATGAAACATAATAATAAGACAAGACATATATCTCAAAACAACAATAAACAAGAGACAACATGTTAAACGACGAAACAGAACTACTGAAACATATGGTAAACAATATATGAAACGATGTGACTGAACCACAACATATGAAACGTTTTGACTTAACCAATAAAACAAGCAGACATAACATAGATCTTACATCGGAAATATATAAAAGATAAAAATAGAAACAATATGGAAGAACATACGAAACATATCAAGGATAGTATGCACAACCACATGAATACACTACTATAACGTGTACGGACAGGAAAACGGAATGCAGCAGGAAGACGAACGGATCATACCCTCCCATGCGCTCCGAGGATCCCGATCCTTGATCGACTTCTATGATGTAGAGGATGAAGATGATCTTTCCACCGGGAAGGAGAAATCTGCCCGTACAAGCTTGAGGAAGACGAACAGTGGCGGTGGATTGGGCAGTCGCGAGGATTGTGTTCTAAGTTGTGTGTTTTGTCCCCTCCTCCCTGCCTCGCCACGCCACGCCCGACCTACGAGGGCGGCGACGCGCGCGCGTGTGACATTTCTTTGTCCTTTTCTTAACTTCTCAATTTGAGTGGAATAATTCCCACCATATAAGTCAAGTAAAAGACTTTTAGAATTCCAATCTGGTGTAATTTATATTGTCCATAATTATATACCATAGAGTTTATTGATTTATTAAATCTAAATGGGCCTAGCCCAAAATAAATCCAACAAGAGCACGGTGCAATGCTACATGGCTAGGATAAGAACTCACAATTTAGGGATTTAAATATGTAATTTTAAAATACTGATATGATCTAGACGAGAACTCGATCGGAGCAAGTTCAAGGACCATTGTCAGTGAAGTTTACTTAAACAACAACACACATGTTGATTTCTGTTAAAAGGGTTCTGAATTATTTGTCCTGAAATCCCGGAGCATGTGTTAGATTAGATCAAGCATGGGGAGGCGCTCACCACAGGGCTCTTCTCCCAGTGTCCACGTCCGGCTGTACGGCGACCTCAACTGCACCTTGTTTCCCAGGCAGGCGTGGGAGAAGTGGGCTGCAGCGTACTCGGCCAGCAGCATGTTCGTCGACATCGTCGCGTCGCCGGAGGCGGACAAGGACGCCTACATGTTCCAGAAGGACGTCTACTACGGCGTGCTGCAGTTTGCGCAGCAGGTGCCCAATTATGGTGGCATCATGATCTGGGACAGATACTACGACAAGAAGAACAACTACATCAGCAACAGCTAAATGTCCGATTTTCACTTTATAATGATCTGCTTAATTGTCAGTTTGCTTTGTTTTAGTTTTATTATGCACTATAATAATTTAATCCACAAATAAAATGAAGCCAACTGTTATCAAATGAACAGAAGCCAAGTTTGGTGGCTACTGTTGATGTGAGTACCAGTGCCACACCCAAAGCGTTACAAACTGAGCTAAGAACAAAGCACCAACACGTTTGCGCGATAAAGAATTGCAAGGTTTACAAACAAATAAACCAAAAACGAATAGCTATCGCACTTACGAGATGAAGAACGGCTAATTTATAAACAAACTAACAAAGGAATCGTTGAAACCCTCACCTGGAAGGGGTTAAGGCGAAGACTTTAGTGGGTTGCCCTACGTGTCAGCTAGGAAGCCAATGGCACAACCATTGATCTTTGGATGAAGAGAGGAGAATCATAGTAATGGGTTAGAAGAGATTGGAGTAGGTAAAAAGTTGATTGATTTATGTTTTGGCCGATTGTCCTCTGTTCCATTGGTCGTGGTCCTTCACATATACAGGGTGGGTGCATGGGTGGACTTATCGCATTGGTGATCAAAATCCCTTGCAAAATCTCATCAAAACACATCTCTAATCCAAATTGGATAGCATATAAATCAACATGGGCTGGTTTTAACAACCAGAAAACAGCCTAGAAGGCCAAAAGAAACTGGCCTATGTCGGTTTGGAAACCGCGGCTCAAGCCAGTTTCTGGTTGTTGAAGTGAAATCTTCCCCAAAATTACATTTTCTTCATGTAGATTTTTATATATGTTTTTCGATTGTCTCGATGCACGAGAGAGAAACAAAATAGTGGAGTCCATTGTACATTTTGACAATATTAGAAAACTGACTTACTCGTGCCCATCATGCAGGCACGACCCATGTCCCATGCTATTCTTGCGCCATAACCTCTGCTTGGCCATACTACTTAGCTTGCTGTAAAATCATCGTGATTAGAGTAGTGAGCTAAAGAATGAGCATAGTCTCTGGTGCATGGCTGGGGCAAAGAAGCTCCTTGAGCTTGGTTTGGCGTTGGGTGACTAGGGCTGCTTAGTTAGGGTCTAGCTTCAGCTGATTTCTATGAGCCCAGTAAAGGTGTGTGTAATTGCCTCACTCATATTTGGTCCCCGTATGAGTGAGGATCTTGTTGGGGACCCATCCTATTTTTCTTCTCTATAATGCAATGAAACGCAGCTCTCCTGCGGTTTTCAAAAAAAAAAAGAGTAGCATAGGGGATATTTCTTGGTCTGTACGTGCAACAATGTCTCTTTTCGTCAGGTGCTGTGATCATGCCCTGGGACACTTGTGTAGAAAAGCAGTGTTGTGACAGGATATGGGTTAGCAGGAAAGCAACATACTTAGTTCATTAACTTTTGTACAAAAGGAGACCCTTTCTATTTTTTAGAGATTAGCAAATATCAGTTCATTAAACAAAAAGATTTCTAGCTGTAGCAATGCTATTTTGGAGATTTATATCGTCTATGTAGCAAATAGTAGGAGTTTAAAGCTTCATTACCTACATAAGTATCTTGAACATAATATTTATCTCTAATTAAACCTTTCTCTACAACTATTGGTTTATAGTAAGTCTTGATCATGTCATTGTCACTACTCCTTTAGTATCGTAGAAATGGTATGTTATGCTTAAAACACCATTTTCCAAGTTATTACCCCCTCGTATTGAATCTCTATAAGTTTGCCTATTAACTCATTGTGGCTAATGCTAATTAGTGTCTGATTTCAGTAGTGGGCATTCCCAATGATGCTTGATAGTGTTGACAGTTGATGTCAGTTCAGAGTGGTAGGGGCCTATTAACAACGTGAAGTTTTTGTACCCTACAAGCCTCTAGCATAAGATGACTCTGATTGATAAAAATAAGATTAACCAAAAGAGAAGGAATCCAAAAGGCAAACCTTCTAATGTAAGTAATTTCAGGGCTTAAGAAGCAACAACACTTCACAAGACAAAGGTGCAGAAATTCAGGACATGAAGGGAGTAACTGAAAACAGCCAGTAAAAGTAACTGCTACAAGAAAACTATGTGCACTACCTATTATTCAAAACAGGATTCCATAAGTTGAGATCTGGCCAAAGAAAATCATGTGAACCACCTTTTGTTCAAAAATATCAACTGCTTTCAGAAATCCTGGACAGCAACTGATGAAACTGATAACCTTAATAGGTGCAGCCACGCAAGCAATGAAAGGTAGCATGATTTTCTTTCAAGCAAAATATAAACTTCATAAATAGCTTTTCTTGAGCTATATGGTATATAAATAGGGGGCCTAACCAATCCTACAGTTCTTCCAAAGCAACAAGTCCTACATTCAAAACACAACACTAATTCTTCGTCACTTAGTACATGGATATGGCACAAGATGGTATGTCCAAGAAGGTCTCATCACTGCTTGAGAAGAAAGATGCTGCCATTGAAGACCTAACTTCCATAAGGAAAGAAGCAGAGGGGACCAACTCCGCGGTAAGTGGCAGCACTGAAACGGTCCTTGATGCGTTACATTTACATAATTTGTGTTTTATTTTTGTAAAGTAGCGTTGACGTGCTAAGTTGAAACGGATGATCATAACGAACCTCATCTGTATTCATTCCAGCATGGGTTTGAGAAAATCCAGGTACCTTACTTTCCTATGATTTTGTTCATTGACACAGAAGGACAAGAGGGAAACATTGATTTCTGGAGAACCGAGGGAGTACATGTCACAGAAGAGGACCAGACTGGCCAGCAAGGTGAAAGCAGCACTTAAGAAGGCCGGCAAGGTGAGATGGAAACTTTTGATCCTAGTTCCATATAGTATTATTATCATACTTTGCTATGATTTTGTTCATTGACACAGAAGGACAAGAGGGAAACATTGATTTCTGGAGAACCGAGGGAGTACATGTCACAGAAGAGGACCAGACTGGCCAGCAAGGTGAAAGCAGCACTTAAGAAGGCCGGCAAGGTGAGATGCAAACTTTTGATCCTAGTTCCATATAGTATTATTATCATACTTTGCTATGATTTTGTTCATTGACACAGAAGGACAAGAGGGAAACATTGATTTCTGGAGAACCGAGGGAGTACATGTCACAGAAGAGGACCAGACTGGCCAGCAAGGTGAAAGCAGCACTTAAGAAGGCCGGCAAGGTGAGATGCAAACTTTTGATCCTAGTTCCATATAGTATTATTATCATATATGCTATGTCTTGTAATAAGTTATGCCACTTGATCTGCCATATTGCAGATTTTGCGGAAAGCGAAGCCCAGGAAGAAGAGACCTACGATGTATGCGATCATAGCCTCTACACTCAAATTTCATAAAGCTGAGGACATGGATCCTGCAGATGCTGGATCTGCAAGCAGGAGCTGAGCAACAAAGAGATGGAGAGAATTACCATGAATGCATCCCATGGAAAGAGCTACCTTAGTTATCTATTAAGTTGCTAGCACCTATTGGCATCTCA
This sequence comes from Sorghum bicolor, assembly GCF_000003195.3. Lineage (NCBI taxonomy): Eukaryota > Viridiplantae > Streptophyta > Magnoliopsida > Poales > Poaceae > Sorghum > Sorghum bicolor. The sequence goes on along the minus strand of NC_012874.2, from coordinate 65,927,297 downwards.
ACCTGTCCGTCTTTTCATTATATTGTGTCATCATGTCAGTCCCCTGTTACGTTGTACTCCTTGGTGCAAAATGAGTTATCATATAAACTGCTATTGAAAGAATTAATTGGTTACTCTTTAGATGATGGTGTCTTCATTATTTGAAGAAAAAAAGGTATATTGTAAGCAATAAAACATGGAAAAGATAAGTCACTAAATCAGGATGAGTTTCCATGTCATGTGTGTTGGAGCAAATAACTTGAACTTGTGTTGAATTTCTACTTTACCTTTTTGCATTTTCATCTATTTTAATGGTCTTCACTCTGAAGTTAATTAACTTTTCCACATCCATAAATTCTAGTCAATGAAACTTCTGTGCTATAAGGTGCACAACACAAATTAGTATTGGTGCAAAACATGGAACGCACGGATTGGATATCTGCTAGCGAGAAGATTCTGTTCACGTTCAGTGCATGTTTACACGTCCTAAGGCTCTCCTTGAATGTAGCTAGCTTCGTCAGTTATCTGACCGTGATGTACTTGTATAAAGGCGTAAGCCTGAGATCCATACAAATGAGTTGTCTCATTCTTCTTTCTCCTGCTTACATGGTATCAACTGCTCTATGATCCACATTTTCTGCTGCCTAACTCTCTGCTTTCCTCTCACCGCCGCCATGAGCTCCTCTTCGTCTTCCTCGTCGAGTTCCGATGACAATTCCGATGCCGAGTCGCTCCTCCCCTACACGGTCCACGTCCAGACCGAGTCCGTGCCCCGTCTGTCGTCCACGACATCAACATCCTGAATTGCGTGCCGATCGTCCTTGATTTCAATGACGCGAACTACGTCGCCTGGGCTCGCTCCTTGTCCACCATCTTCGGTCGGTACGGGCTTCGTGATCATGTCGACGACACTGCGGCTAAGGGCGACAACGATTGGGTGCAGAACGACTGCGCCATCACTTCCTGGTTCTACAACCGTATCTCTCCCGAGCTCCTCTCCATGGTCTCGGAGGACACCAACACCGCCTACTCCATCTGGCGTGGCGTTCGGAACCTCTTTCGTGACAACAAGGACACCCGCGCCGTCTACCTTGGTGCCAAGTTCCACAACTTCTACCAAGGTGACCTCAACGTCCTCAACTACTGCTCCCGCATGAAGGTCATGGCGGACCGGCTCCCTGATCTTGGGGCTCCGGTGAACGACAAAGACCTCATCTACAACATCGTCCACGGCCTTAACCCTCGTCCCCATCATGCGATTCCACACATCACACTTCACCGCCGCCTGTTGTCGTTCCTCAAGACCCGATCCAGGCTGCAGCTCGATGAACACCGCATCACTGAGTCCGAGAAAATGCAAGCTGCGGCAGCCATGCTCACCCAGGCCACGAACACCGGATCGTTCTTGTCTAATGCTCCGTCCGTGACGCCATCGGCTGCACATCTTTAGGCCACAGCTGCCTTCATCGCCCACACCGCACCCGGTGTGCCCACGACTCCGGGCGCTCTCGGCAAACTGCCGGTCCCGACGTTGACTCCCTCAGCACCCCACGTGCCAATCATCCTCGATTTCAATGACGCATCTCAGTGCCGTGCAAGGGTGATCGTCACACGCATGGTGCTAGTAACGACGTCCAAGGGGGTGTCTTCGATGGCGGATTACTTCGTCAAGATGAATGGACTTTGGCCAGTTTCTACAGGCCCATCTTAAATCACCTCCTTTTGACAATTTTGGTTGTCAACAGCTACATCAAAAGCTACTAAAATTAAGATCCATCCAATTAACTTAATCTTAATTTTGTTTAGCTTTATTTACATTTCTATGCACTATTGCGATAAAACCGGAGGAAAATGTAACAAAACCAAACATCCTAAAGCAATGCATGATCTTCAATGACACACAAAGGCAGCCACAATGTAGCTAAAAAGTATTTCCTCCGTCCCAAATTATAAGTCATTGTAACTTTTTTGTAGAATCAAAATATCTTAAATTTCACCAAATTTATATAATAAAATAGTAACTTTTATGATACCAAATAAGTATCATTAGATTCTCTATTAATTATATTTTCATAGTATACCGATCTGATGTCATAAATCTTTGTAACGGTTCCTATAATTTTGGTCAAACTTCAAATGCTTTTAGTCTCCAAAAAAATTTGAATGACTTATAATTTAGGATGGAAGGAGTATCCAATATGTCACCTAACGTGAATTATGTTATTCATTGTGCACCAATTCACATATATATGTCTGTAGCCTTTTTTATATTAGATAAGAGCAGTCCATAGCTAGACTGCTAGAGTAGTTTATAGGCACAAGGATCGGCATAAGCTATAGAAAACAATTTTCTGTCTAGTGCTCGCTATCATGTGCTCGTCCTTTGCTTCCTGCGAGCCTATGTTTGGCTACAAGATGAACACCTTATTAGGGCATCCACAATGTGGTAAAAGGATGGGACTTTAGGCAATAAAATGCAGTTGCAGAAATTGACCTTAACCATCATGGGTACGAGCCTCAAGCTAAGGTCCCCTGGCTGGTCCCGCTGCCACATCCGCCAACAACCATGGAGACACACCTTGATCTATGGGGAGCTTTTTTGCAAAAAAAAACCCTATGGGGAGCTTGATTGAGGAGGCGAAGAGCACAAAAGGACCTAAATACTGGACAACAAGATAAATAACTATGGACCACTTATACATATAGAAAGACCACTTGGCCCACTCTTACTCGTGCCCATCATGCAGGCACGACCCATGTCCCATGCTATTCTTGTGCCATGAGCTCTGCTTGGCCATGCAACTTAGCTTGCTGTAAAATCATCGTGATTAGAGTAGCATAGGGGATCTTTCTTGGTTTGTACGTGCAACCATGGCTTTTTTCGTCAGGTGCTGTGATCATACCCTGGGACACTAGTGTAGAAAAGCATTGTTGTGATAGGATTTTGGGTCTAGCAGGAAAGAAACATATTGGGATGTACACCGGAGGATAGTGAATTGACTTTTTTGTGGCCTGGCTCCGTTCGCTTGTCTTATAAGCCATACTTTTTCTTCCAGTCAGCAATATTTTTTTGTCACAATAAATCAGCAAATAGTACTTTCAGCCATGACTTTTAAGACCAGCAAACTAGATAATGCTGGCCTTCAAATATCCCTCAAGGCTGTGTTACTGCATGAATATGATGAGGTCGAGTCTACCATTTTGCATAACACTGAAGGTGCCTTGTGACATAATACTGATTATTAGCAAATGACAATCTACTGTATGAGAAATTCGTAGTCAAAATCTATTCTGTAGGTTCTCTCCCTTAAAATACATATATTATTTCATGGGGAAAAGGCAAAACTGGCCTTGCAAATAAGGGCAAAATGAAGCCTTGCGTCAGCATGTGTTGCCTATGATGCTTAGTTTTTGTCGTAGAACATCACCAATTCTATGACGATTTTTAAATGGTCATAGAATTGCAAATTTGACTAGGTATTTGTGACGACCCAATTTTTATTATAAATTCATCACAAAACTAAAATTATGATAAATTTGGCCCCTTCAGTGATGAAAACAATTTGTCATAGAAGTTGAAATTTCTACTAGTGTTGACCAAAAAAAGGGAATACAATAACCTTCCTTTGTCATAGAAGTTGAAATTTCTACTAGTGTTAACCAAACAATTTGTCATAGAAGTTGAAATTTCTACTAGGCCAATTTGCTTTGTTAAAAGAAAAGGGAATACAATAACCTCCCTTTGATTTTGCTCCTCCTCTCCATCATGTTTTTTTTTTCATATTTCCACCTCCTAAAAATACAAAATAAAAACTCAATGGATTCGTAGTTGTGGAAGGTGCCTTACAAAATGAGAGATGAAAAGAGACAAAGAGATCGAAGAACACATAGAAGTAAAAGAAAGATGAAATGACTCAGTGTGCATACCATTGTTTTGATTGACACATAGCCTCCTCGCATCCCTCTATTGAATTTACTTGCATTTACAATGATAACAACACGTGGGGACATTGCTGGATTCATATATAGCATGTGAAGATTGGGTGTTTCGTGGCTGGCGGGCGAGGAGAATTTGGTATGTGCCATAAGTCATAGATGCACTTAGATGATAGAAGGGAGTGTGTGCATGTGGTGTCAAACAAACAAACGATTGTGAAGAAGTCTTTACTTATATATACACAAACACACACTTAGTTCATTAACTTTTGTACAAAAGGAAACCCTTTCTATTTTGAATTTGCGAACAGAAAGGAGATTTTTAATATTGTCGGGAGCTATAAGGACATTGTTGAGATGGAAAAGGCCAGGAAGAGTAGAGTATCTAGTGCCAACAACTGAGAGAGTGGCACCATTTCCCACAACAATGGAGGAAGGAAAGGAGGAGGATGGAGATGTGGTGATCATACCAGGGTTGGAGACAATGTGAGACGAAGCACCTGAGTCGATTACCCAGTCCGATGAGTTCGGTGGCGGGGTGAGGGTGACGGTGCTGAAGGCGTTGGCGAGGGACTGAGGGTCACAAGGGGACCATGCAGGGGGCGTCGGGTGTGCTGTAGGCGTCCAGGCAGGAGGAGGCGCCTGACGGGGCACCTGGTGGTAGTATCCTGAAGGCACGCCGGCTGCTAATGTGTGCTGCTGCACGTGCTGTGAAGAGCCGAGGCGATGTGGAGGGCCGTGAGGGCCACCAGGCATGGACCTAGGCCACATGTAGATGGACCCGGTCCACGGGTTAAAGATGGAGGGCCACTGGGAACCACCAGGTGAGCCGCTGTTCGAGCCGCCTTAGCCACGGCCGCCACGACGACGCCGGCCACGATCACTGCCAGCCGAGCCCCCCTGGTGTTCTATGGAGGACACGAGGGTGCAGTCCAGGAGGCTGGCTGTGATGCAGGCGGCTTGCTGAACGTAGAAGTGACGAGCGCCGATGGAGGTGTATAAGGGGGTGCCATGTTCAGCTCGGCAAGGCGCAGGTCGACACAGACGTCCATGAAGGAGGGGAATGACTTCTGGCGCGTGATGAACTGCGCCATGAACTGGAAGCGTTCGTTGAGGCCTTGTAGTATGTTCAGCACCAGAGTACAGTCATGAACAGGCTCGCCCAAGTCAGCCAGTGCATTAGTCATGCCCTTCATCTTGCGGCAGTAATCGTCGATGGAGAGAGCACCCTGGGAGAGGGTGCGAAACTCATCATCAAGAAGCATGGCGCGGGACTCACTGTTGTTGAGGAACTGCTGTTCAATGCGGAGCCATGCTGCTCGGGGGGAGATGCCGTCGCACTCGTGGATGACATCCGGAAGGTCCGGGGAGATGGTGTTGAAGAGCCAGGAGATGACAACATAGTCCATCCGGGACCATGCCAGGTCGTGGAAGCGAGAGGTGTCGCTGAGGACGTGGTCCTTCAACTCGAATCAACCAAGGATGAGGAGGACATAGCCGCGCCACTTGCTGTAGTTGGATGACTGGAGATCAAGAATGATTGGGATCAGGTTCTTGATGTTCTGGATGGCAGCAGCTTGGCTGTGTAGATGAGCGACAGCAGACGATGGAGCGGCGTCGTCGTTGCGGGAGTCATCGTCGCAGAGAGACTCAGCGCGAAGGCGGTCCCTGAGGGCAGTAGCCTGCTGTTCCAGGGTGTCGGCCTGCGCTCGCTCCTGCTCGAGGGCGGCAGCGGTGATGTGAACGCGCTCCTGGGTGGCGGCGGCGGACTTGAGGAGGTCATCCTCGGTCTGGAGCTATGCGCTGCGCTCGGTGTTGGAGAAGCATAGGGAGGCGGCCTCATCTTCCAGCGTCTTGGCGGCAGCGAGGGCCTTGTTGCGGAGCTTGGCTGCGGTGACGACGGCCGAGCCTCTGGAGGAGTAGTCGCCGGAGGGAGCCATGGACGCGATGGGAGGACGCGGGCGCAGCCGCGGAGGCGCGCAATTGCGACGGGAGGGGGAGGGTGCGCGCGGCCAGGGAGAGGCATGCAAGACGAGAGGTCAGGCATGGCTCGAGACGAGCACGCGTGCCGAGGGGTGCGGAAGCGGGGATTAGAGGCCCAGGATTAAAGCTGATACCATATTAGAGGAAGGCCAATAGGCTTGTATTGCTTTAGATGAGTTTACAGGAGGGATTACATATATATAGGGAATACAGGATAGCCCAAAGTGCCAAGACAGCCTGGGAGGCTGCGCATACATCTAGGAGACTAGGAGTAATTAACACAAGACCAAGGAGATATTCTAACACCTAACAAATATCAGTGCATTAAACAAATAGATTGCTAGCTGTAGCAATGCTATTTTGGAGATTTATATCCTCTAGGTAGCAAATAGCAGGAGTTTAAAGCTTCATTACCTATACAGAAGTATCTTGAACATAATATTTATCTCTAATTAAACCTTTCTGTGCAACTATTGGTTTAGAGTAAGCCTTGATCATGTCATTGGTCACTACCCCTTTAGTATCACAGAAATGGTATGTTATGCTTAAAACACATTTCCATGTTATTACCCCCTCGTATTGAATCTCTATAAGTTTGCCTATTAACTCATTGTGGCTAATGCACATTAGTGTCTGATTGCAGTAGTGGGCATTCCCAATGATGCTTGATAGTGTTGACAGTTAATGTCAGTTCAGAGTGGTGGCAGGGGCTATTAACGACGTGAAGTTTTTTGTGTCCCACAAGCCTCTAGCATAAGGTAATTCTGATTGATGAAAAGAATATTAACCAAAAGAGAAGGAATCCAAAAGGCAAACATTCTAATGTAAGTAATTTCAGGGCTTAAGAAGCAACAACACTTCACAAGACAAAGGTGCAGAAATTCAGGACAGTGAAAGGAGTAACTGAAGCCAGTAAAAGTAACTGCTACAAGAAAACTATGTGCACCACCTTTTATTCAAAACAGGATTCGTAAGTTGAGATCTGGCCGAAGAAAATCATGTGAACCACCTTTTATTCAAAAGTATTAACTGCTTTCAGAAATCCTGGACAGCAACTGATGAAACTGATAACCTTAATTATGTGCAGCCACGCAAGCAATGAAAGTTAGCATGATTTTCTTTCATGCAACACTTATCTTGAGCTATATGGTATATAAATAGGGGGCCAAACCAATCCTACAGTTCTTCCAAGGCAACAAGCCCTACATTCAAAACACAACACTAATTTTGGTCACTTAGTACATGGATATGGCACAAGATGGTATGTCCAAGAAGGTCTCATCACTGCTTGAGAAGAAAGATGCTGCCATTGAAGACCTAACTTCCATAAGGAAAGAAGCAGCCAACTCTGCGGTAAGTGGCAGCACTAAAGCGGTCCTTGATGCGTTACATTTACATAATTTGCATTCCATGTTTTGTAAAGTAGTGTTGATGTGCTAAGTCGAAACAGATGATTATAACGATTCGTTCCAGCATGGGTTTGAGAAAATCCAGGCAGCTTACTTTGCTATGATTTTGTTCATTGACACAGATGGACAACAGGGAAACATTGGTTTCTGGAGAACCAAGGGAGTACATGTCACAGAAGAGGACCAGACTGGTCAGCAAGGTGAAAGCAGCATTTAAGAAGGCCGGCAAGGTGACAAGATGGAAACTTTTGATCCTAGTTCCATATAGTATTATTATCATATATGCTATGTCTTGTAATAAGTTATCCCACTTGATCTGCCATATTGCAGATTCTGCGGAAAGCTAAGCCCAGGAAGAAGAAAACTACGATGTATCCGATCATAGCCTCTACACTCAAATTTCATAAAGATGATGACATGGATCCTGCAGATGCTGGATCTGCCTGCTGGAGCTGAACAACAAAGAGATGGAGAGAATTATCATGAATGCACCTCATGGCAAGAGCTGCCTTAGTTATTATCTATTATTTTGCTAGTACCTATTATTGCCATCTCAACCTATGTGTCTTTTCACTATATATTGTGTCATCATGTTAGTTTGCTATTATGTTGTACTCCTTGGTGCAAAATGAGTTTATCATATAATCTGCTATTGAAAGAATTCATTGGTTACTCTTTAGATGATGGTGTCTTCATTATTTGAAGAAAAAAAAAGGTATATTGTAAGCAATAAAACATGGAAAAGATAAGTCACTAAACCAGGATGAGTTTCCATGCCATGTATGTTGGAGCAGATAACTTGAACTTGTTTTGAATTTCTACTTTACCTTTTTGCATTTTCATCTATTTTAATGGTCTTCACTGTGAAGTTAATTAACTTTTCCACATCCATAAATTCTAGTCAATGAAACTTCTGTGCTATAAGGTGCACAACACAAATTAGTTGGTAGCATAAAGTTGCTGCTTGTACGTGTGGACTTGTTGCTGAGGATACAATTACAATGCGGACAATAATATTGTTGGTGCAAAACATGATCACACAAACAAAATTGCTAGAACACACGGATTGCATATCAATGAGGCTGCAATTAGCTCATGAAAACTGGACCATCTATATTGCAAAGCTGGACCATCCGTGTCATCAGATTTGCCAGAAAACCTACAACCACGGGCCTGGGAGGGATCTTGTCATGGTTGGTGCATTTAGGGTTGTTGTATGTTCAGCAAGGCTACTTACACAGTGCTGCCCGACACTGCAAATATATGCGCCTTGTTGTGTAGGCTAACCCTACACCATGTGGATTCTATTTTCACTAAGATGCTATATATTGAACAATATTTATGATGACAAAAGACTTTTCAATGAACAACTGATTAGAGGGTTATGAAGGGACGCCTCAAACAGGGAGGCAACACAAAGCCAAGGTTGTACCCAATAAGACAAAGCAAAAATGGTGGTACACGTTTTTCCAAATTGGATAAGAACGAGAAACCCTAAGCCATATCGAACGGTCCAAATTTAATAGCTCATCTATTCATCTGGCATCCAAACGAATCATGTTAATGGTAAACAGATTCATCTCGTTGATCTTGACACAACCACAATCTCTCATATTCCATACGACTTAAGGTTCAAAAAGTCATTTTTCCTCCGATCTTTAGTCCTCACATCAGCAAAGCTTTCTGTCTCCTCTATGCACTAGCATTTGTTGCCGAATCTCAGCCACACACTCAGTTGTAGTACTGCTGGACAAATTTGACATGGTAAACTATTTTTAATATCTTGATTAATTGTCCCTTCAATTCATCAGATTAACCCAATACAGAATTGTTCATTGTGTGTATCATATGTTCCATATGTGCACCAAATTTACTAGCTACCGATTGATTTAGATGAACAATTTCTTCAGCGGACATTGATTTACTTACCTCAGTGCAGCTACCTTGCTGATGACGCCATTCCTCATCTTCTAAAAGACTGCTAACTTTTGCTTTAGACTCTCCAACATCCGTTCCTCGAGCTCCCATTCAATTTCGCGCCGTCCATCATCAGATAGGTTGTTGAGAATGACAGCAATGACATTGTCAGGGTAGATCTTGCTACTGCCCTTGGGGCTGTGTCCATTGCTTGTCTGTTTTTATTCTTCTTCCCCTAGCGGAGTCACTGCTGTTGGCACACATAGTTGATCTGCACAACAACATGATAACTATTGTGCTTCCTTGACGATGAGCGACTACTTTCCCAGCAACAACAAAGGCTTCTCACTTTCGTGGTGCGAAGCCGACCATTTTTTCAGCACAAAACGGGAAAGATCAACCAAACCCTAGGGTTACTAGGGCTCGGCAAGAACTAATGAGTTAAGAAATGGAAAACAGAACGCAGACGAAGAAATAGATGTATTTTGTTGAACGATTGATCAGAGAAAAAACAATTTCCCCCACCACATAATATATATAAGTCCACCTGGTCTTTGGCAGAAGTACAAAAGGGTGTTTTTAGAGCCAGATTTTTATTTTGCGAGTAAACAAAATAGGATACGTGTATGAGTATTTATTTTGTATGGAAATAGAATAGAATATCCCTTTAAATCCTCTGATTTGTTGGCCTTGCTCCTGATACATACCACCCATTCCGAGTAGAAGTTGCACCTTCCAGCCAAATAATTAGTTGGTGGAAAAACCTTTTCTCATCTCCTCTGAGACTCCAGCGTGCATCAAAATGTTGTGTGATCTCCATGCTGGATGATGCACATATTTCTGACTGTGTTTCTTCACCAGAGTTACCATTAATCCATGTGTGATCTTCGGTTATTAGCTCCTGATATCCCAACGCAAAGTTGCCACCAGTCAGCACTTTTGCTAATCTAGAAGAACTCCCATGTTTCTGCTCCTTGCACTTCCTGCTGCTCGAATAGCCAATAGATTAATGAAAATACATGTTAGCAACTGATTTATTTTGCTCACAAACTAAATTAGCCAATGGAGAAAAGGGTATATATTGCCAAAAACCAAATTTAACAACAAATCCAACCCACCAAATTATGGCATCAACGTAGGAAGAAAAGGGCGATGAAATGACTCGGTGCGCTTACCAATGTTTCAATTCATAGACATCCTCTTCAACTCCCTCTGTTGAATTCACTTTCATTTACAATGCCAACAATACAGTACATTTCATGGTTGATATATAGCATGTGAAGTTTCGATGTGTCATCACAGACGAGTGAGAAGAATTTTGAATACGGACCACGCCTACACCACACTGGAGAGGAAGAAGAGGAGGGGCTCACCTAAGAGGAAGAAGACGACGATGGCGTTAGGGTTAGGGTTCCGGCAGGATTAGGGTTCCATTCCCCGGTGGCCTTATAAGGCCAGCCATGACACAATGATCGAGGTAGGCGAGATGGCCACGAGGGCATCGCAGTGGAGCTCATATTGCCTTGTCCTTGGATTACGGTGGGTAGGGATGAGGGGTGCGGACATGAGGTGGGTGGCGCAGCGAGGCAGCGGGAGCCACTGAGCGCCGGTGGTGGGGGCGGGGAGAGGATGAGGACAGTGGAGGCACATTGCTATGGAGGTTAGGTCAGGACGGTGTTGATGGGTGGGGGTGGGGGGTGGGTGGCGTAGTGAGGTGGTGGGAGCTGTCACTGACAGTGGAGGGCGGGGATGGGTCAGAGTAGGAGGGGCATGGGGAGGGACAAGAAGACAAAGGAGCATGCAACCGGTTATGGCATGCCTGCCTCCTTTTGAATAATGCACATGGATGATAGAAGTGCGCATGGTGGGTCAAACATATGCACAGTTGTAAGAAGAAAGTCTTTACTTTTTATATACTTTGTTCATTATTTTTTTTTCCCACAAAAGCAAATCCATTGCACATTTAGAGCCTACCAAATATCTTTGCAGTAGAGAAATAGAATGTTGTAGTAATGTATCGTCAAGATTGCAAATAGCAGAAATTTAAAGCTTTAGTACCAATAGAAGTATCCAAAACATAAATTCTATCTCTAATTAAACCTTGGCCATTTGCTTCTGAACTGTATGTGTAGTTTTTGTGCACTACGGGCCTCCAGCATATATTACCATAATTTACCACCCCCTCCCTATTCAATCTGAGGATGCTCTTGTGAAGGATTGAAGCAAGGCTACATATTCAAGATTTCAATATTTACACCCATGGCTAATCTACATATTTTGTTAACGATTTATGTTTCTTGTCATAAAGATGGAGCCAAGAGCATACTCATGTTATGATTATCTAAACAAACCATTTGTTGCTTGAAACTTGTTCTTTTAAAAGAAGTACCACCAGACACAAGCAGGGAAGATTTCTATAGACTGACAGCATATAAAATAAGATTGAAGCTCAAGTCATGTAAGCGGAACGAATTGGGTAAAGTAGAAAGTTGGGCTCTCACAAGAAGAAGTATAGCATGCTTCTGTTTCAAGAAAGTTACTTTAGTTTTGCTCTTCGAGCACCTCAAACAAAAGGATATTTTCTACCAGTCATGTTTTTTCCTTTTATTTGACAACACAAGACAATAATAACTAAAGCTGGCCTCTACCACTCAAAAAAGAACAATAGTTGGCCAGAAATGGCACATACACTTCTCCACACAAACAATGGTAAACACGATTTTCTAATAAAAACTATGCTGAAACTCTTGGCTGAATAGAAGTAGAGAATGATGTTCTTAAACACACCCACATGATACAAATCTAACTCTAATTGATAAAACAAAATTATCAAAACAGAAGTGGCACACCCACAAATAATATTGGTTGCAGTAGTTGGGATTTCCGATGATGCTTGATACTGTTGTCAGTTGATGTCAGTTCAGAGTGGCAGTGCTTCATAATTGTGAGGACGTGAAGTTTTTGTGCGCCACAAGCCTCAAGCATAAGATGACTCTGATTGATAAAAAGAAGATTAACCAAAAGAGAAGGAATCCAAAGGGCAACCTTCTAAATGTAAGTAATTTCAGGACTTAAAGCAACAATGCTTTACAAGACAATGGTGCAGAAATTCAGGACAAGTAAAGGGAGTAACTGAAAACAGCCTGTGGAAGTAACTGCTACAAGAAAACTATGTGCACCTTTTCTCAAATGAAGGGAAAAATCATCATACTAAATAAACAGGATTCCGTAAGTTTTTGGTCACTTAGTACATGGATACGGCACAAGATGGTATGTCCAAGAAGGTCTCATCACTGCTTGAGAAGAAAGATGCTGCCAATGAGGACCTACATTCCAGCTTCACACACACTAGCACATGGACTACCAAAGATGGAACATATTGGTCTAAATGGTAATGAGTTGGGTTTTAAAGCAATATACAAATGACTCTACTATCTTTGTGTAGTGAGCGATGCACCTGCATAGTACCAGTGGTACCGGAGTAGCTCCACGGTTTGCTGTAGAATTGGCTGGAAAACAACTTGCAGCATAGGTGAAATCACTATCAAGGATCTAGAAGTGGTGTCAACAAATAGAATTTGAGAACAATGAATGGAAACATAATAATATTAAGTATTCAATCTAAGCACTACTTTTATTGTACCATATCAGTTTGTTTGATCCAAGCAATCCTCCCACTTTCCTATGCCACATCCGGATTGCCCATATGTGTAAAACATGTACGCAGAGGGTTGCAAAGTCAGGCACGAATTATCTCCATTCTCCTCAAGTGCCTTAAACAAATTTTATTACATTTCTCTTATCAGTTATCTAATTTGGTGCCCTATTCCCCATAACGAAAATATGTATACAACAAATTTCAAAACTGATATATAATCATCATAATTATCCATTATGGGATATGTTTGTCACATAATTTATCAACTCAACTCTGAGGAACCACAAAGCCATATGATCAACTCAATTCTCTATGTTAAGGGATATCTTCGGGCCAGACCAGCACACCATGCCAATTGTTAGGCCCAGGCATGACCCTAGGGTCAGGTCAGGCTGGCCCGGGCCCGAGGGTCTGTTGGGGCTAATCCAGTGTGTGCACGTGGCAGAGGTGCCATCTGGACAAGCTGTTTTACCAAGCAGTGGGCGGGAGCGCCCAATTTGAATGGAGGAGCGGGGCAGTGCGCGGTGAGCGCGCCCACGACGCGTGAACGTAACAGCAGTTGCATTTTAGGTGTCTTGTATCCATGTTTTAGCTGTTTTCATCTATGTGAGTGTGTGTGTTGTAAAGGCTGTATATAAAGCCTGGGTGTCACACTATGTTGCGGTTGCTTGGTCATTTGTAATCGTGCTTTGTATTCTGAAATATAGCCAGTGAAAAAGGGCACTGTCATACCCTGTCGACAGTTGCCAGTTGGGTTCATCTTGTGTTCTTGAGCGCGTTCTTTGGTTTGATCTCAAGCTCTTTAGGTTTAGCCACTAAAATCAGTGTGTGATTTTGATCCTGCTCTTACAGAGTCATGTCGTGCTTAGGCTGTGCCATCGGGTCTTGGGCCTTCTGGCCAAGTATACCTAGGGCTCGGCCAAGCCGTGCGCTGCCTTGGGGTCGCCTGCGAGCTGTGCCTAGGGGCTGGCCATGCTCCCACATTCTTAATGTTGGGAACCATCAAATAACAATGTCAATCTCTACTATAAGGAAACAACCTAAATTATTTTAGGTACACCCAAATTTGCATCCCCGCCTGAGATAGCCAACCATTATGCACCAAAGATTTTGTACCTAGGATTTTAGCACCATTAAGATCAATGGCTCCTAATACACCTTCAAAGGCTTCAACTCGATCTGATGACCAACGTCATTTGGATCATCCCAGGCTTCAACGCACACCCCACCACCCCCTACACACCTTCTGCCCCCCCGTGGAGATTGATGGTTGTGCTGCTCTTGAGAGGTCAACGCCCTCATGGTTGGAGCCTCATATCTCGATAGCGCGACACCTAATGCTCGACATCTTGATCCTACGTCTCTCACGTGTCATCTGTCTCCCCTTTCTCACATCTTAGTTTCCATGCCATCTCTCTCATTCATGCCTTAGATCTTGATATGGTAGCGCACAGGGTCGACGGTGTTGTGGGATAGGCTTCTTTGAGCAGTTGGTTGGTGGCCTCAGGTCGGTGGCTATGCTTAGGGCGTCTCCAATCCAACAATATGAGTTAGCGCTAGCTACTAATAAATATGGAGGAGAGAGACTGTAGCAAACAACTCTAAACATCATGCTCTGAGAGTGACATGTATTGTGAAATATGCAAGACTATCTCTTGAGTCCACACTAGTCTCTTGTCTTTTGTACTATTTAATAATTAAAAATGGATTCATGTAGCTCTAAGCTGGATTACTAGAGATGCCCTCAAAACCACCAAGATCTACGATGGTGGTGCCAAGATCTACAAAGGCAGTGGGGGAGGACAATTCTTGGCAACCTCATTAAGGCTAGCTTGAGCTCGAACGCTGATCCATCGCCACCAGAACTACACCACTCTCCCTTTCTATAGATCATCAAGGGTGGCCTAGCAAGGCAACACTTCTGCAACAGGAGATGAAAAGTTGCTAGGGCTCGTGTCTCAGCATTGCTATCGCCACCGCCGCTCCTACCACCATCATCGTTGGTCCCCCTCCCTCCCCCTTCGGTGATAATCACCAAAGGCAAGAGGGAGTGGGGATCCATCAGCTTTAATAAGTTTTTTCACTAGATCGAGTCTTTAGGGTTAGGGTCTCTCCATGCCAAGTTTCTTGGATTTAGGGATTTGTTTCCCCCTCCTCTTCTCCGGCGACGGTGAGATGGTAGGGTGAAACCATTCTCTCCATGGCGTCTCTGTTGAAGATGCAGGCAACAACTACGGTGTCGGTATCCTCAAATTTGAGGATATGGAGACTTTTATTTTCGGACGGCGACATCAAGACGGAGATGGTGTCGCCGCCATAAAATAATTTTCTCCGGTCTCTTCTCTGTTTTATTGTGGTTAGATCCGGCCACGATGAAGGATTAGGGAGAATAAGTTTCAGATCAGTCTTTCTCATTCTTCAGTGGTAGAAAGAAGAAGAAGAAGAAGAAGAAGAAGAAGAAGAAGAAGAAGAAGAAGAAGAAGAAAGACACCAGAAAGAAGAAGTTTCCCAACTCCGTCTACATGAATATTGGCCATCGTTCGTTGGGCATCTGTTCTCAGGTTTTTTACCGAGTGTTTGCCTGTAAGGTCATCTATACTGCAAAGCGTCGTATAGGTTTGATTTTGAGATCTAGAGCTATTCACAGCTTGGGTATAATTTAGATAATTTTTTCTTAATATTTGTGCTTGTAATGTATTCATGTAGCCAACTATTATCTAATATAATTCTTCTTTCGTAAAAAAAAGTTCATCCGGAGTCTCTGAAAAGATTATTTAATAGGCGGGGGTTTATTGTCAGTCGCTTTCCTTGAAAGGTAGACATCTATACCACATGCATAAAAATTAGTTGACCTTGTAAATGTTCTTGGTAGTACTGTTGTAAAGTGAACCGCCGGGTCCCAAGTTAAGCTGCTACACATACCACATGCACATTGCAGTATGTAGTGGTTCTTCCACATTAATGTTGTTGTCCAACACGTTGGTACAGTCAAGACAGGAACAATAGACTGACCCTCTGGCATAGTATATAGCAACAAATATAAAAACATTAAACACATACAGAAGACATGATGCAGATATGGAGTACTATATCTCCTCTTTATTTAGACCAAGATTAAAAACAGGCGAAGGAAACTTTGTTCCGTTATCTAAAAAATGAAATTAAGAAAAAGGGAGAAGGAAAAAGAGGATCATGAAGCCGAAGTGAACCGGGTGGATATGACTGGATGCATGCTGTTGAACACGGATGCATGCATGTTTAATTAGCTTTGGCTGATGAAGTGGTTCTTCTTGTCGTAGTACCTGTTCCAGATCATGAGTCCTCCATAGTTGGGCAGCTTCTCGACGAACTGCAGGATACCATAGTAGAGGTCCTTGAGGTCTCCGGTGGACGTATCACCATGTTTGTCCTCCGCCGACACCCCGACGAACACCCGGCTGCCCGGGTACTCCGCCGCCCACTTCTCCATGGCGTACCTGCCGGAATCGGTGCACCTGGCGTCGCCGCCGTACAGCCGGACGTGGACGCGGGAGAAGAGCCCCGTGGCGAGCGCCGCCGCCATGCGCGGGTCCCGGTACGCGCACCGCACCGTGGCCGTCAGCGTGACGCCGAGCCGGCCGCGGTAGTTCTTGTTGTAGGCGTAGAGGAGCTTGGCGAGCTCGTCGTAGTGTGCCGCGCCGCCCTGGTCGATGTAGAAGTCGACGCCGTCCAGGGCCGCGTCGCCGAACGGGCGGCGGACCCCGGTGTTGGAGTTGCCGCCGAGGTAGGCGTCCCACAGGTACGCGGCGACGTCGGCCGCTGACTGCGCGGACGGGAGGGAGTAGCTGCCGCCGCCGTAGCCGGGCCCGCCGATGGAGAGGAGCACGAGGATGCCCTTGGACTGGCAGTGCTTGATGTCGTCGCCGACGCCGGCGAGCGGGTGGCCGGAGAGGTCGAGCGAGTACCTGCCGTGGCCGAAGGTGCGGAGGAAGGAGATGAGGACCGTGGTGTAGGCGCCCGTGTCGCAGGCCTCGCGCAGCGTGCCCTCGTCCTTGTTCCGGCCCCAGAAGACGGTCACGTCGCCGAGGCCGTCGGCCACCGACCCGACTGCCAGTGCCAGCAGGGGGACGAGGACTAGGAGGAGGCTGCACGGACGCCGGTGGCGGAACGCCATTGTTGTGTGCTGTGTTGGTTTGGGACCGGTGGTGAAGTGATGATGGATGAGTGAGTGAAGCTTTAGCAGGCGCAGAGCTCGTGTATTTATACAGAGGATTAGGAAGGAGGGACGCACGTGATTGGTAGTAGCTGCTAATGCACACGTTAGTGCATGTTGTATATAGCTAGCTAAACAAATCTGCCAGAGGCACATGTTGTTGTTCGTTGATAAATAGGAAGGATCAGCAAATATAGGCATAGAAGAATCTCCACTGGAAGAGAAGTGGAAGGAGGACGATCTAGGCCTGGTTTAGTTGGCGAAAAATTTTGGCTCTAGTTACGGTAACACTATCGTTTATATTTAATAATTATTATTCAATTATAAACTAACTACGCTTAAAAGATTCGTTTTCCAATTTACAGATAAATTATACAATTAGTTATTTTTTATTTATATATTTAGTTGCTCTATGTGTATGCATCCAAACATTTGATATGACGGAAAATCTTAATTTTTTTTAAACTAAACAAGGCTAACACACACCACCGACACATCCCGATTCTGTCCGCACAAATTAAAACCCTTACATGCACCGAACGAAGTGACGAAGAAACTCTCTCGGCTAGCAGCGAAGAACGCGTATCTTGTCCGGTGCACACATGCCACGGACCGTGCCTGCCAACACGCAGAAGTACGTGACAAAGCAAGCTGAGGTGGATAAAATTTTGTACTAGGCACGCGGCTCATGCTGACACGTCCATATTCAATTTGTTGGACCTATATCTGGTATGTATTACAGATCTTGATCGGCAAAACAAACAGGAAAATGGAAAATTAAACAAAGCTTCAGTATTGTAATTAGGTGATTCTGCACGAGTACTGCGAGATCTGGTTACTAAAGGATAAAACTCTCTGTGTTACTATCAAGGTTCCGCCTAGGCGCGATTAAGCGGTAGTCGGGGGGTGACCGCCTCGACTACGGCCTTAGGCGGCGTGTAGGCGCTAGGCGGCGCGGAGGAGCGACTAGGCGCTGGTAAGCGTCGCCGAGGCGGGCGCAGACGCGATTAGGCGACGCCGAGGCGGACGAACGTCGGGAGCGCGCGGAAATTTCCGCCGCGGGCGGGCGCGCGAACGCTTCCCGCTTGCGCGCGCGTGCAGCTGGCTTCGCTCGCGCCAAAATCGCGGGAGGATAAGAGGAGCGGACGCCCTTCCCGCTCGTCATTTGGTCCTTCCCGCCGTCGCTGCTCTCGGTCTCGGCTCTCCCCGACGGTCGTGCTCCTCCCGCCGGAGCTCGTCCGCGTGACCGCGACCCCGCCTGGAGCTCGTCCCCGTGACTCCACGAAGGCACGAATCTGCTACCTCGCCTGGAGCTCGTCCCTGGCCGCCGGTCTTGCTCATCCCCGCCTGGAGCTCTTCGCAGTCGCGCACATCCTCCCTACCGTCGCCGCTGTCAGGCCCCAAGGTGAGTCCCTCCCCTCCCCTGTTCGCTCTCTTGCTCTTGCTCGCTACTCCCCTCCCCTGCATGTTTGTATTGCCTGAGAGCCTGATGCCCTGTTCTATGTTCTCTGCTCTGAATGACTAGATCTGAATGTAAAATGTATGCCTATTGTGTATGTCTTCTCTGAACAGCTGAATGCATGGATGTCTAGAGAGCTTTATGAAGGAGAAGAGTTTGAATCTGACAAGGAAGAGTTTGATGAGGATGAGGATGACTATTTGGAGCCCTATTGAAGAAGGAAGATTGAATGGTCCTGGGCCTTTTCTCATGTCATGGCTTATCTTTTGTGGTGCATTCATGCATTTATGTGTGTGTTAAACTTGTGAACTGCTGCTGTTGTGTGCCTGTGTGACTGTTTTTCTTCTTTCTGAGAACTATGTGTTGTTTGAACAAGACCTTTATTTATCAATTGTGTTGTGCACTTGTCTGTGATTTAAAATTTGCAATTACTAGTTGTTGCTGGTCTGCTAGTCTGCTACGGTTTGTTCATTGAATGGATGGAGGATGGCTGGTGATCAGATAAGTAACAACTTCCTATTTTCTATTTATTTGATGAACTACTTGTTGTCTATTGAGTTTTGCAAGCTGTCAATCCTTGTTGTAGGACTAAGAACAACCTGTCTACTGATTATTGAACCTAAGCCACAAAGGTATGTCTACTACCCTCTCTTCTATATACATTCAGCAAGTATATGCCAGTATATAACTTATTTATTCAGCAATTTCTGCTGTATATATATATTAGTATATATATATATATATTATTACGTAAATTGGCAAAACGCCTAGCAAATCGCCTAGAAAGGCCTAGGCTGGATTAGGCGCGCCTAGTCCCTAGTCGGACGGTCATCGCCTAGATAGCGCCTAGCGCCTAGCTGAACTTTGGTTACTATGGAACAATCTGCTGTGAGCTAACGGACACTGCTGCATGATCGGGCATTAGCACCGGTCGGGAAGGGCCTGTTGCCCCGGTTCCCGAGCCGGTGCTGCCCTTCCGGGACTAAAGGCCCACCCTTTAGTCCCGGTTCGGCCAACCGGTGTTAAAGGGTTTCTTTTTCTTTTTTTTAGTTCACTTCTTCGGTTCTGTTTATTGTTTATATATAATATATAATAATAGGTTTTTCAATACATGTTTTGCTGATACAATAATATATTTCTATTACACGCATATTAAGCATATATAAATGAAAATTATAGGCTAAGCTTAATAGTTAAGCTTTGCCTATAATAAAATGAATAGACCACATCAAAAATTAAATAGATATGTAAAAAGCTTTATATATATATAGTTTTATATGTACAAAATTCGTAACACATATATACATAGAGTTTGTTCTCCCAATGTCTACAAACGATACAAATGATCATCGTTGTTTGGTATAAGAGTTTCGTTGCCGTTGAAGTGAAACTCGCCGTTTGGATTGATCACTTGGTCGCGGAGAAATCCTGCTATCGTCTCTTGGATAGCTTTGATTCGGTCTTGTTGTAGGACCTTTTCCCTCAGCCATTCCGTCTTTAATTTGAAATAAATAAAAAAGGTATTAGTTATCTAAGTTATTCAATATAATTCAGGAGATAATGGAAAGAGACATGTAACGTACTCTGAGCGTCTCTGTGGGTGTTTGATTGACTTGTGCCATCATGAATTTGCACACGTAATATGCACATAGATTGTTCCCTCCTTATTGTCTTAAACACCACTGTACGATGTATATATATATAAAAATATTCATAACCACGACAATAAGAAGGCTAAAAGTTAGCGAAAGTTTGTTAGCTAGTAGAACTTACTTGTGGATGTATTATGTTAAGCGGCGCTTTACATCCACTGAGATGTTCACGGTCAATGAATCTTTCCCAAACCCTATACACAGCCATTGTGGATCGTGAACTAATAATTACAGAGTCATATTATGATATTTTTGTAGCTGAGATCGACATTACGTACCTTTGAATAATGTTTACCATTTGTTGATAATTTTCTTGTGGTTTTCTCATTGAGTCAAAGATTATCAATCGGTTCTTGGGAATTTCAATGACCATGAGTATCCAGTGAAAGCTGTTTACACACACATATATAGGGTCAGTCCTATAATGTAAAATAAAATATGCATGCACTTAATAACTATATAACTCACTCGAAGTTGAAGGGGAAGAGTATTTTTTGTTTTTCTTTTTGGTTTACAAAGAACCTCATAAGATTGGTGCAGATTTCTGTCTCATAATCTGCTGTCCACACTGCCTGCGGAGCCTTGAAAACAATATAAGGGTCAACGAACCCAATACTATTGTCATTTCTCATTCTGAGCTCTCTCATTTGGTGCCTGCATATATACATACAAATCCTAAGTGTGTAAGGATTATATACATG
The DNA here is from genome assembly GCF_000003195.3 of Sorghum bicolor. Lineage (NCBI taxonomy): Eukaryota > Viridiplantae > Streptophyta > Magnoliopsida > Poales > Poaceae > Sorghum > Sorghum bicolor. Next base: position 65,906,411 of record NC_012874.2, on the reverse strand, counting down.
TAATTAAAGAAGTTAGAAGTATAATAAAAAGGAAAAATACTTACAGACAAAAGCAGCTGACAAGAGATTTGTCAAGAGCGTCGAGGTGGCATAATTGGTGCAATTCTTCGAACTGCACGTATATGAGGTCATCTCCACGGAAGTAGTGATGTTGTCTAATACGAACAGAAATCCAATTCTCTCCCCTTTTAGACGCCTCAATGCACCATTTGTTTATTGCAAACATTTGTGTGCCGAGCTCGTGTAAACGCTTAGGGTCGAATAGACTCCTGCCCGGTTCATATCTTGCCCTCCATTGATCAACTACCTCGGCTTTTTCAAATGTATGACATCCAAGAATGGCGGTAATTTCTTCTATATTTAAACCGCTCTGTCCAAAGTAACTCTCAAGCGAGTCTAGCTCAGACAACGCTAAGGATTTCTTTGGCATCAAGTCTTCATTTGAGCCGTATTGATTTGGCACAATCAAAGGGGGCACCGGTTTTGATACTTCTCCGAGCTGTGGGACCCCCTTTCCTACTCTCTTCTTAGTAGGCTGTGAAGACTTGACCAGAGACCGCTCATAGTCCGAAAGTGCTGGCTTTTTCTGAGCTTCGCGTTGCTTCTTTTGATGGTCCGCCACCTTCTGCCTCAGTTCCGATGGCTTCACATAAAAGTACGGCTTTTCTGGGTTAAGCCGTTTTTTCCTTTCCTCCTTTATTTTATCAAAAAATTGTTGGACCTCAGCTTTAGATGTAGCAATTACCTCCTCTTCACTCTTTTCGTAAGGTAATTTTTCTGGCGTCTTAGCTCTCTTTGCTGAGGCAGCCTTCTTTGGAGGTGGGACCGATGACTTCGGTCCTTCTTGGACGGACCGCTTCTTACTACCTCGCTTTGGAGGCGAGGGGACCGACCGTGCACTCTTTGGAGAGGGCGGTGCAGGCGGTGGAGGGGGTGGGGCCGATCTTTTTGGCGTTGGAGAACGCGGTGGAGGAGTTGGAGAACGCGGTGGAGGAGTTGGAGACCTCGGTGGAGGAGGTGGAGACCGTGGTGGAGGCGGTGGCGGGGTCGGTGTGGCCGCCGCAGGTGTTGGAGGAGATCCAGCATTGTCACCGCCCGCAGCACTATGATGCGCTGGGGAGAGAAGTGGACTTAGGTTGGAGGAGTCCCTGCAAAGAAAACAATTACAAGTTTTGTGAGTAAACTTTTTTTAAATTTCAATACATAATAAATAATATAAGAAGTAAAATCACACACAAACCTATGCTGAGGAATAATTATGAAGCGCTTGCGCCAACAAATAAATGTCTTCTCAGCTTCACCTAAGGTCTTCTCTCCGTCTCCCCCTTCTATGTCTAGTGGCACATTGCCACAACCTTTCTCAACCCTATCAACCGAGACGCTAGCATATCCACCAGGTACTGGTCGATTATGGATTCTTGGAGTGCCCGTTCGGTCGATAGGGTTGACAACAGCGATAGCCACCTTTTTGGTGGCATTCCCATCTGGTACATGCAGCTCACAGGTAGTAAAAGCCTCTGTGACATCATCCACGGGGAAGTGTAGCTTCGTGTCATCCTGAATGGTTGGTACTTCCGTGGATGCGCAGCTGCTTTTCAACTGGCCTGGGGGGCTAACATTGACCTCAGGCTGTGATGTACCTTGCCCTTTCGTCATTTGACTAAGTGCTGCTTGCACTTGCCTTTGAATCTCTGCCTGCATCCATTCTTCACGAGCTTTCTCGCGCTCTTGTGACTGCAGAACAAAAGCTTCCAGGCGGCGGATCCGCTCTGCCTCCTCATCCTTCTTTCTCTGGCGGCTTCTGTAGGTATCTTGATCGGCTTGGAATGATTGCAGCCACGGAACTGCCCCATAGCCTCTCGTACGCCCACCGTGCTCAGGATTTTCAAGCGCATAGGTGAGTTCATCCTTCTCCCTGTTAGGCCTGAACTCACCAGACTGAACCGCCTCACGTGCACGGACTAGTCTCTCTGCTGCTCTAGAGATTTCTTGGCCCCAAACTAGCGCCCCGGTGTCTGGGTCCACGCTTCCCCCATGACCGTAGAACCAATGCTTGGAGCGCTCGCTCCAATTCTTTGCTATTGTCTCGGGTGTGACCCCCCTAGCAAGCATCTCCTGTTCCATTCGGTCCCACTTGGGAGCAGCACTCTTATAACCACCTGATCCCATATGATGGTGGTATGCCTTTTTACTGGCATTCTCTTTGTTTCTATTGGCTCGTTCCTCGCCCTCTTCTGATGTTTTGTACTGCACAAAGTCATCCCAGAAGGCCCTCAGCTTTACATATTGCTTGAGGTTGAAATCTGGAGTCTCGTTTTTCTTGACATATTTATTGTACAAAGACTTCTTCCAATTCTGGAAGAGTACTGCCATCTTCTTCATAGTCCAGTCATAAATTCGCACCTTCAACTCTTCATCGTTGGTGTCGAAGGTGAAAACGTCTGTGACGGCTTTCCAAACTAACTCCTTGTCACGATCAGAGACAAAACTGATCTCAGGAGCACCTCGCTTCTCTCTCCATTCACGACAACTGATCGGTATTTGATCTCTCACAAGATATCCACAGTGATTAACATATTTATTTGCATGCTCACCAAGTGGTCTGCCTGTAGCTATCTCAAACTCAGAGATTACATAGCGGCCCTCCAACGGCTTCTTTGGTCCTCGTGGAGGTACGCTTCTCCCCGTAGAGGTCGATCCAGAAGGCTACACGTACATATAGAAACAAAAATACTAAATTAATAACCAAGTAATAAGTCTAAAACCTAATGTAAGAGATGCATTATTTATATATGTTTACATTTACATACCTCGCCAGTATTTTCTTCTTGTTGCACGACAAGTTGTTGCTCAGGGGCATTGCCCTCTTGTTGCTCAGTAGGATTACCTTGCATGATGTCGTGGTAATCAGCAAAGTACTGACTACCGTCGTCGATCATATTTTGAATGGCATCTTCCATATAATCAGGATCATCATGAGGACGATCAGCCATTTCTATGTCTGCAACCATACATATATATATATTCTATATAAGATAAGAAATACACTAATACTACTAAAAATGAAAGTGTTGGAGTGCTCTAAAAATAATACTAGGATCTTTTAAGCCAAGTAATACATTAGAATAAAAAACAATACTAGAATAATATATAGTACAAACAATAATATATACAAAACCCTACTAGACTAGAATTTGGTGGGTAAACACTATTAGAATATATTAAGCCAAGTAATAGACTAGAATTCATAAAGTATATACTAAAATATAATACTACAAAATAATACAAGAATAATATTAATATACTACAAATATACTATAATTTATAACAATTCAAAACACTACAATGTATACTAGCTAGAATGGAGTGCTCTAAAAATTAATACTAGAATCTTTTAAGCCAAGTAATACACTAGAATAATATACTAAAAAACAATACTAGAATAATATAGTACAAACAATAATATATACAAAACACTACTAGAATAAATTTGGTAGGTAAACACTACTAGAATATATTAAGCCAAGTAATAGACTATGAATAATCTAAATCTAATTCATAAAGTATATACTAAAATATAATACTACAAAATAATACAAGAATAATATTAATATACTACAAATATACTATAATTTATAACAATTCAAAACACTACAATGTATACTAGCTAGAATGGAGTGCTCTAAAAATTAATACTAGAATCTTTTAAGCCAAGTAATACACTAGAATAATATACTAAAAAACAATACTAGAATAATATAGTACAAACAATAATATATACAAAACACTACTAGAATAAATTTGGTAGGTAAACACTACTAGAATATATTAAGCCAAGTAATAGACTATGAATAATCTAAATCTAATTCATAAAGTATATACTAAAATATAATACTACAAAATAATACAAGAATAATATTAATATACTACAAATATACTATGAATAATATACTACAAATATACTATGAATAATACAAGAATAATATTTATAACAATTCAAAACATTACACATGTATACTATAGCAGTTAGCTAGAATAATATACTAAAACTATTACATATACTAGCTAGCATTCACATTACTATCATGTATACTCTATAATTAATCTTTATGTATATATATATATACTTAATATACTAGCATTTTATTATTATTTTTAGTGTATATATATATATACATGCAAATCACTAAATAAATTGTAGAGTCCCATATATACATATATAAACTGCGCAGCAGTACTAGTAGTGCCATATATATATATATATATATATATATATATATATACACTGCGCATGCATGCAGTGATGATCTTGGTTTAATTAGGAGAGAGCGTGCAGTGTATACGTGGGGCCGGACGGCGGCGCGCGGCGGCAGCGCAGACGGTGGTCGACGGCGGCGCTGGAGACGGTGGTGGACGGCGGCGGCGTCGCTCTGCTCGACGAACGAACGGCGGCGGCGAAGACGAAGGGCTCGGCTCGACGAAGACGAAGGAACTGTTCAGATCCAGGGCTCCTGCGCACTTAAATAGAGGCGGACCCTTTAGCACCGGTCCGTGGCTGGAACCGGTGCTAAAGGGCCTTTAACACCGGCTGGTGTTACGCGCCGGTGTTAAAGGGTCACCCTTTAGCACCGGCTCGTGTCACCAGCCGGTGCTAAAGGGACCCTTTAGAACCGGTTCCAAACACGGACCGGTGCTAAAGGGTCCTAGGCGGGCTCGGGCGGGGTCCTGAAATTTTCAGGACCCTTTAGCACCGGTTCCCACTATGGGCCGGTGCTAAAGGCCCATTTTTTTAGTTTAGGGTTTTTCAATTGTTTTATATATACAGTTTATATTATAAATTGTATAGTAAATTAAATATTTTGCATAATGTTTTTTAAATAGTGACATATATTGTAATTTGTTTTAATGTACACATGAAAATTTTTAAAACTTAAATATCTTATTGTATTTTTATAATTTACAATGATTTTGTAAGAAATGTTTAGTATTTTGTTAATGCAAAAATATATTTTTCCAATAAATTTACAAAAACTATATCCAATGAACTGGAAATTTATTTTCACATCATATTGACGTAAAACTTTTTATTTTTGTTATTTATTACTAGGAATGCTACTTGGGTATAATTTTCATCAAATAAAAAATCATATAAAAATATATATCTTGATGAACACACCCTTTCATCAAAATCTACATTTCATATATAGACCATTTTTGCATTTGACAAAGTTTTGGGAAGGTGTAGTTGAAAATCCACAATTGACACATATAGTTTCATATAGTTTCAAAATATTTTCATTTGAAGTAATTTAGTTTGTCATTTGACCAAGTTTGACCGAAACCCGTCTTGGATTGTATAGAAATGTAACTAGAATTGGCTCAAAATTATCCAAATGGAAAAATGGACAATATATAAAATATAGATTTTGATGATCTCTAACAACTTTGTATTCAAACTTTTTTCATTTCAAGTCATCAAATGGGCTATTTGACCAAGTTTGACCAAAGTCAAAGCATTGGTTTTTACAAACACACCCTTTGACCGAACCCTAGATTGTCCCAAATGGAACAGTCATGAATACAAAGTTTGCTACACTCATCAAGTTCTACATTTTGTCTAATGGTCAACTTTTCATTTGGAAAAGATTGAACCACTGAATTTTGAATTTTCATGGAACTCATAGCCACGCAGCGGTTTCGGAACCCTACATGGTCTCGAATGGAAAAGTCATGAATACCAATATTGTTCCACTCATCAAAATCTACATTTCATATATAGACCATTTTTGCATTTGACAAAGTTTTGGGAAGGTGTAGTTGAAAATCCACAATTGACACATATAGTTTCATATAGTTTGTGTGAGAACTTAGAATTGGTGGGTATTGTTAACTTAGATTTTCTCAAATGGAAAAGTTGTGTATATAAAAAGTTTAGATCTTGAAGATATCTAACAACTTGGTATTCAAAATATTTTCATTTGAAGTAATTTAGTTTGTCATTTGACCAAGTTTGACCGAAACCCGTCTTGGATTTTATAGAAATGTAACTAGAATTGGCTCAAAATTATCCAAATGGAAAAATGGACAATATATAAAATATAGATTTTGATGATCTCTAACAACTTTGTATTCAAACTTTTTTCATTTCAAGTCATCAAATGGGCTATTTGACCAAGTTTGACCAAAGTCAAAGCATTGGTTTTTACAAACACACCCTTTGACCGAACCCTAGATTGTCCCAAATGGAACAGTCAAGCCGACACAACAGTGAACTTCTTCTTGACGTATGACCCTTGGTTATGATCCTGCCGTAACCATGGAGTATCCTCATTGTTTAACAGAATGCTTGGGTCTTTGTTGACTATGAAGGGCGGAATTCGATCATCCCTTTCGTAATCGCCTGACATGTCTGACTTGTCCTCAATTCCGACAATGTTTCTTTTCCCAGAAAGGACAATGTGGCGCTTTGGCTCATTGATGATTGAGTGGTCATCATTTTTTCCTCTCTTTGGTTTCGTAGACATATCTTTGACATAGAACACCTGACTCACGTCTGCAGCAAGGACGAATGGTTCGTCTTTGAACCCACTATTGTTAAGGTCCACGGTTGTCATCCCATACTCCTTGTCGACTGTTACCCCACCTCCGGTCATCTTCACCCATTGGCACCGGAACAAAGGAACTTTAAAATTAGCTGCATAGACTAGTTCCCATATGTCTTCTATGCGTCCATAATATGTTTGCCTGTTCCCATTTGGATCCGTGGCATCCACGCGTACACCACTATTTTGGTTGGTGCTCCTTTTATCTTGGCCAACTGTGTAAAATGTGTTACCATTTATCTCGTACCCTTTGTATGTGAGGACATGCCATGATGGTTGCCTGGCCAACAAATAAAGCTGCTCATCAATGTTTTCATCACCTTGACATTTTTTGCGCAACCAATCGCCAAAAGTTTCCATGTGCTGACGCATTATCCAAGCTTCATTCTTCCCGGGCCACTGGGACCGTAGGTAATCTTTGTGTACCTCAACATATGGTTCCACCAATGAGGAGTTCTGGAGAACTGTGTAGTGTGCTTTATTGAAGTAATCGTTTCCCGTACCAATATATGTTTTCTTCCCAAGTGTTCCCTTTCCGCTGAGTCTGCCCTCGTGTCGAGATTCAGGAATGCCAATTGGGTCAAGGTCTGGAATAAAGTCAACACAGAACTCTATGACCTCCTCTGTTCCGTAGCCCTTGGCAATGCTTCCTTCTGGCCGGGAACGACTATGGACATATTTCTTTAGGACACCCATGAATCTCTCGAAGGGGAACATGTTGTGTAGGAACACAGGACCGAGAATACGAATCTCTTTGACCAGATGAACTAGGAGGTGTGTCATGATATCGAAGAAGGATGGAGGGAACACCAACTCAAAGCTGACGAGACATTGAACGACATCATTCTGCAGAGTAGCTAGTTGCTCTGGATTGATTGCCTTCTGAGAAATTGCATTGAGGAATGCACATAGCTTTACGGTGGCTAGACGTACGTGTGGAGGTAGAATTCCTCTTAAAACGACCGGCAGCAATTGCGTCATTAGAACGTGACAGTCATGGGACTTCAAGTTCAGGAATTTCTTTTCTGGCACATTAATTATTCCCTTGATATTGGAGGAGAATCCAGATGGGACCTTGATGCTGCTAAGACATTCAAACATGCTTTCCTTCTCTTCTTTGCTTAGAGTGTAGCTAGCAGGGCTTAAGTAATGACGTCCATCATCTGTCTTTTCTGGATGCAGGTTGTCTCGTTCTTTCATGCGCTGCAAGTCTTGTCGTGCTTCAAGTGAATCCTTAGACTTCCCGTAGACACCCATGAATCCGAGCAAGTTCACACAAAGATTCTTTGTCAGGTGCATCACGTCGATCGCGTTGCGGACCTCTAGGACATTCCAGTAAGGTAGCTCCCAAAATATGCATTTCTTCTTCCACATGGGTACGTGTCCCTTAGCATCCTTGGGAATAGGTTCGCTGCCTCGTCCCTTTCCAAATACCACTTTTATATCCTTGACCATTTCGAGTACATCATCCCCAGTTCGATTGAGAGGTTTGGTCCGGTGGTCTGCCTTGCCTTTAAAATGCTTGCCTTTCTTTCGTACTGGGTGGTTCACAGGAAGAAACCGACGGTGGCCAAGGTACACGACCTTTCGACATTTTTTCAAAAATACACAGTCAAGGTCTTCATAACAATGTGTGCATGCATTATATCCCTTGTTTGACTGGCCTGAAAGATTACTCAGAGCTGGCCAATCATTGATTGTTACAAACAGCAATGCTCGTAGGTCAAAGTGCTCTTGTTTGTACTCATCCCACACGCGAACTCCTGGTTTGCTCCATAAAAGTTGAAGTTCCTCAACTAATGGCCTAAGGTAGACATCTATGTCATTGCCAGGTTGCTTCGGTCCTTGGATAAGCACCGGCATCATAATAAACTTCCGCTTCATGCATAGCCATGGAGGAAGGTTGTAGATACATAGAGTAACTGGCCAAGTGCTGTGACTACTGCTCTGCTCACCGAAAGGATTCATACCATCTGTACTTAAGGCGAACCGCAAGTTTCTAGCATCATTTGCAAAATCTGAGAATTCTCTGTCTATCGCTCTCCACTGGGATCCATCGGCAGGGTGTCTCAGCATATTGTCTATCTTACGGTCTTCTTTATGCCACCGCAACAACTTTGCATTGTCCTTATTTCTGAACAGACGTTTTAATCGTGGTATTATAGGAGCATACCACATAACCTTGGCTGGAATTTTCTTCCTATGACGTTCTTCACCCTCAACATCGCCAGGATCATCTCGTCTAATCTTATACCGTGATGCCTTACATACTGGACATGCATCCAAATTCTCGTATTCCTCCCCACGGTAGAGGATGCAGTCATTAGGACATGCGTGTATCTTCTGGATTTCTAATCCCAAAGGGCAGACAACCTGTTTTGCTTCATACGTAGTGGTGGGCAATTCGTTGCCTTTCGGAAGCATCTTTTTTATGATCTTCAATAACTGCCCAAATGCCTTGTCAGATGTACCATTCTTTGCCTTCCATTGCAGCAATTCTAGTGTGGTACCCAGCTTTTTTTGCCCCTCTTCAGCGGTGGGATATAGCGATTTCCTGTGGTCCTCTAGCATGCGCTCGAACTTGGCTTTCTCTTTATCACTTTCACATTCTCTTTGTGCATCACGGATGGCATCACCAAAAGCATCATCGCCCCGATCATCTTCTGCCGCCACCTCTTCTTCATTATCTCCCCCCATTGCAACATCATTGAAGCCACCGTACTGAGCAATAATATTGGCATGGTCCAATTCTTCTTCTTCTTCTTCTTCTTCTTCTTCAGCTTCATCCATTATAATCCCGCTTTCTCCATGTTTGGTCCAACAAATATAGTTTGGTACGAAACCAGACTTTAATAAGTGTGAATGAAGAGTTCTTGAGTTAGAATATTCCGTCAAATTCTTGCACACGGCACATGGACAGCACATGAAACCGTCCCTCTTATTGGACTCGGCCACACTTAAGAAATAGTGCACGCCATTAATGAACTCTTCGGAGCGCCGATCGGCATTATACATCCAATTACGTGTTACCATCTGCATTAAAGATAACATATATATTATGAAAACCATGCACACATATAGTTTCTCATCTTATTGCACAACATGTCTAAGATACATAGTTGATTAATTTAGAAAAGCTTGGCTACAACAAATACAATCGCAACTAGCATTAAAAAAAATAAAACTAAAATGCACTTAAGCAACATAATTAGTTCGCGTCCGATCCCAACTATAATAGATAGATTATTCGCTTGATCAACTTCATTGAACTTCTTTCGTCGGCTCACTGCCTCACCACCTTCAGCCTCAACCACCTGTGCAAAAGATTTCTTAATGTGTTCAATGTATTCTTCCTCCCAGTACCAACCTGTACATCCGCCGGTACCGTCCCACTGAAATTAAAAGAGAGAATCAAAAGTTTAATTAATATCATTTAAAAAAATATGCACATATATAAGCAAATGTCTGGAAATAACTCACATTACGATCTGGACACTTGTAGAATATACGACCCTTGTTTACTCCCTCTTTCGACACTTTGTACTCCATCAAAATCTTCTGCCCACACTTGCCACAAGTAATGAGAGGGAGTTCCGGACGGTATCGCTTTTGAACCCGTTGAGAGACGGAAGACCCGGTCACGGTTGCCATCTACTATCCATACTCAATTTTAAAACAATTATAAATTCCACATTTACTAGTAAACATGTATGATACAATGGACATTATATGTAGTAATAAAAATAAATCAAGTGATATTAACAAACCAATTAATTTGAACTATCCTACTTTCTATGATCGTAAAAATATACTATAATTCATTCTTGCAAAATATATTAAAACTAGGTCAACCATGAAATATGATATATATATATGGATACTAATTCATGTGAATGATTCAAAATAACAAAGTGGATTTGAGCTAAAAAATGATGGGAACATCACAAGCCAAAAACAACATGAAAAAGATAAGAAAGGCTGAAGTTAGTCACCTCTAAGCGCGAAGAGACGATGACGGAGTCGAAGAAGATCAACGATGGGCGTTGGAGATGAAGAACAAATGAAGAACAAGCAAGAAGAAGCTCCAAGAACAACAATGGTGCTCTCGGTTTCAAATGGGCAGAGGGGAGGAGGGAGCCGGCCTATAAACCGGACCTTTAGCACCGGTTCAGAGCAAAAACCGGTGCTAAAGGGTTACCTTTTAGAACCGGTTTGTAACACAAACCGGTGCTAAAGGGTTTGCCTCGGCCCGGGGCTCTGGCCGGTGCTAAAGGGACCCCTTTAGAACCGGTTTGTAATACGAACCGGTGCTAAAGGGTCTCTGCCCCGACAGCACCTGTCAGTAGCCGTTGGGCAGACCCTTTAGCACCGGTTCGTGTTACGAACCGGTGTTAAAGGGGTCTTTAACCCCGGGCCGCAAAATGGCCGAGGTTTTTGGCCATTTTAGGCATCAACCAATGCCTCATTCTGTAGTAGTGGGAACGACGCCAATATTTGTGTAAATTTCACTAGTGGTCTTCGAATTTTGTCCCAAGTTCTCATCTAAATTGTGGTACTTTCAAATTGCACATTTAAGCTCTCTAAACTTGTCTCAATTTTTGATAGTATTTCTAAATTGCACAATTTTTTTACACATTGAGCTCCCTAAACTTGTCCCATGATCTCATTCTAGTCCCAGTAATTTCAGTATACAAACTCATGAGCTACCTAAACTTGTATTATTGTACCATCTCAATCCACTCCCTTTGCGCACAATGTGTTGCATCTGCCCACCACACTCATGTGGCTACATCACACTGCACCGCGTTTGTCCACCCCAAGTGGTTTTACTGGTGTAGTGCATGGGGGACTACTACCACATGATTGATTTTTCTTGACATTACACTTCAATTAACGAGGTGGGCGGGCTGTGCGGTTGCCGCCCTTAATCGGCAGCCAGGCCGCTGGTAAGGATGGCAACGGGTCGGGTTTGGATCGGGTGGAGTCTCCGTGCACCCAAAACCGAAACCCAAAGTCGAAACCCGAAACCAAAACCGAAACCGATTCGGGTGGAAATTCAGTACCAAAACCAAACCCGCGGATACCCGAAACCCGAATGGTTATCCGAAATCCGCGGATATATAGACACATATTCACATGTATAAACAAGATGCAACAAATAATAAATATTTTCATGAGTTAACTTTCAATAAATTTAATAATCTAAGTAAATAAATTATTATTATCATATTATAAAATATAAATTTTAATTCCAAATGATTTATTTTGGATATCCATTGGATATCCACGGGTGGAAAACCAAACCCAAAACCAAACCCAATCGGTTTCGGGGCCCCGAACCCGAAAACCGTGGATGAAAAACTAACACTGAAACCAAAACCGCTGGACCCGAAACCCGCGGATATCCGAACCAAAACCGACCCGCTGCCATCATTAGCCGCTGGCCATGTGACCGCGCCGGTTAATTATTAATAGAGGCAGGTGGCATATATAAGGTGCCCACCTTAGTTAATACTCAATTAATTAATAGAGACGGTCGTCATAACCGTTAATCCATTAACCGAGGCAGACAACTTAAGATGCCTATCTTCTTTAATCGATTATTTTTGAAGGCGGTCGTTCTAAGCCCACCTCCATGAATCGATTAACAGAGGCAGGACACTACATTAACAATGCAACATAAGTAGGCGTGGGGTAGCAGGAAGAGTATGGTGAAATGCTACGTGGCTAGGACGAGAACTCACAATTTAGGGAGTTATAAATATACAATTTGAAAGTACCGAGATTATCTGGACGAGAACTCCATCGGAACAAGTTCAAGGATCATCGTCAGTGAAGTTTACTTAAACGACAACACACGTGCATGCTGATGTCTGTTAAAAGAGTTCTGAATTATTTATGCCCTGAAATCCCGAGCATGTGTTAGATTAGCTTGTGAGCACAAGCAGGCGACGAAGAGTACGCATATGGAAAACCCACGTTGGCCTGCCGCGTCGTCGATCACAGACACATGCACACATGTTCAGCATAGCATGTGCGAAGCTCGCGCCGACATCAAGTGTCAGCTAGTACTAATTAATTCTTTTTAATTACTATAACTCTATAAGCAGTGGTCATGTACTCATGTGCTTGTTTTAACCAATCATCGATCTTCGCCCTCCTCCCTACTAGCTCTCCTTGCACAAATACACGACCTGCACGCTTGCAAATCTTCACTTCAGCCATCCATCTCGACACACCGGCCACCGTCATGGCGTTCACGCGGTGTCCGTGCAGGCTCCTCCAAGCTCTGGTCCTCCTCTCGCTGCTTGCCGTGGGCTCGCTGGCCGCCGGCCCCGGCAACATCGCCGTATTCTGGGGCCAGAACAAGGACGAGGGCACCCTGCGCGAGACCTGCGATACCGGCACCTATACAATTACCATACCCATCTCGTTTCTCCACGACTTCGGCCACAGCAAGTACTCGCTCGACCTCTCGGATCACCCGCTCGCCGGCATCGTCTTCAAAGTCGGCGGCCGACGTCGCCACGTACCCGGGGAACACCTACCTCGGCGGCTCCCGACGAAATGAAGCCAACTGTTATCGAATGAACAGAAGTTTGGTGGCTACTGTTGATGTGAGTTCCAGTGCCACACCCAAAGCGTTACAAACTTAGCTAAGAACAAAGCAAATAACCTACACGTCTGCACAATGAGGAATTCGAAGGTTTACAAACAAATAAACCAAACAATGAATAGCTATCGCACTTACGTGATGCTGAATGGCTAATTTCTAAACAAACTAACAAAGGAATCGTTGAAACCCTCACGGTGGAAGGGACCAAGTTAAGGCGAAGACTTTAGTGGGTTACCCTAGGTTAGCTTATTAGCTAGGAAGCCAATGGCACAACCATTGGTCTTTGGATGAAGAGAGGAGAATCATAGTAATGGGTTGGAAGAGATTGGAGTAGGTAAAAAGTTGATTGATTTATGTTTTGGTCGATTGTCATCTGTTCCATTGGCTGTGGTCCTTCACATATACAGGGTGGGTGCATGGGTGGACTTATCGCATGGGAGATCAAAACCCCTTGCAAAATCTCATCAAAAGACATCTCTAATCCAAATTGGATAGCAAAAATCAACATGGGCTGGTTTTAACAGCCAGAAAACAGCCTAGAAGGCCAAAAGTAACTGGCCTAGGTCGGTTTGGAAACCGCGGCTCAAGCCAGTTTCTGGTCATTGAAGTGAAATATTCCCCAAAATTGCATGTTCTTCATCTAGATTTTAAATTAGACTTTTTATTATGTTTTTTGATTGTCTCGATGCATGAGAGAAACAAAATAACGGAGTCCATTGTACATTTTGACAATGTTAGAAAACTGACTTTGGCCAGTTTCTACAGGCCCATCTTAACTCACCTCCTTTTGAAAATTTTGGTTGTCAACAGCTACATCAAAAGCTACTAAAATTAAGATCCATCCAATTAACTTAATCTTAATTTTGTTTAGCTTTATTTACATTTCTATGCACTATTGGGATAAAACCGGAGGAAAATGTAACAAAACTGAACATCCTAAAGCAATGCATGATCTTCGATGACACACGAAGGCAACCACAATGTTGCTAAAAAGTATTTCCTCCGTCTCAAATTGTAAGTCATTGTAACTTTTTTTGGAGAATCAAAACATCTTAAATTTCACCAAATTTATATGTCTGCAGCGCTTTTTATATTAGATAAGAGCAGTCCATAGATATTTCTTGGTCTGTACGTGCAACAATGTCTCTTTTCGTCAGGTGCTGTGATCATGCCCTGGGACACTTGTGTAGAAAAGCAGTGTTGTGACAAGATTTGGGTTAGCAGGAAAGCAACATACTGGGATGTACACCCAGGGGCGGATTTGGGCCTAGGGCTAGTAGGGCCATGGCCCTAGGCGTGGCCCAAAATCTCCTCTATAGTATATGCAGTTTTCTGGCCTGGCTCAAGATGTTGGGCTAAATCTTGTATACTCTGGCCCGGCCCGACAAATAGATAAGAAAGAGGCTCAGTCGCTGATGGAGGCCCAGTGGAGATAGCAGGAGAGGACCTTGACAGTTGGACCTACCGAGAACCTGCTGCATTGTTACTTTATTTGTTGTTGTCTTGCAGATTACAATAGAAGAGGAGATTGGTAATTTTCGTATTCTCAAATCTAAGTTCTATTTTTGACAATAAACTTTTACCAATCTAGGAATTCCATGAATGAATAATTGATTATTATGTTAATTTTTGTAGCCTATATAGTTTGAAAGTATAGAGTTGTCAAATTTTTTAATCAGATATTTCTTTAACTACTTTTATATTTCCATCAACTATGTTGTGGATTTAAGTATCATCTAAACTTATGCATTTACTTGTAAAAAACTTATGCATTTATGAGTTAGTTTTGTTGTTCACTTGTCTAAAAAGCCGTGGCTAAAAATACTGTTCGCTGATTTGTTGTGAGAGAAAAATATTGTTTAATGACAGACAGATTCAACAGATAAGCTCAAGCGAGCAAGACCATCGGATGGTATTTTGACCTGATGCGTGAAGCATATACACTTTGATAGTGGCCCTAGGCATCAAAGTTGACGAGCTCCGCCACTGTGTACACCGGAGGATAGTGAATTGAATTTTGGTGGCCAGAACAACAAATCCCTCAGGCTGTGTTACTGCATGAATATGATGAGGTCGACTCTACCATTTTGCGTAACATTGATGGTGCCTTTGTGACATGATACTGATTATTAGCAAATGGCAATCTACTGTACGAGAAATTCAGAGCCAAAATCTATTCTGTAGGTTCTCTCCCTTAAAATACATATATTATTGTAGGATGTAAGGGCACATGGGGCAAAGGCAAAACTGGCCTTGCAAAGAAGGGCAAAATGAACCCTTGTGTCAGCATGTGTTGCCTATGATGCTCAGTTTTCTCCTCCTCTCTATCATGTTTCCATATTTCCACCTCCTAAAAATACAAAATAAGAACTCAATGGATTCGTTGTTGTAGAAGGTGCCTTACAAAATGAGAGATGAAAAGAGATCGAAGAACACATAGAAGTAAAAGGAAGATGAAATGACTAGCTAGGTGTGCATATCATTGTTTTGATTGACGCACAGCCTCCTAGCATCCCTCTATTGAATTTACTTGCATTTACAATGATAACAACACATGGAGACATTGCTAGATTTGTATATAGCATGCGTGAAGATTGGGTGTTTCGGGGCTGGCGGGCGAGGAGAATTTGGTATGTGCGATAAGTCATAGATGCACTTAGATGCTAGAAGGGAGTGTGTGCATGGTGTCAAACAAACAGACAATTGTTAGGAAGTCTTTACTTTTTTTATATATACTTAGTTCATTAACTTTTGTACAAAAGGAAACCCTTTCTATTTTTTAGAGCCTAGCAAATATCAGTGCATTAAACAAATAGATTGCTAGCTGTAGCAATGCTATTTTGGAGATTTATATCCTCTAGGTAGCAAATAGCAGGAGTTTAAAGCTTCATTACCTACAGAAGTATCTTGAACATAATATTTATCTCTAATTAAACCTTTCTGTACAACTATTGGTTTATAGTAAGTCTTGATCATGTTATTGTCACTACTCATTTAGTATCATAGAAATGGTATGTTATGCTTAAAACACATTTTTTCCAAGTTATTACCCCCTCGTATTGAATCTCTATAAGTTTGCCTATTAACTCATTGTGGCTCATGCTAACTAGTGTCTGATTGCCGTAGTGGGCATTCCCAATGAAGCTTGATAGTGTTGACAGCTGATGTCAGTTCAGAGTTGTGGGGGCTTACTAATGACGTGAAGTTTTTGTGCCCTACAAGCCTCTAGCATAAGATGACTCTAATTGATAAAAAGAAGATTAACCAAAAGAGAAGGAATCCAAAAGGCAAACCTTCTAATGTAAGTAATTTCAGGGCTTAAGAAGCAACAACACTTCACAAGACAAAGGTGCAGAAATTCAGGACAGTGAAGGGAGAAACTGAAAACAGCCAGTAAAAGTAACTGCTACAAGAAAACTATGTGCACCACCTTTTATTCAAAACAGGATTCCATAAGTTGAGATCTGGCCGAAGAAAATCATGTGAACCACCTTTTATTCAAAAATATCAACTGCTTTCAGAAATCCTGGACAGCAACTGATGAAACTGATAACCTTCATTAGGTGCAGCCAAGCAAGCAATGAAAGGTAGCATGATTTTCTTTCTAGCAAAATATAAACTTCATAAAACGCTTTCCTTGAGCTATATGGTATATAAATAGGGGGCCTAACCAATCCTACAGTTCTTCCAAAGCAACAAGCCCTACATTCAAAACACAACACTAATTCTTGGTCACTTAGTACATGGATATGGCACAAGATGGTATGTCCAAGAAGGTCTCATCACTGCTTGAGAAGAAAGATGCTGCCATTGAAGACTTAACTTCCATAAGGAAAGAAGCAGAGGGGACCAACTCCGCGGTAAGTGGCAGCACTGAAACGGTTCTTGATGCGTTACATTTAATAATTTCCGTTCCATTTTTGTAAAGCGTCGTTGATGTGCTAAGTTGAAACGGATGATCATAACGAACCTCATCAGTATTCATTCCAGCATGGGTTTGAGAGAATCCAGGCAGCTTACTTTGCTATGGTTTTGTTCATTGACACAGATGGACAAGAGGGAAACATTGGTTTCTAGAAAACCGAGGGAGTACATGTCACAGAAGAGGACCAGACTGGCCAGCAAGGTGAAAGCAGCACTTAAGAAGGCCGGCAAGGTGACAAGATGGAAACTTTTGATCCTAGTTCCACATAGTATTATTATCATATATGCTATGTCTTGTAATAAGTTATGCCACTTGATCTGCCATATTGCAGATGTTGCGGAAAGCTAAGCCCAGGAAGAAGAGACCTACGATGTATGCGATCATAGCCTCTACACTCAAATTTCATAAAGATGACGACATGGATCCTGCAGATGCTGGATCTGCAAGCAGGAGCTGAGCAACAAAGAGATGGAGAGAATTACCATGAATGCATCTCATGGAAAGAGCTACCTTAGTTATCTATTAAGTTGCTAGCACCTATTGGCATCTCAACCTGTCCGTCTTTTCATTATATTGTGTCATCATGTCAGTCCGCTATTATGTTGTACTCCTTGGTGCAAAATGAGTTATCATATAATCTGTCACACCCATATTTTAAGAATAAAATAGGATGCATAAAAGACTTATATGTGCCCCAGAAACAGTTGCACACATAAGTAGTCAAATCTCAAATGTACCATTGCAGTGTTTATTATATAGCGGAACGATAATAAATCATATAGTCTTATACAATAATGATAATAAGAAATAAACAACGCTCTCGACGGAAGCTCCACACAGGGACAACATTGACTGGTTGACTTCAAACCTAATACTCATAGCGATAATCCTCATTCAAATCATCATCATTAGCATAACCTGGGGTGTTGGGAAATTGCAAGAGTGAGCACATATCATACTCAACAAGTATAACCAGGGGTTCATGAGGCTCAAATAGCTGACACAGGTTTGACTGCATTTAGCTTTTAATAGTGGATAGCATGTTCATAATTAAATAGCAATTGTCAAGGTAGCATAAATAATCCAATAATCACATGATCAATTGTATGCATAATTAACTCATAGCATAAACGATAATCAAATGAACATAACAACTTAACAAGCTCATCCTCTTTAGTATAAGAACCCCATTCTATATTGTCTTTTAGCTATGGGTACAGTACCAGGTAGTAATTCAATAATAAATTCAATGTCTCAGACAGGTGGCATACCTAGAAACTCATCTGGAAAGACATCTGGAAACTAATTCACTATCAGGTTCTGAGGATCAACATCATCATCCAGTTGGTTCACTGTAGCTGTAGGTGGTGCTTGTACTGCTACATCAACACTGATTCGTTCTCCCTTTGGTGTTGTCAGAACTACCATTTTCTCTTTGCACTTAATTTCTGTAGTATGTTTCTTCATCCAATCCAAACCCAAGATCACATCTATGCCTGAAGTTCTCATAACTATGGGACTGATAGGAATATCTACCCCTTAAAGAAAGACTTGCTGAGGGGCAACAATAAGAAACTGGTATATATAGTCCCACCCAGTGAATTTACTAGCATAGGGTTTTTCTTGGCAACTAGTGGAATGCTATGAATTCTAACTGCTTGTGAAATGAATGTATGCGAAGCTCCAGAATCAAATAAAACTGTAGCAGGGATAGAGTTGATGCTGAACGTACCCATCATAATCTCTGGTCCCTCCTGAACTGTCTCTGTAGCCACATTGTTCACCGTTGCCGCAGAGGCAGTAGACTTCTGGTTGCTGTTCTGCTTGTTGAACTTCTCCGGTCAATCATATGACATATGTCCCTTCTTCCCACAGTGGAAACACCTCGTAGAAGTGTTAGGAGCACTTCTCTTCATGGAGGTGGTATTTAAATTCCCTAAGCGTGGTGTCTGCTGACCATTCTGATGTTGGTTAGGATTACACTGATGTTGATTGATTCTGGAAACACTGAGGTTGCTAGTTGCGGTTCCACTAACTGACTGGTCCCTGAAACCTCTGCTGATAGCCTTGCTGAGAACTGAAACGCTGACGGTTGTTGCTCCCAGAACCTTGTGCTAGCATCCTCCTCTTCTTATCCTGCCCTTTGCACATGTTATCCGACACAATAGCACGGTTCACTAGAGCCTGGAAGGTAGGATATGTACTTCTAGCCAGTTGCAGCCTGAGTTCGTAGTAGAGACCCTTCATGAACAGATGCTGCTTATCCGCATCTTCCCTGACATCATTTGGGGCATAGCGAGCCAACTGCTCGAAGGTGTCATGATATTCAGCCACAGTCATAGAGCCCATTCTGAGAGATATGAATTCTTCCTACTTGAGCTCCATCATTCCCTCATTCATATGTCGTGCTCTGAAATCTCTCCAAAATTCCAGCCACGTGACAGGAGGAGCATTGTTGGGATGAGCAGCTTGATATGACTCCCACCATGTCTGAGCTGCTCCCTGAAGTTGTCCAGAAGCATACAACACCTTCTCCAAGTCATTGCACTATGCTATGTTCAGTTGCCTCTCCACAGCACGTAACCAATCATCTGCCTCCATAGGATCAGCTGAGTGTGTAAATACCGGAGGTCTTCCCTTCATGAACTCTCCACGCTTGTCCTCACATGAACAGGTGGTGGTGGTGGTGGTGGAGGTAGCTGCTGTAGGTGCTGCATGAAGGCATGCATCATCTCATTTTGAGTTTGCATGAGCTCTTCCACAGTAATTGGGACATTGCCACCCTCGTACTTTTGGTTTTTGTTTTAGTGCAGCGTAGCATCCTGTCGGTGAGCTCCGGCGAGGTGCTTGGCACTGGCCATGGAAACCGCCGCGCCAGAGTCACTGCGCGCCGCCGTCGGCCACCCATCTTCCATCGATTATGTGACGTCCGATCTAGAACCAACGCACCAGATTAGAAGATACCCCTTTGGGGAGGGTATTTTGTTAAAGAGACCCTGACTTTTCCGAGATTAGAGCCTGCCGTCCTTAGCACTTTTATAAAGTACGCAATCTGACTTTGAAAGCGTATTTACCCCTCGGCTTGGTTCAAAATACGTTTTCAGATAATTACAAGTTTGCGACTGAGTTTCTTTTGGCTATAAAATATTCATTTTAACTCCGTTTTCGTCCATTCAAATTGCATTAGACTCGTATTCGTGAGATCTACATGTTAGTAAACATAATTCATCAGTTTGAAACTTTTTAATTTCGTGACATCAATTAATTAATTACTTTTCTATATAAAATCTTAGAAAATTCATAACTTCTCCGCTTTAGCTCTGATTTTCGTGATCTTTATGTCTATGAAATCGTAACGATGCGTAGAATCATTTTATAAACTTTTCATACTATTTTCGTGTTATTGGTGTACTGTTCTAATTGTAGCCTTGTTTGCTTCATGTATGTTTGTCTCCGGTTGTTTGTGTGTTGATGATCGATGATCGAGTTTAGTCGGAGAGCAGTTTTTGGTGATCAAGATCAGTACTTGGACAACTAGTGAGACCAGCAGAATCAAAAGGATCAGCAAGAGCATTTGGATCAAGGCAAGTATAGCATCTGGGTTTTATTTCTGTGACCATGATCTTGTGACTTGATGAATGTTTAAGCAACAAACGATAAAAATGACTTTTTAGCAACTTGATATTTGTGTGTAAGTGATAACCAGGACAACGGTGCAACTATGAGGGCTATATATAATGGCTCTGGCTTTAGTTAAGCATGAGTAATTTTTCTAGCTCATTAGCGGTTACCCGTGTGGCGCAATTGGAGAGTAGCAGACCGTGGATTCCTGCGGGTGGATCACACGGACTGACTAATGAAACCAAGCGGCCCTAACTTGTTAGACGAACCTTTGAAAGACTTTATAGTGATCCCTGCCGACCTTCCTTGGTAGTGGGTTAAGAGGCTGATCACCTCGGGCGAAAGGGTAAATCATGACTCATGGGTAAAGATGTACAACCTCTGTAGAGTGTTAAAAACTAGTATACTAGCCGAGCTCACGGTTAGGAGCGGCCTTGGGGATTCTTGCATTAAGGGTGATGATTCTTGTGTGTTAATATGCTCATTATTTATTGTTTAATGCTCTACATTATTTATGTCACATTGATCATGAGATTGTGGGAGCTATACAATCTAGTTGCTATACTTTTGGAGTTCGACATGGACTCACCCTTGCTATTTCCCCCAAACCTTAGGAGAAGTTTAGGCTTGTGATCAACCAGTCAGTTGGATCATCTAGAGTGGAGTTAATACCCGAAGTTTGGAGTTGTCTATCCGCTGTTTGTTATCAAATGTTATTTTTTTTATACTAAGTGCGTTATATATTTATGCATTGTCTTTTGATATTACCCCTTATTTGTAGCTATATGTGAGATTTGTGTTCTAAGACTCACATATGGTGCATATCTGATTTTGTCCTTAAAATCGGGTATTACATAATCTGCTATTGAAAGAATTAATTGGTTACTCTTTAGACGATGGTGTCTTTATTATTTGAAGAAAAAAAGGTATATTGTAAGCAATAAAACATGGAAAAGATAAGTCCCTAAATCAGGATGAGTTTCCATGTCATGTGTGTTGGAGCAGATAACTTGAACTTGTTTTGAATTTCTACTTTACCTTTCTTGCATTTTCATCTATTTTAATGGTCTTCACTCTGAAGTTAATTATCTTTTCCACATCCATAAATTCTAGTCAATCAAAACTTCTGTGCTATAAGGTGCACAACACAAATTAGTTCGTAGCATAAAGTTGCTCTTGTACGTGTGGACTTGTTGCCGAGGATACAATTACAATGCGGACAATAATATTGTTGGTGCAAAACATGGCCACACAAACAAATTGCTAGAACACACGGATTGCATATCAATAAGGCTGCAATTAGGTCATGAAAATTGGACCATCTATAATGCAAAGCTGGACCATCCGTATCATCAGATTTGCCAGAAAACTTACAACCACGGACCTGGGAGGGATCTTGTCATGGTTGGTGCATTTAGGGTTGTTGTATGTTCAGCAAGGCTACTTACACAGTGCTGCCAGACACTGCAAATATATGCGCCATGTTGTCTCGGCTAACCCTGCACCATGTGGATTATATTTTCACTCAGGTACTATATATTGAACAAATATTTATGATGACAAAAGACTTTTCACTGAACAACTGATTAGAGGGTTATGAAGGGAGGCCTCAAACAGGGAGGCAACACAAAGCCATGGTTGTACCCAATAACACAAAGCCAAAATGGTGGTACATATTTTTCCGAATTGGATAAGATTGAGAAGCCCTAAGCCATATCCAACGGTCCAAATTTAATAGCTCATCTATTCATTTGGCATCCAAATGAAACATGTTAATAGGAAATAGATTCATCTCGTTGATCTTGACAGAACCACCATCTCTGATCTTCCATACGACTTATGATTCAAAAAGTCATTTTTTCCTCCGATCTTTAGTCCACCCAGTCAACATTTTTTTTTGAAAAAAATTAATGTATTACATTCTTCCCTCCTTTTGATTTCATCCTGGAATTCTTTATTTTAACTACTCCTTGAAAAGAATAGGCATAAATCAAACAAGAAACCGAGTTACTCACCCGATGAGAAGAACTTCGGGTACTTCTCCCACGTTCGTGACTCGAGCTCCCAAGTCGCTTCTCACTCTATCTGATTAGTCTAAAGAAACTTTAGATAATTGACCATCTTTTATTGCAAGACTCTATTAGACTCCTCAAGAAATCTTACAGCCTTACAGGACGTGCCTCAAAGGTCAAGTCTTCGCCAATCATTTCTGGTTTTAAAGTCATATGCTGTTCTGGATCCTGTAGGTATTTCCTAGCATAGAAACATGGAACATATTATGCACACCTTTTATAGAATCGGGTAGCTCCAACTTGTATGCCAACTTTCTAATGCGTGCAACTTTCTAATTATTACAAACGCGTGTTGTGATTTCTGAGTCTTAGATAACGGGATCAAACTCTACGAACACGTGTATGGGACACATGTCTGTAGTAAGATCTCTTATTGCAGACATGTGTTTCCCACACGTGTCTCAATTATTCCTACAGGCAGCAGATGTGGCTTGTTCTATACTCGTCTATACATTATGGCAGACGTGAGTTTTCCATGCACGCCTATATACTTGGCCTGTGTACTTAGCCTTCGCACATGCTAACAGGCAGAGGGAGGTACTTGGTACATACAGAACACAGTGGGCAGTGGCCGTGGGCTGTTGCGGCTCTCTCATGCGGGCGGCGTCAGCCGTCATCGCGCGCGGTGCAAGCCTACTATGACTTTGAGGCGCGCTGGCAAAGTTGGAGGGCAGCGGGCGGCGGCTAGAGTTGCACGCGCAACCACAGGCGGGTGGCAGGTGGACTTGCGCGCTGTGCGCGCAGGCGAGCAGCAGGCGGATGCGCGGCACGTAGGAGGTCAGCGGAAGGAGGGGCGTGCTGTTGGGATGGGCGACAGGTCGGAGGGGCTCGCTACTGCAGCGGGCGGCGGTGGGCAGGCGTACAGCCATGCCGCATAGAAAAAACGGATCAATTCGCTTTGTAGAAGAAAAATAGAATACAACAACCTCCCTGGTTTTTCTCCTCTCCGTCATGATTTTCATTTTGCCACCTCCTAAAATACAAAATATAAACTCATTAGATTCATAGACGTGGGAGGTGCCTAACAAAAGGAGATATTAAAAGAAACAAAGAGATTGAAGAACACATAGAAATAAAAGGAAGATGAAATTACTCGTTGTGAGTATTGCTTTGATTGATGCACAACCTCTTTGCCACCCTCTATTTAATTCACTTCAATTTACAAATAATAACAGGTGAACACATTGCTAGGTTGACATATAGCATGTGAAGATTTGGTGTGTCATCACAGACGAGCGAGGAGAATTTGGAATGTGCCAATAGATGGGAATGTGTGCACGATGTCAAACAAATATGATTGTTAGGAAGTCTTTACTTTTCATATACTTAGTTCATTAAAGGAAACCCTTTCCACTTTAGAGCCTATCAAATATCAGTGCATTAAGCAAATATAATGCTAGCTGTAGCAATGCTATTTTGGAGATTTAAATCCTCTAGATAGCAACTAGCAGGAATTTAAAGCTTTAGTAGTTATAGAAGTATCCTGAACATAAAATTTTCTCTAATTAAACCTTTCTATGCAAATATTGGTCTATAGTATATATGTCTTGATCATGTCATGATCACTACTCCATTTGTTACATATAAATGGTATGTTCTGCTTAAAATACCTTTTTCCATGTTATTACCCCATCGTATTGAATCTCTATAAGTTTGCCTATTAACTCGTGCGGTTAATGCTCATTAGTGTCTGATTGCTGTAATGGGCATTCCCAATGATGCTTGATAGTGTTGGCGGTTGATGTCAGTTCAGAGTGACAGGAGCCATTTGCTTCCTAATTGTGTGATGACGTGAAGTTTGTGTGCCACAAGTCTCCAGCATAAGATGACTCTAAAAGATTAACCAAAAGAGAAGGAATCCAAATAGCAACCTTCTAAACGTAAGTAATTTCAGGGCTTAAGAAGCAACAACGTTTCACAAGACAAAGACACAGAAATTCAGGAAAGTAAAGGGAGTAACTGAAAACAGCCAGTAAAAGTAACTGCTACTAACAAAACTATGTGCTCCTTTTCTCCATAGATGAAGGAAAAATATCATCATAATAAATAAAATAGGATTCCATAAGATGAGCTGGCCGAAGAAATCCATGTGAACCACCTTTAATTCAAAAGAAAGAGAAGGAATCCAAAGGGCAACCTTCTAAACGTAAGTAATTTCAGGGCTTAAGAAGCAACAACGTTTCACAAGACAAAGACACAGAAATTCAGGAATGTAAAGGGAGTAACTGAAAACAGCCAGTAAAATTAACTGCTACTAGAAAACTATGTGCTCCTTTTGTCCATAGATGAAGGAAAATACCATCATACTAAATAAAACAGGATTCCATAAGATGAGCTGGCCGAAGAAATCCATGTGAACCACCTTTAATTCAAAAGTATCAACTGCTTTCAGAAATCCAAGCAACTGATGAAACTGATGAAACTGATGAAACCGATAACCTCATAGGGGCGGCCACAAGCAATGAGAAAGGTAGCATGGTTTTCTTTCAAGAAAAATATAAAGTCCAAGCAATGCTTACCTAGAGCCATATGGTCTATAAATAGGCCTAAACAATCCTACAGCTTTTGCAAAGCAACAAGCACTACATTCAAAATAATAGTTTTTGGGCATTTAGTACATGGATATGGCACAGGATGGTATGTCCAAGAAGGTCTCATCACTGCTTGAGAAGAAAGATGCTGCCAATGAAGACCCAACTGCCATAAGGAAAGAAGCAGAGGAACTCAACACTATGGTAAGCGGCAGCGTTGAAACGGTTCTTGATGCGTTACATTTACATAATTTGCATTCCATTTTTGTAAAGTAGCGCTGATGTGCTTAGTCGAAACGGATGAGATAACGAACCTCATCTGTGTTCTTTCCAGCATGGGAGTTCGAGAAAATCTAGGTAGCTTACTTTGCTATGACTTTGTTCATTGACACAGACGGACAAGAGGGAAACATTGGTTTCTGGAGAACCGAGGGAGTACATGTCACAGAAGAGGACCAGACTGGCCAGCAAGGTGAAAGCAGCACTTAAGAAGGCTGGCAAGGTGACAAGATGGAAAATTTTGATCCTAGTTCCAAACAGTATTATTATCATATATGCTATGTCTTGTAATAAGTTATGCCACTTGATCTGCCATATTGCAGATTCTGCGGAAAGCTACTAAGCCCAGGAAGAAGAGAACTACGATGTATCCGATTGTAGCCTCTACACTCAAATTTCATAAAGATGATGACATGGATCCTGCAGATGCTGGATCTGCATGCTGGAGCTGAACAACAAAGAGATGGAGAGAATTATCATGAATGCGCCTCATGGCAAGAGCTGCCTTAGTTATCTATTAATTTACTTGTACCTATTGTCATATCAACCTATTTGTCTTTTCACTATATATTGTGTCATCGTGTCAGTTTGCTATTATGTTGTACTCCTTGGTGCAAAATGAGTTTATCATATAATCTGCTATTGAAAGAATTGATTGTCCATTGGTTACTCTTTACTTGTTTAGATGATGGTGTCTTCATTATTTGAAGAAAAAAGGTATATTGTAAGAAATAAAACATATGATGCATGGATACTTAGATGAAACATGGAAAGTTAAAAATCCTCATTGTGTCAAATATGTTTCTAATTTCTTGTCAGTCCTGAGATGCTATAAAGTTTGTACGTGCCTAGTAAATTTCCATCCACTAACACCGCTGCGTTAGCTTATGATCCATCCATGTTCAGATCCTTATTTCCATCGCGTTGGGACCTGACCCACCTGTGTGGGTATACACTAACACCACCATACCGGCTTATGATCCATCTGCGATTAGATTCTTGTTTCCGTCGCACTGGAGCATGACCCGCCTGTGTCGAGGCAAACATCATCACCGTCGCTTCAGCATATGAATTGTCTAGTCATACAACATGGTCACTGTCATGTTGCAATATGATCTGCCCATGATGATACTTAAGTTGGTGTTGGGTTACTAAATGATTCGACAGTGATACACTATTGACCCCTGCCGCATCAGACGAATAGCTACGGTGATGGCATCCGATTTTCACAATTTATCTATTAATTCTGCTAGGCCTTAATAACTTATTTAACACACACCATATAGATATAATCATTACACACTATTCATCATGTCCACAATGAAGAGTACTTTTTATAATAACAAACAACACTAACATAACAGTTGTGTCAACTGATGAATTAACACAAGCGGTACATACATAGCAGAATAAAGGTTATGCTCCTTACAGACTTACCTAAAGAAAACAAGGTAGATGTGCTCCGCTCCTTCAGATTGGCACTCCTACTTGCAAGGCAAAGCTTCCTTCACATTGGTAGGCAATGCACTGTGTGATACCTCTTCTTCCTCCCTTAGCCAATGCAAGAAAATGTTCAAAACCACTCAGACTCCTTCTGCACCACAAAGTAGCAGAATTAATGATATTCAACATACCATTCCTTTAATTACCATGCCCAAATTGACCTATACATAGAATCAAAACAACTACCTACCTAACAAAGGCATGGCATAACATCAAAGTACAACATATGCACCTTTACTGCTCTGCTAATGACTCCATGAACAAGGGAACATAAGGAAGGTAGTGAGGTCCACCACCCATACATAATAGTTTCCAGGTACTTGTAGGATAGCCGATGGCCTAGGCAGGGAGGACATGAACTCTACTGTGTTCATCTCATATGCAATCAGTGTTTTGTGTCCTCAAACCTAGATGAACTACAATCATTCTATAGGCCACATCTTAAACTTCGGTACCAATTTCAATATTCTTCTGTCCAAATAGCTCCAGCCACCTTATGCTTAAGTCCATTTACTAGAACCATAGTCTTCAAGGATCTAAATCGAAAGCTCATACCTATTCAAAGTATCAGCAGTACATAAACATACCTGACCTTGAACTTCATGGATGAAGATTGCATAACTAGTAGGTCTATGAATTTTTCTCCATGTCTTTCCCTCCATATCAACAGTAACTATTTGGGTGAACTCCAGCATGCACATAAAACCATTAACAAATACACTTTTTTCATATGTGCACACTATAGATTCTTCAAAGATCTAGGCTCCAGCTTTAGATGAGTAGATGTTGACACCTAAGGAGTCATCATCATTGATCCCATATTCTAACACATATAAGTGCGAGAAGACTGTTAGATTGAACCTCAAGTGAGTTGAAACATAAGAATGGTTGCTACCCGGCAGTACCAACCATTTTTGAGTCACCAGATTGCAGAAAACATAGCAAAACCCAGCGTACCAGTAGAGGATGAGGCTCCAGAGGCAATCTGAGATCACGACATCCTAAATGGGAAAAAAAGGAAAAGGATGGATATTCATCATTGACACTAGTGAAGTTGCCTTTGCCTTTCCAACTGCAGTATAAGAATCCAACGAGAATCTAAGGCAGCTCCTTATGATACTTGGATCTCGAGATGAGGCTGTGTTAGGAGCGACATACACACTTGCAGTTGTAGCTGCACAAGGAGCGGGTAGTGAGGCTATTGAGGATGAGGACCAAGACATGGTATGTGAGGATGGCCACTTCATACCTCTTTTTGGGGACCTCCTCCTCTATCTTGATGAGGATCTGGTGGAGCAGGGCCGACAATGGAAGCAGTGGCGCTGTCGCCTGAATCAAATAAGGAGCCACTGCGAGGATGTGTTTGTGAGCTCGTTAATAATCAGATGGAAGCTTGTTAATACTCAGATGAGTCAAGAAGGGAATAAAAATCCAAGAACAATGCATAAGGGAAGTGCGAAAGCATTACCATTGCCTTTGGATCTTGTGGCATAGAGCTTGAGTGGTGACAGTGGTGATGAGTACCAGAGCTTGGTCACTAGCATTTACCTGTGTTGTCTCCCTGCCATTGTGGCATACCGGTGCGGAGCACTAGCTTGTTGGCAGTGACTAGCGGCTTGCACGTTGTTGAGTAAAGAATATCAGTAGTGAGGAGCAGAAAACAAGATGGGGAGTGTCCTTTGTAAGCAACTGTATCAACCATGAGAATGCAAATTTGGGCAAAACTTTGTAAATACGCATAAGAATGACACAAAGGACTCATGCGCCGACTTGGAAATGTTGATTCAGATCGAGCCTCGGTGTAATCGTGACAGATAGTTATCCTCATGTTAGGTGCATTGTTTAGTTCACTTGATGTAAAGAACATGTTTGTATTTATCGCGTAGAATCGTGGGCAGTGCGGAGACTTGCACGCACTGCGCCATGACCGCGTCAGTAGGGGTAGACTCCGCCATGGCTTTCATGCCGTGCTTGTCGCACGAGCGCACGCAAATGACGGCGCATCGTGCAGCTGCACGTCATGGCGGGAGTTGCGCAACAAGCCCCGGTATTAATCAAGCAAATGCATCGATCTAGGCTGTGCGGTTGCCAGTCCAGAAACTCGCGGCTTGTTTTCGTGTTCGCCATCATCTTCCTCTGCGGAGCACGTTCCAGAGCTCTCACCGCCACGGTCACCACCAGCCGGGGCCGGGGCGTCGCCGGGCTCACCCTGAGCCGCGGTTCCAGCCAGTCTATGTTCTATAGCGGCTCGGTGAGTCCACCAGCATCGCCGCCGAAGAAGGTCCGTGTCGTCCCGCGTCGAGTTCCGGCGAAAAAGATGGGAGATGCGGGGTCAAGTTCTCAGGGCGGCGTGGTGAAGGAAAGCTCGTAGATGTGGCCCATGTTGACGCGGGACAACTACTCCGAGTGGGTTCTCTTGATGCAATGCAACTTTGAAGCATTGGAGATCTGGGAAGTCATCGATCCAGGCACCAATCCCAAGCATTCGCAAGATCGCCAAGCTATGAGCGGGCTGCTGCGCTCAGTCCCCAGGGAGATGTGGCAATCCCTGGCCGCGCGCAAGACCGTGAAGGAGGCGTGGGAGGCGGTGAAGCTGATGCGGCTCGGCGCAGATCGAGTTAAGGAGGTGAATGCCCAGAAGCTCATGGAGGATTTCGAGAACATCAAATTCAAAGAAGGGGAGTCCATAGAAGATTTCGGCATGAGGATCACCAATCTCGTCGGGGAGCTCCGAATCCTCGGTGAGACGGTGGATGACTCACGCGTCATCAAGAAATTCTTGCGGGTCGTGCCGCCTCGCCTTGCGCCGATTGTGGTCTCCATCGAGATGTTCCTGAACCTCAAAGAGATCACGGTGGATGAGTTGATCGGTCGACTCCGGGCGGCAGAAGATCGTCTCAACGAGAAGGTCGAACAAGTAACCGACAAGGCCGGCTGGCTTCTCCTCGCCGAGGAGGAGAAGCAAATGTGGCAGTGGCCGGCGCTGATCATCAGCCAGCACTCATGCTGGCAACGTGTGACATTGATGTCATGCGTGGATTGTCCCAGATTGTCCACCTAGCGGAGAACATCAACCCGGTGGACGCTCCAGAAGGCGTGTGGGTGCTCGACACGGGTGCTAGTAACCACATGACAGGGACACGCTCAGCTCTGACACAGCTAGATGAAGGGGTTCGTGGGACTGTCCGTTTTGGCGACGGCTCGCAAGTTCAGATCCATGGACTTGGATCAGTGGTGGTGGAAGGCCGCCATCAACAGCACAAGGTACTAACTGACGTCTATTACATACCAGCTCTGAAGAGTAATATTATTAGTCTGGGTCAGTTAGAAGAAAAGGGATTCAAATGTGTTTTAGAGAATGGGAAGTTGTCTGTGTTTGACCAAGAACATACATTGTTGATGTCTGCTCCTAGAACTGGAAATAGGTTGTATACTGTCAAACTTGGTTCAGTCTCACCAGTGTGTCTGCTGACAAAGACAGAAGATGCAGCTTGGGTTTGGCATGCTAGATTTGGTCATCTAAACTTCAGGGCTTTGAGAGATCTTAGCTGTAAGGGTATGGTGATTGGTATGCCAACAGTAAATAGAGTAGAGCAAGTATGTGATGGCTGTGTACTTGGCAAACAGCATAGAACCCCATTCCCACATGCTTCAAAGTTCAGAGCAGAAAAGAGCCTGCAGCTTGTACATGCAGATTTATGTGGTCATATTACTCCAAAAACACCTGGTAGGTGCTCATATTTTTTGCTAGTTGTTGATGACTATAGTAGATATATGTGGGTGGAGATGTTGAAAACTAAAGACCAAGCACTTGAGTGTTTCAAGAAAATCAAACTCAGGGCTGAGGTGGAATCTGACAACAAGCTGAAAGAATTGAGGACAGACAGAGGAGGTGAGTTCAACTCACATTTGTTCTCAGTTTTCTGCACTGAAGAAGGTATAAAGCACTACACAACCACTCCCTATACACAGCAGAATGGAGTTGTTGAAAGGAGAAACCAGACTGTTGTGGAAATGGCTAGATGTATGCTGAAGTCTATGAATGTGCCTGCAAAATTCTGGGGTGAAGCAGTTTTAACTGCAGTATATGTGTTGAATAGATCACCTACCAAAAGTTTGCAGGGCAAAACACCTTTTGAGGCTTGGCATCACAGAAAACCACATGTTGGTCATCTTAGAACATTTGGGTGTGTAGCAAATGTCAAGAAGATAGGTCCTGGAATCAACAAGCTGTCAGACAGATCTCTAAAGTGGTATTCATAGGGTATGAGTCTGGCACTAAAGGGTATAGGTTTTATGATCCTTCTGCTGGACGACTTGTCATCAGCAGAGATGTAATATTTGAAGAACATCAACCCTGGGATTGGACCAAGTCACCGGCTACAGCTCAACAGGGAAGTGAGACATTCACTGTCCACTTTCTGAATTCTGACCAAAATCCGACAACAGAGCTTGCTCCAGTTTTTCCTGCAGCAGGAGAAGATGGAGAAGATTCAGTGGGGCAAGATGGTGTTGTGGATCCTCATGAAGCAACACCTAGTCCACAGCATTCTCCTAGCAGTGTCCAAACACCATCTCATGGGCCAGTTACACCACTCAGTCAAGCATCAAGCAGTTCAGGGGGGGAGCCAGTCAGATTCAGACCACTGATGGATATCTATGACTCTACTGATGAACTGCATGATTATGAATACAGTGGCATGTGTTTGTTGGCTGCAGATGAACCAGCAGATGTCCATGAAGCACTTGAGGAACAGTGTTGAATAGATGCAATGAGAGATGAGCTACTGTCCATACAAGAGAACAACACCTGGTATTATGCAAACCTTCCAAAAGGACACAAGGCAATAGGACTGAAGTGGGTTTTCAAGGTGAAGAGGGATCCTGAGGGCAACATTGTCAAGCACAAAGCTAGATTAGTGGCGAAGGGGTATGCTCAGAGACAGGGGGTGGACTTTGAAGAGGTTTTTGCACCTGTGGCAAGGCTAGAGACAGTGAGGCTAATGTTAGCTTTGGCTGCTCAAGGAGGCTGGGAAGTACACCACATGGATGTGAAATCAGCATTTCTCAATGGTGAACTGTCTGAGGAAGTGTATGTCCACCAGCCACCAGGGTTTCAGAATCCTAAGTATCCTGGAAAAGTGCTCAAACTGAACAAGGCACTCTATGGACTGAAACAGGCTCCAAGAGCCTAGAATGCTAAGCTGGACCAAGTTCTGTACAAGTTGGGTTTTGAGAGAAGTGAAGAAGAGCATGCAGTATACAAAAAGGGTAGTGGTGCTTCACTGCTTCTGATTGGTGTGTATGTAGATGATCTCATCATCTCTGGACCTAACACTGGCAGAATAGCCGAGTTCAAGCAACAGATGCATCAGACTTTCAGCATAAGTGACCTTGGACTGTTAAGTTACTACCTGGGAATGGAAGTTAAACAAGGACCTGGAAGTATTATGCTCTGTCAAAAGGCATATGCTGCTAAGATAGTTGAAAACTGTGGCATGACAAACTGCAATGCCGTGGATACTCCAATGGAGCAAAACTGTAGAATGTTGCCTGGGAGGCCTGATCTAGCAAAAGATGTGACACAATTCAGAAGCCTTGTTGGGAGCCTGAGGTATCTAGTAAACACTCGACCGGATTTGGCCTATTCGGTAGGGATTGTGAGCAGGTTTATGGAGGCTCCATCTACTGAACACTGGGCAGCGTAGAAGAGGATTGTCAGGTATATATCAGGAACCGCTGGCTATGGATGCACATATGAGAAGAAAACCAGTTCAGGTCTGAAACTCTTGGGGTTTTCAGATAGCGATCATGCTGGTGATTTGGAAAAAAGAAAGAGCACCTCAGGGGTGTTATTCTTCTTGAATGACAATGCTGTGACTTGGACATCTCAGAAGCAGAGAGTAGTATCCCTGTCAAGCTGTGAGGCTGAATACATTGCTGCAGCCTCAGCAGCATGCCAAGGAGTCTGGTTAAGCAGGCTTATTGCAGATCTGACAGGAGATGAGTTACAAAAGTTCAAGCTGTTGATGGACAGTAAGTCAGCTCTAGAATTGAGCAAGAACCCGGTGTACCATGAAAGGAGCAAGCACATTGACACTCGATATCACTATATCAGAGAGTGTATCAGTGCAGGTGTTGCAGAGGTGGAGCACATCGGGACAGACAAACAGCTGGCCGACATCCTGACCAAACCACTTGGTCGGATCAAGTTTGTTGAAATGAGGCAGAAGCTGGGAGTCACTGAAGTCTGTCACAATTAAGGGGGTGAAATGTTGATTCAGATCGAGCCTCGGTGTAATCGTGACAGATAGTTATCCTCATGTTAGGTGCATTGTTTAGTTCACTTGATGTAAAGAACATGTTTGTATTTATCGCGTAGAATCGTGGGCAGTGCGGAGACTTGCACGCACTGCACCATGACCGCGTCAGTAGGGGTAGACTCCGCCATGGCGTTCATGCCGTGCTTGTCGCACGAGCGCACGCAAATGACGGCGCATCGTGCAGCTGCACGTCATGGCGGGAGTTGCGCAACAAGCCCCGGTATTAATCAAGCAAATGCATCGATCTAGGCTGTGCGGTTGCCAGTCCAGAAACTCGCGTCTTGTTTTCGTGTTCGCCATCATCTTCCTCTGCGGAGCACGTTCCAGAGCTCTCACCGCCACGGTCACCACCAGCCGGGGCCGGGGCGTCGCCGGGCTCACCCTGAGCCGCGGTTCCAACAGGAAATTGATGAAAGCAGTGGTGAAGGCTACCGCCGGTGGTGATTTGGAGATGTTAGCACCTACTAACAATGAACATGTCATATGGTCTTGAACTCTATGACGCACAAATGTAATGTTCGAGTCAATAACAAATAGAGATGTTCAAACTCAAAGCAATAACTATTAAATATTATGAACATTTTTTATTCAGATTTCAGAGGCATGTTACAATCGAACTACTCATAGGGAGTGTTGTAAATGATGTCGTCTACATCACCGCGGCCAAGACGCCATTGCCCATGGCGAGGAAGTCTTCGATTATGTTCTCGTGATCCCATTAGCTCGTCTCTCCTAGGAACCCTGACTCCACCACAGTCAGGTAATTACCGAGCCAAAGTTGGGCGGTGGCCATGGCCAAAGTGACCCCTTGGTGAATGTAGTACGTGGGTACCTCCACGACCTGTGGTGACACGGTGTGGAGGCTGTCCTCTAGGGTCATCCTCGCAGGCGCAAAAGGCGAAAGCACACGGATGGTGTTGCCTACTGCTGCATGGAGATCCTAATAGTGCTTGTTTCTCTCTGTTACCATCTAGGAGAAGACATAGTTGTTCTTCTCGGCTACCTAGTGAAGGCGGATTGCCTCCATTGCCTCGCCCTACGCGGCGATCAGCTGCTCCCGCATGGTCGAAAAGGAGACAACAAAACATTACAGCTGAAGACATGACATTATATAAAGTGAAAGAGCAAGATCATATCATGCCAAATGCATTACCAGTGAGGTGCACCTAGGCGTTGGTGGCGGTAAGCTCCACCGTGGCTATTTCCCGCTTCGCGGTGGCAACGAAGAGGCGTAGCTGATTTGCCTCTCAGCTCTCCTCGCGGAGGGTGGAGGTGACCACATCTAGCTGCTCCACCAATGTGAGGATAACATCTGCCGCCCTCTATCATCATCGGAGGAGATAGCCAGAAGCGGGGATCATCTCTCTGGTGGTATCGCTGAGCTATCCTCCCCATCCTATCGTAGCCTCACAAAAATGTGGGGATGAGCTGGGACAACCTCTAGTGACTCTTCCATTGGGCGCTTTGTTACCTGATCTTCCATTGGATGAGATATTTAAGATGGCATGTCGAGGCGAAGTGCCAGACGAAGAAGGTAGAACAAGAAGAGAGGTAAGTGTAACGAGTTTTGAAAGGAATTATGTACTTGCTTCCCCACCTTAGCCTCCGCTTTTATAGAAGGATGGGCATGATAGGCGCCCATTGGAGTTCCCTTTGATTGCACTGAGTGAGAGTAGGAGTTAAGGTGAGGCCCATGTCATGCATGATCTAAGTGGAGCATGCTTCTCCTAGCAGAAGTAATGGTGATGGAACAGTGTTGGAAGTTGGATGGAGAAAATTGACTCGACCAAGCAGCTCGGCCCCTCTAGTGCTAACCACGTGGTTTGGGGAACTGCTAGCTTATTTAGTGCAAGGTAAGGTCCCCCTACACCTTAGGATCCATACCACCTCATTTCTTGCCTGTTTAGCACAACATATTTTTATTTAAATGATTTTTTAATCAAAATTCAGATTGCTTGTTAACCGTGAGAACTACAAGATGGAAAATAAAGCTTCAGAACTCACAACAACTTTATGAGAAACGCTCGTGGTCATCCTCTTATCCTCATGAGAAGTTGGCATTAGCACAATGCATCTCACGTGCGCAAACTTCACATGAGGATAAGAGGGTTTCTAGGAGCGTGGCCATGGCGACGGGAGACTATGTGCAACTCAAGGTGTTTTCTCTAGTTTTTCTTATGTTAAGGGAGGAAGAAGGATTGGAGTTTGCAAGAGAGGCTCCCCTTACCTTGGCTTAAATAGCCCCACCTCATCAAGACACGCACGATGAAGGCAACAATCAAGGTCCATACATCCGCGGAAACCCATGTGAGTCACGGGCGATAGGGTGGTGAACATGATGCGGTTCAAACTCCGTAGCACATTTGAGTCCCTACCACATTTCATCCAGATCTTAAACTAGACCTAATGACGTGTACATCATATGATATGACACAAGCAGGGACAACAATAGTCAAGGTCCGTGACATCCACAACCACCCACGTGAGTCACGGGTGACAAAGCAGGGAAGACAACACAGACCATTTGGTTCCCTGCACTATGCGATCTAACACCAATGATGAATCACTGTATGAAATGGTGATGTAAGCTACAATAATAACAATTTGGAAATACAACAAACCAATTTGCAATGAAATCAAGGCAAATAATTCCACCCCAGCACCATCTCAGTGAGGTGCTTTATCTTATGTCGGTGTAGCCAAGGCAAATACTATGATACTTAAAAAATTGGAGTAATAAGCATCATAGCCATTCAGTTATTAATTGTTTTAAGGCAAAAACTATATAAAAATGACATAGTAACAAGTATTATAGCCAGATGAGAAAAATTTTGATTGACAACTTCAGTTACATTCTATAGTTGTACAATAACAAAGACCTATAGAAGAGTACTAGGTGTACAATAACAAAGACCTGTTGAGTATAGGTACACCCCGAAGTCGAGTCTGGAGACCGGTAAGGATGAGGCCCTCACAAAACATCCACCAGCATCGCGGTGAGGTGCTTTACCTTCCCTACAGCACCTCTCATGGTGGTCAACGTAGAGGCAAGAAGAGGAGGCATTGAAGAGAAACGCCACCATCATCATCGCTGCTGCTCCATAGGAAGGAGGATCGCTAGGGCGCCGACAACGATGAATCGACAGTACAAGGAATGCGCACGGCAACTGTCACCTTCCTAGCAGCCCGCGCTCATCAAAGCCATGCATCATAGGAGCCACAAAATACAATCCAGCATCCCCAATGAAGCCCAGCAATGCCCAACCAGGGATACCAAAGTGCATTCAGTACCCCTTGGCTTGCCCAAACAAGCGAACCTCCTTAATCGCAAAACTTTACTAGCACCTAGATTGAGCAACCCCTGCTGCACCTAGATGATGGTAGTACCCAATCTTGAAGACCTTCTCCCAATGTCGCTGCTGCCGCTAGAGGAGTTGGAGAAGGAGCGCCATGGCGATGAAGAAAATATAGATAGTTGGCTCAAGAACTTTGTCTGTATCTAAGGAGGAAGAAGTGTGTGGATTGCCAAGAAGCGCATCCAGCTCCGACTTAAATAGGCCAGCCTTGAAGTTGGAGAAGCAGAGAGGAGTAGTTAAGATGCGTGATCTAAGCATATGCATCTAGGAAGACGAGGCATAGGACGGTTCTCGGTGGAAGTGGTAAGACAGTGTTGGAAGTTGGGATATTCAACACTCACGTGGAAGTGGTGAGACTGTATTTTGGGTAGTTGGGAACTTATACTAAATTTGCTACCATCGGTGCACCAAACGGTTGTGTAGGGCTGACGGCCATAACGCCTATCCCAGTCAGCTTGGCTTGTCATACGATGGAGAAAATACCATTACCGCATCTATTATTAACCCGTTAGTGGTAGAAGTTTCAATGGCCGGTTTCCTTTCTTAGGAGGCCTTGCTATTGGTCCAAACGACAGTAGAATTATTACACCATCACTTCTATGACTATGGCAATGAAAGTGGCGATAATGATATAACAATTGGTAGTAGTGATAGGTTTTCTGCCTACTCTATGCAGCTAGCATTTGTTGCCGAATATCAGCCACATGCTCAGTTGTAGTACTGCTGAACAAATTTGATGTGGTAAACTACTTTTTTTATCTTGATTAAACTGTCCCTTACATTCATTAAATTTATCAAACACTTCACTTTTTTGAAACGGAATATCAAACACTTCATTTTGTGTGTCATATATTATATGTTCTTGTATGTGCACCAAATTTAGTAGCTACTGATGCAAGATGAACAATTTCTTTAGCAGAGATTGGTTTACTTACCTCGGTGCTAGGTGAAGCGGAAGGGTCTAGTGCAGCTACCTTGTTGATGACGGCATTCCTCGTTTTCTAAAAGCCTAATTTTCGCTTTAGATAGTCCAGCCACTCTTTGTCAAGCTCTCGTTCAATTTCCTGCCGTCCGTCTTCAAATAGGTCGTCGAGCATGACGGAAATGACATTGTTAGGGTACGGTCGATCTCGCTACAGCCTTTGGGGCTGTTGTCCATTGCTTGTTCTTCGTATTCTTCTTCCCTGGCGGAGTCGCCAATTGTGTTGGCAAGCGAAATTGATTAGCGCAACAACATGATGACTATATCATGCTTTCACAATGATGAGCGATTGCTTTCCAAGCAAAGCAACAAAGGCTCCTCGGCTTTGTGGAGGGGAGCCAACTGCTTTCAGCACAAAACAGCAAAGATCAACAAAAAATCTAGGGCTGCTAGGGCTTGACAAGAACTATGAGCGTAGATGTATTTTTGGTAAAAAGTACATGCATTTTTGTGTGAACGTGTTGACCCCAAATGTTTACAAGACAGAGTCTGCTTATGGGGTCGCTCCATGGAAGGAAAGGTGGCTAGATTGTTGGATCGACTAAACAGAAGGTTGAGTGGATATAGTCGATCAAGACATGTTAGGGCACAACAAGTTGAGAAGGAAGACGTGTCCAAGTTACCTTTTATTTTTAGTAGTCGTATGTTGTTAGGACATATAATTAGGTTTCCGGGTTATAAATACCAAAGACCCGATCATTGTAAAAAATATACACAATCAAATACAAAACCTTTTTGGCTCTGGCCACAAACCTTAGGAGTAGGAGTAAGAGTAGATCTCGACAAATCGAGTTGCATCGGTTGATTTCAACCTTCGGTTTGCTTGTAAGTATTGTCACGTTTCATATCTAGTTACCACGGCTGCATCATTTGATCTCGTGTTAATCTCGATTTTAACTAATTATTGGTTTAGATCTTATTTGTAAGGCTGCATTGCTTTAAAGTAATTGATCTAAGCTAGTTATCGGCTCTACCAAATCGGCAATTTGGTAGATTCATTAAGTTACCAATATTGTTTGTATTTAAAGATTTATTTATTATAACAATATCTTGCCCAATCAGATCCGACAGATTAGATTGAACTTCAACTCTGTTGCGACGAATTCTAATAAAAAATTAATTGTCAAAATAGTCGATTCAAGCTTATATTAACTAATCTATCAATCTTGATTGTTACATGTTGTGCGTTCGAGATATCTATTGATTATAATTAATCTAGAAATCAATCCAAATCCGATCATGATAAGATAGATAGATCATGTTCGTGCTTTATGGACCCACGGCTAAATAGCCGATCCAATTATGCTTCAATGAGCAGAGTGTGCATGTGGATTCAATCAAGACATTAAATAGACTAGTAATGTGTGTTGAATTTATTGAAACCAGCTGACCTTTAGACCAAGTGACTGTAAATTCAATACATTTATGAAAATAACTTGTTAAGACCGCAGGCCTTTTAGACCAGTTTTGATAAGTTATCGTTTATTTAACAAAAGAAAGAATAAATTTGGATAAGCTGTCTGTTTCACATAGACACCGTATCGACTAATAGGCGATCCAGTTACTTTCATTCATAACCCGATCATACAACCTGCTTCAAAGAGAGACTTAAATGAATGATCGTCACATGTGCTTCTCTTCCTCTCCATCCCATCATATCCCGTCCTCTCTCTCCCCTCTCTCTTGTTGCGAAAGGGCCAGCGGTCACAGTTGTGCAGTTGCTGAGATCACCAGCTGGATTCATCACTGGAAATGTCTTCCCACCACAACCAACCACTGGATAGTGGAGTGATGCATCCACTTCGATTGAGGGAGATGGCAGTTTGGGCAATTACGTATAAAATTTAGATAATCGTAATAGGATAAATAGTATGTTGGAACATTCTCAACATGTATATGGCAGATTTTGGTATTTGGGATGATTTGAGTAATATATTGGAGGTGCTCTAAATCAGCACACCTTGCAGCAGACACACATGTTGTAAGCTTATAACTACAGAAGTGCAAAAATCTTCTTGTTGTCAACACTAGTAGCTGTGTTTCATTGTATTGGTCTTCCTAGGCAAAAACATACTGTACCTGATGAAAGTTTCCTAGGCTAACAAATCTCTGCAAGCCTAGCCCTTGCCTAGAAATTTGGCATCACACACGTTGGTTCCAGGCTCATGTTATTCCTAGGTGTTGTAATGTTAACTGGTGCCAACACACCACCTTTGGAAATTCAATGCATTCTTTGAAAAATTATGCTTACTGTTCTTTAAAAAAGAAATTCTACAATAACCACATCTGATCCAATGTCATTGATACAACATCACTGCAAAATTGCAAAATCCAAAGCATCTGAAACTCTAGATCTAATGTCATTGATACAACTTAAATGAACCTCGCCTACTCAAGGATTTTTCGCAGACCAGCCACGCACATAGCTATTGCCATTGTTCGGTGCTAATTAATTTGCCATCAGGTTTAGGCAATTAAATGTGTAGCTGAGATGTGATAAAAGCTTGTTTTCAATTAATTCCACCCAATATTTAAGTTGTTAAATTTGCAGTAATAATGCAATCTCAACTATGAATTTTAGTAGCACTTGTAGGGTTAAAAAAAGTTAACCTGCACGCTGATCAAACCTGAGCCTCATACATGCTGGCAAGCAAGCATTTGTCGCACACATCAGAGATATGCATTGCGCTAATGTATGGATTGCACGCTAGTGAGGCTATGCTAAAATGTCATAGAGAGGATATGAGGATGCACTTCTGAAGGATTAGACCAAGGTCACATATTCAAGGTTTCAATATTTACAACCATTTATAAACTACACGTTTAGTTACCAATTTATGTTTCTCATCATCAAGATGGAGCCAAGAGCATACTCATGTTTCAGTTACCTAAACGGACAATTTGATGCTTGAAACTTGTAGTTCGAACTGGCACCAGACACAGGCAGTGAACATTTGTTAGACTGGCTGCATTTAAATGAGAAGCTCATGTCATGTAAGCAGCACAAATTGAGTAAAACAGAAAGTTGGGCTCTAAAAACAGGAAACATCATGTTTCTGTTTGAAGAAAGAGACTTCAATTTTGCTCTTCGAAACCCTCAAACAAAAGCATTTTTTTCTAGTACTCATGTTTCTTTTATTTGATAACACAAGACGATAATAACTAAAGGTAGCCTTGCAAGAGCCCCCCCCCCCCGGGTGGTCCCAACAAAAAAGAACAATAGATGGCCAGAAATAATGGTGCTTGCAATTCTGTAATGAAACTCTTGGCTGAATAGAACTAGAGAATAATGTTATTAGCGACACCCACATGATATAAAGCAACACTTATTGACAAAAACAAGATTAACCAACACAGAAGGAACCAAACTGGCAACCAGCTCAGTGCCAGTAGTTTCAGTGCTTAAGAAGCAACAAGGCTCCGGAAGACAAAGAAGCAGAAATTAAAGACAGTAAAGGGAGTAACTGAAAACAGCCAGTAAAAGTAACTGCAACAAGAAAATTATGTGCACCTTCTCTCCTTAAACTACAGAAAAAAGACCATATTAAAGAAAACATGATTTTATAAGAGATGAGATCTGGTGAAAAATCCATGTGAACCTCCTATTCAAAAGTATCAACTGCTCCCGGGAAACCTGAATAGCAACTGAAGAAACTGATGACGTTATTAGGGGCAGCCACAAGTAATGAAATACCATGATTTTTTTTCAAGCAAAATATATACTTCAAGCAAGGTAATGCTTTTCAAGAGCCATTTGGCCTATAAATAGGCCTAACCAGTCCTACTGTTTTTGCAAAGCAACAAGCCCTACCTTCAAAACAATACTAGTTTTTGGGCACTTAGTACATGGATATGGCAGAAGATGGTCTGTCCAAGAAGGTCTCATCACTGCTTGAGAAGAAAGATGCTGCCAATGAAGACCCAACTGCCATAAGGAAAGAAGTAGAGGAAACCAACTCCACGGTAAGTGGCAGCGCTGAAACGGTCCTTGATGCGTTACGTTTACATAATTTGCATTCCATTTTTGTAAAGTAGCGTTGATGTGGTAAGTCAAAACGGATGAGATAACGATCCTCATATGTATTCTTTCGAGCATGGGTTTGAGAAAATCTAGGCAGTTTACCTGATTCCTATGATTTTGTTCATTGACAGCAGGTGGACAAGATGGAAACATTGGCTTCTCAAGAACCAAGGGAGTACATGTCACAAAATAAGACCACACTGGCCAGCATGGTGAAAGAAAAAATTAGGAAGGTCAGCATTTAATGGTCTATTTTCTGCATCGTATTAGGCATTCAAACTTTGATCCTAGTTCCACATAGTATTATTGTCATCAAGATATGTCATGTAATAAATTATGCCACTTGATCTGCCATATTTGCAGATCCTGGGGAAAGCTAAGCCCAGGAAGAAGAGAACTACGAAGTATCCAATCATAGGAGCTGTACTCAAATTTCATAAAGATGATGATGTGTATCCTGCAGATTCTGGACTGCAACAGCTGCACAACAAAGAGATGTAGAGATTTATCATGAATGCACCTCATGCCAAGATATCTACCTTAGTTATCTATTAATTTGCTAGTACCTATTGTCAGCTCAAGCTATCTGTCTTTACATTATATTGTGTCATCATGTCGGTCTGCTATTATGTTGTACTCCTTGGTGCAAAATGAGTTATCACATAATCTCCTATTGATGGAATTGATTGTCCATTGGGTAGTCTTTTGATGATGGTGTCTTCATTCTTTGAAGAAACAAGCTATATGTAAGCAACAAACCGTGGAAAACATATGATGTTTAAAAAAATATGATGGTTAGACTAACATGGAAAGGGAAAAATCCTCAGTGTGAGAAAGTTAAATCACTATAGCAGGAAGAGTTTACAAATCAAGTGTGTTCAAGAAGATAACTTGAACTTGATCTTCCTTTGAATTTTCTACTTTGCCTTTTTGCATTTTCTACTATTTCTATGGTTCCATATATAGACAGTACATCTGAATGGGAGGAACTGGATTTGACTCAGAAGTTAATTAACTGTGCTGCATCAACTTATAACTACAAAAGTGCCAAATCTTGTAGCCGCGTTTCAGTTGTTTAATTGGTCTGCCTAGGCAAAACAAACTTGGCCTGATGAAAGATTCCTAGGCTAACAAATCCCTCAAAGCCTATCCCTAGCCTAAAAATTTGGCATCAGACATGTTGGTTTCAAGCTCAAGTTATTCCTAGGTCTTGTAATGTTTACTGGTGCCAACACACCACCTTTGAAAATTCTATGCATTGTTTTCACAAATTATGCTTACTTTTTTTAAAAAACATAAATAGACTATAATAGCCACATCTGATCCAATGACATTGATACAACATTACTGCAGAATTGCTATGCTCTAAACAAAAATTTTCAATTCTTCTACCAAGCAATCTGAAAAGTCGACACAAATTGAAAGTAGTCACCCATCCACCTCCACCGCCAAATCATGCAGCCTCATCTCACTCAACATCTATTAATTCCTATGAATCCTTGCCTGCTACTGAAGAGCTATCTGTCTTCTTCTTCTCCTCTGAGCCCTCGCCGGCTGTCCAATACAGCTTGACAGCAAAGAGGACCTTCTCAGGTATGTTCAGGCTGTCCTCATGGTTTGCTAACAGCGTCTTCCACCGCATCCCCTTCACTGTCCTCTGTACCTTCAGCAGGATATCGACGTGGTCTCGAAGAATCACGGTCCCCTCCGGGCGCAGAATTCGATCCATTTCCAGCAGGATGTCCTCCATTTTGCACCTGTGCCGAATTCAGAGATCATATTGTCAGGCATCAGACACACCACAATTTGCACCATTCAGTAAAATAGTATATCTAAGGAAAAGAACAAAATTTAATTCTCCACAACATTCTTTTACGAAAAAGATTTTGTCGTTTTGAGTCCACCGTACCTGTCCTTGTAGAGCGTGAAGATGCCATTGGCATGTATAAGGTCATATGTTCTTGGGTAAGTTGAGAATGCCTCACACCTGAAGAGGAAGAAGAGCAAGATGTTAATAAACAAAAAAAAGAGAACTTTTGCATCATACATTCTTGCTTCAGATCACTGAGAAGTTGAGAACTAATGCTGCATACGAAATATGAAGTTTATAAATTTCGTTCAGAAAAAAAAAAGATCACAACCATTTCCAACACGATTCAAGAGTTGACAAGGATTTTGTTCAGGAAGCGAGTGGACGGCAGGTGAAGGCACCGTGACCTGAACCTACCAGTCGTGGTACATGCCGATGAGCCCCCTCTCGTACACCACGCCGAGGGTGGACAGCTCGGCCGCTGTCGGCACGACGTTCATGACCCACGACTTGGGCGAGAAGATCGCCGCCGCGAACCCACCAACTCCGGCGTTCATGTCCATGATGTTCCGGTACCGCTCGCTGTTGAGCTT
Source organism: Sorghum bicolor (assembly GCF_000003195.3). Classification (NCBI taxonomy): domain Eukaryota; kingdom Viridiplantae; phylum Streptophyta; class Magnoliopsida; order Poales; family Poaceae; genus Sorghum; species Sorghum bicolor. The sequence continues at coordinate 65,862,177 of NC_012874.2, read as the reverse complement.
ATAGTTCACCTTCTTGTACGCCGCCACATGCCGCTCCCACCGCCGGTTCTCCTCCTCGTACGACTCCGTCGTGAAGCCCGGCACGGCACCGGCAGATATCCGCGGTGGCACGGCCGTTAGCCGCGCTGGGAATGGCTGCAGCTCGCCGGCGCCAGAAGTAGCCGGCGGCGTGACGCAGGTCTCCATGTTCTTGTACCTGAAGAACCAAGAAGCAATCGAGAAGTCAATCAAATTAATGGTCAGAAGTCATGTCGGGATGAACGGTGTCCGTTTGATTTCTGATCGGACGGATGCCGTGGAGTGGTAAAAGAATGTGGAAATTTTTACCAGACGTCGTCGGGGTTGGCGTCGTGGCACGTCCGGACCGGCGGCCTCGCCGGGCACCCCGCCGCCGAGGGGTCGAGCTGCTTCCGCCAGATGCCGATCTCGCGGACCTCGGTGACCTTCTCCCAGCAGAGCATGGCGGCGTACTCCTCGATCCGCTGCTGCTCGGCGGAGAGGTCCGCCTCCGTGCGCTCCCAGGCCTTGTGGTTCGTCTTCCAGTTGATCGGCGGGCCGGAGAGCACCCAGTAGCCGCCTGGCCGGAGCACGCGGTCGATCTCCATCATGTACATCCCGTCTGCGAGAACGAAACGCCCGCGTCAGAGTTCTTGTGCATCGGAGGCCATGGCGATCCCCCGGCCGTTCGAGGAGGAGGAGGAGGAGGAGGCGACGTCGCTCACCGTTGCCGCCCCAAGGGATGAGGCACCGGGAGCAGTGCGCCATGTCGAAGGAGCGCGGCGGGAACGGGAGCTTGACGGAGCCGAGGACGCCGATGAAGGCCGGCACGCCGCGCTCCAGCGCGAACTGAACCTGCGCCTCGTGCGAGTCGCGCGGCGCGAACGACATGGCGATCACGCCGCGGGCGTCCAGGTACGCGCCCAGGCTCGCCACCTGCACGCAAGAACGCAAGGACGTCGTCGAGGTGACCCATCAGGAAGGGAATGAACCATGATTTGGGCGTCGATGAGGTCGTCGGGACAGGTGCTTACGCCGCATCCGGTGTCGAGGACGGTGCGGACGTGGCCGCCGGCGAAGGGGACGATGGAGCCGAGCTGGTCGATGTACTTGTCGGCGCCCTGCGGGAACTGGGTGCCGCCGCCGGGGAACCGGAACACGGCGCCCTCGTACTGGACCCAGTTCTGGACGGCCTTCTCGACGGTGAGGCTCTTGTACGGCGCGTTGGCGAAGGGCACGTAGTCGCGGCTCCGGGGCCACGGGAACGGCGTCACGTACCCGGGCGGCGCCGGCACCAGGCACCGCAGCCGGTCGCCGTCGGCGGGGCAGTGCCGCTCCCGGTACACCATGTTCTTGCGGGGGAACTTCATGGCGCGGTCCTGGTCGTGGCACGGCGTGTGGTCCGCCAGCGCCGCCGCGCACGGCGGGAACGTCGGCGGCGGCGCGTCGGCGCTGAAGGGCAGCGACGTCGACGCGTTGATGCCCGCCGCGCCGCCGTGGTGCGTCTCGAAGCTGTGCTCCGCGGCGACGGCGGCGGACCCGTCGCCGCAGGCCGTCTGCCTGGTCACCGCGGCGGCGATGCGGTCGCCCTTGCCGTAGCCGCTGCGCTGCCACGCGCCGAGCACGTAGAAGAAGCAGCACAGCGCCATGGCCACCACCAGGCTCAGCGGGCTCCGCGCCCCCGAGCTGGCCTTGTTCGCCATTGCCATCCTCGCTCTCCCCCCCTTGTCGATGCGATCAACCGATCTGCAATCATCGAGAACGTAATTGGAACAGGGATTCGAAACTCGAAAGTCGATTTCTACCTAGAAATTTTTAAAAATGCATGTGCAAATGTACTATTAGAAAAATCGGAGTTGAGCGTAATGCGAACCTGATTGCGATGGCGAAGGTTGGATTCGATCAATTAATCAACGAAGTGGTAAATGTAAACGCTGTCCTTGCATCTGAAATCTGAATATCTGATAGAACGATGTGGAGATAGAGGAGAAGGGGGGGAGATGCAGTCACACAGAGTAACGAGAAGGAGAGAGAACCGGATCTTGGAAGCAATCCGCGAGAGAGAAGTGGGCCGAAACATGAGTAGAATGGAACAAACAAAGAAACAAACAAAACACTTTTTTTTTGTTTTGATTTGAAAATTAGGTGATATACGAATATTCAAATGGGACTGTCCCAATTTCAGAAATTTGTATATAGTAGAATAAAATGCTCAAAACCTCAATTTTTATGACCTCAGTTTTTATGGATACCAGAAAGGCAACATGCGGCAACTAAGATTGGACTCTTCTTCATGTTTTACTCGTCACATGTCCTATTCCTTCATAAGCATTTATTGTCACTGGAAATAGTATTCACCATTAGATCATATTCATGAGTTCTGTAAAACAATTCCCTATTTTTATTTTTTAGTAAAAACACCTCGAAAGTACCTAATATTTTTTTCAAAAACTTGAAGACCATCTCCAAGAGTTTCTAATAATCCAGTCCTAAAATATAGTAGACAATTCTATATTAAGAATCCTATATGATTTCTAAATTATTCTGACCATTTTGTTATATTCTTGTCTTGTACATTTGTATCAGGAACTATTTTCTACTCTTTATTCTTTCTACACCCTTCCACCTTTAGATTGGCCCATAAACATGCGTGGAGAGAGAAGATATGCGTGACTCGAAAGCACATAACTTTTCACGGAACATGTGACTTTTTCCATATTCTAAAACATTAGGAGGATGGATTAGAAGTTATTGGACAGGGTTTTTTCTCATCTTGCTAAAAACCAAGAATTAGGAAGGGATTTTGGGAACGCTTGGAGATGCTCTGAAGAGGGAAAAAGTGCACTCCTAGTTTCTTATAAAAATAAAAAGTTATTAAATATCCTCTCCAATTAGTGTAATACCCAATTTTAAGGACAAAATCAGATATGCACCATATGTGAGTTTTACAAGTCAAATCTCACATATAGCTACAAATAAAGGGTAATATCATAAGATGCATAAATTATATAACGTACATAATAAATTAGAGATAACCTTAAGCAGCTTATAGCGGAAGTAACTCCAAACTTCGGGTATTAACTTCACTCTACAGGATCCAACTGACTGGTTGATCACAAGCCTAAACTTCTCCTGAGGTTTGGGGAAAATAGCAAGAGTGAGTCCATGTCGAACTCCACAAGTATAGCAACTAGATTGTATAGCTCCCACAATCTCATGATCATTGTGACATAAATAATGTAGAGTATTAAACAACAAACGATGAGCATATTTAACACACAGGAATCATTACCCTTAATGTAGATGTCCCCAAGGCCGCTCCTGACCGTGAGCTCGGCTAGTATACTAGTTTTAACACTCTGCAGAGGTTGTACATCTTTACCCATGAGTCATGATTTACCCTTTCGCCCGAGGTGATTAGCCTCTTAACCCACTTCCAAGGAAGGTCGGCAGGGATCACTATGAAGCCTTTCAAAAAGTTCGTCTAACATGTTAGGGCCGCAAGGCTTCCTTTGCGCGCAGATATAGAGCCCCCCTTCCGATGGCACAATGACTCGCAGCCTATACACATACAGATAGAGGCCACACTATACCCAAAATGGTTCAGCCACTCCGCCCTTTCGGGTAACCTCTAACAAGCTAGAAAAGGTCTTCATACTGAGCTAAAGTCAGAGCCATTATAGCCCTCATGGTTGCACTGTTGTCCCAGGTGATCACGTACAGACAAATTATCATGTGGCTAAAAAGTCATTTTTATCATTTATTACTTAACATTAATCTAGTCACAGGATCATGTCACAGGATCATGGTCACAGAAATAAAACCCAAATGCTATACTTGCCTTAATCCAAATGCTCTTGCTGATCTCACTGGTCTTACTAGTTGCCAAGGCTCTGATCTTGATCACTGAAGCACTCTTGACCACCACGAATTGCTCACCGACTAATTCCGATCATCGATCACAAACATACGGCAACAAACATACACGAAGCAAACAAGGCTACAATTAGAACAGTACACCAATCATATAAAAATAGTATGAAAAGTTTATAAAAAGATTCTACGCATCGCTACGATCACACGAACGTAAAGATCACGAAAATCGAAGCTAAAACGGAAAAGTTATGAATTTTCTAAGATTTTATATAGAAAAATAATTAATTAAAGTCACGAAATTATAAAGTTTCAAACTGAGAAAACAGTGTTACTAACATGTAGATATTTCAAAGACGAGTCTAACACAATTTGAATGGGTCAAAACGAAATTAAAATGAATATTTTATGACCAAAAGAAAATCAGTGGCAAACTTGTAATTTCCATAGCGATTAGTGCTGGCCGGTTCGGAAACAAATAGCGTAAACCAGATAGACGCTTTGGAGCGGGTTCATTTGGAAATACTTCATAGAAATACCTAGATTAAGTTAAATTATATTTGAGTTACAAAATCGAGATAAAACTAATTTTATTTTTTTTGAAAATGTAAATTAATACACACTAAATAATATTACCGTCGAGAGTTTTATATTACAAAAGAAATAGTCACAAGCTTAATTTATTTTAATCAAGGGAGATCATATTAATGTTTGCTTATAAAATATCATGGCGCAGAACCTATGTTTGCTTTTAATTTAGAAAAGTGGTAGCATGCACACTAATCAAATTAGTAGCTAATTTATTTAACTCAGAAACATGTGACGTGATTATCACTGAATTGGAAAGGAGGTTGGGCTGACCATTAATCATTATGTCACTTGCGGCATGCAACGGAGCAAGCTGGTTGCACGGTTCCTTAGGCATTGATGACCAGACCTGCTGCTCAAACGATTCTCCACCTCCGTGATAAGAATAGCGATAGTAGATGGATCAGCAATGCTGGGACGATAAAGAGGGGAAAAAATTGATTTACTACCTAGGGATTCCTAAATCTGGGGCTTCTTTATGGTAGTTTTGGTGTGTGCTTAACCAAGAAGTTGGTACATATATATATATATATAGGGAGAAAAACTCGTCACATCCACATCAATTAGCAATATGGTACTAATTGATGTTGAAATCTCCATCTTTACTAATAGGCCTAATTAATTATTAAAGCCCATTAGTAAATAAAACATTTGGTCTTTGAATCATGATGACGTTGGATTTGAGTAAACTGAAGAAATTATTATTTTCGAAATTAATTATTTTCATGGATAAAATAATTCTAGAAAAGTCCAGAATTAGTAGTTAAGTCACGAAAAATACTCCGAAAGCTTCGAAAATTTGAGAAAAATTCTCAGAGATATTATAGAACATGAGGAATCCAAATAAAGTATTTGGAGCTTATGATGAGATAATTTGGGGCATCTAAAATTAGATTTATGCTCATAGAAAAGGCTAGAAAAATACCCAAGAAGTTTGTAGAGATTGCTTAATGGACGAGAAACTCAAACGAGGGACTTAGGTTTGAAAGAAAAGATTCTGAGAGACCCTGACCGAAATCTTAAGCTAAGAAACAAGGAATTTGATTGTAGAAAAAGATAAATACGTGTCGAATAAGGAAGATCGATCTACTAAATGTATTTTAAATATTTTTCTTACTATCAACACACAAAGGAGCAATAAGCAGACATCACCCAAAATCATATGCATCAGCATGTATACACAACCATGTTGCTAAGCCTTATAATAAAATTTAATCTAATGAAAAATATTATTTTTTTCCTATATTTTCATGAGCACAAAAAAATACAAAACTAAATCGATTTTCATCTATTTTGAAAGGAGCAAATTTTAGGGTGTTACAATTAGTGCGGTAACTTTTAGGTGTTGAGAATTAAAATCAACTCAAAGAGGCTCTTCATATCCTCTTCTACTGATATAAAGAGAGACTTTAGTGAAAAAACTTCAACAGATTATTCAATCAGATATTTAAACATTGTCCTCCTTTATTCTAAGTTTCTCGTCGCTAAATAAGGAGGCCAAAGCTATGTCTCTAGAGTGTGCATAAGATATAGAAAACTTATTGGAGGGTGCAAAAAATATAGAGAGGAATTTTATTGAAGTGGGTCTCCAAAAATATAGAGGATAGTTTTGGAATTGAACTCAAGTTATATATATATTGCTCAAAAAAAATATGAAAAAAACGCAATTGAACTCCTGATTTGCCTACTATTTGCTTATAGCAGCAGATGGTCACTAAACTTTGGAACTCCAACCCACAAAACGTATACATAATTAATTTCAGCTTCCACCAACACCTAACTATATCTTCATGAAGTAGCTAAGAGAATTCAATATTTATAATGATCTTAATCTAACTATTCAGTTATATACTTCTTGTAAAAGGAAAATCTAAAACAAAAAACTATATATATTGAGCTACATACCCACAAAAACATGGATACACGCATCTTCTCAAATGAATCAGTTCACGCCAGTGGGTGTTATTTACCAACTGAAATATGACTCTTATTTGCAAGTTCGTTGGTCCGAAATCATGAGTTTCGCGTTCTACCTAAATACAAACATGTGTTTTGTATTTATGTAGCAGCTGCAAAAATCATGAGTAACATGCAAAAATCATGTAGCAGCATCCATCTTTCATATGCAGCTAGGAACAATTTTTGATTGCCTATAGTTAAAGTAGATTTTCTATCTTTCTCGCACATACATGAAGAATATTTATCGTTGGAAAAAAATGATATGGGATATTGAGCAAACAGTGGTGGAACCAGGGCCTGGCGACCCTGGACGTCTGCCGAGGCTCCTCTGTGGCTGCAACTACACAAAAGAACTAGAGAAATCACACATGACACACCACAAAGATGGATGCTAGCAGCTTATGTCTCGTGACTGAGTAATATACGTACGTACGTATTTCCCAACTTGGATGCTGAGAGTAGTTCCAAAACGGTGTGTGAAGGGAGAAAAGCCTGGTGAATGAAGCTCATTAATTAAGTGAAAAGCTGGTGGTGCTTAAATTAGATCGATAGAGCACACTACATTGTCTGCGTGCTGTTTTGCTATCCGGTAAGATGATGTGTACTGTTAGGGCAGTCTCGACTCAAAAATTATGAGATAGTTTTCATACTCGTCAAGTTATGTGCACAAAAAAAATTATATACTCCAGTGTACGGTTTGTTTAACATAGATTGTTATCTATATCTCGACTCATTTTAATTGAAAACATTACTGCAATCAAATAATTCTTGTGTGTAAGGGCAAAGTGGAGATGGCCTTATGGCTCATTACGGCTTATCGCTAGCAACTTCCCAGGGTTAATTACCCACTCCTCGAAGCGCTAATGGCCAACATTTGTGGCCCCGAATTTCAGCATGCAAAGGTCACCAACACTGTAGCCCTTGCGACTATAATACACTGCACAGGCTGTCCTGGGTTCCGATGTGCAAAACCCATGAAGAAGATACGGAGGCAGACGAGAATAAAGGGGAGAGACTGAGTAACAAGAAGGCGAGACACTAGTAGAGAAGAGACTTTTCATTCTATATGTTGCATTTCAATCCTGGTTAGAGCCACCAACCAGGACCAAAGGTCCAGCCGGGATTTTATCCTGGCATTTGAGTAATATATTAAAAAAATATGGTCTTCTTTAAAATTATTTCACGTGGTAAGATTTAGAGTATCTTAATATGAGTATATAAACATATTCAAATTGATAAACAAGTATGAACACATACACAATGTTGTTTATTGAAAATGGAGTAACTACACGTACGTGTAGAAAGGAATATATATATATATATATATATATATATATATATATATATATATATATATATATATATATATATATATATATATATATATTCTACACCCTAGGTGTACAATACTATTCTACACCAAACTCAAACTCTTATACTGAGCAAAATTCAGTATTATTCAATATTCGTGTTTCTGTATTGTTCAGTATTTCGTGGTCCTGGCTGTACGACTCGATAATACTGAACGTTGTTCAGTACATCTCAGTATTTTTTTTGCTTAGTTTTGACTTGCGGTACGGTGTAGAATAATATTCTACACTATATATATAATTGAACAACTTTGGAGCTACAGTGCAATCAGAAAATCATGAAATGGTAGGAGGCCCTAAAATAGAAATGGTCAGAGTAGAGGATGGTGGCAGATCGGAGGAAACATGTCCATCGCGGCCGCCCTTGCCTGCCTCTGGTATGAAGCTGCCATGGGATACGGCTCCTTGGCTGTGGTGCCACCGGTGGAGGGTGCCAACCATGTTGTCTGTCTCTGTCACCGCTGTGGTCGCTGTAGAACTCGATCCGTGGTCACTGTAGAACTCGATCCGACTCAAGACTGATGCCATCTTCTCTAGCATCAACCTCACTGTGGGGTTCTACTGCTGTGGACCGGCACCTCCGGCCGCCATGCTGCACCAGAGCTCCTTCCCATTGGGTACTACCAGGGGTGTCAACAACTGACAGCGCTCTCAGCCCCGACATGGAAAGTGGGTGTCTTCGCATTGCTCCCACCAGAGATGTGGCTGCAGTCTTTTTCCATGCTGACCATGGGCCGGGTGGTTCTAGACCCAGGAAGACAGATTGGTTAGTTGGATTTGATGAAGGAGAGAAGACGGAAACAGAGCAAGGAGAAGAGACAGGCAAGGGAGTCATCATGGGGAAGGAGGAAAGGGAAAGGACGGTGGTATTCTCCTCGCCGCGGGAGTTGCTGTGGGGAAGTAGAAAATAACCGTGGTTTTCTGTTCATGTGGCCCCATTTAGGTGACGTGGGTATAGAAGATAGGAGATGACTGCCTCCTTCAAAACCTCAAGTGTTTGAAATAGGTCCATTTCATGCTCGTGTCTGTTACTGTAGGGGGCCTATTTCGGTAAATAATTGTCTGTATAATATAAAGTAGGTTCATATAAATTTATGAATCAAGATGGTGGAGAAGGAACGACGCATTCATTCGAGGACAGTGCACTCCCATGTATGCCTAGGTTCAGTCATTGGGGAATATGTCAATAGTGAGGACATGAGCAAAGAGCTCCTGCTTGATGATGACGGGGAGGAACATGGGACACTACTTGGTGCAACGGGATGAGGGAGCTGATGTTGATGCCGGTCATCACATGCCACTTAAGGGTGTGGACCTCGTCATCTATATGAGCACATTCGTCCTCATGGCACACATGCTTGTCCATAGCAGCCATGCATGTGCATTCATCATTTGTGGTAGCCTGGTGGGCACATTTGTCGTCCGTGGCTTTGGGCACTTCATTTGCAGGAGAGGCCTAGACCTGATGATATTAGGAGATGGTGGAACAAGCAAGGGTAGCTAGTGGCATCAAGGTGAAGCAGCGTGCAGAAGCAAGGACTCTGGATTGAGAACCACTCAAGATACCATTCTGACATAGTTTTGGTTTAAAACACAACATATGATAGCATTCGTGTGGCACTTCTATGTGAAGATGGCATGAGCAGCATGTATACATGCTAGGCGCTAAATTAACAGAATTACAGGATCCTAATAGCTGGTTCTTGCCACGGATAGCCAACACATCTTCTAACAATAATGGGCACTCTTGTTACACATATAGTGTCTCTATTATTTCAACTTCGCCAACATCTCACTCCTCCTTATGTCATATGGTAAGAAACACATATCACTATGGTAATTTCAATCACAGTCCTGTGCTCATGATTGGAGATTTAAAGGAATGAGGAATAGCGAACAAGACATGAGTTTCGATACAAACTAAATACCTAATCTAATAGGCTGACATCAATATCATTGTTTTGCCCAATTTATGAAGTCCAAAGTTTCAATTTTGAGGACTGAGCAAACATTCCAAGCATGAAGTAGATGCTAATGAAGTGTGATAGGTTGTTGTTCATGGAACAATGACAACTTAAATGTATATGTCTCTATCATTTCAGTTTGCACCGACATCTCACTTCTTCCTATGTGATGTTCCTGCTACTGATGAACACATATTCACAAATAGGATGTGCTGAAATGTGAGTCTCCTCTACTAGTTCTTCTAGGCATGTATATATATGGGCTTCTATTCTTCCAAAGTACTACATATTTTTTCGTGCATGTACAAGCTGCAAAAATTATGAGTGTCAAGCTACAATGCCTTCCTAGACATCTAATAGGCATGTTTAATATTGTTACCTGCCCAAATGCAGCTCATCGTCACATAGAAATTCAATATGCAAGTTTTGCTTGGAATGATGGCCCATTGTTTGTTTGATACCTAGATCAATGGGACCTCATGTGTCATGCCCATGACACACTAACCTCATGCATGAGTCTTCAGACCTTGAGATAGTTTCGGTATAACCTGCAACATGATACACTCGTCGTCCTGGAATGTTTTAGGATAAAAAATATCCTAAGAATCTTGATGTCTTAACTCTTGGACACTAGATTGAGCCTATATCATCCTAGATTGGACCTACATATCGACGTACATGCTTCCAAATATAATGCAGCTTGGAACAAATTTTAATTACCTATTGTTAAAGTTGGTTTTCTATCTTTCTCAGGCAAAATAGACAAGAAGATATGGTATTGATCATTTCACACAATGAACGTGATAATTTGTCTAATACCATTATAAATTCATTGTTTTTACAGTATCACACATTGAATATAATAATCATTTATCTCGTTTAATGAGAGAGAATGTCTGACGACTAACAATTTTGTCCATGTTTTTGGCCTCTCACTCCTGTAGGATATCATCAAAGTACAGGTTGTACATATGGATGCTCACATACTCTGCCGGTCACTGCACCACTGGAGCTCCAACCAAAGTAGTGGTAAAAGTCGTACTGGATTGCAACATTGTGACCCCGAATCTCAGCATGCATAGGTCAACAACTCTATGGCCTTTGCCAACTATAATACACCGTACCTGCAAGCTGCTGGGTTCTGATGTGCAAAAGCCATGAAGGAGATGTGGAGGCAGAGGAGAATAAAGGGAAGAGACTGAGTAATGAGAGTGAGAATGTGATCTTGGAAGCTGGGCGCCAGAGGGAAGAGGGTCTGAGAAACAGGAGTAACTTGGAACAAACAAACAAACAAAAAAATATTTTTGCTTTTCAAAATTGGGAGATATATGAATATTCAACTGGGACTGTCCCAATTCTAGCCAGAAACTTTATGGTAGAATAAAATGACCAAGACCTGAATTTTTATGGATACATACTAGCATGATGACATGCGTAATTGGACAGCTAGTATATACTTCCATTTTTATGCAACTAAGGTTGCACCCTTGTACATGTTTCTAAAGTAAGTGGCTTCATTAGTATTTATTGTCACTAGAAATAGTTATTCCACCATTGGTAACTTGCACACAATATTGACCATGTACCAATAAAAGATTCAGTCTTTAGAAAAAAAATACCACTGAAAGATTGAATTATAGAAAAATACCATTGAAAGGTTCCTCTGTTGTAGCCCATTAGCACATCTGTTAAGTCCATGTTAACTTGTATTGCAAATTCATTTGAGCAGCCTCCAGAGCTTATTCTGACAGAAGGCGCCTCAGTTAAAAAAACAGTAGACACTTTTTGAACAGCTCTTCAGACTTGATTCCAGTAGCAGAACAGAAATTTCAGTATGTATATAACAAAAATTTTAGCATGGTTTCTCCAGGAATTTCAGCACCGCATAGCAGATTTCACCGTAAAGTACATAACTAATTGTTCACATCATGATTTAAGACAAGTACAAGTTATAATAGTTCCACACATAGATTGCATATATAAGATCGACCGCAGTTCACACAGTAAAGTACTAATATAGCTAATTCATCTACTCAATGAGCTGTCGGAAGGGAGGAGCACAGCTGTAGGGACTTGGTGCAGGCTGCATTGCTCCCTCAGGTTATTGCGTGCAGGCTGGGTTGGGCTAGGAATCATGTCGTCACCACTACGAGATAAGTGGAAATAAACTTGCTCTATGCTATACGTACCTTGCGTCTAGCATTTCAACTTCCACTAATAACTGACTGCTCCTTATGTGCCGCTGACATTTCAGCTTGCACCAACATCTCAATGTTGCTATATATTGAGAAACACATCGCACTAAGATGATTTCAATCGTGGTTTGCATGTCCACAATTGCAAGCCTCCTTTATTTGCTGATCTGGTCATGAATGGACTGATCTGGTCATGAATGGACAGATATATATACTTCTTCCAATCATATCAAGTACACTATGTGTTATTGGCTTGTACGTTTGTACAAGCCTCAAAAATCATGAGTGCCATGCTGCACTTGCTCCCCATCATTGAAGAGGCATGTTTTAATATTCTTAGCTTCACCAATGCATTTCTTACCTTTGCTTATAATTTTGTTATGCAAGATTTGCTTGGAATGATTGGTCATCATTTCGATCATACCATATGAGTCATGCCCATGCATGACGCACTAATAGTTGTGGTTTCTATGCACAAACCACATTTCCCGGCAATTGATTATTTGTTGTTAGCAATATTTATGAGACTTTATACTTTGGAGTAGGCTTCAAAGCAATCATAACTTCCATCCTCGTGTCCTCTTGCTTATTATTTAGGAAATTCGTTATATGCCACTGGAAATTTTCTTGGCTCCCTATCTATCTTTTATTTTTTTTGTGATATATTTGTGAACAATGTATAGTACTTCTTTGTTAAAATCATCATTTTTTAAAAGGTTATATACAAAAATATGTTGTTATGCAAGTTTCTATAATTTTCTAACCAAATTTAGATATTATTACAATAATATAGAATTTCCTAACCAAGTTTAGACATTATTACAATTATTGTATGGTAATTTGGAGATAGAAGGATGCCACCAAAATTATCCTGTACCTAGGAAGTCAGCAGTGAAAGCCTGTCGAGCGCCTGGGGCACTCGGCGAAGCCACATTTGCACTTGGCAAAGAGCTTCTTTGCCAAGTGCTTGGAAAAAACACTCGGGAAACCATTTGACACTCCACAAAGAGGTTGTTCTGCCGTAGTGAGCAGCGGTGGTGGTGGTGGTCACAAGCCCAGTGTTTAGCCTACCGGTTGAAACACAAATCGCCACAAACTTAACATCTGAAGTGTAAAGCCCAATGCCCCTTTCTGAACAGTTAGTTTCATCTTCACCACACTTTTTCACTACTACATAAAAGATTTTACGAGGCGTTTTGAAATTTGCTTGGTGGCGGACAAACTTTTGAACCGCCTCGGTTAATACTTAGGATTAACCGAGGCGGTAACTTTTTACTAACCGAGGCGGTTACAATCAACCGCCTCGTAAAATCGATTTACTGAGACAGTTCATGGTCCAACTCGATTAAGGATCATATATAACTAAAACCCAGGGTTACTCACCCATTCCAAAATCCCAGCCCATTCTCCGAGCCGACCGAGGCCTCCGTCCCTCTCCCTCTCCCTCAACCACACCGACGCCCCTCTCCATGCTCCCAAGTCCCACCATGACAACACACTTGCTCCCTCCAACCATGTCGGTGGCAGATCCCAAGAGATGGCAGCGCGGCAGCGGTAGGGCAGGCTATAGGTGTGGGAGGGCTCAACCTCGTGGGCACGGGCATGCATGGCTTGGCCGCTCGGTGCAGCGGCGTGGCTTTGTAGGCTACATGCACGTGCAAGGATACAGCATGGGCCGCAGGCACGGTGGCGTGGTTTCCTTCCTCCACGGCAATGCAGGCAAGGTGACGCTCCTTCTCCGGCAAGATCCGCGGCATTCCCCTCCTTCCCTAGCCAGAGTCCCAATGGTGACAGATCCGTCTAGCGCGGGTCTTTAGCGATGGGGCACGCGCGTGGCCCCCTCAGACGACGGTGGCTCCTCCGAATCAAGCTCGATCCCCTGGTGGCGGCAGAGGCATCGAGCAGGGGTGTTAGCGGCAAAGCCCAAATCCAGGCCCGGTAGGGCTATGGGCATTTTTTTTGTTTTTTATTTGATTTACCGAGGCGGGCATCCGCCTCGGAAAAGTTCTCATTTAGCGTGACCTTTCGTCTGAGGCGGTTGTGATGCCCGCCTCGATAAATCGAATATGCCCGCCTCAGAAAAGTTTTTATGTAGTAGTGTTTCCGGTATATATCTCACAACAACAACAGCAAAGAGGCCGGAGCAATCCCTTGTAGTAGGGATTAGGCACTTGTAGGCTTGGAGCTACAATTTGATTCAATACACTTGCAACTTTCAATTTGACTCATAGAGCCGAGCTAGAAGCTCTTATTTAGTAAATTTAATTACTCAAGCATTTCACTGCGCACCTTGGCGGTGTCATGCCATTTGGCTACCGCTCCATGCTCATCCACGCTGATGACTCCCATGGCGGCTTCACCAAGGCAGAGCACATGCGCCGAGCCGCAAATAGAAGCCGGAACCGAGCATCCACGATGCTTCTGTGTTATTCCAAAGGTCTACTAGCTCAGACACCGGCCCCAACAGGCTCACTCCACTATGTCCAAGTGAACTACGTACCTCATGGAGCGCGCCATCGGGACTCCTCCATTTATTTGTCACCATCGCGGACACTGGCAGCGACCTCACCTGACGCAGTGCAAGCCGTTCAAGCTCTGCTTCGTGCAGGAAACGCCCATCTACGACACCGCCACCTCGCCAAGCTCTTCTCCCCCGTTTCAATTTCCCAGCAGGTCCTACGGCGATGGCCTGCCATCAAGAGCCGCAAGCCCGCAACTGCACTGCTAGCGCACCCTGCAGGTACCGCTACGCCTACGACCGGCAACGGCGCATACTCTGCCGGCGTCCTAGGAATGGAGACGATCACGTTCGGCTCTAGCCCCAGTTCGCCCAGCCAGCGTCGTCTCCGTCGGCGGCATATCACGTTCAGCTGCCGATCGAAGCGGCGTCGACAACCGCGGCCTCTTGTACAACTCCACCGGCACCGTCGGCTGAGGCATCGTGTCCCTCGTCGTGGTGCAGTTTGGCGTCGGCAACTTCTGCCTCACCGACTTGTTCAACACCAGGACTCTAGGCAGCTCTGTGTTGGTCACCTCCGACGCCACTTGTGCAGGGATACAACCCATCGAGGTACTACGTACGTCTCCTTCGAGGGCATATCGCTCGGCGACGCCCGCTTGCCGATTCCGAATGGCACCTTCGCCCTGAGCGCTGATGGCTCCGGTGATGTCCGGCTTGGCCGGCCGGGAGCTCCTGTTCACCGGCCGGAGCCAGAAAGCGTGGGCTGCAGTCCAGCACTGATAACCGATGCAGCCTGAGTAATATATTTCTAATTAAGAGCTTCTGGATGAGGTTGAATAGCCATGTTCAAACTTGCAATACTATTTATAGTTGAAGATCTAGCGGCTAAATTACTTCGCTATCTTGACTCTGCACCTAGCTTTTGACAATGGCATGAATACACATAAGAAATGACAACAGTAAGGACTACATGTAGATTGTCATCAGCTTCTTATCGAAAGCTATATTTAGATCTACCAAACACATTCTGTTATATGCATCCTTCTTGAGCACATACTGACATAGATATATATGGTCATCAGGATCGTCAACATTCTGTTTTCAGCTGATCTTTTTAGCATAGTCATGATCTGGTGCCGTATGCAATCTATGATTTTTCCAACATTTTTAGTGCCCTACAAATACATGAACAAATTAATCATGCTTAACTTTGTTTATTTATGATGAGAGGCAAAATAGTCATTTTCAATGCAAAACAATATTTTACTCTGTGGTTATAATTTTTTTGGGTATTTATATGAATTTATATCTATTTTATAAAAGTATTTTGTTAGGCATGGTGTTCACCAACCAATTTATCAAGAACTAGAGTGTCTTTAGAAATCGCTCGAAAATAGATGTCCGCTAGCAAAGAGCCATCACTTGGTATATCCAACGGTAAATTTTGACTTAGGCCTTGTTTAGTTCACCCCAAAATCCAAAAAGTTTTCAAGATTCTCTGTCACATCAAATCTTACGACACATGCATGAAGCATTAAATATATACGAAAACAAAAACTAATCACACAGTTTGACTGTAAATCGCGAGACGAATCTTTTGACCATAGTTAGTCTATGATTGGATGATATTTACCACAAACAAACGAAAGTGCTACAGTGCCGAAATCCGAAATTTTTTCGGAACTAAACAAGGCCTTATGTATATATAAAAAAGCTATAATGTCTTACAGTTTGGAAGCCCTGGTGCGCATGCTATAAATGTTTTGATGAGCCAGAGCCAGTGAAACAATAAATAATGTCTTTACCGGCTCCAAGTATTTGAAAAAGGTATCTTATTGCTAAAGTTCACAGAGGAGCTAGAGCTGACCCAAGCTCTACCAAAACATATCTTAATAGCATTATTGACATCCTTTTTGTTTGCCTAATGTTAAAGTTTTACCAACAGCTCTCTACATTAGGCTTTCTCTAGCTATATAGTTGACATTATGATTTGGTATTATGTATTGGAACTTTTCTGTGTTGATTTTTTGAACTCTCGTATTAAACCTTTTTATTTTTATTTATTTTCTTTTCCATTTTTTATTTGATATCAAAAGGTAATTTGAAGTATAACTTTGAATCTCCCTCTACTACATGACGAAGCTTCAATCATTTTTTCCTTTGGAATGCGAAGATTCAATCCTTAGCAACATAATGGAGTCATTTTTAACAATGGTGCTTGTTGTTAAGAGACAAACTGATACAAAGGTATTTCTATGTCATTTTTTTTCCAATTATTGTGGTAATTTCTAGGTGTTGAGAATTTAATTTGAAGACTTCATTTGTTGCCCAAATACTAAAATAAGATAATAGGTAAAGTCATTTCCGATAACATAACAATGTTAATTGTACAATTGTGTCTTTCTGAGATGGTCCCACCGATGAAAGGAAGCATTCCTGAAAAGGGTACACTATTTTTACAACTTAATCATGGCTAATGAACCATAGTGCATTTTGATGCCTTGCCCATCTGCATGTGAGAAAGGAAGAATTCGAAATTGAACATATGATTTGATTACTCTTTCTTTATAACAGCAGGAGGTCACTAAGCTTTGGAACCCCAACCAACAAGATATATGTTTAATTTCAGCTTCCACCAACATCTTAGTTATCTTTGTGAAGTAGCTAAAGGACATCAGTATGTTTACGATGATTTCAGTGTAACGATGATTTCAATGTAACTATTTAGCTATACACTCCTTGTAAAATGAAAATCCAAAAAAACTATTGAGCTACCTACCCAGAAAAAGCATTCATCTTCTCTAATGAATCAGTTAAGCTCAGGGGGAGTTGTTTATGGACTGAAGCATGACTCTTATTTGCATGTTTATTGGTACGGAATCATGAGTTTGGTGTGGTACCCAAGTACAAACATGTGTTTTGTGTTCCTGCAGCGGCTGCAAAAATCATGACTAGCATGCTATATACTTCCTTCCACATCATCAGCAAGGCATGCACATGCTTCCAAGTGCATTGATGCTAGAACAGTTTTTAATTCGCTATAGTTTAAGTAGGTTTTCTATCTCTCTCACATAATTACAAAGGCGATGGAAAAAATTTGTAGATACCATAATAAAACTGTGGTTGTTTGCTACGTCACACAACAACTCTGAATATAATAGTCATTATCTGACTTTTTAAGAGCAAATGTGTGATAACTATCGATTGTGTCCTTGTCTTTGTCCTCGAACTCCTGCCGGAGATGTTAAAGTATAGGATTTTGGTAAGCTGTATCATAAAGGAAGAAGGGTATGTATGGCTAGCCTATCACTTTTGCCGACTCCTTGAAGGCTTGAATCCTTAGCCAAAAAAATCCCCTTGTCCCTGTCTTCAACACTAGCAGGTGCCCGTGTGTTGCAAGCGTGGTGCAGGGTGGACGAGGAGGGTCGAGCAGATAATAAAGGTTGGACTAGACGCCAGAGGCAAGGTTTGAGGACAAGGGGGTGTGTATGTTTTCTTTAGAAATGGTTTTACTATTTTACTATATGGTATCCACAATATCTTTAGGGTTTACTCTCTAACTCTGATCCATTTTATTAGGCAAACAAACATATAACAATTTCATATGAAATTTGTGTGACTAAGACTTCGGTGTTTGCTTAACGCTAGGTTTTTTAATAATCTCAGATGAAAGATTTTAAGATTTTACTTATGCATATGGAGGCTTTTGATGCATTACAACATGTGAGAAAAAAACCAAAACAAACTGCCCATTGTTGTATATCTTATAAAGAGGGGACGGTTTTGCCCGTTGAACTTTTGGAGGAGTTTGAGAGATGAGTTTGTGCCTCGTCCCTGGACTCTTTTCAAATTTTACCTTTACATTTCTTTCACTAATTTTTTGTTCTCATGTAGATCTTGAGAGACACGATGTTTGATACTTTTATTTTTTGCTAGCAATTTTGACTGAATTTCTTGCCCAACATATATACTTGGCTCACGTCAACTATAGCTAATTTGTATATTTGCTCTGTCATTTTTGGTTCATATAGCTTCTTTTAGATTTTTAAGGTCAAGAATAATATAATATTTATACAAAAAAAATAGATAATTCCTTCACGAGTTATAGTGTGAATAATGTCTTGATGCATACAAACCTTTTCACTTCAAGGACCACATATGGATATGACTGGTTTGCCCCTAAGAGTAAAAAGGGGCTATATATATTCAATAAGTTAGGGATATTCTAATCCTTTGTATAGGAATAACCAAGACTAGGGCTACCCCTGACATGTACCGTTCACGGACATGAAAGGGATACCCAAGTTCATTTCATTCACTGATGCTTGTTTGAGTTAACATACCCAACATATTCTTCAGATTTCAGAGCTTACTACAGTCGGTGGGCATGAATGACAACTGCCCTACGGTGATGTCAAACAGCATCTGTATATTCTGCTGCTGGAAATTGCCTAAAACGGAACCAGAAGCTGACTCCGTCCCAACAATGTTCAAGCAGAACGACGACTCCTCTTCGTTAAAAGACATGTAGTTGTCCCTATGCAGCCTCATATCTGCACCGCCAGCGAAGTGCAGCACCATGTCCGGCATGTCCGGGAGCTCCTGCACACCTGCGGCTGGAGCCGGAAAGCATGGCCTGTCAAGGCTGGAGGCGTTCACCACCGGCTGCCCGAGCACGCCGGCCACGTGGTCGACCACAACCCTGAAACCAGTTTCCACGAGGATCGTGAAGATGGTGCCGGAGTCCACGATCATGCCCCCAGAGCCGTCGTCGTCGTTCAGGTCGAAGGTGCCATTCGGGATCGGAAGCCGAGCGTCACCGAGCGATATACCCTCCAGCGAGACATAGTACCTCGACGGGTTGTACGGGCTCTGCACAAGCGGCGTCGACTGAACGACGGCAGCATCGGCGCTTGCTGATGATGCCGCCAGCTCGGCGAGAGAGCCGAAGAACACTGGGCTGCTCAGACTGGTATTGAAGAAGTCAGTGAGGCAGTAGGAGAACTTGCCGACGCCAAGCTGCGCCACGAGGGACAGGCTCCCACGGCCCAGGCCGACGGTGCCGGTGGAGTTGTACGAGAGGCCGCCATTGTCGACGCCGCAGCCGAACGCGATGCCGCCCACGGAGATCCCGGCGCATTCAGGCTAGAGCCAAAGGTGAGCGTCTCGGTGCCCAGGATGCCGGCGGAGTAGGCGCCGTCGTCGTAGGCGTAGCGGTACCTGCATGTTGCGCTAGGGGTGCTGCACCGGCTGCTCCAGATGGGCAGGCACGTGGCGCTGGAGCACGGCAAGGGGGAGAAGCTTGACGAGGTTGTGGTGTCGTAGATGGGCGTGTCTTGACCGAAGCAGAGCTTGCACGGCTTGCATTGGGTCCAGGTGAGGTCGCTGCCGGTGTCAGCCAGGGCAATGAACGGCACCGGCGGTGTCCCAATGGCGAGCTCCATGAGGTACTCGGCTTGGCCGGAGCGAAGCCTGGCAGGGCCGGGGTCCGAGCTAGTAGACAAAGTGGAATAATGCAGCAGCATCGTGGACGCTCGGTGGCGGCTTCTGTGTGCGGCTCGGCGCATGAGTTCTGCCTTGGTGAAGCCGCCATGAGAGTCAATATGGGTGAGCATAGAGCGGTAGCCTGATGGTGGTGCCGCCGCCGAACAGCACAGTGAGGCAAGTAATAAGAGTAATGTTAGGACTTGCTGCATTGCACCCGTGGATCTGAGCGGGGAGCACTGAGTAAATTTCTAATTAAGAGCTGCTGGATGAGGTTGAAGTCATGTTCAAACTTGCAAAACTATTTATAGTCGAAGATCTAGCGGCTAAATTATTTTGCTATCTTCCACTTGGAAGACTCTGCACCTTCTGACAATGGCATGAACACACAGAATAAATGACAACAGTATTAGTATTAGTTGTAGATTGTCATCAGCTTCTTATCGAAAGCGATGTGCAGAATATTTAGATCTACCAAACACATTCTGTTATAGCATCGATCTTGAGCATATACAGACATAGATATATATGGTCATCAGGATCGTCATCATTTTGTTATATGGTCATCAGGATCGTCATCATTTTGTTATAGAGTCATCACGATCGTCAGCATATACACCAAATGAGCATATAGACACTCTGACAATCACAAGATAACACAAATTAAATGGCAACAGGAACTACTGGACCCTGAAAAAACTTGTCAGAATGCGATAGCACAAATTATTTAGAAATCTAATCAGACAAATCACGTTATTTATCTTGAGCATACAGACGCAGATGTTGTCATCAGGAGCGGAAAAACCATCAGCTGCCCATTACTAATGTAATGTAATTGGTTCTAAGTGCCCAACCCCTACTACTTGGCACTGCTACAGCCTCTAAAAACCTTTAATTTGGCACCACCATTTGTCGTTGTTTCAAGATACAGGAAAGAGTCTGGACAGAGACAACGAACTGTGTTCATGAAGTTGCCTTGTTTTGAATTCTCCCACAGCTGATATGTCATCACTAGCGTACTTTTGCATAGCCCAAATTACATAAAACATACATTGGTTGTTAATCATTAGTTGACTTAGGGTATACATGCCCATAGAGCACCAAGAGCCTCTTTACATCCTTCCAGATTTCTTGAACGGTTTTCATCGGAAGCGGAGTCTCATGCTTCTCTTGAACTTCTCCGACTTCCCCTCTTTTTTCCATTGGCTTCCACGGCTTCTCACCTCCTAGGTGTCGAGGCCTTTCTAGGGTCGTCTAAGGCCCATCAGGCTTTCCATAATGGCCCGCGAGCACACACGATGGGTGTAGCCCTAGACTGATTAGGAGAATGAGTCAGGATGTATTCACACTTTATTTCATGGCGTTAATCTTAGGATTTATGTAACCGCTTGTTTCATACTCAACAGCGAGCTATTTGGTGGAGTCCTTACTTAAGTAAGCACCTTAATATGGGTGTTTGTCTGCTTGTTGGAAGGTCTTCAAATGACTTCATTCTGTATGTCCATCGTAAATACATTATCTAGCCATCAAACTGTCTCTCATGGAATTAATCTATCTTTACGTGTTCCCTCCATATCTATACCCTTTCAGTTCATGATTTTGGAATAATAATATTGAATATTACAACTTACTCCTCACATGTGTTTGTCTAGAAATAACTTATGTGCCGGTGAGTACAATTATCCATCCTGGTCGTGCACAACTTTTCTATCGTAGATTGCTATTAATCAAAATGTTTCCCCTATTATTCACCCCTTAGTGGAGCCCACACAAATATAAACACAATTTTGTTCATTTCTCTTGCAATTCAAAATGCGATGCACACCCTCTAATATAGTACATATATAATTTCAGTGGCCTCCAACATCTTCAGTTACTGCTGTAGCTCCTGTCTCGTGTTGTTGCAAGATCCAAATCGCCGCGAAAATTCATAGGATGCCGATAGCTCTATATATATATATATACAGGCATAGTTGGAGCTCTCCTGTCAATTTGTCTGTGCATGCTGATCTGTTGGCATGCATCACAGCAAAAGAAGCATGACCATGCACTTGATACTGCGTCACTAGAAAAGCATGCTGGACCTTCTCCCACTCATATTTTACAAGTTGCATTTTCGTTGGCCACCCCCACGAACATCCACTCTCAAACAACTGCCATGGTCACAATGCTTGACCAGTCGTCCGGAACATATACGCCCGGCAAGTACCATTCTGGGCCATCCCTGTGACCGGTGACTAGTCCGCGGAGGAAAGTGGCCAAACATGCTTGCCAGTACAGTTATCTCTGCCTTGTATTTTGCATAAAAACCAACAATATATTGAAATGCATCCTTGTTTATTTGGATGGCCAGTACAAACGATCACTCCAAACATTCACGCCTCTGAATGGCCTCCCCATGTATCCCTATCTCTCATCAGTTTTGCACCCTCTGTTCTACCTCCTCCCCATTTTGATGCCTCTGCTTCAGTAGCACCAAAGGAGTCTGCTGGTGATTGTGAGATTCACCATGAGAAGCGAAACAAAGGCAACGTGGAATGCGCTTTCTGATTTTCCAGTTTCGATGTACACAGACCATCAGTTCGCAAGGAAGGCCTTGAATTGTTAGATGTTCCTCAAAAACCTGATCGCGCCCTGTACCACACCTGAGGAGGTATCACAGATGCAGGCGTGGTTCCGAAGGCCTGCTCTTCCAATCCGCTGTGCGTGCAGAGGATTGGAATGAGGAAGCTCGGGAGCAACTCAACACTGAGAAAAGGGTGTAGTGTACTGTATCACATACGCGCAACTAAAGGCGAGCACACCTTTCTAATAGACATGGAAGGTGGAAGACAACGGTAGAGGATGGACCTGCAATGTCATGAAACACTCATCAATTACTAGAAACCGCTGCTGTGAATATTGGAATTACAAGTAACTATATCCATAACCATAGGAGTTACAATTAACTGGAGTCATAATCATACGAGTTACTAGTAAAGCTGCCATAACTTCATGATCATTACAAGTTCAGCCATACAACTACATTGAGCCCATAATTTATTGTACCTAGCATCTAATATGAGCTTACAATTTATTTGATTTAATTGAATAAAATTTGGGTCAGCATTAGATCCAATAGAAAGATATATTGAGCGACTTTTATTTAAATTTCTCTACAAATAATAATTTAGTGGGTGAGTTTAAAAAGGACTACGTGTAAAATTGCTCTTGACTTTTGTTCTTTATCCACAGCTTGGTGATCATTCTGTAGAGAAAATTGCTCTGGACTACGTGGATGCTGAAAGTGAGGAAGCAGATTTAGAGGTCCTGGATGAAGTCCCTCCTGTTTTCATGACCCCACGCAAGCTTTCTGAGGTGCAGCAGGAGGCTGTCCATGAAATTTGATGTTTACAAAGATGCTGAGAGGGCTAGGAAAGGCAAGAAGACTGCTTTTCAGTGTACTAGTCTCATCTCATGTATGGTACACTGTTTACCTTTTGTTAGTTGGTCTTTATGCTCCTGTCTCCAGTTTATGCACTGGAAAAATAAGAACCTGAAATGCTGTAATTGGTGGTTAAGCACTGTTAGGAGCTCCTGTGTAAATTTCCATCTTAAGTTATTATCAGTTACCTATTATATATGTTGCTGTCTCTCTTACTTTGTTGTGGATCATCTCTGTTTGCCTCTTCTATACAACAGATGTTATCTTAATGGTGGGGTGTTTTATACTCGGATACTTGACTTTAGCATTTTTTATCTGTTGATCCCTATTATTGTTTACTTTGATAGTTGCTCGGCCTATGCATTGAGTGTGGATATCAGTACCTATCTACTGCGGTTTGGCACTTGGATGCCCAAATTCCTCTCTGCCTTTTTAATCTGTGTCCATGGAAAACAACAGATACACAAAAATTCTTTTTCTGGAATGTTAGGGGGATCAATATTACAGGGATGCAGCCATATAGGTACGTGTGTCAAAGGAGGGGAGGAGGCAGAGTGACTATGACTGTGGGAGAAGGCATGAAGGCTCATATGTGTTAGGCGGCGATAACAGAGGTGATGTCTAGATGACTGTGGTTTTTATACATGAAATATTTTCGCCACCAGTTTCATTATGAATTGGCGGTGATATATTATCACCAACAGTTTTTAATAGAACCAGCTGTCAAAATACCATTGGCCTATTGTATTGGCTTTTGAATTTTTTTTCCCAAAAAATGTCTTCTTATAATAGATTAGAGAATTTGTAACCAATATATCGGTCTCTAAGTAACCACAAATAAATTTGTTATCATCTACATAGTTTTAGATCTTAGCGATTTCTATTCTTTCAGTAAAACAACAGGTCTTGATCTGACTTCATATCAAAAAGTTATTTATTTAATGGATTAGTCGTGTATATGGATTTTTACGGTGGTCATATTAATAGACCACCGCCGTCAATAGAATATAAGGCTACTTGGAGTAACACTTTTCTTAGGCAACCATATATTATTTTGGTCAGAACAAATAGACACAAGCATGATATCATTATCAAAACCATAAGAATATATTTTATTTATAATCATCTATCCAAGAGGGAAGCCTTCCTCGGCTTTTACTAATCATATTGGCAGCAGCACTCCTGAGGATTGCGATTAGTCACACAGACGGATACGGATTTCGGAAAGTCCGCCTGGCATTTACGGTGGCATTGAGCTAGGTCACAACGTGGACTTTCTTGCGTACAACGTATCTTTGCATCTACACATTAGTTATTAATCAGTAAAAGATTAAAATATTGCAAACTCAAGCTTAAACTATACACACATACCAGCATCAGTGGTGCAAGACAAGATCACCAAAGTGAGGAAAATGGCAGCAGACATCAGTTGCAAAGCCCTCGTCATATCGACACTGCGCTAGCTCTCAGTCGTACACACAAACGAAGATTACTCCTGTTTCTGCCTTCTATTTTAGGCTTTGGGTTCTCGCAGACAAGCCTGTTGTTACTTCTTATATAAAGACAAGGTATCACTCATGTTTCTTCATTGTTAATGCCTTAATAGCCTCATTTGCATATCTATATCTATATCTATATTTATATCTATATCTATATCTATATCTATATCTATACCTATATATCTATATCTATATCTACTAGTATAGAGAAGCTTTGTACAGATGGTTCGTAAACCATTTCCAAAGGTGTTTCTGTTGATATTTCTAATATGATTACAAATAAAAAATCTAAATTATCCTAGTAAAGACATTGGAAATATTCGATACATCTCCTAGAATTGCTTAAGTCAGGTTGTCATCCCCAACACAACTCTAAAAGATGTGGTTGTACTTATGATCATGACACTATAGAAAATGAATAAAGGTTATCCGCAAGCGCACAAATAAAATACACCCGTTGTAGCATTTGACCAAGGAAAGTTTCAGGTATCATTATTTATAATTTTACCACTGGAAAGACACTTGGAGGTATAAAAAATAAAAAGCTATAACTTACACTTGTGATAAGAGTTCCACTAGATCAATACTCAAAACAAGGATCAATCATATCATAAATAAAGATAATTAATAACAGGTCAACATATCTCAAAATTCTAATCTTATTTACTAGCGTAGCACTCATTAGTTGTCATGTGATCCAATACCTTGTTCTTTTTACTCTTTGCAACGACGACCATCCATGGTATATCACCTTGACCTTTTTGGGCAGGGGCCAAGATAGGAAAATGCTCTTGATTAGAAGCAATAACCTGTATTTAATAGGTTTCAACAACTCCGATGGCGTATACTGTATATTTTTTAGGGCTACAAACTTTTAATAGGACTGTCCAATCAGGTTGATTAATTATGCAAGCCTGAAGTTGGGGGCAAATGGCATCTACTATAGCTCGCACTTGGACTACAATTTTACCTAAATTCCATGAGCGGCCAGTCATATTATCCCAACAGTAGCTATGATCTAGGCATTGCCGTAGAAAAAGTACTTGCCATGACCATAGAAGCCATGCCCTTCAATCCAATCGGTGATGTAATTTCAAGGTACTAGAAAAGTGAAGCTCCTGGCCATCTGGCTCATAATCAGGCAAAATTTTATGGTGGCAATTTCCTTTCTCTTACAGTTCTCCTTTCTCATATTGTGTTCGAGCGATAGTTCTCCCTGGAGCGACGACACTACAGTCATTGACTTGGCACATACATAAAAATAATCAAATTATATCTTATTTCAGCTTCGTCTAATATATGACTCCTAGTCCCGTATTTTCTCATACCACAGTTGGCGTGTCTTATATCTGCAAAAGTCACAAGGATCAAGCTACCATTTATGCACTACTACAGAATAAGGCATTGGTCGATGTTCAAAATGGCCAAAAACCTCGGCCTTTTTGCGGCCCGGGGTTAAAGACCCCTTTAGCACCGGTTTGTAACACGAACCGGTGCTAAAGGGTCCTGCCCAACGGCTACTGACATGTGCTGTCGGGGCAGAGACCCTTTAGCACCGGTTTGTAACACGAACCGGTGCTAAAGGGGTCCCTTTAGCACCGGCCAGAGCCACGGGCCGAGGCAAACCCTTTAGCACCGGTTTGTGTTACAAACCGGTGCTAAAAGGTAACCCTTTAGCACCGGTTTTTGCCCTGAACCGGTGCTAAAGGTCCGGTTTATAGGCCGGCTCCCTCCTCCCCTCTGCCCATTTGAAACCGAGAGCACCATTGTTGTTCTTGGAGCTTCTTCTTGCTTGTTCTTCATCTCCAACGCCCATCGTTGATCTTCTTCGACTCCGTCATCGTCTCTTCGTGCTTGGAGGTGACTAACTTCAGCCTTTCTTGTCTTTTTCATGTTGTTTTTGGCTTGTGATGTTCCCATCATTTTTTAGCTCAAATCCACTTTGTTATTTTGAATCATTCACATGAATTAGTATCCATATATATATCATATTTCATGGTTGACCTAGTTTTAATGTATTTTGCAAGAATGAATTATAGTATATTTTTATGATCATAGAAAGTAGGATAGTTCAAATTAATTGGTTTGTTAATATCACTTGATTTATTTTTATTACTACATATAATGTCCATTGTATCATACATGTTTACTAGTAAATGTGGAATTTATAATTGTTTTAAAATTGAGTATGGATAGTAGATGGCAACCGTGACCGGGTCTTCAGTCTCTCAACGGGTTCAAAAGCGATACCGTCCGGAACTCCCTCTCATTACTTGTGGCAAGTGTGGGCAGAAGATTTTGATGGAGTACAAAGTGTCGAAAGAGGGAGTAAACAAGGGTCGTATATTCTACAAGTGTCCAGATCGTAATGTGAGTTATTTCCAGACATTTGCTTATATATGTGCATATTTTTTTAAATGATATTAATTAAAATTTTGATTCTCTCTTTTAATTTCAGTGGGACGGTACCGGCGGATGTACAGGTTGGTACTGGGAGGAAGAATACATTGAACACATTAAGAAATCTTTTGCACAGGTGGTTGAGGCTGAAGGTGGTGAGGCAGTGAGCCGACGAAAGGAGTTCAATGATGTTGATCAAGCGAATGATCTATCTATTATAGTTGGGATCGGACGCGAACTAATTATGTTGCTTAAGTGCATTTTAGTTTTGTTTTTTTTAATGCTAGTTGCGATTGTATTTGTTGTAGCCAAGCTTTTCTAAATTAATCAACTATGTATCTTAGACATGTTGTGCAATAAGATGAGAAACTATATGTGTGCATGGTTTTCATAATATATATGTTATCTTTAATGCAGATGGTAACACGTAATTGGATGTATAATGCCGATCGGCGCTCCGAAGAGTTCATTAATAGCGTGCACTATTTCTTAAGTGTGGCCGAGTCAAATAAGAGGGACGGTTTCATGTGCTGTCCATGTGCCGTGTGCAAGAATTTGATGGAATATTGTAACTCAAGAACTCTTCATTCACACTTATTAAAGTCTGGTTTCGTACCAAACTATATTTGTTGGACCAAACATGGAGAAAGCGGGATTATAATGGATGAAGGTGAAGAAGAAGAAGAAGAAGAATTGGACCATGCCAATATTATTGCTCAGTACGGTGGCTTCAATGATGTTGCAATGGGGGGAGATAATGAAGAAGAGGTGGCGGCAGAAGATGATCGGGGCGATGATGCTTTTGGTGATGCCATCCGTGATGCACAAAGAGAATGTGAAAGTGATAAAGAGAAAGCCAAGTTCGAGCGCATGCTAGAGGACCACAGGAAATCGCTATATCCCACCGCTGAAGAGGGGCAAAAAAGCTAGGTACCACACTAGAATTGCTGCAATGGAAGCCAATAGAAACAAAGAGAATGCCAGCAAAAAGGCATACCACCATCATATGGGATCAGGTGGTTATAAGAGTGCTGTTCCCAAGTGGGACCGAATGGAACAGGAGATGCTTGCTAGGGGGGTCACACCCGAGACAATAGCAAAGAATTGGAGCGAGCGCTCCAAGCATTGGTTCTACGGTCATGGGGGAAGCGTGGACCCAGACACCGGGGCGCTAGTTTGGGGCCAAGAAATCTCTAGAGCAGCAGAGAGACTAGTCCGTGCACGAGAGGCGGTTCAGTCTGGTGAGTTCAGGCCTAACAGGGAGAAGGATGAACTCACCTATGCGCTTGAAAATCCTGAGCACGGTGGGCGTACGAGAGGCTATGGGGCAGTTCCGTGGCTGCAATCATTCCAAGCCGATCAAGATACCTACAGAAGCCACCAGAGAAAGAAGGATGAGGAGGCAGAGCGGATCCGCCGCCTCGAAGCTTTTGTTCTGCAGTCACAAGAGCGCGAGAAAGCTCGTGAAGAATGGATGCAGGCAGAGATTCAAAGGCAAGTGCAAGCAGCACTTAGTCAAATGACGAAAGGGCAAGGTACATCACAGCCTGAGGTCAATGTTAGCCCCCCAGGCCAGTTGAAAAGCAGCTGCGCATCCACGGAAGTACCAACCATTCAGGATGACACGAAGCTACACTTCCCTGTGGATGATGTCACAGAGGCTTTTACTACCTGTGAGCTGCATGTACCAGATGGGAATGCCACCAAAAAGGTGGCTATCGCTGTTGTCAACCCTATCGACCGAACGAGAACTCCAAGAATCCATAATCGACCAGTACCTGGTGGATATGCTAGCGTCTCGGTTGATAGGGTTGAGAAAGGTTGTGGCAATGTGCCACTAGACATAGAAGGGGGAGACGGAGAGAAGACCTTAGGTGAAGCTGAGAAGACATTTATTTGTTGGCGCAAGCGCTTCATAATTATTCCTCAGCATAGGTTTGTGTGTGATTTTACTTCTTATATTATATATTATGTATTGAAATTAAAAAAAAGTTTACTCACAAAACTTGTAATTGTTTTCTTTGCAGGGACTCCTCCAACCTAAGTCCAGTTCTCTCCCCAGCGCATCATAGTGCTGCGGGCGGTGACAATGCTGGATCTCCTCCAACACCTGCGGCGGCCACACCGACCCCGCCACCGCCTCCACCACGGTCTCCACCTCCTCCACCGAGGTCTCCAACTCCTCCACCGCGTTCTCCAACGCCAAAAAGATCGGCCCCACCACCTCCACCGCCTGCACCGCCCTCTCCAAAGAGTGCACGGTCGGTCCCCTCGCCTCCAAAGCGAGGTAGTAAGAAGCGGTCCGCCCAAGAAGGACCGAAGTCATCGGTCCCACCTCTAAAGAAGGCTGCCTCAGCAAAGAGAGCTAAGACGCCAGAAAAATTACCTTACGAAAAGAGTGAAGAGGAGGTAATTGCTACATCCAAAGCTGAGGTCCAACAATTTTTTGATAAAATAAAGGAGGATAGAAAAAAACGGCTTAACCCAGAAAAGCCGTACTTTTATGTGAAGCCATCGGAACTGAGGCAGAAGGTGGCGGACCATCAAAAGAAGCAACGCGAAGCTCAGAAAAAGCCAGCACTTTCGGACTATGAGCGGTCTCTGGTCAAGTCTTCAAAGCCTACTAAGAAGAGAGTAGGAAAGGGGGTCCCACAGCTCGGAGAAGTATCAAAACCGGTGCCCCCTTTGATTGTGCCAAATCAATACGGCTCAAATGAAGACTTGATGCCAAAGAAATCTTTAGCGTTGTCTGAGCTAGACTCGCTTGAGCGTTACTTTGGACAGAGCGGTTTAAATATGGAAGAAATTGCCGCCATTCTTGGATGCCAAACATTTGAAAAAGCCGAGATAGTTGATCAATGGAGGGCAAGATATGAACCGGGCAGGAGTTTATTCGATCCTAAGCGTTTACACGAGCTCGGCACACAAATGTTTGCAATAAACAAATGGTGCATTGAGGCGTCTAAAAGGGGAGAGAATTGGATTTCTGTTCGTATTAGACAACATCACTACTTCCGTGGAGATGACCTCATATACGTGCAGTTCGAAGAATTGCACCAATTATGCCACCTCGACGCTCTTGACAAATCTCTTGTCAGCTGCTTTTGTCTGTAAGTATTTTTTCCTTTTATTATACTTCTAACTTCTTTAATTACATGTATATAATCCTTACACACTTAGGATTTGTATGTATATATGCAGGCACCAAATGAGAGAGCTCAGAATGAGAAATGACAATAGTATTGGGTTCGTTGACCCTTATATTGTTTTCAAGGCTCCGCAGGCAGTGTGGACAGCAGATCATGAGACAGAAGTCTGCACCAATCTTATGAGGTTCTTTGTGAACCAAAAAGAAAAACAAAAAATACTCTTTCCCTTCAACTTCGAGTGAGTTATATAGTTATTAAGTGCATGCATATTTTATTTTACATTATAGGACTGACTATATATATATATGTGTGTGTAAACAGCTTTCACTGGATACTCATGGTCATTGAAATTCCCAAGAACCGGTTGATAATCTTTGACTCAATGAGAAAACCACAAGAAAATTATCAACAAATGGTAAACATTATTCAAAGGTACGTAATGTCGATCTCAGCTACAAAAATATCATAATATGACTCTGTAATTATTAGTTCACGATATACAATGGCTGTGTATAGGGTTTGGGAAAGATTCATTGACCGTGAACATCTCAATGGATGTAAAGCGCCGCTTAACATAATACATCCACAAGTAAGTTCTACTAGCTAACAAAATTTCGCTAACTTTTAGCCTTCTTATTGTCGTGGTCGTGAATATTTTTATATATATATCGTACAGTGGTGTTTAAGACAAGAAGGGGGAACAATCTATGTGCATATTACGTGTGCAAATTCATGATGGCACAAGTCAATCAAACACCCACAGAGACGCTCAAAGTACGTTACATGTCTCTTTTCATTATCTCCTGAATTATATTGAATAACTTAGATAACTAATACCTTTTTTATTTATTTCAAATTAAAGACGGAATGGCTGAGGGAAAAGGTCCTACAACAAGACCGAATCAAAGCTATCCAAGAGACGATAGCAGGATTTCTCCACGACCAAGTGATCAATCCAAACGGCGAGTTTCACTTCAACGGCAACGAAACTCTTATTCCAAACAACGATGATCATTTGTATCGTTTGTAGACATTGGGAGAAAAAACTCTATGTATATATGTGTTACAAATTTTGTACATATAAAACTATATATATATAAAGCTTTTTACATATCTATTTAATTTTTGATGTGGTCTATTCATTTTATAATAGGCAAAGCTTAATTATTAAGCTAAGCCTATAATTTTCATTTATATATGCTTAATATGCGTGTAATATAAATATATTATTGTATCAGCAAAACATGTATTGAAAAACTTATTATTATATATTATATATAAACAATAAATAGAACCAAAGAAGTGAACCAAAAAAAAAAAGAAAAAGAAATCCTTTAACACCGGTTGGTAACACCAAAAGGGTCCTGCAACGTGGCAGCCCTGGCAGGACCCTTTAACACCGGTTGGTGGTGTTACCAACCGGTGTTAAAGGGGGAGGCTTTAGCCCCGGTTGCCCGAACCGGGACTAAAGGGTAGGCCTTTAGTCCCGGAAGGGCAGCACCGGCTCGGGAACCGGGGCAACAGGCCCTTTCCGACCGGTGCTAATGCCCGAACGTGTGGCAGTGATGAGTCGCTTCTAATTCTATATGCTAGCAAGGTGTGCCTGCTTTCTTTGTTTGCTGCCAACTCTGTTCGACTGAATGCATGATGATCCTACTTGCCCATTTTGACAACTACATCTCGAGCCAAAATACATGATGGGTTAATTTGTTTAGCATGAACTTGCAGCAAAACAAACATGAGTAGCATCCTACTACTATATCTGTTCAACACCGACAGCAGGATGATAGATACTTCCAGGTTCATCGTTAGAGCTTTGTAGGTAATTAATGCAGGAAAAACATCCGCATACTATAATTGGTGGGACTAGATCAAGATTTTTATTATTTAATTATATTTAGGTAAAACAGTGATTTCATTATCTTCTATTAGGGCACTCAAAATGCAAACTCTATCAGACTCCCTCCATACCTCAAAAACTAGATGTCCTGGCCTTCCACCCTATTTTCTTAAAACGTGACGTTATAGCTTGGCCAGCCTGGTTTTGGACTCCTTTGCCCCTAATTAATCTCTCATCCCATCGCTGCATTAACTCTTACCCGGGCAAGCGGTGAAGGCTCCCAGGCCGGAACAAACGTGGGCAAGCGAGCCATGCAAAAAAATCGTCAAAATATGTGTGGCCAAGGGAATCAAACCTTGACCGCCACCCTCAGACTGCTCAAGGCAAACCGATCAAGCTATGAAAGTTTTGTGACTAGAGGATACCCACAGAGCTATTTAATAAGGGCAAAGTTGGAAGATTACCCCTTCATTAATCACTCCTTGGTTACCACGCAATTCCTGTCTAAACGTTAGGTTTTTAGATATGGAAGAAGTAGAGTCTAAAGTTATTTATTACCTCGAACAACGTGGACTTAGAGTCTAAATAAGACTTGAAGTCTTATTTTTTCTACATCTTTCTTCAATAGATATGCTGCCACCACTAAAATATCATAAATAATATGTAATTAATTGTCTTGAACTCTGTTGAGTATCCTTAGGTAAAACCGGCGAGGGCCTTCGATCTGGCGCCGGTTCTAGCTAATGTACACCGCGATCGTCTCCACACATGACAAGGAGAGCATTGCTGGCGTGCGCCTTCCGGGTCCCAGCTAGTCTTTTCCTCCATCGGGTAATGCTGGCACGCGTCGTCGACCTACAGCTGCCGGCTGTGGGCGTCCATTAACGGTGTGAATAGCTCGTCCAGCGCCGCACTGTAAGACGGCAGCGCACGATGCCAGAAGACCAAGCTGTTGGGAGAATGGTTCGGCTGGGCTCCCAATGCAAGGCGAGCCACTTTGACGCTGCGGCTTGGACAACACGCCGGCCGGCGAGAAAGCAGAGCACGCTCACCATGATACGGTGAAGCTATATATATCTCACGCAAACGATACAAGCTGCATCCAAGAGCTAAATTAAAGCCATATATCGAGGAGGACGTACGTAGTTGAGTAGATGCAGGATATCGAGATATAGCTGTGGTCTGCAGGACGAGGTCGAGCTTGCGGTAGTGGCTTTAGAAAAAAATGTTCCCAAAAAATGTCTTTAGTGAAACTCTGTGTTGTAGTGGCTTTAGAAAAAATGTTCCCAAAAAACGTCTTCTTAGAATAGATCAGAGAACTTGTAACGTAACCAATCTACGTACTATATATGGGTCTCCATGTAATCATAAATAAAAAATTTATCATCTACATAGTTGTAGGGCTTATCGAGTTCTACTCTTTTAGTATAAAAAACATGTCTTGATCCAACTTCATAGGAGTCCCTGTGTATATGGATTTTTACAGTGGTCATCTTGAGACCACATTCAATAGAATATATATAAGGCTACTCGCTACTCGGAGTGACACTTTTCTTAACAAACATTTTCAGAAATTATTGTGGTAGTCCTGTGCCCTGCTCCTTGCTTAGAAGGAAGGCTGAACCACTTTAACCTTGACAAACAAGTCGTAGGAGCTTTAGTAAAACTGATTTGTCTTAAAGTAAACCACATGTTTTTTTTCTTTGTCACAACAAATAGACGCAAGCCTGACAACATTATCAAAACCATAGTGCGTAGATTGGAACGTACTATGGGTCTCCATACTTTATTAATTAATCATCATATCTTGGTTCCAATAGGAAGCCTTCATCGGCTCTTGTCAGTCACGCCAGCTAATATTGGCTTGCAAGGTTGCGGCGGAATGGGGACTGACTCTTGGCCAGCAGCAGCACTCTTCAGGATCGCGCTTAGTCACACACAGGGCTACGACACGCGGAAGGTGTAAGCCTTGGCATTTCTGCTGACATACATCATAATAGCAATGTGGAATTTCTGGGGTACATATCATCTTCGCATCTACACACTAATTGATTCATCAGTTAAAGATTAAAACTTTGCAAACTCAAGCCTAAACTATACACACATACCAGCATCAGTGGTGCAAGACAGGATCACCAATGTGAGGAAAATGGCAGCAGATATCAGTTGCAATGCCCTCGTCATATCGACACTGCTAGCTCTCAGTCGTACACAAAATGAAGATTACTCGCTCCTATATATCTCTCTTCTATTTTAGGCATTGGGTTCTCAACAAGCCCATTTGTTAATTCGTATATAAAGATCAGGTATCACTCATATTTATTATACCTATATATACATATATCTATATCTATACCTATATTTATATATGTATCTATATATCTTTATTTTTAGAATTATCTATATCTATGTATCTTACAATCCTTAACCTCAATATAGTTCTATATTGACATCCAAGCAATCCACCTTATCAATCCACTATCTCATGCAATTACAGCCCACATCTGCAATTATTATAATATACCAATCATCCACAAACAACACTTAGTTGTCCATGTTGGCATGCCACATCATCCACCAATATTGGTTCATAATAGTTTATTCCTTCATATAAATATTTATATGTAGTCTAATTTCATTCCAATGTTCACTATTAGATGCAATTCACATCTACAACTTATAATATACACATCAACAAGACACATCATCTGCTAAAATACACTTAGTTGTCCATATTGGCGTACCACATCATCCACAAATATTGGTTTATAAAAGTTTATCCCTTCACAAGTAATTATATGTAGTCTAACTTCAATCTAAATCATCTCCAATTCCTGTAGCAACGCATGCATGGTGTCTACTGCTAGTATTTTCTAATCGTTAACCCCACCAGCCTTCCATCTCACCAAGCTTACTATTCACATCATATCCCACTAACCATCCACATCATCTCCTACTAAATGTCATGTCATTCCTGCTTTACACTAACTTTAAACCTCTCAAAGGAAGCTATCAATGTCACCTCGACTCTGCGTTATTACTACTTTTGTTCTATCTCAATATACAAACGATCCACATCATCTTCCACTAAATTTCGTGTCATCCCCACTAATTTTCAACCTATAACCATGTCACATCCACTAAGTACAATTGCTACATTCAATATAATGATGGCAAAGTGGCTGACTTCACTTCCAATGTGGTTGCTCAGAGATATGAGAGATACTTGGACGGTTGTTTTCCATTGTTTGGTTACTATGGGAACAATCTGCAAGGCTTTTTTTTTGCCAAATATATTGATTAATTCACCAGAAAAATTTAGTAATCTATATGACACAATGTTGGTGCTACATTTAAGTATAACTAAAAGCTAATGATTGCTTAAAAATACGTTTTTCACTACTGCATATTATAGTCCTAAGTTTCACGTGTTATATTTGTAGCTTAGGGTTCTAAATCAATTAATTCAGGTACACAAACACCAACCAAGATCAAGACATCACTGCTGATTTGAAACCCTCCTTTAGTGCCAGATTTTGAACCAGCAGTGATAAACCGGCAATGACGTGGGGTTCATATCACCGCTGGTTCAGAAAACTGCCAGTGATGAACAACCAAGATCTAACCACCATGTAAACTGGATAATTATATTATTATAATAAAGATCTAACCACCATGTAAAAAAACACATTACAGACGTGCCTTCAGGATTATCGGAGACACGTAGTAGGAAAGACGCGTCTATAGTAGTTCTTTGCTAGAGACGTGCATTGTAAAGAAAGTGTCTGTAGTAACTTTCAGCTACGGACGGGTGTTAGAGCCTGCTAGCAATGATGTGTTACACCTTTGTTACCATGTGTAGGGAACATGACGATGTCTAAGGCCAGTCTCAATGCATAGTTTCATGCCACAGTTACCAAGACTATAAACTAGGTAACCGAGGCATATGAGTTTCATGGGGATGAAACTCCTTTCTTATCTGATGAAACTTCTTCATTTAATGACCCTGCCAAGTCAGCAATTTTGCTTATGTGGCATCCTATTTAATGTGCATGACACTCTCATGAAACATGCATTGAGACTGACCTAATAGAAAGGTGGTGAATTAGTCAACTTAAAAACTAAGTGGCGAACTAAAACCTACCCTCTCCGTTATAAATTATAATTAAGACGTTTTCCCTTTTCTCTAGATACTTTGCTTTTACTGATATAGTGTGTCAGGAAGGACTGTCCTTGTCAAGGTGACTCTATCGGCAATCCCTGTCCATATCAGTATTGCCTGCTGCCTGTCAAATTGGGCAATCGCACAGATTGACAAACGACGCAGGGCCTTTCTATGGGCTGGGACTGAGTCGGTAGCTGCAGGGCGCTGCAAGGTGGCCTGGCCAATTGTTTGTAGGCCGACTCATCTTGGAGGCTTGGGTATTCTGGACCTCAGATTCTTTGGCTTTGCTCTACGACTGCGCTGGGAATGGCTGAGAAGGACCGACCCGGGAAGATGCTGGGCTGATCTTCCCTGTCGCAGAAGCAAGCCGGTGGAGGCGATGTCAACTATCAGCACTTCAGTGATCATTGGTGATGGTGCGTCTGCGCTGCTATGGACAGATCATTGGGCTCCCTTTGGCCCCTTATGCACTTTCGCTCCAGATCTTTTTGCTGCAGTCAGTCGTGCAGGAAAACGGAGATCTGTCAAAGATGGCCTCGCCATGAATTGTTGGGCAAGGGATATCAAGGGAGCGCTTACAGTACAGGTTATCTGTCAATTCCTTCGTGTCTGGCACAAGTTGCAGGATGTGGTGCTTCAACCACTTCAGGCTGATCGATTTGTTTGGAAATGGTCTTCAGACGGAAAGTATTCCGCCTCCTCCGCTTATCGGGCCTTCTTCAATGGTTCAGCGGCTCTGCTTGGGGCAAGGGAGATCTGGCAAACCAAGGTACCACCGAAGGTGAAATTCTTCTTCTGGCTGGTCCTGCATCGAAGGCTGTGGACAGCTGAACGTCGGAAAAGACATGGCCTTCAGGATGATGACGATTGCGCTTTATGTGGACAAGCTCCGGAATCTATTGAACATCTCTTCTTGGGCTGTGTTTT
This sequence comes from Sorghum bicolor, assembly GCF_000003195.3. Lineage (NCBI taxonomy): Eukaryota > Viridiplantae > Streptophyta > Magnoliopsida > Poales > Poaceae > Sorghum > Sorghum bicolor. The sequence goes on along the minus strand of NC_012874.2, from coordinate 65,824,882 downwards.
CACTAGGGAGTTGTGGTTCAAGCTTCTGGCGCCGGTTGGATTACAAGCACTCGTGCCCTTGTCTGACGAGCGGATTGGTGATTGGTGGATGCAGCAAAGGGGTCGGTTCCACTACCAATCCAGGCCGATCTTCAACTGCCTTGTGATGTTGCTCTGTTGGTGCGTCTGGAAGGAAAGGAATAGGCACACTTTTGACAACAATTTATCTTCGGTCGTGGTCGTTGCTCGAGCGGCTGCTGCTGAGGCCGACGAGTGGGTTCAGGCGGGGTTCTCCTGCATCTCGGCGTTTGCTAGCTCCTGGTCGCACTTCTAACCGTTTTGTAATAAGTTAAACCTGGTTTCTCTTCCAGTAGCTAGGTCTGTCTTCTTTTCGGGCTTCTGCCTTGGTCTCTCGCCTCTGGCCGAGCCTGTTGTACTTCTGCTGTTTTCCCTAACCTCTTAATGAAACACGAGCCGGTTGGCCTCGTTCGCGAAAAAAATAAGCACAAAACAAATCATATGTATATATTAGAAAATCAAAGTGTCTTATAATTTGTAATTGAAGGAGTACTTATGAAAACCTATACACGATATTTATTTAGGACAATTGCATTAATGTCCTTGTTTTCAAGTCTAACTGCACGTTTGCCCCTGATTTTTTTAATAGAGCCTGAACATATATCCATAATAAATCTTTATATAAAAAATCCTATTGATTATTGTGTCATTCTTCTCAAGGGTATTTGTGTCTGTTCAACCTTCACTTAACACTGTTAAGTCTTCTTCACAGAATAGGGGCAGGATGAAGCTTCAGATTGAATAAACAGTGGCAAATATGCAAAGTTAAAAGAACAGGGCAAACGTATAATTAGAGTTGAAAACAAGGGCAGTAATGCAATTGGACCTATTTATTTAGATGTGCACTACGGCTTCGCTAAGTGTTTGTTATTTCTACTGCAAAAGAGTTTCATAGTCTTGGTTCTACTCTAGAGCCTTTTATCTGTATGCCATTATGAAAGATCGACCAAACCAACAAGCCACTAAAAAGTTGTTTCGCACCGTTATATCCAACTTCATCTTCGGCTATACCTGTGTGCCATTCCGTCCATTTTGAAGCCTAACGGCAGTTAAGTGGTCTGTTAATTGACTTGAATACCTCTGGCCTACTTGGTTTGTCCCCAGTGCTATTGACTCCAATTTTGGTGGATCAAATCAACGCATTAGAGGTGAGCACAAGAAAGCAACGGCAGCAAGAAGAGAAATCAACAAGTGCAAGCGACGGGGGCTCGTCTCCATGCGGAGGTCGCCTCCTTGGCCGCGGTGGAAGATGTAGAGCCTAGTTTCGCGCACGCCGGCCCCGGCGAAGGGAAGAATTGGAACCCGACGCTTCCGGTGGCGCCAGTGCGTGCCGTCTTCGCGGAGTGGAGGGACGCGGCTGCGCCGCTGCCGGTGGGCATCAAGGACGCCTCGCAGACGCTGGCAGTGGAGCCCATGGGCGTCAACGGCTGCTTCGGCGATGCCAAGAACGTGAGGCTGCTGGTGTTGGAGCCCCTGGAGCTGGGCGTCAGCGGCTCCTCCGGCGAAGCCGCGAACACGAAGCCACCTGGCGCTGCTGGCCGAGGAGTTCCCCGCGCTGCTGGCCGAGGAGCCCCCGGCGTCCCCGTCGCGTTCTCGGTGAACGCGAACATGTTCCCCGCGGAGGTCTGGTGGCGAGGGCGGAGTCCCGGCCCGAACGAGAACTCCGCGGCGCGCGGCTCCGTTCCGCGCACTGCGGCGAGGCGAGGCGACGCAACGGGAGAAGCAGGGGCAGCGGGCGCCGCCAGGCGCCTGGCGCAACAGGGCTGGCTGCGGCGCTTGGCTCGCCGGCGGGAAACGTCAAGGCGGCGCCGCGGCGGAGGAGGCCTTGGAGTAGTCTGTTGTTTAGTGGAATGGAGGGGTGATGGAGATGGCTGGGGCTACTGTTGGCGGCTGGGACGTGGCTGCGTGCTCGCAGCCGCAGCTCCTGCAGGCAGAGCTGGGTGACAACCCGGCTGCCCGCGCGCTGCCTGTGGCGTCCGGGAGGTGTGCGAGTGGCGGCGCCGGTCAGGATGCCCCAGCACCGGCTGTGACTGCGGCAGCGGCGCCCGGAAGAAGGAAGCAGCGCAGGTTGAGGCCGGTGAAAAATGAGGAGGAAGTGGAGAGCCAGCGGATGATCCACATTGCCGTGGAGCGCAACCGACGCAAGCAGATGAACGAGTACCTCGCCGCGCTCCGCTCCCTCATGCCGCCGGCCTACTCGCAACGGGTAACCGACGAGTTCCGATTTCCATCTCCCATGCACGCCCTCCCTAGTCCTGGCAATAAATCAATCTAGCATGATGCGATGCGGCCAAATAAACTGAGCGTGTGTGTGTGTGACTGTGTGAGTGGGGAAGAGAGGAGAGAGTGAGAGTGGGGAACGAAGAAAGGGTAAGAAGGACATTTTTCTACACAGGACCCACATGCCAGACTCCTTAAACGTCACAAAACGAACGGAATGGAGACAGAATGGCACACGGGTATAGTCGAAGATGAAGTTGGGCATAGCGGTGCGAAAGAACTTTTTAGTGGTCTCTTGGTTTGGTCAATCTTTCATAATGGCATACAGGTAAAAAGCTCTCTACTCTTGCCAGCTGACCTAGCAAGGTAGACTAGGGCCTTGTTTGTTTTGGCTTATAATCCAACTCTCCGTGAAAAAAGTTGAGAATCCTGCCAAATGCTTTGTTTATTTCTGTTTCATTTGACAACAGCTTCAAAACATTGAACTACCATAGTCAAGAATCAAAAAAATCTCCCACAATATGATGATTATAATCAAATTGATTATTAGCGGTCACAAACAGTCCATAAGATGGTAAATCACACCACCAATGGAATAACGTACAAGTGGGTCAGGTACGGTGACCTCTCCAAGACTGCATCCCATTGTCATCACTATCAAGCTTCTAGCTCAAACGGCGTGGAACTCTTTCCTTCGTACACCATAGGCGGTCATACCACAAAAGCAAGGAGCGTGTGTGGCAAGATTACAACCCTAGAGTGAAGTGCCAACTTGACACTCTAACTAGCCTAACCACTTGTCACCTAATGATCCTTTTAAGCACTTTTGGCGGCAAGAGTGCTTTCAATAATAGAGCCTGAACACTTCTAAAAGTTCAACACACACACTCTAACGTGGTTGAAATAGACAGCCATGGGGGTACGTGTAGCCTCCACCACAAAAATAGCCATTGGTAGCAAACTGCACCCATGAGCCCCAGAAGTTTCTTGTTGCTCCAAAACTCTTTTGTACAAACTCCAAACACATATATATTCTTCCAGTGGCTTTCCATTCAGCCTTGAATACACACGCATTTGAGCTGCTCTCATGATCTGCCACTATTCGAGCACCACGTGGCACTTATCAAAGCCATGGGCGCATGCACTGATAGGAGTCTGGACCCAGGGTCCATCAAGTTTCCTTCAAGTTGTACGGAGCAGACTGTGCCTAATAACACACCAGACCAGTCGGGTTGAGTTTGCCCAATCTGACTTCAAACAGTGAAACTATTTTAGGTTCCTGAATTTTAATTTTCATGTATCTGCAACGACACCAACCAGTATAGAACATCACAGGTCCACATATATGTATATATGAATCTTGCTAAAATTCAGGTGCCTGAATTTTAATTTTCTTTCATACGACGGTTATTGCATATCCTTTGCTCCGAGTGCGCTAGTCACATTGTTTGGAAAGTGAGGCTTTAGTTCCCTTTCTTTAATCCATGCCTTCTTTCAGTCTGTTGCATGGTTTCCTTCCCTGCACTTCAAGGCCGACAATGAAGTAATGTCATTGACACGCAGATGTTTTCTTTAGTTTTTGCACGTTACCCTTCATCGCAATAAAAAGCATCATTTATTTGATTGTCTTTTGTCCAACATAACAATAGAGAGTAGATGCCAAAACAGACAATCGAAGCAAGAAAAGAACAAGAAAAGAACGAACTAAAGGGGCGTTGTGCTTTGCTAAACAAACACTCCATGAATATAATCCTCCACGGGACAATACAAGCCTGGCATTTCAACATGCATTGTCGTTATATGCCATTTCTTGAGGAAACAAGAGCTGAAACTTAGCCAATAGCCTCTGATGCATCCATGCTGCCCATGCACATGCATGCAAAATGCCTTGGCTAAGGCTCCTTCCTAGTTCGATCACCCTTCTTCAGCTCCATTGACAGCTCATGATGAGTTAGCTAGTTAGCCACGGAAAACGAAACTAAGACTTTTAGCAGTTAACCCTGCTAGCTGGACATAGACACCAGCCGCGTGGCCGTGACGGTGACCGGCGAAGGGTGGTGGGTGGTGGCGCCGCTGCAGCTGCTGTCATGGCGGAGCTCGCAGCAGGCGCGGTGAACTCGCTGCTGGGCCTCATCCGCAATGAGGCACTGCTTCTTTCACGCGTCCGTGGCGACGTGCGGTTCATCAAGGACGAGATGGAGAGCATGAAAAGCTTCCTCGCGCACCTGGCGAGGACGAGGCCTCCCGGTGGCAAGCACGATGAGCAGGTCCTCACGTGGATGAAGCAGGTGGAGGAGCTCGCCCACGACTGCAGGGACTCCGTCATCGTCCTCTACCTGCATCGCGGTGACCCGGAGGTCCACTGAGCCATGGGCGGCATCCAGCGCTACGTGTTGTGGTTCCCTTGGTTCGTGCGGAAGATGGTCGATCAGCACCGGGCTGCCAGCCATCTGGTCGAGCTCAAGGAACGGGCTCGTGATGTCAGTGAGAGGAGGAAGAGGTACGACGTCGAGGTGCCCACCAAGCCGTCATCCTCTCAGGCATGGAGTGTTGCCTCAACTGGTGCTCTAGAATATGAAGAAGATGACAGTGACAATGAAGCATCGTCAATGTCCGCTGCCGATGATGATTGCCGTCAAAGACTCCTAGAGCCTCCCTCACCAGTGGATTACTGCACCTTGAAACTAGCCGACTGGCTCAATAAGCTTTGTGGCAGAACCAACATGGAGGGGTCGGTAGCATCCATTGCTATTGTTGCACCAGATGAAGATAACATGGCCCACACCATTGTACACCAAGCAGTGGCTATGACGTCCGGTCATTTCAGAAGGATATTCTGGATACACCAGAACCAGGCAGGAGTGCACTACTCCTCATGTGGTATTCCAGTGGACATACTCTTACATGTCCTGCGCAAGTGCAAGAAGGAAGGTACAAGTTCACATTTAAGTGATGTGCAAAGTGAAATCTCGAGAAAGATAGAAGAAATGGACGTTGACAGTAAGATTAGAAATATTGTGGCCAAGATTGAAGAGCTCGATAGGATGATCATAGGGGACAATGAGAACAACAAGACTGAACAAAGCAAGATATATGGAGACATCCCCTTAGAAGAACCCTTGGGCGTACTCCAACAAGCACTGACCACTTTGGTGCCTATAGTCTCCCACCAGTGCCATGGGGGAAAATATCCCTCGAGGCGGTTGTGGAGATGATGGCCTGGATGTTCAAGCGGTACATGGAACATGAAGCGGAACCTGAAACATTGGAGTTTTGCACTGAGCCCCCAATTTGTCTCGATTTATCTGAATATGAATACATTTTGCGGAAGGTGTTTCCTGCCAGCCGGAGGAAGCAGCCAGCTCAGGTCAAGGAAGGCAATGCTCGTACTACATTGGTTCAGGATGAAACCAATGATTTCGAGGAAGAAGCTATCAAATCTTCTGTGAACAATCAAGCCTTTGGAATCCTTGGTGGTGCTGCCAGTGGGATCCCCAATAAGTCTATCGCTGCTGCTATCAGAGAAACAAAGGATAACTTGGAGGCCATCAAAAGGATAATCAAGGAGCAGATGTGGATCAAAGAGATAGTGAGAAAGATTGAGAAGCAACTCAAGTATGAACATACCGTCATTGTTCTCCAAGATGAGACAGACTACATATCCCGATGGGAGGAGATCATGAATGCTTTGAGCCTATTGGCCCACACCTCCTGCTTATCAATTGCAGTTGTAATGGTCAGGAGGAAAAGCCAGAGGGCCATAGATTACTGCTATCTGCAGGGTGGGCCTATAGAATATCCTCTTGTTGAGTCCTACCATAAGATTGTTCTCCAGCTTACAAGGGAGCTAAGGAGTGAAGATGACAAGAAGAAACCCCGCGTTCTCCTTGGTATCTTGGAGAAGTGCGATCCTGATGAATTCTGCATGAAGATGTTGGCACATGCTCTGTATGCAAACCCAAACAGGAGCTACAGCGAGCTGCTGATGTTGCATGAAGCTCTAGATCTCTTAAAAGACTCAATGGGGGTGGGGGCTACTAGTAACTTCAAGAAGATGTTCAAGTTTTCATACAACGATCTGCCCAAAGATTACAAATCCTGCTTGCTTTACCTAGCTATCTTCCCTCAAGGTTGCATAATCAATCGGGCAACAATAGTAGGGCGGTGGGTTACAGAAGGTCTAATACAGAAGGAAGACTGGTGCACATCAGTGGATCATGCAGACACATGTTTTAGCACACTCATCAATCGGTGGTTCATTTGTGCTGCGGATATTGGGGCTGCAGAAGAGGTCAAGAGTGGTGTCGTAGGTGGTCAAGTTCATGGAATCATTAGCAAGATTGCCAGGAAAGAGCGCATTCTGGACAAACGACTGTCATATCACTTGGCTCACCACTTCTCCATTTTCAGTGGTCTCCAACTCGGCAGATCTGATAGCATTCAAAGTTTTGTGCACAAGCTTCCTGAATATTCACCACAGCTGCCATTGGTCAAGGTGCTACATTTAGAAGGCTGCCGTTTCCTTGAAAAGAACCACAGCTACCTCAAAAATATATGCAACAAGATGCTATTGCTCAAGTGTCTCAGCCTGAAGGGCACAGATGTTACATATCTACCCAGAGAAATCAACAACCTCCATGAACTAGAGATATTGGACATCCGGCAAACCAGGGTGCCTGTAAAAGAAACAAGGAATGTCCTGCTCCTTAAGCTAAGGCGCCTGCTGGCCGGTGACACTGATTCAAGTGCAAGCAGTAATGGCATAGGCACAGCTAGTAGGAAACAGAAGTCAGCATACACCTCCTGTGTACGTATTCCATACAGGATTGAGAAAATGCAAAACCTGGAGGTGTTGTCTAATGTCATAGCTTCGTTGGATGGAAATGATTTGAAGGACACTAGGAAGTTATGGCAGCTCAGGGAGCTCGGTGTAGTTATCAATGATAATGACAAACACCTGTTTTATTTGCTTCAAGCAATTGGTGACTTGAAGGAGTCCCTTCAGTCCATTTCGATCACTATAGCTGAAACCAGGAGCGAGGACCACACCAGTGATAAACCATTACTACCAAAGGATCTTTACATCCGCTTGTCACAACCATCCAAGGTTCTAGAGAGCATAAGCATAAACGGATACACAAACAAGGTGCGGCCTCTCGGATTGTTGGCCAAAGGTAGCAGTGAACTTGCCAAGGTAGATCTGGGTGGCACCATGTTGAAGCAAGTAAGCCTTGTGGTACTTTACTCTCTTCCCAAGTTATGCTGCATCAGGCTGCGAGATTTTGCATACAATGATCCTATGCTCATCTTCAACAAGGAAGAATTTGAACATCTGAAATGCTTACTTATCGATGGACACAATATGACTGACATCAATTTTGCAAAGGGAGCAGCTGTTGCGCTTGAGAAGATCGTCTTGTCCTCCACCAACATAAAGTCTCTTCGTGGTGTCGGCCAACTTCCAATGTTGAAGGAGCTTGAGTTAAAGGGCAACGAATTATTTGATTCATTCTCTGAAGAAGGAGCTCCTCAGGAAAGCACTGAACCTGTATCACCACCTCCTGAAGATAGAGCAGCACAGAAAAACACTGAACTTGTTTCAGCTCCTGATGATGGAGCAGCTTCTCAGAAAAAAACTGAATCTGTTCAGCCTCCTGAAGATGGAGCAACTCCTCAGAAAAACACTGAACCTGTTTCGCCTTCTGAAGATGGAGCAGCTCCTCAGAACAGCACTGGACATGTTTCACAAGCTGGATATGGAGTAGCTCTGCAGAAAATTACTGCGAGAAATATCACCTTCAAGAAGGAAGAATTCCAACATCTCAAGTGTTTCCATTTTGAGGACACGAGAATGATACACATCATATTTGAATATGGGGCTGCTCCAGAGCTTGAGAAGATCATCTTGTGCATGTCCAGCACAGAGTCCAAACTTACTGTGTCTGGCAGCCTTCCAAAATTGAGAGAGATCAAAGTGAAAGGTGACAAGTCAATCTTCCTTTCGCTATTCTTTAATGCTAGTAAAATCAACACGGTGACTCTTTGTGATACCTTATTCTACAAAGGTGATGCTCTATATAAAGTCCTTTCGGTGAAACCAAGCATCCGCTGCATGGAGCTCCTAGACAATTCTTATGATGAAAACCAGCTTACCTTTGACGAAGATTAATTCAGTAACCTAAACCTTCTTATTATCAAGTGCTCAAAGTTAACAAACATCAAATTCAACAGCGGTTCTTGTCCTGGCCTCGAGAAGATCATCTGGTTCTACAATGACTGCGCTATCCAAATCTCTGGAATGGACAACATTGGGAAATTAAAGGAGCTTGAGCTTAATGGTAACTATGTCCCTCATCAGCTGAGAAAAGACATCGAAGCACACAAGAACAAGCCTGTTCTCAGATATGAAGAACCACAGCATAAGGACGACAAAGCAGATGAAAATCAACAGGGTGCTGTGTCATGCCTTCCACATTTCACCACCAACTATTTCTCCAAGAAGAAGGATCAATGCTAGCTGATGGAGGATGCGAAGGTTTCCATTCTGCTTTCATCATCGTTGGCTTCGTATGTGTTTGTCTCTGTTATGTGTCAGTGAGTGTTTCTTTTTGCTTATTCTCATGTCAGTGGTGTTACTCTAATAAATGCACATCAGTGCATCAGCTGCACGTGCCATCTGAGTGCACGTGTGACTGAGGTGTGGAGCAAGATGCAGCTTCTAAGCTGTTACTCTTCTCATGTGTATTGATTTCGATTTCCTTGATCGTTGTGTACTTGTGTGTGGCCTTCCTCTACGGAAGCAGAGGCAAGCATGCTGATGCATGCCTGCCTCGAGTGGTTGCCTCTGTACTGTGAGCACGCGGGCGATTGTTTCCCATGCTCATGGATTTGGTTGTGTACTGTTGACCTCCCTCTGGACCATGTGGTGTGGCTGGCTCCATCCATAATAAATGTGATATTTGGCTTGTTAATTGAGTTCCTTCTGTTTGCTGCATGTTTATAATCATCTCACCGGATGGGCCAAGTGACAGGGCCATATGTTTCATATATCGCATTTGATGATGTCTGGGAGTGTGGCAGACCCAGAAACCAAGCAAGACGGGGTCTAAATAATAGTGGGCTAGAACCCATACTATAACAACGAATAGAGATGATAATATCAATTCAAAATGCTCAAGCAATATATGTACAAGTGGAGACCATACGACAATCAAAACGTCATATATGTCTTCAAAATTTTACACCATCTTGAACATCGTTTTTAATTCTACATTAAAATGTTAAATATGTCATGATTCTTGAAGAAACAAGATAACATTATGAATCGGGTTTTTTCTTTTTTCTGAACCCAAATCTCTTTAGTTCCAGCAGTACTCTTCGGTGCATCATTCTTACTAAAAATACCTTTTCCATGCCTACGATATGATTGAAATATTGCAAATTGGAATGTGGGTATTAGGAACTCGTCAAATAAAGACTCAAAATTGAAATTCAAAAAAAAAAAACCCTAATCCCATATCCTGTTCAGTATTCTCAGATCTAACCGTGAGCAGCCTGCAGCAGAGCAGGGGCGGTGAGTGGTGCTGGTGCCACTGCCCTCCCTCTCGCCTTCTGGAATCTGGAGCGCGGAGCCTGCTACTCTGTCTGGCCGCCTGGGGGAGTGCCGTGAGGGGGGGGGGGGGGGGGGGCGCAGGCTGCCGGGAGCCGGCTGCTGAAGGGGCGACCAGCCACCTGCGGCCGGGCGCCGCCGCGGGACAGGTCTGCAGTATGCAGAACGGGCTGACCACAGAAGCGCGGCCGGTTGGAGCGTGGAGCTCTGGAGGCGGAGGCGGTGGCGCGGAGCTATGGATCTTGGGCGCCTGGGCAGCCTCGCCGTGACGCCGTCGCCGCCGGGAACAGGAAGAGAATCGGGGAGCCGCTGGCCAGGCAGGAGCGGGAGTATGGATGTCTTGGGCTGGCTTATTTGGGCCTCGCCTCGGGCTGCAGCACCCAGCCCAGGGCCCATGAATGTAAACATTAAAGATTTATATGCGAAAAATATAAACACGGTTTCTTAAAAAAAACTGGCTGGTCATTTATCACAGAGCAGAAAAATAAAAGAGGAATACTTGAAAGAAATGAGCAGTATTCTGTGTTCCCTTTATTTTCTTAAAAGTGTTTGGCTGTTCCTTTGACGCATTAATGTTCATGTGTGATTTAGGCCTTGTTTTTTTAAAAAAAAAGGAATATATTGATATTCAGCCTCTGCATCGAATAATGCATATAGTTGTTCCTTATTACAAACTAAAGCAAAGAGGTCCAAGCAATTTTAAACACAAAACTTTGAAACACAAGGGAAGAAGGAAAAGTCTTCTCAAGTAACATCTAAACTGAAATTCTATTAACAAATCTCCAACCGTTTCTTGCAAACATCTCCAATGCGGCTGTCTCAATTTTCCTGCATCCCATCATTATTATTTGGTGATCCTCCTCCTTCTGAAGTAGGGACCAAAATCTGATCCAATAAATCCCTCTGAAGATAACCTGTAAATAAGATGGTGCTAGGATCTTGTCAAAGACTAAGTCATTTCGGGTTAACCATATAACCCAGCAAAAAGCAGCCGCACCCACAAGAATCTCAGGTATCAATCTTCTATTCATCCCAAATAACCAATCTGTAAAAAAATTGTATACACTTGTTGGAGGAGTTATGTTAAATAAAACATGAATAATCTGCCACACAAAACTAGCAAAATGACAATCAAATAGGAGATGTTGTATAGTCTCCTCCGATGAACAGAAACAACATTTGTTGTCCCCTTGCCAATGCTGTCTTGCTAGATTATCTTTTGTTAAAATTACTCCTTTATACAAATACCACAAAAATACTTTGATCTTAAGAGGTAGTTTTAGTTTTCATATTATAGTGTTATATGGTAACGCTTCAGATCCTCACAAAGCTCGGTACATGAAAAAGATCCATTCTGATGTAGCCCCCAAACAAAATGATCTCTCTGGTTTGTTAATTGTACATCTGCCACCATAGCAACCACCTCGTGCCATGCTTGTAAATTAACACCTACCAAAGATGTTCGGAATGGATTTAGGCCTTATTTAGTTCTAAAAAATTTGCAAAATTTTTCAGATTTCCCATTACATCGAATCTTGTGGCACATGCATAGAGTATTAAATATAGATAAAAGAAATAACTAATTGTATAGTTTATCTGTAATTTGCGAGACGAATCTGTTGAGCTTAGTTAGTCCATGATTGGACAATATTTATCAAATACAGACGAAAATGTTACAATATCCATTTTGCAAAAAAAATTGGAACTAAACATGACCTTATGTACATATTTTGTCTCATGTAGCATGAAACTACCTGAACCATCGCATGGTTTTGAAAAGCATCTGCATTGATCTTTCACAGTATGGTCCTAGCATAAGTCTAGCATCAGCAGCAGCTGGGGATTGGGTACCATGCATGGTGTGTGGTTGTTGCGAACCTTGAAGGTTAAGAACAACCTGTCCTTCGTGTCAATGGACATCATGGGTTTGGCATTCATTAAATAAAACGCATGACCATCGTGTGCTGTTACTTCCTACAACATCAATATGATTAGGTACCATGCATGTAAGTCAGTCTGGCTGGGCTTGTAATAATAGCCTTGGCCATCGCACAATAGAATTTTTCACTTCTCCTAATTGGTTTCTCCTAGTGTTTTAGTATTCAAAATTTAGTATAAATTTTCTCTAGTAAATGTCTCCTAGCTAGTGAGATTCCTATGTGCTATGACCAGTGGTAATATTTTACTACTACTTAAAAACACTAGGAGAAGTCTACCATCACTGGTACAGGACAGGCCTTTTGTCCCGGTCGAAAACCACTTGTAGTCCCGGGTGGCGAGCCGGGATTAAAGGATCGGGACTAAAAGTCCCACCTTTAGTCCCGGCTCTTCGACCCGGGACTAAATGGGGACATTTAGTCCCGGTTGGTAATACCAACCGGGACTACAGGGGGCACCAGGCAGTGACGTGGCGCCACCCCTGGCCACCCCTTTTAGTCCCGGTTGGTATTACCAACCAGGACTAAAGGTTTTTTTTGTTTTTGTTTTTGTTTTTGTTTTTCTTTTTCATTTCTTTATAGATTTTGGTTTTCAATTGTATATGTTCTCCAATTTAATCGTATACGCCGCAATTATCCATATACGTTGCACCTATATGAGAGCGTCATTATTGCACACAAATAAAGTATGAAACTACATATATATATATATATATATATATATTATCCGTATAATATATATATAGCTATACACATACGTACATACACATTACATTTACAATAATAATATTATGTACAAGTAATAATCAAGTGTGCTGCCACCGGTTAATGATTACATAATATTTTCCCGCCCACTCAAAGCTCATACAAGTGTTCGTCCTTGTTTGGAATGGGCTTGATGAAAGGTCCTAATATGGCTAGAGGGGGGGTGAATAGCCTATTTAAAAAATTCTACAAACTCACTAGAGCAAAAGGTTAGTAAATAACAAAGCGAAGCTTTTTGCTCTAGCTCTAAAGGGGTGTTTGCAAGCCACCTACCCAACAATTCTAGTTGCTAAGATCTCTATGCACACAAGAACTAAGACTTTACAAGATACACTAGAGAACTAAGCTACACAAGTCAAAGTAAGCAACTAAACTAATTACACTAGTTTGCGGTAAGTAAAGATAAGATGAGATATTTATACCGCCGTGTAGGGGATGAACCAATCACCAATATAAACAATCAAGCACCGGGAGAATGCCAATCAAACACAATTGAGACACCGATTTTTCTCCCGAGGTTCACGTGCTTGCCGGCACGCTACGTCCCCGTTGTGTCGACCAACACTTGGTGGTTCGGTGGCTAAGAGGTGTAGCACGAACCTCGTCCTCACTAGGACACCACAAGAACCTACCCACAAGTGAGGTAGCTCAATGACACGAGCAATCCACTAATGTTGCCTTTGGCTCTCCGCCGAGGTAGGCACAAACCTCTCACAATCACCGGGAGATGGCCACGAACAATCACCAACTCGTGCCAATCCTCCTCCGCTGCTCCAAGCCGTCTAGGTGGCGGCAACCACCAAGAGTAACAAGAAAACCGCAACCAAATCGATCCCCAAGTGCCACTAGATGCAATCACTCAAGCAAATGCACTTGGAATCACTCCCAATCTCACAAAGATGTTTAATCTATGAAGGAGATGAGTGGGAGGAGTTTGCTTAGGCTCACAAGGATGTCAAGTATATTAGAATGCCAAGAGTCTGAGCCCCAAGCCGGCCAAACACGTATTTATAGCCCCTCAAACAAATAGAGCCGTTGGCTCTTTCACTGGGCAAAACTCGGGGTCACCGGACGCTCTTAAAGGGGCACCGGACGCTCAACACCAGCGTCCGGTGCTCCAACAACAGCCGCGTGTCAGAGCCTAACGGTAACCTGCAGAGCACCGGACGCAAGCCACCGGACGCACCCTCAGCGTCCGGTGCTCACCGAACCCATGCGAAGAGAGTTCCGCAAACTCGCAGGTTCACCGGACGCACCCTCAGCGTCCGGTGCTCACCGGACCCATGCGCAGAGAGGGTCGCAAAACGCACACACACCGGACGCACACCACCGGACGCTCAAGCCAGCGTCCGGTGCCTATCGTCTGGTGCCTTACCCTAGCTGGGCCAGGCACTGTCTGCACACCGGACGCTCATACACAGCGTCTGGTGCCTCTGAGCCAGCGTCCGGTGAGTGTTTTCCCAGCGAGAAACACTCCCGCGACTTCACCAAATTTCCCTCCGGCGCAATAGAAAATATGCACTTCATTTTCTCGAAAAGCGCCGAATGTGCCAACACCACAATGTGTAAACCAACATGTGCACGTGTGTTAGCATTTTCACAATCATTTTCTTCGAAGGAGTTACGTTAGCTCACTAGGTTCTAAATGCATGGACATGAACAATGACACCTAGTGGCACTTGATAACCGCTTAGCCAAAGAATTCCCCTCTTTATAGTACGGCTATCTATCCTAAATGTGATCACACCCTCTATGGTGTCTTGATCACTAAAATCAAAACCCTAAGCAATACCTTTGCCTTGATCTCCATAGGGTTTGTTTTTCTCTTTCTTCTTTTCCAAGTTGAGCACTTGATCATCTTGTGGTCATCACCATCATCACCATGATCATCACTTGCTCCATCACTTGGCATGTACCAACCTTATTAAGTCTACACACACTTAGTATAGAGGTTAGTACTTAGGGTTTCATCAATTATCCAAAACCAAACTAGGGCTTTCACCCATGAGCTCTATAGCCCATTTGGCGATTCTTCCATTAGCCTCTCGGTTCTGAATCACTTCCCCCAGAGGGAAAGATGACACCACCGAGACCTGATGAGACTCGAAGTAGTGGCGGAGCTTGCGTCGGGCCAAAACTATAGCGTAGAGTAGTTTCTGGATCTGGGGGTATCGGGTCTTTGTGTCGGATAGCACTTCACTGATGAAGTACACCGGTCTTTGGATCGGCAGGGCATGCCCTTCTTCCTTCCTCTCAACCACGATAGCTGCACTGGCCACCTGATCAGTGGCTGCGACATAGAGAAGGAGTGGTTCCCCCTCGGCGGGGGGCACCAGAATGGGAGGGTTGGTGAGGAGAGCCTTGAGCTTGTCAAGGGCTTCCTGGGCCTCGGGGGTCCAGGAAAAATGCTCAGATTTCCTAAGTAACCTATACAGAGGTAGCCCTTTTTCCCCGAGACGAGAGATGAAATGGCTTAGGGAGGCCAGACATCCCATGACCCTCTTTACTCCCTTTAGGTTATGGATTGGGCCCATGTTTGTGATGGCCGAGACCTTTTCTGGGTTGGCCTCGATTCCTCGCTCGGACACAATAAACCCAAGGAGCATGCCTCGGGGGACCCCAAAAATGCATTTTTCAGGGTTAAGTCTGATCCCCTTTGCCCTAAGGCACTGGAATGTTTCTTCCAGGTCGGCAACCAGGCCGCTTGCTTTCCCGGACTTGACGACGATGTCGTCTACGTAAGCCTCTACTATTTTGCCTAAGGTTCCCAAAAACCTGGAGCATACATTGTTGATATGTAGCCCCCGCGTTCTTGAGGCCAAAAGGCATGGTTACGTAGCAAAACATTCCGAAAGGGGTGATGAAAGAAGTCGCGAGCTGGTCGGACTCTTTCATCTTGATTTGGTGGTAACCGGAATAAGCATCAAGAAAAGATAAAATTTCACATCCCACGGTGGAGTCAACTATCTGATCAATACGAGGTAATGGAAAGGGGTTCTTTGGACATGCTTTATTTAAACTAGTATAGTCTACACACATCCTCCACTTCCCATTTTTCTTTTTAACTAGCACGGGGTTGGCTAACCACTCGGGATGGAATACCTCCTTGATGAATCCGGCCGCCAGCAACTTATGGATCTCCTCCCCGATGGCCCGATGCTTCTCCTCATCGAATCGGCGTAGGCGTTGCTTCATGGGTTTGGAGCCGGCTCGGATATCCAAGGAGTGCTCAGCGACTTCCCTCGATATTCCAGGCATGTCCGAAGGACTCCACGCAAATATGTCAGCGTTTGCGCGGAGAAAGTCGACGAGCACCACTTCCTATTTGGGGTCGAGGCTGGAGCTAATCCTCAACGCCCCACCTTCAGAGGTTCCGGGGTCGAGAAAGACTAGCTTGGTCTCCTCCGCCGGCTCGAAGCTCCCGGCATGACGCTTGGGGTCGGGGACGTCCTGGTCGCAGTCGCCGAGGCTGGTGAGGATGGCCAGAGACTCAGCCAGAGCCTCGGCCTGCTCAATGCACTCGACGTCGCACTGATAGGTGTGCTGGCTGGTCGTACTGACGGTGATGATGCCTTTTGGCCTTGGCATCTTGAGTTTGAGGTAGGTATAGTTAGGGACGGCCATGAACTTGGCGTAGCAGGGTCGTCCCAGAATTGCGTGGTAGGTCCCTGGGAACCCGACCACGTTGAAAGTGAGGACCTCCCGTCTAAAGTTGTCGGGGTCCCGAAGCAGACAGGCAGATCGATCTGTCCGAGTGGGTGGGCACGATGTCCCGGCACCACTCCGTGGAATGGTGCTGTGTCGTTCCTCAGCCGGGACTTGCTGATCCCCATGAGGGCCAGAGTCTCGGCATACAGGATGTTGAGGCCGCTGCCTCCGTCCATCAGCACCTTGGTGAGACGGGTCTCGGCGATGATAGGGTCAACGATCAGAGGGTAGCTCCCGGGATTGAGGATGCGATCCGGGTGATCCTGTCTGTCGAACGTAATCGTGCTCTCTAACCACTTAAGGTACGAGGGCGTGACCGAGCTGACTGCGCAAACTTCTCGGAGTTCGCGTTTCCTCTAACTCGCAGTGAGGCGAGCCGCACGTCCCCCAAAGATCAGGAGGCAGTTCTTGATCTTGGGGAAACCTTCCCCCTGGGGATCGTCGTCCTTGGGGGGCTCGTCGGCGCTCTCCTTGGTGATGATGTCGGTATAGTACCGACGAAGGACAGTGCACTCCTCAAGGGTGTGCTTGGTTGGTCCCCTATGATAGGGGCACGGCTTCTTCAACATTTCGTCGAAGAGTCTGGGGCCTGCAGGAGCCCGCTTGGGGTTCTTGTGATCTGCCGCGGCGACCAAGTTGTCGTCCGATTGACCCTGCTTCCCTTAGCGACCCTTCTTCTTCTTCTTGGGGTCGCGTGAGCCCGAGGCTTCGGTGGCCTCGGCCTTCTGTTTCCCCTTGGCTGCACAGTCGGAGAAAATGGCGCCAACTGCCTCTTCGCCTGAGGCAAAGTTGGTGGCGATATCGAGCAGCTGGCTAGTGCTTGTGGGGGTCTTGCGTCCGAGCTCGTGTACGAGCTCCTTGCAAGTGGTGCCGGAAATGAAGGCTCCGATGACGTCGGAGTCTGTGATGTTGGGGAGCTCGGTGCATTGTTTGGAGAATCGCCTGACGAAGTCTCGGAGGGACTCATCGAGCTTCTGCCGGCAGCTCCTGAGGTCCCAGGAGTTCCCAGGGCGCACGTATGTGCCCTGGAAGTTCCCGACAAAGATCCTGACCAGGTCAGCCCAGTCGTGGACCATGTGCTCAGGGAGGTGCTCGAGCCATGCCCTGGCCGTATCAGCCAGGTGCAGTGGGAGGTTGCGGATGATGAGCAGGTCGTCGTCCGCTCCACCTAGCTGGCGTGCTAGGCGGTAATCCGCCAACCAGAGCTCAGGGTTGGTTTCCCCCGAGTACTTGGTGAGGTTGGCGGGCTGTTGGAATCGCGCCGGGAACTTGGCCCTGCGCATGGCCTCGCTGAAGACGCGGGGACCCGGAGGCTCTGGTGACGTGCTGCGGTCGTGATCGGGGTCGTACCTTCCGCCTCGGCGCGGTCGATAGCGTCGAGACTCGGCCTCGTCCCTGTCACGCCGCCTGGCCTCGAGGGTGGCCCGAACGTCCGCGTCAGCCCCGACGCGTTCGTGGACTGAAGGGGCTCTATTGCCCCATTGCGGATTAGGGGGCGGCGGACCCTGCACTGTTGGTGCCTTGTGAGGGGGTCGGTCCTCTTGACATCTCATGTCGTGTGATTGTGATGCAGAACTTTCTGCGTTCTGCACCACAGCCTGCTCCAGAAGGCCTCGTAGCCCTTGGCGCACTCTCCTTCCCTCAGGGGTCGATGGCTCGGGCATCGCCCTGAGGAGGAGTGCGGCGGCAATCACGTTCTGGCTGGCCGTGCTGAAGACCGGGGCGTCACCCCCCTGGTCCTCGATAATACGGCGGTTGACGTCGTGGGCGCGGCGTCTAGCCTCACCCCCGTCTCCGCGGCTGGATGGGTCTCAGACCAGGGCCTCGCGGAGTTGGCAGAGGTGTGTGCGTTCTACTTTGAGTCTGGCCTCCAGCTCATTGAGCTGCTCGAGGTCAGAGCGGTGACCTCCTACGGGGGCTGATGCTACCCCGCGGGCTCCAGGGTCAGTCCCGGGAGTAGGGTTGGGAGGTGGGGTCACATTCTCTTGCCTAGAGGGCCCTGCGTCCCCCTGGGCGTTATGTGGCATGCCTCCGACTTCCAGGTTGAAGCATTCTCGTGACGGGTCGTAACTCCCGTCGTCGGAGCCGGAGTAGCCGAGACAGTAGTTGCTAGCCTCCAAGAAGCGCATGAAGGTCTCCGGGTCGCCACACCCAGAAAAGTCAGCGCCGGTCCACTCGTCATCGCCCGAGGTGGGGTCCTCTGGGTATGATGAGACGGGCGGTGTGGAGATGAGGTCCAGGGCAGACCTCAAGTGGTGCCCTGGACGTTCCGTGTACGCACTTAATGTAGTGCTTACGGAAGAGGCGTAGGTAGTGGCAGCATTCCTGAGCCCGGAAGGGAACTCGGGAGATGCTGCTGTTTCTCCTTCATCCACAGATGGAGGAGGAGGAGGACGGGATGTTGATGCCCCTTTGTCCCCCTTGCGGGGGACGGGTGCAGGCCGTGCCTTCCCCTTCGACCGGGGCGGGACGGGAGGTCATGATGATCCTCTGTTGGTCCGGGGGGCGGAGCTTGATGCCCCGCGAGCCCTTCCTCTAGCGCCCGCTGGGCCAGAGGAACGGGCGATCTGATGAGGAATATGCGGGGGGAAGGCCGGACGGATCCTGGCCTCGGCGGTAGGGTTAGAGATCCTGGACCTCTGACGCCCCCGCTGGGGGCCCTCCGTACGGTGTCCCGAACGGCTCCCACGCACTGTCTGTGGTAGGATCGGCTGGGGGCGAGGCTCGACATTGCCACGTGGCAGGAGGAGGACCATGTGATAGCCAGAACCGAGGGACATGAACTCCAAACTCCCGAACACCATGATGGTGCCGTGGCGGAGTGGGTGAAATCCGTCTGCCATGCAAGCTTTCCCAGTAGGGATAGGTGAATGTCACGCAGAAGGCCCCTACCTGGCGCGCCAACTGTCGGCGTCTAGACTCGTGGTCTAGGCACTAACGAGTGTGAGTCTGCATGACTACCCAAGCTTGGATGGCGATGCAAGTGAGACACAGAGGGTTTATACTGGTTCGGGCCAAGAATGCCCTACGTCCAGTGTGATTGGGGGTTCCGTATAACCTTGCACCCAAAGGTGCTTGTAGTAGGGGGTACAAGCAGGTTGCGAGAGAGGGCTAAGTCCCAGGTCTCGGCTTAGTGGTGGACAGAGTGCTGATCGCTGCTCTGTGAAAGAGTGTGGTGGTCGCGTGTGTGAACCTTCTGAACCTGTCCTTAGTTGTGAGCCCTGGCTCCCCTTTTATAGCCTCAAGGGAAGACAGGTATTTACATGAGTAGATTTCTTCTGTTGAATGGTGAAGCCACAGTCCAGACCCTGTTGAAGCTGGTCCATCTCGTCCTTGAGGGATGGTTGACAGCATGGCCGCTCCTGTAGAGGGTTACCGAGCCCTGTAAGAGTCAGGGGGGTCGGATCGGTGATACTGCTGATCGTCCTGTTAATAGTGGGAGAAGACAGCAGACAGTGATGCTGGTTGACCTTCCCCATCCCCTTTTTTATTGTGAGGCAGTACGCCACAGTGAAAGAGGTAAGATTGCATAGTGAAAGAGGTAAGGCCACAGTGACCAGGGTGGTTGGAACAGTCGGCACCCTGCCCTGCTGCGGTATGGGAGTCATCGCGCGTGTCACTTCGTGGTACAGGCGAGACGGAACTTGCGTCCGAGACCCTAAGGGGTCGGGCGAGTCGGAACTTGCGTCCGAGGCCCTGAGGGGTCGGGCGAGTCGGAACTTGCGTCCGAGGCCCTGAGGGGTCAAATGAGCTGGGGACCATGCCCCGGTGATTATGGTTAATATGCTCTGTTTTTTGCGTTTTTTATTATTCTGATTTGGGTATCCCTTTTTATGGTACCCAACAAGTAGAGAGAGGATGGGTTCCTCTCTCCCTCCCGCCATCGCAAACTCGGCAGGATTCGGTGCTTTTCGAGAAAATGAAGTGCATATTTTCTATTGCGCCGGTGGGAAATTTGGAGAAGTCGCGTTGAGAAACACTCACCGGACGCTGGCCACTGAGGCACCGGACGCTAAGTCTGAACATCCAGAGCAGACAGTGCCTGGCCCATCTAGGGTAAGGCACCGGACGATAGTCACCAGACGCTGGCTTGAGCGTTCGGTGGTGCGCGTCCGGTGTGCGGGCGTTTTGCGACCCTCTCTGCGCATGGGTCCGGTGAGCACCGGACGCTACCGGTGCTTAGCATCCGGTGACCTGCAGGTTTGCGAAACTCTCTGCGCATGAGTCCGGTGTGCACTGGATGCGTCCGGTGCTAACTTGCTCAGCGTCCAGTTCACTGCAGGTGACCGTTAGATTCTGACACGAGAGTTTGAAAAGGCGACACGTGGCTGACGTTGGAGCACCGGACGCTGAGTCTGAGCGTCCGGTGCCCCTTTAAGAGCGTCCGGTGACCCCACAGTTTGCCCAGTGAAAGAGCCAACGGCTCTATTTGTTTGAGGGGCTATAAATACGTGTTTGGCCGGCTTGGGGCTCACTCTCTTGGTATTCTAACATACTTGACATCCTTGTGAGCCTAAGCAAACACCTCCCACTCATCTCCTTCATAGATTATACATCTTTGTGAGATTGGGAGTGATTCTAAGTGCATTTGCTTGAGTGATTGCATCTAGTGGCACTTGGGGATCGTTCTAGCTGCGGTTTTCTTGTTACTCTTGGTGGTTGCCGCCACCTAGACGGCTTGGAGCAGCGTAAGAGGATTGGCACGAGTTGGTGATTGTTCGTGGCCATCCCCCAGTGATTGTGAGAGGTTTGTGCCTACCTCGGCGGAGAGCCAAAGGCAACAATAGTGGATTGCTCGTGTCATTGAGCTACCTCACTCGTGGGTAGGTTCTTGTGGTGTCCTAGTGAGGACGAGGTTTGTGCTACACCTCTTAGCCACCGGACCACCAAGTGTTGGTCGACACAACGGGGACGTAGCGTGCCGGCAAGCACGTGAACCTCGGGAGAAAAATCTTGTGTCTCCATTGTGTTTGTTGATTGGATTTCTCCCGGTGATTGGACTTCATAATATTGTGATTGGTTCATCCCCTCTACGCGGTGGTATAAAGATCAAACACTCTCTCTTACTTTCTTGCAAACTAGAGTAGCTTACTTCTTGTATAGAAACTTTAGGTAGCTCTCTAGTGTAAGTAGAGACTTAGTTCTTGTGTGCATAGTAATCATAGCAACTAGAAATTGTTGGGTAGGTGGCTTGTAAACACCCCTTTAGAGCTAGAGCAAAAAGCTTCGCTTTGTTATTTACTAACCTCTTGCTCTAGTGTCTTTGTAGAATTTTTAAATAGGCTATTCACCCCCCTCTAGCCATATTAGGACCTTTCACATATGGATCGATGAAACCAATTTGATTGTCTTTTTTCAATCTTTGTTCTCTCATCATGTGTATGCACATCGTGAGCGTAGTTATTACGAATACATACATATGCTATAATGGGATTAATGATTGAAAGAAAGAATCACTTACAGACAGTAGCAGCTCATGAGAGATTTGTCGAGAGCATTCATATGGAGAAGTTGGTGTACTTCACTAAAATCTATCCATATGACGTCATCTCCACGGAAGTAGCGTCGGTCGCGGACTCGGACGGCAATCAATTCTTCTTCTATATGTTTTGAGCTGACTCTCAAGTAGTACTCGTGTAGCTTGTATATTTGCGTACCAAGTCCTTGTACCTTCTCAGGGTGGCACATACTCCTGTCGTAAATGTACCGACTCTGATAGTCATCGACACCTTCGTGGATTGGCGCATCGGTACGCCCTAGAAGTGCTTCTAGGGGCAGCCCAGTTTCTTCCATCCAATTCCCGAGCTCATCTAAGTCCACATTAGCAGGTATAGTCATTGCTAGCAAGTTGGCGTTTGAACCGTACTCATTCGCAACGACTAGTGGCTGAACTGATTGTTGCGCTTGTTCGCCGAGCTGTGCTACTTTTTGCTGGACTTTTCTTTTGTCTGCCTTGATTTTCTTTAGGACAGTACGGTCGTAGTTTGATATTGTTGACCCTGGTTGTTTACTCACAGCACGGTTCGCGTCTGTCATTTTCTGCACCACTTGACGTAGCTTTGAATGAGGATACATTAGGTATGGCGGCTCTTGCTCTGCTTTTCTATTAGCTTTGCATTTTTCAAAGAATGCTTTGACTTCCGCTTTGCTTGCAGCAAGCAGTTCCTCATCGGTCTTCTCATATGAAAGCTTGGTAGTCTTCGCGATCTTCGTGTTCAAAGCTTTCCTCTTTGCCGCAGGTGGTTGGAGTGATCTCTGTGTCTTGGCGGACGACCTCTTCCTCCTCGATGCAGCACCAGCCGGTGCCGATGAGGCGGCGGCCGTTGTCGTCGGCATTGGCGGAGGCAGCGGCGTAGGTGGAGCTTGCTGTTGTGGAGGAGATTCGACCGTGGGCGGCGTTGGATTCCTTCGTGGAGGAGATGCAGCGGCCGGTGGTGGGGATGCGGCCTTCTCTTGTACGTCGTCGTCGTCGTGTCCCACGGCACTGTGGTCATGCGGTGAATGGACAGACGGACTTCGTTGGGGGGAGGCCCTGGATTTGAAGAAAAACAAATAAGGTATATGTATACATGACTAAATGTAATTTGATACAGTATATAATTATAGAAAAAACAGTAGCGTCCACAGTAATCCGCACCTGCTAGGGTTCGGTTGTGGCGGCGGCACCCCAGGAATAATGATGTACCGTTTCCTCCAACATATGAATGTCTTCTCCGCTTCACCAAGTGTCTTCTCTCCATCACCGCCTTCGAAATCGAGAGGCACATTTTCACGGCCTCTGACCACTCTATCCACCGAGACACAAGCATATCTGGCTGGTATTGGGACAGAGTGGATCGTTGGTGTCTTGGTGGGGTCGATAGGAGATACGACACCGGTAGCCACCTTTACTGTGCCATCGCCCTCCAGAATATGGAGCTCACAAGATGTCAACGGAGCGGTGACGTCATCCACCGGGAATCGTAGCCCTACGTCATCAACTTGCCTCGCAGGCGCCTCCGTAGAAGCACAACTGCTCTTTAGATGAGCTGAGCAAGGGCTGATGTTGGCGGCCGGTGGCTGTGATAAGCTTTAGAGGCGGGAAGTTACAGCTTCCTCCACGGCCTTTTGGATTTTCTCATCCATTGTGGCCTTCAGCGCTTGCTCCCGCTCAAGGACCCGTTGAGCCACTTCTTGGGTCTTTATGAGTCCTTCCTCCAATCTGCGTATCCGTTCCCTGTCCTCTTCCTTCTTTCTCTGGTGGCTTCTATAAGTTTCCCTATCAGCAGGGAAGGCATGTTCCCACGTCACGGTGCCATAGCCTCTCGTCTGTCCACCGTGCTCAGGGTTCCCCAGGGCGAATGTCAACTCATCTTTATCTCTATTCGGCTGCCATTCTCCACTTTCAGCGATGGAGCGGGCTTGATGGAATCTTTCCGCAACAGCTTGGATGTGTTCCCCATACACGACCTTTCCGGTCTCAAGGTCCAGTGAGCCTCCGTGAGCGAAAAACCAGTGCTTCGCGCGCTCAAGCCACTCGAGGGATTCGGGCACCAACCCCCTGTCGATTAACTCTTTTTCGGCCTTTTCCCACTTAGGAACTGCGGTTTGGTAGCCACCTGATCCCATCGTGTGGTGGTAGGTCTTGCGTCGGGCATTCTCTTGGTTCTTTCTCACTCGTTCCTGAGCCTCTTCGGACATCTTGAACCATACAAAGTCGTCCCAAAACAGCCGTAGCTTCGCATAGTTCGGAGAGTTGAAATCTGGAGTCATGTTTTTCTTGATGTAGTCTTGATATAGACGCTTCTTATAGCCCTGGAACATTGGTGCCATCTTCTTCATAGACCAATCTCGGACTCTTTCCTTCAACTGTTCATCATTTGTCTCCAGTGTAAAATGTTGCAAGACATCACCCTAGAGTAGCTCCTTGTCACGTGTAGAGACATAACTAATTTCTGGGTCTTTCTTGTTCTCCTTCCATTCACAGACACTGATTGGGATCCTATCCCGGACAAGGTACCCTAAGTGGTTCACGAAGGCCCTTGAATGGGGTCCAAGTAGCTTGCCTGTTGCTTCCTCGAATTCTGAGATTACTAACCGGCCCTCCATAGGCTTCTTTGGGCCTCGTACTCTCCGGCTGGTCCCCGTGGTTGTCGTCGAGCCAGAGGGCTATGTAGAAAGAAAAAAGACAATTTAATACAAGATTTCGAATTATACCTGTAAAAACAAAGGAGACTGCCATATTACAGACCTGCTGGCCAGCATTGTCTTACTCATTCAGGTCGACCAAATACTGAGAGCAGTCATCGATTCCCTCAGGGTTCTCATCGCCTTCGCGATCATCGTGATAAACTTCTTCAGTGGGACCGTGGATCAGGTTCATCATTTCCTCTTCGTGTTCTCTCGGATCGGCCATTTCTGCAGAAATATGTGACACATCACTACTAGCACTACTGTGTATACTTGACAAGGAAACAATATATAAAACTAGGGTTTAGGGTTTAGGGTTTAGGGTTTAGGGCTTAGGGCTTAGAACATCACTAAATACATCACAGAACACTATATGTATACTATATGTTATTACGTGAAAAAAACTAAATACACCATAGAACATCACTAATTACATTAAAGAACATCGTATATATATTACGTGAAAATAAATAAGAAATTGGTGACACGTGACTACTATAATATACATGAAAATAAATAAATATATATGAATTTGAGCAGAGGCAATATTCTAGATTTATAAGAAATTGGTGACACATGACTACTAGCACTACTGTGTATACCTGACAAGGAAACAATATATAAAACTAGGGTTTACAACTTAGGGTTTTCAGCAACAGTTTACGGCTAAGGGTTTGGGGTTTACGGCTTAGGTTTCAAGGTTTAAGGTTTACGGCTTAGGGTTTACATCATTTGTACCACTAATTATAGCACTAATAATTGTACCACTAATAGATCCATCTCGACATACCTGTAGTTTGAAGGCGGTGAGACGGCGGAGAGACGGCGGTCGGTGCGGAGACTCGACGGGGACTTTGGTGACGACGGCAGAGAGACGTCGATCTCGAAGAAGGAAGAAATAGGGAACAAATATTATATCATATTTACATATTGTGGCACATGCATGAAGCACTAAA
Source organism: Sorghum bicolor (assembly GCF_000003195.3). Lineage (NCBI taxonomy): Eukaryota > Viridiplantae > Streptophyta > Magnoliopsida > Poales > Poaceae > Sorghum > Sorghum bicolor. The sequence goes on along the minus strand of NC_012874.2, from coordinate 65,799,461 downwards.
TATAGAAAAAACAAAAACTAATAACATAGTTTGTCTGTAATTTACAAGACAAATCTTTTGAGCTTAGTTAGTTTATAATTGGACAATATTTGATACAAACAAACGAAAATGCTACAATACCAAAATAGAAAAATTTTTCGGAACTAAACAAGGCCTAAGAAAAAAATATATAATGTAATACAAATAATAACTAGAGCAAAGCATAAGAAAAAAAATAAATACATGTAACAAAGAAAAAAAATTTAAAGAACATCGTATATATATATATATTACGTGAACATCACTATAGTTATTTCTTTGTTTATTCATATTTTTTTAATTTTCATTTCTCAGGCCTTGTTTAGTTCGCAAAAATTGCAGTTTCTGGCTAGCACTTTCATTTTTATTTGACAAACATTGTCCAATTATGAAATAATTAGGCTCAAAAGATTCATCTTACAAATTATAGGTAAACAGTGCAATTATTTTTTATTTTGTCTATTTGCAAAATAGGAATAGTACTACTTTCGTTTGTATTTGACAAATATTATCCAATCATGTACTAATTAGACTCAAAAGATTCGTCTCGTCAATTCCGACCAAATTGTGCAATTAGTTTTTATTTTTGTCTATATTTAATACTTCATGCATGCGTCTAAAGATTTAATGTGACGGAGAATTAAAAAATTTTACAAAATTTTTTAGGAACTAAGGCCTTGTTTACTTCCAAAATTTTTTGCAAAATAGGAATAGTAGTACTTTCGTTTGTATTTGACAAATATTGTCCAATTATAGACCAGCTAGGCTCAAATTCGTCTCGTCAATTTCGATCAAACTGTGCAATTAATTTTTTTTCATCTACATGGATTTGCACACATAGTTTTCCTACCAAAACCACCACAAGAAATCATGTATTTCTATAGACGGTTTTCTTAAGAAATCGCCACTAAAAATCAGATTTGTTACGGCGGTTTCTTAACAAAACCATCTGTACAAATAAGTTAAAATTGATTTTTTAGTTTTTCAAATGACATTGTATGAAAAAACCACCAAAAAAGTTGTAGATCTCGAAAAGTTATGAAAATTTGAACTTTTTCATTTACAATTATCTTGTCATCGATAACAATGTTCGAATTTGTTAAATTTGAAATTCAAATTTTGTAAACGACCTCGGATGAAGAAACTACTAATAGAAAAGTTGCAGATCTTGAAATCTTATGAAACTTTTTAGTTGACAACTTTTTTGTTTGAATTCGTTTAGGGTCTCAAACAATCAATGTATGCTCGGTTTAGGATAATATGTGGGGAACCAAACTCTAATATAGACACAAGTGAGTGATGGGTAAAGTGGTAGAGGAGGTTAAGCGCGAGAGGGAGATCAAGGTTCGAATCATGTCAGCAGTGTAGTGCGCGATTTTCCACGAAAAAAAATGTGCGACTTACGTCTTCGATGGAGACGGGCGGCCGGTGGTTCTGGAAAACGGTTGTGCAAATGAGTTAGAAACTGCCTGTATAGAGCTTCTATCTACTAGTGAAAAAGGATTTGAGAGCACTAAGGCTGTCTCCAACAACTCTTACCCAAAATATAAGACCCATTTGAAGTTTGGGTAGCTCTACAGGTAAAATGTTCTATAGCTATTTTTAATCTTCGCTAACAACAACATTCAAAAGAGAACCCTTTCTGCAAATGGGTCTCGAGGAGAGAGGATACTCATATTTGGGTTATGCCTCTCCTGATTTGAGGCCCTGTTGTCGGGGCACCGCCCTACTAACAATATGACATTTCTCACTCCTACAATTTGGAACGCGGGGCTGCGCTCCCAAGTAGGCCACAATAGCAAATGAAATTTGGACCGTTTGATCTCCATCCTGTGCCTCTTGTTTCTCCCACCATCGTCGAGGTAGAGGTAGATTGATATCCAGTCGGCGCTCTTGTCGTGGTTACCATCAGGGTATAGTACCTGATGTCGCTGAACATGACGGAGTTGATGAACTTGCCGACGCCGCCCTTGGTTCGGGTGTAGCTCTCGACCTTGAGCTCGTGTCACCTGGTAGTCGTCTCGGTGGTGATGGTTCACGTCCTGCTACTGTTGTCGTTGCCACTGGTGGCAGACGACAACGAGGCAGACGCATAGTCCTAAATACTGGCTGAAAACTGACGAAAACCGGTAAATATCGGTCCTACCGGTCCCCTCCTGTATTGACCGGTATTGAGTGGTATGGTAAATTTTGATTAGAATTCAGCTAAAATTTGACCGGTATTCGACCGGTTTTAATGAAATTTCGCTGCCGCCTTTGTCCTGGGGGAGCAATGACGTCACTTACTTCCTCTGGTATGCCGTCTAGCGAGGGCCTGTAGGCTCCGTGCGTCCGCACCTATGTCAGATGTGGATCAGGTGGAGCGAGAATGACAGCGTGGGCATGAACGGTAAGATCAACTGTGTGGGTCCTTCTCCATCTCAGCAAGGCCGTGGGCCATGGATAAGGGATGCGCAAGGATGACAGCGCGAACGGTGAGCTCGACGGTGCGAGTGCGATGAGTGGCTTCGCAGCAGGGAGGGATGAGAAGTGTGGCTGTGTGGGCAAGGGGGAGGCAACGTGGGAGAGGATGTTGCAGCATTGGTGTGTGCGTGATTGGAGCGGGATCGCGTGGAAGGGGATGGAGCGTGAGTGGAGGATGGATGGGTTGGCGCGAGCGAGTGCACGTCTAGGTGCACCATGCGGCGGGCGGGCGAGTGGATGCCCTAGTCTTAGCGTCTATAATGAATTTATTCCTCATACTTTTTTAGTAAATGTTCTTTTTTCACAAAAATAAAAGGTATATTCAACTTTGAACTCAAATCTAGATCCTTTAAGATCCTAACAGGTCATTTAATTTCTAGATGCAAACTATAGCTCTTTTAGAAAAGTAAAGAATCCATCTTTTCGTGACACCTTGTTTGTAATCAAATTCAAGTTCAATGATAAGACAACATATAATGGGCATGTTACATCAACCACTTTAAATTAAACAAAACTAAAACTATGACTCAAATAGAACACAAACAAACATGAATAGTTCTATCATCATGAACTTGCTCAACAATGATTGTCAAAATTTTTCATTTCCATCTTAGCAACAAAACTCACTTTAGAAGGGTCAGATTCTTCGATAGTAAATGGCGAAAGAATCTATGAAAAATATGTGCAGACCAATACAATGCAAAGCTTGCCTTGTAATTTGCTACATTCTTCTTAGTTTCCTCAAACATCTCAATTTTCTATCTTAACAATGTTATCCCCATATTTGGTCTCAACTATAAAATCTTTTATATAGCTATCAGCCTCAATGTTGTCTCAACTATAAACTGTTTTATATAGCTATCAACCTCAATGTTCATAGGATGAGTTTCTGTAGATCAGATGCACACAAATGATGTTTCATGTTCACATGAATGATGTTTCATGTTCATCCATGCAGATTAGGCATGAGAAGCAATACCAAGCACTTAGTTCAACAAATGCATGCATGGTTTCTTCACCTATTTAAGGCACGAAGCAGATATCACAAGTTTCTAGCCCTAAGTTGGATATAACATTCATTTGTTGCCCTGATATTATAAATAGATAGTCTCGATGTGTCATTTTTTTAATTATCTGAGGTCATGATTGGTCATGCAATAGAGGCTTCAAAGGGGTCAATGGATTAATGTATTTTTCATCTAGAGTTAATTCATTACCATACTTCTATAAGTCAAACTGCATTTTTTACTAGCACAAAAGGTTTATTTTTCATCAGATTTGGAAATGAAATACAAACCAATAGAAAAATAAACAAGATATGAAGGGATTTCTTCATCAACTCTATACACTATGATAACCCACCTAATTAACTAACTTCTGAACAAGTGTGGAACATGAGAATTTGTGTGTAGCTAGTACCTAACCTACGTATGACAACACCAGAACCCAATTGCACTCCACTGAGGAAAATGTCATCTTCCTTTGCATTTGCATTGTTAGTCCTGATGCCTGTTTGGATTTATTTTCTCCTTTGGCTGCCATGCATGACGATGAAGATGGATGGACCAGGCACTAAAGACATGGTGACCAATATGCCTAGCTAGAGGTAGTAAGTAGCGGTCAAGTTCAAATTCGTCACTAGATGGGGTGTAATGAGTCACATATGGCTATATAGACATTACATGCAATATTTCCAGAAAGACCTGCATGTACAAAATCAAAACCTTATTACCTAGATACAAGACATGATATTTCAGATAGATATGTAAATTACATGTGAAAAGGAACAATATTCATTAGACTATCTTAACTTGGATTGACTGTAATCAAATTCTGTATGTTTTGAGCAATCACATTCATTGTGCAATCCCTTCAGTTCGGACTTAGACCTACATGGACAACATTGTCTAAAGTGGCCATACATTGGATGCACTCCACTGACAGACATGCATGAGATTCATTCGCACTAACATAAAGTGCTTCACTAGGATTGAGCTTAACAAAACTGAGGAAGAACACTGCAGAACACCAACATCTTTTTTTAACATAATGGAAGGAGCTCTGCAATTCAATTAAGTAGGCCAAATTTATAAGGGAAAGCAGACCTGAAAACCGTACAAGATGACACAGATTAAAACACATGAAAACTCACAAAACCATAAAACAATAGCCTTGATGACTATAACCTATGGCAACCAAATTACACATAGAGGTAACATAAAAACCAACGGTGCCCACCGCATGTCCTCAAAAAACAGCTCCTGCATCCCGCAGTGAACAATAGCCAAAGGCCCTGGTTTCCTGCTTGCCGACAAAGGTGGCACTGCTTTTCCAATGACAAAACTAGTCCCTCCATCTTTGCCAATACATGAAAGCATCATAAGGATGAATTAGACAGATTATAAGATTAGTCAGAACAAATTTCATGAATTATTTATTCAGACATTATATTTCTCTCCACTCAAAAAAAAGTATAAATCATGCCCTCACCCTACATTAGAGATGAGCAGTGCCATAAAACACAAGATGGAAGTAGCAGAACAAATGATGTAGTTGGCGCTTGGGAAAGATGATGAAGATATCATAGGACAAAGGACAATTCAATGCAAGTTGGCGTATAAAATTCGGTGATAATTATTACACCAGATTATGCTCTATTGCCCTCCTAAGGCTGTCTCCAATAGGACATGCATTTGGAAACCCAAACCCAAAATAGGTTTCCAACACAATACCTATAGCCTCCAACAGAGTACCCATACAGAAAACCCATTTTGGGTATCAGGAGAGGCATAACCCAAATTTGGGTATCCTCTCTCCTCGAGACCCATTTGTAGAGAGTGTTGTCTTTTAGGTCTTGTTGTTGGAGAAGACTAAAAATAGGTATGGAACCTTTTAACTGTAGCGCTACCCAAAGGACAAATGGGTCTTGTATTTTGGGTGACGATTGTTGGAGATAGTCTAAAGACACCTCCCACCCACCAAGCTAGCAAACATTTTTCAAGAGCATGGCTGCATGTGATTTAAACAGGACCTGTGTACAAGGGCCCATCAGCTAAGCTAGGTACCATTGGCCACACGGTATATCCAGAACACTAGAACAGCTTTAGTGGACAGCATAACTTGTCGTGGAACTAAAGGCCACATGGTCAGAAGTTGAGAGCCACAAAAGGTCTGTGATTAACCAGCATGTGCATGCTACTTATTTATAAACCTCTGCTGACACCATCTCAGAACAAGAATAAAAAAGTTCAGAGGGTCCACTCATTTGTTCAACGGTTAATCTGAGTATCTATGCCATTTATTACTGGTGCACCCCTGTATAACTATACCAAATTCAATTATTTGTGATGAATGGGATTAGTTACTTACATAATTCATTCATTCATTCATTTTCCTACTACTACACATATATGACATTAATTATTGGCATACTGACCACACACCCATGAGCAGACCCATCGTACTCACCAAACAAACCAACAAATTCAACAGCCGGCATCTGCTAATGTCATCCAAAGTCCGAGTCAATGTCACCACACGTTGGAGGAAAATCAATAAACTTTCTTGGCCATTAACAGAGGTACTGTTGCATGCACGCAATTGTTTTATATAGCTAGCAATCTCAATGTTCACAGCATGTGCTTCTGCTAATCAGATGCACACAGATGTTGCATCATTTTCGTTCCATGCAAATTTTACATGTGGAATAAAAAATTTCATTAAATTGTTCATCAAATACATGCCTTTTTCTTCACATACTTTTAGATCAAAACATTTACAAAGCAACATAAATATATTTTTAGGTACAGCATACATTTTTAGAAAAAAATGAGTGAAACAGAGAATCTCAATCTTTTTTTAAAATTTTGGAATTATTCAAGATCGCAATGAGTCATGCATGCAAAGGATCTGGACTTTGCAACAAGTCAACTTTCTATTTTTCACAAACACAATTTCAACTTTGAACTCAAGACTCAAGTACTGATAATTTAATTTGTAAAGGTAAAATACAGATTTTTAATGAACACCTTACCCTATTGATTGTGGATTGTGATCAAGTTCAAGCTCAATATCAAAGATAAAGGTTACATTGCAAGAACAACAATTTAAATATAAGGAAAACTATGATTCAAACTAACATGAATAATGATAAACATCACAAACTTGCTCAATAATGTCTGCCAAAGTGTCAGCAAAAAACCCTTTACTTCAAGTCAACGCTTCCTCAAAAATTATCCACGTTTGAAAGCTTCCTCAGAAACTCTTTACTTTCTTTTTAGCTTTCTTTGGAATTCTCTACTTTCTTCTCAGTTTCCTTGAACATCTCAAATTTCTATCTAAACAATGTTGTCACTAATTAGTTTCACAACCTTCATCATCTCAAATTTCTATATGAACAATGTTGTCCCTTATGGTCTATATAAAGTTTGAACACTACTTGTCTCAATTGTAAACTATATAGCTATCAATCTCAATGTTCACAAAATGTATTTGTCTAATCAGATGAATACAAATGTTGTTTCATGTTCATCCATGCAGTGCTTATAGATGCATACAAATGTTGTTTCATGCTCATCTTTGTAGACTAGGCATGCTAAGGAATAACTTACTCAACAATTAGTTTATCAAACACATGCCTAGTTTCTTCATCTCTCTCAGGTACCAAGCAACAAAAACATGTTTTAGGAGACATCACACATTTCTAGCCTTGAGCTTCAAACGCCCCGTGAGTCTTTTTTTCAATCATTCAAGGTCATGATTGCTCATGCAATTGAGGCTTCAATGGGATCCATGGTATTTGTCGTCTAGAATTAATTCATTTCTACACTAATAAGTCAACCTCCATTTTTTCATGAACACGAAAGGTACCACCGCTACATATTAACTTTTCACTATTGCCACTTTCGTTGTTGTAGCGATAATGTAATACCTGATTTTAAAGAACAAAGACAAGCCAGCCATATGTGTTCCCACGAAGTCCACACATACAATAACAAAAGGAACAATACCACAAACAATGTTATATAGCGGAAATATAATTGTAATTAACATTTACATTTGAGTACTATGGAACGGTAACTACTCTTCAGGCTCAATCTTCACAGGGATGATGGACTAGAGGCTACATATGCCAAGCATTTCTGATAGTTTTCTGAGAATGTCCTTTGTGACTCCATCAGTCTTGTGATTAACTCTTACTAGTAGACTGGAGGGGTGAGAAATAGCAAGGGTGAGCACATTTCGTACTCAACAAGTATAAATAGGAGTTTATGAGGCTCAAAAAGCTGACACTGGTTTGACTGTTTTAGCTTTTAAGTATGAAATATGTATAGCGTTAATAGCATTCAAGGCAGTATTCATTACCATGACCACATGATCAATGTATACAAGAATAAAGAATAATACATAAATAATATAATTAGTCATCATCCATCATTATTATTATCATTAAATAGTGAGCATCTATTCCATCAGTTTTCTAGGCCACCCATAACCATGGGGACAGCTAGTACACTAGATTGCTAAACTCTACGCAGAGGAGCACACTTTCACTGTGAGTCATGATTTCCATATGCACAGGTTAGCTAGGCCCATAACACTAAAAATTATATAAAGCCACTCAAAGGTTCGTGTAACATCCTAAAAATTCACATTCAAAGATCACTCGCATTAAAAATTATTTTCAAAATATATTTCAAAAACTATAAAATAATTTGAGCTCTATAGTATCTCCATCTAATCCATCCATATTTTTTCGCGCACAAATAAGAGCGAGTACCAGCAAGCTTACATGCAAGAAAACATAGCAGTGCACACACACGAATATATCTCATGCATGCATGCATGCATGACAAGCATGCACCGTCCATTTGCATGCACCTGCATGCAAGGACACGGTGATTAGGCACCGTCCATTTGCATGCATCGTGCATGCAAATTAGGCACCGACCATGCGCTACAGTAGCATTTTTAATGGCACGCAGCTGAGCACTTTGGCCTATAAAAAGCCAGCCTCGGGTGCTCACTCTCACCACCCGAGAAACACGTTCACTCACTCGCTCACTCGCTCTCACTTCGTGTATACCGTATACGGCCATACGCACAAGTCGAGCTCGACTGTCGTTGCAAGACGAGGTGAGCAGCTCATGAGCATCTCCTTGCTCTTCTCTGTCTTTCTGTAGTATTTTCCTATATTTTTCCTTGTATTTGTCTGTACCGATTCACTGCCAAGAACTCCACGAATACAACCATGACATACAGAAGAGCTCTAATGACCCCTGCTAATTTCTCTCTAACCATGCATGCGTGGGCCATAAGCATTAACTTCACCAAATAGTACATGCATGCATGCACTACCAGCCAAGCAAATGCCCACATGAAGCATCCATTCCTTAATCATCGTTAGCCTTTTTCGCATGATTAAATTTCGGTCATTTTACAAATACCACATGCTAACTCTGATTTCAATAATTCTTTTTCCTAAATTCATCTAAAATCATGGTCTACCTCCCATATTAATTTCATGATTTTTAGAGCTTATTTGAATTTATGTGATTATTTATCTGTGCTTGTTGTCTGTGTCGGTCGTCGTGTATTTTAGCTTACGGAGTGAACGAGACGGAAAACGATAACTTTGGAGACGAGTACCGCGAGTTTGACGCCGAGGACCTGGACTGTCAGCAGGAGTTTGCCGAGGACGCCGACGGAGGCAAGTCCAACCGATCCCCTTTGATGCATATTGATCCTATTTTTAAACACAACCCGTAGAAGCTGTTTTAAATATTGCATGTACGATATATGTACGAAGTATTTTCGCTGCTTAGTTAAAACCTGTTGAATAGCCATCCTTGAATTGATATTACCCGGTAATTGTCTTGTTCAAACCTAGAAACAAATAATATGCTATGACAGAAATATTATTATTTAGTATGCTTAGGACTTGTTACTCATCCTGGATACTCATCGCTATATTTTTCAAATATAATGATTTTAAAAGTAAAAGGTGTGAGTGGTGAAAATAAATTGTGGGTATTATGAAAGGGTTAATGAACAAGTTATAGATGTGATTACTATGGAGATGGGGCGGATGGGATCTCTTTTGGGATGCCCTGGTGTTGTGGCTTATACCTTGCGGGGTTAAGCGAGAAGATATCCGCCTTGTCTCGATTAAGGACTGAGTTGATGATTCATCTTGCCTAACTCATTTATCGTACAACCACTCGCCTTGCATGTGAAAGGCTTAGTCTAAATCCCTCTAATTAGTATGGCAATCACCTGGAGGCAGGTGTGCAACGGGACACTAAGTGATGTATGTGAAATTGTGGAAATATATGAAAAGAGCTTTGTGAATTATTGTGGTATCATGAGATGTGGCCTTAGTGTTCCCGTGGTGAGCGCCATTACTTAACTATGGAGGGTAATGACTTTGATGGATCTGTGCTTGCATGACGGTGTAAGTTATGGTATCCTACTTGTGGGAAAAGTGTACAACCTCTGCAGAGTGTAAATCTATCTGGATAGCCGTGTCCGCGGTCTCGGACGGGTTATGGTTTGGTTTCAACAACTAGATGGGTTTGGATGAGTGAAAATATGAGAGTGAGTGTGATTTTGGAAATAAATGGTTTACTGCCGTTGTGTTGTGGGAACAAGGGTTCAACAACACTTAAAATTGTGATCAAACCCCCATTTTCAGAAATATTATCATATATGGAAAAAGAGGTCTTTTACAACAGTATTTGTGAACTGAAACCTTGCATGTGTAAAAAGATAGCTTTATGCAAATAAAACTAAGCCTCATCCTTGATTTATCCATATGCATATATATTGTTATCCCCTTCCGTAGGGTAAGGTTGGATTTGCTGAGTACTTTGTACTCACCCTTGCTTTATTAAACAGAGGAAGACCCAGACTTCGATCCCGAAGTGGTGTTCGAGTAAGGTCGTGTCTGCACCCAACTAAGCCTGTGGCATTGGGACTCGTCAGATGTTCGATTGTGATATCGTTTGTTTCTGGGTCCTTTGGACCTATGTTGTATTTTGGTGTCTTATTATTATAGCGTGCTTTCCTTGTCCAAGCTTACCGAGACTACTGCGCTGAAACTTATCTGATGTAATAAATGTGTTACTAGCCTCCTGGGACTAGTATTGTATCACATTTGAGTTCCTGGTTTACCAGGGGCGCTTCAGTTCGTCTAACAAGTTAGGGCCGCTAGATTTCAATAGTCAGTTTGTGTGATACAACCACTCACTGGGATCCATATTCTGTTTTTCCTCATTTGCGCCACACGGGTAACCTCTAACAAGCTTGAAAAGGTCCCTTAAGCAACTAGAGCCAGAGCCATATAGCCCTCATATCTGTATGAATTGTCCCAGCTTTTGCCAAGGGATAAGTCCTTATGGAGGGTCAAAAACATCCAACAAAGGTCAGAGCTCTTCTCACCCTTTTTGTTCATATTGCTAAAAAGTATCTTTTAGTGTTTATTGCATATTCCAATACTCATGTTACAAGATCATGGTCATAAATTCAGCACTAGCAAATACTACCCACATGCACATATCCCAGGGTAAACAAGGTATAAGGTAATTCAATACTAAATCATCCTTAGAAAGGTATCAAAAGACACATGCACATGTATTCATTATATATAGTGAATAGATAATCAAGGAGGTCCCAAGCTATATGTCATCATCTTCTGATCTTCAGCGCCCACAAACCATTCTCATCTACTCGTAGTAAGCACCACACATAGGCAAACATACAAGCAACAAATAAAAGCAACTAAGAACAATACACCACACAAGAGAAAATAACGTATTAAAGGAGAACTAATTACTATGGTCATGAGAACACAAGGAACACCACGAGTAGGGCTATGATTGAAAAGAAACAACTACCGAGAGTTTCTATTATAAGAGAAACAATTTTAACCGGTATAAATAATATAAAATTATGTATGAATAAAATATGATCATCTCCAACACGTATCATGTATAATTTAAATAGATGTTCTCACACTTTCTTTGAAAAGTTAAAGTTTACCTTTGATTAAAATGATGTGTGCATGCTTATATTTAAAATATGATTATTGATTAAATAATAGACATGTTCATAAATAAAATATAACTAGTTCCAATTTGCTATCATGTAGATTGTATCGGCGAGAATCTAACGCGATAAGAAAGAACTAAATTGGAGTCCAAACAAATAAATGGTGGCTATGCAAATCTGTAAATCACTACCAAAATGGTGGAGTTCTCCTAGTGTTTTTAGTTAGTAATAAAACACTATCACTAGTCAAAACACTAGGGAATCCTCACTAGGAGGTATTTACTAGGGAAAGTTTATACTAAATTTTGAATGCTAAAACACTAGGAAAACCCCACACTACTAGGAGAAATTGAAAAATCTGGTTGTAAATTGCGTCATCTTCTACCTTTGACTGCAGATCGCGGCCTCCATAGCCGGGTCTGTTGGAGCCAGTGGCTGAGCGTGAAGACAAATCAAGGGGGGGAGGGGCAATTTCATGTCTAATGAGGTTCGTTGGCACTAACATAAAGTGCTTCACCAGGATTGAGCTTAACGAAATTTAGGAAGAACACTGCCGGAACACCAACATCTCCTGGCCACTGCTTCTCCAATGACAAAACAAGTTGCTCCTTCTTTGATAAACTTCTAGCCTGAATACATGGAAGCATCAGAGTATTAGATTAGCTAGAACAAATTTCATGAATTACTTCTTCAAACATTATGTTTCTCTCCACTTTACATAAGTCATGCCCTCACCCCGCATTAGACATGAGAAGTGCTATAAACCACAACATGGATGTGGCAGAACAAATGATGTAATTGACCCATGGGAAAGATTATGAAAATAACATAGCACAAAGGACTATTCTATGGAATGTGGTGTAGAAAATTCAGTGATAATTACACCATAGTATGCTCTGTTGCCTTCCTGAAAACACCTCCCACCACCAAACTAGCAAACATTTTTCAAGAGCACCGCTGGATGTGATTTGGAGAGGACCTCATCTATGGTACCATTGGCCACAGGTTATATCCAGAACACTAGAATTTTTAGTGGACAGTATAACTCGACATGGAAATAAAAGGCCGCACGTTCAGAAGTCGAGAACCTCACGAAAGGCCTGTGATTAACCAGCATGTGCATGTTACTTGTTTAGAAACCTCTGCTGACACCATCTCAGAACAAGAATAAAAATGTTCAGAGGATCCACTTGTTTGTTCAACAGTTAATCTGAGTATATATGCCATTACTACTGGTATACTTATATATAATTACCAAATACAATTATTTCTTGTGAATGCAATTAATTAATTGCATAAATAATTCATTCATTTTACTACTGGTACTACTTATATTGGCATACTGATCACACCCATGAGTACACTGCGGACTCATCGGACTCGCCAAACAATCTAACAAATTCAACAGCCGGCACCAGTTGATGCCATCCAAATTCCAACTATCCAAGTCAACGTCACAACACATTGGAGAAAACGCAATAGAATTTTCTTGGCCATTAACAGTGGCACATCGCATGCGCAAATTTGTTTTATATAAGCTATCAATCTCAATGTACACAAAATGATGTTGCATCATTTTCTTCCATGCAAATTTTACATGTAGAATAATAGTTTCAGCAATTTGTTCTTCAAATACCTGTCTTTTTCTTCACATATCTTTTGATCAAGACATTTACAAAGCAATGCAGCACACTTTTCTAGAACAGAGAGTGAGCAGAGAATCTCAATTGTTTTTTTCTTTTTGAGTCATTCAAGTTCACGATGAGTCATGCAATTGGTGATTGGTGAGGATGAAAGGACTTTGCAACTGAATTCAGCTTTGAACTGAAATACAAAGATCCTTTAATTTACAATGGTAAAATACAGCTTCTCTATTGAATACATCATTGATTGTTCTTATTGATCATCTTCAAGCATAGAAAGAAAGGTCACATTACAGACGTGAATAGTGATAACATCAGGAACTTCTTCACATCACAAACTTGTTGAACTATGGCTATCAAAGCTTTTATTTTTTTTCTTACTGAAGTTTCCTCAAAAATTTCCTACTTTCTTTTTATTTTTCTTTGAAATTCCATACTTTCTTCTCAGTTTCCTTCAACATCTCAAATTTCTAACTGAACAATGTTGTCCCCTAACGGTGGTCTATATAAAGTTGGAACACTAGTCTCAACTGTAAGCTCTTCTACATATAGCTATCAGTCTCAATGTTCACGGAAGTCTTTCTTCATGCAGTGCTAATCAAATGCATACTAATGTTGTTTCATGTTCATCCATGTGGACTAGGCATGATGAGGAATCACACGTTTCTAGCCTTGAGCTTGAAACAGATAGTCTCAATGGGTCTCTTTTTCAATCAAGGTTATGATTGTTCATGCAATTGAGGCTTCAATAGGGTCCATGGTATTTGTTGTCTCGAATTAATTCATTTCTACACTTCTATAGGTCAACCTCCATGTTTTCATGAACATGAAAGATATATTCAATTCTGAACTCAATTACAGATCAATTTGTGATCCCAGCAGGTCACTGAATATTTGAAAATGTAATACAGCATTTGAGAAAAATAAACAGGATATAATGTGATGAAGTTATTCTCCATCTTTCCTATACACTATGATAACCAACCTAATTAACTAACTTTTGAACAAGTATCAAACATGAAAATCTTGTGTAGCTGGTACCTAACCTACAGATGCCAACCCTACAAACCAGTTGCCCATCAACTCAGGAAACTACTGTTTACCCCAGCCCTGTACAGCTGCATGGACCTGGGCAACGAAGTGTAGAGCTTGACCTTGGTGTGAGCCGGCACAAAGAAAACGTCACCTTCCTTTGCCTTTGCGTTGTCAGTCATGAAGCCTGCCTGGATTTCTCCTTCTCCTGTCACGACGATGAATATGGATGGACCAGCCACCGGAGACATGGTGACTGACTTGCCAGGAGGTAGCAAGTAGCGGTCAACTTCAAATTCGTCAGTTGATGGGGTGTAACGAGTTACATAAGGCTGTACAGGCATGCCTTGCATAATTTCCGGGGAGGCCTGAATGTAGAAAATCAAAACCTTATTACTTCTGTGGCAACATGTTTCAGGGAAGATGTGCAAGTTACATGCGAAAGGAACATCATTAATTAGACTAAACTAAGACTGATTGTAATCAAACTCCACATGTTTTGAGCAATCATATTTCATCATCAACTTATCAATAATGGATGATTATAAGCTGGTAGTGGTAATAAATGAAGAATAGAAATTAATGGAGGGAGTAAAACAACTGACCTGATTATAAGTCAACATCGAGCAGAGAGTTTGCACATCTCTGTATTTCGGAGTTAGACCTGCACGGACAACGTTGTCTGAAGTGGCCATACATTCGATGCACTCCCCTGAGAGATATGCATGAGGTTCGTTCGCACCGACATAAAGTGCTTCACCAGGATTGAGCTTAACAAAATTTAGGAAGAACGCTGCCAGAACACCGACATCTCCTGGGTACTGCTTCTCCAATGATAAAACAAGTTGCTCCTTCTTTGTTAAACTTCTAGCCTGAATGGAAGCATCATCAGAATGAATTAGACTAGATTAGCCAGAACAAATTTCATGAATTATTTCTTCAAACAAACATTATATTTCTCTGCACTTTATATAAGTCATACCCTCACCCTGCCTTAGAGATGAGCAGTGCATAAACCAGAAGACGGTAGTAGCAAAACAAATGATGCAATTAACCCCTGGGAAAGAGGATGTAGATAACATAGCACAAAGGAATATTCTACCTGAACAGGCTTCTAATTTCTGTAGTTAATTCAAGCATGTAATGGAAAAAATTCATAAGAGATATCTAGAAGATGTCCTCAGAAGCAGGGAAGGGATGGATTCGATACCATGTTTTTCAAGGATACTTGGGACTTCCATTAGTTTCATGTTCAGAACTACAAGTGACAAATTGTTTCGTTCGCACCACTAAATGACTGTATTCAGTAAGCATAAATATCACTTTGTTGGCTACATTCAAACATATGCTGCCCAATCGGATCAGTTGCCTCATCTTGCTTCACATCTGTCATTTTGAATGTAGCACTTTTCAAACATACCCAGCCTATTCCAGAGGTCATTTTGCCACTGTAGCACATTTTGGTGCTCAGAGAGAATACAGACACCAAGTCTGAAATGAAAAACAAATGGTGACATGTTACCACCCCATTGGCCAATATACCATTCTCTCGTTTCCACCCTTTCTCTCCCATGGGCATCTTCTCACTGTCCATCTCTAAACATTCAATCTCAAGGCCTAAGTAGACCAACAACACAATCAAGGCATTCTAACAGCTAATCAAAGTTATTTCCCTGTAACTCATAAAGGTAACTACTAACTACTACAGAATTGGCCTGCATGGATCTTAAGATTGGGCAGCACTGAATTATGCTTATATAGCTAAAAAAATCTTTCAACCCCCCTGAGAATGTAAATATATATATAAATTGGATCAAAGTAGAGCACCACAGCTGGAAAGTCACTGCCATCAATCTCTAGGATTACACAAGTAACTCAGATGGCATAATACTGATACAGCAAGAATTTTTCAGAAAAGGTCTTTACCTTACTCTCACTGTTCAAGCGAGTCTTAAGGTTTGCAATTGCTTCAGAAATTGCTTCATCACTCGCTGTCATTAACTTGGTGAAAGCAGATTTCAGATACGACCTCACGCCAATCCCCCCATCCTGCTCTTTGACACTCAAAAGCTTCCTAGATTCTTCTTTGCCAACTAATTCCTGAACCTCAGGTACAGTCCTCAATACTTCCTTGAGCTCCTGGACATCAGTATAAATAAGTCACTAAATAATATGCACAGCTCACACTGACGATCTGCTGGAAATTTGAGTGTCTTGAACACTTTGTATTCCCTTCAGGATGGAATACGATGGATTTAAACAACAGAATTGACAGTAATAAAAAAGAGAGAGAATATGCTGATCATGTAAACTGAATATCTCCCAGAATATAGTATGCAGTAACCACTTCACTGTCCCTTACTGCCTAACCTATTATTAGTAATAAAAAAAGGAACATATTCAAAATATCTCAAGGATCAATCTGAACTTAGATGATCTAATTTGTCCATTATGGAATGTGTCATATAAGAGTCAGTGATAATGACACCAGACTATGCTCTTTTGCCCTCCAGCAAACGCCTCCCACCCACCAAACTAGCAAACACTTTTCAAGAGCACCGCTGGATGTGATTTGGACAGGAGCTTCAGGACCAACCAGTTAAGATACCATTGGCCACGGGGTATGACATGTGTATCTAGAACGGCTTTAGTGGACAGTATGACTTGTCGTGGAACTAAGGCCACACAGTCAGAAGCTCAAAACCTCACCAACGGCGTGCGATTAACCACCACGTGCATGCTACTTGTTTATAAACCTCTTCTGACAGACTGACATTAACTCAGAACAAGAATAAAAATGTTCAGAGGATCCAATCGATTGTTCTATGCCATTACTCCCTGGTATATATTACTACCAAATTCAGTTGCAACTTGTGAAGAATGGGATTAATTATTCGCGTAATTGATTAATTCATGCCGGGGAGATGAGATCCCACCCCACCTGACCGTCAGTCAACTCCACCCACCTAATAACTATCCGGAATCATCTGCGGGATCCTGCTGCCACGTTCGATTAAAGAATGCAACTAAGCCAAATAAACCAACCAATTTAGCAGCCGGCGGCATCAGCTGATGATGCAATCCAAAGCTCCAAGTCAACGTCACCGCAGATTGGTAATTGGTTGGAGACAAAACTAAAGCAATAATAATGATAAATTTTTCTGGGCCATTAACCAAGGGACGGGGCACGTCGCGCGCACGAACGCAGCAGGGCCGCAGGAAAATGCCGTCGTCGTCGTGGGTACAACGTACCTGTGTGGCGGCGAAGCCGCAGAGCGCGTGGAATTCGGTGACGGCGACGGCCATCTCGGGCTTGTGGTTGGCGTCGCGGTACGTGGCCGGGCGCAGCGCGTGCAGCGCCGCGGCGAGGTCCCGGTCCGGGTGCGCCTGGATCGACAGCGCCTTCGCCACCGACAGCACCTGCGCGTAGCAGCCGGAGGAGGAGCCGGAGCGGTCAGCGAGCGGACAGGGAGGGGGAAAAAATGTTCTTTTTAATTTGATTGACGGGGCACGGGAGAAGGGGAAGGGGAATGGCGGACGGAACGGAAGCCACGGACGGACACGGACCTTGAAGAGGAACGGGAGGTCGCCGCCCCACCGCGCGGCGACGGCGCGGCCGAGCGCGGCGGGGTTACGGGCGACCCAGTCGCGGAGCGAGACGTCGGGCGCGAGGGAGGAAGGCGCGGCGGGGTGCGTGCCCATCCAGAGCTCGGCGCATGGCCTTCCGTCTCCGCCTCCGTCGGACGCCGAGGCCTCGCCGGCGAGGCGGGCGACGAGGGAGTCGGCGCCGCGTCGGCCCCACTCGTAGTGCTGCACGGCGCAGCGCAGCGGGAGGAGGCCCGGGAGCGGCAGCGCGGGCATCGGCGGGGCCTGGTCGTCGGCGGCGTCGGTGGGCGCCACGCGCAGGCCCAGCCGCTCCAGCAGCAGCGCTGCCGCGGGGCCCAGCGAGGCCGTCGACGACGCCATTCCGTCCTTCCGCGACGAGGGGTGAGGGGCGGCGGCGGTTGTGTGTACGATGATGTACCAGAAGAGGAGGAGGAGGAGGAGGAGGAGGAAATGTGGAGTGGGTTGGGGAGCGGTTGGGTTTTATGTAGGCGGGTGGGGGAGGAGGACGGCGACGGTGAACGGCGAGCTGCAGGGGAGGGGAGGAGGTTGGCCGGCCGGTTGGGTCACCGCGGGGAAGAGCGGTTAGCCGGTTACGCGTAGCGCCTTGTGGGCCCGGGCCGTTTACCTTTTTCCCGGGTAGAGATAGACAGGTACTGGTAGTGCTGTAGTAACTATACTGGTTAAAAGTTCAAAAAGGGAAAAACTACTGGTTCTGTATTTTTCAATTATTTTTTTATCTCATTTTCCCTTTTTTTTTGGTTATTATCACACGGCGACAATGCTGTGGTCGTATTTGCAGCTCTGTTTTTTTTTTTTGTTGGTTTGGTCATCACACGGCGACAATGTTGTGGTCGTATCGTATTTGCAGCCGAGTAATAACTAGTGACATAGGTGTACGGTACGTGTATACGTACACAGCCCATCATAGTCGTCCGAGTAGACAACTGGTGCTTTTAGCAAGGAAAGTCGCCGCTTGTATTCCAGTCCACAATTTTTTTTGGAAGAGTACTCCCTCCATCGCAAATTAAATGATGCTATGATTTTTATCGATCTATCTAATGATATTAATTATATACAATAGATATTAATAATTTTATATATATTTAGTTAAAGTCAAAATCGATTGACTTTTCGAGGAGCGAGAAGACATCTATATATTTTAGGACGGGGAGAGTAGACAAGCTATATATGCTTTTTTAATGGAAGCCTGAGGTTCATATATATTTACAAGGTAGAACTTTTGACAAAATTACACGCACGACTAGGATGCGCCGGTTGGTAAAATATATTCCTTGTAACCTTTTCTGCAGGGAATATCCATTTAGGATCTCTTTTGAGACCGTACTATGTACATCATATAATTTTTGTACATTTCAAAGGAGGAAAAAAGAATAAGTAATACAATGCTAGTCCTATAATATGGTTACAAAGGGATTAATGAATGAAGGATTGAAGTGAATACAGGAATTACATCGAAAAAGAAGATGTACTCCCTCCGCTAAGGTACCCCAAGCATTCAAAGTTGTCCATCCTCGAGTATGATGTATCCAAGCATTTAAATTCATCTCAAGTTATAAGGCATTAATTTTATATGAACCAACCATCTAAAAAATAACATTCATACGCAGACGTACCATCAGTGTCGATTATCAACTCAAATATGGTAATCAACGAGGGTTACATGTATTATTTATTTCGTTGTATAATTCTGTATGTCTTAAAATTGCTAGGATATCTTGCATTTTAGGGTAGGAGGAGTAGATTGATAAATGATACGTATAATATAATTGATGGCCCCCAAACTGCAAATCTTTATCCGAGGTCTTGTTTAGTTCTTAAAAGATTTACAAAATTTTTTATATTCTTCGTCATATTAAATCTTGCGGTACATGCATAAAGTATTAAGTATAGATAAAAAAATAACTGATTATACAATTTGCCTATAATTTACGAGACGAATCTTTTAAGCCTAATTAATCTATGATTAGACAATACTTATCAAATACAAACGAAATTGCTACAGTATCGTATCCATTTTGTCAAAAAAAAAAACCTGAGACCCGATTTCATTTTGGCATGTATGTAGACGCGGAAGGGTGATGTATAGGTGCGGCGTGCCATGCGGTGCGGCCAAGACAAATGCATGGCCGTCATGCGCCACCTTGGCAGCGCCACGTGGGAGTGGTCCCACCCATAACCGAGGAACAACCGTCGCACATCTCGCTCCCTGCCTCCCGCCCGCACTCGCCGACGGCCGGACGGACGGCGTGGCCGTGCCTACGCCGAGGCCTTGTTTAGTTCACACTGAAAACCAAAAAGTTTTCAAAATTCTCCGTCACATCGAATTTTGTAGCACATGCATGAAACATTAAATATAGACGAAAACAAAAACTAATTACACAGTTTAGCTGTAAATCACGAGACGAATCTTTTGATCCTAGTTAGTTCATAATTAGATAATATTTGTCACAAACAAACGAAAGTGCTACAGTACCGAAAACTTTTCACTTTTCGGAACTAAACAAGGCCCGAGAGACAGGGCCGCGTGCCGTCGGGCCACGCTGCTGCTGGTCCGGTCCGGTCCGGTCACCTCCCACCTCCCACCTCCCAGCATTCCCACCCGGTAACGTGCTGTGCGTGCCAGCCACTGCCGCTGACGGGACTCCAGTTGTACGTGACGTCCACAACTGTTTCCAGGCATGGGTCCAAAATATTTTACAAAATGGTCACGTTAGGATTTTTATTTGTATTTAATAAATATTGTCTATTTATATACTAATTATGATCAAAAAATTCGTCTCTTAAATTATAGTTAAACTGTGTAATTAGTTTTTATTTATATATTATATTTAATGCTTCATGTGTCGTAAGATCCGATGCGATGGGGAATTTGAAAAATTTTACAAATTTTTTTGGAACTAAACAAGGCCTAATTCGAATCAATCAATATAATAAATTAAATAACGTCTTGTTTAGATTTCATGACCTAAAATTTAGCCACTAGATTTTAGATCCCTTTCTCCGAGACTATCCATACCGTTGCCCAAAGCGTAAGGGATTGTTTGGTTGTAGGTGTTAAAAATTAACATGTATTATAGCTTTTTCATTTTATAATATATGTATTTGCAAATACAAATATTGATATTATTAGATATATTTTTAATCAAGTGAAACATGCATTTATTTGTGGACAGAAGGAGTATATCCCTTTGCATTATATCGGTTTTGTTTTAATAAATAAACGACAGTACCATGGTGACGTAGCGCTATTTTACACCGTAAGTCAAAACTGAGTAAAAAAAATACGAGCAGTACTGGATAGTGTTCAGTATCATTTTGTCCAACACTCAAGACCACAAAAAACTGAACAATACTGAATTTTGCTCAGTATAACAGTTCCGTGTAGAATAGCACTACCGTGTGTGTATATATATATATATAACTTAT
This sequence comes from Sorghum bicolor, assembly GCF_000003195.3. NCBI lineage: Eukaryota > Viridiplantae > Streptophyta > Magnoliopsida > Poales > Poaceae > Sorghum > Sorghum bicolor. Next base: position 65,778,204 of record NC_012874.2, on the reverse strand, counting down.
TTCGTAGCCACTTCGAGTTTTAAATTAAAAAAACTTTTCAATCTTTTTTATCACATTGAATCTTAGGACACATGCGCATAGCGTATTAAATATAAATAAAAAATAACACAAAAAAACTAAACAAAAGACGTTTGCTAAAACTCAAACAGGACTGCGTGCCTTGCGGCGACTATAAGAGATTGTTTGTCCATCGCGATGCGATGATTCCTCGGACAAAGATGATGCAGGACGTCCTGTTATTATCCGATCATCAAGGAGCTTTTGCCGCCGTGCACCGACGATCATCAGCCGTATACGTACCTTGGGCAATGCGACGGCACGAGTCACGTGGACCCGTTCCGGTCCGCTCCCATCACGCGATCCCAGGAACCGACACATCCCTCTGCTGACCTGACCCCAAGTTCCCCACGGAGACGTGGGCGTGGCTGGGCCGAGCGACAGGGGCGCGTGCTCCCCAGATCGGACGCACCCTGCCGCTCCGGGTCCGGGTCCCCGGTCCGGGCACCTCCCAGCTCTACGACACCCGGTGAAGCTCACCGCGCCGAACGTGTCGTGCGTGGCACTGCCACTGACACTGATAGATTTGACTGCAGCTACGTGACATCCGCAACTGTTTTTTTTTTTCAAGGGTTGGGATCTCGATAGGTACATAATTAGGTCTTGATTAGTTTCCAAAAAATTTTACAAAATTTTTCAGATTTTCCGTCACATCAAATTTTTAGACGCATGCATAGAGTATTAAATATAGACGAAAATAAAAATTAATTGCACAATTTGGTCGGAATTGACGAGATAAATCTTTTAAGTCTAGTTAGTTCATGATTGGACAATATTTGTCAAATACAAACGAAAATACTACTATTCCTATTTTTGTAAAACTTTTTGGAATGCAATTCTAGCAATGAATCTGGACATAGAAAATGTTCAGGTTCATTGTTAGAATTGCGTTTTTTTAGGACGGAGGGAGTAGGCTTTATTTAGTTCCCCTCATTTTTTTTTTCACAAACTAATCAATCAATTATATGTCATATAACAGAGAACGGGTGCAATATGCCAATAACTAATGTAGTGGGACCTGCGAAGCTGCATCGCATCCATAGTACGGCCTTGTTTAGTTCCAAAATTTTTTGTAAAATAGGAATAGTAGCACTTTCGTTTGTATTTGACAAATATTGTCCAATCATGAACTAACTAGGCTCAAAAGATTCGTCTCGTCAATTTCGACCAAACTGTGTAATTAGTTTTTATTTTCGTCTATATTTAATACTTTATGCATACGTCTAAAGATTTGATGTGACGGGGAATCTGAAAACTTTTGTAAAATTTTCTAGGAACTAAACAAGGTAGTCTTTCTGTCCACCAAAGGGTACAAGATTTGTACATGTCAAAACTATGTTAACTTTGATACAACGAATAGTGTTAATATTATAATGTGCTACTAAGGAAAATATATTTTATAACTAATTTTGTTATGCTAATCTTGTATATCAGAAAATTTATTTTTTTTATGTAATGCAAATCGATTTTTTTATAAAAAAAAATGAGATTGGGTTTGCATCCTATGTGCGCGTCAAGTCGGCCATCAGTTTTAGAATGCACGCCCTCGGACATTGCTGGTAGGCAGGAGATTGATTTATAGGCCTTGGGCTGGTAGGCAGGAGGTTCTATCAGCATCGACACATGAGGTGTTTTGTTTCACAAATGAACTAGTACATCTTTTCAATTTTTACTTTTTTATTTGGTTTATTACGGAATTCATTCATTCATTACCATCTCATTCTTCACGGGCTAAGCTAAGCTCATAATTAGTACTGATATGAGAAACTCGGTTATTCCACCAAATTTAACAAATAGACTCATAATGCATCATCTCATCTTGAACCAAGTTTTTGCTCAAACCAAAACACCATGTTAGTTCCCACAATGAACATTGGAAGGTTTCAATTTCCATACACCACATCGTCCACATCTATCAGAATAAGCTGGCGACACGTCCACAATATATTAGAAAACAAATAGTATTATGAAAGACTGTACATTACGGTACATATAAAAGTTAATATTCACGCCGCAGCAATGCGACGAAAAGATGCAACAATGAATTTACACTACATTGGTATATTCTCAGATTACACTCGGTCTAAATACAAATTACAGAATTTCAGGCGCAACGAATTGTGGGTGACAGACACCCAAATTGGGACGGGAGGCAGAAGCCCAGGCTTAACATTTGCGAGTCAGTATGATGCATGACGGGGGCATCATCAACAACAAAACGAACCAGAGAAGTATGGTCAGTAGTCGTGAGGAACTACTGGGGTTGTATTGTTAGCCACTATTGCTGTTGCTGCGGTGCTGGCTCGTGCTGCGGGGTGGCGGGGGAGTCTGGAGCGATGGCAAACTGGAGGGCGCGCCCCCTGGCTGACTGTAGGATGAAGGCCACCTCTGCTGCAGCCAGTGCAGCCTCCTCCTGCAGACAAAGGAAGAAATTAAGCACATGGAGCAGTTAGATGGCGTGCCATATCAGCAACAGAAGTTTCGGACCAGTAGCTACAGAATGGTTTATCTAACCACCAACAGTTCAATGCTATGGTGATCTTCCTATGCCAAAGAAATATTTGCTTGCAATTGGTTCAAAAGGAAACCCACCTAAAGTTCAATGCCATGGTCAAAAGAAATATTTGTTTGCAATTGGTTCAATAGGATGCGTATATTATTACAATGATGATTTGGGTCCAATTTTTTACATGGCCAAACACATGATCACTTCAAGATTGCATCAAATTGGGTACCTGTCTTTGTCGCCTGCGATGCAAAATACTGAATATCCATGCCATGATGTAGCACGGCAGCAGAAACCCAGCAGCTCGCAGCAGAAAAAGCTGCAAAGGATTGAGTCAGCACAAAGCACTATCTTGATCACTAACATCCATGTAAAAATGAAGCCTACAACACTCACTGAGAACATGGTAGAAGCATCATCATCATTTCCTTCGTTGTCTGAGATGGACAATGCATGTCGTAGAAGCAACAGCGCCATTAACTGCAAAACCAAGTAGGATTTTAAGGTAGTCTACCAGGACATACTCGAAATCTGTTCCTTGACATTCAGTAAATACTGGAGGAGAGCTAAGGTGATTAGACTAGGAGCAGAGCAGAAGAGGATTGCTGTGAAAAGCAACAACATTTTTCATATTCTCTAAGCAATTAGGCAACTAAAGGCACTGTTTTTCCATCCACAAACAAGTTGTGCCTTGTGAGCCAACTGTTAAATATATAAAAGCATTATCCTTCACTCCTTCAATCCAAAAACAAAAACTGTCCTGAAATAGCTACTCCCTCCGTTCCAAATTGCCAGTGGTTTTAGCTTTTTTAGATACACAATGTTTACCATGTATCTAGACATAAGGTATATCTTGATGCATAGCAAAAGCTATTGTACATAGAAAAGCCGAAACTACTTACAATTTGGGATGGAAGGAGTAATATTCATACATCGGTTCAGCTAATAAAGGGCAATAAGATCAAGAATTGCTGGACAGTGCTTACAATAAGTGCAGCTGAACGGCAGAATGCAGCACCACTAGCATCTGTAGTAGCATAACCATCATACTCCGCCTCAAGAAGACGACGTTGGGCAGCTGCTACAGCGAGAATTCTTGGGTCACGCAAATCCATAATCAAATCACCGCTGCAAAGTGATGCCTTTTGCTCAGATATGTTCTAATTCTATTCACTCAAATTAAAATAGCACCAAATATCCAAAATAACTTACTCGATGTCTATGGTTGTCTCATCTGGCTGAGGACGAGGGGGCGCAGTGTAACCAGGCTTGTATTCCTGCAGGTTAGCATAAAGCCTGGAAGGAATCAGTATACAAGAAAGGAAACATTAAAATGCACATAGAGAGGGCCAAAGCATGTTCTCCAAGTCTAACACACTGGAAAATTTAGAATCTTCCATAACAGTACGTGCAAAAAAAAAAATCCTTGAACATTTATATTATCTCTTTTTTTGTGGGTAGAATATTCATATTATCTAAGAGGTTAAAAAGAAAAGTGTGTGTCAGGAGAGGGGGGCGGGGGTGCTGAAAAAGTAGGTAGAATCAATAATAATAGAACTTAGAAGCGATGAATATACTTAAATAAGAATATCGATCGTACAAATCAGATTGACCAAAATTGGTGAACTAGATAAATACCATTTAAAACACACATAAATGTATCATATGATTAGTTAGTTTCTTAAAACACCATCCAAATTAAATAACTAGCCTAAACCACTAAAGTCTAATCACGCATGGTACCATCCCTTCTAGTACAAACCCAGGTAGATAAGCAAACCAACTGCACATGGTCATGGGCCTTCAACCATTTTAGTTCTAGTTGTTTGTAGTGCATAATACAGTGAGGTGATCATGAGAACAACCCATTGAGTAGAAGAAACATGGGAAAAAAGATTCAGAGGTCCATATATGTGCAGTTGTTTGGTCATGGGCCTTCAACCATTTTAGTTCTAGTTGTTTGTACTATGCCAATTTTGTATCAGCACTAAAAAAAACTAGAACCTAAATGAAACATCAGTGGAATGAACTAAAAAAACTTAACCGACCTCATGGCAAATTTCACAAGTAGTGTCTCCTTTCTCATTGCACCAGCGTTGCACGCAAGCTCTGTGAGCATACTGCAGAAGATAAGTAGAGCTATAAGTTCTTGATTGCATCAGAGTATCAAGCAAAAGAAAATATTTAACTATATCACTCAGCATGAATAGAAAGAAAATAAAACTTCTTAATCACAAAAAGGTATAAAATAAACCCCAAGATCTTTTTTCTAGGAAAAATTATATAAAAGAATACAAAGTTCTACATTGACAACATTAGAAGGCTTTCTATATTTGTGGTAGAAGTTGAAAAATGTCCATGAATAAATCATTAATGAAAAAGGAGCTAAGTGACTAAATACAAAGAACAAGAAAAATTGCAGCGAGGATAGTCAGTCCAGTAGTCATTAATCACTATACTCTATCCAAAGAACAGTCCAGATCACAAATTCATATTGATCATGATAATAAACTTAAACTGATAGACCATAAAATTCAACCAGCTACTGGTACAAGACTGAAATGGAATCATTTTGTTGCAAATGTGTAGTGATAACATGCCTAATTGCATAACATGTATCCACGGTAGCTGAACTGGTTCATTCCTGTTAGCAATGTGGTAGAAACATAGTGCAACTCTACTATATAGAGAACATGCTAAAGTGAATAAATGCTTGGGTGCTCTCCCAACTGAGGGGACATAAACAGGCAATATTATAGATATGGTGCACTAGCGATTGGGGACAGGTGATTTGAGCAACCTTGTATAGACTATATTCCCACAATGGTGTCCGATATTATGAATGGCACCATATGATTGTTTTGTGCTTTTTAATCAAGAGAACATGTCAATGGAAATGATAGACACATGTTGATGCAAATTTAACTTTCTGTGCACCTCGTGAACAACTGTGAGGCTTAAAGCTGTACAGAGATAATAATGTCATGCAATAATAATTTAATTAATAGAGGATCGGATGTAGACCTTGAGGCTGCCGCTGCAAGCACAGGGTTTCTCGAGATTCTTGACACTATCTTCCTCCTGGCATATGCGGCACTCTGCAGCCTGGATGAGCGGCTCCTCCTCCCCACCGCCCTCCTCCTCGTCATGGACCAAGTCAACAACAGCTGACGGAGATGCAGCAGCCGCAGCTGGACTGTTTGCAACCTCAGACGGTTTCTTAGTAACCTCGGCCTCCTTGGATTTCGCTAAGCCGTCCACATCAACCACAACATGGTCATCGCCGGCCATCCCAAATCCCTCCTCCTCTGCAGCCCTCGGTATCGCCTCTACTCCCAGAACCAATCTCCTGGAAGCAAAATACATGAATAATCAGATGGTACTCAGTGCTAAAACTCGACAATCAAGATGATGGTATGGTTGATAATAGCATCGACATGTAATTGATCAGATGTAACACAGCTATACAGGGCAGTGCTGGTGACCCATGCCTAAAAATGGAAGAGCCTCCGTTTCGAACGAAGGGCACGGTAGCAGCAGAACCCCCTTATCCCTCTCCCCCCCGTTTACTGAAATTGGACTAGTACTGGAGCCGTAACTCGTGAGCCGCGACAACTCCGAACCCTAGCAACATCCCCGCCCCTCCAGGCCCGTAGCGGCCCCAGACCTCTACAGGCGAATCCCACGAGGCGGCGCGCCCGGGCCCCCCGAGCCGGCGGGCGGGCGGGCGGGCGGGCGGCGAGAACGAAGGGAACTCCCCGTCGCCCACGCGGGAAGCCGCAGCAGCGAGACAGGACCCGAACGGGACAACAACCCCCCCTCCTCCCGCGCAGCGCCGCCGGTCGCGGGCGCCGCGGCGGCGGCGGATCTAGCGGCCGGGAATGGGGGGGAGGGGAACGGGGACGTACCTCGGCGGCGGCGGTTCCGGCCGGGTCGTCTCGTCGTCGCACGGCTACGGCTTGGAGACTAGAAATTCCGAGCTCCTCTTTTTTTTTCCCGTGGGGGGATTTCCTTCTCTCTCTCCTCTTCAGTTCTGGTTTTTCCTCCTCTCGTCTTTCTATTTTTCCCCCCTCTTGTAGTAGGAGAATAGGGTTTGGTTGGAAAAAAAGAGACAAAAAAAAAAAAAAGAGGAGGAGAAAGCGTCTGCGCGCAACGGTCAAACGCGGCGCGCGTCTTCATTAGCAGGCCCCTGTGGGCCCGGCCCCCTCGATCCGTCCGGCGCGGGTCGGATCCCCCCCTTTGCCGTCAGAAACGGGCCGTTGCCTCCGAGTCCGTGGCCGGGCCGTCCAACACGCGCGGCGCGCGCACACGGCCTCCGGCCGGCTGGCCGGCCGTGCACCGTCTCCGGGCTCGCCGCGGTTCTCTCCTGTTTTCCCCCCCTTTATTAATGTTTTTTTTTCCTTTTTTCAGTTCATCCAAAAACCAAAAACTTTTTTTAAAGATTTTCAATCACATAAAATATTACAACACATACATAGAACATTAAATATAGATGAAAACAAAAACTAATTACACAATTTTTTCTTGTAAATCGCGAGATAAATCTTTTGAGCTTAGTTAATCTATGATTAGACAATATTTGCCAAACAAAAACGAAAGTGCTACCGTTCCTAAAAATAAAAAACTTTGGAAACTGAATAAGGCCTTACTATACGTCCGTTGAGGTCATGACTGAGCCGCGCATTTTATATATTTGGGTTTATGTGCAATTTATATAGAAACTATTAGTTTATGAATTAGCTGAACCACACATATATAAATTGAAAATGGTACCATACGGAAGTATATATGGCTAAACAAGGGCGACAAGTCGAATGTATGGGCCATGCATGCTCGTTCGGTTTCCCTTAGCTTGTGCAAGGTGCACATGACAACAAGCAACAACCATCTGAAAAATACACTACTACTAGTATTATTGGTAGTGTATTATTACCTTAACCAATTCTTGCACGCAAAGGTACAGGCTATAGCCAAATGACCGACAGTACGTACCTAATATAACAGACAGGTACGGAGCTAGGGGGTAATAAAATTAATGTACTGTACGTGGAAAATCCTATACAGATTTACTGTTAGCTATAGTGCGTTTAATTAGGTGGTGATTAGTGGAGCTGACTCTGATGGTAATTTCGCTGTTTGGCTTCACCCCTGCTAACAAACACGTACACCCGTCAATCCCAGCGGCGTAGAACCGATCAAAACCAATGTTTCGGGCACTCCTCCTACCTTGTACTTACGTGCCTAATGATTCACACCTATGACACAATTAAATTATTAGCTGGCAATCAGCATCAGCTGGCATGAGAAACATAAAAATAAAGTACAAGCTCAACGGGGTGGAATTCTATATTGTGAGAATACATATCACTAACATATAGACACAGGTGAGTCGCTACCGGAGAGCCGGCCTTTGCCGTGTGTCCGCAAGTTTGCCTTGTGCAACACACGGCAAAGATCGAGTTTGCCGTGTGCCCCAAAAAAGCACACGGCAAAGGCTAGGCACATGGTATACATGGCCTTTGCCGTGTGTTACTCACGGCAAACACCAGGCACACGTCAAACTCAAACCTTTAACGTGAGCAACACACAGCAAAAACATGGTACACGGCAAAAACTAACTCCACACTAACGTCCACCTCCAGTCGTCATTGTTTGCCGTGAGCAGCCGTGAGACACACGGCAAAGCCTGGGTTTGTCGTGTGCTTGGGTCTGGCACACGGCAAACACAATCTTTGCCGTGTGCCAATTGTGCAGCACATGGCGAATCATTTGTCTTTTTTTCCAGATGTTGCCTTCCACATTTTTTCTTGTCTACACACTCACCATTTGTAACTCCATACTCAAATTTCATAAAATTTGAAACATGTTTGCTATATTTTTGCAATTAACAACATTTAATTCCATTTTTCCGGATGCGGTCAAATTTGAACTACGACTCAGTGAAATTGTTGGAAAAATATATGGGAAAAATGATATTCATGTTACCCAACCCTGTCTAAGAACACACATTCGAAACGGAAATGACTTTCGAATGCCGTGGTTAGGAGACACGACGCCGAACATGCGTCGGTACTTTTCAAAATTTCTAATAAATGTTATTTAATCCCGTAAATCCTGAAACTTGTACATATGTCATGTTATCATACATAGAGGCCATAAAAAAAGTTTGGGAAGATTTCGAATAAGTTGCCTTATATGATGTGTAGAAACCAAACAATCTTCGAAGAAGTTTGAGAGAGTTATGAGCGAAGGAGTATGAGTTGGAGTAGATTCGACTTTCATATTTGAGTTTGATTACTTTTTCTATAGGCAGTACACCACATAGGTTGTGTCGTGTCCACATTTGGGAATTTTTCAGAATATTTTCCTATTTTTATTTTCTCTCTTTCCTTTGATTTTAAGTTGTTAAGATATAAGAGTACCCAAACACCAAACTGGCATGCAAAACCAAGATTATTGTAGGGGGGGTGTTTTGACACATTTAATCAACTTATTTATGTGCACTTGCAATCTGGAGTTTCAAGGTTTACAGTCAATCAACGATTTAATTAACATGACAAGGACGTACACCAATTAACACAAACATCCATCACCATCACGCCCAGAATTGATCAAAGCGGGAGTACAAGTGAGGATGACACCGGCTAACCCAAATCACAAACAACAACAGGCCATGACCGCATCACACCTCTTCCCACAAATCATGGTTAGGCAAGACATAAAAAAGGAGATAAATAAATTTAACATGGGCATTAGTTGCCTCAACAACTGGCCTGAACGGCTGGCTCCCCGACTGCGGCACCACCAGGCCATATGTCGTGGCTAGAGGGCCTAGCAGCAAAAAAAGGTGACAATGACATGACACCTTGCCAAAGAACATTGTAAGATCAAATGACCTCATGAGAGGTGAATTATAGCTCTAAAAATTTGAAAACAACAAAATTTTGACCTTATTAAACTATTTCATTTTCTTAGACAAGAACTAACTCAAAACTGCTACAAGTTAAAAGCGAACTAAAGAAGGTCTTTATGGCCAACACACTAAATTCATGTCCTTAATTAGTTGGAGCACACTAGCTAGCAAAGAGTTCTCAACAATTTGTAAGAATGAAATCTAGCTATATATTGCATCACACTAAGACAAAAATCCAGTCTACCAGAAGATTCACATAGTGTCTCAAACAAATAAAGACATAGGCAATGGAGGTAATGCTCATGAAGGAAAGAGTTGGACAAGAGACAGCCAAACCTTTCCATGGTATCTACTAGTTGCCAATGCCCTAGTCCACATTGGAGCACCCACATGGCCGCTATGGTTTTAGTTCTCTTGAATCATCTAGAGTCAGCAAGGCTAAGATCCACTAAGAGTACCCGTCTCCAGTCTCAAATGGCATGTCCTGAACCAAGTACAAAGTTAGGAAAAACAATCAACTCCACCAGGGGTGGGCAAACTTCAAGAGTAACAAGTCTTGATCTTCACTTGATCAACCTCTAAGTAAGAGCAAAGCATTCTCCTTGGCTTGAAGTGCTCTCACCTCCTCTTAATGACTCTCCATATGCGCAAACCTTCAAAGGATTCAAGAGAGACCCAATGAACTAGAGAAAACTTATACATATAGGCCACCCATTGGAAAAAGTTTGTTGAGAAAGCCAACCCCGGATGATACGCAAAGCCTCACTAAGTGGCACCTAATCTATTGACCAAACCAAGGTGCAATCAGATTATACTGTGCACTCTTGTAAAAATTCCCATGTCAAACTCTTCCAAGCACACTATCATCGGATCATCCATCGGTCCACACATAACCCTTCTCCGTGTTGTCTAGTGAGTTAGTGGCGAAGCTATATACAAGATAGTGGGTGCACATGCACCATGAAAAAATTAAACACCACTGAGTAAATCAATTTTTCACCATGATTATAGCCCGAGTTTATCTATCTATAAGAGAAATGCACCACCCTCTTATTTGCTCTAGCTTCGCCACGGTGAGTGACATTATTGCCAAACACTTACTATGACACAAGGTCACTAGACTATCTGGTGTCCTTGACCAACTAATTTGCTGCACTTTATAATTCAATTCTTACTTCATCTAAAGTTTGATCTCATCCATTTTAACTTCTTTGAGACTTATTCTATATCTGTTCCAATAGAACTTTTCTCTCTGAGTTGCTCACATATTGGCTTGGTGGTTTGCGACAATGTCAATGGGTAGCACAAAGCAAGGTTGATGATGTGCAGGCTATATGGCTTGTAGTGGACTGCGATCGCTTGCTCTACATGTTAGTGCTTTGGAATAGTGCAAAACTATCATTGGTGACAATGGCGCAAGCGATGATGATGACTTGATGGATTTGTCATCTAGACAACTAGTGGTGGTGTGGTGCTATGGAGCAAGAGTACCGGGTGTTGAGTCATTAAGTGGAGCGTGAAGAGTTTGTGGCAAGACAGTGTTATGTGGCGTGTGTTGAGGTCCAATCTAATCGACTACTATTTCTATTTGCTTATAGTTGTTAGGTTATCTTGTAAGTAGTAGTTGTTAAGGCCTAGTTTGAATTTCTTCTTCTTTCTAATATAACCATTAGATCTCTTCCCTAGTTTTTTTATTCAACATACAACCTGACTTTGCTTGCTTCTTCATCTGAGTAAAAAGTAGGTACTTTCCTGAAATTTTAATATGACTAAATATCCTTCAATAGTTCATTTGTTTTTTCTTTTCTTTTTGTTGTGTTGTGAACTTGTTTACCTTCCTATTCAATATTATATTTAATCAGTATGGGCGCTGATCTTTTATTTATCCTATAAATGGTTTGTTTTATTGCACTTAATGCTTATTTGATATTTTTTTTGTGTTATGCAAGTCCTGTTTTTTTTTTGGGGGGTGGGGGGAGGGCTATAGGCCTATAGCTTTTCCAAAGGCACCTTCTATAGAGAAGTTTTTTAGAGAATCTCAAGAAGCTGTTCTGCTTTTAGTACAAAGTGCAGTTTTTATCCGCTAAAGAAACTACCCTGTTTGAGGATGCTTTACCTTTTTTAAAAAATTAGCTTCTACTACCTTTTTAAGCTTTCTAAGAAGCAAATGTTGAAGCTCCACAAGCACTTTTGTATTAGCTAAATTGTCTTGAAGCAAGTCCACTATAGTCTCCTCCAATGCAAGGGGTTTCGAGGAAAGCTAAAGAAGGTATACATGCCACGCGTATGACAGCTTAGGCTTAGGCCTGGTTAGTTATTATACTTAGGTTTCAAGCTGATTATTTGTACATGCCACGCGTATGGCACCTTGACCGTACTGTCTGGTGGATCCAAGTATCCAACCGATCCACTTCCACAATCCAGCTTTCACAACCCATTTCCAAGGGCACTAACTAACTAACGAACGAACGGCTCCATCACATAAAACAATCAACGAAAGGGACGGGAAATCATAATGCATCCACACCCCCACATGAAAATTGGTTAATCAACCTGTGGGGGTATAAACCCCTATACCATTACGGCTAGACTTCAGCTAGGAAGCTGGGCCCACTACGAGACGAGTTCAAGGCTTGATCCGACAGCCCGAGTTTCGCGCAAGGAAACAAGACGTGGAGATCAAGCAGGATTCTAGTCGGTTAGAATAGGAATTGATATCGAATTATCTATGGCAATTGTAACCGGCTAGGATTAGTTTCTAGATCTGTAACCCTGCCCTCCAGACTATATAAGGAGGGGCAAGGGGACCCCCTAGGACAGATCATATTCTCTCAACACAATCCAATACAACCAGACGCAGGACGTAGGTATTACGCCAACTCGGCGGCCGAACCTGGATAAAAAGCTTGTCCGTGTCTTGCGTCACCATCGAGTTCGTAGTTTGCGCACCGTCTACCGATAAACTACTACCGTGGGTATACCCCAAGGTAGACTGCCGACTAGCTTTCGTCGACAGTGGCGCGCCAGGTAGGGGGTGTGCGTGCAACTTTTCCGGCGAACAAGATGGTCACGATCCCAGCTTCCGCGACCGTGCCCGAAGGCCTCACGTTTACCGTCGGCCAGATCACGTGGACGACGTGCAGCGGCGGCTTCCCGACCACGGTCCCGAAAGAGATCCAGATCCAATCTGAGATCACGCCGTCTCCGACCACACGCATGACGGCACCAAACTCCCGACCACCGTTCCCACTCTACAAGGGAAAGGAGATCGACTGTTCGGACCTCCTCCAAGCGCTCGATCGCGCTGACTCCAAGCTACTCGAAGTCTCCCAACTAATAGATGGAGTTCTGCGCCAGCCCGACCAAGCCGCTCGAGCGGATTTTTCGAAATTCCGCCGGCCAACTCGTGTCGCTACACACGAACGGCTGGGAACGTCCCTGACGATAACCTCAACCCCCGCAGGACGATCCGTCGAGCTCAAAAAGGAAGACTATCCTTGCGGCCTGAACAACTCGGCCTCTGTTTACTCACAGCATGTCCAATCCGTTTTCAGCAAAGCGGGCTGGTCGCCGACAAGGAACAATCGTCACCACGTCAACATGGTGACCATCCGAGAGCTACGGGACGGCCAGGTGTCTAGCACCAACTCAAGCACCGGCTCCGTCCCCACCGAGGTTGTGAACACCGAAGACGAGGACTACGACCTGGATTTCCCTTCACACCCTCCGGGTTTCGACCGGTTCCCGATATTCCCCCCCCGGCGAGGGGATATTGTATTCAATGTCAGCGCCGACGAACCGGTCGTTGACGGAGAAACAGACGACCAGAGGCAACTCCGCGAACAGCGTAACGCCGATCGCGCCCGACGGCGTGCGGACGGGCAACAACAGACGCCACCGGGTAACCTCAACGATGCCTTTGACATGGTCGGGGACCAGCCGGTCTACAAAACGCCAAGCGCCAACGTGGCTGTCGCCATGGCCAACCTGGATCGGCTTCCTGACACACCCGAATGCCAGGGAGTTCGGACCAGTATCCGAGCACACCTGATCGCCGCGATGGGACAGACAGCAACTCTGCTTAAGAGAGTCCAGGACGTCTCTTATACGGAAGCCGCCTCCGACCAGACTCATCGTAGCCTGGCCTCGCCCAGCAGGCGTCGCCGCAGCCGCTCCCCCGACAACCGTCGAGGGGACTCACGACGCGACGATGGTGGTCGAGACGCCGATGGCCGCCGCCAGCAGAACCGCGTACGCGGCCAGGAAGAAGAAGATCAACACAGGGATCTTCGCCACAACATCCCTCCCAAAGATGCCCGGGACCGCATCAACAGGCGCGCCGCAGAGAGAGCAGTCCACGAAAACCTGCGCCGCATCGAGTACGATGCGACCCATGGTCCCCCGGGCCTAAGGCAGTTCTCCTCACACCTCCGCCAGGTCGTGTGGCCCAGAAATTTCAAGCTCGAAAAACTTAAAAAATACGACGGCAAGGAAAATCCAGAGAACTGGATCACCCTCTACGAAATCGCCGTCCGATCAGCGGCAGGAGATGAGCACGTCATGGCTAACTACTTCCCCGTAGTCCTCGACCAAGCTGGTCATCAGTGGCTTCTCGGCTTGCCCGAGGACTCCTTCGACTCTTGGGAAGAGCTACGACAGGCTTTCATTGACAACTTCATCGCTACATGCGAACAGCCCGGAAACAAGTATGACCTTGAAAGGATAAGAGATAGGAAGAATGAACCTCTGCGTGATTACATCCGACGATTCTCGGATATGCGTCTCAAAATCCCGAAGATTTCTCATGACGAGGCCATATCAGCCTTTATCAAGGGCTTACGTTTCCATGAAGCGCTAAGGAACAAGCTGTTGCGTAAGCGTCCATCAACGGTAGCAGAGCTCCTCGCCACGGCTAAAAATTATGCCGATGCTGATGACGCAGAAAAACTAATCCGAGACGATGCGAGAGGCACCGACCAGCCCTCCCGGCGAGACGACGGTCGTGGCCGCTACGACAACAGAAATCACCGTCGCCCTGACAACCGCGATCACCGAGAGGGTTGGGATCGGCGGCGCGACAGCCGCGACGACTTCAGAGGAAAGCGCCCTCGCGAATACGACCACGAAGTAAACACGGTCAAACGTCCCAATGGACGACGGGACTACCAAGACGACTACAACAAAACGTTGAAGGGACCGTGCCAGCTACACCCAAAGTCTAACCATACCATGGAAGAGTGCCGCGTCCTCAAAACTATCTACACACGGCGGGCCGCCCAAGAAGACACCGCCAAGAAAAGTAACAAACGCGACGGGCACGACCACGAAGATGAGGATGAGGACCAAGACAGGGACCCCCGACACCAATACGTCAGCCCCACCGACGTGGTCCACTCCATTTTCGGGGGCAAGGTCTCCACTGAGTCCAAGCGAGAAAGAAAGCTGTTGAAGAGAGCCTGCCTCAACATAGACAGCACGGACGGGCTGATCGCAGATCCGAAATTTCCCACCTGGTCCCACAGGGAGATCGCGTTCAGCAGGAAGGACCAGTGGGCCGCTATCCCAGAGCCGGGTCGTTTCCCACTAATTCTTGATCCTTGCATCAATAGCATCAGATTCGAGCGCGTGCTCGTGGACGGGGGAAGCTCCATTGACATCCTCTTCCGCAACAGCCTGCCCGCCCTCAAGATATCACCAGATATTCCGTATTTGCTCTACTGGATCCACCTTCTTTGCCGAGAGCCGAGAGCCCTCGGCAAAGGCCTAAAAGCCCTCGGCAAAGGCTTTGCCGAGAGCCTGCCACGTGGCTCTCGGCAAAGGCTTTGCCGAGAGCCTGCCACGTGGCTCTCGGCAAAGAGTTCTCGGCAAAGAAGCTCTTTGCAAAGAATTCTTTGCCGAGAGCCACGTGTCCAGGCTCTCGGCAAAGACTTTGCCGAAGGCCAGAAGCGCCCTCGGCAAAGCCCATGGCGCCGTCGAGAAACGTCATAGTTGACGTTGTCTTTGCCGAGAGCCGGGCTAGACGGCTCTTGGCAAAGACTTTTTAATTTTTTTTAAAAAAATCTTTGCCGAGAGCCTGCCAGGCTGGCTCTCGGCAAAGGAGGGCTTTGCCGAGAGCCTGCCTGGCAGGCTCTCGACAAAGCTGGTATTCTGGTGATCAGCTTTCCATCTTTGTCGGATGCTTTGCCGAGGGTTTGGCTCTCGCCAAAGCTGGACCCCCGGCAACGTAGTGACGGATAGTCCGACACGCCGTGTCTCCGGCAAAATTAAAGCCCTTCCCATGAACCAAGACCAGGGCAGGAAAAAAAAGGCCAGGGGGGAGGGGGGTCGAACTGAATTCAACATGCACAGGCGATATAACTGATGTTTCACGTCAGTCATTGTAGAATTATTGTCAGTACAACTCTGTATTTTTATATATGAAGAAAAAAAGGAAATTGCAGTCGAAAATAAGTAGCTGAGCAAGCATGCAGACGCCTGTTGTTGAGTCGATCTCGGCCGGCCATGGTACACGTGACAGTGAGACGACACACACAAGGCACAAGTACCCCTGGTATTGGTATGTATGTGACGGCAGCGCGTATACAAATACAGTATAGTCATCGATCGTACAGTAGTGCAACTCTGAAGAAACTGCTGTCGTCTGTGCACGCTACAAAATGCAGAGAGAGAGAGAGAGAGGTCATCGAACGTGGATGTATCATCGATCAGTGCCTTCGCTGGGCCCACGGCGAGTGGCGGTCGTTGGCGCCGGACCCAGGGTAGTCCTCCAGCTCCAGATCCATCCTCGTCGTCCTCCCGCCGGCGGCCGCCTCCGCCTCCGCCTCCGCCTCTCCAGCTACGACGACGGCCTGAAATCATCGATCCATACAAGAAGAATCATGTCATGTCACTCATCGGTAAACCAACCAACCACACTGAAAGAGTTCAAGTTACTGACAGAGTAACTGAAAGTCTGAAACCACTCGAGGTTGAGAAAAGATTGAGAGAGTCTTAGAGAGACAAAGACAATTGGTACGTAGAGTACATATAGGGCTTCATTTGCTCGGCTGTCCGCTGATTTATTACGAGAGAAAAGGCTAGATCAAACCTACCACCGTACACGTCGTCTGAATACTGTCCGCTGATTTATTACGAGAGAAAAGGCTAGATCAAACCAACCACCCTACCTGATCGTCGTCTGCGCCGCACGACGACGATGGCGGAGCCACTCTAGTATCCTGCTGCACCACCTCAAGCTCCAGTCCTGCAGCTCAAAGCCAAAGGTACGGTGCATGAGAGAGACGAGATGCAGAAATCTTCAGAGAAGTGATCACCACGATTTTAGGACGGACTGACGGATGGAGGATTCAGTTTCAGAAAGGCTAGCTACCTGCAGGAAGAAACGTGGCGTCGGCGGCAGCACCTGTCGCCGTCGGCGCGTGGATGAGGCAGACGAAGCAGCAGCACAAGGCCATGGCGGCGACCACCGCCAGGCGTAGCCTGATGATCCTCGCCATCTAGTAGCTAGCTGATGCTGATCAGCTCTCTCCTCCGATCCTCCTCCAGGGTCCGGGCACAGGCTTTCTTGAAACAAACAGTGTGGGCGTTGCGCTGCTCCACTCCACTCACTGTTCGGCTGCATCCATGGGGTTCACATGGAGCTCTGAATGACTGGATCCATCGTCTGACGATCGGTTGCCTATTTTATAGTGGCGACTTTGCCGAATATATATAATTGAACAAGAGATGGATGGATGGATAGGTCGTCGTCGTCGATTGAGGATTCTGAAGCAGCATCCATCCATCCATCCATCCATCCACGCACGAACAGGTACAATATGCATGGTGAGTGGTGCTGAGTAGCTGTAGCCCATCTTCGCTATATAACCGGCTTTTCCGCACAGCAAAACATCAAAGTATTGATCAGTGCTTCATTATATTAGCATTAGCTCACGGGATGTGCCTTTTTTTTTGTACCTACTAGAAAAAAGTAGTATAATATAAGTACGGACTACGGAGTAATGACCAATTGATCGATCCGCATGCATGCGTTTGTGTCTTTGATTTGTTTTGCATTTGCATGCGTCTGCATTGGCAGTGGCAGTGGCAGTGGCAGTGGCAGGGGCGCTCGATCTGATCCAAACGCAAGCAAACCGAACTTCCTCTATCGGCATGCAAAAGGGTGATCAAGATTATTCATGTCATGTCATGTAAAAGATGACGATATCATGAGGACGCAGCAGAAGTCAGGATTCAGGCATGTGCATGATTGCCAAGAGAAATACATGGCAAGGCCGGTGAATTTGGGAGAAGACTGAATGAAAAAGATAATAAAATGTATGGGGACTTGCATTCAGAGATCAAGAGGAGATCTTATCGGCGTGCCGCGTGCAACAAGTGCTTGCGTATTGGATGCTGACATGGCCCGCGCTGATGATGCTGTCCGGGAGCAAATTTTCCGCTGCTGTTTGAGGACTACTGTGCCTCTCAGCTCAGCTATCCGTCCACTAATCCAGAACGTACCGGCTTTTCATTCATATCTTCAAGCAGCAGCACCTGAACGGCTGAACCTAGTGGATTCATATCTTCAAGCAGCAGACCTGTAATCATAAACTAAACAGGGTCCATTTCCTTCACTCGCATAGTGGATTCAGCACTCAAACACATGGTTTGTGACCCTCCACTGAACCTAGTTTACCTTATCTATTCTGATCAAGTAAAAACACAGTCCTTATATTAGCAGCTCTCAAGCAAGTTCTGTTCTGCCAAATTGGAGATTGACAGCTATTCTCCATTCCTAACACCTAATGAAACCTGCAGTGACATTTCGGTAGAACTTTTGTGGAAAGTTCTGAAAGAACTGAGGCTTAAACAAGTGCTGTACATGTCAGTGGTAGAGGTTTACCACTGAATTGCATGCATGTTTGATGAGTCACACACAGCCTCAAAGGCACTAGCTCTAGCATCTGGCTTATAGTACATCTATCTAAAACCAGCAATGGATTGTTTTAGACTTCGGTTCAGACGTGAGAGTGAGCAGTCTCCCTGCTATGAGGTTGTCATGCATTTCTCTGAAAAGGATGAGTTGACAGACTTGGTCAAGTTGACACGCGCTTTCTTTGATGAAAATGAATGAGAAGGTGACCCTACAATTTGTTACTCTACCCAAGACGACAAGCATGCATCCAGACGTAAAGAAGTTGCAATAATGTAAGGATGATCAGGTCAATTTTTGCCGGCCCTTGCTTCTACACTTGTGTTCTCAGGTCACCAAGCAATGCCTTGTTTAGTTTTCAAAAAAATTTCAAGATTTCTCACTACATCGAATCTTGCGGCACATACATGGAGCATTAAATATAGATGAAAATAAAAACTAATTGCACAGTTTGTAAATCGCGAGATGAATCTTTTGAGCTTAGTTAGTCCATGATTGGATAATATTTATCAAATAAAAACGAAAATACTACAGTATCCGAAAACATAAAAAATTGGGAACTGAACAAGGCGTTGCAAGTCTTCTTGGGACAAAATACCATCTCGATCAGATTTTCAGGTCCTCAGTCAGACTAGGTCCATATTAACAAACCAATAATACCGGCTTCCCTGAAATTTCTCGACAATTCATTTCTCGGTGTCGTCGTCGGTCCTCAGACGACTCAGTGTACTTCCTTTTCTTTAATTTGCATGCAGTTCAAACACGGACAGACCTGTGCTTGCCGGTTTTGATTCTCTTTATATTTTTCTCATGATGACAAACACAACATGGATTCTACTGCGAAAATGTAAAAGAATATTCATACACGTATTTGCAATTAGGATACTGGAAAAGTATAGATAGATGAAGGAAAAATATTATACATTAATTAAGAACATCACCAACGGAAAAAAACTATTGGACTGCCAGCCCAGGCTTTGCCTGGTTTGGACCGGTTCTAACCTGGCCTGATGATCTTGGGTCCAATTTTTCTAATGCCATTCCAGCCCACGCTTGGATTTTGTTTTTTCTCTCGACCTAAAAAAGAAAAGACATAAAAATCTAATTATTCGAACATCACCAATGATATTAAGTTTGTTGTCCTGATTGTAATTAAAGATGGCAGCTCATATATGCTTGCTAAATGTGGCTCCTGGATGAAGGGGGACCTCCAGTGGTTTCATTGGACTGCCTGTGTTGGCAAACAACCCTCTATACCAAATTGTAAGTCATTTCAAGAATCTTAGAGAGTCAAAGCATTTTTTGTTTGACCAAAATTATAGAGAGAAATACTAAGAATTGTAACGTAAAGTGAGTATACTATGAAAATATAATTAAAAAATTTTTAATGATACTTAGTTGGTATCATAATAATAATTATTTTATCATATAAATTCGGTCAAACTTAGAAAAGTTTGACTCTCAAAGATTCTTGGAATGACTTACAATTTAGGATGGAGGGAGTATAATGGTTGAAATTCCTACTCCCTATAAGTTATAAGATGTTTTGTTTTTTCCAGACACATTACTTTAATAATGTATCTAGCTTTTACGAGTTGTTTGAAATTGATTTCTGCCAAACAGGTATTTTTGAAATAGCTTTAGGTGTAAAGCTCCTTAGAACATGCTCTCACAAGGAGTTTATGTGGGATGAATCTAAAAAACCATGGCTAAAAGTACTGTTTCGCTGATTTATTATGAGAGAAAAACACTGCTGGCTGGTAGAAAAAGTACTTCTCATAGCTTCAACTCGCTCTACGGGCCCCTATATATGCGTGGTATTCCGTAAGATCATATTTTAAAAGGCTCTACATATGAAGCTGTTTTGCCAAATAATTTATCAAAATAATTTCAGTTCTATAGATAGAGATGCTCGTAGAGCTAGAGAAAAAAAACCCAACAAAAAATATTTGCATCTAAACGAAAAGAAACTGAAACAAATGCAAATTTGTGCATCTTTTCTACAACATTGTGGTCCAGCCCTGTCTAAGAAAAAAAAGCAGTTCATACTCGCGTCGCCACATCAACACAGCCCATGTCTAATAATAACCTTCTCTTCAAACTAGAACAACAAACATCACAACAGTGCTTACTCTAAAGGACTCTCAAAATGAAAAACATGTACCAGACTAAAGTAAGTGAATGTGTGTGTGTGTGTGTGTGAGAGAGAGAGAGAGAGAGAGAGAGAGTTGTTCACCCCACACTTTCCAGGAAGCTTCCAGGATCAGCGTGAAGAAGGTTACAAGAAAGAATAAATGTAAAGACCAGACTCTGAATCTGTGTCAATCACCATCATCTGCTGTCCACACGCATTTTCAAAGAGGAAACATCTTGTCATCTGCTTGGATGTTTCAGATTATTCTGCTGAAGCAACAAACAGCTAGCAAAAGCTCAAGATGACCTTTACTTCGATTGGAAGGAAAAAAAATATGACCTTAGTTTTCTATATAACCTCCCGTGCTATGCTTCCCAATCTCCCATTCAATTTTCTGACCTTTACTTCCATTTTTCTGACAACAACTTATTCTCACCAAAATAAGAACTTTCAGAGCTCAGAAGCTTAGAGGCAAATAGCAATGGAGAATTCATCGTGCGCTGCAGCATGCCATTTTCTGGTCCTGCAAGAGGCATGTGTTATCAACCTCTTCCTCAAATTCCTCACCTGCTGGTCCGTCTCAGTGTTCCAGATTCACCTCCCCTGCTCATGCAAATGCTGCAACTGCAACCATAGCTCTTCTGAGAAGGTGACACAGACACCGGTTATTACCACAGACAAAGAAGTAATAGAGAGAAGGAAAAAAGATCAAGATAATAAGACGGCCCTGACACAAGAAGATATCAAGACGGTAATGATAAGCATAGGTTTTAATTTGGATCAAGAGAACAGCATGGCCATTGGCAATGTTTCTATACCTCGGATTTTCGACGACGACGAGCCAAGCTTGCAGGAGGTACGGGAGGCATTTTTGGTGTTTGATCATAATAATGATGGGTACTTCGACGCATCGGATTTGCAGCGAGTGCTCAAGAGTCTAGGACTAGGGGAAGGTGTAGGGATGGATGATTGCGAGCAGATGATCGCCAAGTATGACATGAACAAGGACAGGAGAATAGATGTTTCTGAGTTTACCAAGGTTTTGGAGTCTGGCATTAATTTGCTAAACTAATTTGTTTTTGTGTGTGTTTGCTTTCCCATGTTCTAGCAGCTAAGTGATTGATGATAACAGGATATATGATGAGATTTGGTCTTGAGCAGTACCAGAAGAAAGATATTTCTCTCTTGATTAGGCAGTACTGCTGCTCAATGAAGAATTTATTTTCTACAATCACATTTACCATGTTAAGTTTAGTTACGGTTGAGAAGAAAAACACTTGTGAAGATCTTCGAATGAAAAGCTTCATTAAACATGGACATTTGGCACTGTATAATGCCGAAAAAAAGAACAAAGAAACCATAACCAAGATATCAGTATTTAGTTTTGAAATATGTGATCCTAAATTCTGTCCTTTTGCTACTCTAGTAGATAAAAGTTAACAGATGCTCCTTCGTTGCCATATATATAACTTCATCTATATCTAAACCTAAACCTAATAATAAAGAGGCAAAATTTCAGCCTCTTTTTTGGTCTGGATATTTTTTTTCGTCCAGCCCATTCCAATCTGGCCTCACCGTCGTGCATCGGCTAACTCTCAGCCCAATTTAAGCCCATTCGGTCGGATGGAAAACTGATTTCTCTGTCCCATCGTTCCGTCGTGGTGTTGTTCCTCTTCGTCTTCTTCGCTACGTTTTAATGTTCCTCTTCGTCTCCTTCTTTCGATTAAAGAAATATGGTTGTGAGTGGCAGAGCAGGCAGGTGCTGCTGTTCTGGCGGCCGAATCCGTTGGCTTCATGGCTAGATCCGGATGGCCCTGGCCGGGCGGCACGGCCGTCGACGGCGGTCACGGTGGCGAGGCTGCAGCTGGGGTTTCGGCTGGGCCGCCGTTCTGGTGGCGGTGGCCGTCGACGCTGCCCACCCAGCCCGGCAAAAATTGTTGTTTTGGCTGATCGACTCAGAATCGGGATTAAATTGGAATACTACTCGAGATCCTATGCTCTTTCCTATAAAAAACAATTTTAGGTAGTTGGACTTAAACTCCTATTCGACTCGGATTTCTTCTGCTTGTTTTAGCTACTTATATATTACTGATTTTGGTGAATCATTGGAACCTTGCTTTTAGTTGGATCATTGGGATCTCGACATGCAGCAGAAGTTTCTGATCTCGACAAGCAGAACAAGTTCCCAGGTTTTGATCTTGCCGAGCAGAACAAGTACCCATGTTATGATCTCGCCGAGTGGCGAGTTGAACAAGAACGCTGAGGACCATGATGTTGCTGCTCCAGGATGCTGACGCTGATGGCCAGTCGCCGCAGCAGGTAATACGCATTTGGGCATTGTTACAAATTCAAATTTTGATTTTTGAAACCAGAAAAACATTCTACAGATGAACACATGATTGACAAGAAGGATGTAGAACGATGAGAAAAATCGAAAGAGGCTTTTTGTCATAATCATCAGACATATAGCCCTTGATACATGAATAATAACTCCACACTGAATTGAGTTATAGATAAATAACTCCATAACAAATTGAGTTACAAATTTTAACTGTCTTCAAATGAATTCATGAAACTTAATAATTAACTGTATCAGCATATGGATATTATAAAAATTACACTTAAGTGACCGTATTTTAATTTCATACAAACTTAACTATACAATGTCATACTAATATAGACATTCGCTTATATTTTGGATGCCATCACAAAATAAATTATAGCTCTCAAATTTTATAAAAAAAGGAAACATAAATAGATATGTAACTTTTTTTTCCCGTTGCAACGCACGGGCACGTTTGCTAGTAGTAATAAAAAGAGAAAAAAATCACTCTGCTTGGCACACAGTTTGATATCCGTTGAAGGCCCATGACCATAGCGCAAATCCAAGATATCCCTAAGCTAAAGGCCATCCAGGCTGCCGCCGTAGCTGCTGCCTCATGTCTCAACCTTGACTGTAAGTTTCCGAAACCCATGTCTGAAGATAATGTGACCGAACCACTTGCACAGAGTTGTTAACTGTTGCTGTCATGTCTCTCTCGTCTTGCATAATCCACGGAGTCGAGTACCTTAAAAAAATTTGCAGCTCGAAGAAGGTCGGGGAGGCTAGGATGCAAAGTCAGCTTTGCTTGCTTGTTTCTATCCTGCAAACTGAACTTTGTGGTGTGTGCAAGTTCAACTAATCCTAACTAGTATAGTGCCCGTGCTAACGCTACGGTTTTATTTAAAAAATACATATGAAAACAACCAATCATTTATTTATTCTGAGTATCTTACGGACCACATTCAAGTCCAAAGATAATTCTATCAAATCTGAAGTACTTCATTGGATTGAATCAATAACATATTTCCCAAGGAACAGTTAATCTATTTATAGAGAACAGTTAATCCTTCTAAAATAGGTCCAACATCCTATAAAATTATAGAGAACCATACATTTTTTTTAAAATTCTTTTGCACCTTAACCATATAGGGGATTATATAAGCTCGAAACATACATAGTAGGTAATTGTAATTTATGGACTTACTCATTTAAGGATTCATCATAGCAGAACATGTTTATAAACGATATTCTTGGTGTTCTTACCTGTGGAAGCAAACTGGAATATTACTTTTTGATTTATGGCAAAGATGCAGTAAGATGCACAATTAGTTGACATAACAGTTCAGCACATATAGCAAGGCAGAAACATTCGGGTCTGAATTTCTACTTACCTACACAAAAATCAACTACAGGCAAGCATTTGACCCCATTCTAAATCACATACCTCCAAGAGGTAGATAGTATTGGAACTCCTCTTCTCAGTGGAATATCATTGGACACCTATATTGTACGCAAAAGCAAAACACGATTAATTTACATATAGATGGCCACAAGTGCACAACTCCGTGATAACAGAGAGCTGATGTTTCGGCTGCCACAAGAAGAAAAACTTTTGCACGTCATTTTCACCATAGCATACCGATCAAGTACTCCCAAATATGAATCCCACCAAACTGAACGCTGATCCATTGTTCCAAGGCCACCACTAAATAGCAACCATGAGAGACCTCCAAGAGGCAAGATCATCAACCCTCGCTACTCGTTGAGTCATAAGGCAAACTCCATCTCAGCTCGTTTCAGGACACATGAAACCATAGAGTAGAATTCAGGTTCTTCTTCTTTTATTCGGTCGAGTGTGGTGGATTCATGGGCATCAGCCTGCATAAATAGGAGAAGGTGAACCAATGGACAGGAAAAGCCCGCCAGTCATTTCATCTGCAACATATGCCATCTTGGAATTCAACTTCAATGTTCCATGAGTATTGACTTGTTACCTCACTAAACTTGAGAAGTATTAAGTTTGAGATGTCAGCAGCCTTTGATTTGTCCCACCTATAACAAAGTAATTACAGGAATTAATGTCAAAAAAAATCTCATCGAAATTTAAGACATTACCAATACCAAGCCACTTCAGAGTTACAAGCTAACATAGCTAATTATCCAGACTTAAAAGATGACAGTCACCCTACGCCAGAGATAATGCAAGTTGGATTTTGCTTTTGCTCTACCAAATCAGATATGATGGGAACTTAGGTAGTGCCACAAAAGGCACGATGATCTCAAGCCACACTATCAGTTAGAGAAAGAAGCATACCGAACAAGCATTAGTTCATTGACAGATCTCCACATTTTCCGACCAGTGTCCTTCTGACTTTGGTCTCTAGCACTTCGACCATGCCACAATTCTTTGACAATGTACATTACCTCTTCAGAATCTACCTTTAGATTGTAAAAGAGAATGTTACAAACGTAGACGTACAAAAGGATATCAAAACAAGTGAAGGTGAATAATCCCTTTTTCACATGTGCTGGTCACCATCAACATAAATAAATAACACCTCAACTACATAATTCTCGAAGAAAATATCTTATTTCCAGGATATGACATTACATAGCAAGAAACATATTACCAGAACTTGCTCGACTGTCCCAAACATCAGCTCCTCATGCTCAATAAGACGCTGATGAAGTATACGGTAATGATCCAAATCCAGGTTAACAACTGGTTCAGTTTGAAAATCTAATCCAGCAAGCTGAGTAATCACATAGGAGGCCATAACTTGACCAAATATTGCAGGGATGGTTCCCGGTACTGGTATAATGCGAACCCTAAATCCTGGGACAATCTGTGGAATAATGCATAGCATGTTGTCAATAGTTATGTACACACACATCATGCACTCCTATAATATACAAGCAAATGGGTGTTCTAGAGGAATTTAATTAACTCTTTGTAACAAATATTTCTTGTTCAAAAAATCACAAGGAAAAAAGGTCTCAAGAAATGGAACAAGCATGTAGCAAGAGGGTGGTAGTACAAGTCCTAGGGGAGCTCACCTGGTAATCTGATGGAGTTTCCTCTTCTTTTGAAGCTTGAAAAGGAAGCAGCTTTGCCTTTGGCTTTTCCAATGAAAAAACTACTGGTATTCCACCCTCAATTCCATGTTCTTTCTTGAGCCTGTACCTCACCTAAAAGTAGCAATCACAACATCCCATTTGCAGCACATCTTGACATGTCAGTTAGCTAACGAATGAAATGGCAGCTTACAGTGGGACAGAGTTTTGGAAGAAGTATCAAACTAACCGATCGAGAGAGGGGATCATTGCTTGATTCTCTCAAATCTGCAACACGAATTCTGGTGGGATCAGCTCGAGCTCCAGCCCCCATTGCAGAAAGTACCTTCAAACCTCTGCGCACGCAAGCTGCAAGGAGTGCCACCTAAGGGGCAAGGATATTTGAACGGTTAGAAAAAAATGAAGACAAACATTGACAAGCTTACAAATGATATATTCGTAACTAATGTTCAATGAAGCCATTCGGGCTAAAAAAACAGGTTTCAACTGTCTATGCAGGGTGGCTTTGTGTACTTTAATCATCAGATACAGAGGTAAGGGAAATTTGAGTTTACCTGTCCGCGTTCCGGCGTCGCGTCCCGGCTGCCCCGGCGAGCCCCTGACCACTCGCCCCGGCCACCCCGGCGAGCCTCGGCCGCGAGCCCCGGCCGCCCCGGTAAGCCCTGGCCACGCACCGCGGCAAGCTCTGGCCGCCCACCCGCCCTGGGGAGCCCTGGCCGTGCGCCCTGGCCAGCGAGTCCCGGCCGCGCGCCTGCCCCGTCGAGCCCTCGCCGCGCTCGCTCCGGCTGTCTTCCTTGTGCGTCGCGGAAGCCCTGGCCGCGGGAGATCTGGCCGCGCGCCCGCGGCGGTCGCCCTGGCTGTGCGAGCCCTGTCCGGCGCGCAGTGGGCGCGCGCCCGCCCTGGCGAGCCCTGTGCGTCCCGGCGAGTGAGCCCCGGCCGTGCACCTGCCGCGCTCGCCTTGGCCGGCGAGCACCGGCCGCACGCCCGCCCCGGTGACCCCTAGCCGCGGTCGCCCTGGCTGGCGAGCACCGGCCGCGCGCCCGCCCCGGCGACCTTGGCCGCCCCTGGCCGCGCTCGCCCTAGCTGCGCTCGCCTTCACCGTGAACTATTGATCCTGGAAGAAAAAATATGCAAATGCAGGTGTCTGGGCTCGAACCCACGACGTGGGTTCTGAAGGCGCAGGCTCGCGCGCGCGTGAGAGAGGAGAGTTGGAAGCGGCTTCTAACATCTTAATCTGAGACGTCCGATTCATTGGGCGTGTATTAACAGCCGTTGATTTTGAAGTAGGGAGGTGACTTGAAGAAGATTTCAATTATAGTAGAGATGTCATCACCAGGTGATGATCCATGACAGAGACAATGCCTTTATATTGATGATCACTAACCATGAAAATGCTCCCATTGTAATCGGTGCATTAGTACCAAATTGTACTCCCGTTTCCTATGGCAAATTTTAGACTTATTACTGTTTCATCACTACACTCGGAGAGCTTCAGAACGCCCAAAAAAAGAAACCCTTAATTCTTACCTTGGAAGCTTCCATAAAAAATGATTATGGCAAATCGTTTGCTCCGCTCATCTAAAGGAGCGAACCAATTTGAATTTGATTGTTACCTGGAAATTTCCCTACACACTTTAGATTGACAAGTGCCATGAGCCTAGTTTCACTAAGCATGGCCACCCATGTGTGAAATTCACCAAGACCCAACATGGTAGCAATTGAACTTAACTTGTTCTCTATGTCGAGTTGGTGTCTGTAGCTTCCTTGTAATGGACTAATGTTTATAAAGGACAAAAGCTAATGAAAACTGTTCTCTAGCTAAAAAAGTCAGTGTTATCTTGTAATCAAAGTCACTGGCATAGCAGAGTTTCAGAGAGCCATGTGTTGTATTGAAGGTAGCGTGTCATATGTTTAGAGTCCCACGCTCAACTTCCTCCTATTGAAGGTGGCAAGATGGCAATGGGTACCCGAAATCTGAGTATCTGATGGCTTTTACCCGCTAAAAAGGCGGGTATGGATAAACTTTTCTACCCACGGGTATATTGGGCAAAATTCTTCACCCATTGGGTACGCGCATGGGTGTATATTACCATACCCGTGTACCCGTGGGTAAGAAATACCCGCAAGAATTCACCACCTCTCCTACTGAATTTAGCCCATGTAGCCTACATATTTGGCCCAAACCCATCTGAACACTGCTATATATTGGTTGATCCACCCTAGCTCATTCTTATCCTCTCCCTCCCGTGCCCACACCCCAGCCGCCAAAAATGACGGCGCGACTCACACATGTGCTCCCCATCGTGATGTTGTGTCCATGCGACCACACCGCACTGCCCGCCGCCTCCCTACCCCCAACCACATCGACGCCAAACTGCCAAAGGCATGCGTTTTGCAAGCGCTAGATCCAGAGGACACGAGGAAGAGCAAGAAGCCCGACGCCTTCGCGGCTCCTCCGTCATGCAATCCTGCTAAGCCAAAGGGCATCCTTTTGGTCATAATGAACTGACCAAGAATAGATGTAGCACATGTGTCTTTTTTATGACTTATCCGTTCTTGTGTTGCTAGTTACTTTGTTGCTTGTAATTTGCAGCATGCTGCAATGATGCATTCATGCTGCTGTTAGCCTGTTATTGCATTTGCTTGTAATTTGTAGCATGTTGAATCTCGAATCTCTGATATTTCCATGCGAGTCTGAGTGTATTCTTGGGTATGAGTTACCCATCGGGTAGCATTACCCGTGTGGGTGCGGGTATGAGTAGATTTTTCAACCCACATGCGGGTACAGGTAACCTGATGGAAAAAATTTTACCTGTCGGGTGCGGGTATGGGTGGCCACTAGGTATGTACCCGTTGCCATCTTGGCAATACAGTTCAGCAATTCCCTGACGAGCCACAAGGAGAACTCCTCTGTCATATGTTCCTGCTTGATTTCTTCCATTGCTGAAGATATGGATTCTAAAGAACAGAAAAAACTTTATTAGCATCAGTATACATGATGTAAAAACAAATTGTGCCAGACTCACTGGCGGCACATGTAAGGCACGTTATAATGTATCTGCGTGTGATTCTACTATTCCTCAGATCATTGTAATTTGGGGACCAATAGTATGTATAACTAAGTTAATTATATTCTAAACTCTAACATGAAGAACTAAGATATTTGAGAGAGTCTAAAAGCTGGAGAACTATAACACGACTTCAAATCATCACATACTTTTGCATGATGGATGAAAAAATGAAGTCTAGAATTATGCAAACCCGTTCTATAGAATGAACAATACTGCACCAATTTCCTAAAATAAACAATACTGCACAAATAGCACAATTTACTATATTTTTCTAGATAATGGATAGTTTATACCCGGCTTCATCTATCAAAAGATAGAATCATGCCAATTATTACAAAGTTTGCCCGTAGGCCAGCACACAAACTAAAGAGAGTTCGCAAACCCGAACAATCGGAAGAACACAAAGGAAAAGTGAGCTAACTAAGAAGAGGCAATAAATCTAGTTGACAGCCAACCATTGAAACTAAAGAATTGCAAAGCTGACGTCTCAAGAAATTGCCCAGCTGAATACTATATGGAGACATAGATTCGTATATTGATCTGTTATCCTAGAAGTTATTGATTCCAACATGCAGATTGTTTTTAGATTAAGGAAAAGCATTATTCTGGCCTCAGCTTATAAAAGTTTGAAATACTACAGCCAAAGTGGTGCAGCACTGCCCAACCAAAAACAAAACAAAAGAGAAGATATAGTTCCATCAAAACAAGACTCTATATGGTTTCTTGAACTCCAGCCAAACCCCTTGAAGATCTCCATTGCAATGACCTCCAGATGGTGACAGATAGTCTTCAGGGTTCTCTCCTCTTCCTCTTTAGACATTTGTGACCAGCTCTTGATCCAATGGGTCCCTCTGAAGATGACCTGCACAAAAGAGTTAGGTACCATTGTTTGAAGATAACCTCATTCCTACTTAACCAAAAAGCCCAAC
The DNA here is from genome assembly GCF_000003195.3 of Sorghum bicolor. Taxonomy (NCBI): domain Eukaryota; kingdom Viridiplantae; phylum Streptophyta; class Magnoliopsida; order Poales; family Poaceae; genus Sorghum; species Sorghum bicolor. Next base: position 65,748,282 of record NC_012874.2, on the reverse strand, counting down.
ACAAGGTGGCTGCTCCATCGTGCAGATTATGTAGTGTTTTTTCAGTCCATGCCATTTGTACAGACAATTATTAGCAAAGCTCCTTGCATAGCCAGATAACTTCATATTTCACCAAATGCAGCTCAAACACCAATATGCTCTGTGGTCAATCAAATCGCTCAAGAAGCAGACCAATGGATCTTGGCCTGCTACAAACACTTCAAGTCCATAGCTGCCATCGCTAGGTTGCTGAGCGGATGCCTTGCCGTTTAGGCAGTTGGGCAAGAACGGTACTTTCATAAATTCTCTCTTTCTCATATATATATATATATATATATATATATATATATATATATATATATATATATATATATATATATGGAAAAATCAAAGTATAGACGAGTAAAAGTGGAGTAACTCATCAACATAAATTGTACTCCATTTGTGGCGCACAGCCATATGGTGAAATTTAAGGGAGCCACAAGGTTTTACTCAGTCAGCAATTGAGTTGCATCCTCAAGGACAGATGACAGAGATTGCACCATAAAAACGGAGGGCACACTGTGAGAATTAATAGCAGTAGTTTTTGTGTGGGTAGCACACAGATAATTGTATCCCGTTCTAAAATGTGTTGGCTTTCTGGACTTCAGTACAAGAAAGTACAAAATAGCAGCTCCAAGATGTAAATGGAACCTGTACATGTTCATAATTAACATCTCTACTAGTGTTGCAAAGTTGAAAAATGGAGGCACATGGTGCATTAAAGGCCTCTGTTTTGCAACGCAACACTAGTTAGTGAGGACACACATTTTATATAGTAGGGGAACATACATATATCTAGAGAGAGATTGCTAGTTATCGAAACCGATGGCCTTACAATGTTGAGAAATCCCTGCCTCTCCATACTTCTTAGGATGTACGTAGTATCTACATAGAGCAGTGTGCTTGGGAGGTATCAAGAAATTTGACTGCTTAGCATTATACACGACCTTCCAAAACTTCCATCATTCAAATGTTTTATATAGTTTAAGATATTTCCTAACAAACTTGTCAATGCTTTAAGTTCCAGAAGGGTGTCTGTCTGTGGACTGCCTATCTCATTGCAATCCACACTGAAGAGGTTCCACACTTGTCAAATGCAGTTGTTAGAGAGCAAAGATATTGAGCTGGTTAAACACCAATATGCACCTAAGATGCGTCATTGCTCTCGGCCTGGATGATCAGGAAGGAGAACAATTGCATGTTCCAGCACGACTTTGTTCCCGACGTCTCTGGTCAATCAAAACACTCATGCTTTGGTCAATACCTGTGGCTTGCCGTTTAGGCTGTTGGGCAGGAACGTTTCATAATGTCTTTTTCTCCAATACTCAAAAGACCTGCACATTAAGGTAGGAGTAGAGTTAAAGTGTTTAATTCATAATGTTTTTCACATACCGAAAGCAACAAAGCATACTTACATGAGTAAAAGTGGAGTAACTCATCAATATAATTTGTTCTTCATTTGTGGCCCACTGCCATATGGTGAAATTCAAAGGAGCTGCAAGCTTTTACTCAGCTGTTTTTCTTTTTTTTTTGTGAATGCTTTTACACAACTGTTGAGTAGCACCCGTGACCATGATGACAGACAACAGAGATTGCACTGTAAAAATGGAGGGCACACCTATTTGAATGTAAAGTTTACAGCCAAATGTTTTGGGATGTAAAGATTTGGCATCTAAACAGGCCCTTAGTAGTACCGAAAACGATGACCTTACAATGTTCAAAAGTTCCTGGCTCTCATAGTTCTCATGGTGTCGTATCTGTAGAAATCCCTAGCTCTCCATAGTTCTTAAGATGTACTATCTACATAGAGCAGTGAGCTTGGGAGGTGTCAAGAAATTTGATTGGTTAGTATTATACATGCCCTTGCAAATTTTGCATGCTTCAAATGTTTTATATAGTTTAAAATATTTCTCAACAAACTCATCGACGCTTTCAGTCCCGGAAGGTTCTATCCTTGGACTGCCTAGCTCTGTGCAATCCACACTGAAGAAGGTCAACGCTTGTGTATGAGTCTGCACCCAAGACAGATATTCAGCAGTGGCACAGATCAGTCATACATGGTGTGGATACAGGTCTGAGCTGAGGCCTAGGAAGAGTAACGATATTTGGCTGGTAAGTTACATTACATGCCTGCTATCAAAATATTTTCCTTGCTAGTACTACTACTGAAGTTTTGATATGCCAAAAATCCGTAACTAAGTGTGCACCTTTTGCTGAATATATTTGGCATACAGGAGTGGAAACAGAAATAGTATGTGGGCTTGAGTGGGATGTTGTGTGACTAGCTTTCCCCTCCGCATCCACCCCATGTCTGGGTTTTTGAGTGGGACTGTCTGCGTTTTCAAGCAAACTAGCTCGAGCCCAGAACTTGGCTTTTTGAGAAGGTAGCAGACAAACACAAGTCGTGCCCGAGCTACCAATGGATGCCAGAGCTAGTCGTGCCCGCCGGCCAGAGCTGGCCATGCTTGCCAAGGCAGGTTGCGCCACGGCGGAGCTGCTGCCTTCCGCGACCTGCGAGACCACCCCGGCACTGGGGCAGGGGCCGAAGTAGTGCCTGCTCGCCCCAGGCACGGGCAAGGGCTAGAGAGGTTGGAGACGGAGGGAGGGAGGGAGGCCTGTGTTGACGCGAATGAAAGCTCTAGCGAGGAGGCCGTGCAGGGCGGGCGGCTGGGCAGGAAACATGCCAGCCTCCGCCACAGGGGCTGGGTCCGTCTCAGGCAGGACTGGTGGGGTGGCAGCCTACCGGAGCACGCCAATGGTGACCTTGAATCCTAGCCACGGGTCACGTCCGCTCGTGGATGTGGAAGGAGCGACAGGAGTTAGACGCGAGCGAGGAATAGAACGAAGGGAACCAATATTTCCTCCGCATAACTAGTGGCAGGTGGGTAACTCTTGGGCTTAAAAGCTCGTGAAAGGAGAGGGAAAGGTGCCTTTTGATTTGTACTATAGTAAAAATTGCTTTTCAAAAAAAAAAAACACTCGTGACTTTTGAGCCCTTTGGTTGGCTTTTGGCTTTTGCAAAAAAAAAGCAGGTTGAAAAGCCCAACCAAAAGTACCCATACTTTCATAGTAAATTAGGCAATCAGAAGTCGAATGATTGTGAAAGCTAAGATTATTGTTTTTGTGATTATCTAATAAAAATTAAAATTTAACACTTCATCCTAATAATCAATATACACGTTTGGAATTTTCAACATAGCCACCACAGAGTACCCCCAGAGCTGTAACAGCTCCGATGAGATTCAGATGGTTGGAATGGTGTGAATTTCAGATGGTGTGAATTATTATAAATGAGGAGCATCTACGTTTTACACTAACCTATCAAATTTCCAGATACCTTCCAGGGCTAGCCAGAGCCTCGGAGTCACTGGAGATACATGATAGCATAGCAGAATGAAAAACACCTGTTGGCAAGCAATTATATGTGATGACATTGACATTGGACTGTCTAGTTGTAGTTTTATATACTGCTACGAAGTCTGTAGAAGGGAACCGCTACTGTTATATATATGCATCAATATGTATGTCAAAATGTGCTCTTTCTTATGTCCAGTTGTACTAGTGATCAGAGGATCGTGAGTTACATGCAAGCACAAGGATTATGTTAATTACAACTTCCACTTATACTTTTGACAAACTATTAGGAATGAAAATAGTACGGATATTTTCCGACCGTATTCGATACCGAATTCGTTTAGAGGGGTTCATATCTGTCCGTATTCGTGTTCGAATATTCAACATCCGATACCGTATCCGTATCCAAATACTTAAATCGTATATTTATGATGTCGACATCCGATCATATCTAATCTGACATGATTGACATTATCCGTATCCGAATCTAAATTCGACCACAAATATGAAAACAAATATGATATTGATGATATCCGTCCGTATCCGATCCGTTTTCATCTCTACAAACTATTGTGTTTTCTTCCATATCTACAGTGGGATAAAAATAAAAAGCATGACAAAAAAGGGAAAATATATAATGCAATTATCTCCCCAAGTGACTACTGCTACTGTTGTAGTGTGCAATCATTATTCGAGAATTCTCCGTTGAAGCTATATTTTTGAGACTACACTTGCAGCTCAACAATTAGTGTGTACTCTGCTATTTAGTAATACTAGCGACCCATCCATCTGTTTTGTCATATCATTAATTTCTGTTATGGTTTTCTCAATACTTTCTGTTAGGGTAACAGGAATTGACACACGGGTGCATGGGCAGTACCAAGTTCGAAAGCAATGTTGAACGGCGAGCAAAGATAAAGAGAAACAGTGGAAATATTAGGAAAGGTGCATAGCACGAGGACATAAGAAAGTATCTGATTCCATTATTGAGATGCATATGGCCCATGGTTGCTCACACAATCACGTCTGACGCTTAGATGACTCATCAAGAGTTTTAGAAATGGCAGTTACTCATCACACTTTTATGATTACACACAGAAGTTTAATAAAATTTACTGTTGATGAGGAATACATGTTCCACTTAATATTTTCTCAGAATACAATGCCTGGAGAGTATTAGTACAACTAAAGTGGCTATACGACATTGTAACTAAATGCACGCACATAGGCTATAAAAATGTACAAATGCACTCATACATATATACAACAATGCATGGTCCTTTCCTTACATACCTACATACATGACTTGCTCTGGTAAATTATTTTCCAAACTTATCTTGGTTCAGGATCTGTTATCGATAGCTCATTCGGTGACATTACTGTCGACCTTTGAGTAGAGTCATTAATAAACCCTGGGTATTGGTGGGAGTATGTCCCTGATCCAATGAAACCGCTCATTTCTACATAGAATGCTGGCCGGGCTGGAGCTTGGGAGGGGACCGTGTTGCCGTCGAACATGATGCTGATAGAAGATATAGTTGGCCTGTCAAGTGGGTCTTCCTGGACACACAACAGTCCAATATGGATGCACCTCACTATCTCGTCCTCAGAGGAAGCGCTCCTCAAGTAAGGGTCAATTATCTCCATGATTGATTTCATTCTCCAGTGTTCCCACACCTGCATCATTGTAAAATTCCTAAATTAATAGCGAATGTTGTTTTGGAGAAGAGGACAAAAGAATATGCTGAGTTTATTAACTACTCCAGTAAGCACAAACAACTGTTCAAGCTGGTATGGTGAAATTCTTTAGATTTATCTTTTCCTAATATATGTAATTTCTACTGTTCACATCAAAACTGTGAAAGTTGGATGTTGAAGTCATGTAACAATCTCCAAGGTGATATATCTGTCTATTATATGAGTGTGAGTGTCATTCATAGGTTATGAACTTCATAGTGCATATACTCACAAGACTTGGTAGGTCAACAGCTTCGTCAGAACTGTACGAGTCACTGTTTCTCCTTCCCGTGATAATCTCCAAAATCAACACGCCAAAGCTATATATGTCTGACTTTATAGAGTATTGCCCACGTAGAGCATATTCTGGTGCCATGTATCCACTGAAATTAAGGTAACCGACAAATTTATATCGTCATATAGCAAAATCTCAACACTAAATATTGACAGCACTACTTCCCACGAAAAAAGGACACAGTTATATTGACTGTTCTTACTATGTCCCAACAACTCGTTTGGTAGTCTCTTGTGACTGATCCCCTTCAAAAAGCCTTGCCAAGCCAAAGTCGGAAATCTTAGGGTTCATATCCGCATCCAAAAGAACGTTGCTGGCTTTCAGATCTCGGTGGACTATCTTCAACTGCGAATCTTCATGTAGATATTGCAACCCTCGAGCAACTCCATTTATTATGGTAAACCTTGTGCCCCATCCTAGCCCTTTCCGCCTCTCTGAATCTGTTGCACCAATTTATGCATCATGTCTGATTATTTAAATAAATAATCCTGCTATGAAACGAAATCATGTTCTCATGAAATTAATATGCCAGGAACCGTGGTACACCAATATTCCACTATAAAAGGAAATCATGAACATTGGTTTCCAAGCAGTAACTCAAAGGGAAGGGAAGAAAAAAAACAAGATTATAACCAAGGTATAGTTGAAGTTTGTATAGTATACCGAAAAGAAAGGTATCCAGACTTCTGTTTGGTAGGTACTCATAAACCAGAAGCTTCTCGTCCTCTTGCAAGCAAACACCAACAAGCCTTACGAGATTTTTGTGTTGGAGCTTGGCAATTAACACTAGCTCATTCTTCAGTTCTCCAATTCCCTGACGAGAACTATGAGAGAGCCTTTTCACCGCTATTTCTTGACTACTAGGAAGTGTTCCCTGTGCAGGTTAATTAGCAAGTTCGTAACTAACGTACAGAAACTAAGTAATACTGTAGCTAAGTCGTTGAGTAATTTAAACGGACAAGATATGCAGATAGGGTATATACCACAATAATGTGCCTACCTTGTAGACTGATCCAAATCCTCCTTCACCAAGCTTATTATTCTCAGCAAAGTTATTAGTGGCCAACCGTAGTGTTGGCAGGTCTATAAGAAGTGATTCAATACTTTCAATGCTTTCCATGTGAGATCCAACTGTTACACAAGACGAATGATTCCAGTAAATATAAAAAATATAAATATCTAAGGTATTTAGTTATAACAGAAGAATTTTGTTTCCTTTTGTTTAATACAACACTGTTTCAGATTCGCTAATTACAGACGTGTCTTAACTATCATCACAGATATCAAAACTCACTTCTATAAACATTTGTACGTGATGTGAAGACATGAGACTCGTAAATACGCATTTGTAGTGAGTCGAAACGTAGACAATTTTTGTAAAAGTCGTGCGTGAATGTCTGTAACAACCACATCTGTACTCACAACACATACATGCCTGGTAAAAACTGTGTCTGTAATGACACGTGCAACATGTTGAACATCAAAGATAAGTAAATTATGGCAGGAAACTGAGACTCCGAAAGACAATAAATCTGTCAAAGATCAATTATAGTAGAATCAGACTGTGCGAGGATTGTTAGCACGCTGCAGAACAACAAGGCCAATAAATCAGAGTTGCTCTGCTTCTTGCAGATTGAAAAGTAGTGCAGGCGAAGGGAGGGTCAATATATTAGTGTCGCTCATAAATTAACTCATTTAACTGGATGGTACACTCATTCATAATCTGTGGCTGACGCAAATGATTGGGTGCGTCCTTCACCTTAGATCGTAAACGATGTTTGTAATCCTTCCTCACTATAGTTAATAAAGCTTTCTTTAACTCGCAAATAAAAAATCTAGCTACTAATTCATTGAATCTGTTTGCTGATAAAACAAAAATCAATAATTTTTTTTTGAAATTTTTGAATAAGCAATAATAATGTCAGATGTTTGGAGGGAACTTACATGAACGTGACCTTTTACTTTTTGTTCTCCTCCTCCAGCAAAAAAGGCACATCGCCATGCTTGCAGCTATAGCCACAACTGAAGGTATTACGATTGCAACAATCATGCCAGTATGATTACTCTTATTGCCTGCAAATACGTACAACTCCATTATGATGAAACCATTATTTATCATTTATGTCAAAATTGAAAATAAATTCTCAAAAAATGGATCATGGAATTGTGCAATTTTTACCTTAATAAAACAAATATGCTGCCAGGTTATTCTTGTAAAATTTATATAATTAAATCACTCCACGCACATAGTTCTCGGTGTACATGCAGCATTAGACACCTTATCATATAATATTAAGTTGTTTGTTCAAAATTATGCTTTTTTTATTATTATCCTGAAAAGACAAGCTAAAATGGCTAAATCCTAGAAACTTCTACAAAAAATTAAAAAAAAAATCTGGTCATCTTGTCAGTGGACTCTAATCATCAATGACAATATTAGCCGGCCATTGAATCTATTATGATTCTAATAGTTACCCACTTTTACCATTATAAAACAGGAATGCCCATAAAAAATCAGTGTAAACTTAGCCTTTAATCATGAACGAAATGAAACACTAACACAAAAGAAATACTAAAGTACCCCGCAATAATCTAAATTACTTGTATATGCCATTACTAAAAAATATTAGCTAACCTCATAAATGTGCATCGCCGTTGTTCTTACAAACAACCAACAGTAACCTCTAAATCTATTCATAAAAACAACCGCATCGCCACATGTCATTATAAAAAAATGAAAGCACTTTTATTTACTCTATGAAATTGGAAACTTGTGTGATTGATGATACAGAAAAAACTACGTAATGTCAAGCAAAAATAACCCCTTAAATTTAATTCTAACTTACCTAAGCATGATGTTAGTCAAAATATACCAAAAGGTAACTATATATTGAGTTACAATGTAAACGACCAGAAGTATTTCAGTAGAATATCATGCCAGTTTCCTACGGCCTCAGTACTCAAGTGCCTATGCTAGTAGGACAATTATATACGACTACCAACAGCATTGGTCAACCTCACCACCTTTCAATTTAGCCCGCTAACGGCCAGCGGCAATCAACGACTTCACCAGGGAAAGGGACAACATAATTAAAGCACAAATTAAAATCGTCGCTGATTGGTACCTTCAAAGTTTGATGCCACACCTCCCCCCATCTTCCATATATCACGACCACTCCTTACCCAACCCTTTCATATACACGAGACTACAAAAACCAGTTTTAGCTGCAGCCAAAATCAATTTGTAGAGTTGGGCCTTGTTTAGTTCCGAAAAGTGAAAAGTTTTCGGTACTGTAGCACTTTCGTTGGTTCGTGACAAATATTATCTAATCATAGACTAACTAGGATCAAAAGATTCGTCTCGTGATTTACAGCTAAACTGTGTAATTAGTTTTTATTTTCGTCTATATTTAATGTTTCATGTATATGCCTTAAGATTTGATGTGACGGAAAATCTTGAAAACTTTTTGGTTTTCAGGTGAACTAAACAAGGCCTTGGCTAACACAGCCTCGCTCCTTTCATATAATATGTCACTACGAAGACTATATATTTTTATTAATTAAATGGCTCCCTAGTGATATTGAGCTGTCACTCTCTTGTTAGGTATCACGATTATTTGAATTAATAAAAAAAAAATATGTAGCAAGTGATGATAGGTAGCTAGATGTCAAGAATGAATGAATAAACCCAAAGAAGAAGAAACACACCATCCTGGTTGCCTGGTGGAGGTAGTGGCAGCTGCAGCATGATGGAACCATTGAAGAACCGGTACACCTCATACCGCGCGACGCACCGGAGCCCCGCGATCCTAGCGCCCTTGGTGTTGGGGTAGAATTTCTGTGGCATCTCGGCGATCGACGCGTCAAGGCATCCGCGGCACTGCCCGGGCGTCATGTCCGGGTTGCAGGACGTCAAACCGTAGATCAACGGGTAGGCCGCGTCGAAGGCAATGGATCCGGTGAGGAACTTCAACTTGTTGGACGAGTTGCCGCCTTCGTCCATGGTGGCGCCAATGTAGGCGGCCATGGTGCCGAGAAGCTCGTAGGCTGTCGCGTTGAACTGGTGGGCGACGTCGTCGGAGTCGGAGGTGACGTTGAGGCCGTTCTCGAGGAACACCGACTGGTCGTCGGAGTTGGTGGTGGAGGCGAGGAAGTCCTGGTCGGAGAAGCCGAGGAGGCACGTGTCGTAGAAGATGGCCACGCGCTTGTTGCCGCCGGGGCACATCTTGTAAGCCTGCTCGAAGCTCGCCGCGATGCAGTCGCGGCACGCGGCGGCGCTCTGGTCGCCGCCGCATTGCCCGAGGGCGTACACCGTGCTCGGTGCCGTCCCGGTGACGGCCGTGGCGAAGAGAGTGGCTGATGAGGAGACGTTGCCTGGCAAGGATGCGGCGACCTGGCGGAGGTTCCTGCCGTAGGCGCTGTTGGTGGTGTAGTTCCCGGTGCTGCTGTTGCCGCACGCCGGCCATGGTATAGCCGCCGTGAGCGGCAGCGTGAGGGCGATCAGCAGCAGGCCGGCAACCGCGTACCCCGCCGCCATGGCATGGCCGCCGCGCATGCCGATAGCTATATGGTTTTTCAAGCTAGTGGATTGTTGGTTTGTGTGCGTGGCCTGAAGCCCTTAACTGACGAGCGAGAAGCTAAGGTGGGTGAACCAGCTGGCTAAAACTGACGAGTGCATGCACCGTACCTGACAAAAACTGCTATGAAGGAAGCCGGCCGGACACGAGAGGATGAGGCTGTGGACTTCGTGTGTGACGAGAGGAAGCCATGTAAAGGGAGCTCGGAATGCGGGGCCGGCCTCCATTGACCTGACTTCTTTGCCACCCCTAGCTACCTAGGCTTTGTTTAGTTCTAAAAAAATTTGTAAAATTTTTTAGATTTTTCGTCACGTTGAATCTTACAGCACATGTATAGAGTATTAAATATAGATAAAAAATAACTAATTGCATAGTTTGTCTATAATTTGCTAGACGAATCTTTTGAGCCTAGCTAGGTAGTCTATGATTAGATAATATTTGTCAAATACAAACGAAAGTGCTACAATGTTCATTTTTCAAAAAAAAAAATTGTAACTAAAAACAAGGCATATGTAGTAGTCTTCCTGCAGCTTCGTTTTCCATGGAGACTGTGCTAGCTAGGCTAGTCTTCCCTTCCTGCCGTGACGTTTAGTGTAAAACAGAGAGCTAAATGCCGTGCAGGATAGGGGATCACCCAGCGTCACACATATGCACATCTGCATACGGTCCTTACAGTACGCCCCATGAAAACGAAAGGACTAAAATCCTGAGCGGTCCAGTCAATATAATTATACCTTTCTATGGTGTGCATATACAGTCAGGACGTCATGGACTGATGGACAACGACGTGTAAGAGCACATACAGGCCAACATGGTCAAGTCTTCTTATATATCGTACGAGATATTTTATATCAAGCGAACTTTTGTAAACAAACATTTAAATGTTCGATCGAGATGCATGGCTGAACCAAAGACTAGAAGCCCTTCGAAGACTTGACTGGTCTACATTTCTGTTCCCATGTTTCACGTTCTTGTTTCCATATTCCACTAATTAAGGACTGGACAAGGGGTTAGCAGGGTAGCCGGTCGTGCAGTAGGAGAACATGCATGATAGGGTACCGGCCCACTCCTAATCACCGTAGTCTCGGTAAGTAAACTTTTTAAAGACGCCATATTAAAACTGTCTTCTTTATTGGAAAATGGGGTTATTACGGCAGGTGCTGTTAGCATCCACCATGATATGAATTTCAGATACAAAGACTGCCACGTAAGATGACCGCCTCTCGAAGCCCATTTTCTAAAGGACCAAGGTGACCAGCATAAATAACAAAATCATTTTCAGAGATGGTCATTTATTTTAAACAACAGCCTCTGTAAATTTCAGATGTCAACTAAAGCGATAATGTTGATGCCGTTGTCTTATATTAGTCGGCCACCTCTCGGAAACGGCAAGCACTTTTATTTTTATATGAATTTTGATGGCGACAGACTTTATGATAGAATTGTGGACGTAAACAAAACTAAAAATTTGTAGCTGAAAGCATTTTGTTGAGAACATTTGGTGCCCTAATAAATATCCACAAGTTGCTAGCTAGATATCTTTGTTTTAAAAAAAGGTTTTTAATTTTTCAAAAAGCTAGTAGCCTGGGTGTACTTTTCATTTACCATGGTTTACAGTTTTCTAAGCATGCAAAAGATATTTCTGTGAGTATCCCGGTCACGTTTTCAATGGCTTCGACAAGATATATGTCACTAAAGTTGTTGCATTGGGTCAAATCTATTGATTCCTCCCTAACTTAACTGTCAGCATCTGTGGCACCACGAGCGCATGGCCTAGGACAAATATTTTGGCGTGTGCGTGCGTCATTAGTGCGGAACTTTGAACAAAGTATCGTTCGGCAGGGTGGGCTGAGGAAAGTAGATATGCATAGCTTGTAGTAACGAGAGAGATGGACAGACTTGAAAAACAATGATGACAAACCATGCAAGATAGATTATTTCTACCACAGAATTAATCGCGAGACGAATCTTTTGACCCTAGTTAGTCTATGATTGGAAAATATTTACCACAAACAAACGAAAGTGCTACAGTGCAAAATGATTGGATCACATGCAAGATGGTAAAACGATTTGGCCCTAAGTGGGGATTTCATCCGTTTCACCGCGTGGGAAACAAAGCCCGTGGAGTTTCACCATGGTGAAACTACTTTCTTCTCTCTCCTCTTCGTTTCATGCAAAAAGTGCAGTTTTGCTGACATGGCGCTCTAATAAATGTATATGACATCCTGTTGAAACTCCCACTGAGACTAGACTAAGGTAAAATGTGCACATTGACTTTTCGATGAGTGTATGCTTCTACTGTACATCTATGTTTATAAAGAAAAAATATCTGACTTCACTGCATCATATATGTGTAGCCTCGGAAGCAGGTAATATGTCACACATCTAGAGCCACCTGTGCTTTAGGCCTTGTTTAGATTGGAGATGAAAATTTTTTGGGTGTCACATCGGATATGTCGGAAGGATGTCGGGAGGGATTTTTAGAAACTAATAAAAAAAACAAATTACATAGCTCATTAGGAAACTGCAAGACAAATCTATTAAGCATAATTAATCTATTATTAGCACATGCAAGTTACTGGCTAATCATGGAGTAACTAGGCTTAAAAGATTCGTCTTGCGATTTTCAACCAAACTGTGTAATTAGTTTATTTTTTATGTACATTTAATGTTTCATGCATGTGTGCAAAAATTCGATGAGATGGATGAAAAAAATTTAGGTGGGAAACTAAACAGCCTTAATATTGACGAAACAATAAAGACAAAGGTGTGTCCTTGCAGTGGCCCCCACGACACAAAATGCCTGATCGCTTCCTTTGGAAAAATTTGCACCACCAGCTCTTCCCTTGGACCGCCGCCAATCCGGACCTATCCTCTCCTTGCAGATGTTTGCATTCAATTATTTTCGTCCCTGCCATGGCGAGCTCTCTTCCAGTTCACGATCGACTTGCTGCCGCCATGCACGGCCGCCGTTTGTTCACCGTCGTCGTGCTCATCTTCGCGCTGGTCACGCCGCCGGCCGATGCGGTCACCGCGGCCTGCAACAGCACCGGCGGCACCTACACGAGCGGTAGCGCATACGACATCAATCTCAGTCGAGTCGTCGGCGGTCTCCCCACCAACGCCTCCGCCTCCCCTGAGCTCTTCGCCACCGCCACGGTCGGCACCGGCGGCGGCGACAACCAGACCGTGTACGCCATCGGGCTCTGCCGCGGCGACATGGCCGCCGACTCCTGTCTCCTGTGCCTCCAGTCGAGCTTCAGTGACGCCCAGGGCTTCTGCCCTTCCGACATGGACGTGAGCATGGACTACGACTCCTGCCACATGCGCTACTCCGGCGCCGACTTCCTGGCGGCGTCCACAAACAACTCGGTGCAGCAGGCCGTGTTCAGCAGCTTCCCCGCCGTGACCCCCTCCTCCGCCGCCGCCGCGTTCAACGGCCTCGTGGCCCGGCTCCTCAACGCGACGGCGGAGTACGCGGCGGCCAACTCGAGCCGGAGGTTCGCCACGGGGGTGATGGAGGTGGACAGCGGCTACTCCCAGGGGAAGTTCTCCAACATCTTCGCGACGGCGCAGTGCACGCCGGACCTGACGCCGGCGCAGTGCCGTGGGTGCCTGGCGGCGGCCATGGCGGACATGCCCAGTCAGGTGTACGCTCGGAACTCGACGGGGGCGAGCCTTGTTGGAGAGCGCTGCGGCTTCCGTTTCGCCCCGTATCAGTTCTACAACGGCGACATCATGGTGCAGCTGCGAGTTGGTGAGCCTCCAGCAGGTGAGTGAGTTGGTTCGTTGTCGTCGCTGGATGTTTACAGCACCTAGTTTACCACTTCTCGTTTCAGAAATGCAGCACCCACTTTTTTAATTATTTTATTTATGAATTAAACATTTTTTCAAGAGTATTATCCTTTTTACACCCTGGAGATGTGCACAATTTGGGAGCCTCTCTTGATGGGCCATATAAAGGCTATTAATAATTTTGTGATACCTCTTTTGGCACTTGATGTTGGCACGGTCTTTAGCGTTTAATTTGGCAGTGTTTTTTTAATCACTATATATATATATATATATATATATATATATATATATACAAGTGCTATTTTACACTCTAGGTGTAGAATACTATTCTACACCAAAAGTGTTATACTGAACAAAATTCAGGCCTTGTTTAGTTGGCAAAATTTTGGTTTTTTTGGCTACTGTAGCACTTTCATTTTTATTTGACAAACATTGTCCAATCACGGAGTAACTAGGCTCAAAAGATTTATCTCATAAATTTCAGATAAACTGTGTCATTAGTTTTTATTTTTATCTTTATTTAATGCTCCATGCATGCGACCAAAGATTCGATGTGACGGGAAATCTTGAAAATTTTTGCGAACTAAACAAGGCCTCAGTATTGTTCAGTACCCGTGTTTCAGTATTATTCAGTATTTCGCGGTCCTAGGTGTACGACTGGATGATACTGAACGTTGTTCAGTATTGCTCAGTATTTTTTCTGCTCAGTTTTGACTTGCGGTGTAGAATAATATTCTACACCTAGGGTGTAGAATAGCGTTACCGTATATATATATATATTCTAGGGTGTAGAATAGTGTTACCGTGTATATATATATATATATATATATATATATATATATATATATAATAAATATATTTTTGCCTTGACTACGTCAATGCACGTGGATTGTTGTTTAGACAAAGTTAAAGTCTATTTTATGATCGTTATCACCAAAATTGTGTAGATCAGGATAGATTAACATGACAAATCTAATGATGTTAAGACCCCAACATCCAATGGCCAAATCCATCTTCTTCAAAGTTGCATATCTCGTCGTCGGTAGGCAGATAGTGTGGCAGAGCTTCACGTGTCTCTACGCTTACTAGGCGTAGCATAGCTAGCAGTCCATGGGCAAGAGCCAGATCCAGAGGTAGCTCGCGAGGCTAAACATGTTGTTGTTGTCTTCGGCGGAGCTAGTGGTGCCGAAGCCCTACGTTGCCATGTTCTGGTGTAGATCATCTTCAGGATAGTGACGAAGCTCACGTTGAAAGTTTTTGGATTTGTTGGCTGCATCGCGAAGCACACCGAGTCGATGATCGCCGGCGTGTCTGCATCATCATGGACACCAGTGGTGACGGCCAAACAGCTGAGGAGGTGGTGGATCGAGACGGCCGCTACATTAACGCCGCACATGGGAGTCCTCACGCATTACTGTTTTGGTGTGTAAAGTATGTTTATAAGTATGATAAACTTGATGTTTATGTTTCATGAGGTGACTCTAGCTAGGGTTTTTTTTTGTATAAAGTAATTTTTTAAGATCCAGACTTTAGGGGAGCTAGCGTTATTTTTTTTTGTCGTGAGTTTGTGGGCTCGAGGATTTTTTTTTCATATAAAGTATTTTCATTTTTTTTAACGAACTGGATCTAGACTCTAGGGGAGGTTTTTTTTGTGCATGTTTGCATGTCGCATCCAAGATTTATTTTGGTATGAATAAGTATTGGAACTATACTGTGGTTTTCTTACCTATTTGGTCGTATATCACTACTACAGGATTGATTTTGCGTGGCGTAGCTCTTTTTAGAATGGATGTGGGCGCAGAATCTGCCCGCCCCCATTATTTCTGCCAAGGCCATGACCTGCCGGCCGGCAGCAGGCCCGCCTCAGTTAAAGATTAATGGAGTCGGGCAATGTAAAACAACCGCCTTCATTAATTTTCATTAACGGAGGCGGTTGCCCTAAACTGACCGCCTCCAGTAATTGTTTACTGGAGGCGGGCACTTTAAGGAGACCGCCTCCGTTAATGTGTCATTGACTGAGGCGGCCTCGGTTGCATTGCCCACCTCCATTGTTCGTACAACTATAAATACATAGCCAGTGACCCTTTCTTCCTCCTCGCGACTCCTCAAATTTTTAGGGTTTTGAGATCGAGAACCCTAAAAATTGAGCAAAATTAGGGGGAGAAGTTTTGCTCTTGATTTGTTTAAGGAGAACACCTTAGAAGGTTAGAACACACTTTTTAAATCTTATTTCCTCTACTTCTTTACCTTTTGGGCCTCTCTAGATTTAGATCCATGGAGGAGAGAGAAAATTGTGGTTTTTTACTCTAGATCTATTATCGTGTCTGTAATACTTCTTTTTATTGGGCAATAAGGTTTGCGGGATGGATAGGTTTGAATAGATGTACCGAATGAAGCGAATGGAACCGCAGTACTTGGTTCATGTGAGGAAGTTTATTGCAACCACAAAAGCTCATCGCCAGAGTTTAGATCGGACAACAACCATATGTTCGTGTTCTCATTGTAATAACATGAAAGCCCATGCAGGCAGTGAGGTGCAATTTCACTTGATCAAGTATGGTTTTGTTAAGGATTACACGGTCTGGACTTATCATGGAGAAAAAGAAGCGACTGTGGGTCATGATCCAGAGGCAACTTGACATCGTCAACCGTAGAGCTTGTAGGACGACAACATGCCTCCTCATCGGCCGCACCAGCAGCAAGCAATGACAACACGATTGAGGACTTATTCCAAGATATGGGTACTAATGATGATGTTGGTGGAGATGGTGATAAAGATGCTGCTATGAAGGACCCTGAGAGTGTAGAGCTTATGGCAGAAATAGCTTACCGCCTTGATGAAGATGTCATTTTGTTTGGTAACTCGAGGTAGCTGGAGAATTTCAGAGAGATAAAGCAGGCTGCAATTGACCCTCTCTACAAGGGTTGTCCGAAGCATTGGACAGTGCTGCGTTTTGACCTACAGATGCTCATGTTGAAGGCTCGGCATGGCTGGTCTGACACTGGCTTCAATGACCTCACGAGTGTCCTTGCTGACACATACCCAGATGATAACAAGGTTCCAACTAATACCTATCGAGCGAATTGAAGAAGCTGATCCAACCAATGCTGATGAAACTTAGGAAGTTTGACACCTCCCCTAACCATTGTATCCTATATTGGGCTTGCAGTATGAGAAGTTGGAGAGCTGTCCACACTACGACGCGAGTCGATATAAGAGAAACACCGGTTGTCGCATGGATGGGTTTTAGGAAGGAGCCATGGGAAAAAGAAGAAGATGATGACAAAGAAGGACCAAATCCTGGCTCAACAACAGGACGAGGAAGAATTGGGTTATATGCAAAGGAAAAGCCCTGCACTCTCGATGTGGTACCCGTCTGTCATTGATTGTCTACGGGCTATATTTGGGAACCCCGAGGATGCTAAGCTGATGTGTTGGCATGCATCTGGTGATCGCACAAAAGACGATGGCAAGCTGCGGCACCCTTCCGATGGCAAGCAGTGGAAGGATTTTGACGCCATGTTCCCAGAGTTTGGCCAAGAGGCACGGAATGTTAGGTTCGCGCTGAGTACTGATGAAATGAACCCATTCGGTGACTTTAGCAGCTCGCACAACACATTGCCGGTCATCCTCACCATCTACAACCTGCCTCCTTCGATATGTCAGAAACGTAGGTACCTTCTGCTGACCATGCTTATTTCTAGACCCAAGCAGCCCGGGAATGACATAGATGTGTTCCTGGAGCCACTCATGGATGACATGAAGAAATTATGGGAAGGAGTCGAGATGATGGATGCATCGGTACAGAAGAAGTTCACTCTAAAAGCCATAATCTTTGTGACCATCGCTGATTACCCAGGTCTATTTTCGCTGTCAGGGCAGATCAAAGGGAAGACCGGCTACGTAGTTTGCATCGACGGTACCTGCTACACTTACCTAAAGGGATCCAACAAGATTGTCTACAAAAGTCACAAACGGTTCCTTGTAAAGAAGCATAGGTGCCGAAGGGATACAATGATTAAATACTTTGATAATCAACCAGAGCCTCAACTTGATGAACCCAAACATACCAGTTATGGGAAAAGGGTTTTCACTATGGTCAAAGATATGAATGAGGCTGAGTTTGGAAAAAAGAAGAAAGACACAGAGGGGACAACAAGGAAGAGAAAGCGGGATAACAAGGAGGAACCATCTGTCATCGTTCCTTTCAAGAAGAAGCCGATTTTCTTCAAGTACTTGTCGTACTGGAAAACACTTGACACACCCCATGCCATCGATTGCATGCATCTAGAGAAAACTGTCTTTGAAAGAACGATCGGCGTCCTGCTAGACATCAAGAAAAAGACAAAGGATGGTCTGAAGTTATGGATGGATCTTGTCAACCTAGGCATCAGGGATGACCATCACCCACAACCATCCACACAGAACGGGAAAGTCGATCTCCCGGGTGCGGGCTACAACCTTACGACAGACGAGAGGAGGGCTATGTGTCTGTGGCTTAGGGGTGTGAAGGTACCAACAGGTTTCTCTTCCAACATCAAGAGCTTGGTCTCGATTAAAGACCTTACAATGACCAACTACAAGTCACATGACTGCCATGTCATGCTCATGAAGGCGGTTGGTTGTGCCCACCTCCATTAACCAAAAACGACCGCCTCCATTAAAGTTCCTGTAGTAGTGTATGTTTAGATGTTGGAAATATTTTTTTCTTTTTTGCCGTGATTTTAGGCAGGGGCAGGGCGACGTCCGACAATACTGTTTGTTATTTTTTAAGTGGTATATATATAGATATAGTAGATAATATATATATGCTATTATAAATATTATTATTTCTTAAAATAATGTTAATAGTCCTTGGAAAAATATTACATTATTTTTATCGCACCAATCTTTAAAGTTTTTGTACTCCCTCTGTTCCAAATTATAAGTTGCTTTGACTTTTTTGCTACACCTATTTTGCTATGCATCTAGATATAATAATACATCTAGATATATACATAGTAAAATGGACTTATAATTTGGAACAGAGGGAGTAATTTGCATGTATGATCATTTGATTTGTTAATAACAATACTTTAAGAGAAAATAAAATAGATATGAAGTAAAACTTTCTTAATTTTAGTATTATTAGTACAACCTTATTTATGTTAGTATGACTTTTATTCTATTTGGTGCAACAAAGGTCAACACACACTACTACAACAATCTTTACCGTGGTGGAAAGGTCATGGTTACTCACGGTTACATTATTTGTCGCAACCGTCTCAAAGGAAAGGTCAGGGTTACCCGTGGCCTTAACAGAGGCGGTTGGCGAAGTGTCTCAGCTAATCGATTAATGGGGATGGCCGTATTAAGACAACCGCCTCGGTTAATGATTAAAAACAAAAAAAACATCAATGCCCACCGGCGAGCCCATTTCAGAGCCCACTGGTGAGCTCGCGTGCTTCGCACGACCCCAAGTCCTCGTGTCAAGCTGCCACTGGATCTAGCGTCCCCATGCCATGCTGCCACCATATAGGAGACTCTGTCGCTGCGCCGCGCCCTAGACCAGATCTGTCATGAAGATGCCACTGCTCAGGGTCGCACCACCACTCGCAAAAGCCGCCGCCGCACGTGGAGAATATTGGATTCGAGAGGAGGGGCAGGATATGGGAGAACGTGGGAGAGGGCGCCACCATGACTCGCCTCCATGCTGACCTCCTCCTCACCTCCATGCTAGCTCCAATCCGGATCTACGAAGAGAGAGGGAAGAGTGAGGGAGATGAAGAGAGCTAACCTACCTCCATCATCATTGTGTGTAGTGTGCCGCCCGTGGACCCACCCCATGCACCACCGCGGCCCCATGCTGCCGCCTAGAGGGAGCGAGGGAGATGGAGAGGGAGGAGACACCCGGCGTGGCTATAGGCCGAGGAGAGGGAGGAACCGCCGCTTATGTTGCCATTGGGGAGAGGGTTGAGGGAGAGGGAGAGACGAGTGAGGGAGAGAGAAGGGCCGAGGTGGGTGTTTGTGTCTGGTGGTGAGTGAGTTTGAAGGAGGAGCTATGGGAGAGTGAAAGCCTAAATCTGTGTATATATACAATCAGGGTGATATTGGCCTGAGATGGGCTGCCTAGGCTCCAAGCTAGGCCAGTATTTTAGGAGGGGGGCCTTATAGCATGCCCACCTCTAATAATCAATTTACCGAGGCAGTTGGTTTAAACGACCGCGTCGGTTAAGTTTGATTAATCGAGATAGTTGTTTTAAGTTGACCAAATCGGTAAATAGATTAATCAAGGCGGTTGGGTTTGGGCAACCGCCTCGGTTAATCAACATTAACCAAGGCGAGCGCATTAGATTATCCGTCTCGATTAATGATTAACTAAGGCGGTTGTTGGGCCAGCTGCCCGGCCACGAATAACCGAGGCGGCTAACCGGCCCAACCACCTCGGAGGCCATTTTGAAATGCCTAGGTTTTTTTTGTATAATAGTAACAATGTTTGCAGATATGTGAACCAAATATTTTCATATAGCTTTTATATAATTGAATAAACATCTGCCTTCATCCTTGCTCATAAGTGAGGAATTAGACCACATGACTAATAATTACAAAAAAAAGTTCTCACTCATGCTTAGAGCAGACCAGTTCTCACACTCATGCTTATAACAGGTCATCCATATAAGAGAGGAAAAAGACCAAATCTGATGTCTCCAGGGTGTGACAAACCTTGTAGATTTATTCTTCTTTTCTTCATTTCGCTGCAACTAAACCTAAGAGTTACAATTTCCATTTTAAAATTGTCTATATATCCAAGGTCTTATGAAAATATAATGAATTTTTGAAGGTCAGCTATATCAATTTTTAATGGTGTTTCATTATGCATGGCTTGACCTAGAACCAATGTTGGAAGTGTATCAGAGAAGTTCTTCTATTACCAATTGACAATGGAAACTATTTTTCAAGATACAGATGGTTATTACTTGATGGTGTTGTCTGTTATGACGACCCACACACCACAAAATGTCCTTGTTTCACTAGTGAATCATGGCATTGTTTTTCTTTATAATTAAATTTCCATGAATGCTTGAGAAAATATTGCATTCAAAATGTACCTTTGAACTGATGTCCCAGGAAAAAAGACAGCAACGACTCTAGTTCTAGCAATAGTACTTGCAGTACTGGGTGGACTATGTTCACTCACATTAATTATATTTTGCCATTGGAGGAAGATAAGGTCACCAAGAAAATCGTCACTCTTCAGTAAGTCGACATGCTAATAATGTAATAATTTCAGTACGATAAATATCTTATTTTTGTAATCCTGACTGGACTCTAATGGATGCAGTAAATGTAGAAGACATAGAAAGTTTTGAGTCCATCTTTATCAGTCTGTCCGTACTTCGGTCAGCAACAAGCAACTTTGATGAAAAGAACAAACTTGGTGAGGGAGGATTCGGTGTTGTTTATAAGGTAATCTTACATCCTTTTGAAATTGTTCATTCCAATTCCAATCAGTGAAATTTCGCTTCTTGGTCAGGGTGCCCTGCCAGATGGCCAAGAAGTAGCAGTGAAGAGACTCTCTGAGACCACAACGCAAGGACTAGGACAGATGACGAATGAGCTAGCTTTGCTAGCTAAGCTGCAGCACAGGAATCTTGTTAGGATCGTGGGTGTTTGCTTGGAGGAAGGCGAGCATTTGCTTGTGTATGATTACATGCCCAACAAAAGCCTTGATACCATTATCTTTGGTAATTCTCCTAATTTCCTCAAGAATTTTGCTTAGTGCTAAATTTCTCAAAAATGTTTCATCTCAACTAAACTTGCTGTCTTTCTTTGATGTTATCAGATCCTGATAAAAGCAGGCAGCTTGACTGGGGGGCGCGATTCAAAATAATAAATGGAATTGCCCGAGGCATGCAGTACCTGCACGAGCATTCCCAGCTGAAGATAGTCCACCGTGATTTAAAAGCGAGTAATGTTTTACTCGATGCAGACATGAGACCCAAGATTTCAGATTTTGGTCTGGCAAAGATTTTTGAGGACGATCAAACCAGACATGTCACAAGCCGCATCATTGGAACACGGTAAGTTCCTCTTCTGGGGCATATATGCTGTTCTGCCATATATATACTTGTTGTATATAAAAACAGCAGTGCTGAGTTCCCTGCTCTGGTTTTAACACTAATCTTTACTGCAGAGGTTACATGTCCCCAGAATATGCCATGCGTGGACAGTACTCGGCCAAGCTAGACATATTTAGCTTCGGTGTTCTAGTCCTGGAGATAGTGACAGGCCGAAGAAACAACTACGCAGTGAACTCTGAGCATTCTCCAAACCTCTTCTGTCTTGTAAGTATACTACTATGAGCTCCTCTGCGATGCAAGGAACTGTGATGTTCTCATGAGCGCTGAAGGCCTTGGCGGCATGAATATAATTGCAGGTGTGGAAGCACTGGGTGGAGGGAACAATCGCACAGATAGCAGACCCTAGTCTGGGCAGGCACTACCCCATGGCCGAGGTTCTCAAATGCATCAATATTGGGCTGCTTTGTGTCCAGCAGAGCCCTACGGACCGGCCATCGATGTCGGCGATCGTAGTCATGCTCAGCAGCGACACCGTTGCCGTGGAAGCTCCCTACAGGCCAGCTTATGTCGACAGGAGCAGGAGCTACACGGAGATGACAGTAGAGCTTATCAAGGAAAAGGAAGAGCTGTGTTCGCCTCAGTCGTCCATCACAGAGCTCATGCCAAGGTAGACAGAGAATTTCCCAGAGTAAATATCCATCTGCAGGAACATATATAAGCAGCCCAGCAGGCATAACTATATTTATTTCATAAATTCCAATCAAACAATTGCACGATCGGCATAGGCGTATACTGTATTCAGTGTGTAACTGTGTATACTGCATAAATACTTAGGTGATGTAATTGGACTGTATACTGCTCAAATGCTTACATAATGATGTTCTTACAATAAAATTGAAGACAGGCACGCTGGCACAAATTTTCCATTGCATCATGTACTCTCTAGTGTTAATCCTTCCTAACCGAGCACAAACTTCTAGACACAAAGCAGTTAATTAACATCTGCATCTACTTCCTCTAAACCTTCACTAACAATTGCAGGCTCCCCCATCAATATAAGTGAGGACAGATTTGACATTCTTGCTCAGACTTTTGGTTGCTCCAAAGGCACTTTACCTTTCAAATATTTAGGCCTTCCTTTAAGTTCAACTAAGCCCACAGTGGCTGATTTCTGACCCCTTGTCAACAAATATGAAAGGAGACTAACAAGCATTTAATCCTTTTTGAGTCGGGCTGGTAGACTTCAAATGACAAATGTTGTCATTACTGCTCTGCCCACTTATACTATGTGCACTTACCTCCTCCCCAAAACTGTCGTTAAGCAAATTGATAAATTTAGGAAACATTGTTTATGGAGAGGCTCTGATCTTACCAGCAAAAAGCCTAGTAAAACTGCATGGAAGATGGTCTCTGTTCCAAAAGACTGTGGTGGCCTTGGTGCCATAAATCTCTACACTCAAAATGTGAGTTTGCTCCTCAAACACCTTCATAAATTCTATAACAAGGTGGACGTTCCCTGGGTACATTTAATCAGGACTTGTTATTATCCCAATGGTGAGTTGCCTCTAAACATCTTCCGGCATTTGACAAATCAGCCGTTTGCCTAGTGTCCGGCACTAGGTAAAATTAGGCTCACGGCAAAGCTACTGTTAAGGAAAATGCTACCCAACCCGCCGTTAGGCTTTGCCAAGTGCCGTAGACACTAGGCAAAGCGTTTGATTCCAGATGGATCCATGATTTCCAATCTCCCACAGCCATGTTTTACCGGATGCCACAGCCCAGAAACACATCCTCAATGTTCTGAGCCGCCCCTGCTCCATATTCCCAGACCACTCGGACCAGACCGGCTTCAGAAACTTGACATGCTAATCGTGGATAGCAGCACAAGGAGAGATAGTGAAGAACATGTTAACTGCCGCCCACAGTCATGTCACGCGGGGGACAAGTTTCTAACCATACAAATTTCCTGATACCTCCCAAGGCTACTGCTCGACCAAGGTTTGTAAAAGTTTTTCTGGATGAAGACAACATTTAGCAGTCCATTGTAAGGTATATATAGCTTGGGTTTTCAGGTGTTATCTGGATCGTTTAGTGCATCATGCTATCAAGAACTTCAGTGTACAAAGGAACCAATTAGCCTGATATATATAGGCCTTGTTTAGTTCACCCTGAAAACCAAAAAGTTTTCAAAATTCCCCGTCACATCGAATCTTGTGACACATGCATTAAACATTAAATATAGACGAAAACAAAAACTAATTACACAGTTTAGCTGTAAATCATGAGACGAATCTTTTGATCCTAGTTAGTCCATAATTAGATAATATTTATCACAAACAAACGAAAATGCTACAGTACCAAAAAGTGAAAACTTTTCGGAACTAAACAAGGCCATAGTCATGCACCTCTTGGAATTCATGAGCTTTACAACTCTTGGAGTTCACGCACTCTGCAACTCAATAAATGTGCGTACAACATTAATGTGTTAATGCAGTAAATTCACTTATATTTCAAGCTACTTTTGTGTACTCTTTGTCTACTGAAATGTGTGAAGGCAGTAAATTTTAGGATCGGAGTATTTTATTAGGATCAGTTGTTGAAAAAAACTAATATCCTTGGTAAGCATTTGTTTTCCATTTCATTCCATTGTTTACAGAAAAGTTATGTCTGCTTCAAAGTTGTATTTTCATTGACGTCATACATGTGCCAAATTCCTAAGAACGTGTGTGAGACTGTTTTTGCATTCATGAAGTTGAAGAAACATTTATTGGGAAATGACTAAACATCATATGGCGAACTGCTCATGCAATCTAAACTACCAAATAGACAGGAACAGCTTAATCAGGAGAAGTGCTATTATTGTTCTCATTGTTCATAACCATCAAAATAAAAACATTTCGTTATGAAATATAGTTCCTTTTACGAACATCAAAGAAATTAAAAAACACAGAGCAATTGGTTTAGCACATGCTAGGCGCTTCAAAACCATTATGAACTCTGCTATATATATCCTATTGTCCCTCCTGGTCTCATATTTGACAATCATCTGCTCATATTGAACCACCTCTAAATATTCTCCTCATCGTATTAGGCTTTTAATGACTAATTGCTAATCCGATGCATCCATGTGTCCATCTTTATTTGTTTGCTCAAACGATAAGAATCCTGGATCTATTGATACAAGCTCGGCTGTTTGTGTTAGAAACTTAGGCAGATTCAGTACTAATTAATCTAGAAAAAGATTAACGTGATACTAATCTGTGTATTGAGTGGCAGGTGGCAGATCTGGCAGGACTGAGCAGCAGCCAGCACGTGCTTGCTATGGTGGCCTGCTGGATCAAATACTTCATGGCAGATACAGAATATATATGGATCTCGGTGATTCATGAGCTCGGCTCTGAATTAGTAGCATTGGAGCTCGGATTGGAGCAGGCAGCGCACTGGCTCCTCGCGTGAAATTGTCAGCACAATCTCAGCTCCTGGCAGCCTGCACAGTGACCATGGCAGCTGCCACTTTGGTGACAATGGTATGTTTTCTCGGTGGTACGAGTTTTGCCAACAGGTTGTAGGCGGGCTTATTCGCGACCGTCCGCTAACCCGCATCGCTTGCCGCAAGGTTTGTTTGCGGGTTTGCGGCCAACCGCTAAGCTATAAACTTCGCGGGTAAATTTTTCGCGGACATAATATACTAGGCTGCTAAACCCGCGAGACCCGCTATACAATAGTGGAGACTACGTGAATATTGTCTCTCTTCATGTACATATTGTAAGAAATTAGAATCTATAAGCTAAACATTTATATCTAGTTAATCGACGAGCACAAATGATACAACTTTACACTGATCATTTTAATTTTCATATCCCGGCTATCTATATATTGTACATTCTCAAATATAACAACATCAAGAAATACATGTATAGAAACAAGGACATATATCCTGTAAGAAAAGTTATTATTACTAAATAAAGACATAACATATATATTTACTCTTCACTCTTGCGGGCTCTTGCGGGTTCTTGTGAGGTTGCTCGTTCGTCTAAAGGGTTTGGCGGGTTGGCAGTCACTAGGCCACGAAAAAATTGCAGCTGGTCCGCGACAGCCGCGAAGCCAAATTTTGCGGGGCGAACGGGCGGGCTATGTTAACAACCCGCCCCGCCTGCAATCTACTCCCTCCGTCCACGAAAGAATCAATTCCTAGGATCCGTGCCAGTCAAACTTTTTAAAGTTTGACTAACTTTATAGAAAAGAGTAACAACATCTATAATATAAAATGCACATTATATGAAAATATATTCTATGATGAATCTAATAATACTAATTTGATACTATAAATCTTAGTATTTTTTTCTAGAAATTTGGTCAAAGTTTAAAAAGTTTGACTTAGGACAACTCTAAAAATTGACTCTTTCGTGGACGGAGGGAGTAAGCCAATTTCATGATGCAGCCCAATCCTACAATCATCTGTACCTCAGCAAACTTGTTTTCATAAAGCTAGCTAGTGACTCGGGATCAAGGAATGCAGTGCACCCGCATTTATATAGGCTATATAGTGCTGATCATTTACTAGTATAGAATGCCCATAAATAAGCGTACATTTGTGGGGGCTGCTAGGGTCCGATTGGGCGGACCGAATTGTCTGTCCGATAGTTTCTCGCCTAATTAATTCCCGTCCAAATGAAATAGGCGCGCGCATGAATAAAGTGATCAGAGATCCTACAGGGCCCACCTCATTCATATATTCTCCACTTTTATCAACAAAATTTAAAAAGTCATAACTCCTAAACTAAATATCTAAATCAAAATCCGATTACACTATAGTGTTTCTTATAATAAATCCTTCAAAACAAGATCTCACATAGATATATTTAGATAAAATTTTATTAATAAACATTTATCTTATAAAGATATAATATTTTTATTTAGAATAGACAATGTTCTAGGTTCAAAAAACAAATGTTCCATCTTCGTAAGAAAAATGTTCTCAGTTTAAAAAATAGTATTCTAGTTTAGATTCATGAAACTGATATTATAATATTTAAAATAAATAAATAAATAAATACATCATGTAAACAAAAAAAATAAAATCTAGAGCAAAGCATAAGGAAAAAAACACGTAATAGAGAAAATTTAAAAGAACATCATATGGATAGTTTTAAAACATCCTAAAAATAAACTATAAAACATCACATGTGTACTAAACTGAACATCACTAAATACACTATAGAACACTATTAAATACATTATGGAACATTGTATATATATTATGTGAACATCACTAGATATATCATAGAACATCACATGTGTACTAAGCGAACATCACTAAATTCACATTAGAACATCACTCAATACATTATAGAACATTGTATGTATACTAAGTGAACATCGCTAAATTAACCATAAAACACTTAATGTATTATAGAACATCGCATATGATGCAAAAAAAGATTAATAACAAAGAAAGATTAAGAAATAAAACATGAATAAAAGAAAACATAATAACAAATTAAAGAAAAAACAAAATCAAAAGAAAAAAAATAAAAAATAGAACATCAGCAGGTGAACATCAAAGAAAATAATAACAATAAGAAAAAAATATAAAATATACAAAACAAAGGATAATATAAAACAAAAAAGGAAAATAAAAATAAAGCACAAAAAAGATAGAAAAAGAATCAAATGGAATATAAAATGAAAAAAAGAAAGAAAAAGGAAAAAAATTAAAGAAAAGAAACAAAGAAAGATTAAGAAATTAAAACACGAATAAAAGAAAACATAATTAAAAAAATAAAATGAAAAACAAAATCAAAAGAAAAAATAAAAAAATAGAACATCAACATGTAAACATCAAAGAAAATAATAAGAATAAGAAAAAAGATACAAAACAAAGAATAATATAAAACAAAAAAGGAAAATAAAAATAAAGCACAAAAAAGATAAAAAAGAACCAAACGGAATATAAAATGAAAAAAGAGAAAGAAAAAATAAAAGAAATTAAAGAAAATAAAATATAGCAAGAAAAAAAAGAAAAAATGAACAAAAAAAGAGAAGAAAACTAACAGCAACCATCGGGAGGGAAAAAGAAAAAGAAACATAAAAAGAAAGAAAAGAAGAAGAAAAGAAAAGGAAAGAAAAAACAAAAATAGAAAGAAATAAAAAAGAAAACGTACGTCAACCTATCACTTGCGCGGGAATCATCGGACGGCGTCTCCGGTCCAAACGTTCGGACCGGAAGATTGTCGTACATTTGTTGCTTAGGCATTATTTTTTCATAAAAATAGGCTTTTCATAATTATTTAGATCATAAACTTGCTTTTACTGCTTTAGTATTCATTTTTACAATGCATTCATATCCATAAAAATAAATGCCTTAATGCAAGTCGCGACATTTTTTGCGCAAACTACACACCTAGTGGGATTCGAACCCGAGACTTCCCTTTCGTGCATCTCTCTCTAAGCACTGCATCACACTATCACTTGTATCTACGTTGCATTTCGGTTCCTCGTATATTATACCAAACCATATGTAAATTGATTGTATGAGGCCCTAAACAATTTCAAATCAAATGGTTGTTAACTATAAAGTTTTATAACTTTTTGAGATCTACAATTTTTATTCAGGATGTTTCTCCATCCGAGGTCGTTTACAAAATTTAAATTTCAATTTTGAGAAATTCAAAAAGTTTTCAACTACAAAGTTTCATAACTTTTTGAGATCTAGAAAGTTTATTTAGGGAGTTTTTCCATCTGAGGTCATTTGAAAAAGATAAATTTTAACATTTTAAAATAAAGACACAATTTACATGACAAGGAACTCAAATGAAAAAGTTGTCAACTATAAATTTTCATAATTTCTCAAAATCTACAAAGTTTATTTTGGTTGTTTGGTCAGTTGTTCATACGACATGGTGATTATAACATTTTTCACGAAACTTATATATCTCTCTTATAGTTTCGTAAACTATAACAGAGAGATGTAAATTTTGTGAAAATAATTTATTTTTACTTTGTCAAATAAAGAAATGAACAAAATAAATGTTATAAATCTTGAGAAGTTATATAACTTTGTAGTTGAAAATTTTTTATTTGAATTTAGTTTGGGCTTCAAAATTTGAGTTGAAATTTTCTTTAGCGAGTGTTTTTTCTAACACTCTTGTCTTTGTTGAGTGTCAAGTGTCAAAAAAAACTCGGCAAAGAGGCTTCTTTGCCAAGTGTCAAGAAAAACATTCGGCAGCCTCTTTGCCGAGTGTTTTTTTGGCACTCGGCAAAGAGCTTTTTTCCAAATGACTCAAAAATACACTCGGTAAACCATTTGACACTCGGCAAAGAGCTTCTTTTCAAGTGCCAAAAAAATATTTGGTAAACCATTTGACACACTCGGCAAAGAGCTAGACTCTGGTAGTGATAGTCATGCACCGCATGGAGTTCGTGCGTTACAACTCAACAAATGTGACAAATGTGAGTACAACATTCACTTATGTTTCGAGCTATTTTTGTGTACTCATGTCTACTCGGAGTGTGTGAAGGCATTAAATGTTAGGATCCAATCTGAAACTAGTCTATCATTAAGATCAGTTGTTGAATTGAAAACTAATATCCCAAGTAAACATCTTTTTACCAAATTATCAAAGAAAAACCATTTTTATTCTATTGTTTAGAGAAAGGTTAAGGCTGCTTCAAAGTTGCATTTTTCATTGCCTTTATACATGTACCAAATTCCTACGCATGAGGCTGTTTTTGCATCATATGGTGTTACCGGTAATATGAAATCTTCGCTACCATATAGACAGAGGAAAAGCTTAATCAGGATAAACTTTATTCTTTCTATCATTATTCATAATCATCAAAAGTAAAACATTCTGTTATGAAAATATGTTTAATTAGTTTGAATCTGTCACTAGTACACAGAGGTACTATACACGCGGTTCGCAACCCCTTTCTACAGGCGGATTGACAAACCGTCTGTGCTGTTGGCCTGCGGAAATAAAATTCTACAGGCGGTTCACATAATTGAACTGCCTGTAGAAATGGATTTCTAAGGTTTAATTATGCCACCCGTCTGTAGAAATCTTTTTATAGAAAATACAGAATCGACTTTTCAAAATAGAAAAAAAAAGATTTTAATTACAGGGAAGGCCCACTGGCTAATTGCGCGCTTCGCGTAAAATTGTGCTTCGCGGCCGAACCTGAGACATCGTCCTTGCGCGTAGCCTCCTCTACCACTCCACCTATCACTCGGTTGTGTCTATTAGAGTTTACTTCCCGACATATTATCCTAAACTGAGCATATATTGACTATTTGAGGTCCTAAATGGATTTCAATGGAAAAGTTGTCAATTACAAAGTTTCATAACTTTTCAAGATCTACAACTTTTATATTGGTAGTTTTTCCATCCGAGGTCATTTACAAAATTTGAATTTCAAATTTGAGAAATTCAAACGTAGTTTTCGATGACAAGATGATTTCAAATAAAAAATTATCAATTACAAAGTTTCATAACTTTTCGAGATCTACAAATTTTATTTTGATGATTTTTTCAAACGAGGTCATTTGAAAAACTCAAAAAATTCAATTTCAAATTATTTCTACAGGCGGATTTCTTAAGAAACCACCGGTAGAAATATGATTTTTATAGAGAACCGTCTGTAGAAATACATGATTTCTACAGACAGTTTTGTTAGGAAAACCGCCTGTAAAAATTGATTTTCACAGACGGTTTTTTGAGTTGGGCCCGCCAATTTATTTTTATAGACGTTCTTTAATTGAAACCGCCTGTAAAAATTAAATTCCACCGCCAGCGTAGAGCTTCTCTGTACTAGTGTGTATGATGTTCTTCAAGTTCGACAAGAAATAGATATGTATTAGTTTGACAGAATATTGATTAATCTGCATAAAAAATTGTGTCCCAATCTTGATCTTTTGCGAGCTCTAATAGTATAGTTTTTTGATTAATATGCATTATAAATGGTTGATCTATGACAACAGGAGTAGTTCTCTATGGAATTTGATTGCCTGAAATTTTTTTCTTTTGCAGATTTAGAAAGGGCACATATAAGTTAGTGTGCTTGCAGCGCATCATGGCTCATCATCAGCTCCTGTCGCGAGCTCCCGGAAAAAACGAGTGGAAACTCGCTTGGGCGTTGTTGTTGCCGCTGTCAGCCCACCGCCACTGCCTCTCCTGCATGTGCTCCTCCAACACTGTTGGCAAATCCAGGTGCCCCTCCGCCAGATCCCGTTCCTCGTCTCGGCTTTTGCACCATCTCCTACTCCTCACCCTTCCCCTTCTTGATTCAATTTGATGATCGAGTGCAGGATGTGTTCCCTGCAAGATGTCGAAAAGATTTCTATGCTGACAATTGCTAATTTGTTACATATTGACAATTGCTAGTTATGCAGGTTCTTCTACTTGCAAATTCAAAGTTGTTGTTCCTTGCAACTATCTAACCTATCCCACTGAGGCGGATTAGCAGCTTATTTACTTGCAAATCATGCCTTCATCTTAATCTTGCCTAGCATTGTTATGCCTTCTGTGTATCCACGCAGACTAAAAAGTTATCTTTGCAATCTGTTTTGGTCAGTTCTAACTGCTGAGTTATATACGTCGTTATGCATTCTGATAGACAACAAGATGGTATTAATGAAATATTCTCTTTATAATTGATCACTTTTTTTCCTTGTTAACTATCCTCGTTAGTTGACTCTTTACAATAAGAGATCAAGAATGCTACCCATGCTTGAGTTCAGATCCAAATGCAGCACCAAGATAGAGCTTGATTTCATCCTGTAATAATTTATTGACAAATCTTGCATTGCATTTTTGAATTCTCGCTCTCCCTTCCCTTCAGTAGACAATTTGTGATAATATATAGAGATAGAGTTTTATCTAGTTAACAAGCTCCCTATTAGGATTGGAATTTAGATGCAAACGAAGCTTTATTGTGCTTGTTGTCGAATGGGGCTTCTAGATATTTATCTATTGTCTGATATGATATATTTATATTAGTGTTCCACCTGTATGCATCTTCATGCCTCCCCTGTATTGATGTGGCTCCCCTATTGGTACAAAGATATTAGTTTAAATACATAATTCTTTAAACCAAAAATTAAATTCTGAAGACATTAGGTGCTTATCTTTGCAGTCAAGATGTGCTCTATTGATTTTGTTTCTTGTCAGCTACTATATTGTGAATAACGTTTTTAGTCTAGGAAAGTCTAAACATTCTCTCTCTGCCATGTTCTTGATTTTTATGTGACTATCTTCACTTCAGTGTAAAGTCAGCTATTTTATTGCAGTAAGAAAAATCTTTGTTGACTAAATACATCCATATTTTCAGCTCAGGTTTAAGTTCTTCACTATCCACTTCACTGTGTACTCCATACTAGTTTGTCTTTTATGCACACAGATGCTAATTTTCATAAACCTCCATTATGTCTTCAAGTTTCTGTCATATCACTGCAACTATGTTCTCAAACTTCTTTTTGAATTCTAGATTTGATAACTATACCTTTACGTGGTTTTTGTCATGGATTTTTTTCATAGATCCTTAGACATATATTTGCTTCGGTATCAAACATTGATAGTCCTTCACATGTAATGTGAAAACATTTGCAATATTTAAACAGCTATGCTTGATTTAGTATAAAAGGTACTTTTTAAAATCAGCTTATTTCACCGAACATATATGTTGTAACATAACCTGTGTTGTGTTCCCTCTTGGAGCTCAGTCATACAACTTTGTTCAGAAAATAGACAACGTAGTGGCTGGCAGGGAGGGGGTGATCAGGGGCTTCAGGGCGAAGGAGTGAATCAGGCACAAAACAAAGCAAGGCCATTAGAGTAACCTTGTCTGGTACCTTACACTAGCACGTCACTTTTTAAACACTCATTTTTATGCTTTGGCACTATCTTTAAACATCATTTTTGTGGTTGTAAAATTGTATTATGATCTAGCATCAACTTCTAATACTTTCATTCGGCATGGTACGAAATCTGCAAGCAGAGAACTCTAACTTGGAAGACCAAGTGCACTGTAGAGGTCAAATGCAACGTATATCTTTTTGAATGTCACTGATTATGCCTTTGCACACTTGCAGAATCAACATTGACTACTACTTTTAGTTTTCAAAGATAAAAATACATTACAAAATTTGGGTCTTGACAGTATGCTGGCAAAGAAAACAACACGAGCTGACACCTCCAAACAGAAGCCAATAGCAAATAAATTAGCCTGCACTCTTTTCTTTGAAACAGGGAAGTTGAATTTGCTTAAGGAGAACCCACAGCGTGACTTCCCCAGGAGCAGCTTTAGACTAGTCTTAGACTATTGGCATTTGATTGATTTCTAAAAAAACATTGATTTACTATTTGCATGTATGATTATTGTGAGTTATACCCTTCATGCACAAATAATATATTTGGTTGGGTCTTTATTGGAACAAACATCTCCTAATTTTATTTGGGTTCATACTTCGAATGATGAATTTGGTGTCTGTATATTTGCCAAACACTATGTTAATGTTAATAAACAATAAGAAGTTTGTTTCCAATTTTTTTAGGCAAAGTTTGTTTCAAAATTGTGATGGACGAGGGACGAAAAAGCTATGGGTCATGCATCTCCGAACAAAAAACCACAAACCAAAAAGTCTCACAACCCAAAAAAGAGTCATTAAAAAAGTTCACAAACCAAAAAAAAATCGGTACACAAATCACAAACCAAAAAAAACTCGGTAAAAGAATAATGTACAAAAAAATGGAGGGGACAAAGCAGCGGGGCGGGAGCAAGTACCGATGGCGATGGGCCTCGTGCGGGTGCTAGGATACGTGCGGGGGTAGGGAAGGATTAGCGACGCAACAGGCTGCCTTTGTGCGGGCTGGCTTGCCCTTTGCTTTGGAAATGATATAACACGGGCGTCCGTCTCATCTGGACGTCGGGCGTTTTGGGCCTGCGGCCCAATTAGATTAACAATGGTCAGCATACCACCGAAGAAATCACTTCTCACGTTTGTTCCTCATTCCGCATCACTGCAAGCTCCTCCACCGCACATTGCTTCTTCTCCGCTGTGGCCGCGACCCTTTCTCCCTCCATGGCGGCTGCTCCCCCTTCCTCCCCCACTTCATGGTGGCTCAACCAAGCCTCCTCCCCTCTCCCTCCATGGATCCAGCCACCCTTCCTCCACTGCAGCTTCCTTCAAAGTCTTGGGGCCTCCATGGCACCTGTCCCCGCACATGCGTCTAGAGATGAGAACGAGGCGTGGTTCTGATGAGGTAGGTGGGGAGAAATCTAGATCTGAGACCTCTCTCCCTCTTCTTCCTCGTGACATCCATGGCCGTCGGATGTTGGGGCCATGGCAGGCGGCTTCTGGTGAGCCCGCACATCCCTCCCTCTGTGCTCTCTCATCCTAGTGCGTTGTGACCCCCATGCATCTGAAGATTAGGACGACGGCGTGGCTCCGACGAGGTAGGGAGGGAGAGATCTAGATCTGAGGTCTCTCTCTCCCCCTCCTTTCTCCCACTGGATCCAGATCTGCTCCCTCCTTCTGCACCTCCTCCTCCTCCTCTTCTTCCCCTTCTAGATCTAAGGGTCTGGTGGTAGCCAGTATTCCGGTGAGTCGGATCTCGTCGCTATTTTGCAATGATCCATTTTTAATGTTGCAACATATGATGTGAAATGTTGTAATGGTACCGTTTTTTAGTTGTTGCAACAGACATTTCTCTGATATTGCAAAGCAGTTCTTGAGATGTTCATTTTGCTTTTTTCGTTGTTGCAGTAGATTCTCCTCCGATGTTGCAAAAGATTTTTTTTGTTGCAACAGGCATTTAACTCGATGTTTCATTAGTAGTGCTTGAGATGTTGTAATAGCTTTCTCTTATTGGTGCAGCAGATTCTCCCTCGTTGTTGCAGTAGATTTTTTTTGTTGCAACAGACGTTTTTTCTGATGATTGCATTAGTAGTGCTTGAGATGTTGTAATAGCTTTTTCTCAATGTTGCAGCATATTCTCCCCCGATGTTGCAGATGATGTTTCTAAATGTTGCAGTAGACTTTTGTTGATGTTGCAGTTCATATTTTTCTTTGTTGCATTAGATGTTCTTTTCGACGTTTTAATAGCTTTTTCCGTTTGTTTTAGCAGTTTTTTCTTTTTTGTTGTATTTTTTTCTTCGATATTTGCAATAGACTTTTTTCATTGTTTCAGCTAGAGAAGACTATGGTGGTGAGTTAGTGGTAGGATCGGAGGTGCTGGGTTGGCGAGATTGGGGCGTACAGATCCGTGCACGTGGGGGTCGCCTTTTTTCTCTGTGCGGGCGCGGGACAGGGGTCGCTTTGTGTGGGGACGAGTTGACGGGGGGCGGATGTGCTAGGGGGCGGTGAGGTGAGAGACAGGGCGAATCCTGTGCTCGTGGGGGGTAGGGGACAGGCTCTTTGCGCGGGGAGCGGATGAAGGACGGTCCTCCATGCGGGGCGAGTTGGTTAGGGGCGAACAGGTTTTATTTTCCTTTGTTTTCTCCGTATGGTGCGGGGTGGGAGCTCAACGTCCGGACGCGCTGCTGGCGCCGGATGTCCGGGCGCTAGCAGGCCCGCCTTTGCTTTGGTTGCCTCAGGTCTGCTCGGGTACCGAATATTAATCAGTACCCAGGGTACCCATTAGCGCAGTATATATATATTTACGGTATAAGAGAGAGAGAGAGATATCTCATCTTGAGAGGCTCATACTTGTTTTTCCTGGCATAATGAATTTTTGGGATGCGGTTGGGACCTTTCTCTCTCCGTCTCTCATGATCAACATAGTGGATTGAAAGTAGAGAACAAATAGACACAAGATAGGAAACTATTCTTTATTCCTCTGAATATTGGTGATTACAATATAGAGCTCCCACATATATATAATTTTGCCAAGGTCTAAGAGTTTTGGTAAGAGCCCACATACAAACGGACTATGATTAGAATTTCTTCTTCTCTTTTCCTTCTAGGAAAGTCCGTATGTTTTACAAGTAGTATCGAAACCAAAGACTTTACAGACTTTACAAAGGTCAGAAATCCCTGGCTCTCTATAGTTATCACTACTGGATCCGCATTCTTTGCCGAGAGCCAGGAGCCCTCGGCAAAGGCCTAAAAGCTCTCGGCAAAGGCCTAAAAGCTCTCAGCAAAGGCTTTGCCGAAGGCCAAAAACGCTCTCAGCAAAACCCACGGCGCTGTCGAGGAATGTCAATGTTGACGTCGTCTTTGCCGAGAGCCGTGCTGGCAGGCTCTCGGCAAAGACTATTTATTTTTTTTAAAAAAAATGTCTTTGCCGAGAGCCCGTCAGGCTGGCTCTCGGCAAAGGGGGTCTTTGCCGAGAGCTATACAGGCAGGCGCTCGGCAAAGACTTTTTAAAAAAAAAAAAAATCTTTGCCGAGAGCCTGCCAGGCTGGCTCTCGGCAAAGGGGGTCTTTGCCGAGAGCCATACAGATAGGCTCTCGGCAAAGACTCTTTATTTTTTTTAAAAAAAATCTCGGCAGAACCTCCTCTGCACGGGGAGGTTTCGAAAACCTGCAAAAAAACCGACAGCACATATATGACACGAAGGCCACACATCCAAGCAAATTTTAAATTAAAGAAAGGCGCATTGCAACAAATACTCATCAAAGTGGCTTCTACACCTTTGATAAACTACAATTTACATAGTAGCTTTAAACTGATGTTCCATAACATGTAGAAACTGTCATACAAGATACTTTCATAAAGATATATAGATAAACCTTGCTAAAAAAATCAGTACAAGATACTTTCATGGAAGAGGATGATTTATGTCACATTATGCAGGAGCATAGTTTACAGAACATGTTTACTCTCCTAAATCAGTACACTGTCCCATTATTAAGATGACAAATCCAATGTATTTTCAACTGTAGAAACTATAACTTGAACAGAATAAAATGAACACTGTTAATATACTATCAACAGAAGTCTATACAGAAAACAGATGGAGCAAAGCTACCCTTTTCTGACATTACACCCAGGATTATATAAGCAGTTTTAGACTTTCATACGAAGGATTATATTAGTACTATACATATGGAATTGAAAAGAAAAAACAATACCTTACACACAATACCTTACACTCAGCAATTTCATATGCATGAACACATAATACCTTACACTCAGCTTTCATTTCATTCCTTGAAAACCATGATAAAAGTCATATGCATGAACACATAATACCTTACACTCAGCAATTTTCTGCATGGTTTATTTCTATAGTAATGCTCTTAAATAAGCCAAGTACGCTACCTAAATGAACAGATGGTTTCCTAGTTCCCATATAACCTAAAATAAAGATGCCAAATTAAAACCTAAAACAGAAAGATACATAATATTCACCAGAGTGGTTCTTCTAATAATTCATCAAAATATATACATCATTTCCAAAATTTAAGTAGCTTGCTGTTCCATTAGAAGCATCGTTACGATTTAAAGATTCAAGGGGTATTCTATAAGGCTGAACTGCATAAAGCACTGGAGGTAAAGGGAACCAGTCAAGTGAAGGGCTCAAATCAATTACTACCGCCGCAACCACTCAAATCTACCAACCTCAAGACCCTGCTCCAGCAAAGCACTCAGCAAATCTACAGATATACAGCAAACCCATACGAACCAAAATGTAAGTAGTGAAGAGAAACGGCAAGCAATTACTTTCGCTTCTTGCTGAGTGCGTACGCCCTCGTAGACGGCAGGTTCGGAGATTGGGTCCGGAGAGCCATACCTAGGGTTTGAAGGGAGAGCAGAGGGGTGGGCGCATACCTGGTGCGTACGCCCTCGTCGCCGGCGAAGGGCGAGGGATCCGACGAAGACCCGACGTGGGAGGCGGCGGCCGCCCAGTAGACGCCACCAGAGAGCAGGGACACGGCGGCGGCGGCGCGTGGGGCAGGGGAGGGGCGGGCCAGCGGCAGGGGCGGGGGCGGTGTCGGCCGGCGGTGGTGGATTTGGCCGGCGGCGGCGGCGCACGGCGTCCTGCGTCGGAGGGGCGCGCGCGTCCTTGTCTGTGTGCGAGATGGGGGATTTTGAGGGCAGCACACGGAGGCCAGATGGGAGCTGTTTTTTTTTAAGAAAATATCCTTTGCCGAGAGCAGAAAAACAGGCTCTCGGCAAAGACCCTTTGCCGAGGGCCGTCCAGCCTAGCTCTCGGCAAAGACCTTTTGCCGAGACCCTAACGCGCAGGCTCTCGGCAAAGAACTGCTGACTTTTTTTATTCTTTTTGAATTTAGAACTGAGTTTTTTTTGTGTCCTTGTGACCCAATTTCTAAATACATTTTAAAATTTGGCATTAATTTGACTTTTTTTGCTATATTTAACTAATTAATCTTGTTTCTTTATATTTTTTCACATAATTCAAATTTCAACTGCAGGTACATGAAATATTACAACTCAATGATTCGAAAAATGATAGTCAAGATATTTGGTGTACGTTGAGTTCGTATCCACAACCACACATGAAATCTCAACCCTCTCGCTAACATAACATGTCAATGAATGTGAGGAAAAAGTGATTTATAATTATAAAAATTTCAAATAAAGTCCAAAAATCACGAAACTTGGCGACGTGTCGTGTTATCGCATGTGGAGGCTGTGGTAAAAAATTCATTAGGTTCCGAGCATGTTGCGACACCGGATGTCTAAAACCCAGACATCTCTACATGTTATCGAATGTGATCACATGTGGAGATGTCTGGGTTTTAGACATCTAGTGTCGCAACTTACTCGAAACCTTATGATTTTTTTACCACAGTCTCCACATGCCATAACATGACACGTCGTCAAGTTTCGTGATTTTTGGACTTCATTTGAGAATTTATATAATTAAAAATCACTTGTACGACACATGGATGGTCATGTTTTATATACAAGAAATTCAAACTCTTGGGTGAGTTTATGGATACAACATCAAAATGCAGTCTTGAACATAAATATCATTTTTTGAATGACTATATTTTATTATTTCATGCTCCTACAGTTCAAAATTACATTTTCGAGAAAAATACAAATAAAATAATTTAATTAATAAAATATAGCTAAATGTTATAAAAAGCTCCCAAATTTGAACATGTGCTTATATACAATATGTAAGAGTTACAGAAAAAATTTTGGTCCAAAACTAAAAAAAAAATCTTTCTTCTTTGCCGAGAGCTTGACAAGGCACTCGGCAAAGGCCTCCTCTTTGCCGAGAGCCTAACGCCGTGGCTCTCGGCAAAGGTGACGACAACGGTTGCCGTTACCAGCGCTGCTCCTTTGCCGAGAGCCTATCTTTGCCGAGAGCTAGGCTGTCGGCAAAGCTAGCCTTTGCCGAGGGCTTGCCTTTGCCGAGAGCTTGAGGGTCGTTCCTGGCTGTCGGCAAAGGCAGTCTTTGCCGAGGGTCGTTCCTTGCTGTCGGCAAAGGCAGTCTTTGCCGAGGGCTAGCTCTCGGCAAAGCTGAGCCCTCGGCAAAGCTCTCGTTTCCTGTAGTGTATTAGGATGATGTGATATCTGTAAAAATTTCTGGCTCTCCATAGTTCTTAGGATGTACTATCTACATAGAGCAGTGGACTTGGGAGGTATCAAGAAATGGCAGTGATCTGCTTTGTCTCCTGTTGCAGCAAAACACGAAGAATTTAGAAGAAACGCTTCGGTGAGTGGCTGCGTCATGACAAGGTTGGATTAGCTTTGTGCTTGGAATTCTGGGCATGTTCAATTGTTGTGGGATTTGTGATTCGAATTAGTACTTACTGTAAGAACATGAATTGCGCATGTCGGGTCGTTCTGCCTTACTGCATTCCAACATGGATTTACTATGGTATGACATGGATTCATATTGATCTGTTATCCTAGAAGTTATTCATTCCAACATGCGTAGTATTTTTCAGTCCATGTCTTTCGTACAGAATTTTTGAAAAGCCCCTTGAAAACACCAATATGCTCCTTGTATTGCCAGATTTTTAGATAACGGGAAAAACGTTTCCTGCCTCTGCAAGTGCACATAGATAAGTTCTTACTGAAGTTTCAGCTAATTGCTGTAAAAAAGCGGGAACAAGAACACAAGTAGATCAAAGTGATTATAAGAAAAGTCTATTATTGCTCCCCCATCCACTCTTAGAGAAAAATTCCAATGCAACAACTTCCGGTGCTTGGCTTGCTAGTCGAATGGTTTCCTTTGCATCCCCACGCTGCAACAATACCTAAAACTACAGCCAGTATGTAAGGACTTTGCTACGGTACATCCAAATAATTGTGGACCATCGATCTGAATAACAATCACCATATATTATCTTCTAAGAGGTAACAGATTTATATAAGGAAAATATGTTTCTATTAGATCTAATATGCATGCAAGATCTAACTTCTCTTGCACGTTCTGAAATGATTTATAACATGGACGGCCACCAGTGGCGGATCCAGAAATGGACCAAGAGAGGGGCTAAATAATACATGCTATTTTTTTGCTCGCTCAATTCAGTACACTAAGGCCTTGTTTAGTTCCAAATTTTTTTTGCAAAATAGGAATAGTAGCATTTTCGTTTGTATTTGACAAATATTGTCCGATCATGGACTAACTAGGCTCAAAAGATTTGTCTCGTAAATTACAGATAGACTGTGTAATTATTTATTTCTTTTATCTATATTTATTGATTCATGTATGTGCCGCAAGATTATATGTGATGGGAAATCTGAGAAATTTTACAAAATATTTTGGGAACTAAACAAGGCCTAATAGTTATAGCTAAGATTGATAATTCAATATTGATTGAAAGTGTTTAAAGACAAAGATTTATAAAATAAACATAGAAAAATACCAAATATATAGAGTCTTTTGCTAAAAAAGAAAACATGTCAAAAAAATTTCAGCCCAAGAGGAGGGGCTGCAGCCACCCAGCCCCCCTCGTGCGTCCGCCAATGACGGCCACACACATACATATAGTGGGCGCACACTTCACACATGTGCAGCCGTATTTTGTTTTATTTTATTTTATTTTTATTTTATTTTATATAACTCGCTGTAGTTAGAACTAATACATATAGTTATTTGTATTTATCCTATTATAATTTTTTTTACTTTGGAATGTTGTAGGGCTATTTCATGGTAGGCGTACAAATTTATAACTTTTATAACTTGACAGGTGGATCCAATTTAATTTTAGTATATTTTTTTTCTTAGAAAATTGGTAATTGCATGCGGCACCCAAAAACGAAGATGATCTACTGCATGCGGTACTATGCCTGATATTTTGGGGATTCCTTTTTTCATTTATTTTTGAAAAAACAAGGGCTGTGATTTTTTAAAGATGCCTCCTACAAGGTAAATGAGGTACTGTAGCAAAGCCTAAAAGAAATAAATCATTTTTTAAACAACATCATTCAGAGAAGAGCGGCGACACCCACTAAGATCAGCTTTCGCTCACTATCCCCCAACGCCGGTTAACCAACTCCCGAGCATTTGAGGTATAGACCTTGGAAGGGTTAACCCAGCTCTGAATCCTTGCATTGCCAGATAACTTCATAATTTCTTATAAAAATAAAAAAGTTGAATTCAGCGCCTAAGATGCGTGGTCCTGCTCTCGGCCAGGATGATCAGGATTCAGAAAGGAGAAACAACTACATGTTCCAGCACTGTTTCAATCAAATCACTCAAGAAGTAGAGAGAAATGGATCTTGGCCGGCTACAAACAGTTGGAGTTCATAACTGTGATGGCTAGGTCGCTTGGGGGAGGCCTTTTGAGTGTAACTCGTGCTTCGGTCAATGCCTATGGCGGCTTGGCGTTTAGGCTGTTGGGCAGGAATGATGCTTTCATAATTTTTCTTCATACATATACTGAAACGTCAAAGCATACAAAAGTAAAAGTGGAGTAAGTAATCAAGATAATGTGTCCTCCATTTGTGGTGCACTGCCATATGGTGAAATTCAAGGAAGCTGCAGGCTTTTACTCTGCAAGTGAGTATCATCCGTGACTGTGAAGACAGACAACAAATATTGCACTGTAAAAACAGAGGGCACACTGTGACTATTAATAGCAGTTGTTTTCGTACTCGTAGCATGGAGATAATTGTATCCCATCCTAAAATCATTTGCCTATGGACTCATCAGTACAAGAAAAGTGCAAAATAGCAGCTGGAAGATGTAAATGGAACTTCAAGTTCACATTTAACTTCAGTACTAGTGTAGCAAAGTTGGATAATGGAGCCAGATGGTGCATTGAAGCCCTCATGTTTCATAACACAACACTAGCAATGATGGACATTTCATACATATATATAGAAAGAGAGATTGCTGTTGCTTTCATTCTGCCACCAGATTTGATAGTAGTATAAAAACCGACGACCTTACAGTTCAAAATCCCTGGCTTTCTATAGTTCTTAGGATGTATTATCTTACATAGAGTAGTTGGCTTGTGAGGTATCAAGAAATTTGACTGGTTAGTATTATACATGCCCCTTCCAAAATTTCCATCATTCAAATGTTTTAGA
This sequence comes from Sorghum bicolor, assembly GCF_000003195.3. Taxonomy (NCBI): domain Eukaryota; kingdom Viridiplantae; phylum Streptophyta; class Magnoliopsida; order Poales; family Poaceae; genus Sorghum; species Sorghum bicolor. The sequence continues at coordinate 65,705,975 of NC_012874.2, read as the reverse complement.
TAGTTTAGAATATTTCTCAGCAAACTTGCCAATGCTTTCAGTTGCATAAGATGCTATCTGAGGACTGCCTACATCAGTGCAATCCTCACTGAAGAAGTTCCATGCTTGTGTACAAGTCTGCACCCAGGACATCTTTGCAGAACCAGTGGCACAGATCAGTTATACATGGTGTGGATACAGGTCTGGAGCTCGGGAAGAGTAAGGAGATTTGGCTGGTAAGTTACATTACAAGCATATCATCGAAATATTACCCTTGCTAGTACTTCTTCTGAAGTTTTGATATGTAAGTGGTTAAATCATTAACTAAGATTGCACCTTTTTCGCTGAATGTTTGGGGTGGAATAATAGATGGTCCGTGGGCTTGACTGGGATGAAGATTTGAAAACATTGGTCCATAAGGTCAAGCTCTAACTTCTCCCTCCACATCCGTCCTGTCTCGGGTTTCCAGTTGTACATGGTGTGGGTCCTATGCTTACAACCCACGCTCGTGTAAGTTAGAACAACATACATTTAATGATGATAGAGTCTCTAACTACGCTAGGCGAAGGCCCCTTGGGTTCATGCCTCAAGGGATTTCGTGGGAACGTCTATCGTTCGTGCCACCATTATAGGAGCGGTGGTGGTTACATAACAGGCAACATTCAAGTTAACGTCAGCTTTATGGAAATGGATGGAAATGGTAGAAGGCAACATGGGAGAAATATTTTGATGCCAAATTTCTAAAGTTGAATCTTTTGGATTCTATTTTACTAAACTTTGGTTCTTTCAATGGTATAAATCCAATTTATTATTTTAATTTTATATGGATTTAATAGAGATCTTTTTATAGCTTATTTCTCATGTTGCAACATACGGGTATGTTTTGCTAGTCAATATAAACGTTAAAATAAATTAAATGGATCCCCAAACTCAGTCAACACAAACCACGTCAATCAATCGGAGACTTGTAACTTGACATATAGGGCCTATCTCATTGGAAGCTAGGATAACTTGTCTGAAGAAAAATGTTGCATGAGAGTTGCTTGAAAATCTAAAGGAATCTGCTTGGCTAGCCAAGTTGAGATTTATCTCTTTGGTTGGAAGCCTGGCCAGAGAAAGCTAATGAATAGAAAGCATATGTTTGCTTCTCTTCTAAAGAGGTAATCAATTCATTTTCTTTAGTTAACAATAGCTTAAATATACCAAAGAATAAACATACGGTAACAATATAAAGTAAAATATAGATCATTATGTATTTTCTGAATTTATAATATGCTTAAAATTAGTACTCATATATCCTAAAAAAATACAATTCTTGTTTTTCAGAAGTCCAACCATTTTATATTTGACCAAATCTATAAAAAATACTAATACTAAAAATACAATTAGATTAATTATAGAGTACGTTGGAGATATAAATATTGATACTATTTTCTCAAAACATAGTTAAACTTAATTTTTTTTGAGTTGATTCAAATCTAGGACGGAGGAAGTATTTCATAAAAATTAATACTACATATTTTTACCAATTTAAATAATTATAACAAGATATATTTATACTAAATAAATAGACACGTACTTAATTGATTGAGCTATAAACAAAAGACACTCCACCAGTCGCTATTGCAGGTCTATTTCTTGGGCGATACTTTTGCCACGTGTAATCAAACAAAGGAAAGTAACTATAATACTATATACTATTAAATTAGCATCTCCGTGAGACCGGCCAAATTACTCCAGGTAGATCTCCTGAGCCTGTGACCTCTTTCGGGTGCCTGCCCGTAGACCTGACAGGATCTCAGGGGCTCCAACCAAATCAGTTACAAGCAACCTCCAAGCAACTCATCCCCCAGGCAGTTTGGTTCCAGGATTTTCTTTTCTTGTCTCAACCTTTAAATATAAATTGTAGCATCTGAACTTATAAAGAAACTCAACACCCACTCACTCCACATGCAGGCACTCAAATCAAAAGTAAGTTAGATCTACAACTTATATATCTACAAGATAAACGGCTGAGAGATATGACAGTTATGGCCCAACCATATGAGGCATTCGAAAAGGCCTTGTTTGTTTCTTTAGGATTGAAGGCCTGGAACAATTCCTAGGTGGATTGGTTGACAAATTTGTATAAGATTCATGGAACAATTCCTGATCCCATTTCACCCTAAACGAACGGGGCCTAAAGGGAACTAAATCATGTTTCCAGGGTTTTGGAACCAATTAACCAAACAGCCCCTCAAACAAAGCTCGGTGTGGCCTGTGGTGATGAAAACTGAGTGAACCAGATGGAACTTGTTAGCGCCGGTCCAACTTGATGATGCCCTTGCAAGGTTATACTCCGAGAGGAAGAAAATTTAAACGCATTCAACAATAAATCAGTTTGAATAAAAATCTGGGCATGCAAAACGACAGAAGAGAGAAGCCAGGTTTTATTGTCCAGATTTGCTGATATGCCTACAACTACATACAAACTTCCCTGTATAATAAGGTTCTTCATAAATCTGGAAACTTTATACTCTTCTGTTTTTTTTTTTTTTTAATATTCCTCCCCCAGGCCCTCACGGAAACAGGAGCTAACGTCTGCCCGTGTCTTAGCGTCCGTTGCTTTGCTCGCTTACCTAAAAAATTATGGTTAAAGGTATTATTCGCTCACAAATTAGGGGGTGTTTAGTTGAAGGTATTAAAGTTTAATAGATAATATACCTTTCGTTTTATTTGGTAATTTATGTCTAATTAAGACTAATTAAGCTCAAAAGATTCGTCTCATAAATTATTCTCTAGCTGTGTTTTTAGTTTCATACATAATATTTGGTACTCTATGCATATATCTAAATATTTAATGTGATGAGAGTTAAATTTTACCGATACAAACCAAACAAAATCTTAGATAGACAACCTCAAACGAACAGGGATCACCCAAACTAGTATTAATTATTTTGAGATTAACATCGTCAGGACATGGGCCTTGTGTTTTTTAAATTGGGCTTTCGCCTTTCACCGAGCACAATAATGAATGGGTAGATGCTTCCACCGACCAACACAATAGGAAACGGGCAACACACTCATTGGTGGGCCTGTATCTGGTCAGCCCAGTAGTGCTGGTACCACAATATCTATGCGTGCCTCATGCACATTCGCCTGCTGTTCATTCAAGCTTACTGGTGTTTCAAAAAAAGAAAAAAAATCATCATGCTTAGGGCACTTCCAATGCTAAAAACTATATATAGTTTCTATACCTATTAATTTCTATAGACACTATATATAGAAACTATGGTTCCAATGGATAGTTTCTGCCAATCACATTCATTATCTCTCTATTCTTAGCCAATCATATCACTTCATGTCTTGGATTTTGTGTAGATATGGTTTCTAACTTAGACCTAGTTTATATGATTTTTACTCTCTCTCTCTTCAATAACTATATTGTCACATCAGCAAAATGCTTAGATGGCACTGCAATTAATGTCTATAGAAACCACAATGGTTCCTGTATTGGAAATGCTCTTACTAATGGCTGCTCCGCTGGTCCTTTGCGCAAGCACCGCATGCCTCCTGGTAATTTCGCGAATCACAGATCCATCACGGAGGCTGATCTAACGGCATGGAAGGAGTGTTACGTTGCACGGGGCTGTGTATCACGCATGTATATATAAGTTCGCTTGTTAGTAAGTCGGTAGCTAACAGTGTTTTTATCTTATAAAAAAACAGTGCACAATATTTGTAGCCATAACTTTTCAAAGGTTAAAAAGGCAGCTGTCAGTTGGTTTAGGACCACGTCACACACCACACCACTATATATATATATATATATATATATATATATATATATGACCTGCCCTGCTGTAGTGTGTATCGCTTCTCTACCACCTCCTATTGCTCCATATCTTTGTTAGGGCCTGTTTAGATTGAAGATGAAAATTTTTTAGGTATCACATCAGATATGTCGGAAGAATGTCGGGAGGGGTTTTTAGAAACTAATAAAAAAACAAATTACATAACTTGTCAGGAAACTGCAAGACGAATCTATTAAGTATAATTAATATGTCATTAGCACATGTGGGTTACTGTAGCACTTAAGGCTAATCATGGACTAACTAGGCTTAAAAGATTCGTCTCGCGATTTTCAGCCAAACTGTGTAATTGTTTATTTTTTTATCTACATTTAATGTTTCATGCATGTGTCCAAAGATTCGATGGGATGGATGAAAAATTTTTAGGTGAGGAACTAAACAGGGCCTTAGCTGGTTGTCCCACCGCCAGGGGTGGATCCAAAGGGGGGGCTAGGTGGGCTATAGCCTCCCTCTATGAGTTTGATTTGTTCATTAAATTAGTATTAATTAGCTCTAAATCTTTACTTATCTCTAGCTTTAATCTTAAATGTTCACTATTTAGCCTCCTTTGTCCTCATCCTGGATCCACCACTGCCTACCGCAACACCATCCTCATTAACAAAGCCATCAAACGATGCGGCATCATCGTAGCTTTTGTCGTCGGTACTAACCATGTACCGTACCTCGTCAACCACTACTTTTCAAAGCTAGTTGTCATAGTCCATTACAGAGCCATGTAGTCGTCATGTCATCGAATCTAGCTACTTGCACCGACACAAGATGCTATCCCACACCGTACTAGCCATTGCAAAGGGAGATTAGCCAGCAATAGTCCACTATAAGCCGCCACTACGCCGCCATATTGCTGAGATCCGACCGCATCGCCTCATCGGAAATAGTAAAAGCCCCCCACGGGGCCTCCAACAACCATTGGCCCTGTTTTCCGCCTAAAATTTTTTCATCAATCCCATCGAATTTTTGGACACATACATAGAACATTAAATGTACATAAAAAATAAACTAATTACACAGTTTAATTGAAAAATGTGAGACGAATCTTTTAAGCCTAGTTATTCCATGATTAGCTTTAAGTGCTACAGTAACTCACATGTGCTAATAATAGATTAATTATACTTAATAGATTTGTCTTGTAGTTTTCTTGATGAGCTATGCAATTTATTTTTTTATTAGTTTCTAAACACCCTTCCGACACATCGGATGTGACACCCAAAAAATTTTCATCTCTAATCTAAACAGGGCCTTAGGATGACCTCCTCACGGCGGCTCCACCGGCTAGGCTAGTGGCATGAGTGCATTGCACGAGTAGGGCGTGAGTGAACTCTAAATTAAATGAGAGACAACAAACCAATAAACAGAAGAAGAGTGATATTGCACAAGTAGGGGTGAAATCGCTATGGAAAAAAAAAAATCTCATACCGACCGATACCGTTTTTATCGATATTACGATAATTTAACATAGTTGTTTGTTATCGTTTTTTGTTACATATTTTGATAAAATAGAAAAATCTTAGGCCAACTGTTCTTGGATTCCATAGTATAGTACTGCTTCGTCGCTTTCGATCAATTTTTTGATCCCTATGCACGGATAATTAGGGTAAAGTGGATGAAAAATGGGGGAGACGAGATTTTTACTTTGTAATATTAAATATAGATATGAATATAGATAAAGATATATAAATATATATAAATAGATATAGATAGAGATATAGACAGAGATAGAGATAGATAGATTATAGATTTGGGATGGAAAAGTAGCAGATGCCGTTGAAGAATCATATCCCACCGCCCAAAACAACCTTTTCCCATTGCGCGCCCAAATTTTCCCCTAGGAAAGCAATGGCAAGATCCCGTAATTTCAAGCACCTCACTGTCCCCTCATCGTCATTCCACACCCAACCACGCGGAGCATCCGACGTCTCCCCTTCCCCTCTCCAGCCAGCAGTCTCCTCCAAAACCACCCCCTTCTTTCCACGTACCTGCTCCCGGTCCATGGACTCCACCTCACTGACATCCCGACCCTTCTCACCGCACATACGGCGCCGCCGCCCACTGCACCAAGTCCACGCGCTCCCACCTCCCCCACGAAGCTTCCTCCTCCTCCTCCTCTGTTGCGTCAAGCATAAAGGACTTCACCGTAATGTCGAAGTCAAAGCAAGCATTTTTATTGGCACCGACGACACCACCAACACCACCAGTCCAAGAAACCAGCTCCCGAGAAATCTCGACACCGCAACCAACCAACCAACCCACCCACCAGACGGCATCATGCGCGCCCTGATGGTGGTGCCGGAGCAGAGGAACGGCCGGCGGCGGCAGCTCGCCGGCGTCCGGGTGGGGCGGTCGCCGGCGGCGGCGTCACCGTCCCGCCCCCGCCGCCGCCGCCGCAAGAGCGGTAGCGGCTCGACGACGGCGGTGCAGCTGGGCCCGTCGAGGTCGCGGACGCGGAGCCGGCGGGAGGGGAAGAGCAGGCGGATGCTCGCGCGCTCCGCGTCCGAGCCGGCGCTCTGGCTCGGCGACGCGCGCGTCCACGCCGTGCCGCCGCACGCGGTGGAGCAGGAGCTTGACTGCCCGCCGTCCCCGCCGCCGCCGCCGCTCGAGCGCCCGCACACCTGCTTCGACGTCTTTGCCCCCGAGGAGTCGGCCTTCGGTCGATCCCCCTCCGCCGCCTCCCTCACCAAGCTCTGCTCCGCCCGGGACCGGGAGGTACGGCCGGCGAACTAAGCGAGACAAATTAGGCAATTAGTAGTCTTGTTTAGTTCTGTTTACGGATGTGAATGGTTTGGTACGGCGGTCCAGGAGGCGAAGGTGGTGGTGAGCGTGACGGTGGAGGGGAGTGTCGGCCCGGTGAAGGCCATGGTCAGGCTGGGCGCCAGCGTCGGGGAGGCCATTGCTGCCGTGCTCGAGAGGTACGCCAGGGAGGGGAGAAGCCCGCGCCTGGACCCTGCTGCGGCGCAGAGCTTCCAACTTCACCACTCTCATTTCAGCCTTCAGAGTAAGCCACAACACCAGTACGCTTCATTTTAGGAAAGAAATTTCCTTTCATCTGACAGTCATTTTGGCGTAAGAACTTGTATTTTGGATGTTAGTGTGCAATTGTAGTATGGACGCTGTGGAATTCAGATCAAGGTTTTTGATTTAGTTTCTGGGACATAATGAAATTAGGGATTACCCTGTTTTTGAAGAGAAATTGAACTGCAGAGTAAGGCAACCTTAGCTTACTGATCTTGTCATCCACATGTCTAGGTGTTCTCCAAATCGTTTCAACTCAGAGATCATTCCTAAAAGGACAAAATGAAATGTTCAGTTGTCCACTGGATTGATCTCTATTTTAATTGTCTGGCTGGATATTTCGTAGACAACTCTAGTTTCATTTATATTTATTTGTTTCATAATTTTTTTTTGCGAAAAATTATTTCATAATTGACAAATATGATTCCTTTTGTTTAAGGCATGTTTTTGTTTCAATGACATGTCAAAACTTCAAGTCTTGGACATCTAGTTTTATTTATTGCTACCCGCCAAATTATACACATAGACATTCAGCAAGCAGGAAAATTTTCTGGCTGTCGTTCTCCTGATTTGGTCCATTGTATACAATTAGGCCCGATGCTTTTGGTCGTCAGGATAATAACATAAAATATATAATAGTATGCTGATTCACAAATGGCTCAAACTCTATGCACACTTTCTTTAGCATCAGAAAACTGTGTGGATTCCAACGTCATTGCAATTTTTGTTCTGCAGTTACAAGCTCACAACCACATATGTTGGCCTAGAATACATAAAGTTAAACCTTGCCCACTGATGTACATTTAAAAGATCTAGATTGACTCCAGGATTATGAAATCAATAATCATGTATTTCTACGCCGAGGGTCAGCTGCCTATTGGGAACTTGCAGTCAAGTGTGACTGTGTCAAGAACTCAAGATGAGGATATTATGTTCTTAGTGTTAGTTGGGCCTTTGAGAGCTGTTTACAGCTATAACTGTTATATACTCCGGTCAGAAACACTATTTATTTCTGACCTGAGGGAGTACCTATGCAACTCTGGTTGTTAAGGGAGCTCAGGTTCCGTGCAATAACCAGTTGGCTATCAATTTCAAATCCAAGGCTTCAATATGAATTTGGTCCCATTTTCAATATGGATAGTATACATGTGAAATTATTTGTTACCTGCTGGAGCTATTTGTTGTTGAACTTCAGCCATTGTTGTATGTAGCAGCAGAAAGTGGAAATTTTCCTGCAAAATCAAGTCATCCTACCCCAAGACTAAGAGCTTAAACATTTCTCTCACAGGTCTGAACAAAAGTGACAAAATTGGAGATGTGGGAGGCAGGAATTTCTACCTGCACAAGAATGATTCAAGTAATGGGCTTTACCTCCAGGGCCAGGAGCCTCCTGATGTGAATTCAAGTTGCAGCGACCTCAGCCAGAACTCCTCTTTAGGACAACCATCTGGTGGTGCTACAAAGCAGTACCAGGTCCTCACCATTGTCATCAGTAAGCTCGACAAAATTGGCCGGAGGACAAGGCGGATCTGGAGGTTCATCACCTGCAACAATTGTTCATGACAGCAGCACAATGCATGAGCTGCACGCTGTGCAACCAAGAAGTTGTTAGTTAGTTGACCAGTAAAAGGGTGTGGCATGGATTCCAGTAATTCATTAACTAGTGTGTGGTGTGTAATCCTAATTGCTAGCAGTAGTTAACCATTATACATGCCATAGTGGTTAAACCACAAAAAGGAAACAGTGGGGATGGCCCCACGAAACAGAGTCATGGGCACCTATCGCAGATTTAAGATATGTGTCCATGCGCATGTATGTATTTAGCATACGGGACTGCTATACAATTCGAAAGTAGTAGTTAGAAAAAAAAATTACAGCTCTCTCTCTCTCTCTCTTATTGTAGGTACCCTTCTGCAGGTTCGTTTGCTTTGCTTTGTCCCAAGGTCTTGTTAGCCCTGTTTAGTTTCCTACTCAATTTTTTCATCCATCGTATCGAATCTTTGGACATATACATGGAACATTAAATGTAGACAAAAAAAACTAATTGCACAGTTTGGTTGTAAATTGTGAGACAAATCTTTTAAACATAATTAGTTCATGATTAGCCATAAATGCTACAGTAACCCACATGTGCTAATGATAGATTAATTAGGTTTAATAGATTTGTCTTGTAGTTTCCATACGAGATATGTGATTTGTTTTTTATTAGTTTTCAAAAAACCCTTCCCGACATTCTTCCGACACATCCGATGTGACCTCCAAAAATTTTCTTTTCGCGAACTAAACAGGACCTTAGTTGGGGGTTGAAAATTTTTTGGATGTCACATCGAATGTTTTTGGTAGGATGTTGGAAGGGGTATTTAGATACTAATAAAAAAACTAATTACATAACTCGCTTGTAAACAACAAGACAAATTTATTAAGCCTAATTAATTCATCATTAGCACATGTAGGTTACTGTAGCACGTAAGGCTAATCATGGACTAACTAGGCTTAAAAGATTCGTCTCGTGATTTCTAACCAAACTGTGTAATTAATTTATTTTTTTGCCTATATTCAATAATGTGTCCAAACATTTGATGTGATGGGTGAAAACTTTTTGGATGGGGAACTAAACAAGTCCTAAGTAGTTAGGAAAAAAATCAATGTTTGCATACTTTAGTATTTATTAGTTTCTCAATAATCTTATATTAGTTTGATAAAAAAAATAATCTTTATATGTGATTTACTTCGCATTTTTAGAAAAAAAAATAGTAAATGTATCATGATTTCTGGAGTTAGAATTAGTTTTTTTAGCAGTGGAGTTAGAATTGGTTAGTTATGAGTTTCTAAATAAAACAGGTTTAGTTCATATTCAAAATTTAAGAATATAAAGGGCAAACCATGGGCTCATTCTGATTTGTGTTCGTTCCAGTACAGGAACAGGTCCGAAAGACCAATTTGGACCGTGGCATATGTTGGGCCAGACTAGGTGCGGAAGCAGACGTAACCATGGACCAGATTGGTCTAGCAGACCGGGCCTAGTGTAAAAATGGGGAAGAACTGCTCTTCCTCCCCCAACTTTCACGGAAGTTCGTTTTTTTATTCCTTAATTAACTCTGAAACCGAATAAACTACCTCACTCAACTTTTTAAACCGTGCATTTTATCTCTTTAGAGCGGTTTTGAAGGCGGCTTTGCTACAGTGAATGGTGGTTGCTACAGTAACAGTGGTTTTGTATTTTTTAATTATTTCGCTTAAATATTTTAAAAATCATAGTAAATCATAGTAAATCATAAAATAAAAAATTCAATTTTTTTGGACTCCACGTAAGTAGATCTACATAGTAAATATATAATATAGTATGCTTTAGTATAAAGTTTTTGCTATAAAGGTTTTATTTTTTTTCATTTTTATTTATTTGGCTGAATTTTTGAAAAACCATAGAAAAATTATAAAATAGAAAATCTTATTTTTCTAGATTCCACATGAGTATATATACACAATGAACATATATATAAGTATGCTTGAGTTCAACAAAATAATTATAGAAATTGCAGCTATAAATTATTTCAATTAGTTACAGAAAAGCATAGATCTAAAGGTACAATAAAAAAATTGTATTAAAGCATAATATATTATAAAGCCTAACAAAATTGGATTTTTCAATTTTTTGATTTTTAGTAATTTACTATGATTTTTCAAATATTTAGCCGAAATAAATAAAAAAGAAAAAGACAAAACCTTTATAGCAAAAAATTTGTATTAAAGCATACCATATTATATGTTCAATGTGCAGATCTACTTATGTGGAGTCCAACAAAAATAGATTTTTTATTTTATGATTTTTCTTGTGATTTATTATGATTTTTAAAGTTTCAGTTGAAATGACTAAAAAAGAAAAATATAAAATCATCATCACTGTAGCAAAACCAATATTCACTATAGCAAAACCGTCTTTGAAATCGCTTCATGAAGGTAAAATGTACGGTTTAAAAAGTTAAGAAATGTGGTTTACCCGGTTTTAGAGTTGGGAGAGGAAAAATAGTCTTTTGTAAAAGTTGTGAGAGAAAAAGTAGACTTTTTCCTAAAAATAGCCGTCAGCGTATGGAATTTTGAGCCAAAAATAGCGTCAGGTTATGGAATTTCGAGCCAAAAATAGCCCAGTGACAATTTCAGTTCATGTCAATAGCACAGTGGTAAAGGAGCACTTTGAAAAAAATTACACTTATTATATGTACCCTAAGTACCTATTCCCTAAGCATGTTCATTTGCTTTGCGTAGATCGAGTGGCCCTAGTGGTGTCGGCCACATGTTGGCTTCTTAGTCCAAAAGAAAAACAATGTTCGTATACTTTACTATTTTGTTCTTTTACCTATTTATAATAATCTTTATACGTGATGTAGTAGTTCATATTATGTATGATATTTTTTGGGGTTAGAGTTAATTAGTTATGCATTTTTAAGGACACGAAAACAGGTTTGACTCATATTCAAGAAATCAAGAATACATCTATATCTCTTATAATGATAAATCACACTAGCTATTTCTCTTGCCATGCAAAGTATTCATATCATCATCCACTAGAACATCCTACTAGCACATAAAATATTCAATTATCTCGCCATGGAAAATATCCACATCAACATCCGCTAACACATCCAACTAACACATGCCATTATGTACCATTCAAGATATTCACATTAGCAAATCACATCATTTATTAACATATATTGCTATAATACCAACACTATATATACACATATATTTTGTGATTCTTAGTGATTAACACTCTAACTTACTTATATTTCTTCCTCATACCCGCGGCAACGTGCGGGGAGTCTTCCTAGTTCCATATGAAAGAAAAAACCATGGGCTGATTCTGATCGTCTTTGCGCCATTTACAATGAAGGAAAAAGTTCATTTTTCCTCCTTCAATTTTTGAGAAAATCAGTTTTCCCTCCCTAAATTCTGAAATTAGATAAATCATATCTCTCAACTTTTAAAACCGTGCGTTTTACCTTCCTGGCCTGGTTATAAGTGGTTTTGAAGATAGTTTTATCTTTATCTTTTTTTTTATTTATTTTGGCTAAACCTTTGAAAAATCATAGTAAATCAAATAAAAATTATAAAATAGACAATCTAATTTTGCTATTATTTTCTGTAATTAATTAGTGTAATTGATAATTGCAGTTTTTATAGTCCAATTATAGTAAAATTTTTATATTGTATGGTTGAACTATATTAAAAACTTTATATATATTGGACCATGTATGATTTAGTTATAGAATTATTTAAGGTTTATACTTGTTAAATCTAAATAAATCTATACTCATTTGGGCAAAGGCTGCATCGGAGTTGGGGATGCTTTGTTTAGTTCCGAATTTTTTGGTTTTCGGAACTATAGCTCTTTCGTTTTTATTTGACAAACATTGTCCAATTATGGAGTAACTAGGCTTAAAAGATTCATCTCGTAATTTACAGGTAAACTGTGCAATTAATTTTTATTTTCATCTATATTTAATGCCCCATGTATGTGCCGCAAGATTCGATGTGACGGAGAATTTTAAAAAGTTTTTGGTTTTTGATTGAACTAAACAAGGCCCTGGGATGACAGTCGAACTGTGATGGGAGCCGCGCCTAGAACCATTGAGCCGATCGTTGGCCTGGGCCCCTACATGCCACCGGGAGGGAAACAGCCTAGAATGGAGCCATAGAGTGAGTCCGGTCTGACTTTTTTTTTCTGCTGGGAGGGCATTTTCATCTGTTCAATTAAAACCTGACAATGAAATTTCTAGATAATGTTAAATAAGGAAATTTTGAGTTTCCAGGACCAAGGAAGGCACTCTTCATCTCAGTAGTGTGAAACTAAAAAAGAGAGTTTTCGCAGAACATGTAGATTAATAAATTTGTCATAACTAGATAGAGACTACAAAGTATCTATTATTAGTGTGTTAACAGAAAACACATAATATTTAATAAAAGTAATTTCTATCAGTCAAAGTTATTAAATAATAACTTAGTTTTTTTTATCTTTTTCTATGTTTCGATCTCGCACAAGTTGATGGACGATTGTGTATAGTATAGCTGCAGGATGGAGCCACGTGGTACATTGAGTGGAACCTTGCACCCGCTGATCGCTCACTATGAGAAAGTACCGTTGACTGATTTATTGTGAGAGAAAAACACTGTTGAATAACTACCAAATTCGTCTGATAAGCTCAAACGAACAAGCTAGAAATTTGGAACTTATTTTCTCTATCCTATAATATATTGCATTTTATAAATTTTAAGATAACTCAAGGAAGTACTCAAATAACGTATTTACCCATAGATTTTTTCAATTATAAAGTTTCTCCTTAAATCGTGACTTCTTTTTTTTGACAAATCTTGCCAAATTAAAATATAATTATTATATACAAATTTTAGAAGTCGCAGTGTATTATATTTCAGGACGGAGGGAGTACTGACCATATATATGAGGGTGCTCTGTATCCTTCTGCCAGTGGACCCATGGTTCCAAATATGTTATAAGTCACTTTGAGTTATTTGAATCATCCATTTTATTATGTATCTAGATGTATAACAAAATAGATGTATCAAAAAAGTCAAAGGAACTTCTAGTTTAAAACAGAGGGAGTATCATTATTTCATATGTTTTCCACCACAAATATTTTGCCAACGAACTCGTCAACACTTGCAGCTGAATTTAAGGATTGTGTGGCACATAATATCTACATTTCATTGAAGCTGAGCAAAACCACCTCCAGTTTATGAAATGGTGCCCAAGCATCAGAGGAAACTGGGTTAAGCTATATAGAGGGCTAGACAAACATGGGATATAAGATGAGGCATAATTTTGTTTCATGTCATAGCAAGATGTCAAGAAATGTAAGCAGTATAGGAACATACAATTGTGTGCTAATTGCTAACAGATTTTTTTATGCCAACATCAAAGCAAATCACAAGCAATCAACTATGAGATGTTATAGACATACATAATTAGGAGGTTTCATAATGTGTTGTATCATAAATATTGATTGATGCACACACATGTTTCTCAAACCATTGAGTGAAATGTGTTGACATTATTTTTCAATATGGTTGACTTGTTGTTGTTCTAATTCTTCCCTGTACAAGCTGGAATGGAAGAAAGAAGTTAATTAGTTTAATGTGACACAAGTATTGAATAAAGTAGGCTGAAAAAAATGACAACAATTACTCAAGTCTTTGTATTCATCAACGTGTTCACAGTTATTTAGAGCAATCCAAACCATGGAGTTGTAGTCTTTATCTTCGTAATAAAGTTTTGAAGCACCCAATAGGTTAATGCCAAGATTCTGAAGCTGGTCTGGTCCTAGTGGTATGGGAATGGACCAGGCGTCTCAGAACAATGAGATGTGATGCCAGCCGGCGGAGGCATCCTATTGGGGGTCGCTGTGGGAGACTGGAAATCACGGAGGGGCCGTTCGTTGACGCGGATTGGTTTGGTTTCTCCAGATTTTAGTAACACGGAATAGGAGTTTGTAGTTTCTCAGGTGGGCACCACACCTGGGTGTTCCATTCCAGGCTGGTGGTCTACGCTATGGGTGTTCCATTCCAGGCTGGTACTCTAAGCACTAGGCTTGGAAGGTATTAGAAAATGTGGGATCACAGTGTGCAGGGTTGGTTGAATACACCGATGCAACATATTTGCAACAAGTCATTAAAAGCCCAGATATTTATTAAAATTTGTAGCAAGGTCTGCCATGTGCCTCCTTCGTTGAGTAGCTTAAATAACCATTTACATTAAGGCATTTATTTTTATGGATATGAATGCATTGTAAAAATGAATACTAAAGCAATAAAAGCAAGTTTATGATCTAAATAATTATGAAAAGCCTATTTTTATGAAAAAAATATTGCCTAAGCAACAAATGTACGCTTATTTATGGGCATTCTATACTAGTAAATGATCAGCACTATATAGCCTATATAAATGCGGGTGCACTGCATTCCTTGATCCCCGAGACACTAGCTAGCTTTATGAAAACAAGTTTGCTGAGGTATATAGCGTTCAGATGATTGTAGGATTGGGCTGCATCATGAAATTGGCAAAACTCGTACCACCGAGAAAACATACCATTGTCACCAAAGTGGCAGCTGCCATGGTCACTGTGGAGCTGAGATTGTGCTGACAATTTCATGCGAGGAGCCAGTGCGCTGCCTGCTCCAATCCGAGCTCAGCCGAGCTCATGAATCACCGAGATCCATATTCTGTATCTGCCATGAAGTAGTCGATCCAGCAGGCCACCGTAGCAAGCACGTGCTGGCTGCTGCTCAGTCCTGCCAGATCTGCCACCTGCCACTCAATACACAGATTAGTATCACGTTAATCTTTTTCTAGATTAATTAGTACTGAATCTGCCTAAGTTTCTAACACAAACAGCCGAGCTTGTATCAATAGATCCAGGATTCTTATCGTTTGAGCAAACAAATAAAGATGGACACATGGATGCATCGGATTAGCAATTAGTCATTAAAAGCCTAATACGATGAGGAGAATATTTAGAGGTGGTTCAATATGAGCAGATGATTGTCAAATATGAGACCAGGAGGGACAATAGGATATATATAGCAGAGTTCATAATGGTTTTGAAGCGCCTAGCATGTGCTAAACCAATTGCTCTGTGTTTTTTAATTTCTTTGATGTTCGTAAAAGGAACTATATTTCATAACGAAATGTTTTTATTTTGATGGTTATGAACAATGAGAACAATAATAGCACTTCTCCTGATTAAGCTGTTCCTGTCTATTTGGTAGTTTAGATTGCATGAGCAGTTCGCCATATGATGTTTAGTCATTTCCCAATAAATGTTTCTTCAACTTCATGAATGCAAAAACAGTCTCACACACGTTCTTAGGAATTTGGCACATGTATGACGTCAATGAAAATACAACTTTGAAGCAGACATAACTTTTCTGTAAACAATGGAATGAAATGGAAAACAAATGCTTACCAAGGATATTAGTTTTTTTCAACAACTGATCCTAATAAAATACTCCGATCCTAAAATTTACTGCCTTCACACATTTCAGTAGACAAAGAGTACACAAAAGTAGCTTGAAATATAAGTGAATGTTGTACGCACATTTATTGAGTTGCAGAGTGCGTGAACTCCAAGAGTTGTAAAGCTTATGAATTCCAAGAGGTGCATGACTATATATATCAGGCTAATTGGTTCCTTTGTACACTGAAGTTCTTGATAGCATGATGCACTAAACGATCCAGATAACACCTGAAAACCCAAGCTATATATACCTTACAAGGACTGCTAAATGTTGTCTTCATCCAGAAAAACTTTTACAAACCTTGGTCGAGCAGTAGCCTTGGGAGGTATCAGGAAATTTGTATGGTTAGAAACTTGTCCCTCGCGTGACATGACTGTGGGCGGCAGTTAACATGTTCTTCACTATCTCTCCTTGTGCTGCTATCCACGATTAGCATGTCAAGTTTCTGAAGCCGGTCTGGTCCGAGTGGTCTGGGAATATGGAGCAGGGGCGGCTCAGAACATTGAGGATGTGTTTCTGGGCTGTGGCATCCGGTAGAACATTGCTGTGGGAGATTGGAAATCATGGATCCATCTGGAATCAAACGCTTTGCCTAGTGTCTACGGCACTCGGCAAAGTCTAACGGCGGGTTGGGTAGCATTTTCCTTAACAGTAGCTTTGCCGAGTGCTTAACTTTACCTAGTGCCGGACACTAGGCAAATGGCTGATTTGCCAAATGCAGGATTTTTCCGAGTGTCCGATACTAGGTAAACCAAAGATTTGCCGTGTGCTTAAATTGCACTCGGCAAAACGAGCGACACTCAACAAAGAGCGCCTCTCTGGTAGTGGGAGGGGTTGTTTGTGGTGGCGGACAAGTCTGATTTCTCCAGCTTTTTGCAACATGTAGTCCATGGTGTTCCTGAGGTGGCCAACCCACCGCATGGCACATGGGTGTCCCAATCCAGACTGGAGGTCCATGGTGAGCAGCAACTGCATCTGGAGATATTAAAACCTGGAACGGAGCCTGCAATTGTTTTTTTGTTGAACAAAACAGGAGAGTTGCCCCTCTACTGTGCTTTTATTGATGCTTTTTAAAATTTACAAAGTTCCAGACAACAAAGATCAAGATATATAGAAAGAAATAAAGAAAATCATGGAAATTATACAAAGCTGCTTAGCCATTGGTCAAAAACTGGTTGAAAGTGATCTTTAGCTCTCAGCTTAACCAGAACTAATTCTTTACGGAAAAATTGCCTTGCAAGAGGACACTGAGTGTTGAACATCTATGAAGATACGATCATTCCTTGAGGTCCAAAGAGCCCAGCACATTGAAATGAAGACCTCCATGAAAAAAGGGTGAAGGAAAGTAATCTTTGAAAGCTGAAATGGTTGAAAGCAACTCATTCTGTATGAGGTGAGCAAAACCCAGAGTATTCCAACAAGTCATTGCAAAAGGACAATGGAAAAAGAGATGCATGGGCGATTCCTCGGTGTCCAGGAAGCAGTGCACACACATATAGCACTCCAAGACCATGTTCTTTCTTTTGAGTAACGCTCTGGTATGACTCTATCTTCTAGTAAGAGCCAGAAGAAGAATTTTCGTTTTGGCTGACAATAAGACTTCCAGAGCCATTTATAAGCAGCGTGAATATTTCTTGTTCCTGTGAGATGCAAATAAGCCTTGATTGACTGAATTGTGTAGATCCCCAAATATATGACCAGACATCAGAGCCAATCTGAATTGGAATATCTTGGACTAGTGAATCCAACTGCTGAAATTGACTGAAGGCTTCAACAGATAAAGGTAGATGGAAGTGATCTAACAAATCTTCAGAAAGGATGATGGAGTGAACTGTAACATGTTTCTCTATTGCAAAAGAGCAGAGGTCTGTCTGGGAACTGAGAGAACTAAGCGATCTCCCATTCCACATATCATTCCAGAAGAAGTTTGTTGAGCCATCCACAATTGTTGCTGTTGCCATACATTTGAAAGATGTTTGGGATTTTAAAATATCCTTCCACCAAAAAGAGCTTCTATTGATGTTTAGAGGCAAATCACCATTGGGATAATAACAAGTCCTGATTAAATGTACCCAGGGAACATCCGCCTTGTTATAGAATTTATGAAGGTGTTTGAGGAGCAAACTCACATTTTGAGTGTAGAGATTTATGGCACCAAGGCCACCACAGTCTTTTGGAACAGAGACCATCTTCCATGCAGTTTTAATAGGTTTTTTGCTGGTAAGATCAGAGCCTCTCCATAAAGAATGTTTCCTAAATTTATCAATTTGCTTAACAACAGTTTTGGGGAGGAGGTAAGTGCACATAGTATAAGTGGGCAGAGCAGTAATGACAGCATTTGTCATTTGAAGTCTACCAGCCTGACTCAAAAAGGATTAAATGCTTGTTAGTCTCCTTTCATATTTGTTGACAAGGGGGCCAGAAATCAGCCATTGTGGGCTTAGTTAAACTTAAAGGAAGGCCTAAATATTTGAAAGGTAAAGTGGCTTTGGAGCAACCAAAAGTCGGAGCAAGAATGTCAAATCTGTCCTCACTTATATTGATGGGGGAGCCTGCAATTGTTAGTGAAGGTTTAGAGGAAGTAGATGCAGATGTTAACTGCTTTGTGTCTAGAAGTTTGTGCTCGGTTAAGAAGGATTAACACTAGAGAGTACATGATTTATCCATGTGCAAATCACTGGAGAATACTTATATTAGTTATGTTGGATCTTAATTAGGCATGGGATGCAATGGAAAAATTGTGCCAGCGTGCCTGTCTTCAATTCCATTAATTGTAAGTACATCATTATGTAAGCATTGAGCAGTATACAGTCCAATTATATCACCTAAGTATTTATGCAGTATACACGGTGTCGCTGCTAAGCATGACTACGATCGCCGACATCGATGGCCGGTCCGTAGGGCTCTGCTGGACACAAAGCAGCCCAATATTGATGCATTTGAGAACCTCGGCCATGGGGTAGTGCCTGCCCAGACTAGGGTCTGCTATCTGTGCGATTGTTCCCTCCACCCAGTGCTTCCACACCTGCAATTATATTCATGCCGCCAAGGCCTTCAGCGCTCATGAGAACATCACAGTTCCTTGCATTGCAGAGGAGCTCATAGTAGTACTTACAAGACAGAAGAGGTTTGGAGAATGCTCAAAGTTCACTGCGTAGTTGTTTCTTCGGCCTGTCACTATCTCCAGGACTAGAACACCGAAGCTAAATATGTCTAGCTTGGCCGAGTACTGTCCACGCATGGCATATTCTGAGGACATGTAACCTCTGCAGTAAAGATTAGCGTCAAACCAAAACAGGGAAGTGAACACTACTGTTTTTATATACAACAAGGATATATATGTCAGAACAGTATATATGCTCCAGAAGAACTTACAGTGTTCCAATGATGCGGCTTGTGACATGTCTGGTTTGATCGTCCTAAAAAATCTTTGCCAGACCAAAATCTGAAATCGTGGGTCTCATGTCTGCATCGAGTAAAACATTACTCGCTTTTCCACAATTAAATAATAAGTCAACTTTACGTTTCCACAATTAAGTAGACAGCCGCCGCTTCTACGTGAACGTGCCTGCCGCCGGGTCTGCGAGCTCATGTTCGGACCCGGCCAGCGGCGGTTTCTTCTCCGAGGGCGCGAACGGCAGGACGCGCTGATCCGCTACCGCCTCCATGTGCCACGGCGTCGCCGCCGCTTTTCCCACCAGGTTCTTGCCGCCGCGGCCCCAAGCGCCAGTGGCCTCCTCGGCGCCGGAGAACTTCGGCAGCCGGTCCATGTAGTCGTCGCTCGGAGCGTCGCTGGAGTGCACGGCCGTGTCGCCCGCGCCCGCGGCTTCCGTCCAGACGGACAGGAGGCAGCAGCGCGCCGCGGCCAGGAGGTCGTCTATGGTGGTGATGGGCGGCCTCATGACCACCGAGGACGGGCTTAGACGACGTCGGCTGCGGGGGAGGCGGCGTGCAGCGGGGATCGAACTGGATCGTGGATTTTGCCTTGTGGGCGGATTGATTTGGGATCAGGAGATTCGTTGTCGCGGGCTTAATCGGAAGTTGACGGAAGGGGAAGGGGCAGAAGATTTGGGGCAGACTGAAATTTTGGCTCTTTATAGATAGGTATAGATAAGTTGTCATGGTGGGCCGGGCCAAGCTAAAATTTGGGCGTGAGCTAGATGGAGGTACTGCGCCTGAGCTGTGTATGGGGCCCATTTTTTTAGCATCAGATTAATCAACACTGTATCTGGTTTTAGCGACAGACGAGCTAACACTAAATATGAATACCTATAGCGACAGACAATAAATTGCTAAACAAGGAATTAGCATCAGATAGTTTCTAAGTTATCTTTAGTGACAGATTTATCCATCGATAAATATAAAGTTTAGCATCATATGTCTGACAGTGATGCGGTGTTGTAGTGTAGTGGTCGGGGCATGGCAAACCGACAGGGAAAAATATTAGTTTCCAGTAGTGTTTGAGTGTCCTGCAGCCAATTTTGCCTTTTATTTATGAGCAAACAAACTAGAAATGCCTATCTCTGAAATTCAATTTGAAGATACGGCCTCTTAAATGAGGCCATTCTCCAGTGTAAATTGTTTTCATAGATGGGCATTTATAAAGCTTGCATCAGCAAATCAGCCCACACAGGTCAATCCATATAACAACAACCAAACCATCTAATCCTGGCTCTCATCTCTCCTTACAGACCCAGTCGACATCACTATCCCTTCCCACTTTGGCATCCCGACTGTCCATGTGCTGCCCTTCAAGCTTGTTGGTGTTGAGGCCCCTCTTCCTACAAATCTTAGGCCTTGTTTAGTTTTACCCAAAATCTAAAAACTTTTTAAGATTCCCCATCACATTGAATCTTGTGGCATATGCATAGAACATTAAATATAGATAAAAAACAACTAATTGCACAGTTTACATGTAATTTGCGAGACAAATTTTTTGAGCCTAGTTAGTCTAAGGTTGGACAATAATTGCCAAATACAAAAGAATGTGCTACATTACTCAAATCCAAAAAAAGATTTTGGATCCAAACAAGGCATGTGAGCTGCCTACATTCTAGAAGCTTCCTGGCCAGAGAAGACAACAGCTTCCCTACCGCTGAGTGTCTGATTAGACTTCAGGCATGCCTTAGCACCGCCCTTGAATACACACGCACATATGTATGAGCTTATGATGTATACGCCAATTCAATTTTCTTATTATTTTCTTCAATCCTCATACATAAATAAGCACACGCGTGGATATACAAAATGCTTTTTGATAGCATATATGAGTACACATGCAAAGTAGTAAATTATTTTGTGCAAAATCTCGTGAACACATGAATAAGGAACAGTATTTAAAAGAGGTGCTACAACATTAGATGCCAGAGGCACTCAGACTATCCAGTTTTCAGAATAATAAAACAGAGGGCAATTGTTATAACCAAAAAAAAAGCTGAGCATTATATGGATGTTCCTGCTCGTGACATAAAAAAACTAGGAGAAGTATGAGAAATACTATATTTGTCTGGCAAAGAATCGGTTTCTGACGCAAGAAGGTTTCATGATTATTCCTCTGCCACCAATCCAAAGTGAACAACATGCATGAAACTGGTGTTACCATGGCATCCATGGATTGAACCATTGAAAAGCACGTTGCATTGGCCACTGGTGCTACCATGGAATACGTGCAGCATGATGAACGTCCTGATGCATCTCAATTCTACACACTCCACAGGCGGCCCATGGTATAGAAAATTTTCACTAATAAATAAGCTGCCGGCTCGCTATTAGGAGCACCTGGTGCATGATCGTGATGGAATTGGAACCTCTGCAGTATATAACTATATATAATGTGGAAATATGCTCTGTCACTAGGCTCTCGCTTAGCATATCATGGAAATGCTTTTACCCTCTGTTCTTATACATATGCTGACATTAAATATGGGTAATGTTGGACACAGAAGTTGGTGATGCTATAGTCATAAATGTGATAGCTACAGCATATATGCAATATTGGCTCATTTATCCATCCATGTAATAAGTAGCTGAGCTAATAACAATAGGATGTTGAGGGCATATATACAATGTTTCCTTTTGAACTCAGGAATATATGCAATGTTGTGTGGTTGTCACGTTGAGTCTATGCCATGCTCTGCATTGTCATGTAGTCTACCATATTTTGTTACATGACCAAGAGAGATTACTCATCACTTAATTGTAGTAGTCCAAGAAAATGGCGCAATAAAATATATATAGTCTATACTTTGGAATTTTTTTTGCGTTGCCTCATATTTCAGGAGGACAAGTTACATAGGGCCGGTTAGTTTTGACATTGTTTATGTGCTGGCTTTGTTTTATTTGTGATTAGATTATATATCATATTAAGTTCTCTTTGCATAAATTGTAGAGATTAGTTTCATAATGGGTAAAGGCATCAACTTGTCCCATATGTAAAAGAATCCAAATGCAACCAATCTCGTTATGTAATAAACATATCCATGATCTTCAATACTACGAAAATGATTTTAGGAGATAAGGACTTCCATTTCAGGTGTGGGGGCACTTTTATCTGACTATATCTCTAAATGACCTTAGAAGACAAGAGACTTTATGCGACATTAAAGGATTTGCCCACCTCTAAAAACCTATTTTCAGTGCTAGGCATCTTAAGAGGGCCGCCTCTGTAAATACCCTATCTCTGGCAGTGGACTTTGATCATCACCAGCGGTGATGGACTTTATTATCAATGTCAACTTTTACATGGGAAGCATGAAATTGACAGCAATGTTAATTACGAACATGTAATGTATCGTGTAGTGCATGTATATATGCATTTCAGGGATATTGTCATCTCTGTCCCTCTCATATTATGACGAATATATCAACAAACTAGTTTACAACCTTGTTAAATTAGTGTACACTTAGTGTTGTTCGGCAATATTTAAGTGGAAATGGGTTTTCAAATGAGTTCAGGTACTTGTGCTTTCGTGGGTTTCCTTCTGTTTTCATAGGATTCAGTGCAGGCTATGTACTGTGATATTGATTAATAATATGTGAAAAATCTGCTCTTACATCCTGCTTGAATTAGCACTCCATGTCTCAACAAGGCTATTCGGTGCTGGCATTAGCTACGGTGTGTTTTCACATGTGATGGCTGTTAGTCCTTTCTCAAAATGCTGTTGCCAAAAAAGTATTTTCAAAAGAAGGTTTATTTTTTCCACCATTTTAATCTTGGGCTATGAGATCCCATGTGTGAAAGCAACTTCTTGAGAAATTTATGGCTCTAAAGTGTACACTCCTTCATGCTTCCTGGATTAATGCACCACTTGTACACCATTAGTATTGAGTTTGAGATGTCAGTACTAGCATCTGGCGCACACTATCCTGTGAATTCCATGGATCATACAGATCTTAGACATGGAAAGCAGAGGAGCACCTTCTGAGTAGCACAAAATAGGGCTGAAGAAAAATAGAGCTGTCGTGTATGAGCAGGAGATTGTTGTACTGCCGCTATCTGTGGTATGAGTAGAAAGAGATTTAATGTCCCAATCCAGACCACAAGGATCTTAACCTTGTGGCCTTGGGTTCGAGACCCACTGTGGGCGTCAATGTTGGAATTAGTGTGTTCCAGCCGGGTGCTAGAGGGCCTCCGCTCGTTGCGGCGGAGGTCTTGAATGAAGAATAAATAATGAGCAATGAAGAGATAGGGTTTCATTAACTCTGTTACCTACAACTCTTTACATGTATTTACAACCCCTTTTATACGGCACAGTTTTCCCAATAGCAATTTTTACACAAATGTCGTGTAACGGTGGTGGAATATCCTAGCATATCCCCTTTTGCAGGCTAGCCCTGGCAGTGTTACTGGCATAATATCCTTCTCGAACCGCCTTGAACCTGGTGGGCCGGGGCGTTGGCCCACATAAAGCCCAAGCTAGGGACTTCATTCCGAGTCAGCCCATCTAGCTCCGCACCTTCCTCCTTGGAATCAACCTAACACATAGGGTCTCGGATCTGTACACATGGCAAAGGTTCCGAGGGAAGCTGTCTCCACCTTTGCTCATTCTTATCCACATCCTGTGTAAGAGTTATCAGGTTAGTGGCATTAGTTCCTGTCTCCGGGATGGACATTTGACCTCCGATCTCCGAAAGTCTGTCACACCCATATTTTAAGAACAAAATAGGATGCATAAAAGACTCATATGTGCCCCAGAAACAGTCGCACACATAAGCAGACAAATCTCAAATGTACCATCGCAGTGTTTATTACATAGCGGAATATAAAATATCACATAATCTCGTACAAAAAAATGATAGCATAAAGTAGACAACGCTCTCGACGGAAGCTCCACACAGGGACACTGTTGACTGGTTGACTCCAAACCTAGTACTCATAACGATAATCCTCATTCCAGTCATCTTCGTTATCATTTCCTGGGGTGTTGGGAAATTGCAAGAGTGAGCACATATCGTACTCAACAAGTATAACCAGGGGTTCATGAGGCTCAAATAGCTGACCCTGGTTTGACTGCAATTAGCTTTTAATAGTGGATAGCATGTTCATAATTAATGAGCAATTGTCAAGGAAACATAAATAATCCATTAATCTCATGATCAAGTGTAAGCATAATTAATCTCATAGCATAAACGATAATCAAATGAACATAACAACTTAATAAGCTCATCGTCGGCGCAGCAAGAACCCCCAAGGCCGCTCATAACCGTGAGCACGGCTAGTATACTAGTTTTAACACTCTGCAGAGGTTGTACATCTTTACCCATGAGTCATGATTTACCCTTTCGCCCGAGGTGATCAGCCTCTTAACCCACTACCAAGGAAGGTCGGCAGGGATCACTATGAAGCCTTTCAAAAGTTCGTCTAACATGTTAGGGCCGCAAGGTTTCCTTTGCGCGCAGATATAGAGCCCCCCTTCCGATGGCACAATGACTCGCAGCCTATACACATACAGACAGAGGCCACACTATACCCAAAACGGTTCAGCCCCTCCGCCCTTTCGGGTAACCTCTAACAAGCTAGAAAAGGTCTTCATACTGAGCTAAAGCCAGAGCCATTATAGCCCTCATGGTTGCACTGTTGTACCGGTGATCACTTACAGACAAGATCTCATATAGTTATTTGTCATTCTTTTATGTTCATTGCATAGCTATTAATCATCTTACAAGATCATGGATTATATCAAGCACTAGCACATCTATACCAAATGCATATCAAGTAGGTAGCAAGGAATACAGGTAACAATCATCTATGATTTTGCTAAGGTCGACGAGGTGATAGCATGCATATGATATATATATGTAGTTATAAGTGAATAGGTAACAAGGATGGTCCCAAGTTATACTTGCCTTGCTCAAAGCTCTCCTGAGCCTGCTGGTCCTCAAAAGCTTGGTCTTGGTCACCAACGTACGGCTCACCGTCTAATCCCAATCATCAATCAACAACACGCAATCCAATGTAGACAATCATACACGAAGCAACAAGGTATAATTAGAACATTACACCAACCAGTGGTAAAACAAATATAAAAGTTCATCAAAATATTCTACGCAGCGATACGATCACACAGACGGAAAGTTCACGAAAATCGGAATTAAAACGTGAAAGATATGAATTTTCTAAGATTTCCCATAGAGAAATAATTAATTAAATAGTACTGCAGAAATAAAAAGTTTCAAAACTGTAAACTAATGTTTCTAACATGTAGAGCATATAATTACGAACCTAACGCAATTTGAATGGATAAAAACGGAGTTAAAATGAATATTTTATGAGCAATCTAAGTTCAGTGGCAGTTCTGTAATTAGCTGAAAACGTATTTTTGTTTAACCAACAGAGAATACGTTTTCTGAATTTGGAAAGCGTAAACCCGCTCGGGGCGCCAAGGACCGCGGGGCAATTTGTAGAATTATCCAGGGACTCTTTAACATAAATGCCGGCGAAGGGGTAAGTTGTGTTTGGAGCCGTTGATGTCCGATCCGAGGGCTGAGATCGCCCCCAGAGGGCTTCGACGGCGGCCGGCCACCAGGGGGCACTTCCGGCGCGGCGGCGCCATGCGAGCCGCCGAAAAGCTCGCCGGAGCTCCACGTCTTCTCGATCCCGCGCACCAAAACTCAAGCCGAGGACACCGGGAGGTGGAGAAGAAGCTCGCGAACTCACCTAGGGTGTTTCTACGGCCGGAGAAGGTCCGAGGGAAGGAAGCTACGCGCGGCGGCGGTAAATTTTCTCCGGTGAGATTCAAATCTCGCGGCGGTTGCGGCTAGGGCTTAGAAAAGTGCTCAGTTGAAGAAACGTGATCGCGGGGCGAATTTGGGACTTTATAGAGGCGCTCCAACCACGAAATCCCGGAAGAATCGGGGTTTGTTGCCTTCTATGCCGGGAGAACCACCGAGTCCGGCTCGGCCACGGCGCGCAGGAAGAAGGAAGAGCACTGGCGCGTGGGTCCCACGTCGCAGTGAGAGAAGGGGCAGGGCCCAGCTGTCGGCCAGAGAGGAAAAGAAAAGGGGGCGCGCCTGCTGCCCTGGCTGGGCCGCGGCTTGCTGGGCCGCGGGGAGGAGGAGCTGGGCCGCGCCCGACCATGAGAGGGGGGAAAAAAAAGGGCAGGCCGGAGGCCTGGTCCGCGGGGAGTTTTCTTCTCTTTTTTTTTTAATTCCTTTCTCCAAAGAAACTTTGAGACAAAATAATCACAATAAAACAGAACATACAATACCAAATAATTATGCTCCAGCATGAATGCAAAACTCACGTTTCTAAACTTATGATAAATTTCAATTTGCACAAAACTATTTATTTTGCTAGATTCAAATGCTCACACAAACTCTTAAATAAATCAAATTAATTCCTATTAATTGAAATTCACATTTTTGGGTGTTACAAACTCTACCCCCCTTAAAAGAATCTCGTCCTCGAGATAGAGCGGGGCTTACTCGAACAGATATGAGTATGATTTCCTCAGATCATCCTCTCTTTCCCAAGTTGCCTCTGCTTCCGAATACCGATTCCACTGCACTTTGCACATTCTAATGACCCGACTTCTGGTGACTCTCTCAGCTGTCTCCAAAATTCTGACCGGATACTCCTCATAAGTGAGATCACCTTTAACAGAAAGCTCTTCTAATGGTATTTGTTCCTCAGGTACACGCAAACACTTCTTAAGTTGTGACACATGGAACACATCATGCACACCAGATAAGCTTTCGGGCAATTCTAACTGATATGCTACCTCTCCACGTCTTTCCAAAACCTTAAACGGACCAACATACCTTGGAGCTAGCTTTCCCTTCATATTAAACCTCTTCACACTCCGCATAGGTGACACTTTCAGATAGACATAATCACCCACTTCAAAAGCCAACTCTCTCCTACGCGTATCTGCATAGCTTTTCTGACGAGATTGAGCAATTCTCAAGTTATCCCGAATAGTCCGCACTTGTTGTTCTGCATGTCTAAGCACATCCGTACCAAACACCTGTGTTTCCCCTGTCTGATTCCAAAACAAAGGTGTCCTGCACTTACGACCATACAGTGCCTCGAACGGTGCCATCTTAAGACTCTGTTGATAGCTGTTGTTGTAAGAGAATTCTGCATATGGCAAACTCTTATCCCAACTAGTCCCATACTGCAAAGCACAAGCTCTCAACATATCCTCTAATATCTGATTGATCCTCTCAGTCTGTCCATCTGTCTGTGGATGATATGCTGTACTGAAATTCAACTTGGTTCCCAATGAGTCATGCACTGCTTTCCAAAAGTGAGACGTGAATTGAGTACCCCTATCTGACACAATCTTCTTAGGTACTCCATGCAAACAAACAATTCTTTCCATGTATAACTCTGCCAGCCGGTCTCCACTATATGAAGTTTTGACAGGTATGAAATGAGCAACCTTGGTTAAACGATCCACTACCACCCATATTGAGTCATACCCTCTTTGTGTACGTGGTAACCCCACTATAAAATCCATACCCACTTCTTCCCACTTCCATTCTGGAATCTTCATTGGTTGCAACAGCCCAGCTGGCCTCTGATGTTCAGCTTTCACTCGCTGACAAGTATCACACAAAGCAACATACTCCGCTACATCTCTCTTTAAACCATACCACCAGTACTTCTGTCTCAGATCCAGATACATCTTAGTGCTCCCAGGGTGAATAGAATATGCTGACTCATGAGCCTCTCTCAGGATCATATCTCGTATGGCCTTCACTTCCGGAACACATATCCTTTTTCCAAACCACAATACACCATTGTCATCTATTCTGAATCCTGGTGCTTTGCCTAGTACCACATTCTGTGCTATCTCCTTTAGTTTCTCATCTTCCAACTGTCCTTTCAATATCTCTTCCTCTAGGGTCGGAGTGATCTCAATTTCCATAGCATTTACTACCATTCCCAAGTTCA
The DNA here is from genome assembly GCF_000003195.3 of Sorghum bicolor. Taxonomy (NCBI): domain Eukaryota; kingdom Viridiplantae; phylum Streptophyta; class Magnoliopsida; order Poales; family Poaceae; genus Sorghum; species Sorghum bicolor. Next base: position 65,677,709 of record NC_012874.2, on the reverse strand, counting down.
AATATGCAAATTCAGCACACAACTCCTCAGATTCAGGTGTCGCCTGAAGCTCATTAGCATATCTCTTTCTGCTAAGTGCATCAGCTACAACGTTCGCCTTCCCAGGATGATAATGCACTTCCAAATCATAATCCTTTATCAGTTCCAACCATCTTCGTTGCCTCAAATTCAGATCTGTCTGGGTGAAGATGTACTTCAAACTCTTATGATCCGTGTATATGTCACTCTTATGCCCAATCAAATAGTGTCTCCAAATCTTCAATGCATGAACCACAGCTGCTAACTCTAGATCATGAGTAGGATAATTCAGTTCATGTTTCCTCAACTGCCTAGATGCATAAGCAACAACTCTACCTTCTTGCATAAGAACACAACCCAAACCCAGACGAGAAGCATCACAATAGATAGAGAAACTCTTACTCAGATCTGGCAAAACCAACACAGGTGCAGTAGTCAATCTCTTCGTGAACTCCTCAAAACTAGTTTGACACTTATCAGACCACACAAACTTAGCATTCTTCTCCAATAGAGCAGTCATAGGCTTCGCAAGTTTTGAGAACCCTTCAATGAATCTACGATAGTAACCAGCTAAACCAAGAAAACTGCGAATTTCACTTACATCTGTAGGTGGTTTCCAATTCAACACATCCTTCACCTTACTAGGATCCACTGCAATACCACCATTAGAGACAACATGACCAAGAAAAGAAACTTCCTCCAACCAAAACTCGCATTTACTACGCTTAGCATACAACTTATGTTCTCTAAGTTTCTGTAAGACCAATCTCAGATGTTCAGCATGTTCTTCCTTGGTTTTAGAGAATACCAGAATGTCATCAATAAAGACCACCACAAACTTATCAAGATACTCCATAAATACTTTATTCATCATGTACATAAAGTAAGCTGGTGCATTGGTCAAACCAAAAGACATAACTGTATACTCATATAACCCATACCTTGTTGTGAAAGCTGTCTTTGGTATATCTGAATTCCGAATCTTCAATTGATGATAACCAGAACGCAGATCAATCTTAGAGAACACACAAGCACCTCTTAGCTGATCAAATAAGTCATCAATCCTAGGCAATGGATATTTATTCTTGATAGTGACCTCATTAAGTGACCGATAATCAACACACATCCTCTGACTACCATCCTTCTTATCAACAAAGATAACTGGTGCACCCCATGGTGATGAACTAGGACGAATGAACCCTTTATCTTGCAATTCCTTAATTTGTTTCTTAAGTTCTTCTAGTTCTTTAACCCCCATTCTATATGGTCTTTTAGCTATGGGTGCAGTACCAGGGAGTAATTCAATAATAAATTCAATGTCTCGGTCAGGTGGCATACCTGGCAGTTCATCTGGAAAGACATCCGGAAACTCATCCACTACCAGATTCGGAGGATCAACATCATCAGTCAGTTGGTTCACTTTAGCTGTGAGTGGTGCTTGCATTGTTACATCAACACTGATTCTTTCTCCCTTTGGTGTTGTCAGAGCCACTACTCTCTCTTTGCAATTAATATTTGTCGCATGTTGCTTCATCCAATCCAAACCCAAGATCACATCTATGCCTGAGGTGCTCATAACCATGGGACTGATAGGAAAATCTACCCCCCTTAAAGAAAGACTTGCTGAGGGGCAACGTAAAGAAACTGGTATAGTCCCACCCGGTGAATTAACTAGCATAGGTGTTTTCATTGCAACTAGTGGAAGTCTATGAACTCTAACAAATGCTTGTGATATAAAAGTATGCGAAGCTCCAGAATCAAATAGAACGGTAGCAGGGATAGAGTTGATGCTGAACGTACCCATCATAATCTCTGGTCCCTCCTGAACTGTCTCCGTAGCCACATTGTTCACTGTTACTGCATAAGCAGTAGACTTCTGGTTGTTCTGCTTGTTAAACTTCTCAGGACAATCGTATGACATATGCCCTTCCTTTCCGCACTGGAAACACCTCGTAGGGGTGTTGGAAGCACTTCTTTTCATGGGGGTAGCACCCGAATTCCCGGTGCGAGGTGTTTGCTGACTAAACTGCTGCTGTCGGGGGTTACGTTGCTGGAATGGAGGACGTTGGTTCCCACTCTGCGACTGATTCTGGAAACGCGGGGGTTGCTGGTTACGGTTCCACTGACTAACTGGTCCCTGGAACCTCTGCTGATGGCCTTGATGAGAACTGAATCGCTGACGGTTGTTGCTCCCAGATCCTTGTGCCAGCATCCTTCTCTTCTTATCCTGACCCTTCCGCATATTATCAAGCACGATGGCACGATTCACAAGAGCTTGAAAGGTAGGGTAAGTGTTTCCTGCCAACTGCAACCTGAGTTCATAGTACAAGCCCTTCATGAATAGACGCTGCTTATCAGCATCTTCCCTGACATCATTCGGAGCATAGCGAGCCAACTGTTCAAAGGTGTCATGATATTCTGCCACAGTCATGGAGCCCATCCTGAGTGATCTGAATTCTTCTTGTTTGAGCTCCATCACTCCTTCATTTATATGCCGAGCTCTGAAGTCCCTACAGAATTCCAGCCATGTGACAGGAGGAGCATTGTTGGGACGAGCAGCTTGATATGACTCCCACCATGTTTGAGCTGCCCCCTGAAGCTGTCCAGAAGCATACAACACCTTCTCCAAATCATTGCACTGTGCTATGTTCAGTTGCCTCTCCACAGCACGTAACCAATCATCTGCCTCCATGGGATCAGCTGAGTGTGTAAATACCGGGGGCCTTCCCTTCATAAACTCTCCACGCTTGTCCCTCACATGAACAGGTGGTGGTGTTGGTGGAGGTTGTTGCTGCAGGTGCTGCATGAAAACGTGCATCATCTGATTTTGGGTTTGCATGAGTTCCTCCACGGTGATTGGGGCATTGCCACCATTGCCATTGCCACGGCCTCTGCCTCTGCCTCTTCCCCTTGCTGCCATCTGCATTACAAGGTATATAAACACATCTTAGTAATGCCCAACATGACAATTACAAGAGTTAACCGAATCTGAAATTTTCTGGGTAACATCCAACATCAGCAGATCAGAAAATCAGTAATATCTCGAGTTCCAGAATTCAAAAGGATACATGCTGTACACCGTTGGAAAGATAAAGAAATTGTCTACGACTTTCATTTAGATCATATTACCAGATTCCAACGTGAGGTTAACCAAAAACTGGGTACAACCGAGACTGTTCCAGAATTCCAGACTGCGCAGAAACCTCAACTTTAAACAGTCATAACTCACAGCTCATAATAGATAATATGGTCATTCTTGCGGCATTGGAAATATATGAAAGTCTACTTTTCCCCAGAAAAATTTGATGAACATTGCACGAGCAGAATTTGATTTATTCCAGAATCATTGCAGACTGGTCCAGAAAACAGCAAAAGACAGAAACAGGATATGACCCCAAACTACTATTTATTCATGTTCTTACTTAAGGTTCTTAATTAGAGAACTTGTGGACATGCCCACAAATTCCCAGCACTCATTACAAAAATCCAAATCACACATATTCATAATAACAAATCAGCAAGCACACCAAGTTCACACCACACTAGCAAAAGACTCGAAATAACTCGCAACTTCTAACGTTACTATTACATATGGGTTCTTTTCTATTCTTCGGGTGCAGCATCCTTCAAGATGGGTTCAACATGCAGCCTCTTATGAAGTTTGGGGCGGCCTAACTCCGCTCGAAGGTCATCCGCTTCCCTTTGCTCTTTCTCCAGCAGCTTCCTCTCACGGTGTAGTTCATTCTCCAACTCCATCACCTTGAGTGTCAGCTCATAAGTCAACTCCACTTGTGCTTGAAGCTTTGGTTGTGAAGCATCTGCAACTTCTATGGCCCAAGTCATCTTCTCTGGTACAAAGCGAGGATAGTGGTATGTTGCATTATACTGAACATCCTCAAAGCGTCTACCACGGTAAAAGATCAAGGCCTGGTAAGCTGCATCTGCCATGCTCTCTTTCATCGTGTCCCGGCTGATTCGAGCGATGTGTTTTGATTCCACCTTTCGAAACCCCTTGGTGGCATCCAGTGTCTTGACTATCAGCTCTGCAACCCAAAGTGATCTCCTCAGCGGGTGTTTGTGCTCAGTGCAGTTATACTCCAGTGTGGCTTGCAAATCCGGGTAATGGTGTTTCAATGTCAGCACCAAATTCTCATGGAAGAAATCCTTGGGATCTGCCTCTGGAATCCACAGCTCAGTAGTCCACCCCATCCTTGCATTAGCAGGCTGTGATGGAGGTGGATCTTGCATCTCCTCATCTTCAGGCACTTCCTCCTGAGCTTCCACCCTTGATTCCTCATCTTCCAGCTCAGGGACTCCATCCACATGCTGTCCGCCTAGGTTGAACATGGCACGGTACTCCTCAGCAGCCATGCGTGCAGCACTACGGGTGCGGGGCGGCATCTACAAAAAGTTTTTAGACATAGATCAGATGGATGCAATAATTTCACAATAGAGCAAGATAGAGAAGCATAAAACTTTTAGCAAATAACAAGGCCATAATGGAAAGCATGAAGTAAGAAAAATAAGGACCTAAGTTTTCGACCATTTGCTAACTAGGTTTGCGTCCTACAGTCAACAAAGCTTTGATACCAATTTGTCACACCCATATTTTAAGAACAAAATAGGATGCATAAAAGACTCATATGTGCCCCAGAAACAGTCGCACACATAAGCAGACAAATCTCAAATGTACCATCGCAGTGTTTATTACATAGCGGAATATAAAATATCACATAATCTCGTACAAAAAAATGATAGCATAAAGTAGACAACGCTCTCGACGGAAGCTCCACACAGGGACACTGTTGACTGGTTGACTCCAAACCTAGTACTCATAACGATAATCCTCATTCCAGTCATCTTCGTTATCATTTCCTGGGGTGTTGGGAAATTGCAAGAGTGAGCACATATCGTACTCAACAAGTATAACCAGGGGTTCATGAGGCTCAAATAGCTGACCCTGGTTTGACTGCAATTAGCTTTTAATAGTGGATAGCATGTTCATAATTAATGAGCAATTGTCAAGGAAACATAAATAATCCATTAATCTCATGATCAAGTGTAAGCATAATTAATCTCATAGCATAAACGATAATCAAATGAACATAACAACTTAATAAGCTCATCGTCGGCGCAGCAAGAACCCCCAAGGCCGCTCATAACCGTGAGCACGGCTAGTATACTAGTTTTAACACTCTGCAGAGGTTGTACATCTTTACCCATGAGTCATGATTTACCCTTTCGCCCGAGGTGATCAGCCTCTTAACCCACTACCAAGGAAGGTCGGCAGGGATCACTATGAAGCCTTTCAAAAGTTCGTCTAACATGTTAGGGCCGCAAGGTTTCCTTTGCGCGCAGATATAGAGCCCCCCTTCCGATGGCACAATGACTCGCAGCCTATACACATACAGACAGAGGCCACACTATACCCAAAACGGTTCAGCCCCTCCGCCCTTTCGGGTAACCTCTAACAAGCTAGAAAAGGTCTTCATACTGAGCTAAAGCCAGAGCCATTATAGCCCTCATGGTTGCACTGTTGTCCCGGTGATCACTTACAGACAAGATCTCATATAGTTATTTGTCATTCTTTTATGTTCATTGCATAGCTATTAATCATCTTACAAGATCATGGATTATATCAAGCACTAGCACATCTATACCAAATGCATATCAAGTAGGTAGCAAGGAATACAGGTAACAATCATCTATGATTTTGCTAAGGTCGACGAGGTGATAGCATGCATATGATATATATATGTAGTTATAAGTGAATAGGTAACAAGGATGGTCCCAAGTTATACTTGCCTTGCTCAAAGCTCTCCTGAGCCTGCTGGTCCTCAAAAGCTTGGTCTTGGTCACCAACGTACGGCTCACCGTCTAATCCCAATCATCAATCAACAACACGCAATCCAATGTAGACAATCATACACGAAGCAACAAGGTATAATTAGAACATTACACCAACCAGTGGTAAAACAAATATAAAAGTTCATCAAAATATTCTACGCAGCGATACGATCACACAGACGGAAAGTTCACGAAAATCGGAATTAAAACGTGAAAGATATGAATTTTCTAAGATTTCCCATAGAGAAATAATTAATTAAATAGTACTGCAGAAATAAAAAGTTTCAAAACTGTAAACTAATGTTTCTAACATGTAGAGCATATAATTACGAACCTAACGCAATTTGAATGGATAAAAACGGAGTTAAAATGAATATTTTATGAGTAATCTAAGTTCAGTGGCAGTTCTGTAATTAGCTGAAAACGTATTTTTGTTTAACCAACAGAGAATACGTTTTCTGAATTTGGAAAGCGTAAACCCGCTCGGGGCGCCAAGGACCGCGGGGCAATTTGTAGAATTATCCAGGGACTCTTTAACATAAATGCCGGCGAAGGGGTAAGTTGTGTTTGGAGCCGTTGATGTCCGATCCGAGGGCTGAGATCGCCCCCAGAGGGCTTCGACGGCGGCCGGCCACCAGGGGGCACTTCCGGCGCGGCGGCGCCATGCGAGCCGCCGAAAAGCTCGCCGGAGCTCCACGTCTTCTCGATCCCGCGCACCAAAACTCAAGCCGAGGACACCGGGAGGTGGAGAAGAAGCTCGCGAACTCACCTAGGGTGTTTCTACGGCCGGAGAAGGTCCGAGGGAAGGAAGCTACGCGCGGCGGCGGTAAATTTTCTCCGGTGAGATTCAAATCTCGCGGCGGTTGCGGCTAGGGCTTAGAAAAGTGCTCAGTTGAAGAAACGTGATCGCGGGGCGAATTTGGGACTTTATAGAGGCGCTCCAACCACGAAATCCCGGAAGAATCGGGGTTTGTTGCCTTCTATGCCGGGAGAACCACCGAGTCCGGCTCGGCCACGGCGCGCAGGAAGAAGGAAGAGCACTGGCGCGTGGGTCCCACGTCGCAGTGAGAGAAGGGGCAGGGCCCAGCTGTCGGCCAGAGAGGAAAAGAAAAGGGGGCGCGCCTGCTGCCCTGGCTGGGCCGCGGCTTGCTGGGCCGCGGGGAGGAGGAGCTGGGCCGCGCCCGGCCATGAGAGGGGGGAAAAAAAAGGGCAGGCCGGAGGCCTGGTCCGCGGGGAGTTTTCTTCTCTTTTTTTTTTTTAATTCCTTTCTCCAAAGAAACTTTGAGACAAAATAATCACAATAAAACAGAACATACAATACCAAATAATTATGCTCCAGCATGAATGCAAAACTCACGTTTCTAAACTTATGATAAATTTCAATTTGCACAAAACTATTTATTTTGCTAGATTCAAATGCTCACACAAACTCTTAAATAAATCAAATTAATTCCTATTAATTGAAATTCACATTTTTGGGTGTTACAAAGTCCCACTCGACGAGAAGTTCTTCTCAAATCCCCCAGGCTCTACATTACTATCTGTCGACTCGAGACCCCCATATAAATGGATCGACAGGACCTTCGCCGTCCTGGCAACCTCAGGCCTTCAACAGTCCTACCAGAGGTCCGAGCTGGTCGTGCCCGGGTTTGAGCTCCATCACTGCCTTCGCCCTCCGGGGGGCTCATGTCCCAACATTTGGTGTATAGAGATTTCAAATGTATTGGTCACATATTTTATTGTTTGGGTCAGACATTTGCTATACCTTTGCAATAACTATCTTCTAATGCATCTTTGATCTGGATTGTCCGAAGCTGGAAATACTGAAATATCTTCAAATGTAACCATGATAAAAAAATAAGAGTTGTATATGAATATTTAGAGCATTTTGAAAAAATATAGCAAATAATAATCAACATACAAAATAGGTGTCTTTCTGAAAATAATTGAGGGGCACTTTGAAAGTATACAGCATCATCCAAAAACAGCCTCGTGCACGCGTTATGATCATGGGATCAAAATAAAGATGAGGACAGGCCATAATGGTTCTACCAGATGGTTACCTTTATATTGTTGTGATTAAAAAAGCTTTCAGCAAGTTCTAGAGATACACCAAAGCAAATATGAGGGCTATAAATACCACACCCCAAACAGGAATTTCTTTACATTGCTTTGTGTGTCCAACAATCCATTCTCTAAGGGCCATAGGTTCTCGATGAAAATTGCAAGTAGGACTGGGATGCATCACGAAATTGGATTTGTCCCTGCTGAGAGAATGCAGTGGCAGAGGCAGAGGAATGCAGGAGCAATGGGAGTCAAACAGCACCACGTCGCACATCTTGTCCTCTAGATCAGACCCCAGCGTGTTTGTGATCCTTGCCCTACAAGTTCATGAAGAGGTTGATGGTGTGCTCCTTGGCTTGAACTAGTGAGGCGCCTAGACTCCAAGGCTAGGTCTTGAAGATGGTGGTTCACTCTGCAAGCTCGAGGATGAAGAGGTCCTAAGCAAGGACAAATACACCTGCCAGTAACCTATAGACACCTCCATGTGGGGCCTCTCCAAGCTGTCCATTACCTGCCTTGCGTCACCTGAGCTTTGAAGGGGCTCATTGTATCAAGCATTATGGCCCATTGCAAATTGGTGGCCGTGGGTCACAAGGTTGTGGCCAAATACACCTGCCATTCATTCTGCATCCAGCTGGTCGCATCCAAATCACAGACTAAGGTGCTGCCTGCACAGTAGCGTCAAGCGTGCATCAAAATATTTGGGTCGATGATGCAATCTTCAGTTATCTTATGTTCACTCTTTTCCCTGTTCCTTCTCATTCTGATGCCACTAGTGGAGCTACATTACTTTCATGTTAATCCCTCAATCGACTAAGCTAATTCTATAAGATATACCAAAAACATTTATTATAACAAATGCTCAAAATATGTTAATTGCATTGTTAATCCAGCTAGGCCGCCAAGGGCCGAAATGCATGCACTACTGCAGAAAGAATAACCGTGGCGGGCGTTTTCCCTTTTCCGCAACGGGCAAACGTGTCCGCCACGGCCATAAGGCCACGGAACTGGCCACGATTTACCATGGCCTTATGGCCGTGGCGGGCGCCTGTGACTGTTGCGGTTAATCTATTAACCGCAGCGGTCAACATAATACGCCCACTGCGGTTAATGCCCATTTACCGCAGCGGGCTCTTTACGTTGCCCGCTGCGGTTAATAGATTAACCACAGCGGGCAGCTTATGTTGCCCCCTTCTTCCTCTTTGGACCACCCCGCAAGGCCACATCGTCGCCTTCGTCCACACGACAGCCAGCATTCCTCTTGTAGCGACTGGCGCCGCAGTGCGGACAGCTCGTCATATTCTCATACTCCTTGCCCCAATACAGGATGCAGTGGTTGGGGTAGGCATCAAACTTTCTAAGTTTCATCGCAACTGGACGAATCAACTTCTTCGCACGGTAGATATTTGCGGGGACCTTGTTACCCTTCTGGTACGTGGTAGCAAGGTAACTTAACAGCTCATTGAAGATAGTATCAGACCAGCCATGTCGGGCCTTCATCATCAACATGTGGAGGTTGAACCGGAGCACCGTGCACTCCTTTGGACAATCGCCGCCGTCCTTGTACAGAGGATCAAGTGCAGCCTGCTTCATCTCTCTGAAACTTTCCAACCACTTTGGGGAGCCATACACAACGTCATCTTCATCAATGTGGCTGACTAAACCCTCGATCACCTCGATATCCTTGGGTTCTTGCACGGTAGCCGCCTCGCCATCTGCAACACCATCTGCCATCTCCCAGAGTATATCCTCCACCGTGATGTAATCACGAGCACTGTCATTGTTGCCACAGGTTGGCCCTGCAGTCGTTGGAGATGAGATGGGCGCTCTAGGTTCTTGGTTCATGGTCGTCGACGTCGAGCTCAAACCAGATGCATCGCCACTGGGGTCCACTCTTTCACTGTGATGAGTCCAGACTGTGTAACCCTCCACGAAACCAAACCGAATCAAGAGAGACTGCATCGTACCGTCGTTCGTGAAGGCTATCCAGTTCTTGCAGTGAGAACATGGACATATGGTTGTCGTCCGCTTCGATCTCTCACGGTGAGCTTTCGCCGCGGCAATAAACTTCCTCACTTCGACAAGGTACCGCGGGTCCAGCACCCGATTCATCCCGTACAACCATTCTGACCTATCCATCTCGTTCCTGCGAACCGTTACACATCGAACAAAGAAGGTTTCATATGCATCCATTAAGAATCTAGACAAAAAACACAGCTTTCTCTCTCCTCCATGAAACTAGATCTAAGATCTAGCTAGCTACATATATATAGACATAGAGGGAGGCTCAAAAGTGAGAGAAAGAGGGAGGGAAAGATGGGAGGGAGCTCCTATGTACCACTTATGATGTCCTACTCCACCAAATCAAAGTTCTAAACCACAATTCAGTTGTTTGGTCAAATTTTAGGGCAAAACCACTCCCCCCACGATTTTGAAAGAGAGCAGCCATGAGGAAGAAGAGAGTCGGCTGGCTGCTATTTATACAGCCAACAAACTGCCGAAGCGGGCAACATAAATTACCCGCTGCGGTTAATGTTAGTTAACCGCAGCGGGCATCGTAACAAGCCCGTTGCGGTAAATGCATTAACCGTAGTGGGCATGTTACGTTGGCCGCTACGGATAATACCATTAACCGAAGCGGGCTCTTTATGTTGCCCGCTGCGGTTAATCGTTTACCGCAGCGGGCGTTCCTGTGGCCGGGAGTAATTGCGTGCGGTTGAATAACCGTGGCGGGCGAAAACTGTGCCCGCCACGGAGGTGGAAATGGGATCGTTGCGGTTAATCAATTCTGTAGTAGTGATGGCTGACTAAGCTGGCCATGGGCAGGAAGGAGTGGCCACGGATGAAGAAAACCACGTGCAGAGAATTGAAAATTGCACACATATGAGGAGTTGGTGGGGAGATTAACCAAGCCGATATTGTTAGAGAATTGAAACAAAATCGTTGGAGAGCCTTTGCCAGAAATTGATATAGTGAGTTACTTGAAAGAGCACATGGAGGCACACTAATTTATTAGAAATGTATTGGTTTCTGGCTATATATCTATGTCAATACGAGTTGTATGCAGCCACATCCATAAGTCAGTTTGAGCAGCGAGTTGATTACATGTGCAAGGATATTAAATTTTGCGATAGGATAAATTCATTATCAAATCACAATGTTTAGATGTTTCTTTTTTACTTGAATAGGCCCCGGCGACTACAACTGTCTTCTTTGTTACCTCTGTTGAGCAACATCCATAAAAATATGTTATCTAAAGTGATACTACTAGTTCTACACAGTGAGAGCATACAAGCAGGTGAGGGACTGAAGAAATATGTCGGAGAAAAGCACTTCTGTTGAACTGAAAAACAACAGAATGTCTTGCAAATTGATGGACTCAGACCAAAACATACCAAACTGAGCAAACTGAAAAACAACAGACAGATGCACTACTTCTTTGGAAACACTGAAAAACAAAGTCGAGACTCGAGCTGATACTAGCGACTGCAGGAAAACTGTACGTTGGTGACGATCCGGAAATGATGTTCTGAAGAATGAAACAGCAACCAAATCCCGGCTTCTGAAAACGCAGATTTCAGACCTACGTAAGCTGATCTGATCTAACCTAATATAATCACAAATGTAACAAAGGCACCATCTGCCCAATGTGAACACTAACCTAACCTGTCATCCTGCTACATGAGGCAATGCAAATTTTTCCCTAGAGTATCATTGGTGTCCACAAAATGGACTTGTCCTACATGAACCATGCATGCCTGATGCTCGCATATGTATAAGAACACTGAGTGAAGTCATTTCCATGCAATATGTATATGCTAAAAAAGAGCTTACTAAATTGCGTGATACAGGGGGAGAGAGAGAGAGAGAGAGAGAGGGAGGGCATATTTACCCATTATATATAGTTTTCGACTGAAGCAATAAAGGTCATTGATTGGTCTCTACAAAATTGACTTGTCTTACATTATCCAGATTTTGACGCTAGACTATATATATATATATATATAGCTTACATAAAGAGAGTGAGTTGTCTGTGCGAGGGGGAAAGGGAGACAAGGGACTATGTGTTTGTGTGAGAGAGAGAGAGAGCGAGCATATTTCGAGTTATATATAGTAAAATACTGCAGGTGTGCCTCATAGCAAGCCTGCAGCCTTAGAGGAGCAATTGTTCAGTGTCATGTACCGGCTGTTAAATGTGTAGCTTTGGGATGCGTCAGGACGTTGATCACGGGCGAAGCCACGTTGAGGCCACTGGATGCCCAGACACCCACGACAAAATTGTAACTACGTTATGAGGAGCAAAGTTTCACCCTTTGTGCACTCCCCTTGGACCAAAAGAAGCCACCTCCCACCGGCCCAAGCCCATGTGCCATGTCGCATGTAGCTTCCAGGATAACGATGCCAATATGCACGGGAAATTTCGCCATGCCTGTGGCCACACGCGAGTCCGCGAGGGCAATGAGGCCGCGGCGTTTCGCCTGCCGCAGCGAGCCAGCGACGCAACTACACAAGGGTGGCAACGCACCAAGCCACCGACGCCTGCGCCCCTTCCCCTTCCCGGCTTCCCCATTGTTGACTAGTTGAGCCAATTGCAAGCTGAGCACCCGATGGCCACGGCAACAGCCGGATGTGAGTGCCCTCATCCTCACAGCCTCTCTGTTCTAGACTTATGGTCCAAAAGAAAAGGCAAGAAATCAAATCCTCAATTTATTTATCTTGTATTTCAATCAAGTTAAGCCTCACATCCGATCGGGTATCTGATTTCGATTCTTCGTGGAATCCTGATTATATGTTGAAATTTAGTAGGTTGCAGTTTAGGGTTAGTGTGTTAATGGGGTTGTCTGTTTTTAGCATATGCATATACATTTATGATAGTATGGATCTGCAATTTGATTATGTTTGCAAATGATAGGTAATCATAGAGAGGTTTTATAAACGGAAAGCTCAAGACATAGACACTGCCAACAATAACAGAAATTCATGTCTAGATGATCTCAACTGGGAAGAGGAGATTAAATATGATCCAGGCTTGAGTAAGAAAATTTATGCTTACCATCCTAACCATAGAGAGAAGGTCAGAAGAAAATAGTTGGAAAATGGACCTTGCCAGCCTTGCGCTTGTAATTTTCCTATGTCAGATATTGGAGAGAAGCCGAGAAGATTTATCATAGAATGGTTTGATGGGTTTGGAAGTTGGCTTGAATATAGTGAGTCAAAGGATAGAGCATATTGCTTTTGTTGTTTCTTATTTAGAGAAAAGAAGGATGCAGGATATGAATCATTTGTAGTTAATGGTTGGAATGGTTATCATAGGAAAGCAAGGCTAAAGTCACATGTTGGCGATGTTGGTGGCTTGCACTTCAATGCAATGAAGAAGAAGTGCGATGATTTGTTAAAAAGAAAGCAACACATAGATGTTGCTTACAATCAGGTAAGGGAGACAACTGTGAAGGCTTATTTTACTTGGTTGAATGGATCCATTGATACTGCTAGGCTAATGTTGAAGCAAGGATTGCCTTTTTGTGGCCATGATGAGTCACTAGAATACAACAACAGAGGGAACTTCAAAAAGTTTTATGAATGCTTAGCACAACATGATCCAGAGTTACCCAAAGCAATGAGTACAAATGGTGTAGCTAATAGTTGTTTGGTAGCTCCTGAAATTCAAAGGGACATTGTTGAATGTTTTGCAAATGAGATTGTACACTATATCCTTGAAGAACTTGGCAATGATGTGTTTTGGTTGCTAGTTGATGAGTCAAGAGATGTTTCTGCAAAGAACAAATGGTTGTGGTCTTGAGATATGTTGACAAATGTGGGATCATGAAAGATAGGTTTGTTGGAGTTGTGCATGTGACTTTTTGGGTTTGCAACGTGCGCGTTCCACGCACGGTTGAACAACACGAGTTACACGTGTGTCTGTATATGTGTCTTCATTGGGCACGAGTTGTGCATGTGACTGAAACGACTTCTTCTCACCTGAAGTCATCTTTTGATTTTCTACTTGAAAAGTTTAAACTAAGCCTAAAGGAATGCCGAAGCCAAGGATATGATGGTACTAGCAATATGTGAGGTGAGCTCAATGGCTTGTAATCGTTGATGATGAGTGAAAGTAGGACAACTTATTATGTGCATTGCTTTGCTCACCAACTTCAATTAGTCATTGTGGTTGTTGTGAGAAACCATAAGGGCGTAAGCAATTTCGTCAGCATGATTTCTATCTTATTAAATGTGGTGGGAGGGTCAGCTAAGAGGTGTGATATGTTTGGAGATATTAATCATGAGCAAGTGACAAAGGCATTAGTTTATCGTCAACTTGAGACCAGGATAGGGTTAAATCAAGAGCAATGTCTTCAAAGACCCGATGATACTCGTTGGAGTTCTCATTACAAAACTTCAAAAAGTTTAGTCAACATGTTTCCTACAATAGTTTAAGTGCTAAAAGTTTTTGAAAAGGATGACAAAGATTGGAAAAATAGAGATCAAGCATCAAATCTTCTAGTATACTTCAAATCATTTGACTTTGACTTTTATTGCATCTCATGTTGACTACATTAATTGCGACAAATGACTTGTCATTAGCATTGCAATGCAAGGATCAAGACATTGTTAATGCCATTGGATATGTGAAATCAAAGACTCCATTTGAATTATCTTACAAGAGATGGGTGGGACAAATTATTAGATGAAGTGAACGAGTTTTGTGACAAGCATGAAATTGATCGAGTGGAAATGGGAGATACATATATTGATCCCCAACAACCTAGAAAAAAACAGGAATTACATACAAGCATCACTATGAAGTGGATTGCTTTAATGATGTTATTGATTGGCTAGTTCAAGAGCTTGATAGCTGTAACACCATAAAATTTGCTCATTTTGAAATAGGTCTAAAATGATTTAATTATGTATTTTTGTGCTCATGAAAACATAGTAAATTTTTTTTCTTCATTAAATTAAAATTCATCATAAGATCAGAAACACGTTGATGCATTCATGCTGCAGCATTTATTTTGTAATGTGTAACTTTATGCAAAAGAGATTTGTTTCAAAATTCAATTTTCAAATGCATTTGAAAATGGATTGAAAAAGAGAAAAGGGAATTCCCTCTCTTCATAGAATCTGACCTACCTGGCCTCTCCTTCTGCCCCGCGCACCATTCCCTTCCCTTCCCCTTTGGGCCGGCCCAACTAGCGCTAATAACCGCTAGCCCACCTCCTCTCTCCCTCATCCACTCATAGCCCAGACCCACCCGTCATGTCCTTCCCCTCAACCGCCTCCCTCTCTCTCACAGGAGGCAGCAACCACCGACAGCGCTCGCTCCGACTTCCCCCCCCACATCCCTTGTGTCTCGACCTCATTTGAGGAGCGCCCAAGCCCGAGCCGCTACCCCTCTCCCCATTCCGCTCCTTCCCCCGCCTCTGCTCTTGCTCTAGAGCTCCTAGCAATCGTCGCCGGAGTCGTTGGATCCGCCGCACTCCACGCTGACGAATCGAGCCGCCATCGCCCCTGTTCTTCGCTGTGGTGAGCTCACCATCTTCTCCTCTCCCTCCCTATCTATTTTCCGCATGATTTAGTGCACTCTATCACGTAGGCTACGACCTTCGGTGTGCTCCTTGGCCGTCGGCCATGGCGCCCGTGGCGCGAGCCTCCTCCCGGGTGTGTTTTGGGTACAGGCGAGTTCGCCTTGCCCTTCTCTCTCCTAGTGCTCTCCACTTGGTCAGCCGTGCCACATAGGGCTCAGTCGAGCCTCGCCGGTGAGCTCCACACCGCCGGCGATGGTGGGACACCGCGGAGGCTCCTGTTTTGGCCGCCGCCCTCTCTCATCCCTCTCATGTGATCTAGGCCACCCAACTCTAATCTGACGGCTAGGCAGGCTTCATACCCTTTCAAGGGAAGTTTTGCTAAAGAGCCACCTAGATCTTCAGTGTTCCACATGCAGTCCTCGGCCAGGAGGATTTCTAAGATTTTCTTGTTTTATTTTAAATTGTTTAATCTTTGCAGAAATAATAGAATTGCCACTGCACTGTTTGACTTATAAAACCATCATTTTAGCTCCGATTTGATCCGTTCAACTTGTGTTAGTTTCGTAACTTCATAACCTTTGTGTTGGTACCACTGTTGCATAGGTCTTTTACTGTTAGATTCCCTAGAAATTATAAGTCCGTATTTTGCATTAGAGAGCTAGTTTAATACGTAACTTTTGCGTCGTAACTCCGTTTTACGTTAAATTTGCGTTGATGTGATCGTAGCAGCACGCAGATGATTTTGGTACACCTTTTATTTATATTTATTTACTGTTGGTGTACTGTTTTAACTTTAGGAATGTTTGCTTGCATGTGTGTCATTGGAATGTGTGTTGTTGTGACGTGTTAATCGAGTCCAGACGGTGAGGAGTTCTAGAGGAATCCGGAGTTCTTCGAAGATCAGTAGGACCAACAAGACTTTGTGAACCAAGACAAGTATAGTATGGGCTTACCTTGATGTCCTACTCACTTGTCACAAATCTTGTCCTCTAGGGTGAAGCAGAAGAGGTAGAGTCTTCTTCAGCATTCTTCTGATATATATTGACCTTGATTGAAGTTCATGATGAACCACTTGATGTTTTGCTGCTTGGCATAGAATAGTGAGCTCTTGTTCTAGAGGTTCTCGTACCAATGTCCAATGAGGTGCCAAGATTCATAGGGTCGGTCATGAACATGGTAATTCTCCAATGGGCGAAGCTACATTGATGTTTATGTTATGCAAATGCATCTCTTAAAATGTTTAAACAATGACTGTGTCTAATTTTTCATTATATATACACCGGAACCAGTCTCTATGCAACCACAAGGATAGAGCACCCCACTTTAATTTGTTCTAGCTTTGCCACCCACGTTAACCAAGACTCAGCATTCACAAGTGCGTAACTCTCCATCTCGTCCAACAACTGCTTGGCATCATCCAAGCACTGAAGGGCTCTTGTAACACGCAGTACTCCTGTTCAACAGAAAAAAAACAGGAGGTGGCAACGCGTTGCACTGTTGTGTCCAAAGATTTGCTAACATATCTGAATCCAGTTCACATCTGGAGAAGATGCAGGCTGCAGAGCTCAATGCAATATGGATCTGCCTCGTTGATGCATTCAGTAGTAATATTGTTTACAATTTGTTCTCTGTTTTTCCTGTTCATTTTCATCGAGACTTTAATTGCTTTTTATTCCTCCAATCCACTAAGTTAGTTTTACATATAAGAGCATCTCCATATCATCTCGTTAGAATAGACAAGTCAAAACATTTAACAAATGCCAAAAATAAGTATATAGCTAATTTGTTGCCTTTCTCCAATAACGTGTAATATCTCTTTTTAAAATTAACAAACCTTAATACTGTGCAATATTTAGTTTTTCATAAACAATTAAAATAAATTCTCACAACATGATTTGCATGCTCTGCACTGCCACAACCACCATGGGCACAAGGGGCTATCAGAGAAAAGAATGAAATGAGGTCAACACCTGTAAAGCTTTTCATATGTACCTTTTCTTTTGAATTCGAAATCTCATTTTAATCATGTAATCGCAATAAATTAATCCCATATTAGCCTAAGTCAACTTTCAACTTGTCTACCATTGAGGAGCAATATCCATAAAAATATTATCTAAAATTAATAAAGGAAGTCATGTGAGCTGAGTTTTTATGTCAGTTGGTGCCAACCACAGTGCCATCGATAGCCACATTACTAGCATGACAAGTTAAAGCCAAAATGTTTTATTCCAGAAAGACAATAATAATTGGATCTGATCACCAGTTATAGCAAATATAATAATGGATTGTTAGTACATTTTGTGCTGAGTAAGACATAGAATATGAGAGGGAAGAGAAGTGGGGTGTAAGTTTATAGGCAGCTAATGCACAAAAAAAGAAAACTTTGTAAGCAAAAGAAGTGATAAGCCAACTATTATATGACACTATGCCAGAAAAGCTAATTAGTGACGCGTCTAGAGGGTCATTAGTGACGTGGAAAGGACGCGTCACTTTTATTGCGTCTGTCATGTGGACAAATTAGTGACGCTTAAAAATGCGTCACTGATATGAATATACTAGCGATGTGTATCTAGTACACGCGTCACTGATGTTAAAATACCAGTGACGCTTATTTAATACATGGGTCACTAATCATTAGCACAGCAGCGACACGTACTGATAAACCGTGTCACTGATAAGGGCATGCAGTGACTCGCACTGAGGATACACGTCACTAGTAATGATATATGAGCGACACGCAGTGAGAACACGCGTCACTAATAAATAGATATCAGTGACTCATGTGAACCTAACGTGTCACTGACACCATATAAACAAGTGACGTGCGGTAATAGTACATGTCTGAAATAGGATCATAACAGTGACGCGTCTAGTCATTAATGTCACTTGTATTTTTCATCAGAGCCACATACCACATGTTCACAGCACATATATGAAAGCCCTCAATATTAAGTCACACACTACATTGATAGATCCACATTTATATCAAATTCATTGACAGATTCAAAATAGGTTTACAATTTGTTCGAAATCCATCACAACATTGGACATAACTTATTCAGTCACACAGTACATCACTGGACCCATATTAATGGCAATCGCACAACACTGATGGTTAATTCGGATGATAGAACTCTCCTTTCTTGTTGATGACCTGTGTCACTAATAAGAACATGGCCAACTTTTCTCTAATCATGTGCACATCAATGGGCTTCGTCAACACTTCAAATTCCTATGTCAAGATAGAACTTTGGTAAAAAAGAAAATTTGACATAGTACAATAGTGAGCTACTAGGTGTAAATGTACATAATAGCTGAGTGTTGTATTGTTAGCTTTGCTCTTAAATGAATGAAGAGTTCGCTTTGCATGCACGTTCGGTCATAGTGAATAGTTAATTGTCGATTAAGTGGTGGCTGGGTGATGTGAAAAATAAGTGGCTCTCTCTCTCTCTCTCTCTATATATATATATATATATATATATATATATATTATGTAATTTCTTTCTACACGTACGTGTAGTTACTCTCGTTTTCAATAAATCACATTGTGTAGTGTGTTTCAGTCTCTCTGAACCTTACAACTCTTATCCGTAGGTAGACCATTGTTCCATATATATGCTGGTAGACAACAAGCTATAGTAGTCCAGGAGGAAGAAGCCTTTGCAGTGGCCCATTATTGAACACGTCAGTGCAGGGTGGACTCTTTCGTACTGTTGTAAATAAAAAATATTAAGCTTGCTGCAAAAAAAAAACTAACTATAGATGGTACCAGACTATAAATACCACCACCAACATGAATTTCTTACAGTTCAGCTTGTCAAAGATATCATTTTCTGATGATCACAAGGTCTTGACCAAAGTAAGATTGTGGGATGCATCAGGAAATTGGGCTTGCTGTTGCAGAGAGACTCCTGCAGAGCTACCCGAGCACTACGTGGGGACCGCAGCCTGTTCTGCTGCCAATTAAAAGAGTGTTAAAGGGTTGGTAGTGATCACACAGCTCGGTGGTAGTCTTCAGCAAAATGCAGCTTAACATTTCCAAAAAAATGTTTCCACCTAAAATACTTTGTGCTTCCTCTTTTAGTAAATTTCTGAAGGGGCTACGGCCCCTCTAGTTCCCTCGAAAAAAATTCATTCCCATTTTTCAACATCGTGGAAAGTACGTAATCCCGGTATCTACATGAGTGAATGTATGCAGCCAGGTCTGTAAGACAGTTCGAGGCTTTGAAGAGCAAGCTGACTTCGTATGAAAAGACAAAATCCAGCTATAGTATTAATTCATTGTCATATGAAAACATATAAGATGTTCTTTCCATTCCAGATAAGTTCGATTTTACTTTCACAAAAACAGATATATAAGTCCATCTATCTATATGCCTTATTCTTTCCAGACTTGACTCATTTTCCAAGATTTTTTTATAATTCATTGACAGTAAGAAGTAACAGTACAATAACAAAGCTTCAAGAAGAGTCACCAAACCAGTCTTCCATGGACGGTGAAGTAAATTGAGAACAGAGTTCATGATGAGATAGTGACGCAAGTGAGGGTAGAAGGGGGGCTGTACAAGGCTTAGCGGTGTGCATCACGCCTGAGAGCTTGATGTTTTGATGCGATCCAGCGTGAAGCATGGAGTGAAGTGTGAGGAATGAAAATTTGTGGGCAGAAGCTATGTTTCAATTCTCAAAAGAAAAGCTTCGTGAAGGTCTTAACACTAACCAAAGGGGCTCTGTAGACATTTATGACGAGCTTTGTGTTGAGCAAAGAAACTATTTTAGTTGACTTACATAACCAAAAATACGTGAAGAGCCATGAAAATCAAGCAAAGCTTGAGGTGCTAGCAATGTATTATAGTTTCTAAGAGGGACATGCCAATATGTTATCCTGACATGGATCTGATTTCTTGTCCACGGCAGGCGGATGTCTACAACTCCACATAATAGACATAGGTCAGCAATGTGGTGGATGAGGCTGACATTGCTGGACTCATCAGGCAGTGCACTAGTTGATGTTGTTACATATCATAACTCAAAATGCACCAATAGATGGTCACCAGAATGTTGTGACATCAAAAATGCTAATGGCAATATATACTGGCAGTAGCGGACACGAACACAAAGGATATATGCAATTCTGGCCATAGTTCTTATGTACAGTGAATACTGAGTTTTCAGCTCAGTCGTTGGCAACAAGAGACAAAGAGCACATTTTGATCGAAAGCTAGCTAGAATCAAAGACAACTATTTCCTTTTCCTCATCCCTTCTAGACGAACATATCAAGATTATACACAGCAATGGGTAATTCATGTTTTCTGACCCAAATGTCAAATCCAACAAAATGGGATATTTCATAATCCAACGACGAGCACACAGCCTTGTGCCACAACAATAACTCCAATGGCAATATAGGCAGTAACAAACACATGCTGATACATGTGCACCAGTGGGTGGTGATCTGCGTGAGGTAACTGATTTTAATTTCTTTGCTCATAATCATTTGCGAGTGTTGCAATTCTTCCCAATGTCTCCCAATCCTGTTAACAATCAAAATAATGATATGAGAAGTGATACAACTGGATTGACTCGCTAGTATTTTGTTGCTATTCAGAGGAATCATGACCATCCTTTGTAACTACCACATTGTGGTTCTTATAGTCCAAGAGTTTCCGTGCTATCTTAAATAGGGTCAAGCTATATATGGTCCTTGATTTAGCTTTTTTTATTACCATATTTTTTTTTATCTTTTACCAATTCTATTTATTAAGGTCGGATGATGGATGTATTCACATTGGAAACAAATGGTAGCTGGACATACAGCCAACGTAGTAGCAGTGAGAGTCGTGTACTGACGTTGTGGGCAGTTATGGTCACAAATTGTACAGTTATCATAAATTATTTTTGGAGCAATCAGAAACATTATTATTAAGACTCATATATATGACAGTAATTTTGGTAATGTAGCTTTAGCTGGTTATAAAGACAGATATGAATCATTAATTAGATAACTAGAAGAATCTTCACTGCATCTGTAGATTGTGCTTGCACATATGCATAGATATAAATAAGCCACTAACAAAGGGTGGCAAGATAATTTTTAGGACTGTATGTATTGATATGGTTATG
The DNA here is from genome assembly GCF_000003195.3 of Sorghum bicolor. NCBI lineage: Eukaryota > Viridiplantae > Streptophyta > Magnoliopsida > Poales > Poaceae > Sorghum > Sorghum bicolor. The sequence continues at coordinate 65,656,133 of NC_012874.2, read as the reverse complement.
GTCTATTAGAATTGGGAAAAAGCAAACATTCCTAAGGATTGCAAACATTCCTAAGGAACTATGAGAACTTGAGATTTGAGTCATATTGCAAACATTCCTAAGGAACTCCCCTTCATACTGTTAAGACCATTCTTGTGCATTGCTTTGCATTGTAATCCTTTCAGAAACGGGCGGTGCATCTTTCAATTACGTTCTAGCTAGCTGCTTCGTTGTTGTGTTCAAAGTTAAGCCGAATAAGGGGCTCAGCCATGTCTCACATGAAACGTTCTCATGCTTCAGGAAGGCATGGTGCAGCATGAGTGGGGACCTTGGAGCATGGAGAACAACAGTGTAAACACCTTTTGAAGAAGAGAATAAAGAAAAAGAAAAGGTCACAACATTGGCGATATGCAACAATGTGTTCGTGTTCCATGCATTCACATGTGTGAGCCTGCTTGAGTGTTGCTAATCATCATCAAGCTGCAATCCTGGCAGTCGTCTTCAATAGTGCTTGTTTCTGACATAGTAGTTGCCACATGCAACTCATGCACAAAAACTATTACATGTGAGGTGGTGAAAAGGGTGGTAGATGGATACCTTTATATAGTGACTAAAAGAACTTGATGCCTGTTGCCAATACATTCCAAAATATAGATGGGCACTATAGATACCACACGACAATAATTTCTTCATATTTTTCAGTTTCCCCAACATTCCAGTTGCTGAGGGTCACCAAGTTTCAGATGAATGTCAAAAGTAGGATTGGGATGCGTCAACAAATTGGGTTTCCAGATACTGAGACACTCTAGTAGCAGAGGTGAACTAAAACCGGACTAATAAGGGGGCCCAAACACCCCTCTTGCCATCCTGTTGTGATGTGCCCCATGGCTTGCAGTAGCGAGCTCAGATTCCGATAAACACATCCCAGGATTGTCTTAGCCTGGTAGGGTCCGTTTTGAACAAGGGTACACTGCCAGGTCAGGCTTGGCCCTGTTCATCTTGAACTACCTCACATCACCCAAGTCTGTAATTGAAACCTCGTGGTAGCCTCTAGTTGGTGCCAGTGTATCACAATTTTGTAGACGAAGCTTAATTTGCCATCCAATGTGCCTCTAGCTGGTCGGATATAAGCCAAGGAGACCGTGCATGGTATGACAAAGCCTCCTGATATAGTGCAGTGGTGTTCTTCTTTCTTGAGCTTTTCGCCGGACATTTCATTTACAGCTGAGAGGAAGCACAGCTCTCTGCATACAGGGACGCATGCTGCGGATGGTAATTACATACAGAGGCACCTGCTGCATTATAATTGCACGCTCACGTGCTCTGTTATCATTACGCGCTATGCCCTTCTGCGCAGGCACGTTGACCTCCCTTTTCTCAATCGTGATTTGCCCACATTAATTATTTCATAATAGACGCCCTGCAATAAAAAAAGATTTGCTAGAAACTAAAAAGTGTTTATAAGAAATTGAGGAAAACATTTGTCCTATTACATGCCCACTAGGGAAGTAATATATGCCGTTCTTCAGGATTTGAACCTATGACACAGGTTCACGTGGGCCCCATAACTACCACCACACCACAATATAACTTCACATTAGGTAACACATGTGTTTAGGATCCTGCAGCTGTGACTGCAAGCAGTTATTACCTAGAGATAGGGTTGTAAACGACTTGTAACTTTATATGTCTTGTTTTCCAAACACATTCCCAACCATTTATATAGAGATAGGGTGTGTGGTGTTTTCCCTACTTCCTACACTGCAATTTCATCTCTTGCCATCATAAGATGCGAGTAGTATTCCCTGTTGCCCCGGCCCGAGACAACTGTTTTCGTTGTATTTCAGCCTACAACCCTTGAGTTAGATGTGTATATACTTGTTCTGCTCTGGCATCCTGGCATTCAGAACCATCAGGCGAAATTGTGCTTGGTGCGCGTGTATGGTACAAACAGGAGTTTTATTTCTGCCCAGTATGTGTTATATTAAAAAAACAAAAGGATCCTCCACCAATTGCAGTGCCCAACCATTAAACAAATCAATTATAAATTCCAATAGACTATAAGTTGAATGCAAAAATGACTAAGAGAGGTACCTGTACCTGGGGACGACCTACAGTTTTTTCAATTGTATGTGTTCCCTTTCAACAGTGATTTTTCTCTCATATTCTAATTTTTGTAATTATATATACCCCACCAACAATGAACGCCCATGTGAGCTCACTGCTACTCCATTTGTTGGTACAAAAAAAGGAGTACAGAACACATAAGGAGCAATAGTTTTATAGTGAAGCTTCAAGACTGAAATCCGATGATACAGTGATGGTAGTCTTGACATCAAAAATTAAAACAAGATCAGTTGAATTTCTTTCGATAATATTTGTTCATAGAGTTAGCAAGTACTGTGAAGAACTAAAGCATAATTCTATCCGCAAGAATAACCTGAAATGTGTAGCAGTGCCTCAACATGTGAGCTCTACTGAAATCTGATCATGCAGCATGGCTCGAGCAAGATTAGTACGATGCAAATGACACGTAAAAACTTGTGTCGCAACAAAATATAATGCCAGGATCTGAGCATCGTAATGCACTTTGCATGGTCAAGCATGCACACACAACCCAAAGTATCAAACCCATTATATTGGATATCTATTGCAAGTGATTGATAGTTCATGATTTACTACCAAAGTAGCAGCAAACTTTACCACCATTTCAGCTCGGCTGAATTATCCACGCTAGTGATGACTCCTCTTTTAATATGCCATATATTTTTTTATTTTGATAAGTGCTTTCATATTCTGTAGAATCTTAACTCTGTGATTAACAAGATTCTTATACATTGAGCTCATTGTGAAAGTGCCATTTTAATTAAGACGCCACATGAATGTTTCTAAACCCTCATTTTGTTTAATAAAAAGAACGTCTAGCTGTCGTGAGGTGATATGGAAAATAAAAACTCTATAGATATGTCGCTTTGCTACTTACTACTATGGTGTTTAGGTAGGGCATTGCGTCATATATATGGTTGTAGACTAGCACTGAAGGAAGGGATACTAGTTGGATACCTTTATATTGTTGTGATTAAAGAAACTTTCAATGTGTTAAAAAACAGATAAAAATAAATATCGTGACTATAAATACCACACCACCAACAGGAGTTTTTTTACTTGTGTGTCCAATATTCCATTTTCTAAGGGCCACAAGTCCTCAATGAACGTCCAAAGTAGGATTGGGATGTATCAAGAAATTTGGTTTGACCACATCATTGCGACAGTCCAGTAGCATATGCACGGGAAATGTAGGCCAAGTGGGGCCAAACACCACCCATAGCACATCTTGTCATGTAGACACACACTTTCTCAGCATGTTTGTCTTCCTTTGCCTCCGAAGAGTTAATGATGCTCCCTCTATTGGATAAATTAGCTGAGGTTTCAGAGGTCCTCAAACTGATGTCCCAGGATGTGCTCGGCCTTGTGGGGTCGGTAATGACAGTGGTTCACTCAGCAAGATCCAGGATGAGGTGGTCCTGAGCAAGATCACACTTGACAGTAACTTAAAGACATCGGCCTCTCCTGGCAACTGGGTTCCTCTCCATCTCATTCATCAACCGCCTCCCATCACCCAAGCATTGTAGGGCTCATTGTATCATGCATTATGCCCCATTGCACAGTAGATGCCCATGCGTCACAATGTTCTGGGAAAAGCTTTGCCAACATATCTTCAAAAAAAATGATATAGCAAGTTATTTGTTAGAGCTCTTGAAGATGCTCTAATTTATTTGAAATGTATTGGTTTCCTGATGAGTTGTATGCATCACATCCATAACTCAGTTTGTGCAGCGCGTGAGTTGAGTTCAGATGTAAACATACTAAATTCAGTGATAGGCTAAATTCATTATCAATGACAAGTTTTTCAGATGTTGCTTTTTTTTCTTGACATCTAGATCTCCTTTTCCTCATATAATCACTATACAAGAAGCCCATACGAGCCGGTCAGCAATCATCTTAACAGAAAAAAGATATGTACTATAAAAATATATTATAAAATGAAGTAGTTTCATGTTTCCAAGATGAGTTTTTATCTGAGTTTGTCCCAAAATGTGTTGTGCCACAAAGAAATTAAACAGTAGGATACGATCACCAGTTAAATGAATCATGAGTCCTTTTGGCATGTGCTGTGTGATACATAGGCAGATTGGTCCATGAATATGGTTGTAGGCTAGTGTGGCCTTCACAGTGCCCTGTTGTTGAACACATCAGTTCTTGATGGATTCTTCTATATTCTTGGGATAAAAAAAGCATTAAGCTAGATACGGAAACAAAGCTAAATGCCACCAACAACATGAACTTATTGGAGCTTTAGGGGTGCAGTTGAATTGATGTGGTTTGCTTTCTGATTGACTAGCTCTCAAGTGATCGACATCAGAAAATAGACTAGTACTAACCCATTGTTGTAGTGAGAATTGGTTCTTAGAGCTGGTCTGGAAAACTGACTACCAATCCCTAGAAATTGATTTCTTAATGCAAGACCTCCTCTAGAAGTCATTTAATAGAAAATTGAATTATGTGCATGTGTGGTTTGTGGGGATGGAACTCGAAACCTCTATCCTCGATCTCTCCGAGCACTATCACTATTGTTTTGGGTGTCTGCATCCACGGTCTTTCGAAAAATATCAAAACTTTCAATTTCAAATTTTGGGACCCTAAATGATACAGGTACACATCTCTTCATACTCGACAACTGTGATCTAAGTTTGTTCTCATTCGACTTGATATGGAAAATGTATTATTTTTTGCATACACCTACTTTTAGAGGCGGCCCACATTTCTAACCGCCTTTAGAAATGCCTCTATTTTATTTCTAAACGAGATTTCTAAAGGCAGTTGGAAATACCAGCTGCACCTATAATCACATTACTAGTGGTATACCTTCTGTAAATTTGAGACATAGTTTTTCGGTGCATCTAGAAACACCAAATTCCTCTAGAAATCAGCATCTTGAAGCAAGCCACAAACTGGCCCATTTTAAAAGAGAGTTCTTAATTCATCTCTCAAAAAATATTCTCTAAAAATCTTTTAAATAATTACACAAGCTGCAATATATTTTGAATATTTGAACTGCTTCCTGTTCTTTTATTAGTATGTTGTTTATCTTTGGTATGCTGAATGTTAGAGTGTTCTTGTTACATGTCTATCACTTTATTCATCTCAAAAAGCATGTTTCATTACTAGGATTTGGACATGTGCTATACCTTTGTAACAATTGATTCACCTGTATTACTGATTATCTGAAGCCGGACACACTTAATTTTCTACAAAACTTAATGATGATCCAGAATAGTAGTGGTATGTAAATGTTTTGATCATTTTAAACATATATTTACATTTCAAATATTGACCATCATGCAAATTAGGGGTCTCTTTTGGAAATAGTTGGGGAGTATTTTGCGTGTACTTATCATGCCTCCTACATGCAGCAGAGCGTTTGCTGCCGACAGCACTTGGCCATAGCTCGATGGGACATGCCATCTTGCTCCATAAGCTCCATGGGACTGGCCACTCTAGCAGCTGTTCAGCTCCAGAGGTACTCCAGCCTAAGCACGTCGCAATGCAATGGATTCCCATTTTCCTAGGAGTTTGCAGCAAGGTGGCTGAAGCTTTGCCGCCCTACCAAGCATGGATACGGTATAGCCACTACTACAGCAGAAATTTTTAGGGGCAGCTGATGACCGCCCCTAAGCAATAGTGGATACAAATGCATGATATATAGGGATGGTTGGTGAGCCACCCCTATAAATTGGTTTTTTAGGGACAGGTGGCTATTTGTAGGGGCAGCTCTATATTGAGCCGCCCCTACAACTCATTTTCTAGAAATTCATGTATCTAGACAAAAAATGAAAAAATATTGATATGGAAGGCCCCTACCGGCTAGTTGCAAGTCACAGATTTTTCACGTAAAATCTCATGCTACGTGGCTCCCAGGGTTCGAACCTGTTACCCTTGTCCCAGGCATTCCCTCCTCTAACCACTCCACCCAAAACTCACTTATGTGTATTTTATTTAGGTTCACCACATATTATCCTAAATCGAGCATAAATTGATTATTTGAGGCTCTAAATGAATTCAAATGAAAAAGTTGTCAGCTACAAAGTTTTCTAACTTTTTGGGATCTACAACTTCTATTTTTCATGTTTGTCTACCGAAGGTGATTTAAAAAATTTAAATTTCAAATTTTAGAAATTCAAACGTAGTTTTTGTTGACAAGATGATTTCAAATGAAAAGTTGTCAACTACCAAGTTTCATAACTCTTTGGGATCTACAACTTTAATTTGGATAGTTTCTCCATCTAAGACCATTTACAAAAAATAAATTTCAAATTTAAGAAATTCAAACGTAGTTTCATAACTTTCTGAGAACTATAACTTCTGGTCATTTGATTATTTATTCATCCGATATAGTGGTACTAACATTGTTAACATATCCCTATTCATGAAACTATAAAAGAGAGAAGTAAATTTTGTGAACAATGTTACTGCCACTTTGTCAGATGAAGAAATGACCAAAATAAAAGTTGTAGAAAATGATGAGTTCTACAACTTTTATGTTCATGACATTTTCAGCTGAAATCATTTTGTGTTCTAAAGTGACATTTGAAGTTGCCATTTTTTGAAATCAAAATTCAAATAGATAAAACGCAGTCACATGTAAAGATGGAGAAAATAATAGCTATAACAACACAATAAATTGATAGAGAATGATTTTAGAAATTTTTAGGAAAAAATCATGAAATTTAAAGTTAGTATGGGAGAGAATGACAAGTCACACAAGTTTTAGCTACAGACTGACTAAAGGGAGAAATCAGAGTTCATTCAATAATTTCAAAAAAAATTAAATAGTATTTTGAAATAGTAAATGTTGTCAAAAGAAAAAGTTATAAACAATAATTTTTTTAACTTTTTAAGATTTATAACTTTTATTTTGATGATTTCTTTATCCGAAGTCATTTGAAAAAACTCAAATTTTGGTGCCTATTTTTCGTTATTTGGTCTATTTGTAATGATGGCTCAACATATAAATTCAATTTGTAAGAGCAGCTAGATATTGAGCCAGCACCTACAAATCAAGTCAGTTATAGAGGCGGCTCGTAACACCAGTAGCCCCTACAAATTCTATATTGAACAACCCCTAAAAAAAGGGGGCGTTGCTACAAATTATTTTTGTAGTAGTGAGACTGCACTAAAATGTCTATTGTATGGTGAAACAGTAGTAGCCAGTTGCAACTCGTGCACATAAATTATTACACGTCTAGAGTTATTGTGAGGTGACAGAAGGGTGGTAGATGCACAGAACTTGGTAACCTTTATATAGTGATTAAAAAAGTTCATGCCTGTTGCAAAGACATACCAAGATATAGATGGGCACTATAAATACCATACGTACCACCAACAACTATTTCTTCATATTTTTTAGTTTCTCCAACATTCCATTTGCTGAGGGTTACCAAGTTCTGGATCAAAGTGAAAAGTAGGATTGAGATGCATCCGGAAATTGGGTTTGCAGTTACTGAGAGACTCTAGTAGCAGATATGGAGTAAGGGAGCCCAAGCACCAACCATGTCGCACATATCCACCCCCTGGTCGCAGAGGTTGCCCTCATGCTTGCCATCCTGATGTGGTGTCCTATGCATATTGCTCGGATTAGAGAGCTCAGGTTCTGAAGGTCCTGATACACATGTCCTAGCTGACGCTCTCGGCCTGGTGGGGTCTGTCCTGAGCAAGGATACACTGCCAGTAGCATACAGACAAGGATCAGGCTTGGTAAAGCAGGCCATCTCCATCTTGTACTACCGCACAACACCCAAGCACGTAGTTAAAAGCTCATGTAGCCCCTCTAGCTTGCCAGCTTAGCTGCTCGCAGCTTAACCATGGAGAAGGTGCTGCCTGCACACAACCGTTGATGTCATCGTTTGGGTCACTCATGCAATTTAGCATTATTTTGTTTATTTAATTGTAGAAACACCGCACACCCTAATCAGGGGGGGTGACCTTCGTTATATAGCCTAATAGGCTAGGGTTACAACGTACAATTGCCGATAGGCCATCCGCCCAATATGGGCTGTTACAATTACATTCTAACACCCTCCCTCAGTCTAAGCAGGAGTGTCACGAACATAAAGACTGGACCTAAAGTCAGTGAATAACTGTACAGGTAACCCTTTGGTCATAATATCCGCGAACTGACGAGACGAAGGAGCATGGAGCACCCGAACCTGTCCCAAAGCAACCTTCTCACGGACGAAGTGAATATCTATCTCAATATGCTTCGTGCGACGATGATGAACTAGATTGGCGGTCATGTAGACAGCACTAACATTATCGCAGAAGACGATCGTCGCCGAAGAGATGGGTGCGTGGAGCTCCTCCTGAAGTAACTGACGAAGCCAACAAGTCTCAGCCACAGCGTGCGCAACAGCACGATACTCAGCCTCCGCACTCGAACGAGAGACTGTAGTCTGTCGTTTGGAGGACCAAGAGACTAAGTTGTCGCCGAGGAAGACACAGTACCCTGAAGTGGAGCGCCGAGAGTCGGGACAGCCAGCCCAATCAGCATCGGAGTAGGCAGTCAAGCTGGTAAGACTACCTGTGCCGATGTGAAGCCCAGTGGAGAGAGTGCCTTTGACATACCGCAGAACACGCTTGAGCATCGCAAGATGAGGCTCTCGCGGGTCGTGCATGAAGAGGCAAACCTGCTGAACTGCATAGGCAAGGTCCGGACGAGTCAGCGTGAGATACTGTAGAGCACTTGCGAGGCTGCGGTACTGAGTGACATCCGCCACCGGAGCGCCGTCCGTAGCGGAAAGCTTGGCCTGAGTGTCAACAGGAGTCGCCGTAGAGTGACACTCAGCCATGCCGGCGCGCTGAAGCAGGTCCACAGCGTACTGGCGCTGAGACAGGAAGAGGCCATCTACAGAACGCGTGACAAAGATCCCGAGGAAGTGATGGAGATCCCCAAGATCTGTCATGGCGAACTCGGAGTGAAGAAGCTCGGTGAGGCGTCGAAGAAGCGAGGTCGACAAAGCTGTCAAGACGATGTCGTCGACGTAGAGGAGCAAATAGGCAACATCAGCCCCCACTTTGTAAACAAAGAGGGACATGTCGGAGGTCGAAGCTGTGAAGCCACACCGCCGGATGAAGCCGGAGAACCGCTGGTGCCACGCCCTGGGCGCCTGCTTGAGTCCGTACAAGGACTTTTGCAGGAGACAGACGTGGTCGGGAGCCGCCGAGTCGACGAAGCCAGGCGGCTGCTGAACGTAGACCGTCTCGTTTAGATGGCTGTGAAGAAAGGTGTTCTTCACATCCAACTGATGTATCGGCCAGGAATGAGAGGCGGCGATGCTGAGGACGACCCTGATGGTGGCCGGCTTGACAACCGGACTGAACGTCTCGTCATAGTAGATGTCGTACTGCTATGAGAACCCACGAACCACCCATCTGGCTTTGTGACAAGCCAGAGAGCCGTCAGCACGATACTTGTGCTTGAAGACCCACTTGCCACTGATGACATTGGCACAAGGAGGTCGAGGTACGAGACGCCAGGTGCCGTTGTCCATGAGCGTCTTGTATTCTTCAGTCATAGCCGCGCGCCAATTGGGATCGGCGAGCGCGGCGCGGGAGGTACCTGGCAACGGAGAAGCCAGGCTGGAGTGCGACGCGGTGAAGCCATAGCGTTCCATAGGCGGCGGCAGGGAGCCTGTCTGGGAGTGAGTGGCCCGAGTAGACGGCTGGGGTGCAACGATCGGCAGCACCACCTCCTGTGGGTCTGGGACCGCAGTTGAGGCCGGCAACACCACCGCCTGTGGGGTTGCAGCCGTGGGTACTGCCGCGGCCATCCTGGGCCGTCGGCTGTACTGAAGACCAAAGCGGCTCCCCGCGACAGGAGCTGCTGGTGGGGGAGCAGCGACCTGCCGAGGAGCAACAGTGACAGGGGCTGCTGGTTGGGAAGCAGCGACCTGCCGAGGAGCATCCGACCGAGGAACCTGAGGCATCTGATGAGCAGCACCATGCCATAGAATGGCCGGATCGAGGCCAACAGGATCACCGGCGTCATCCTCGAGAGTCCGCGTTCGCTCAACAGCCGAGGTGGAAGGAGCTGGTGCGGGAAGTATGTCCTGTAACAAAAAATCAAGTGAATCCGGTTGGGGCTTGGAGGCCGCAAACGGAAAGTGAGTCTCATCAAAAATGACATGCCGCGAGATGATGATCTTGCGGGTGGAGAGGTCAAGACACCGGTAGCCCTTCTGGGAAGGAGGGTAACCGAGGAAGACACATGCCGTGGAGCGAGGGGATAGTTTGTGGTGAGTCGTGGCACTAAAGTTGGGATAGCAGAGGCAGCCAAAAACACGTAGGATGGAGTAGTCTGGCATTTTGTGGTGAAGAAGATGGTATGGTATACCGTTCGTGATGGACGCAGACGGCCGCCGATTCGTGAGGAACACGGCGGTCGAAAGAGCTTCGACCCAATAGGACGAAGGCATGGCGGCATGAATCAGAAGCGTGCGAACACCATTGTTCAGGGTGCGAAGCATGCGTTCAGCCTTGCCATTCTGAGCTGATGTGTAGGGGCAGGAGGTCCGGAGAAGAATGCCTCGGGCAGCCAAGAAGCCATCGGTGGCATGACTCAGGAACTCGGTGCCATTGTCAGGCTGAAAACAGCGAACAGAAGAACTGAACTGTGTATGAGCATAGGCAACAAAGCGAACAATATGATCGTGAACTTCGGATTTATGACGAAGAGGAAACGTCTAGCAGTAATGTGTATAATCATCAACTAACACAAGATAGAATTTATAACCAGAAATACTCGAAACTGGAGAGGTCCAAACATCACAATGAACAAGTTCAAAGGGTACTGATGTTCTAGAAACCGAACTAGCAAACGGCAGCCTAACATGTTTACCGAGCTGGCAAGCATGACAAATACGATGAGCTGCTTTGTTACACGGAATAGCTGATAATTTATTAAGGGTAGCGACGACTACAGGTGTAGGATGACCAAGACGGGAGTGCCACAGCTCCGGGGAGACGACAACAACATGACAGCGCGGTGGTAGGCGATGTGGGATGGTATAGAGGTCCCCGTTACTATTGCACCGAAGGAGGACCGTCCTGGTCTTGAGATCCTTAACAGAAAAACCAGAGGCGTCAAACTCAATAGAACAGTTATTGTCACGAGTAAGCTGTCGAACGGATAACAGGTTACGAGTAAGATGGGGAGCGACAAGAATATTATTAAGATGAAAAGAATGATCAGCTATTTGTAAAGAAGAAGTGCCACGACTAAGAACAGGAATAGATTGTCTGTTGCCAACCGTAATAGAGGACGATGGCGTCGGGAGACGGGAAAGGAGTATACCGTCATTGGAGGTCATGTGAGCTGTCGCTCCGCTGTCCATGACTCAAGGATTGGCCCCTTGAAGCGCCAGCTGGTTGAGGGCGGCGATCAGGCTGGTCTGATCCCAGGACCGTACGCAGGCGGTGCAGAGTACTGGGGCGGCGCGAACGCAGTATGAGCCTGATGCGGAGGTGGAGGCGGTGGGGGAGGTGCTGATGGCGCCCCCACTGCTGCTGCTGGTGCTGCGGTGCCCACTGGCCGGCCCAAGGAGGGTAGCAGAACCAAGGGCCGGCCGGTGGAGGAGCTTGGCGCCCACCGGAGGGGCCCTGTTGGGCGCCACGCTACTGCTGGTTTTGCTGATTGCGGCCTCCACCATTGTTGCCGTTACCACCGCGGCCACCTTTGCCCTTACCCCCCTTGCCCTTGCCATTGCCACCACCACCGCGATTGGGGGCCGAAGAGGCGGTAGACTGGCAGGAAGGGGAGGTACATGACGGGTTGGTGAATGCAGCGAGTGCTGACGCCGAAGCTTCCTTGCCCTCGTTGCGAAGGCGAAGTTCCTTGACGCGAAGCATGTTGGTGGCAGCCTTGAAGTCGGGGAGCGGCGACGTGTTGGCGATGATGTCGGCAGTGTTGGCGAAGCGAGGGTTGATGCCGCGCAGAAGGTTGAGCACAAGCTGCGAGGGGGAGATGGTGTGACCGACCTCCCTCATAGCGTCGGCAGTTTGCTTCATCTGCTACGCGTAGGCATCGACAGAGAGATCACCTTGGGTCATGCTGTGGAACTCCTGCCCAAGGATGATCGCCCGAGGCTCCTTGTTCGCCTGGAATAGAGCTTCGATGGAGATATACAAAGCGCGTGCATCTTGATCGGCCTCCATGGCGAGGTCGAGGACGGTGTCGTCGCATGAGTTGTACATCCACCCGCGAATGCAGGCGTCGGCCTGGGACCATGTAGGGTCAGCCGGACGAGCAGCCTCCGTGCCGTCGATGTGTCCGAGCAGTCCGTACTTCCCGCAAACAGCGGTGAAGAAGGCCTTCCACTTGGAGTAATTGGGACGCTCGAGACAGAGGACGATCGGGACGTGCTGCTTGATGTTGACAGCAGCGTAGGCAGCGTAGAAGGCGGGTGCAAGGCCGTCCACCATTGCTCCAGACGTGGCGGAGCCGAGGGAGCCGGTAGTGGAGGACGACTGCGTCGACTGCGTCATGATGAATCAGGGACGGGCGGCCTGGGCAGCACGAGTGAATCCGTGCGGCAGTGGCGGCGGCGTCCGGAGGGGGCGACCTGTGCTGGACGAGAAGGCAGCAGAGGAGGCGGCGGGTCGCGCGGCGGCTTGACTGGGCGGCGGCGCGAGCGGGTGCGTATGCGCGGCGGCCTGGGAAGCACGGCGGGCGAGCGAAGTCGCGAACGCGGGTGAGCACGCGGGTGAGCGCGAATCGCGAGCAGCGGCGCAGGCGAACTCGCGACAGCGCGTGGTGCGCGGGCGAGCAGACTCGCGACGACGCGTGGTGCGGTGGCGCACGATCTCGCTGTGAGATCGCACGGGCAGCGGAAGGAAAGAAAAAAAAGGGATCGTGATTAGCTTGATACCATGTAGAAACACCGCACACCCTAATCAGGGGGGGTGACCTTCATTATATAGCCTAATAGGCTAGGGTTACAATGTACATGGGCCGATAGGCCATCCGCCCAATATGGGCTGTTACAATTACATTCTAACATTAATGCATAATAGAGAAAACAAAAGGAAGGACATGATGTTGGCTTCTTATTTTTGGAGCAGAACATATATATATAGAAACATTGTATATATTATAAGATATCAGACAGGCAACAAACCATCCTACTGAATAAGAAGCAAGCTACAATGCTATGTTGTATCGGTACTACCTTGCTCTACTATTACCATGCTCTATTGGAGGGTTAGCAAACATCTGGAAGCTTTGCAACCCTGAGGCGTCAGCACCCAATTTGGTACAGACATGGACCACCACCACGGCTCACCACCACGGCAGCGCTGTCTGCAGAAGCATGCCGCAGAGCGTACAACCCTGTGCTTTCCAGCGCTCGCAGGCTCCCGCAGTCCCACACTTTCCCTTGGGGTCAGAAATCACTCAAAATAATCTGAAACCACTGTCACCCTCCTGCCCTAGTGTAGACTGCTGCGACTTACCAGCCTAGACAGTGCAGGGCATCTATTTGGGCACATTGAAGGCACAGATTTTATTTCAATAATTAGAATAATCAATATTAATATACTTCAAGAAGAGTTGGGTGAACTAAGATGCAGTATTGCAGAAATGCAGCAGCCCGGCAAAACTCAGTTTGTATTGTTCTGCACTCTAGCACCCAGTAGAAGGGAAAATATATTGCATAAAACAATCTAGAAACATTTTGTTATCCATGCCGAAGCCTAATCTATACATGACTAGTATTCATCTCAATATGATAGCAAGTAGTGATAAGCAATAATTATGAAGTTATCCTGCTAAAAGCAGTTAGCTTAACAATTCAGTGCTTCGTCTTATGTTCTAGCAGATTTATATTCAGGAGGCTCCTATCACGCAGTTTGCAATGATGCAGTAACATGGGAAAGAAAAGGTTAAAGCAACATTGAGCAGAACAGCTCTTTACTGCTTGATCAAAAACCTCACCACTGCCAGTTTTTTTTGGACCAGCACTCGAACCCACGAGCTCAGTGTCCATTTTGCAAGTGTCCATATATGACACTCGAACCAATAAGGCACAAGTGTCCATTTGCAATATTCGTCCTTCCTACTTTGTGTTCATGGTCGACTTTGCATCTGAGGTCATTTGCAAAATCTGAATTTTAAAACTTTAGAACTATACAAATTTAAGACCCTAAATGATTTCTAATGAAAAAGTTGTCAACTACAAAGTTGTAGATCACAGCAAGATTTGCAATTTTGCTTTCGATCATTTTTTCATCAGCGGTTGCTTGTATAATTTGAAAAAAAATTAATTTTAAAATATAATAACTTCAAACAAAATTCTGGGACTGTAAACAATTTGAAATGAAAAAGTCATTACTGTTTTATCTGACTTTATTTGAAAAAAGTTATGAATTTATTGTGCTGCAGTATAAATCATCACCTCCGATTCATATTATGAACCATCAGTAAAATGATTTTCAGCATGGTTGGTACCACAAACCGGCGGTAAAAATGGGTTGACGATCATAACAGGTTGGTAACACAAACCGGAAGTAATGATAGGTCACTAGATCATGTTACAAGCCAGCGGTGATAATCGCCTAAATTTTCACCAACGGTTCATAACACGAACCGGCAGTGAAAATTGTTTCACCAATGGTTCATAATATGAACCGGCGGTAATGAGTATCACCACCAGTTTTTAGCAAACTGGCGGTGAAAGTGGCGATGGTGAATACCTGTTCTGTAGTAGTGGTTTCGCTATTGCCACGACACCACACTATAACTTCATATTAATTGTGGAATGAAGTACTAAATTTTAATAATATCTCATTCAACATTTCGTGACTTAAACAATCTCAAACGATAATAGTTTCCACTATAAGTATTAATGGTAAAACAACACAACTTGGAGGATGGACAGAAACCAAGCCACTGTAAATGATGAAATACATATATAGAGACAACCTACCACATAACACAGTCCAAGTCAAAGAAACTGTATAGGCCTAAATGGCCAGTGCTACTCATATCCGTTCCCCAGCCAAGGTTCCATTAAAGCTCGATTTGGGAGGCTCTGGCACGACCTGAGAGCCACGAGCTTGATCCAGCTCGTGGTACAAGCTCAATTTGATGTTGTCTTACGCACAGTTTGTTCTAAGGGACAGCTGAGAATGAATCTGGTGAAGCAAGTGGGCTCAGTTTACCACAGTAGGCTCAATTTCTGGTGTCGTCGGTGAACCAGAACTTGTCTATGGCAACCCTAGTACCTTCAGAGGCTGTCATGGAGATCGATAGGGCAGCAGGGAGCAACACATCCTGGGAGATAGGAAGACCCAATGTTTGACAACTATCGATATAGCTAGCAGCAGTGCAGTGATCTGCTCAATCTTGACGGCTGTATTCTGCTTGTAAGCACTGATCACAAGGTACAGTGTTGGGATAGTTTTACACAAAAGATCAGTGCTGCCGTTAGGTTTAGGTGTTGGGATAGTTTCTCTAGTTATGTACAAACAGTGCTTTGTTGAGACATCGAGTGCTAATGAGGTGATCTAAGGAGCAGTTTGTTTACATATTATTTACCAAGACCATAGCAAAGCATCACTTGCACTACCATATACATGTTAGAAACTCCTATGTGCTGTAATTAGATAAGCATGTTTGTTTTCATTTGTTCTTGCATGCGCACAGATGCCGGGCTGTGCCAATCGTGCGCGAAGTAGTGTAGTTACCTGCATGCCGCCATGGCCGGGCGATGCCAGTGCGTGGGGATGGACACGCACATCTCTCGGATCGTGCACGCCATGAGCGGCATGCTCTGCTCTCAGTTTCCAATAAATGAGAAATACACGCATCAGAAAACGCTGCTGTTTTGCAGCACAAATTCGAGTCCAAGTGTTCGCGTTGTGTTCCACGAACTCTCCCCGTCGCTCGCTAGCTCGCCACCGGCGCTCTGCCGATCTCGCCGTCGGCGCTTGCCATGTGCCGCGACTGACAAGTGGCAGCAGAGCTAGCTTTCGAAGGGCCTCACCGTTGACATGGCATCTCCAGTGCGCGGCCGCTCACCGTCCAAGAAGAAGCACGACGGCACCAGCGTCTCCGGTGAAAAGTCACCAGTGCACCCTCGCCCACCGTCTCCTTCTCCGGCTCGGCGCTCACACACCCGCGACGCACGCCGTCCGCAGGAACGCGTCATCGAGCGCATCATCTGTGAGGGAGGCTCCAACAACTGGCCCCAGCTCACCAAGACGAACTACAACGATTGGTCGCTGCGGATGAAGCTCAAACTCCAGGCTCGTCATCTCTGGGACGCCGTGGAGTTCGACGACGACCGGAATGCGCTGGACGGCATCTGCAACACGGTGCCGGAAGGCATGATTCTGGTGCTCGCCACAAAGGCAACCGCCAAGGAAGCCTGGGAGGCGATCCGCACCATCCACATCGGCGACAATCGGGTGCGGAAGGCCACGGTGCAAAACCTCCACACCGAGTATGAGGCGCTTCACCTCTAGGAAGGCGAGGCCATTGAAGACTTCGCGCTGCGCCTCACCGGCATCGCGCAGCACCTGGCCACCCTCGGTGATCCAGTGGCCAAAGAGAAAGTTGTCACCAAGTATCTTCGCGTTGTCCGCCCACGGTACAAACAGCTCGTGATCTCCATCGGAACCTTGCTCGATATCTCGCAGCTCTCAATCGAGGAGGTCACCGGGAGGCTAAAAGCTGCCGACGATGTCGAGCCCGACCTGGCACAGACCGCGGGCGGCAAACTGCTGCTCACGGAGGAGCAGTGGGTGGAGAGATACAAGAAGAAGTCCAACGAGTCTGGGCGTAGTGGCTCAGGCTCCGGTGGACGAGGAAAGGGTCGCGGCCGTGGCCGAGGACGCGGCTCTGGCGACTCTAGAGGGGGCTCCAGCTCGACGTGCCCGCCACCGGACAACCCATGTCCGCACTGTGGCAAGAAAGGGCATTGGGCCCGTGACTGCCGCAGTAAGAAGGAGGAGGAGTCGGCCCAAGAGGCCCATGTGTCCCAGGAGGAAGAGGCCACACTCATGATGGCCATCACGCAAGCCCACGAGGAGGATCCACTTCACCTCTAAGCGCTGTCGATCCCCTCGCCTTCGCCGCTGCCGCACGGAGAACTCCACCTCACCGAGCACAAGGTCCTCATCGCGCTCGGCTCCCCTGGCGACAAGGATCCGAGCCGATGGATCCTCGACACGGGCGCCACCAATCACATGACCGGCGCCCGCTCTGCCTTCGCCACGCTCAACTCCAGCGTCACCAGCTCGGTGAAGTTTGGCAATGGCTCTACCGCCTGCATTGAGGGCAGCGGCACCGTGCTCCTCTCCTGCAAGAACGGGGAGCACCGGTCACTACCGCACATCTACTACCTGCCACGACTGACGGCGAACATCATCTCCGTCGGGCAGCTTGACGAGGGCGGCTACGAGGTGTTGGTAAAGCACTGCGTGATGTCCGTCCGAGACGAAGAGATGCGCCTACTCGCCAGGATCCCATGTAGCCCGGGGCGCCTGTACGTGCTCGACGCCACCATCGCACGGCTGATGTGCTTGGCAGCGCGGGGCAGCGACAACGCTTGGATCTGGCATGCCAGATTCAGGCACGTGAACTTCACCTCCCTACGCAAGATGGCGCGCAAGGAACTCGTACGTAGGCTTCCTCTCCTCAATCAGGTGGAGTAGCTCTGCGACGCTCTGCCTGGCAGGGAAGCAGAAGCGCTCACCTTTCCCTCAGAAGGCCTAGGGGCGCTCCATGGCGGTGCTTCAACTCCTCCATGGCGACCTATGTGGGCCGATATCGCCGCCGACACCAAGTGGTAACCGCTATTTCCTGCTCCTCGTCGATGATTTCTCCCGGTACATGTGGATTGCTTTGCTGCCCTCCAAAGATGGAGCAGCTGCAGCAATCAAACGGATCCAAGCTGCAGCTGAGAGGAAGACAAGGAAGAAGGTGCTCGCGCTCCGTACCGATCGGGGTGGCGAGTTCACGGCGGCAGATTTCTCCGACTACTGCGCCCAGCTCGGACTGCGTCGCGAGCTCACGGCACCAAACACACCACATCAGAATGGTGTCGTTGAGTGCCACAACCAGTCTGTCGTTGGGACAGCGCGGTGCATGCTCAAGGCGAAAGGTCTCTCTGGCGTGTTCTGGGGCGAGGCGGTGACCAAGGCCGTCTACCTGCTGAATCGCTGCTCCTCAAAGAGGATCTATGGGAAGACGCCCTATGAGCTCTGGACGGGGCGTGCACCAGCTGTTCAACGCCTCCGCACGTTGCATCGAACACGTCAAGGTTACCACGCCAAATGCCAAGAAACTTGATGATCGCAGCAGGCGGATGATCTTTGTCGGCTACGAGCGTTGGAGCAAGGCCTATCGCGTCTACGACCCCTCCTCCCGGCGTGTCCATGTGAGCCGTGATACTGTGTTCAACGAAAGCTCACAGTGGGCGTGGCCGGCTGACCATGATAGTGGCGATGCCAATTTCGCCATTGACGAGCCAACGGTGGAGGTGCCCACCGTGATCACCAGCACAAGCACAACCATGGCCAGCACTCCGTCCATCGACACGGTGTCGGGACCTGCTTCTCCGGTGCCCCCAGGCTCGTCCACACCGTCGTCCGCGCCATCACACACACCGGCTGCTGTAACAGCCGGTGATGCGCCAAGCAACATCGAGTTCGCCACTCCGTCCGGGCACGGCTTCAGCGAGCAGCTGGACGCCGACCACGACGACGAGGCTCCGCTGCGGTTCCGGCGCATCGACAACATCCTCGGTCAATCCACTCCACCCGGTTTCGTCGATCGGAACCTAGAGGAGCACCTCCTGCTGGCAAGCGACGCCGAACCTGCAACCTACGACGAGGCCCTGCGTCATGAGCATTGGCGCCACGCGATGCTGGATGAGATGACCGCCATTGAGGCCAGCGGAACTTGGCGGCTAGTTGATGCTCCCCCATGTGTGAAGCCGATTGGGCTGAAGTGGGTCTTCAAGACCAAGAAGGATGCCACGGGCGTGATCACCAAGTACAAGGCGCGGCTCGTCGCAAAGGGATACATCCAGCAGGAAGGCGTCGACTTTGATGAAGTCTTCGCGCCGGTGGCCAGACTTGAATCTGTGCGGTCGCTCCTTGCCCACGCAGCCTCGCAAAGCTGGGCAGTGCACCACATGGATGTCAAGTCCGCGTTCCTCAATGGCGTCCTCCAAGAGCAAGTCTACGTCGAGCAGCCACCCAGTTTCATCCTCCGCGGACCATGAGAACAAGGTGCTGCACCTGGTGAAGGCACTGTACAGTCTGCGCCAAGCACCTCGCGCCTGGTATGGCAAGCTCGACTCCTCCCTGATCGATCTTGGCTTCAAGCGGAGCACCTCCGAGCATGCTGTCTACCTGCGTGGTGCTGGCGCGCGCCGGCTGGTGGTTGGAGTCTACGTGGACGATCTGGTCATCACCAGCGGCAATGACAACGACATCACTGTGTTCAAGGTGGAGATGAAGGCAAACTTCAAAATCAGTGATCTCGGCCTACTACATTACTACCTGGGATTGGAGGTAACCCAGAACAAGGCCGGGATCACCATTTGACAGAAGGCGTATGCCACCAAGATTCTGGAGTCTGTGGGGTTGGCCGGCTGCAGTCCCAGTGTCACACCCATGGAGCCTCGACTGAAGCTTAGCAAGTAAAGTTCAGCACCTGCAGTGGATCAGACTAGGTACCGTAGCATCGTTAGGTTGCTCAGGTACCTGGTGAACTCCAGACCCGACCTCGCATACTCAGTTGGGTACATAAGCCGCTTCATGGAAGCACCCACCACAGAGCACTTGGCCGCTGTCAAAAGAGTGCTCCGTTATGTGGCAGGCACACTTCAGTTTGGTTGTTGCTACCAGAGGAATCAGAAGGCTCAACTCACTGGCTACAGCGATAGTGACTTGGCCAGCGACGTCGACACACGCAAGAGCACAACCGGATCGGAGTGGTATACTTCCTCGGCAACGATGTGATCACCTGGCAATCACAGAAGCAGCGTGTCGTGGCTCTGTCTTCATGCGAGGCGGAGTACATAGATGCAGCCACCGCATCCTGCCAAGGTGTTTGGCTTGCTCATCTCTTGGCTGAACTGAAGGGAGAGGAAGCCAGCGCCATCACTCTGAACATCGACAATGAATCCGCCATCGCGCTCAGCCGGAATCCAGTCTTCCACGACCGAAGTAAGCACATAGATGTGAGATATATATCACTATATCCGTGAATGTGTCGAGGAGAACAGGGTCCATCTTCAGTCCATCGGGACATTGGAGCAGCTGGTGGACATCTGCACCAAGGCGTTGGGACGGGAACGGTTCTGTGAGCTGCGTTCCAAGCTTGGTGTTGTTCAAATTCAGTAGGCACACTAGGAGTTGGAGGAGATTTGTTAGATACTCCTATGTGCTGTAATTAGATAAGCATGTTTGTTTTCATTTGTTCTTGCATGCACACAGATGCCGGGCTGTGGCAATCGTGCGCGAAGTAGTGTAGTTACCTGCATGCCGCCATGGCTGGGCGACGCCAGTGCGTGGGGATGGACACGCACATCTCTCGGATCGTGCGCGCCATGAGAGGCATGCTCTGCTCTCAGTTTCCAATAAATGAGAAATACACGCATCAGAAAACGCTGCCGTTTTGCAGCACAAATTTGAGTCCAAGTGTTCGCATTGTGTTCCACGAACTCTCCCCGTCGCTCGCTTGCTCGCCGCCGGCGCTCTGCCGATCTCGCCGTCAGCGCTTGCCAAGTGTCGTGCTGACAATACAAATGCCTTCAATGAATCCTATTTAAGAAAACTGATGAAGCAAACTTACTAAAGCTGGCATTGATAATAAAGTATATCACCACCATGATGATCTAATAAGTCCATCGAGACCGATAGTGGGGTATTTATAGAAGTGGCACACTTAAGTGGCCCACCTCTAAAATCCATTTTTATAGCTGGTCAGAAAAAATCTCTTTTCTTCTGATATGATCATTTACACAGGTTTCCTTTCCAAGAAAAAAGATAATTTACAGAGATGGTCAGAATATAAGTGCCACCTCTGAAAACCGAAGTTGTTACCTCCTAAAATCAATTTTGTGCAACTGAGCACTTGGATCTATTTATTACATAATGAGATGGGATGTATTTTGATCCTTTTATATATGGGAAAACTCCACATCTTGACCAACATCAAACCTATCTCCAAACTTTATGCAAAGCTGACTTGACCTAATCTAATCTAATCTAATCTAATCTAATCTAATCACAAATGTTACAAACCCACTATGTCCAATGTGAACATTAGCTCCCGGCCCTATGTAACCGACCGGTCAACCTGAAATATGAAGCAAAATGCAACATTTTTAAATTTTAAACTATTATCTTGCGTCATTTCCTAGAACTCCGATAATTGACAGATTTCATAAACTCTATTGGTCTTGGAAGAAAAAATCATGGGTCACACACTCAATATCTTATTGATGTAAGCTCACCTAATTATTATGGGGCCAGATAAAGATGGTAGCATTGCATAAATGTCATAGCTCGATCTCATTAATACTATAGGGTCCCTTCCGTGTGCCATCAACCTAAGCTGTAAAGGACACTGTTTACAACAAAATTGATTGACCTGTGGGTAAAGGCATACTCCCTCCATACTAGAAATACATGACGTTTAAGACATGATTGTGCTTACCAAGGAGTCATTAATTAGGGGGTAATCTTCTGGTTTTGCCCTCATTAAATAGAGGCGCGGGTGTACCCAGACATGAAACATTCTTTGTTCTAATGGTTATCGGGGCTGGTGTCAAGACGCTCGCGGGCGAGGGCCGGGGTTTGATTCCTGTGGCCTACGGCTTTTTTTACTTGGCCGTGATTTTTTGTATGGCGCAGGTTTCGCTGCTGGCGCGTGCGGCACTCTGGAAGGAGGCTGCGTGGATCGAGGCGGAAGACAGAAGGACAGGGGCAGCGCAGTCCATCTGAAGTCTTATAAGCCTACAGCGTCATTCTTTGCGAAACTAGGCAGAACGTCCAAAACGTCACTTAATCCAGGTACGGAGGGAGTATACATATTTGATACCAGCATATACATATAAGAACAGTGGGTAAAGGCATTCCTATAATATGCTAAACCAGAGCTTACTGAATTGTATGTGAGAGAAGGAGAATGATATTCCAACACCATCATGCTGCAGGTATTCCTCACAGCGAGCCAGTAGCTTTAGAAGTGAAATATTTCTATATGTTGGACCGGCTACCGATTGTGTAGGATTGAGATGCATCAGAATTAATGTTCATCTGCTGGAGCCTCTGGCCATGGAAGGATTGGGAACAGATAGATGCCTTGCAGTTTGATTGTTGCTGTTGACTTTGCTCATGTGTTACCGGAATAGTAGCGAGGCCAGGGCTTCTTCTTGCTTAATTCATCAACTGAACCTTTGCCATTATGCATTCTTTTCCTAGTTGTGCTTTGATGTCATGACCAGGCACACATCCATACTCTCAGCTTTGTCAGATTATAACAATTGTTGTATAAGATGATTCTGTAAAAACTAGAAAGACCGAGTGCCTCTGGCCTCTCAAGTTGTAAAGCCTTTTTAAATATTCTTCTTTATACCCATGCGTATTTTCAACAAAAAAGTAAGTGGACGTACTATATCCGTTGAAACGTTTCCTAGTTCAGTAAAGCTACTAAGGGAAATTCAACATGACTTATTTACATCAACATATCAGGGCTATACACAACCCAGGAGATGGTTCGCTATTCCTAATATGCTTGTGTACAAGCTGATACAAAGATTAATGGTCACAACCATTTTCAAGGAGTACCAGCCAGTGTGTGTTGTAGTGGTTATCTCAGAAACAGACACGTTCTGGTTTACACAGCATGTCTGTGCGTAACATGAGCTGTGTCAATATAGGCGAATGCTTTTTGACCCCCTTCAAGAAATTAATAATAATAGTCTAATAGATATTAAATATAACAAAAAATGGTCCCTAATTAATGTACTAAATTTGCTACAACCTAACTAATAATTAGCGGTATATCTTGGAGGGTTGTCTAAAAAGCCCAAAATCAGCTAGATCAGGTTTCTGATCAATAAGTATTGAGAAAATTTGCATGACAACTGATCATGAATTAGCTCTATAAAGCTGACAAAATAGTATTTTTTTATTTCTCAGAGGCTGTTAGTTCATACATCAAGAAATAACTGCCTCTTACTGAATCTCATCTTCCTGCCACCAACCTGCCCGTGTCTGTGCCCCCATGATCCTTGCTAGCTGTTGACATCCCAAACCCTCGCATCTCGATCTTTGGCAAAAAGAATCCCATGCGTGAGTTTCTTATATACTGGCTCTCCTGGTTGCACCCATTTCCCTAATTTATTATATTTCTGAACAAAGAAAACTTGCAGCTCTTGAGAACTGATAACGAGCAGCCAAGCACACATTGCAATTGCCATTCCACTCGAAGGACTTTCAGCATTCTAACTTGCTACAACACCGAGTTTGAATTAGCATCCTATCACTGTGTATATGGACCACACACCATTTAGTGGCTCCTACCACACTCGATGCATTTTTCACAAAATTACTTCAAACACGCACAGTGCACTTCTCGATGCCTTCCAATCATATGCTGTAACATACTGAGTCGTGGAATAGGGGCTAACATGTTTGTGAAGATGGATGATTGACTGTCTCGAACTAAATGCCAACTCACAATGTGTGGTTTTTACACCCCAGGCATACTAACTTGTAGCCTTGGAAAGTGAATGTTGTTGAACTTTCTATTACCCGTAGAATGCTCGGACATATATATTCTCTGACTGCCGGAGTCATTTAGAAGTGGCACTTCATGTCTTTTATAAAATAGATGGTAGGTATTTCAGTTTTTCATTGCATGCCTTGATTTAGTAACTTGACAATATATAAGAATACTATTGGACTCCAAAATTCATGCATGCATGTGCTCTAGCACTGTAACGTCTGATTTTAATTTTTTCGCATCTTACAATTCATTTGTCAAAATGTAAATTTGGGAAACAAACCGTAAGTTGCATACAAACTGGAAAAATCTACTATGACCCTTGCGTCTCTGTCAATAGACCTCCCATCGTCCCCTCCATGCAGACCTCCTACTGGAAATGCTCGCCAGTGCAAATTCTCCGCTCTCTAGGTGTTGCCCGCAGTCAATTGTGTGGTTATCATACTACATAGATGTAGCGAATTCAGTCTTCCACGTTGGGACTGAGTCTGCTCTTATTGACTACTGGGCCTGCATACTCATTTCAACTGTAAGTCAATTTGCTATCTATCCATCTGCGGTTATCCCCTATTTTCTGTCAATGGCCTAAAACTAGATGCCCGAGATTAATTAGAACAAATTGACAACAAAATCATCTTAGACTGACCGCTAAGTGCCATGTTGTCAATAACATTAACTGCCACTTACAGATATTGATGAAAGCGAGGAGCATAAGAACAAGGGAACTTAAAAATGTTATATATGGTAATACTTTCTATAGATCTGGGGAATTGATTTTTTTAGATTTTATAAATTGATAAACAGAATATCCAAGAAAATAAAATAAAACTATTCCCAAGACCTCTAATCATGGCAGGAGCAGGCATGTTGCCTTATCAAATTGCTTCACGAAAGGAAAAGAAATTTCTGATTGGCTGAATCCATTCGCTACCAAACCAGGTAAAATTCATAACGGTTTGAATTATTACTGTGTCGGCTCGTACAGTACCGTCAGGAAAAACTGCTATCCTGTCGGGCCGAATCAGAAATGATATTGGTGGCTTCCCGACAGGAGCTAATTTCATGACGTTCATGGCCCTCAGGAAAACCTCCAGTCTGGTAGTGATTAATCTCAGGAAAGAGAAAATGAAAATTGGTCGGCCTTCCCTTCCCTTCAGTTCCCTTTCATTGATATAATATTAGAAAAGAAAATTTTAGCGTGTTCATCTTGTATGTAATATAACGTGAAGATATTTTGGTGATCTAAACAAATACAGTTGTAATAATTGTCTATGCATCCGGACGTTTGCTATACCTTTGTAACAATTGTGACCTCATGCATCTTTGCTTGCAATATTGTCTGAAGCTGGAAATACTGGAATATCTTAATGTAACCATGATAAAAAACATAAGCGTTGTATGTTAATGTTTTGAGCATTTTGAAAAAAAAACACTAGGCATGTTTCTGAAATAAAACGAGGGGGCTATGAATTTGTAAATCCATAATAGGCATGTTTCTGGAAATAAAACGAGGTGTGCTATGAATGTATAAATCCTCATTCGGACAAAGCCTCATGCACCGATCATCAGCTTCGGTCTGGCCACAGTGGCACTGCTGCATGATCGGGCATTAGCACCGGTCGGAAAGGGCCTGTTGCCCCGGTTCCCGAGCCGGTGCTGCCCTTCCGGGACTAAAGGCCCACCCTTTAGTCCCTGTTCGGGCAACCGGGGCTAAAGCCCCCTCCTTTAAAACCGGTGTTAAAGGGTCCTGCCAGGGCTGCCACGTTGCAGGACCCTTTAACACCGGTTGGTAAGGGTTTCTTTTTCTTTTTTTGGTTCACTTCTTCAGTTCTGTTTATTGTTTATATATAATATATAATAATAGGTTTTTCAATACATGTTTTTCTGATACAATAATATATTTATATTACACGCATATTAAGCCTATATAAATGAAAATTATAGGCTTAGCTTAATAATTAAGCTTTGCCTATAATAAAATGAATAGACCACGTCAAAAATTAAATAGATATATAAAAAGCTTTATATATATATAGTTTTATATGTACAAAATTCGTAACACATATATACATAGAGTTTTTTCTCCCAATGTCTACAAACGATACAAATGATCATCGTTGTTTGGAATAAGAGTTTCGTTGCCGTTGAAGTGAAACTCGCCGTTTGGATTGATCACTTGGTCGCGGAGAAATCCTGCTATCGTCTCTTGGATAGCTTTGATTCGGTCTTGTTGTAGGACCTTTTCCCTCAGCCATTCCGTCTTTAATTTGAAATAAATAAAAAAGGTATTAGTTATCTAAGTTATTCAATATAATTCAGGAGATAATGAAAAGAGACATGTAACATACTCTGAGCGTCTCTGTGGGTGTTTGATTGACTTGTGCCATCATGAATTTGCACACGTAATATGCACATAGATTGTTCCCTCCTTCTTGTCTTAAACACCACTGTACGATATATATATATATAAATATTCACGACCACGACAATAAGAAGGCTAAAAGTTAGCAAAAGTTTGTGAGCTAGTAGAACTTACTTATGGATGTATTATGTTAAGCGGCGCTTTACATCCACTGACATGTTCACGGTCAATGAATCTTTCCCAAACCCTATACACAGCCATTGTGGATCGTGAACTAATAATTACAGAGTCATATTATGATATTTTTGTAGCTGAGATCGACATTACGTACCTTTGAATAATGTTTACCATTTGTTGATAATTTTCTTGTGGTTTTCTCATTGAGTCAAAGATTATCAACCGGTTCTTGGGAATTTCAATGACCATGAGTATCCAGTGAAAGCTGTTTACACACACATATATATAGTCAGTCCTATAATGTAAAATAAAATATGCATGCACTTAATAACTATATAACTCACTCTAAGTTGAAGGGGAAGAGTATTTTTTGTTTTTCTTTTTGGTTCACAAAGAACCTCATAAGATTGGTGCAGACTTCTGTCTCATGATCTGCTGTCCACACTGCCTGCGGAGCCTTGAAAACAATATAAGGGTCAACGAACCCAATACTATTGTCATTTTTCATTCTGAGCTCTCTCATTTGGTGCCTACATATATACATACAAATCCTAAGTGTGTAAGGATTATATACATGTAATTAAAGAAGTTAGAAGTATAATAAAAAGAAAAAAATACTTACAGACAAAAGCAGCTGACAAGAGATTTGTCAAGAGCGTCGAGGTGGCATAATTGGTGCAATTCTTCGAACTGCACGTATATGAGGTCATCTCCACATAAGTAGTGATGTTGTCTAATACGAACAGAAATCCAATTATCTTCCCTTTTAGACGCCTCAATGCACCATTTGTTTATTGCAAACATTTGTGTGCCGAGCTCGTGTAAACGCTTAGGTTCGAATAGACTCCTGCCCGGTTCATATCTTGCCCTCCATTGATCAACTACCTCGGCTTTTTTAAATGTTTGGCATCCAAGAATGGCGGCAATTTCTTCCCCGCTCTGTCCAAAGTAACGCTCAAGCGAGTCTAGCTCAGACAACGCTAAGGATTTCTTTGGCATCAAGTCTTCATTTGAGCCGTATTGATTTGGCACAATTAAAGGGGGCACCGGTTTTGATACTTCTCCGAGCTGTGGGACCCCCTTTCCTACTCTCTTCTTAGTAGGCTGTGAAGACTTGACCAGAGACCGCTCATAGTCCGAAAGTGCTGGCTTTTTCTGAGCTTCGCGTTGCTTCTTTTGATGGTCCGCCACCTTCTGCCTCAGTTCCGATGGCTTCACATAAAAGTACGGCTTTTCTGGGTTAAGCCGTTTTTTCCTATCCTCCTTTATTTTATCAAAAAATTATTGGACCTCAGCTTTGCATGTAGCAATTACCTCCTCTTGACTCTTTTCGTAAGGTAATTTTTCTAGCGTCTTAGCTCTCTTTGCTGAGGCAGCCTTCTTTGGAGGTGGGTCCGATGACTTCGGTCCTTCTTGGGCGGACCGCTTCTTACTACCTCGCTTTGGAGGCGAGGGGACCGACCGTGCACTCTTTGGAGAGGGCGGTGCAGGCGGTGGAGGTGGGTGGGCCGATCTTTTTGTCGTTGGAGAACGCGGTGGAGGAGTTGGAGACCTCAGTGGAGGAGTTGGAGACCTCGGTGGAGTTCCGACACTTTGTACTCCATCAAAATCTTCTGCCCACACTTGCCACAAGTAATGAGAGGGAGTTCCGGACGGTATCGCTTTTGAACCCGTTGAGAGACCGAAGACCCGGTCACGGTTGCCATCTACTATCTATACTCAATTTTTAAACAATTATAAATTCCACATTTACTAGTAAACATGTATGATACAATGGACATTATATGTAATAATAAAAATAAATCAAGTGATATTAACAAACCAATTAATTTAAACTATCCTACTTTCTAAGATCATAAAAATATACTATAATTCATTCTTGCAAACTACATTAATACTAAGTCAACCATGAAATACGATATATATATATGGATACTAATTCATGTGAATGATTCAAAATAACAACGTGGATTTGAGCTAAAAATAATGCGAACATCACAAGCCAAAAACAACATGAAAAGACAAGAAAGACAAAAGTTAGTCACCTCCAAGCACGAAGAGACGATGACGGAGGCGAAGAAGATCAACGATGGGCGTTGGAGATGAAGAACAAGCAAGAAGAAGCTCCAAGAACAACAATGGTGCTCTCGGTTTCAAATGGGCAGTGGGGAGGAGGGAGCCGGCCTATAAACCGGAACTTTAGCACCGGTTCAGGGCAAAAACCGGTGCTAAAGGGTTACCCTTTAGCACCGGTTTGTAACAAAAACCGGTGCTAAAGGGTTTGCCTCGGACCGTGGCTCTGGCCGGTGCTAAAGGGACCCCTTTAGCACCGGTTTGTAATACGAACCGGTGCTAAAGGGTCTCTGCCTCGACAGCACCTGTCAGTAGCCGTTGGGCAGGGCCCTTTAACACCGATTCATGTTACGAACCGGTGTTAAAGGGGTCTTTAACCCCAGGCCGCAAAATGGCCGAGGTTTTTGGCCATTTTGGGCATCGACCAATGCCTCATTCTGTAGTAGTGTGGTAGAGACAGATCAAAATAAAAATGTGGACCAGCAATTAAGGTTGTACCATGTGGAAACCTTTATATTGTTGTGATTTAAAAAAACATTCATGAAGGCCAAAAATACGACACCACAAACATGACTTTCATTATATTGCTATGCGCGTCTAACATTCCATTCTTGCATAATCCTCCAAAAACAGGCAGCAAAAAAAGGTCACAATTTCTCAATTGAAGTGTCAAGTAGGACTGGGATGCTTCACGAAATTGGGTTTGTCATTGCTGAGAGAATACAGTGCCAGAGTCACAGGAAAGGGAAACCAATCGGGGCCAAACAGAACCACATTTTGAACATCATGTCGTCCACACTTCATCAGCGTGCTTGTGATCCTTGCCCTTCAAGTTCTTGACGAAGCAGTTGATGGTATGCTCCTTGGCTTGAACTAGAGAGCTCATGTTCCTACGGTTCAGACACAGATGTTGAGCACCCTAAACTTCATGTTGATCCTTCAATCCACCAAGCTAGTTCTATAAAAGATACCAAAAACATTTGATATAACAAAGACAACACTTCGTTTTTATAAAATTTTAAGAGGTCCTATAAAACATGTTGCATGGATGCTCCCCCTGGTCGACCTGGTTCGTAGGCCACCACAAATTGGCTGGCTGTATGTTGCGGCCGGCCACCGCTAGCCCACCACAGCCAGTTGTGGCCTGGCAGCCATGGGCGGATAGGGCTGACTGAAGCTTGCCATTGACAGGAAGGAGTGGCCATGGATGAAGAAAATCGCATGCGGGCAATTGTAAACAAACGGTGGCACAAAATTGAGGAGATGGTGGGGAGATGAACGAAGCTCATATGCTTAGAGAGTTCATCAGATAAAACTGTTGCAGAGCTTTTTTTTTTAGTTTTTGTTTTCTTTTGCTAGAAAATGGTATACTGAGTTATTATTTAAAGAGCTCTTGGGGACTTTCTAATTTATTAGAATTGTATTGGTTTCTGGCTATCTACTTCACAACTTGGTGTATGCACCCACATCCATAAGTCAGTTTGAGCAGCGAGTGTTGAGTCGTATGCAAGAATACTAAATTTAGGGATAGGACGAATTCATTATCAAATGACAATCTTTTCACATCAATAATGGACTAGATAGTGGGTCACCTTACTTTGCCTGTAACATTTGTTTTATAAGTCTATAAGATGATTCTGTAAACTAGATAGACTGAGACTCTGAGTGCCTCAGGTGTCTCAGGTAACCCCTTTTAAATATTCTTCTTTATACACCTGCATAATTTCAACAAAAATGTATGTGGTACATTAATTATCGTTGTGAAAAGTTTTCCAGTTCATTCAAGGTACTAAGGAATGTTGAAATTTCATGACTTATTTTGTGTCAGTATATTAGGGCTACACAACAAACAAGCTTATGCCTGATATGCATGTTTACAGAGTGATGCATTAAGGCTAGTCTCAGTGGCCCATTTCAATGCACTGTTTCCAAAACAAATCCGCTGATAGAGCATCAATGAAACAAATAATGAAACAACTTCCACAATGCATGAGTTTCATCTTGACGTTTCCTAGGCTGGGCAAAGCATTTAATTACTGCAGAATGATTAGATCATATGTAAGATGGGGAAACGATTTAGCCCTCAATGGGGATTTCATCTCATTTCACCGCGTGGGAAACAACGCCCACGGAGTTTCACCATGGTGAAACTACCTCCTTCTCTCTCCTCTTCGTTTCATGCAAAAAGTACAATTTTGCTGACATGATGCTCTAATAAATGTGCATGACATCCTGGTGAAATCCCCACTGAGACTGGCCTAATGGGTGCAATCAGCTTCAAGGAGTTGCAACAGTGTGTTGTAGTGATTATTTTAGAAGCAGACCCTGCACTTGTTGTTACACAGCGTGCCATACCCCAGTATACACTATGATTTTATAGTAACATAAAAATACCCAATTTGACATTTTAAAATACAATGATGTCTTTACTACTCCATCCAAAATTATATGACTTTGACTTTTTTGACCTCAAGTTTGACCACTCGTCTTATTCGAAAAATTTGTGTAAACATAGTCAAAGTTATTCTCGAAAAACTTTTATTAATAAACCAAGCCACGACAAAAGAAGTGATATTTTGCACAAATTTTTGAATAAGACAAGTGGACAAACTTGGTATTAAAAAAGTCAAACGTCTTATAATTTGGGATGGATTAAGTACTTGTCAAGCACACAACTACTGTGCACATTATCGGAGGCAGGTAGGATATCCATCTCTGGCTCAGTGCCTTGTTAATTGCGCTTTCCAGATGTGGGCACCCTGACGGCCTTCGTTAATCATCATAACAGAGATGGTCACCAGAGGAGGCCTGCTTCCGTTAATCTATTAACGGAGACGTCAATACTAAAATGCCCGCCTCCGTTAATGCGTTGATAGATTTGAAATATTTCATTCCTGCCATTTTATTTGAATTATATTTTCGCAGTTACATATGTATATACACACACAGAGACATATAAGAACCAGTTTGAGATTTAATACTAACATTAATTAAAAACAACCAATTTGAGATTTTAAAATATAATGAAGTCTTTACCATATGTCAAATCAATGCTACAGAAAGGATCTTTGGAAGTAAGTTTTATTTTCAAATGCGACCAAGATGTCCAGCTTAATCAATTGTTCTTGCCAGTCATCATTTATGGAAACCAAACATCTATTAATCCTCATTTTCAGAGGTGGTTGGTATGCTGGCCTCCATAGATCGAGAACAAAGGCAGCAACCCGCAACCTACTACAAAGTAATAACACCTCTCTACCATTGCACCACATTCTTTTGTGAATATATAGATAGCTATCTTTTTTTATCAATAATACACAACTTGTACTGAATATTTTAGGTCCTAAATGATTTTAAATCAAAACGTCAAGAACTGCAACTTTAGTATTAGATGCGTCTCCATCAAAGATTATTTGAAAATTTCAAAAATTTGATCTTAAAATATATGAATTTAAGACAGATATGTGAGACACTAAAAAAACTTTGAATCAAAAACTTATCAACAACAATCGTGTTGAGGTTGGCCACTACAATTTTTGTAGTAACTAAATGAACATTCAAGATCATTTAAGCATTCTAAATATTGAATTTAAGAACATTCAAAATCAAAAGGAGAACACCACCTCAGTAGGAGACGTTTAATATTTTGGTTGTGACATCTTTGTCCATATGGAAAATAGGAACCTTGATCTCTTTGATACTTTTGGACTATTGTGTTTTGGACGGAAAGACCGCGGTCTCGTTAGATGTGGTATTTGCACAAGGGCATAAAGGGTCATTCCATGTCCTTGCTGCATCCATGGCATACGCCCACAGTGCGTGGCTGTACAGTTTCTTACCACTGTTACAGATAGCTCCACGAAAACTTCTTCACATGAAAGGAGTGCAGAAATACTCAGCATCATCTTATCATTCCTCACTAGCTTTAAGATGTATCATCCTATTGCATTTTTTTGATCTTGTTTGATCTTTCACATCTCTAACATACATGTGTATCTAAGGAAATAAACTAATTAAGTTTTAAATTAGTATAATGATAATGCCTGTGCGTGTTGAATGCACTGTGTGTAGCTAGTCACTAGTATACAGAGGTTCTAAGCCGGCGGGGGTAAAACATTACTACAAGCGGTTTTAGTTTTAATGCGCCTGTGTTGAAAATTTGTACTGCTAGAATTGAAAACCGCCTGTATAAAAGGCTCAGTACAGGCGGTTATTGTAAGAAAGCCGCATGTGTAAATGGTCCATTTACACAGGCGGTCAAGTTATGCGAACCGCCTGTGTTAACAGATTTACACAGGCGGTTCACATAACGGAACCGCCTGTGTAAATGGACCATTTACACAGGCGGTTAAGTTATGCGAACCGCCTGTGTTAATGGATTTACACAGGCGGTTCACATAACAAACCGTCTGTGATTTATCTTCCTATAAATACCATCAGCCCCTTCTTCCTCCTCGGGCAGAACTGTAGCTCGCAGCCACCTTCCATTGCAGCCCATCTTGGAGGTCCAGATTTTTTAAAATACTAGGGGGAGGTTTTGATCTTCATTTCTTGGAAGGAGGTGGCTAAGAAAGGTTAGTTGATGCCTCTAATGCCTCTTTTTGTGCCCTCTTGCTCAATTTGAGCTACTTTTTGGATCTAGGGTTTCACCATGAGAGAGAGAAAGAGTAGAATAGCTAGGTATGGTCTATTTTGCTCAAATAAAGTTGCTTAAGATGGATATATGATATCTCTCCTATCTTCTTTTTTATGTTTCCTTCTCTAATTTGTGAATCCAAGAAATATATATGTAGTAGTTTCCATGAATGGTGTTTCCATGCTTGGGAAGGGAGAGAAAGATAAGTTTTCTTTTTAGTTTTTTAAATTATATGGTTTAGGATGTTATTTTTTATGTAAATTTGATTTAATTATGCGATAAGCATTTTTTATATATGAGGTTGCTTCAGATGTTGCCTCTCCTCTCACCATTTCCATGTTTCCTTCTCAAATTTTTTAGTGATATAATATATTTAGTTTCAATCAACAGTGTTTTTGTACCTTGTCAAATTTATTTTAGTGATATAAAGATATATATTTATGGTTTTGTCTTTATTTTTGATACTTGTTTTACTTTTTCAATTGGATTTAATTGTTATGTGTTCTTTTATTTTTGATAACAAATATTTCTAGACAATATTTCAATTAATTTACTAACTTTTCAACAGGTCAAAATACAAGGGTGGAGGTTTTGATCTTCATTTCTTGGAAGGAGGTGGAGGTGGCTAAGAAAGGTAAGTTTTCTTTTTAGTTTTTTAAATTATATTGTTTAGGATGTTATTTTTTATGTAAATTTGATTTAATTACGCGATAAGCATTTTTGTGGCCTCTTGTTTAAGATGTTGCCTCTCCTCTCACCATTTCCATGATTCCTTTTTCAATTTGATTTAATTGTGAGGTATTCTTTTATTTTTAATAACAAATATTCGTAGACATTATTTCAATTAATTTACTAACTTTTCAACAGGTCATGATGGAGAGGTCCTTATGGATGTATAACTTATCAAGACTAGATCCATCATATATACTTGAGTTGCATAGGTTTGTTGATGCCGCTAAGAACCATGCTTTGAGAACAAAGACAAAGCATATATATTGTCCATGCTATGATTGCAGAAATATTCTTCTATTTGAAGATACTGAAGTAATCCTTTCTCATCTAGTCTGCCGAGGATTTATGAAGGATTACTTGATTTGGACAAAGCATGGAGAGGGTAGCTCAGCGCCTTATACAGTTGGGGACCCAGCACACATCGACACCGATGGTCCAGGCATGCTTGCTGATCAGTTTTTCCACGACACACCCCAGAGTAAACATGTTGTGCCAAATGTTACCGCTGGTGGATCTGCTGGGGGAAA
Organism: Sorghum bicolor; assembly: GCF_000003195.3. NCBI lineage: Eukaryota > Viridiplantae > Streptophyta > Magnoliopsida > Poales > Poaceae > Sorghum > Sorghum bicolor. Next base: position 65,621,787 of record NC_012874.2, on the reverse strand, counting down.
TGATGGTGCAAGAACTCATGTCTTACCAAATGATACGGCTGCCGAAGATGCTGAATTCTTGGAAGCAATGTTGCGTCGTCATACTGAACCATCAATGTTATTAATGAAAGGGATGGAGGCCTTGAAGAAGGCAGCAGAAGAGCCTTTGTATGATGAGTCTAAAGGTTGTACCAAAGAGTACACAACGTTACGAGCTGTGCTAAAACTGTTGATGGCAAAAGCCAGGTATGGTTTGCCCGATGCTGGATTCGATGCGTTCTTAAGTATTATCGGCGATATGCTTCCAAAGGAGAACAAAGTTCCTGCTAACACGTACTATGCAAAGAAGCTGATCAGTTCGCTGACTATGGGTGTCGAAAAGATCCATGCGTGTAGAAATCATTGTATCCTGTACCGAGGTGATGATTACAAGGACTTAGATAGTTGTCCAAAGTGTGGTGCAAGTCGGTACAAGACAAACAAAGACTATCGAGAGGATTGTGCTGCCTCCATGTGTAAAACAGGGAAGAAGCGAAAGAAGGCCCAAAAGAACACCCAACAGAGTTCAAAACCCATGAGCAAAGATAAAGAAGAGGTTGACTATTATGCGCAGAAAAAGATTCCTCCTTTAGTGATGTGGTACCTTCTAGTGTTGGATCGACTGAGGAGTTTGTTTGCTAACCCTGAGGATGCAAAACTTATGAGTTGGCATGCTTCTGATGAGCACAAAAATGATGGCAAGCTTCGCCATCCAGCCGATGGAAAGTAGTGGCAAGATTTCAATGACAACCACCGAGACTTTGCCAGCGAACCAAGGAATGTTAGGTTCACACTGTGTACAGATGGAATGAATCCATTTGCTGAGAGGAGCAGCAAGCATAGCACATGGCCGGTGATTCTCACCATCTACAACCTCCCTCCATGGTTGATGCAGAAGCGAAAATTTTGCTAACCTTACTTATCTCTGGACCAGTCCAACCTGGAGTTGACATGAATGTTTTCTTGGAGCCATTGATGGAGGAAATGAAAATGTTATGGGAAAAAGGTGTTCAAATGTTGGACGAGTATCGCAAAGATTCATTCACGCTAAGAGCAATTATTTTTGTTACTATCAACGATTACCCTGCTCTCTTTATTTTATCAGGGCAATTCAAGGGAAAGGTTGGTTGCGTGGTGTGCATAGATGGAACCCATTACGTGTCCCTTAATGCATCTAAGAAGATAGTGTACATGAGGCACAGACGCTTCTTATCGAAAGGACACAAGTACCGCCTGAAAAAGATGGATAAGTACTTTGACTATAATGATGAAAGGAACTCAGATGCACCACTAGGTAATAGCAAAGGCCATAGAGTTTTCAAAATAGTGAGCAACATTAAATTTGTGTTTGGAAAGAAGACAAAGGATGGAAAATTAAGAAATGATGTCAAATCAACTCCAGGGGCAACATTCAAGAAGAAGTCCATTTTCTTCGAGTATTTGCCATACTGGAAAGGGCCTGCCAGCGCTTCCTGACCAACTTGGTCGCAGGGGCTCGAGGTGGATTCGTGCTCGTGTACCGGCAAAGGAAGCCAAGTCTGGCTTATCATTTTCTGACCCAATGGTCGAAGAGGCAGCGAAGAATATTTTCGCTGTGGCAGCTAAGCAGAAAGCGGGTGAATTTAAGCCTCAAAGGGAGAAAGATGTCCTTACTGTTGCTCTGGGTAACCCAGAGCATCCTGGTCATGTATGAGGCATCTCATCAAAAGAAGGATGGAAAGAAGGATTCAGACCAGAGTGGGAAGCAATGTATAGGAAACGGGATCGCTACAAGGAAGAAATGTCTAATTATTTTAAGGAGGAGGCTAAGAGAGAAGTCGAAGAGGTGATGTCTAAAATCCTCTCCAATCCTCCTCCTGAGTTGATGCAGCGATTGGCGACCGCAATGTCTAGCCAATTAAGTGGCCAGCAGCCTCCTCAAATGCAGCTAGTCGTTGCCCCGACAACAACAGAACAAGCTCCGGTCGTCCCAAGTAGTATTGCGTCTACCGGATACAAGGTCCGCTATCCAATTGATGAGATCGATAGTCCTGTGCCTTGCTCCCTAGTCATAAGGTATGGTTTTAACAATAACCGTACAAGGGAAGTAGCCACAGGACTTGCGATCCCGGGGCGTCAATTCTATGGTAGTGAGATCCCTGAGGACTACTGCAGGGTGGAAGTGTTGACAGTAGTCCAAGGATATGAGGACGACATGCTAGACATTCCCAGTCCCGAGGGCATTGAGAAACTGGGACAAGCTATCAAGAATTTTATTCTTTGGCCTCGACGGGACTTCCTGCTGTCTCAGCTACCAGAACCATCACCCGAGAAGTGCCGCAGACTCAGGAGTCGTCCCATCCCACATCTCTTCCCACTCCACCAACCTCTCCAATCTTGCATCCACAATCCCCACCACCACCATCACCAATAATGCCTCAACCACCATCCCCGCCACCATCAAAACCCACTCCCCCACCATCACCTAAACTCCATGCTTCAACACCGCAATCTTCCACAACACCGACACCCAAAAATGATGATAAGACACCACCACAACCAAAGAAAACAAAATTCTCGATCCCCAAATTGGTTTCCCCGTACGAGCCAAAGAAGAAGGCCACTGGTACGACCCTATTTTTGTCCAGAATTGCTAGGAGCCGCACTTCAAAACTTGTTGACTTGGCAGAGCATGAGAAGGAGGGGTCAAAAAGCTCTGAAACACATATTGTCAATATCAGGCCACCAACGAAGGATGATTACAAATTTGTCCCTACTAAATATGAGCCAGGCAGACCACTACTTAGTTGGGACAAACTCAAAAAGATCCCAGCTGGTATAAAAAGGATGCATGATTGGTATATGAGAGCAGCTTCTGTAGGAATTGACACGATCAATGTGATTATACCACCAACAGCATTCAACAGTGAGCGTACAAAGGCAATCGTTACCTTCGAGGACATGTGGCTAATGATGAACCTCCAGAGACTAGACGTGCAGCTGGTAACCGTGTTTGCATTGTAAGTGTCACTCGTAGTATCTGTAAGGACCTTGATGTCGCCTAGAGGGGGGGTGAATAGGCGTATCTAAAAATTTCTACACAACTCAAAGTCACTTGTCAGCAACTGTCGGAAGTGATGACAGTTTAGGTCGGAACTTCCGACGTCGTCAGAAGTTCCAACGCAAACTGTCAGAAGTTCCGACGCCTACGGGAAATGAACTACAAGTGCTTAAATGAACTTTGTGAAGCCAATAACTTACAACCCCACTTCCTAGTGGTAAGATGAAGTTATCCAAGTGCTTCCTTGACCTTAGAGAGCCACCAATTTGTAGATCGGGACCAAACCCTAGAATCACAAATAAACAAGTAGAGAGCAACACAAATAGCAAGAACACAAAGTGACAAGGTATTTATCCCGTGGTTCAGCTCGCCACCAAGGCTTGCCTATGTCCACGTTGTTGAGGAAGCCACACAAGCTTTTCGGGTCTCTTTCAACCCTATCCTCGTTCTCAAGTCAAGAGAGCAATCTCTTGAGATGAGGGGTGATTTCACTAGATGATTTGAGTTATTACAAACCTCCCGGGACTACCACATAAGTTGGAAGCTCCACGGGCAACACCTAGCCAGCTAGGAGCCTTGCTCCAAGAGTAACAAACACAAATCCAACCGGCTTGACGAAGAAATCTAGTGCTCAAGCTTTGCTTTGATGTTTCTCTCGCCAAGAATCCTTCTCTCACTCAATCCCTTGCAAGATTTGAAGTTAGGAGCAAAGGGGATAGAAGAGAGGAGCTTTTGGGAGCTAGAGAGGTGCCTTGGCCGAAGGTTTAGTCGAGTGGAAGAGTGAGCCAATGGTTAGAAGTGAGGAGACAGCTATTTATACAAGAAGCTGAAAACTAACCGTTCAGATCTACGTCGGAAGTTCCGACGCGGATCTCGGGACTTCCGACAAACACTAAAAACACTGTTCACCTTAGTTAGAAGTCTATACAAAACCAGTCAACGTCATCAGTTCCGACACACGTCATCAGTTCCGACGCGTCATCAGTTCTGACAAATGTCATCACTTCCGACACGTCATCAGTTCCGACGTACGTCGGGACTTCCGACACAAGCGCGAGCAGAGGTAGCAAGAGGTCCAGGTGTCGGGACTTCCGACGAACGTCATCACTTCCGACATGCGTCATCAGTTCCGACGCGCGTCGGGACTTCCGACGCAAGCGCGAGCAGAGGTAGCAAGAGGGTCAGGTGTCGGGACTTCCGACGAACGTCATCACTTCCGACATACGTCATCAGTTCCGACGTACGTCGGGACTTCCGACACCCCAAGTCATACAAAACTATTCTACGTGCTCGTGAAGTGCTAGAGTGTCTCTCTTTTGATTTAGTTTTAATACTTGAGCACTCTATCTTCCTCAGACCAACTAAATTTGCATCCCTCTTTATAGTACGGCATATCCTAAACTCAAGATCAAAAGTATATAACCATTTTAACCACTTGAGCCTTCAATGTCTTCGTATGCCACTTCTCACTATCCCTTCATTAGGGATACAATTAACTCTGTCTCCTCTCTTTGAGTAAATATAGCTTGAGCATGTGACTTGAATCATTTCAACACATGTGAGTTCAATCCATGGCTTCAAGTCACTTCCACTAATGATTTGATCCTCAACACAATATGACTCCTCATAGCTCAATTAGTACCTCGACTCAATGCAAGTACTCTCTTCTTCACCTTAGCCATGGTACCTCGGTCTACAAGCCATTGCTTGCCCTTCACCTTCGCTTAGTCCCTCGAAGCCCTTTCCTTGCTATCTTCACCCTATTGAGCCATACTCAAATCACATCATGTTAAGCATCCATTGAAAAACCATTTCTTCAATATTGTGATCCTTGCTTGAATATCTTTTTGATATGAGTGTTGATATCAATCAAGCTTCAGTTTATAACAATACACAACTTTGGTCTTCATTTGAACATTATGTGAAATACCATCAAGTTTGCTTTCTTGTTGAACCTTTGATACACTTAGCAAACTTTTTAGACCTTTAATTGTGTTGTCATTCAATTCACCAAAACCCACTAAAGGGCTAGATGCACTTACAATCTCCCCCTTTTTTTTTATTGATGACAACACAATTAGAGCTTACAAGAGATTGATAAATAATAAGATTTTGAATCTTCTGATATAGTGAGCTCCCCCTAAATGTGTGCATTGAATAGAATTCAAATTTTGGCCTCACATGCCAAATGCACATATTTAATAAAAGGTGTGGAAACTCTTCTATATCTTAGCATCCGTGGGGTGCAAGCTGTCATCATGATAAACGTGATGCTCATGACAGTTCATGCACTTCAGAGAAAAATAAACAATACATCATTCAAGGCATGAATATCACACACTAGCATAAATGGTCCTTATCAAGAGCATCAATTTAAACTAACTTTGCACACTCCACACAAAAAAATGAAAAATCTTATATGCCTCTCTTTTACCCCTTTAAATCACATGCCAATCTCTCCTCCCTTACACTCTCCCCCAATATTTCTCCCCCTTTGGCATTAATCTCCAAAAAGGATCTATCCACCCAGAGGAAGAAATAATGGCAGACAAGTGAGGGCAAGAGGTAGGTAAAAATTCAGCATATAGGATTTCTCTCCTGAGTTTTCTACCAAACAAAGTATGCAACACTTTAAGTCAAAATTCTTGAGAAGTTAGTATATTTAGCTCATACCTCACTTAGATGATAGTTCTAACATGAGACAAACTCACTTTATCACCACAGAGGTATCAACCAAATATCTAAATCATTCTCTAATCGTCACCATAAGAACAAACTCATGGTGTGGCTCAAATATTGCATACACATGCACACACTAGCATGTAAGGGCCTAGATGCACAAAGGTAATACAAGAGTTCATGGAGCGATATACCTTTGTTCTAAGCCTCGAATCTCCACCATGATATTATGAATTTAGTGCTTTGATGGGCTTGGCAAAAATGCAAAAAGACTTCATTTATGCCCATCGCTCTTGATCATAGGAGATATCATAAACTTGTGCTTGATTTGAGTTGACAGTCCATTGTCAGCTCTTGTTGTTATTTTGAGATACCAATTGAAGACATATTTCTTGATACGCCAGTCGAAAGATTATCCACCAATACCAATTGAAATATGATCTTCACAATTTTGACACTAATTGAAGGAATCTTCAAAAGTTGATGTCAATTGGCATGGATGCTTGTATCTCATATTATCACCTAGGTAATGCTCACAAGACAAGAGATAGCATCAAATTGCACAAGCTGGAGTTTCACAACTAGTGACCTTTTGTATGTGGAAGGCAAGACATATGCACTTTTGGTCAATTAAGTCCAAATAAGGGAATTTAAGCTATATTATGGAGAGTAGCTACTTAAGAGATAAAATTGCAATCCAAGTAAATGTGAGAGATATCTTTACCCAATTGGATTGAGTTAATGTAGCATACCCATGAGAAACTTATTCTCACCAAGAGACTACACAAATTCACTAGAAAAAAAGGTTAGTCTCAAAGACACAGGACATAGAATGGGCTCCCCCTTAATATATGCAGCAAGTACTTGAATTACTTGTAAAGTGCATTTGAATCGGTTTAAGAGTCAAGAGGAGTTCATCCTATATCTTGGTCAAGGCATCCTAAATTTGCAACAATTGAAATTTTGCCAAGGAAACATACCACCACCAAGGTAGATAGATCACCACATAGATTTTTATTTATATGACCATCATAAGTGAGAATCCAATGATTTGGATGGCCATATATTTCTCAATTGATGACATGCGATGACTTAGAGCTCTTATGATCATCCAAGATAGAAATTATGTTCCTAGTTCTTTCTTTACCTAAGGCAACCCACAAAGAGCAAAAGGTAAAATTCATGAAATTTGCAAATTGTGAACTATGAGTTACCACTCTTTGTTGACAAGATCCTGGGTGATCTATGGAATGGTTCATGAACACTTGATGAGCTCTAGAGAGAAGAAATAACAAAGAAAGCCCATTTTTAATTCTTTTCTCCAACTCATTTAAATCCAGTTCCACTAAAGGATTGGGGCATTCAACATTAAACTGGGAGCACTTGGTCTATAAAAAGCAAGATCCTAGAATAGTTGTGAAGCACTAAGAGAATCTATTGGAATCATCCATCTTCCTTTTACCATTGTGTGGGACTGCACAACATACACTTGAAAGAAACCAATAGTCTCACAAGATATAGTCTAAACTCCCCCTTAATATGTGCATACAAGAGTACATAGAGTACACTCATGCATATCAATACCATGAGATCAAGGGAGAAGTTTACACTGCATTCCAACTGGTTTCAAACTCCTTCAGGCTGCTGTAATTTAATTAGTTTCAGCTAGTTTCAGTTGCTTCCAATTGATTTCAGCTAGTACCAACTGATTGTAACTCATTTTTGCTACTTGTCACTGCTGAAGCCAACTAAATCTTGTTGTTACACTGCAATCCAATTCCAAACAGTAAGTTTTTCAGATTCTGTCATCCTCAGAGAAGAATTCATATCTCTCAGACCACTAGCCCAATATGCATGAAATTTGGTAGAGATCTTCATCTATGAGTCCTCTAACTTCTACATAAATTTCATCTCATTTGGACTCTACTGGATCAGTCAAAATAATTTTCTACCAAAACTGCTATGGTCTGAATCTGCAATGCTGAAGCTGACAGAATTCAACTCAAAACTGATTTTCTTCTTAACCAATCTTCATGTAAACTGTACAGCAACAAGTATCAGATATGTGTGTCATGCTCATAATGTTTCAGGTCAATTCATCAGTGTTTGGACTTCCAAATCCATGCTTGAAGGCAGCCAATTCAGATTTTCAAATTTCTGGACAGATTTTATATTTCACAATTCTTCTTTGCTTCTTGTCCAATCTTGAGGTGGATTTGGTTGAGAATACTCACAAGATGCAATTTCCATTCAGTCCTCTTATCTGTACTTGTCATCTTGTGAATTCTTCTAATATAGCTCATCCAATTCAACCTCAAACTTGATTTTATTCAAATTCAGATTTTTGATCAATATGTCCTCTAGCAGCAACATCTCACTTTAGGTGAAGAGTAACCTTCAAACTTGTGAATTATTCAATTAAGCCAAGCACAACCTCTTCTCATAAATTTTATCACATGGTTTTAAAATGATGATCTTTATATAATAGCATATTCCATTTTGAGAAACACATTCTCATTTAGTGAGACTACATAAATCACTTAGAGAAATGGTTAGTCTCACAACTCTAGTCATAGAGTAAATTCCCTTTTCATAAGTGCTCTAAGCATTTGAATGTCTCACAAAGCACTATACTCATTTAAGAACTTGGGATTTCACTCTATGCCTAGATCATGGCAATAATAATGTAATCAAATTGAAATATACCAAGAGATACTCACAACCATTGCAGCATGTAGATGCTCATAAGATGTAAATGAGAATTTTAGTCATCTACCATAAGACAAGATTCCATCAAGTAGAGAGTTCCACCCTTCTTGAGATATAATAGATGAAGTGGTCTTTTCATCTTCACTTTGCTTATCATCATGTTATAGACTTCATCCATGTGTTGGACTGATGTCAGCTGCCGCTATCTGCATAGGTGCGGCACTACCACTCTAAGGCGTGGCACTGCCGCATCAGAGGTGTCAGCGGAATTATGTGTATCAGCAGCTTGATGATATCCTTATCACTATAACTTTGGACTTCTTTGGTCTCATATCACCAGTGTCCATTTTCTTGATATTCCCCCAAGGTGGTTCCTCATTACCTACATCATGAATAAGATCTTGCTCTACTAGAGAGCCATTAAAAGCATCATATGGCAAATGATTCATTTAAGCGTAAGGTACTCTAGCCACTGTTGATAATTCACAAATACACACATACTTGTGAACTATCAGATACTACACAAGTCAAATGGCTAGCTAGCAAGGGTTAGATGCTAGTTACCAAGGTGAATATGAAGTTTAAAATAATTTCATTAATTTATCTTCGGGTCAACCATATAAGAAGAAACAATATGAATTGGTTGATAGCTTGAGTGAATATTTTCAGTTAACTTGCTCAAGCACCCCGAAGCTTCATATCACCTTCAAGTACCTACAACACTCATCAAGCATAACTTGGTACCCAAATTTTGTTGGGTCCATCAAGGTTAGTCACAAGAGACTTAGGCACCCAAATGGCCTTTGTGCTAGCATGTGGTGAACCGATCACCTTTCTAGCACAAGTGTCATTTTTAGGCCTCCTAAGCATATTTAAATCAATTGATGAGTTGAGCTTAGGAGTGTTACCAATGGGACAATCCATACTTAGATGTCCCTTTCCTCGACAAGTGTAGCAAGTGCGGTGTTTGTTCTCGCAAGACATATTCTTATCTTGCTTCTTATTTGCTACCTTGTTGACAAGCCTCTTACTTGATGATGCCAAGACTTCATCCTTCATGTAGGGGCATGATGCAATTTCACGACCCTTCTTATTACATCCATAACACTTCCTTTTGCTTATTCTTATCTTCCTTTTTGGAAGTGTTGCATGGTCATTAGCCTTGTGGGAACACATAGAGGCATTATGTCCCATGTTGGGGCACTTGACATGAGCCATTTTGTTCTTCTCTTGGATCTTGCTCATGCCCTGCTCTTCTTTCTTCAGAGCGCAATCTCTGACATGGTGACCCTCTTTCTTGCACTTGAAGCAAGTGATAAGAGTCTTCTTTGGTTGACATTGCACCTTTGTGACCTTGGGAACTTTCATGTTTTGTCTAGGTGCAGCACCACCGCACTGGGATGCAACACTACCACATTCTTGAACCCTCATAGCCTTGAGCACAATTGCTGCATTTTGGACAGACTGCACATTTCTAGCTTGTCCCTTGACTTTGCCATTGTTTGACTTGTGGCCTTCTAGATGGAGCCTGATGCATGCATTAGTTGATCCCTTCTCAAGCTTCTTCATCATGTCTTCACGGTTATCTTGAGAAGGTTGAGCATTGCACTTGCCTTCCCATTGAATCAAATCCCTTCTTAGCCTCTCAACCTCTTCCTTGAGCTCTTCATTTTCTATTGTAATGGAGTCATCACAAGTTTCTACAAGTACATGCTCAATGGAAGGTTGACTTGCTTGAGAGCAACAATTGTTAGCACATGATAAAATATATGGAACTTGTGTGCATGTGCACTTGTGAGTGTGAGGTTGATATGATTTTACCGATGTTACCACAACCTCATGAGCTATTTCTAGCATGAGATGAGAATCAACAAGCTTCTCATGAGAGCACAAGAGCTCACCATGACTTTCTTGCAAAGTCTCATTCTTGCTAGTGAGACTTTCCACTTTGTCCTTGAGCATATCATTCTCATCTTCTAATTGAGCAACACAAGATAGAGAGTTAATAGTATGAGTTTGCTCAACTGATAAGTTTTCATACCTTTTGACCAAACTAGCATGAGAGCACTTAAGCTTTTCATACTCTTTGGTCAACTTCTCCAAGCATTTGATCTTTTTGATGACAAACTCATCTTGCTCATGGAGTTTTTCTTCTTGATCTTCAATTTTCTCTATGAGCTTGAGCACCATCAACTTGTCTTTCTTGCTTAGGCGTGCAAGATGTTGATCGATCTCATCATCACCACTTTCATCTTCACTCTCACTCTCACTTTCACTCTCACTCTCACATGCCACATTCTTCTCTTTCTTAGCCATGAGACCCACATGAGAAGTGGCATAGAGAGTTGAGCTTCTCGGTGAGGTGGATTCATCATTTGGCCTCCATCGATCATAACCTTCTTCTTCCATTTCATCACTTTCCGATGAGTCATATGTTGATGAGGAAGTGGATGTGACATGATCACTTTGACCATTTGACGGAATCACTTGAGGCTCGTCACTTGTTAGTGAAGTTGAGCACTCCTCAAGTGGTTCCTCCAATGAGGGATACTTCTCATCATATATGGACTTGTCATATCTCTCTTTGAGTGTAGTCCAAATAAGATGAGCATCCATAAGTGGTTCACCATCTCCAAATATGACGGTATCAAAAACATCTTCACTCAAAGCACTAAATAAGATACTAGTAGCTCGAGCATTGTGTTGTAAGCATTTCACTTCCTCTCTAGATAGATAGTCTAAATCATCACTAGGAGGTGAAATACTCACATCTACAATCCGCTCGATATGAGGACCCATGGCCCTAAAAACATCAAGCACACTAGCGGACCAAGATGTATAATTTGAACCATCTAAAAGTAGAAGTTCTAGAGATACCTACTCACTTGTCGACATCGTCTCTCAAGGCGGTTAAGCCCGAAATTGAGAGCCTAGCTTTGATACCACTTGTAAGGACCTTGATGTCGCCTAGAGGGGGGGTGAATAGGCGTATCTAAAAATTTCTACACAACTCAAAGTCACTTGTCAGCAACTGTCGGAAGTGATGACAGTTTAGGTCGGAACTTCCGACGTCGTCAGAAGTTCCAATGCAAACTGTCAGAAGTTCCGACGCCTACGGGAAATGAACTACAAGTGCTTAAATGAACTTTGTGAAGCCAATAACTTACAACCCCACTTCCTAGTGGTAAGATGAAGTTATCCAAGTGCTTCCTTGACCTTAGAGAGCCACCAATTTGTAGATCGGGACCAAACCCTAGAATCACAAATAAACAAGTAGAGAGCAACACAAATAGCAAGAACACAAAGTGACAAGGTATTTATCCCGTGGTTCAGCTCGCCACCAAGGCTTGCCTATGTCCACGTTGTTGAGGAAGCCACACAAGCTTTTCGGGTCTCTTTCAACCCTATCCTCGTTCTCAAGTCAAGAGAGCAATCTCTTGAGATGAGGGGTGATTTCACTAGATGATTTGAGTTATTACAAACCTCCCGGGACTACCACATAAGTTGGAAGCTCCACGGGCAACGCCTAGCCGGCTAGGAGCCTTGCTCCAAGAGTAACAAACACAAATCCAACCGGCTTGACGAAGAAATCAAGTGCTCAAGCTTTGCTTTGATGTTTCTCTCACCAAGAATCCTTCTCTCACTCAATCCCTTGCAAGATTTGAAGTTAGGAGCAAAGGGGATAGAAGAGAGGAGCTTTTGGGAGCTAGAGAGGTGCCTTGGCCGAAGGTTTAGTCGAGTGGAAGAGTGAGCCAACGGTTAGAAGTGAGGAGACAGCTATTTATACAAGAAGCTGAAAACTAACTGTTCAGATCTACGTCGGAAGTTCCGACGCGGATCTCGGGACTTCCGACAAACACTAAAAACACTGTTCACCTTAGTTAGAAGTCTATACAAAACCAGTCAACGTCATCAGTTCCGACACACGTCATCAGTTCCGACGCGTCATCAGTTCTGACACATGTCATCACTTCCGACACGTCATCAGTTCCGACGTACGTCGGGACTTCCGACACAAGCGCGAGCAGAGGTAGCAAGAGGGCCAGGTGTCGGGACTTCCGACGAACGTCATCACTTCCGACATGCGTCATCAGTTCCGACGCGCGTCGGGACTTCCGACGCAAGCGCGAGGAGAGGTAGCAAGAGGGTCAGGTGTTGGGACTTCCGACGAACGTCATCACTTCCGACATACGTCATCAGTTCCGACGTACGTCGGGACTTCCGACACCCCAAGTCATACAAAACTATTCTACGTGCTCGTGAAGTGCTAGAGTGTCTCTCTTTTGATTTAGTTTTAATACTTGAGCACTCTATCTTCCTCAGACCAACTAAATTTGCATCCCTCTTTATAGTACGGCATATCCTAAACTCAAGATCAAAAGTATATAACCATTTTAACCACTTGAGCCTTCAATGTCTTCGTATGCCACTTCTCACTATCACTTCATTAGAGATGCAATTAACTCTGTCTCCTCTCTTTGAGTAAATATAGCTTGAGCATGTGACTTGAATCATTTCAACACATGTGAGTTCAATCCATGGCTTCAAGTCACTTCCACTAATGATTTGATCCTCAACACAATATGACTCCTCATAGCTCAATTAGTACCTCGACTCAATGCAAGTACTCTCTTCTTCACCTTAGCCATGGTACCTCGGTCTACAAGCCATTGCTTGCCCTTCACCTTCGCTTAGTCCCTCGAAGCCCTTTCCTTGCTATCTTCACCGTATTGAGCCATACTCAAATCACATCATGTTAAGCATCCATTGAAAAACCATTTCTTCAATATTGTGATCCTTGCTTGAATATCTTCTTGATATGAGTGTTGATATCAATCAAGCTTCAGTTTATAACAATACACAACTTTGGTCTTCATTTGAACATTATGTGAAATACCATCAAGTTTGCTTTCTTGTTGAACCTTTGATACACTTAGCAAACTTTTTAGACCTTTAATTGTGTTGTCATTCAATTCACCAAAACCCACTAAAGGGCTAGATGCACTTACAGTATCTTGTGTTATTATTCATGAGTTGCATCAATTTTCAACATCTAACATACAAGTGCTCATTGCAGAATGAATTTTGAACAACAAGAGATGCGGTACGGTTCGGATCCGGATAGGTCTGCGAGTAAAAGGGTTGCGTATCTGAGCCCGATGAAGATATGCGAGGAGCAGCACAACTTCAGAATCGGAGACAAACACGACTTCTTAGAAGGTTTGGACCCCGCTGAGCGTAAAAAGATAATAGACGAAAGTCGACTAGATTATGAATGTAAATACGACCTCTACATAGCCTTGGCACTACTCAAGTATCAAGATCGAGAATGTGTTGTTGCCCCATACAACTTTGGGTAAGTGTCAATTTGTATTCATCGTCGTATTAGTAATTTCAATGGGCACTTGCATCATAAATCCGATTCTCTCAGGGACCACTGGATCTGCCTCCTCATTAATCCTAGTCTAGGACGTGTGCTAGTTCTAGACTCTGCAGACTATGATCCTTCAAGTTATGCAAAATTCATTACACACTTGGAACGGTAAGCTGAGTACATTAAATATTCATACCTACTTTTATAAGAGTTTCAGAATAACTTGATGATTGTGTATTCGATACTATAGGGCCTATAGGTATTATAAGATCAAAGGTGGAAGGTGCGATTCATCAGAACCGGGGCAGCCATTGAGATTATTTTATAAATAGTCGGTACGTACCAAAATATCACAAGCTATCTTTTATAAATATAATATGCATATGACGATGTTGCAACTAATAAATATCCACTTTTTTGTCATACATCAGTGCCATAAGCAACCAGTCGGATCGGTCCACTGTGGATTCTACGTCTGCGAGTTCATGAGAGAGACCGAAAGATATGTAACTAACCCTTCTAAGGTATTGCTCTAATAGTCGTTTATATTATTTGTGTCATTTTTTGTTGCTAAGCATGTGTTATATGAACTATAAATTTATGATGTTTCTGACTTTCTCTGCAGCAACATGAGTTGGAAAAGGCAAAGAGCGTGACTCAAGGTGTTCTATACAACATAGTTGAGGACCTCTGCACTTTTCTCTTGAGAGAAGCCATTCCCACCGAAGAGAAATATCACGACCCGACCAACGTCCTAGCAAAGCCTGAGTTTAGAGCGCTAAGAGATATTAGTAGGCTAAAGTTATCTCGATCGGGTTATTAGAGCAGAGGTTTCAAATGTGAAACCTCATATGTCTGTAAACAAAAAATTTTGATGTGTGATGTTTGTAATTAATATAATTTTATGTACAAAGTAATGATATATATAAATATATTGCATGTTGCATTGGTTGAATCTTCTAGCCTAACATAGTTTCAATATTAATGTATATAATATATATAATATTAAAAATAGGGTTTGCTGGAAAATAGGGTTAAATTGGAAAATCTTACCACAGGCGGTTCTGTTATGAGAACCGCCTGTAGAATCCAGTTTCTACAGGCGGTTTACATAAATGAACCGCCTGTAGAAATTAATTTCCACAGGCGGATCTCATAACTGAACCGCCTGTAGAAATTGATTTCTACAGACGGTTCTCAGTTAACCGCCTGTGGAATCTTTTATTTCCACAGGCCTTTAGCTACTGGCGGTTCGTCAATCCGCCTGTACAAAGGGGTTGCGAACCGCCAGTATAGTATCTCTCTGTACTAGTGAGTGCTAATATTTTCTTATTTGATTGGTGACACTTAAGCCAATACCGACCCATAGATTTTATTGACAGTTTCAAGAGGAAATACTCTCCTCCTCTTTCTCCCTGTCTCTGGTTATGCGTGAGTAGGCCTGTGTGGACTGGCGACCATGGCGTGCAGCGTGTCTCAGACAATTCATGTGCTTTGGCTGTCAGCTATAAACTGCTCTTGAATCCTTAAGAAACGGACAGTAGCGAATGGAACTAAAGGCTAACCCTGGAGGGTTCAAACTAGGATTAGCATATCCACTATCGTGTAAATATTAGGGCACAAATTTATATTCATACTCGACTGCTGCCTTGTAATACATTGACCATTTTGACCTTCATACCTACTACATCCACAAACTTTACCTTTAACGAAGTAATATTTTAAATCATTGAGCCATTGATTTTTCTAATTTTATGATTTACTTTAATGAATTAAAAAATCTAGAAAAGAAAAATTAATCTCTCTGGACTCCTTAATGACGGGAGGAAAGATAGTGGAGAATCTTCTTCCCAATGAAAACATCGGTGGTGACTCCCCTCACTAAATCACGCGAGACTAGATGGGCCGTGCCATTTAATCTAGACCTATTGAAATGACAAGAATGTCTGTTATTTTAAATGCTAATAAAGTAATTATATGCACATTGTTACGGGTCTCCTGTAATAGAATAATATGACATGACATCTTTTTTTAAGAGAGACATGACATGTTACATGGATGGATATAAAAAACCTTTGAATCGTGTACTTTTATTATTAGATTCAAAAGTTGCAAACAGTAATTGATTTCATGCACTGACTCAGTTAACACACATGCAAGTAATGTTAACGGCCTCTCATGTAACACGTATATACACATGCTAACACACACATGTAAGTCACGTGCACGTACTCAGTTACTGGCCACTCACTAACATGTATACACAAGCTACACACATATAAGTCACGTACAAAAGCGCATGGTAATCAAAGTATATAGTAGGGAAAACACCATACTTGTCAAATCACACATGTATCAATCAAACCTAGAAATATCAAAAACTTTCCTTATCTTATTCTATAATTTCTTTTAAAAAATAATATATATTTCATGTATTACCTTTTTGGAAGTAACAGGTGATTATAACTGTCTGATCAAAATAAATGAAAGGTTCACAATCATTTGAGAGTACCGCAGCAAAGGCCCCACAGAAAAGTTTGTACAGCCTGGACAAATTAGTCTTTAAATATTTCCTTTACATACTGAGTCAATTTGGTGCTGTACAGTTGCAATGTAACTTGATTTAAGCACCACCGCTCCAAATACAAGACATAAAGATCACGACTATTGTATATATGTAAATATATTCCTCCCTCTCACAGGGAACCTGAAGCTTTGGGAGAACTGACACACACACAACCACTACGGGAAGCAGTGGCTTCCCCGAGTGTCAAATGCACTCGGGGAAGGCCCAGTAGCATTCGGGGAAGCCTTCCTCGAAGAATGCCCGGGGTATCTCTTCAAGGGAAAGGCTTAAATAATAGAATTTCTTTATTCAAAAAATGATATTCATGATATTTGGTGTATTTTAAGACCATATCCACAAGCTCAATGAAATATGAAACATCTATCGGCCGTAACATTAGACACAACTTGCGGAAAAAGTGTTTTTAAATTATATAAAATCCTTAAAAAGTCTGAAAATAAAGAAACTTGTCTCGACGTCATGTTATCGCATGTAGAGGCTATCATAAAAAATTAAGAAGGTTTTGAACAAGTTGTAACATCGGATGTTTAAAACCTTGACATCTCCGTATGTGATCATAAGTGATCACATGTAAAGATGTCTAGGTTTTAGACATCCAACATCGCGACTTGTTCCAAACCTTCTCAAGTTTTTATCATAGCCTCTACATGTGATAAAATGACGCCCAGACAAGTTTCTTGATTTTTGGACTTTTTACAGATTTTATATAATTTAAAAACATTTTTTCCGCAAGTTGTTTCTAATGTTACGGCAGGTAGATGTTTCATATTTCATTGAGCTTGTGGAGATGGTCTTAAAATACACAAAATATCATGAATATCATTTTTTGAATAAAGAAATTCCATTATTTAATGCACCTGCAGTTCAAATTTGAAGTTTGCAAAAGAAAATCAATGAAACGAATATAACAAATGAAATATACGTAAAGAAGTTTAAATATCCCCAAATTTGAACAAGAAGTTTGAAATAATGTGGGAAGGCATCAGAAAAAAATTGGGGCAAAAAAAACTATAAAAAATTTCTCCGAGTGTCTTTCTTGGCTCTCGGGGAAGGGCCTCTTCCGCGAGTGCGAGGACCGCAGCACTCGGGGAAGCCAGCATTTTCCCCGAGTGCCACGCTTTAGCACTCGGGAAAGGGCGCCTTCCCCGAGAGTTTTTTTTGGCGCTCGGAGAAGAATTTTTTCCATTTAAAGCTCCAACGGTGCCGTCTGTTAGGGACGTCAAGAAACACTTTTCTTTCTCGAGTGCGTCTCTTCCCCGAGTGTTGCGCTCGGGGAAGAGAACTTTTTCCGAGTGTCATTCTTCCCCGAGTGCCAGGTAGGCTACGGCACTCGGGGAAGCAACACTCGGAGAAGACTGGCTTCCCCGAGTGATCGATTTTTGGCTCTCGGGGAAGCCTTTGACACTCGGGAAATTTCGATTCTCCCGTAGTGAACTAGCCTATGGAGGATGGTAGGATCAGGCTGCACTCGGACATTGGCTCTCTTGCCATCTTTACCACCGATAGCAATAGCGCAGATCGTCCTGCTCACATGATGTTCAATTGCTGTTATCCTAAGCAACTTGTGTTATGCTTCCACATCTTAGAGGCCTGTGATCCTTTGACATCCTATCCACACAATTTACAACTAGAGAGACGGCATAACCACATATGCTATCCTAGGCAACATTGGGCCGCAGATACAAATTGGCAGAGATACAGGACCAAATTAATATGATTCAATGTAATCACAAGTGTAACAAGCTAATCTTGTCAACAACAGGAATAGTAAACAGTGCTCCTTCATAATCAGTCATCCAGAAGTATGAGACCAATGTGTTTGCTTTGTTTTAGCGATTATTAAGCTCTCATTCAGGAAGTAGAACATGACACAAAAACTCTTGAAATGAGAAAAAAGGAAATTTAGAACAATAACTTTGTAAAAGTTTCATGTTGACAAATATTTATTCAGGCAAGAAGCACAATAAAATCAACATAAAACCTGCCTTGTGTGTGCAGCTAATGCTTATTTAAATGCTTCAATCTACCATGAATGGCAGCAGATACGTGGTACATTATCTCCTATCATGCTGGCCGAATAGTTTTCTAGTGCACAGTTTATTATGACTAATATGCAGGTTAACAAACACATGTCAGTCATATTGGTTGGACTGAGGGCTCCACGTGTAATGTGATATCAGTACAACCATTGTCAAAATAACACACAACTATTTTTAGATGTGTCGTATCTTTTGGGTACAAGCGGCCCATTCAAAATTTGCCTAATCTACAAATGATTTTTAGAGGTAGATGTATTTGTAGAGGCAGGTGGCAAGCCAAACCACCTCTAAAAGTACAGTTTTTTGGTGTCACTTTAGCTTTTTAGCCATCTCTACTAGTGCAGGACAGGGCTACAATCCCGGTTAGGAAACCCCCTTTAGTCCCGGTTCCCAGCTGAAAGTGGAGCTTTAGTTCCGGTTGCTACTACCAACCGGGACTAAATGTGCCCCCTTACATTGCACTAGGGCTGGTAGGTTTAGTCCTGGTTGGCATTTCCAACCGGTACTAAAGTTTTTTTTTCCATTTTTTCCTTTTTATTTTATGGTTTCTTTTCAATTCAATTCTTTTTTGTTTTGATTAGTGTCACATGTATGAACTCTATGCTGCTAATATACATACGTCGTGACAATGCCTCTTGAATTGCTTTGATTTGTTGTTCTTGCAGGACCTTGCGCTTCCTCCAATCCACCTTCAATTCCATCACCACCAGAGATTGTTTTTCTCCCGTCGGTCGAAACTATCCCCGTCCGCTACGCGTCTTCCGTCAGGGACCGAGAACCATCCCCCATGTGCCTGCTGTACCGTCCGGGAAGTTCTCGCTACCGTCAGGGCTGCTCCATCCACGCGCTAGAATTGGACTCCCGCGCGCTGCCCCAGATGTTGGCCCACGCAACAGAGAGACAGGGAAGCAAGGGCGCGTGGGAAGAGCGAATTTTTTCGCTCGCCGTCGTCGCGTCCGTGACCGCTCAACCTATTCCCCTCAAATCCTTATCTCCTCCACTTCCTATCCGCCATACCACCACACACGCCGCGCCATCCAGCCCGCCGCTTCGAGCTACGACACACCCAGCGCCGTCGCCTGGTGCCTTGGACCTTGCCGCACCCAGTGTCGCTGCCTGCCAACCTTGCAAGATGCAACCAGCCACCAGACCCGTCAACCCTGCCCCTGGATCCCGGCCCCGCCACCCCCAGACCCTAGCACCGCCGCCCCAATCCACCAGCGCCGCTGCGCCTCGCCTTGCCATGCGCTGCACCGCCGCCTCTGAAATCCTGAGCTGCTACCTCCAAAATCACACACCGCAGATACGTTTCAATGAGATCGATCTGCTGATTTGTTTGGCTGTTGGCAGGTCCTCGACGTTTGGACGGACACTGTTGCCATTCTCCACCGAAGTGCAGAGGCACAAAGATCCATCTCATCGTCTTCTACACATCCACCCACCAATCCTCATCCTGCTGCCACCCAGGTACCACCAATTTTGTTCTTATATGCTGAAAGTGAAAATTTCGTTTTTTTAACTCAAGCAAATTTGTTTTGCCTGTCTGTGTTTGGCTGTGGTCTGCTTCAATCTCAGAGATCTGAAAGTTCCATGACCAATTCAAGTTCATCTCCCTGCTCCGTGATTCCAGGTACTCGCAACACTGTCATCCCAATTACTTGTGGAGATTTTTTTTTGTTTTTTAAGCCTGAAGTAAATTTGTACTGTGTATGTACACAAGTGGGAGAGGTGAATCATGGTCTGAGAGAAATTTTCTTAAGCGTCCATTGATGACCTGGGATTTGAGCTAGTGATTGTCACAGATTGTGCTTGTTTAATATTACAGATTGTGCATGTTCGTTTTAGTGCTCTTCATGTTCGTTCAGTAAGGGCAGGTAATTATCAATCTGCATCAGCATAGTTTGAAATCACTTTTGACTTCACAGATTGTGCATTGTTTAATATTACAGCTGGTTTTAGTTGTGTGTGTATATGCATCAGCCTGGGAGTCCCTTTGTAAGTATTGGTGCTCTGCTGAATACTTGAACTGCAAGCAACAAGTATACTAAAATCCTATACTAAAAATGGTTTATACACAAACTAGCAGCTGCTTGTGTACCAATATTTGTGTGCAACTTTTTTGACCTGTATGTTCCTTGCATATATAGTGAATCATTTTCAGAATTTATTGTCTGCATGTTCTCAAAATTGTCGTGTTCTCAAAATTTTATTATTTATGCCTGCCTCCTGTAATGGTTCTATTTATTTGTTAGTTGTAGGGAGGGACTATATATAGATGGATCATCTGGTGCTTCAGCCAACATGGACAGGGACAACAGCGATGGCCATTGAGCCGTGTGTGACAGGAAATATTTTGTGAAGTCATAGTCTTTTGTTTATGTACTATGGCTTGATGGCAACAGGGACAACAGCGATGGCCATTGAGCCGTGTGTGACAGGAAATATTTTGTGAAGTCATAGTCTTTTGTTTATGTACTACAGCTGCTTCATATTTAGGTTTGCCAAACATATTATATGCAGATAGCAGCTCGCTAGCTGTAGTTGTGTTGGGAAATAGATGGCGGCTAGTTGTGAGTTTGTATTTATGAACAACTTGAATGATGTTATGAGGTTATTGAATATAATATTTATTATTACTTCCATCTCAGATGAATGGCTACATCAGTTGCTGTAATATTCTTTGTAATGGTTAATTACTGTTGTGAACAGTGGTCTTAAATAAGCAGTGATTCTGACATTGAAATGTTTTCGCTCATGGAGTTGAACCGTTAGAAATGTTCAAACTATCCCTGACGGTTCAAGAACTCACAGTGAAAGTCTAAAACTTCGCTGACAGTGAAGCAGCCGACGGGAAAAGTCGAAAACTATCACTGACGTTTTGCTTCCCGTCAGGGAAAACTTTCCTGACGGGAGGCTTGGCAACCGACTTTCCGTGTCGCTTCTTTCCTGACGGCTTATCCCTGACGGTAACCGTCACGGATAATCTTCCCTGACGGTTTCTAGTACTTTTCCTAACGGAATTGGCCGTCACGAAAAAACTTGGCTGGGGTGGTGATAGGAAAAGTATGAATATATATATGATTATAAATATCAACACACAAAATCGTGTACAATCCATTGTTGAAATGCTTAAAACAAATATTAATGAGAGGTGGGTCCCTTCATTTAGCTCTTTCTTTTTCATTGAAGTATGTTTCCAATATTCTTTCGCCAATTAATGGGCTTAGATGCATATATACAAAAAAAAAGCATCATGCACCAGACACTCAGACACTCACACACTATATATACTACTACCAACATGAATTTGTAAAATATGTTTGGCAAACATTAGTTGCTACGAGTGTAGGAAGTTTTATATGGAAGTAGGATTGGGATGCATCTAAAATTTTGTTTGCCAATACTTTTGTGGTATCTGTCGTCCAAATGCTTGGATCTGAATCCTTGGATGGAAGGCAGGATCAAACCACAATAAGATTCATGCAAATGGAAGAATGGCTGTGCGGCAGAAACACTGACCAGGATGACAATCGTGTGACCACTGGAAAGAGATTGTTTGTCTTTGCAGTTTTTTTGGGGCCTGATGGAAAATAGGAAGTTGGTGAGCATCAAGAAAAAAAGTTTCATTGCAACTTGTCTGCCATTATCTATGTTACAATTTTGATTCTGCAGAAGTGGTGTACTCTGTCGAAATGCAAGGACAAATCCTGGGCGCCAGAATTCATAAAGAAGATTTTCTACTTGGATATATAATGGATACATACTGTAGCCTGTATTATTTTGTTATGTTCCCATGTTTCTGGTAACCCAGCTCTTTGTTAAAAACACAAATTGCTTGCTTTATTGGAAGGAAAGTTTTTCTCCTTTTAAAATTAATCCCGCCAGATTGTATCAATCTGTAAATGGATTCAAATCATATGCATGAACGAAGGAAGAAAATATCTTCATGAAGTTTAGTGTCTTGATTATAATTAAGGTGCAAAAAATATAACACAATAGGGAAGCTACTAATCACAGTCATGGTTTAGTTCACTTTGTATCAGTAGGTTTCTAGACGAAAAAAACATCAATCAAAGCCGCTGCTTCAATTGTTTTCCATGCAAAAACACAGTTTGAGGGAGTTTTATTTTCAAAAAAAAAAAAAAACAGACTGTGGGGGCTGTCAACATATCATTGCCTTGACCATAAAATTTCCTAAATCACTGGTCTTCAGTAACAACAGGGTGAGTTCATGACCTGAATCAGATCTGAATTCGAAATTGTGTAACTCAGCATTGTTGTCGTACTTGCCATTCATCCAACGAGTTCAGGGAACTGACAAAAAAAACTTTAATGCACATCCATAGGCGCCACCAGTAAAGAGATCAGTAACAGTTGATGGCCATTATAACTGTTGTCAGCAGCTGGTCTCGAATAGCTTCCTAGCACACGTCAAACCAGCATTTTTGCACAAGTTGTATGTTTGATGCCAACCAACATTGACTAGATTACCATGTGAGTATTGTGGTTGTATTTCCTGTCAATGAATAATGATTTATCAGTTTCCGGTTCATACGTGTCCTCAGAAGGACAGTGACTTAAACTTTGCATGTGAGTTCCAGTCCCATCCTTAGCACTGCTCTGTTGGCTGCAATAATGCTAGCTGAAAGACTCTTCATCGGCATGTGGCAGCAAATGGTGTAGCAGTGTAGGACTGAAGGTGTGTAACAGCTTGTATATAGTATAATATAGTCTCTTGCTTTTTTGTACATTTTTCACCTTCATGTGGTTTTAGTGCCTTTCATTGGACAGGTACAATTTTCGATAGGCCCAGAGATTGTTCTGCATCTGACCACTATATTTATTCAAAAAAAAACGTAACTTATACTTGGAAGCTTCGTGAATTCATTACAGTTATGCAGCACCCAACCATTAGACTCATTGATGATGGAAGTGATCAGACCTAGAGACACTGACCTAGAGAACATCAAACCATTAAACAAAGCTAGGGCATTCTTCCACTGGCGTTCATAAACAACATGCCCTAGTAGATAGAATTTGTGGGGCCATGGCTGTAAACAGTCAATAGAGATAAGTTTATACTTGTGGATATCCTAAGGTTATCACCAGTACAAAGCTTGTATTTAAATTGATGGTTGCGGATACTAAGTCTGCCACCAATATAAATCTAGGATTTTTACTAGCCAAAACATTAGAAAAGTCGCCACTATAAGTATGGTTACACCGGCGGGTTTCTTAATCTACCACCGGTACTAATATGTCAAACTAAATATATTGAATTTTTCCAATGACCATACATGAAGAAACAACAAAAACAAAAGTTGTAGTACCATTAGAGATATAAAAAATTCGAGTGCAAACTTGTTTGACTTAAATTTTTTTAGGGTCTCAAATGTGTACTCCCTCCGTTCCTAATTATAACTTGTTTTGACTTTTCTATATACATTAATTTCATTATAGATGTAAAGAGTTTCGTCCACATACATTTATATTCTCCATGAGCTATGACAACAGAGGCCAGCACCTTCTGTGTGCCGTCAACTTAAGTTAAAAAGACCATTATTTTCTAGTAAAAGGATCTCGTCAATGATTGGATCCAATTTGATACCTACAGAGCCGGCTGAAACAATAAATATACTATTATTTTCATTATTGCTAATAAAAAAAACTGACTTGTCCTGCCCTGGCCCTATTTCAGTCTAGCATATAAGTAAAGTTTGTAAAGGTATTTCCATGCGCCTTAGGGAGTTCAGAGCATATTTAATTTTATCATATCCCAATACATTGCAGAGGTCATTCCATCCCCGACCATATACTAGTTGTTTGTAGCTTTCTAAGTGAAAATGTTTGATGTGATGCGCAGGGATCTGAATGTCTAGGATTGAGATACATCAGGACCTTTATCACACTGGCAAGACAACAGGATGGCAGTCATATGACTTCTGATGGCAGTGCGATACAACAGGCTAGCTACCGGTCATATATGACTCGAGTCGCTTTGGGCGGAAGATGGATCTCTGGTTTCTGAAATCTCAGCCTGCGTGCCCGAATTGCCATACTGGAAATCTATTAGCGAGAGTTACTATGTTTCCTTACGTTTCTCCTTTAGGGCCCATTCTTTTACTTGGGAATGGGTGGCTGGAATAGTTCCAGCTGGAATAACAAGCCTATTTATAGTAGCAGTGCTCAGCTGGATTAATTCCTGCCCTCAAACCACCCCAAACGAACGAGGCTTCTTGACAAATTCTATGTAATTCACTAAAGTTACTTTGTTCGCTAAGGGAAGTTGAAATGCTATGGCTACACAATCCACATGCTAGTTCACTATGCCTGATATTCATGTTGACATACAGACGCATAAATAGATGCAATCAGTCTCAAGCCATTCCAAGCTACGTGTTGTAGTGATTCTCTCAGAAGCAGACCTTGCTCTTGTGGTTTATGCATGCAGCATGTACTAACCATGGATCTACTTCCTATGCCTTCATTAATATAAAATTGTTTAGGCTTAACGTAAATTGAAAGATACTACAGGGCATATGCAGTGCAGAGAGCTCCTGCTCTCTGGGGGGTCTGGGGAAGGGTGTCAGTTGCAAGCCTTACACTCGCTTGTGCAATGTGAAGCGACCGTGACTCGAACCCGAGACCTTGCGGTCACAGGCAGTAAGACACTACAACATTACTAAAATTTCCTTGATCTCTGTAATAGCTTGTTTGGTTAATCATCTTGAAACCAAGATGATTGGAAGGAATTGAGGGGGATTAAATGTAACAACCCGGGTTTTCACATAGCCAATTTTTACATGAAATGTGTGAATCATGTAGTGGCTAGGTCAAACCTGAGTCAAACTAATAGAGCTTGTTAATAAATTGTTGCATAAATCTAGATTTGATTGTAGGAGTGTGCCTTGGCTCTTGAATTGGTTTTCAGTTGAGTCTTGGTTGGAGTTTGGAGTGCACAAATACGTACCAAAGTCCCTCTCAATCAGTTTGGAATTCATCTCAAATCCTTTTGAATTCCCTCTCAAATTCCTTAAATCACAAATCATAAAAGCAAAAAGCCTTTTTCTTTTCTTCCTAGCCCACCTCCTCTTCTTGGGCCACCACTGCTCCTCCTCTCTTCTTCCCGCCGGCCCACTCCTCTTTTCCCTTCCATGTTGGCCCAGCCAATCCTCCTCCAACCAGGCCCAGCTCATGCATGAGCAGGCCGCCTACACCCTCGTAGCCAACCTTGGCCACCCGATGCCTCCCCTCCTAGCCCGCTCTAGTGTGCAAGGCCCAAGTTGCCTGGCCCACTCCATGACATACCCTTTCCCTTTGCCCATTGCTCTACTAGGCCAGTAGCCATCCCCAATGCGGCCCAGCTAATGTGCTGCCACCTCCTCTGCATCGCAACGGCCTAGCCCTCTAAGCCAACTTGCCCATCCATGCACACCTCAGCCATCTGTGTCCTTAGAACCCAAGGTGCTCAAGTTCGCTCCCTAGGAGCCACAGCCACTGCCTAATGGAAGACCGTGTTTGTTCATATCTTCCCTTGGCGTCAATGTCGTCGGATGCGAGCCACGAGGTCAAGCAGAGTACGAAAACAGAGGATCACTGTCCGTACCCAAGAACCCTAGCTAGCCATAGGAGTTGTGCAGCTTCACATGTTCCCCGCCCTTGCCATTTCCTCCACCCTCTCCATGTCGTTCTCGGGACTACAACACCAAGCCTTGTCAACCACGACCAAACCACCGAGCCACTATACACTGCCAGAGGCCCCAAAGGACATGAATTCTGTCTTCAACTCTGCCCCACCCCACACCCCTAATATCTCCCGAGCCCCTTATTCCATCTTAATTCCCTACCTGAACTCCCACCAATAATTGATATAGTTATAGTTGTCGAATGCACTGTCATCTTCAAAACCATATAAAGTCTGTTTGTACCACATGCCCCAATATTATTATACACATGTTATCACCGAAGATACGAGGGAATCATGCTAATATATTACTGTATTATCATCAGGAGTTTGTCATAGGCTTGGGAAGCATCAGGATTGTGTGTATCATAGAACTAGCACACCAGGTTGATTTTGTTACCATTTCACTATGAAGTAGATCCAATCCAAGGCCTGTATTGGAGGATGTCGCAGCTGGTAGATTTGGTGTGATGGGATGAAATGGTGCATGCACAAACTAAACATGGGCCAAGCACCATTCACAACGTCAGAAGCAAGCACGGCTTCTTATCTGTTATGAAGCCAGATATGAATCATCAGTTAACTACATGAAACTACATCCATTCCATCCGTAGAATGTACATGTTCCCAGAAAATTCACCTGTACAGACACCTTTTTATGGAGTCTGGACAAATGGGTTTATGAGAGGTCATGGCAACTGACAATAGCAAGACTCCTCTGTTAATATTGATTTCTACCGATGTTGTACTTGCCCATCTCCATAAATGAATTAAGCAAGACATTTATCAGGATAGTGTGGCTAGACTTGATTCTGATCTACTCGACTTGAGAACACATAGAAACTAAAAAAACAAATAGAACCAGGTAACTGAATCCGATGGTACTCCCCTTCACATGACTGGTCTGTGCTTGACCAGCAACTTTCATCCCGAAGACCATAGTATGGCCTGACATGCAAGGAGTGCAGAAATAATGCTCATCATTATCATACCATTCATCAATAGCTTTAGGTCATATCATCATATTGCAATATTTCAATCTTCTTTCTGTGCCATGTCTGAATTGCATGTGCATCTAATAAACAACTAGGTATTCAATTCATTTTATTATATATTTATAATCAATGTGTGTACTAAATGCACCATCTAGCTAGTGCCAGTATTTTCTTACTTGATTCAAGACACTCTAGTTTGTGTGGGCTGCAGTGTGAGTTAATTATGACCAATAAGCATTTTATTCCTACATCATCTCTCTAGTCATCCTCACCATCACAATCCAGGCTAGCTATTGCATACTTGGTGGCACAGCATGTCTAGGCTGTCAAGTGGCAGCAGCCTACACTAGGTAAGGAGGGCAAGTATGTCGAGCGGCCGTGCTCTTCTTCGTCAGCTCCGTCCTAGGCTGCCTTTGATCGAACCTAAGGCACAGCTCTCTACGGACAGTTGGGCTGCCTTGTGATTTGGGGACTTGTGGAGTACATGCCATTGGCCGGCACACCTGCTCCATGCCAGCTGGGCCGCCGAGCGCCTTCCCTAGACCATCTAGCTTTGTGCGAGAGCTACCAATTGCTCCTTTGGACCCTCCTTATGGCCGGTTTGAGCCTGTGTACAACCACGGTCCAGCACATGACTTCAGCAGTGCTCTATGTTGCCATTGGCCCCAGCACGCTTCAGCCTCTTGCCACTCTGCATAGGCCCATGCAAGGTGCTCCTCCTCACCGATCCAGCATCTCAAGGTGTCTCGCTCCAAGACAAGCTCCATTTAGCATGTCACCACCAACTATGATTTTGCTGATTTCAGCTAATTTTAGCTGCATGCTTGCTGATCCTAATTTGTGTGGTGCCATGTGGATAAGTGTTAGGTCATGTTCGTCAACAGCATCTACCGCCTGGTTCCTCGCCATATACAGTACCAATACTGTGACTGGCAAGTGGATCTGCAAACAGAAGTTATAATCTGACGGCCCATTTCTTCATCACAAAAGTACGCTAGGTCGTGAGGTACTGTATGGTGGTGAACTATAGAATCGGGATGCGATTGGACATTGACCATAGCTGCTACAAAATGTGAGTAGTGATATTCCCAATCACCTAAGACAACCATTTTCGTTCAATTTCAGCCACTACTACTCATCAGGTAGCTAGATGAGTACTAGTTTTTCTGCTTGGCCCCTTTCAGATCTGGCATGAGCTACATGAATATTTTCATGTGTACAAGTTAGCTGAGTTTTCATTTCAATTTGTTCCAACCGCGGTGGTACATATGGCTGCACTAATTAATGTTACGAATACATAGGACAATTGGATCCGATCACCACCTAAGGGAATCAAGAGTAGATTTGCATGATCATTCTGTGACATTTCAGTCATGTACTAGTATCCACTCAACTCATGTAGATTAACTTTTACAAATCGAGTTGAGATGAGGACCGTATAAATACCACACCACCAACAGAAAATTCTTTATATTATTCTGTTTCTCAGCCCTTCCATATTCTGAGGGCCGCAAATTGTTGATGAAAGTTCAAATTAGGATTGGGATTCACCGAGAAATTGGGGTTGCAGTCAATGATGGACTAAATTAGCAGAGGCCGCACATTTTGTCCTTCAGGTCACACACTTCGTTGGCATGCTTTGTGTCCTTGTCCTTCAAGTAACAGATGAAGCAGTTTATGGTGTGCTCTTGTCTTGGAGTAAAGAGCTGAGGTTCTGGAGGTCCTGATATTGATGTCCCAAGATGCACACAGAGTCGTAGGATCGGTCAAGAAGACTGTGGTTCCCACTGCGAGCTCCAGTATCATGAGGTGTTGATCTGCAGCAAGGCCCGGCCAGGAGGCATGCAGGACAGGCTATGGGTGAATAAAACTGGTACAACGAATGTAATTGCCCAAAAACTGTTCACAAGTGTAAAAAAATGGCGGCATGTCTTGATGCGGAGTACATAATATTCCTACATATGTAAGGAGTCAGCAGAAATCTTTACCAATCGCGCATATCTTTGGAATGTTGATATACAAAACTGTTAGATTGATATTTTTATTTTTTATTTTTTTACCAAAAGACGATATAGTAAGTTATTTTATTAAGGAGCTCTCGGGCCGGGGACACTCTAATTTTTTCAAAATGTATTGATTTCGGGCTATCTACTTGATGAGACGTACATAGCCACATCAATTGGCCAGTTCCAACAGCTGCAGTTTCATTCAGATGCAAAAATGCTAAATTCCATGAAAGGCTAAATTGGTTATTAAATGACATATTTTTTTTATGACAAAAATTCAGGCAACGCCACAGATTGAGTTGCCTTCCTCTCAAAAACAAATAGTTTCAGGGTGTTTTATTTGCCCCCAAAAAAAAGGAAGGCATAATCTTACCATTAATTAATGCGGTGGCCTCCAAATTGCATAAATCAGTGATTGTCTATAAAAACACAGTGAGTTCATGATCGACCTGAGTCATGGCTGAAAACTCAGTATTGTTGTACGTGCCATTCGTCCCCTCTGGGAAAACAATGGCGAGTCCCAGTTGGCGTAGGTATTCTCTCTGAGTAACAATCCCAGTTGGTGCATGGCAGCATTGTGGTGTAGGTGTGACAACCTGTAAATATGTAGTCAAAAATAGTGTCACGTTTGTTAGTTTTAACTGGACAGGGTACAAAAGTAAGATACACTACTACATAAATGATTTTTCAAGACGGTGCCTTTTTATTAATGGAGGCGGTCATATAATTCAATCGCCTCCAAAAACTTGATGGATTAACGGAGGCGGAGATTTTTGATTTATGGAGACAGTCACTATTGCCTGCCTCCTAAAATCGATTTAAGGAGGTGGGCATTTTAAGAAAACCGCCTCCAAAAAGAGTCTATTTTCGGAGGCTGTCGTCTTAAGGCACGCCCGCCTCCAAAAATTCATTTTCAGACGCGGGCATGCTATATGACCCGTCTCCAAAAATAGTGGCCCATACAACCCACTCCAAAAAATAGTGGCCCAAACTACGCACTCCAGAAATAGTGGCGCAAACAACCCACTCAAAAAATTGTGGCCCAAACAACCCATACCTCGGTCCGATACCACACCCATCATATATGGGCGAGTTAGGGTTTGGGTTCCCCTCCACTCTCTCTCTCTCCCTCCCAGAGCACAATGCCCTCTCCCGCCCTCAGTTGTGCCATCGCTCTCCCTCACACGCGCTCTCCCTCGGATGTCGTTGCTCTCTCTCTCTATCCATTCTTTCTCTCTTCAGCCCTCCCTCCACACTCTCTCCCTGTGGCCTTCCCTCACAATCTTCTGGCAGCATAGGGCATGGTCACGGTGGTCATGCACCCATCTTCTTGACAATGGCGGTAGCAGGAGCTCCTCCTCAACCCCTCCAAGATCCGATGGTGTCACAGTCGGGGAGGTCAGATCCGGTGCATGGTCCTCCTCTCCACTGTGGCAGCCTCCCTCTCCCTCCCAAGTGGCGGATCCACCAGGCACGGTCCGGGATCCAGTGCTGGCGTGGCCAAATACCTTAGATCCAGCGCACGCTCCTTGTCTTCTACACCACGGTTGGCTCCCTCTCGCTCCCAAGACGTAGATCTGGTGCAAATACTACAAAATTTATTTTGGACAGTGTTTGGCTTTTGGGCTTAGAGGCGGGCGGCCTTGTTGCCCACCTCGGTTATACAAGGTTGGGCAGCCATGCAAGCAACAGCCTCGGCTAATATATATTAACCGAGATGGACATCGTAACGCAACCGCCTCGGTAAATCATTAACCGAGGCGGGCATTGTATTTCAACCACTACGGTAAATAAAGCCCAACCCGCTAGCCCACACCAGACCAATACCTTATGTGATATATAAAGAAAATGATTAGAAA
The DNA here is from genome assembly GCF_000003195.3 of Sorghum bicolor. Lineage (NCBI taxonomy): Eukaryota > Viridiplantae > Streptophyta > Magnoliopsida > Poales > Poaceae > Sorghum > Sorghum bicolor. The sequence continues at coordinate 65,590,797 of NC_012874.2, read as the reverse complement.
CCCTAAATCCCTCATTCTCTCCTAGTCCTAGTGAGCCCCCAACTCAATGTCTCCCTCATCCTGAGTCATCTTCCCACCCCATTGCTCCCTTCCTCCACTGTCTCAATCTCGCCCCTCCATCCCTCTCATATCTGGTCGGCAACACCTCTTCCTCCTCTTCCTCCCTACAGACCACGGCACATGGCGGCAGTGCCTGTTCCTCTCCCCTCCCTCCCAGATCTGGCCAGCAACACCTCTCCGTCACTACAGACCATGACGCACGGTGGCAGCACCCCTTCATTCCGTCCCTCCCTCTCTCTGAGGCCCCATGGGTAGCGATGCTCGTGCTCATGTTGGGCGCGACGCAGGCACGTGACACCCTAGCGAGAGCGAGGTAGGCCTCCTAGCAGGCGCGTGGGATGGTGGCCGCCTTCTCCCTTACAGTGGTGGCGGTGGACGTGCTCTCCTTGGCCATGGCAGCGTGGATCCAGTGTAGAAGTATGTCCCATCCTCTCTCTCTCTCTCTTTCTTGGATCGGCAAGATCTATCTCACCCTCTCTCTCATAGATCTAGAGTCACATGCATTGGGGGTGGCTAGATTACTAGCATCATAGCGGTGGGAATGGCCGGATCTAGCATCATGGGCACGAACTCCGGTAGTGGGGGTGGTCGAACCTGGTGGCGCTCCCCCTCCCCTCCTTTGGTCCCAGATCCAGTGGCTAGAGGCTCGATTAAACGGCGAGCGACCTGACCCCAGCCGTCCTGTGAATGGTAGCATTGGCAAGCAGCAGCAACAACAATAACAACATGTGGATGGGCTGTCCATGGGTTTTCTTATTTATTTGGTTTTTTATTTTATTTAACATGGCGGGCATTTGAATTTCCTTGGTAAACCATTGATTTACAGTGACTTTTACTTAGAGGCGGTTGCAAAAACTACCTCAGTTAATGCCTATTGCAAGCCATGGTTAAGTTTTTTATAGTAAAAAAATCAGCCAGTGAGGGGAAGACCCCCCTCACAGTATTAAACGCCTGCCAGATCCTATGGCCATGCGGCACTTATAGCACTCCCACATTGATCACATAGACTGGACCAGACTCTTAAGAAGAAGACCTCAGTCCCCGATCGAGAAACCCCCCGAACCTTGCCCCAGCAGCGAGGGGGATTTTTTACCCAGCCGGCACAGTGAGCGATGCGGCATCGAAGCGCACACACACCCACCCACCAGCCAGTTCCTAAATTCGTCCCACCCAGGGATCGAACTTGGGACCTGGGGTGCTGCAGGAAAGTGCTTGACCACTTGGTCTAGCACCCGTTGGCAAGTTTTTCTATAGTAGTGTGCACACTGCTTGTCCTCACAGCGACAGTGTCGTGGTCCCCCTTTACCACCTTTGGGATGCGATAGGAGAGGGCGCATGCGGCCTGATCTGGTGGAGGTGATGTGGTGCGAGCCGGAGGCCAGATCCGGATCCGGTGGAGGTGCGGCCAGATCTAGTGGAGGCGGAGGTGGAGGAGGCCAGATCTGGTGGAGGTGTGACGGCCAGATCCGGTGACACGGGATATGCACTCGGTGGATCGAGCAACCACAATTGTGGTGCGCGCAGGGCTGGGCCCACTACCCTAGCGATATCGGCGCATAGTGGCAGTTCTGCGAGTCCTAGGTCGAGGCCTGTTAGGTCTAGGCTATGGGCTTTTATTCTTTTTTTGTTTTCTCTACTGATTTACCGAGGTAGGCAAAGCGCCTGCCTCCATGGTCTGCCCATTAACGGTGACCATCGATTGGAGGTGGTTGCCATGTGTGCCTCCATTCACTACTACACAAAACTTCTTTCGAGGCGGGTAAAATAGGTTTTTAGAGACGGTCAGCACAACCGCTGTAGTGCCACCGTCACTAAAGATAAGTGATTTTCAGAGATGGTTTGAAAACCGATGCTAAAAATCGTTTTTCTGGCGCGGTTGTCTTAAGTCAACCATTGCTGAAAATCATTTTCAGAGGTGGTTGACTTAAGTCAACTGTCACTCTACAAAATTTTCAATTTTTTTTTAATATTTAGAGGCTAATAAAACTTAAAAACTATTTTTAATATAGCTGGACTAACCACAACTTACATGGTTTATTTTTGACATGTTTTTAATAAGTGACAACATAGATTCAAACCCACAACCCATGCCTCGTGTGATCCCTACCTTACCACCGCACCATGCAATCACTTATGTCTAATTATACTATCTATTTATACTAATATATATAAATCTTGCAATCAATATTGTGGCTCATAAATAATCTTAAATGATAAAACTTTCAACAATGAAGTTTTAAATCTCGTCAAACACTACAACTTTGATATATAACATTTTTGCATCCAAGGTCATTGAAAAATTCAAAATCTGAGAATTAATTTATATATTTGGACTCAACAAAAAATTTATCAACTACAACATTCTAGATCTCGTTGACCTCTACAACTTTGATATAAAATGTGTCTTCATCTGACTTTATTTTAAAAAGTTATGAATTTATTTGTGATTTGACTTAGTTAACCGTCTCTGAAAATGAGTGATTCACGAGCGGTTTCAAAGGTGGTTGACTAAATAAAACTGCTGCTGAAAATCACTCATTTTCAGAGGTGGTTGTCTTAATGGAACCATCTCTAAAAATTGAGTTATAGCGATTAACTGATTCTACGCGCCTCCAATAAGATTTATGTACTAGTGAAAGCTCAAACATTGTCTTACATCTGACCAATATATTTTATTAAACAATATAAGCATTTGTTCGGAAGCTTCATGAATTATACATGGCAATATGCAGGAACCAACCATTCAACTCATAAATGATGGATGGCCCATCGCGCTGCTTCTAATTACCAAACAAAAGAACACCTAGAGGTACATGGTGACTCCATGTTCTTGGGTTGATTACCAAACAAAAGAACACCAATCTCATGTGCTCAGATAGCTCTTGTGATGTGGTGAGGACCACGTCACTCATCATGGATGCAAGCTTCTTGGGACTATGTGTGTACTGGAGTGCAAGTGGTGGCTTCCCATTTCTTGAGGTGTGCTCTATGGAGTACACTTGGAGAAACCCAACCGCAGCCACAGTGCTTGCTGGGAGCGAGGCATTTCTTGGACAGATTGGACAGGCTAAGGATTGCATCTTTCACATGGCATATTCATGTGCTCGGATAGCTCTTGTGATGGTAAGGCTGTCAACAGTGAAAGAAGGTTCCTCTGCTGACGCATATACTTCAATCCACAGAAGAAAAAGTTGGTTTTCGGCAGTGATAGCAGTTGTTGATCTTGTATCAAGCAAATTGTGCTAATTTCCTACAGTACTCTTGTAACATCGGGTTGAAAAACTTGCCAGTGTTTCCCAATCCTAACATGTAACACGATGGTATCAGCTGTGTTATGAGTGATCTCATTGTCTGATGCACTACTACTTTGAGGCCTTACTTTTATCCTGAGGGATACAGATGATCAAGTCAAGTTTTGTATTTATTATAGTCAAGCGGGTTGAGTCTATGTTCCATCATTATCTCTTATTTTTCCACTGAAATATGTTTCCTATTCTTTAGCCATTTATTGCATTGGGCTCATATGAATTATGTATGGATTCTGCATCTACAATGATGTTAGAGTCTATGTTCCATCTTTTTAGCTCTTATTTTTCAATTGAAATATGTTTCCTATTCTTTTGCCATTTATTGCATTGGGCTCATATGAATTGTATATGAAAATGGCTCCTGCATCTACATTGATGTCTGTAAGTACTCCCTCTGTCTCTGAAAGCTTTAACTTATAGAGTTGTCCTAAGCCAAACTTTTAAAACTTTGACTAAATTTCTAGAAAAAATACTAAGATCTATAGCACCAAATTAATACATTAGACTTAATTTATCATAGAATATATTTTCATAAGATACTTATTTTATATATGTCATAGATATTGATGCTCTTTTCTATAAAGTTGGTCAAACCTAAAATTTTTTTGACCGTCATAGATTCTAGGAGTTAAAGCTTTCAGGGACAAAGGGAGTATTGAAACTTGGACGTCGGAAAAATAAATGGAACAACAGACTAAAGGAATGAATGATTGTACGTGTTGTTTAATGTGTTGTCCAAATGAACAAGTGATTGGAATATTGGATACATATAATCGTCCAAGGAACGAGTTCATGTCTATTCCAAAGGACATGTCCATTCCTTAAAGGTCCAGTTTGACATCATCACTAATTCTAATTAGTATGTGCTTAACAATGTGTATAGTAGTAACATAAGTAACTACTAATTGATCATCCAAATATATTTGGATCCTTGCAGTATTCATTTTATCATCCATAGATTGTGTATAACCCAGATAAAAACCCTATGCAGAAAATCTGAAGCCAACCTGAAGTATTGATATGACATTAACACTCTGTTATACACTACTAACATCATCATCAAGGCGGTCGGAATACCCTCCGTTAAAAATCTATTAATGGAGGCTGGCACCATAAGATGTCCGCCTCCATATATCATGGTTCCAAAGAAACATGGAAACAAAAAAGATCATGTCGTTTATAGCTGACCTGGACAGTACTAACTCCAGATTATATATGTATAGGATTCCATCTCAATGTACAAACATTTCATAACCACTACACTACTAAATGAAGTCAAATGAAAAAAGTTTGAACTACAAAGATTCAAATATTGTCAAGCACTACAACTTAAAGATAGGATGTGTCTCCATCCGAGATTGTTTGAAATATTCAAGATTTTGAACCTCAAAATATGTGAACTTAAAACAAAATTCGAGAGACTAAATAACTTCAAATAAAAACCTTACTAAAAGAAAAAAAACTTTGATATGAACAGAGTGAACATTCTAGATCATTTAGAAACTCGAAATTTTGAATTTCAGAACCTATGAACTTGTAGCACATATTTGGGAATCTGAAGACCTCAAATAAAAAAAATTCAACTACAAATTTGTAGATTATATTGAGAACAATAAATTTAGTATAGACCATGTGAACATCCTTAGCTGTTTGAAAATTTTAAATTTCAAAATCAATGAACTCAAAATAATATGCGTCTTCATCTAAGGTCATATGAAAAAGTTACAAATTGTTTTTCTATGTGACAATTTAGAGACAGACAACAAAATAAAAGTACTAGATGTGGATATCATTATATCATTGTGATTAACAAAGAACGAAGTATAGATGGAGCCGGGACTTTAAATAAAACACCAGCAACAAGGATTTACTTATATTTTTAATTTTTTCTAACATTCAATTTTCTCAGGGTCAAAAGTTCTCGATGAAGGTCACAAGTATGATTCCGTGGCATCAAGAAATAGGGTTCGCGTTGCTGAGGGACTTAAGTACTAAAGACAGATAAAATGGGGAGCAAGGGAGGCCAAACACCCCCCACGTCTCTCAACTTTTCCTCCAGTTTACTAATATCCATAGCATACTTGCAATCCTTCCTATCCAAGTTCTTGATGAAGCAGTTAATGGTGTACGTGCGCCCTGGCTTGGAGTACCAAGATCAGGTTCTCGACTACATGAAATTGACGTCCTAGTCGGCGCCCAAACAAATATAGATATATGGGGCTATAATTAACACTACGACCAGGAGTTTCCTTATTGTTTTGTTTACCAAACTTTAAATTTTCTGAGGGCCACAAGTTCTTGGCTGCAGTTAAATTATGCATCATGAAATTGGACTGCTGCATGCTGTTGCATGGGCTAGCTGCAGGGGACCGGCCACAGTGGGAGAAACACAGAAAGCCTTTGCCTAGCCCAACATCCATGCTGCTGCGGCAAGGTGATAGCTAATCAATTGCTAGTAGATTGCAGCAAGGTGGCTGAAGCTTTGCTGCTCCACCTGCCATGCCCACGGACACCGCAGCCTGCAGAATACACACAATCGTTCTTGCTCGTTCTGTGATATCATAGATATGTACATGTAGTAGTATCCACTTGTGAGTCATGTAGAGATACTATTACACGTCATGTTATTCTGAGATGACGTGGAAAAAAATACTCTATATATGTCCCTTTGCAACTTACAACTCTTGTGTTTAGGTAGGGCACATTGCTCCATATATATGGTTGCACAATTAATTGTTAACGAATGGGTAATAGATGGATACCTTTATGTCATTGTGATTAAAGAAACTTTATTAAGTCTGTTGCAAAAAGACACCAATTGTATAGTTGGGTACAATAAATAATACCACACCACCAACAGGAACTTCTTTATATCATTTTGTCTTCAACATTCTGTTTTATGAGGGTTACAAGTTCTCCGTGGAAGTCACCAGTAGGATTGGGATGCATCAAGAAATTGGGTTTGAGGTTGCTGATAGACTGCAGTAGCAGGCAGGGCACATGTGGAGCAAGAGGGGACAAACACCCCTGCATCACTCGTTTTGTCCACTAGTGTACAGAATTCCTCATCATGCTTGCGATCCATGCCCTCAGTTTGTCTTGATGAGGCAGTTGATAGTGTGCTCGCTGGCATGGACAAGCTAGTTCAGTTCTAGATATATATCCTAAAACTGACGTCCTAGGGGGTGCCCGGACTTGAATTATCTGTCATGAAGATCGTGGACTTGTGGTTCCCTCTGCATGATCCAGGATGAATTAGTGGTTGATGCTGAGAAAGGAGACACCTGGTGGTGACCTACCGACAACAGGCAGCCTTTGCAAAACATCACCCAAGCATGGAAGAAAGGTAGTGGCCGTAAGCTTTGCCATCCAATCTGCCACTTTGCCATCCAATCTGCCACACTAGTACAAAAGTGCTCAAAGCCAGCGGTGGAACATAATTTTTACAGGCGGTTTTAATTAAAAGCGCCTGTGGAAATAAATTGGCTTACCTGACTACAAAACCGCCTGTGAAAATCAATTTTTACAGGCAGTTTTTCTAACAAAACCGCCTGTAGAAATCATGTATTTCTACAGGCGGATTTCTTAAGAAACCGCCTGTAGAAATATGATTTCTACAGGCGGTTTCTTAAGAAATCCGCCTGTAGAAATTATTTGAACTTGAATTTTTTGAGCTTTTCAAATGACCTAAAAAACCGTCAAAATGAAAGTTGTAGATCTTGAAAAGTTATGAAACTTTATAGTTGATAATTTTTTCATTTGAAATCATCTTGTCATCGAAAACTACGTTAGAATTTCTCAAATTTGAAATTCAAATTTTGTAAAGGACCTCGGATGAAGGAACTATCAATATAAAAGTTGTAGGTCTTAAAAAGTTGTAAAACTTTGTAGTTGACAACTTTTCCATTTGAATCTGTTTAGGGCCTCAAATAATCAATTTATGTTTGCTTTATCATAGTATGTGGGGAACTAAACTCTATTACAAACACAAGTGAGTGATAGGTGGAGTGGTGGAAGAGGATACGCGCGAGGGTGAGGTCTAAAGTTCGAATCCCACCAACCGCGTAGCACGCGATTTTACACGAAAAAATGCAGCATGTTTGGTTAATCATCTTGAAACCAAGATGATTGGAAGGAATTGAGGGGGATTAAATGTAACAACCCGGGTTTTCACACAACCAATAATACAGGCTTTTTTAAAACTTTTCATGAAATGTGTGAATCATGTAGTGGCTAGGTCAAACCTGAGTCAAACTAATAGAGCTTGTTAATAAATTGTTGCATAAATCTAGATTTGATTGTAGGAGTGTGCCTTGGCTCTGGAATTGGTTTTCAATTGAGTCTTGGTTGGAGTTTGGAGTGCACAAATACGTACCAAAGTCCCTCTCAATCAGTTTGGAATTCATCTCAAATCCTTTTGAATTCCCTCTCAAATTACTTAAATCACAAATCATAAAAGCAAAAAGGCTTTTTCTTTTCTTCCTAGCCCACCTCCTCTTCTTGTGCCACCACTGCTCCTCCTCTCTCCTTCCCGCCGGCCCACTCCTCTTTTCCCTTCCACGTTGGCCCAACCAATCCTCCTCCAACCAGGCCCAGCTCATGCATGACAGGCCACCTACACCCTCCTAGCCAACCTTGGCCACCTGATGACACAACCGCACCACACCTCCCCTCCTAGGCCGCTACGGTGTGCAAGGCCCAAGATGCCTGGCCCACTCCATGACATACCCATTCCCTTGCCCCATTGCTCTACTAGGCCAGTAGCCAGCCCCATTGCGGCCCAGCTAACGTGCTGCCACCTCCTCTGCATCGCAACGGCCCAGCCCGCTAAGCCCAACTTGCCCATCCATGCACACCTCAGCCACCTGTCTCCTTAGAACTCAAGGTGCTCAAGTTCGCTCCCCAGTAGCCACTGCCACTGCCTAATGGCAGACCGCGTTTGTTCATGTCTTCCCTTAGCGTCAATGTCGTCGGATGCGAGCCGCGTGGCCAAGCAGAGTACGAAAACAGAGGATCACAGTCCGTACCCAAGAACCCTAGCTAGCACTGGTATAAAAGCCATAGGAGTTGTTCAGCTTCACATGTTCCCCGACCCTTGCCATTTCCTCCATCCTCTCCATGTCGTTCTCGGGACTACAACACCAAGCCTTGTCAACCACGACCAAACCACCGAGCCACTATACACTGCCAGAGGCCCCCAAAGGACATGAATTTTGTCTTCAACTCTACCCCACCCCACACCCCTAATATCTCCCGAGCCCCTTATTCCATCTTAATTCCCTACCTGAACTCCCAACAATAATTGATATAGTTATAGTTGTCGAATGCACCCTCATCTTCAGAACCATATAAAGTCTGTTTGTACCACATGCCCCAATCTTATTATACACATGTCAGTTCAAGTAGAAACATTTTCCATAGCAAAGAAATCACCGAAGATATGAGGGAATCATGCTAATATTACTGTATTATCATCAGGAGTTTGTCATAGGCTTGGGAAGCATCAGGATTGTGTGTATCATAGAACTAGCACAACAGGTTGATTTTGTTACCATTTCACTATGAAGTAGATCCAATGCAAGCCCTGTATTGGACAATGTTGCAGCTGGTAGATTTGGTATGACGGGATGAAATGGTGCATGCACAAACTAACCATGGGCCAAGCACCATTCACACGTCAGAAGCAAGCACGGCTTCTTATCTTGTTATGAAGCCAGATATAAATCATCAGTTAACTACATGAAACTACATCCATTCCATCCGTAGAATGTACATGTTCCCAGAAAATTCACCTGTACAGACACCTTTTTATGGAGTCTCGACAAATGGTTTTATGAGAGGTCATGGCAACTGACAATAGCAAGACTCCGCTGTTAATATTGATTTCTACCAATGCTGTACTTGCCCATCTCCATCAATGAATTAAGCAAGACATTTATCAGGATAGTGTGGCTAGACTTGATTCTGATCTACTCGACTTGAGAACACATAGAAACTAAAAAAACAAAGAGAACCAGGTAAGTGAATCCGATGGTACTCCCCTTCACATGACTGGTCTGTGCTTGACCAGCAACTTTCATCCCGAAGACCATAGTACGGCCTGACATGCAAGGAGTGCAGAAATAATGCTCATCATTATCATACCATTCATCAATAGCTTTAGGTCATATCATCATATTGCACTATTACAATCTTCATTCTGTGCCATGTCTGAATTGCATGTGCATCTAATAAACAACTTGGTATTGGATTGAATTTATTATATATTTATAATCGATGTATGTACTAAATGCACCATCTAGATAGTGCCAGTATTTTCTTACTTGATTCAAGACACTCTAGTTTGTGTAGGCTGCAGTGTGAGTTAGTTATGACCAATAAGCATTTTATTCCTACATCATCTCTCTAGTCATCCTCACCATCACAATCCTGGCTGGCTATTGCATACTTGGTGGCACAGCATGTCTAGGCTGTCGAGTGGCAGCAGCCTACACTAGGTAAGGAGGGCAAGTATGTCGAGCAGTCGCGCTCTTCTTCATCAGCTCCGTCCTAGGCTGCCTTTGATCGAACCTAAGGCACAGCTCTCTAGGGACAGTTGGGCTGCCTTGTGACTTGGGGACTTGTGGAGTACATGCCATTGGCCGGCACACCTGCTCCATGCCAGCTGGGCCGCCGAGCGCCTTCCCTAGACCATCTAGCTTTGTGCGAGAGCTACCGATTGCTCCTTTGGACGCTCCTTCTGGCTGGTTTGAGCCTGTGTACAACCACGGTCCAGCACATGACTTCAGCAGTGCTCTATGTTGCCGTTGGCCCCAGCACGCTTCAGCCGGCCTCTTGCCGCTCTGCATAGGCCCATGCAAGGTGCTCCTCCTCACCGATCCAGCATCTCAAGGTGTCTCGCTCCAAGACAAGCTCCATTTAGCATGTCACCACCAACTATGATTTTGCTGATTTCAGCTAATTTTAGCTGCATGCTTTTGCCAATCCTAATTGGTGTGCTGCGATGTGGATAAGTGTTAGGTCATGTTCGTCAACAGCATCTACCGCCTGGTTCCTGGCCATAGTACCAATACTATGACTGGCAAGTGGATCTGTAAACAGAAGTTATAAGCTGACGGCCCATTTCTTCATCACAAAAGTACGCTAGGTCGTGAGGTACTGTATGGTGGTGAACTATAGGATCGGGATGCGACTGGACATTGACCATAGCTGCTACCAAATGCGAGTAGTAATATTCCCAATCACCTAAGACAACCATTTTCGTTCAATTTCAGCCACTACTACTCATCAGGTAGCTAGATGAGTACTAGTTTTTCTGCTTGGCCCCTTTCAGATCTGGCATGAGCTACATGGATATTTTCATGTGTACAAGTTAGCTGAGTTTTCATTTCAATTTGTTCCAACCGTGGTGGTACATATGGCTGCACTAATGTCACGAATACATAGGACAATTGGATCCGATCACCACCTAAGTGAATCAAGAGTAGATTTACATGATCATTCTGTGAAATTTCAGTCATGTATTAGTATCCAGTTGTAACTCATGTAGAGTAACTTTTACACATCGAGTTGAGATGAGGACTGTATAAATACCACACCACCAACAGAAATTTCTTTATATTATTCTGTTTCTCAGCCCTTCCATATTCTGAGGGCCTCAAAGTTGTCGACGAAAATTCAAATTAGGATTGGGATTCATCAAGAAATTGGGTTTGCAGTCCATGATAGACTAAATTAGCAGAGGCCGCACATTTTATCCTTCAGGTCACACACTTCGTCGGCATGCTTGAAATTACAGATGAGCGCAGTTTATGGTGTGCTCTTGTCTTGGAGTAAAGAGCTGAGGTTCTGGGTCCTGATATTGATGTCCCAAGATGCATGCAGAGTCGTAGGATCGGTCAAGAAGACTGTGGTTCCCTCTGCAAGCTCCAGTATCATGAGATGTTGAGCTGCAGCACAATGCATTCATCAGCTGACAGGGCTAGCTGAGGGCTGAGGCCGGCCAGGAGGCATGCAGGACAGGCTATAAAACTGGTACAACGAATGTAATTGCCCAAAAACTGTTCGCAAGTGTAAAAAAATGGCGCCATGTGATGATGCCGAGTACATAATATTTCTACATATGTAAGGAGAGCAGAAATTACCAATCGCACATATCTTTAGAATGTTGATATACAAAACTGTTAGGTTGTTATTTTTATTTTTTACTTTTTGCCAGAAGACGATATAGTAAGTTATTTTAAGGAGCTCCCGGGACGCTCTAATTTTTTTCGAAATGTATTGATTTCGGGCTAGCTATCTACTTGATGAGACGTACATAGCCACATCAATTGGCCAGTTCCAACAGCTGCAGTTTCGTTCAGATGCAAAACGCTAAATTCCGTGAAAGGCTAAATTGATTATTAAATGACATGTTTTATTATGACAAAACTTCAGGCAATGCCACAGATTGAGTTGCTTTCCACGCAAAAACAAATAGTTTGAGGGTGTTTTATTTGCCCAAAAAAAGGAAGGCAGAACCTTACCATTATTTGTTGGCGTAGGTATATCCTCTCTCAGTAACAGTCCCAGTTGGCGCATGGCAGCATTGTGGTGTAGGTGTGACAACATGTAAATATGTAGTCAAAAATAGTGTCACATTTGTTTGTTTTTTCATATTCATGGCTTTTCAGTGCTTTTAACTGGACAGGGTACAAAAGATATACTACTACATAAATGATTTTGCAAGACGGTGCCTTTTTATTAATGGAGGCAGTCATATAATTCAATCGCCACCAAAAACCTGACGGATTAACGGAGCCGGAGATTTTTGATTTATGGAGACAGTCACTATTGCCTGCGTCCTAAAATCGATTTATGGAGGAGGACATTTTAAGGAAACCGCCTCCAAAAAGAGTCAATTTTCGGAGGCTGTCATCTTAAGGCGCGCCCGCCTCTGTAAATGCATTTGCGGAGGCGGGCAAGCTATATGGCCCGTCTCCAAAAATAGTGGCCCAAACAACCCACTCCAAAAATAGTGGCCCAAACAACGCATACCTCGGCCGGATATCACACCTATCATATATGGGATAGTTAGGGTTTCGGTTCCCGTCCACTCTCTCTCTCCATCCCAAAATGTGGCGCCCTCTCCCTCCCTCAGATGTGCCATCGCTCTCCCTCACGCGCGCTCTCCCTCAGATGTCGTTGCTTCCTCTCTCTCGATCCACTCTTTCTCTCTTCGACCCTACCTCCACACTTTGTCCCTATGGCCTCCCCTCACAATCTTCTGGAAGCATAGGGCATGGTCGTGGTGGTCGTGCACCCATCTTCTTCGCAACAGCGGCAGCAGGAGCTCCTCCTTGACCCCTCCGAGATCCGATGGTGCCATGGCCGGGGAGGCCAGATCTAGCACATGGTCCTCCTCTCCACCGTGGCAGCCTCCCTCTTCCTCCCAAGTGGCGGATCCACCACGCCTACGCTCCTCCTCTTCTACACCATGGTGGGCTCCCTCTCCCTCCCAAGAGGTAGATCTGGTGCAACTACTACAAGATTTATTTTGGACAGGGAAAAAGTCTACATAACCCCCCAAACTATCTAAGGTGGAATACTTCATCCCCCAAAGTATAAAACCAGATATTTTACCCCCTGAACTTTCAAAACCGGTCAAATAACCCCCTCGAGTGGTTTTAGAGGGTGGTTTTGTCTTTTTCTTTTTTATTTATTTCCACTGTATCTTTGAAAAATCATAATAAATCACAGAAAAATCATAAAATGAAAAGTTCAATTTTGTTGGACTTCTGATGAGTAGATCTACACAATGAATATATAATATGGTATACTTTAGTACAGAGTTTTGGTTGTAGATTTAAATCTATGTTTTTCTATAATTAAAAAGAATAATTCATATATGTAGTTCCAATGGTTCAATTGTGGTAAATTTTTTATGGTGGACTCATTATTGTATGCTTGAACTATGGTAAAAGTTTCGTATCCATTGGATCAAGTAAAATTTAGTTATAGATTTATTTAGCTTTATTCTTGTTAAATCTATGCTTTATCCATAACTAAGTTATATGTGATGCAATGAGTATAAAATTTTTACCATAGTTCAAGCATACAATAATGATCCTACCATAAAAATTTTACCACAATTGGACCATAGGAACTACATATATGAATTATTCTAATTAATTACAAAAAACATAGATTTAAAGCTACATAAAAAACTTTGTACTAAAGTATATCATATTATATATTCACTATGTAGATCTACTCGTTAGGAGTCCAACAAAATTAAATTTTTTATTTTATGATTTTTCTGTGATTTATTATGATTTTTCAAAGATTCAGCGGAAATAAATAAAAAAGAAAAAGACAAAACCACCCTCTAAAACCACTCGAGGGGGTTATTTGACCGGTTTTGAAAGTTCAGGGGGTAGAATATCTGGTTTTATAGTTTGGAGGGTGAAGTATTCCACTTTAGATAGTTTGGGGGGCTATGTAGACTTTTTCCTTTTGGACAGTGTTTGGTTTTTGGGCTCAGAGGCGGGTGGCCCTGTTGCCCACCCCGGTTATACGAGGCTAGGTAGCCATGCCAGCAACCGCCTTGGTTAATATATATTAACCGAAATGGACATCGTAACACAACCGCCTACGTAAATCATTAACTGAGGCGGGCATTGTATTTCAACAGCTACGGTAAATAAAGCCCAACCCGCTAGCCCACACCAGCCCAATACCATCTCTCATATATAGAGAAAATCATTAGAAATCCTAACTCCCTCACTCTCTCCTAGTCCTAGTCGGACCCCAACTCAATGTCTCCCTCATCCCGAGTCACCTGCCCACCCCGTCGCTCCCTCCTCCACTATCTCCATCTCTTCCCTCCCTCTCATATATGGTCAGCAACACCTCTCCCTCCTCTTCCTCCCTGCAGACTGCAGCACATGGCGACGGTTCCTGTTCCTCTCCCCTCCCTCCCAGATTTGGTCGGAGGAACCTCTCCCTCACTGCAAACCATGACGCACGGTGGCGGCACCGCTTCATCCACTCCCTCCCTCTCTATGAGGCCCCTGGGTAGCGATGCCCGTGCTCATGTTGGGCGCAATGCAGGCACATGACATCCTAGCGAGAGCGAGGCAGGCCTCCTGGCAGGTGTGGTGGATGGTGGCCACCCTCTCCCTTACAGCGGCGGCGGTGGACGTGCTCTCCTTGGCCACGACAGCGTGGATCCGGTGTAGAAGTATGTCCCATCCTCTCTCTCCTTAGATCGGCAGGATCTGTCTCTCACCCTCTCTCTCATAGATCCAGAGTCACATGCATTGGGGGTGGCCAGATTACTAGCATCATAGCTGTGGGAATGGCCGGATCTGGCATCATGGGCACGAACTGCGACAGTGAGGGTGATCGAACCTGGTGGTGCTCCCCCTCCCTCCATTGCTCCCAGATCCAGTGGCCGAAGGCTCGATTAGATGGCAAGCGACATACCCCCAGCGGTCCTATGGATGCTAGCATTGGCAAGTAGCAGCAGCAGCAGCCACCTGTGGATGGGCTGTCGATGGGTTTTCTTATTTATTTGGTTTTTTATTTTATTTAACATGGTAGGCATTTGAATTGCCTTGGTAAATCATTGATTTACAGTGACCTTTCGTTAGAGGCGGTTGCAAAAACAGCCTCAGTTAATGCCTTTTGCATGCCACAGTTAAGTTTCTCTATAGTATTGTGCACGCTCCTCGTCCTCACGGCGGCAGTGTCGTGCTCCCCCTTTTATCACCTTTGGGATGTGACAGGAGAGGGTGCATGCGGCCCGATCTAGTGGAGGTGTTGTGGTGTGAGGCGGAGGCACGGTGGCCCCTGCTCCGGTGAAGGTGCGGTGGCCAGATCCAGCGACAGGGCACATGCACTCGGCGGATCAAGCAACCTCAATTGTGGTGCGCACAGGGCTGGGCCCATTTCCCTAGCGATATTGACGTGTAGTGGCATTGGTGGAGTCCTAGGTCAAGGCCCGTTAGGTCTAGGCTGTGGGCTTTTTATTTTTTTTGTTTTCTCTACTGATTTACCGAGGCAATCTGCCCATTAACAGTGACCATTGATTGGAGGTGGTTGCCATGTCTTCCTCCATTCACTACTACACAAAACTTCTTTTGAGGCGGGTAAAATAGGTTTTCAGAGGCGGTCAGCACAACCGCTGTAGTGCCACCGTCACTAAAGATAAGTGATTTTCAGAGGTGGTTTTAAAACTGATGCTGAAAATCATTTTTCAGAGGCGGTTATCTTAAGTCAACCGCTGATAAAAATCGATTTTCAGAGGTGGTTGACTTAAGTCAACTATCTCTCTAAATAATTCTCATTTTTTAAAAATATTTAGAGGCTAATAAAAATTAAAAAATATTTCTAATATAGCTAGACTAACCACAGCTTACATGATTTATTTTTCACATGTTTTTAATAAGTGACAACATAGATTCGATCCCACAACCTATACCTCGCGCGATCCCTACCTTACCACCACACCATGCAATCACTTATGTCTAATTCTACGATACTATCTATTTATACTAATATATATAAATCTTACAATCAATATTGTGGCTCATAAGTAATGTTAAATGAGAAAACTTTCAACAATAAAGTTTTAAATCTCGTCAAACACTACAACTTTGATATAGAACATTTCTGCGTCCAAGGTCATTGAAAAATTCAAAATCGGAAAATTAGTTTATATATTTGGACTCAACAAAAACTTTCAAAAGCCACCACTATGGAGTACTCTTGGAGAAACCCAGCCGCAGCCACAGGGCTTGCTGTGAGCGAGGCATTTCTTGGACAGATTGGACAGGCTACGGATTGCATCTTTCACATGGCATATTCATGTGCTCAGATAGCTCTTGTGATGGTAAGGCTGTCAACAGTGAAAGAAGGTTCCTCGGCTGACGCATATACTTCAATCCACAGAAGAAAAAGTTGGTTTTGGGCAGTGATAGCAGTTGTTAATCTTGTATCAAGCAAATTGTGCTAATTTCCTACAGTACTCTTGTAACATCGGGTTGCAAAACTTGCCAGTGTTTCCCAATCCTAACAAGTAACACGATGGTATCAGCTGTGTTATGAGTGATCTCATTGTCTGATGCACTACCACTTTGAGGCCTTACTTTTATCCTGAGGGATACAGATGATCAAGTCAAGTTTTGTATTTATAGTCAAGCGGGTTGAGTCTATGTTCCATCATTATCTCTTATTTTTCCATTGAAATATGTTTCCTATTCTTTTGCCATTTATTGCATTGGGCTCATATGAATTATGTATGGGTCCTGCATCTACAATGATGTTAGAGTCTATTTTCCATCTTTTTAGCTCTTATTTTTCAATTGAAATATGTTTCCTATTCTTTTGCCATTTATTGCATTGGGCTCATATGAATTATGTATGGGTCCTGCATCTACAATGATGTTAGAGTCTATGTTCCATCTTTTTAGCTCTTATTTTTCAATTGAAATATGTTTCCTATTCTTTTGCCATTTATTGCATTGGGCTCATATGAATTGTAAGTACTCCCTCTGTCTCTGAAAGCTTCAACTTATAGAGTTGTCCTAAGTCAAACTTTTAAAACTTTGACTAAATTTATAGAAAAAATACTAAGATCTGTAGTACCAAATTAATACCATTAGACTTAATTTATCATAGAATATATTTTCATAAGATACTTATTTTATATATGTCATAGATATTGACGCTCTTTTCTATAAAGTTGGTCAAACCTAAAATTTTTTTGACCGTCACGGATTCTAGGAGTTAAAGCTTTCAGGGACAAAGGGAGTATTGAAACTTGGACGTCGGGAAAATAAATGTAACAACAGACTAAAGGAATGAATGATTGTACGTGTTGTTTATTGTGTTGTCCAAATGAACAAGTGATTGGAATATTGGATACATATAATCGTCCAAGGAACGAGTTCATGTCTATTCCAAAGGACATGTCCATTCCTTAAAGGTCCAGTTTGACATCATCACTAATTCTAATTAGTATGTGCTTAACAATGTGTATAGTAGTAACATAAGTAACTACTAATTGATCATCCAAATATATTTGGATCCTTGCAGTATTCATTTTATCATCCATAGATTATGTGTATAACCCAGATAAAAACCCTATGCAGAAAATCTGACGGCAATCTGAAGTATTGATATGACATTAACACTCTGTTACACACTACTAACATTATCATCAAGGCGGTCGGAATACCCTCCGTTAAAAATCGATTAATGGAGGGTGGCACCATAAGATGTCCGCCTCCATATATCATGGTTCCAAAAAAAACAAGGAAACAAAAAAGATCATGTCGTTTATAGCTAGGACCTGGACAGTACTGACGAACTCCAGATTATATATGTATAGGATTCCATCTCAATGTACAAACATTTCATAACCACTAACTACTAAATGAAGTCAAATGAAAAAAGTTTGAACTACAAAGATTCAAATATTGTCAAGCACTACAACTTAAAGATAGGATGTGTCTCCAACCGAGATTGTTTGAAATATTCAAGATTTTGAACCTCAAAATATGTGAACTTGAAACAAAATTCGAGACACTAAATAACTTCAAATAAAAACCTTACTAAAAGAAAAAAACTTTGATATGAACAGAGTGAACATTCTAGATCATTTAGAAACTCAAAATTTTGAATTTCAGAACCTATGAACTTGCAGCACGTATTTGGGAATCTGAAGACCTCAAATAAAAAAAAATCAACTACAAATTTGTAGATTATATTGAGAACTCTAAATTTAGTATAGACCATGTGAACATCCTTAGCTGTTTGAAAATTTTAAATTTTAAATTTCAAAATCAATGAAGTCAAAATAATACGAAGTGCGTCTTCATCTAAGGTCATATGAGAAGTTACAAATTGTTTTTCTATGTGACAATTTAGAGACAGACAACAAAATAAAAGTACTAGATGTGGATATCATTATATCATTGTGATTAACAAAGAACGAAGTATGGATGGAGCCGGGACTTTAAATAAAACACCAGCAACAAGGATTTCCTTATATTTTTATTTTTTTCTAACATTCAATTTTCTCAGGGTCAAAAGTTCTCGATGAAGGTCACAAGTATGATTCCGTGGCATCAAGAAATAGGGTTCGCGTTGCTGAGGGACTTAAGTACTAAAGACAGATAAAATGGGGAGCAAGGGAGGCCAAACACCCCCCACGTCTCTCAACTTTTCCTCCAGTTTACTAATATCCATAGCATACTTGCAATCCTTCCTATCCAAGTTCTTGATGAAGCAGTTAATGGTGTACGTGCGCCCTGGCTTGGAGTACCAAGATCAGGTTCTCGACTACATGAAATTGACGTCCTAGTCGGCGCCCAAACAAATATAGATATATGGGGCTATAATTAACACTACGACCAGGAGTTTCCTTATTGTTTTGTTTACCAAACTTTAAATTTTCTGAGGGCCACAAGTTCTTGGCTGCAGTTAAATTATGCATCATGAAATTGGACTGTTGCATGCTGTTGCATGGGCTAGCTGCAGGGGACCGGCCACAGTGGGAGAAACACAGAAAGCCTTTGCCTAGCCCAACATCCATGCTGCTGCGGCAAGGTGATAGCTAATCAATTGCTAGTAGATTGCAGCAAGGTGGCTGAAGCTTTGCTGCTCCACCTGCCATGCCCACGGACACCGCAGCCTGCAGAATACACACAATCGTTCTTGCTCGTTCTGTGATATCATAGATATGTACATGTAGTAGTATCCACTTGTGAGTCATGTAGAGATACTATTACACGTCATGTTATTCTGAGATGACGTGGAAAAAAATACTCTATATATGTCCCTTTGCAACTTACAACTCTTGTGTTTAGGTAGGGCACATTGCTCCATATATATGGTTGCACAATTAATTGTTAACGAATGGGTAATAGATGGATACCTTTATGTCATTGTGATTAAAGAAACTTTATTAAGTCTGTTGCAAAAAGACACCAATTGTATAGTTGGGTACAATAAATAATACCACACCACCAACAGGAACTTCTTTATATCATTTTGTCTTCAACATTCTGTTTTATGAGGGTTACAAGTTCTCCGTGGAAGTCACCAGTAGGATTGGGATGCATCAAGAAATTGGGTTTGAGGTTGCTGATAGACTGCAGTAGCAGCGGCAGGGCACATGTGGAGCAAGAGGGGACAAACACCCCTGCATCACTCGTTTTGTCCACTAGTGTACAGAATTCCTCATCATGCTTGCGATCCATGCCCTCAGTTTGTCTTGATGAGGCAGTTGATAGTGTGTTCGCTGGCATGGACAAGCTAGTTCAGTTCTAGATATATATCCTAAAACTGACGTCCTAGGGGGTGCCCGGACATGAATTATCTGTCATGAAGATCGTGGACTTGTGGTTCCCTCTGCATGATCCAGGATGAATTAGTGGTTGATGCTGAGAAAGGAGACACCTGGTGGTGACCTACCGACAACAGGCAGCCTTTGCAAAACATCACCCAAGCATGGAAGAAATGTAGTGGCCATATGCTTTGCCATCCAATCTGCCACCAGCTGGTTTGCATCCAAGCAAAGACAAGGTGCACCCCACACACTGCATGCAACACAATATATGGGTCAATGGTGCATTTTTTTGTAGTAAAATTATTGTTTCGTTGGATTATAACACACTTGGCTCCCATGGGCTGGGGTCGAGGGGTGCCAGGCTCGTGGGTATGTGTATCGGAATCCATCCCAGCTTGCTATATGCATGAGCTGGCACCCCTCAGTCCTAGGCCCACATGAGCTCACAACATACCCAGGTCTTAGGCCTAACTCAACCCGAAAGACTTGTCCGATAGGTGAGGGCTGCCCCTTCCTTATATATTGTGCTAGGAATGAAATCTTATGTGTAAGATTACTTTTGAATCCACAACATGCCAATCTCAGTGAAGGTGTCAACACCAAGATCAAGACGATGGAGCAAAGACTGCTGAGATTAGGGTTAAACCACGTGGGATTTGTAAACATTTATGACCATCAGACCATGTGGTGTAGTAAATAACATTTCCCCCCTAGATGTACCCGGCATGTATTTGCTCAGACAAGGACAAGATGCAGTCTGATCCTTCCCCTCACTACTGCAGTCGATCCGATTACTGCCGGTTCGTAACCCCTATATCACTGCCGGTTTTGAACCGGCAATACCAAAGTGGCAATGTTGTGGAGACCAAAACACTGCCGGTTTCTATGAACTAGCAGTGATCGTCCACAACACTGCCGGAGCGCACAACAAACCGGCAGTGTTATCCGTCACCAACACTGCTGGTTAAGGTAGCCAACCTGCAGTGTTAGCTGAG
Organism: Sorghum bicolor; assembly: GCF_000003195.3. Taxonomy (NCBI): domain Eukaryota; kingdom Viridiplantae; phylum Streptophyta; class Magnoliopsida; order Poales; family Poaceae; genus Sorghum; species Sorghum bicolor. Next base: position 65,570,098 of record NC_012874.2, on the reverse strand, counting down.
CCAACACTGTGGTAGTGAGTTGCTATCTGGCAGTGCTCTTCGATTAACGTGCAGACGCTATCCATGTACCGCTTGTCTGATCGAGATAGATTCATCCACTCTCGATCCATCTCTGCTAAAAAATTGCAAAGAAATTAATAACTAATGGGTAAGCTTCATGAATAATTTGTAAAGCTCGAAAACATCATACATAACTTGAAAACACCTAGGCTGAGCATTTTTTTCATTTTTTAGATTATTTCAGGTATAAAATTCAAAAATGACATCTTCAAAACAGATTTTTAAACACCTAAATGGTTTCAATTTAAAAGTCAGGAATACCTAAATGTAGGTCCAAACAATTAGTCAACTCATAGTCCCTAAAAAATAATTATTATACACTAATAACAAACAATTTTTTACCTAATGCCACTTATCAACTTAAGTTTTTTAAATAAAAAATTAATTGGATACTTGATCATGAACACCAAACAATGTGTCAACTCCTAACAAAATTGTAAAATAATCTACTCTACTCCTAAAATGAACTAATTCGAGCACCACATACTAACAATCATCTTGATCAAAATATGAAATTTCCAAAGATTTCAAATAAGGTCATGATATATAGACAAAAACTTATAGCTTTTATGGATGATGGAGATGATGTATATATTCCTCACAAATTGCTTGGAAGCTTTGCACAAAATTCAAATGCTTGCTCTCTAGGACGGAGGAAGAACTACAATGAGAATCAAGCAATGTAGCCTTCAAAAATAAGATAATTAAGCACCAAAAACGATGGAGTGGATGCCCCTTAGTAACCTTAAAGCAAAAAGATCAAGCCATTCTTCAAAATCCAACAGAGAGAGAGTCACGGGAAAGAGCAGCCACAATAATGGAGGGAATGGCCCGTGCAAGCTCCTGTGTTCTCGGGATGGGAGTGAGGAGGAAGCAGAGGAAGGCTGCAGGCTTTTTGTGCTGTCAGAGATATCACTGGCTGTTGGCGACATGAGCCTCCAGTGATATCCCAATATCACTGCGACTCAGGTGCCGGACCGATAGTGAAAGGTGAAGGAGGCAACACTGCTGGCCCTAGTAACAAGCCGGCGGTGATGTTGTCCATCATTGCCGGCTCTTTTTCTCCTCGATCATACGAAGCCTGTCAGAGCTTTGAACCGGCAGTGAAGAGTCATCACTGTCGGTTCTCTCATTTCTGGTACTGATGTCGCCGGCAGTGACGGAGCATTCTGTAGTAGTGCCTGTCAAACTCCTTATATATATATGGGTAGTCCTATCCAATATTTAACAAGTTAAATAAACCATTTTTGCTCCTCATGTCGTGCATTATTCGAAGCTTGTTTTATCCTTTTGTCCTAAAATTATATCTTGGATTGGCATTCAATGCCATCCATGGTGAGTGACCGAACCTCCAGGTTTCCAGCCAAGTACCCAAATCAAGGTCCCATTTCGCAAAGAACTGCATGTAGCAAGTATATCTAGAAATCAAGCATTTATATGGCCAGTAATATGCAACCAACCAAATAAATATCCATTTCTATGGGAGTCTGGTAAGACAATACCACCTTAGAAAAGTTTTTTCAAGAAATTAAATATTGGTGATAAGAAATTGACTGGAAAACAATTATCCTAGTACAACCGCACTAAGTAACACATGCGTTCTTGAGGATTGGAACATATATATATATGTGACATAGTTACATAAAGCTTCAAGTTATCCCCAATTACCACCACACCACGCCAAATGTCATGATTACTTATGGTTTAATTGAAAAGGAAGAACTATATTCCACAGAGTGACACATGAAGTACAGCCCTATTATCTCGATTTCCATAAGCACTCATGAGTGACCGCGCTTGTGAAACTGCATTTCCAGAGATTTATTGAAAAACAGAAAACACCAACCATGTGCTGCATTGATGGCAAAGGACAAGAAAAGCATGCCGCCGGTGGCAGCAGTGACCTAGCCATTGCCTGTGCCGAAGCCTAACCCAACCTGGATCTTGGAACCGAGCGTGCATCTCCTTGCTCTCCTCCACATATAAATGAAGACCCTGCATGGAAGTCATGGTCAACGGCCATCTTTGTTAGAGTGCACGGTTAGTTCCAGACCCAAACAGATCTATTAACCGATAAACGCGGAAGCATAATCGACATAGAAGAAAATACGCAAACGAGAACGACACGAGGCACGATGTTTTTTGACGAGGTTCGGCGATATGCTTAATCCTCAGGGCAATGACTACGGGCGCTCCTCCCCTTAAATAGAAGCTACACCGGCATCCGGGCGATCCCGCGGCCTCGCCGCCACCCAAACCAGCCGCCAAGTCGTCTTATGGTTACAACAGGGGTGGCCTCATATTTATGGCCCCCTAGGACACAAAGTTCGACTACAACTCTATCCTAGCCCCTAATACAACTCATATTCGACACATATCTAACAAACTCCACCTTGGCGAATATACACGCCATCTTGAAGTTGTCCATGCACGAACCTCCGTGTACCCGAACTTGAGCCATCTCTTCCGCCGCTCACTTAGAACAGCCTGATGAGGCTGATCCCACAGCCGAACACCGCCACATTTGCATTGCCATCCATGACTCCACCTTCAACAACAGTTCCTTTCAGCTTGTATTGGTGTGCAATTGACTTCTCACCAATCATGACCGTCTTGCCTCCATGCATGACTCTTAAGGTCTTCTTATCAGGAACCGCCTGATACAAGCAGCCTTCTTCATGCAGTAAACCAAGCGAAATCAGATTTCTTGTTAGCCCCGGCACATGCTTCACACCCTTAAGCAGTATCTCTTCACCATCATACAACTTGAACTTGATGTCACCCACTCCAACAGCAAGATAGCCTGAACCATCTCCCAAGTAAGCAAAACCATTTTCTTTCTCAGTGTATGACGAGAATAACTCCTTCTTTGATGTTGCATGGAACGAGCTAGCTGAATCTAACAACCACGCTTCACAAGACTCTTCACTTGACACTGTGAGAATGTCACCATCGCTATCCGAGTCATATTTCTTTTTGTTGGCAATCACAACACTTATGGATCCTCCATCCTTCTTCAGTTCTGGACAGTTTCTCTTTACATGTCCCCAACCCTTGCACTTATAACATCGTGGCCCCTTCTTTTTGTTCCCCTCTTATCTTCCACACTACGATCACCCTTGACTAGGTAAGCATCACCAAAAGACTCTTCTGTTGCATTATTCTTCCTCCTTTGATCATGAGCAAGTAATGCAGCAACAATGTCCTCCACCTTGATGTCTTCCTTCCCATACGTCAGTGTAGTAACCAAGTGCTCATAAGACCTCGGCAACGAACACAAAAGAATAATAGCCTTGTCTTCATCATTAATCTTCACATCGACCTTCACAAGATCAGCATCCAATTGATTAAAGACATTGATGTGCTTTGCAAGATCTGACCCCTCCTGCATCTTCAAGCCAAATAACTTCTGCTTCAGATACAGCTTCTGAGTCACCGTCTTGGACATGAACTGACTGGCCAATTTATCCCAAATTTCCTTCGGTGAAGTTTCCTCCATGACATGGTACATGATCTGATCAGAGAGACACAACCTGATAGTCGCACAAGCCTGCGCCTGCAACTCCTCCTACTTGTCATCATCTACCTTCTCCGGTTTAATCCCGCTGAGCACCTTTGAGATACTCTGTTGAGCCAACAGATCCTTCACTCTCGTCTGCCACAGCCTGAAGTTTCCGGTGCCATCAAACCTCGTCACCTCAAATTTGGATGCCATCGACGCCATTTGCCTGTTGCCACAGATCGCCGAAAAATCATGTACCTTATGTACGCCCGCGTGCTCGCTGCACACGCACCAAGCACGTCACCTACGCGCTTGTTCCTCGCTGCAGCACACACGTCAACACAGCACACGCCTCCCGCACGTGCTGTGAAAATCCGTCGTGTGTCGCCACCGCCGTACACTGACTGTGCACAGCCACGCCGCTTGCAAGCCTCCCGTCGACTGCCCCGTCGCTCGCACACGACGAAAAATCAACCCGCTTGAGCGCCGCTCGCCGTTCGTCTTCAACCGTCGTAAGCACCGGTCACGAACAGCTCTAGATTGCTTTTCGGTAAAGCTAGCGCCCGGACGTCCGGCGAATAGAGCAAGTCCGGACGCCCACCCACAAATACGGAGATGAGCTTCGCCTTGCGTCCATCCAGCATCAGCGCGTCCCACCAACGTCCATTCCATATGCAACAACCCGTGTACGAACACATCACCGCCGCCCGCTTCATACCATGCCTCTGCCTTGTGTCCCATCTACAGCGCTGCTAAACTCAACATCGAAGACGAGCTTGAACTGTTGCGGCGAGATGGAGAGAAGGGGAGGGAGGGGAGGGGACAGAGAGGAGAGAGCGAGGCATGCCACACACGGTAGGAGCTGAAGCCCTGCAATCTCCGATCTACTTTTGAAACATTGAGATGCAGCCATTGCAACATTCATCTAAAGGCAGATGAAACATTTGAAACATTCTTTTGAAACACTTGAAAAACACACCTAAAACACACTTGAAAACCATTGCAACAATACGCAAACATCCGAATTAAATGCATACGGCGTCCACATAAAAATAATTGCAACATGAGTCCCAAAAAACACGGATGAAACAAATCTAACATGTGAAATACTCGAAACATGTTATTGTAACTTGCCCCTGAAAACAATTGCAACAAATACAATATGTGCAACATCCCCCGATCTACTTTTGCAACATCTATATGATTTTACTGCAACATACCTCTGAACCTTCTGAAACAATTGAAATATACAATTGCAACATAGGGTGGGGAGAAAGATCCTAGCGCAGGGAGCGCCATGGCCGCCGGGTGGGAGGAGCTCGGTCGCCGGTGTAAGAAAGGGTGCCACCGGGGTGGGAGGATGTCGCATCGGGGTGGGGGACAACGCCTCGCCGGGTTGGGGATCTCGATGGGGGAGGACGCCACGTTGGGAGGGGACGCCGTGGTAGGGAGAGGACGTCGGGAGACGCCAGTATGGGGAGAGGACGCCGTGGTAGGGAAAGGACGCCGACAAACGCCCGTATGGGAAGAAGACCGGACGCCACGAAACGTCGGTATGGGGAGAGAACGCCGCGCATTCCGCAACAGCGCCTTGGCTTGGCTGGGGATGGCAGAGTACGAGCAGCAGGTTGGGCGACAGAGGAGGAGTAGAGATGTGGACACGGAACATGGGCAGTAGCAGGAGCGGCAAGTGGAACATGAATGAGTCGAGCGACGGAGCAGGAGCGACCAGCGGAGTCAATGAAGAGATAGATATGTACGGTATATTGGGCTGGGATACAGCAGGCCCGCTAAGGAGCGTCCGGACGGGACGGACGTCCTGTGTACAGCATTACCGATTGCTTTTGGATGCAATCTGCATGAACTACTCTCTTGGTTTTATGGAGGTGGGAATAGAGGCACCTATCTGAATCGACTCCGACTCCATATGACTGTTGCTGTTTTCCTGTTCTGCACGCAGGCTGCAGAAATTTCCACCAAGCTGGAAACCAAATATGTTACGTCTCTGTCTTGTATCCACCTGCAGCACTGCATACTCCTTTTTCTATGACATGCGCAATATCCCGTGAGTCTCTGTCCATCTGGATTAATCTCCGTTTGGAACGCAACAAACCAAAACGTCTCTGGCATGGAAACCAGCCTCTTGATCACGAAGACAAAACCGGATCCAACAAGGCAAGCACATGTCCCAAGGCTAAACACGTCACGTACAGCTCCAGGCTTGCATGCGCATGGTATGTGTTCATAATTTCCTTTTTTTATTTTTCTTGACCGAACATCCATGTAGATAGCAAATCTTCATGCAATCCTCTGCTGCCCGTCTTTACTTGGCCATACTGAACGCCCACAATATTGCCGATGCATGACACCTCCATCAAAACACGATGAGTCCACTATAGCTTTTTGCCGTCATCGTTACTACTCCAGCAACGATCATCACGATCAAGATCAAAATCTCATCAACCTGACCGCGAGTCAAAGCCGCCGTCTCATCCACGACGTCTTCTAGCCGTACCGTCGAACCTGGTCGTCACGTCTGACCGACCCCTATCGAACAACAGCCACCAGCCGCCATCAACCCGATCTCCACGTCTGGAACGATCCCTGTTAATTGCAGCCCATTGGACGGTCCGAGCCACCCGCTCGAAGTTTCCAACTTCAACGATCAAGTCGTCGATCGCCGCCATGCTCCACCTTGCGCCATGTCCTTCTCTGGACACCCCCATGCAAGCCTTGCGCGGTGTGGAACATGTCCATCATACCTTCCATGATCTTCTTCTATAAATTTGGCTCTAGATACCACTTGTTAGAGTGCACGGTTAGTTCCAGACCCAAACGGATCTATTAACCGATAAATGGGAAAGCATAATCAGCATAGAAGAAAATACGCAAACAAGAATGACACCAAGGCATGATGTTTTTTTACAAGGTTCGGCGATATGCTTAATCCTCGGGGCAATGACTACGAGCGATCCTCCCCATAAATAGCAGCTACACCGGCATCCGGGCGATCCCGCGGCCTCGCCGCCACCCAAACCAGCCGCCAAGTCGTCTTATGGTTACAACAGGGGTGGCCTCATATTTATGGCCCCCTAGGACACAGAGTTCGACTAGAACTCTATCCTAGCCCCTAATACAACTCAAGTCCAACGTAATCAATTGTACACATATTCGACACATATCTAACAATCTTTAGCTGCACAAAACCAAAGCAAACAAGCATCATCCACAACAAGGATTGGGATCCAATTAAAAGGGGCGACAAACAAGGAAACCTCCATGCAGAACTGGAATAGATGGGCCACAGTCAGGTAGGCCATGGAGGCAGCATTCTCTATGGTGGATTTTGAGCCCTTCCATCTGGTGGGCCGTTCTACCAATGCAAGGTCTTGTCTTCTCCCAGCAGCCTATCGTGCTGCTGCTTCCCCGTTCGCCTGGTTCCGGACCATCATGGTGTTGCAAAGACAAAGGAGGGAGTGGAGGGCGATCATCGCTTTTATCAGGTAGAAAACAGGGAGGAATAGATTGTCGGTTCCGGTTAGAATTGTAGTTGGGTTGAGCCTATTACACAGGTAGAGGATATAAAAAGTCCGCCTCTGAAAACTGCCTCATTTTTCAGGGACAGAGCACTTAGGTGGGCATGCGTCTAAAAATGGTTTTTCAGAGGCGACCAGTGCTTATTTTAGTCTCTGCCTGATTTCTGGACATGGTAAAAGAAATGCCCACCTCTGAATATATAATTCATTCTCGCCTAAAGTCATTTTTGTAGTAATGTTGATCTAAAGTATCGATTTGAAACACAAAAACAAAATCTTGACATGGAACAATTTTACATACAAAGACATTAAGTAATGCCATACTAATGAGCCACACAGCTAAACATGTGCGACCGGTAGGCAAGAGATATAGAAGATAATCAACTATGCAGTTATTGATTATTCCTCTAGAAAGTATGTTTAAAATATAAGAAATACATCCTGAGCTGGTAACTAGCTAGTACATATATTCCTAAATATCTGCAACTAATAAACCATTTAGTAGAGCATCCTCAAATGTTGGGCTTATTTGAAAGAAGGAAATTGAACGGGAGTTTGGAGGTTGGAGTTTAGAAACATTTCTTTTATTATGTTGGAGTGGAGTTTTGGTGGCAATGGAAATGTGTTTTTAAGGGCCCATGCCGACTAATAAAGAAATACCTGGGGAAATACATCTTCACTGTCCATCATGACTTGATCTACAAATTCCCACTCAAAAAACTGGACACTCCAGGGGATATGAATTGCTGAATTACGTCTTCAACACCCCCTCTTATATCCCCCATGAACAAAACAATACATTAGAACTAAAATTGAAATTTTCATCTGAATTCATTGCATCAGCTCCCAGCAATAATGCCATAGCTATTCATTTATAGTTGCCAAATGCACCCTCATTCTCATAAAAAACCTACATATGTAGGGGTGCAAACCCCTCCAGTTCCGGTCAAAAAAAAACCCCTACATAGTCTACATGTACCACGAGCCTCAATCTTATACATGTGTCCCGGTTCCAGTACAAATATATGTTTCCCACAGTATAGAAATCACAAAAGATCTGAGGAAGGCATCCTAATATTACTGTATTATATGTCGTCCACTACCCAGAGTATGTCCTACGATTGGGAAGCATCAGGAATGTTTGTAGCATGGAGCATGAGCATCGGACAGGGTATGTGACTATTCCACTACGAGATAGCTGCACACCAAGCACTGACCGATCGAGACGGTGGAAGGCATAGCAGGCTGTCCGTTTGGATCTGCAGCATGAACACACTGCTGGCAGGGACTTAGCTTGGCCAATCTAGTCAAGCAGCATTTGAGTTACAGAAGCAAGCGCTGGACGCATAATCTGCAACTCTCCTGGTGCGACCATTGTTGTGACTTGGATATGCATAATGCAATAACTGCATAAGTTCATCATGTTAAAACTTAAACTATAATTAGGCGTACGTAGAATAGCTACATATCCTTCACTGTTCTGCTGGGCACCAGATATCAGCATGATATGTGGGTCTTCCTCTGGCACATCACATCAGCACATTGACACTATGTTCATCTGTCTCAACCTGTCAGAATCCATGACGGCTCAAATTATTAAATTTAAAGTAAAAAAATGAGAACTACTCTAAAACTCCCCTTTCTAAAAGTGACATGTGATGAGACTCAAACATAGGGATATAATAAGTCCAGAGTAAGACATTCCCGACCGAAGAGCCCTCTCGACCGATCCCTCTAGGATCGCTCGTGGGTTCCGGGGCTACACCCATTAGGTGCACTCGCATGCAAATTCTGGTCAAGGGTCGGGCGAAACCCGAGCATGCCCTCTTCCACTGCTTTGGACTCGGGGGCTCAACAAAGCTGTAGGCTCTCGATCAACGACAGCCCAAGTCTGATCCCAGCTCCGCCTCTAGATCGAGCCAAGGGCTACGCTGGATCCCAGCGCCCACATGCCCAAGGTTCAGGGTCCCCTTGATGTTGTTCAACAGGCGTAGCATTGTCACCACTCTTCCAACAAAGCAATGCATAGGGTGTGACACAAAGGGACAAATCCCTCCGTCAGTTCTAGGGGCTCGAGACCTCCTAGGCCCACTCGTCAGTTCCTCAAGCGGACGCCTTTGCCACCAAGGAAGCCTCCAGAAGGCGCACCTAGTGGAAGCCGGTCCAAGCCAACAGCCCTGACAGTCAGATAATCAGAATAGAGCATCCAGACAATGCCAGGGCTTCTCCAACTCCACAACAATGCCAAAGGTGTGTCCACACCGTAGCAATGTCCACATGGACTTCGTCGCATGTACTAAAGCACCTAGACCGCCGTGTACCAGACCTACCTTGATTTCTAAGGGGAGGTCGGATCCTATTGGGGGGACGAATCAAGGAGGAAGGAAGGTTGAAGGGAGAGAATACACCTATCGAACAGAGTCCTCAGAACAACTCTAAGCTTTGCACCAAGAGCAGAGCCACCTAGAGAGGAGTACCAAGAGCTCCTCACCACGATCTTCTTCTCCTCCGATGGCCGGGGAAGAAACTTGGCCTACGTCAAGGCTAGGATATCACTGAGTGATCCCCTACCAAACCTCTTACACACTCTTGTTGTAACCCCCTATTTTTTGAATACAAGAAACGTCAACTGCTAGACGTAGGGCCCCAAAGCCCAAACCAAGATAAACCTTTGTGTCTTCTCTGTGTTCTTGAGTCCACCCGAGCCACGGACACCCACACTCTATGACACCCGTTGAACAACATTGCTTGCCGCAGCTCAAGCCCGCGACAACATGGATCTCAAAGCTACCCACCTAATTAATTAAAAATATCTGTAATTATATTTATCTGGTCCCACATGGCCTATCATGTCCAAGCCCAAATCATGCCTAGCTCAGATTCAAGGCGAACTCATCTCTCCAAAGATACCTTTGTTTCGTGTCTGTTCATTTGTTCTCCGTGAGGACCGGCAAGGAGAAGACTAGTTCCGTTGCGAGATCGCCGGAAAGCGATGGCCTGTTTGTTTCATTTTGCTATGGTCTGGCAACACTTGATAGAGGACAGCGCATATCATGCCCATCATGAGAGGCAGGAGGCTGCACAGTGCGCTTGACATTGTGATGTCACTGGCTCACCGCATGCCGTTGCCAAGCACAGCATGCATGATGAGGTCTGCACTCTTACTCATGCCATGTCGTAATAAGACGAGCATGTTAGTATGTGCAAGAGGTAATGTAGTGATTCAAGCAAAATCTAGAGGTAACTTAAGTGCACGATGAAAATAATCCTCCAAGACATCATGGAGGTAAGCTCCTCACCAACATAGGTTCGCTCCTTACCAGCTCGCACGGAAACAAAAATCATGAGTGGAATTCGGAGGAAGGATCAGGTATAGATGAGTTTGGCTTCGATGGGCCAGGCCCATGGGGAACCTATTTAAAAACAATTAGAAACAAATATAGTCTGCTTAAGATCCGTACAGTTTTTAGAAAGAGGAGTTGGAGTATATCTAAAAAACACTATTGGCCCTTAAACTTTAAGATGGTTTAAGATATGTTCTTCACTACATATCCATTAAGGTCTCCTTATACATATGAAGCTGAGTATATCACCATAGCCACCGCAGCCTGCCATGGAGTCTGGATGGCGTGGTTTCTTGCAGAGCTCAAGGTCGCCGGCCAGTGCCACCACTGAAGATAGACAATCGATCCACTATTGCGCTCAGCAAGAATCTGATGTTCCATGTTCGCAACAATCACATCAGTGTCAGGTATCACAACATCAGATAGTTCATCGTGGAAGACAGGGTTCAGCTCGAGTTCATTGGGACTAGTGAGCAGTGACAAAGGCCCTGTGAAAGGAACGCTTCTGCAAGTTGCACTACTACATAATGAGGCATTGGTCGATGCCCAAAATCGCCAAAAACCACGGCCTTTTCGCGGCCCAGGGTTAAAGGCCCCTTTAACACCGGTTCGTAACACGAACCGGTGCTAAAGGGTCCTGCCCAACGGCTACTGACTGTCGGGGCAGGGACCCTTTAGCACCGGTTCGTGTTACCAACCGGTGCTAAAGGGTCCCCTTTAGCACCGGCCAGTGCCACGGGCCGAGGCAAAGCCTTTAGCACCGATTTGGCACACAAACCGGTGGTAAAGGGTGACCCTTTAGCACCGGTTTTTGCCCAGAACTGGTGCTAAAGCTCCGGTTTATTATCTCGCCCCCTCCTCCCCTCTACCCATTTGAAACCGAGAGCACCATTGTTGTTCTTGGAGCTTCTTCTTACTTGTTCTTCATTTGTTCTTCATCTCCGACGCCCATCGTTGATCTTCTTCGACTCCGTCATCGTCTCTTCGTGCTTGGAGGTGACTAACTTTAGCATTTCTTGTCTTTTTCATGTTGTTCTTGGCTTGTGATGTTCCCATCATTTTTAGCTCAAATCCACTTTGTTATTTTGAATCATTTACATGAATTAGTATCCATATATATATATATATATATATATATATATATATCATATTTCATGGTTGACCTAGTATTAATGTAGTTTGCAAGAATGAATTATAGTATCTTTTTATGATCTTAGAAAGTAGGATAGTTCAAATTAATTGGTTTGTTAATATCACTTGATTTATTTTTATTACTACATAATGTCCATTGTATAATTTAGAAAATTTGTTGAAGTAACTAGACAAATAAAGGATATTATTAGGTTCTTCTTTAATCATACATGTTTACTATTAAATGTGGAATTTATAATTGTTTAAAAATTGAGTATGGATAGTAGATGGCAACCGTGACCGGTTGTCACACCTATATTTTAAGAACAAAATAGGATGCATAAAAGACTCATATGTGCCCCAGAAACAGTCGCACACATAAGTAGACAAATCTCAAATGTACCATTGCAGTGTTTATTACATAGCGGAATATAAGATATCACATAGTCCCATACAAAAATGATAGCATAAAGTAAACAACGCTCTCGACGGAAGCTCCACACAGGGACACTGTTGACTGGTTGACTCCAAACCTAGTACTCATAACGATAATCCTCATTCCAGTCATCTTCGTTATCATATCCTGAGGTGTTGGGAAATTGCAAGAGTGAGCACATATCGTACTCAACAAGTATAACCAGGGGTTCATGAGGCTCAAATAGCTGACACTAGTTTGACTGCATTTAGCTTTTAATAGTAGATAGCATGTTCATAATTGTATAGCAAATGTCAAGGTAGCATAAATAACCCATTAATCCCATGATCAAGTGTAAGCATAATTATCCATAGCATAAACGATAATCAAATGAACATAATAACATAACAAGCTCATCATCTTAATGTAGATGTCCCCAAGGCCGCTCCTGACCGTGAGCTCGGCTAGTATACCAGTTTTACACTCTGCAGAGGTTGTACATCTTTACCCATGAGTCATGATTTACCCTTTCGCCCGAGGTAGCTAATCTCTTAACCCCCTTCCTAGGGAGGTCGGCAGGGATCACTATGAAGCCTTTCAAAAGTTCGTCTAACAAGTTAGGGCCGTAAGGTTTCCTTTGCGAGCAGATATAGATACCTCCCTTCCGAATGGCACAATGACGCGCAGCCTATACACATAGGGACAGGGGCTCGCACTATACCCGTGTCGGTTCAGCCCCTCCACCCTTTCGGGTAACCTCTAACAAGCTAGAAAAGGTCTCCATACCGAGCTAAAGCCAGAGCCATTATAGCCCTCATGGTTGCACTGTTATCCCGGGTGATCACGTACAGACAAGATCTCATACAGTTATTTGTCATTCTTTTATGTTCATTGCATAGCTATTAATCATCTTACAAGATCATGGATTATATCAAGCACTAGCACCACTACACCAAATGCAAATCAAGTAGGTAGCAAGGAATCCAGGTAACAATCATCTATGATTTTGCTAAGGTCGACAAGGTGATAGCATGCATATGATATATATGTGTAGTTATAAATGAATAGGTAACAAGGATGATCCCAAGTTATACTTGCCTTGCTCAAAGCTCTCCTAAGCCTACTGGTCTTCAAAAGCTTGGTCTTGATCACCAACATACGGCTCACCGTCTAATCCCAATCATCAATCAACAACACACAATCCAATATAGACAATCATACACGAAGCAAACAAGATATAATTAGAACAATACACCAAACAGTGGTAAAACAAATATAAAAGTTTATGAAAATAATCTACGCAGCGCTACGATCACACAAACGTAAAGTTCACGAAAATCGGAATTAAAACGTGAAAGATATGAATTTTCTAAGATTTCCTATAGAGAAATAATTAATTAAATGCTACTGCAGAATTAAAAAGTTTCAAAACAGTAAACTAATAATTCTAACATGTAGAGATCGTAAATACGAATCCAACGGAATTTGAATGGACAAAAACGGAGTTAAAATGAATATTTTATGAGCATTATAAAATAAGTGGCAAAACTGTAAATATCTGAAAACGCCTTTGAACTCAAACGGACAGGAATACGCTTTCGCAATAGGTAAACGTAAACTGGTGCAGGGCGCCAAGGACCGCAGGTTGATTATCAAATCTTCCAGGGGCTCTTTATGCAAAAGAGCAGCGAAGGGGTACGATCTGTTTTGGGCCCTTGGATCTTGATTGGACGGTTCAGAAACCAGCAGGGAGGGCCTCGGCGGCGGGCCGGCCGGTTCCCCAGCTCCGTGGCTCCATTGCCGGCCGAAAGGAGCTCGCCGGCGACGACGGGCTTCTCGATTCCGAGCACCGTTTCGCGAAAGGAAAAAACCACGGGGTAGAGGAGCTCACCGCGAACGTACCTAGGGGCTTGGCTCGGGCCGAGAGAGGGCGAGGAGGTCGGGTCGCGGCGGTGGAACGCGTGCTGCTCCGGCGAGATCCGATTCGCGAAGTCTAGGGCGGCTGGAGCTTGGTTTCGCGATTAAAACGCACACGCAGGACGCGGGGTTGACCTAGGGGCTTATATAGGCGCCGTTTAGCCGATTTGGTAAGAAATCGTGGTTTCCAGGATTGGGATACGGCGTGGTCGGCTTCCATCCGAGTCCTGCTCGCAGTCGACCGGAGGAAGAAGGAAGGTGGCCGCGCTGACTTGCGGGCCCGTGCCGTCAGTGGCAGCAAGCAGAGAGGGGGAGAGGGGAGCGCGCGCGGGCCTGGCTACTGGGCTGCGCTAACGGGCCGCGAAGAAGGCCGGGGGAAAGAAAAGAGCCAGGGGGGAATTAGGCTGGCTGGGCCTCTCGGCCAGCAGGCCACCAGGCCGAGTCCGGCTGATTTTCCTTTTCTTCTTTTTTTTTATTCTATTTCCAAAACCTTTTCAAAAGAGATTTTGAATGCAAACAAATTCAAAACAAGGCAATCAGCACCAAATAAAGCATGCTCCAGCATGAATGCATATTTATGTTTCTAAATTTATGGTAAATTTTAATTTTGCACAAAATTATTTATTTTGCTAGATTCAAATGCTCACAAAAATTCTTAAATAAATCAAATAAATTCCTATTATTTGAAAATCAAATTTTGGGTGTTACACCGGTTCTTCGGTCTCTCAACGGGTTCAAAAGCGATACCGGCCGAAACTCCCTCTCATTACTTGTGGCAAGTGTGGGCAGAAGATTGTGATGGAGTACAAAGTGTCGAAAGAGGGAGTAAACAAGGGTCGTATATTCTACAAGTGTCCGAAGCTGAGGTAGTTCATCAATGGAGGGTAAGATATGAACCGGGCAGGAGTCTATTCAACCCTCCGCGTTTACATGAGCTCGGCACACAAATGTTTGTAATAAACAAGTGGTGCATTGAGGCGTCTAAAAGGGGAGATAATTGAATTTCTATTCGTAATAGACAACATCACTACTTCCGTGGAGATGACCTCATATACGTGCAGTTCGAAGAATTGCACCAATTATGTCACCTCGACGCTCTCGACAAATCTCTTGTCAGCTGCTTTTGTTTGTAAGTATTTCTTTCTTTTTATTAAACTTCTAACTTTTTTAATTACATGTATATAATCCTTACATATTTAGGATTTGTATGTATATAGGCAGACACCAAATGAGAGAGCTCAGAATCAGAAATGACAATAGTATTGAGTTCGTTGACCCTTATATTGTTTTCAAGGCTCCGGAGGCAGTGTGGACAACATCTTATGAGAAAGAAGTCTGCACCAATCTTATGAGGTTCTTTGTGAACCATAAAGAAAAACAAAAAATACTCTTCCCCTTCAACTTCGAGTGAGTTATATAGTTTTTAAGTGCATGCATATTATTATTACTCGAGACAAGTTTTATATAGTTATATATAGGCCTGACTATATATATGTGTAAATAGCTTTCACTGTATACTCATGGTCATTGAAATTCCCAAGAACCGGTTGATAATCTTTGACTCAATGAGAAAACCACAAGAAAATTATCAACAAATGGTAAACATTATTCAAAGGTAGGTAATGTCGATCTCAGCTAGAATATTATCATAATATGACTCTGTAATTATTAGTTCACGATATCCACAATGGCTGTGCGTAGGGTTTGGGAAAGATTTATTGACCGTGAACATCTCAGTGGATGTAAAGCGCCGCTTAACATAATTTATCCACAAGTAAGTTTTACAAGCTAGCAAACTTTCGCTAACTTTTAGCCTTCTTATTGTCATGGCCGTGAATATTATATATATATATATATATATATATATATATATATATATATATATATATATATTGAAAGGTCCTTGTTTGGTTTTGGTAATTGAGTGACAACTTAGGTGGACTAATAGTGTTTATGTGAGATACACAGGAGATTAGTCCACAGGTGATTATGTGATGACGGAGGAGCTCATTGCATATGAGACATGACATGGAGTCATGTGACCAAGGTAGAGAAGATCAAGATGAGGCTTGGCTCGATGGACCGGTTGCAAGAGTGAAGAGCAAGTCGAAGGCTTTGAAGCGAGGGACCGCGTGTGACGGTGAAGCTCGAGCAAGACTTGGCGCCGATGGACCGAGGCAACGGTGAAGAGCAAGTGAGGTCAAGATCGATGAACCAATACGGTCAAGTGATGATATGAAGTTGATCATATCATTTGGTGATTGGTTGGTGCATGTGTTGCATCAACATTGGAGGAGATGGAATGGAAAGCGCAAGGCAAAGGTATAACCTAGGGCTTTTCCATTTCACCGGTCATAGGTGTGTAGAGAAGTTTATGACCGGATTTAGGATAGATGGCCGTACTATCAAGAGGGGCAAACTTGTTTGCATATCGGTCATCTAGTGCCACTTGAGCGATCTAACTTTGCATACGTGTTAGGATCGAGTGTCGTGGCAAGATGAGAGGCTAACTCCTTTGGGAAATTGTTTGTGAAAATGCTAACACACATGCACATGGTGGTGTACACTTGTTGGTGTTGGCACACTTTACAAAGGAGATGGTGTTCCTAGGGTTGAGAGAGGTGTTGGTATTCGGCGCTTTTGACAAAATTAAGTGCATATTTTCTATTGCGCCGGTGGTAAATTTGGAGAAGTCGCGGGAGTGTTTCTCGCTCACCGGACGCTAGTGGTGGCAGCACCGGACGCTGGTCCAGAGCGTCCGGTGTGGTGTCTGTGGCGCAGGTGTGCAGAGTGCACCGGACGCACCGGAGAGAGTCCGGTGCTCTGCGTCCGGTGTGCGGGAGTTTTGGCGACCCTCTCTGCGCATGAGTCCGGTGAGCACCGGACGCTCAGGGTGCGTCCGGTGGCTTGCGTCCGATGACCGTGTGAGTTTGCAGAGCTCTCTGTGCACGGGTCCGGTGTGCACCGGACGCGTCCGGTGTGACGCAGTTAAGCGTCCGGTGGTGCTGTGCAGGCGCGCGTGCGCAGTAGCCGTTGGCGGCAACGGTCGACTTCAAACGGCTAGTGACACGTGGCGGTTAGCTGAGCACCGGACGCTGGGTGTTAAGCGTCCGGTGGCTCCCTGTGAGCGTCCGGTGCCCACGTGTTTTGCCCAGTGAAGGGGCAACAGCTAGTTTAGCCCTTGGGGCTATAAATAGAAGTGGTGGCCGGCCTTGGCCGGTGCTGAGCACCCTTGGGATTTAGTGTCCATGCTTGGGGAGTGCTAGTGAAGCCTCTAACTCACATATGCTTGATAGTGTTCATCCGATTGTGTGAGTGAGCGATTCTAGTGCGTTGCACTGAGAGATTGCATCGAGTGGCACTAGGTGTTCGTGTTGCAAGCCGGTGGTGCTTGTTACTCTTGGAGGTTGCCACCTCCTAGACGGCTTGGTGGCTTGTGACTCCGTCGAAGCACACAAGGAGATTGTGCGGTGCTCCGGAGAAGAGATTGTGAGGGGTACGGTGCTCACCCCGCGGGGATCGCGAAGAGCAACTCTAGTGGATTGATTGTGGCTTGGAGGATCCCCATCTTGAGAGTGGATGTGCGGCACCCGCTGAGGGTTTGGCTTTGGAATGCCAATTAGCTCGTGATCCATCAAGTGGGTGTATCGCCACAACGAGGACGTAGCTTGGTGGCAACCAAGTGAACCTCGGTAAAAATCACCGTGTCAACATTGTCTACTCTTCTCGGTGGTTTGCATTCGCTATACACGAGCTTGTATTTACCTTCTTTATATACTTGTGCTTGTGTAGTTGCTTTTGTAATTGGTTAAGCTTGTGTAGCTTGCTAGTTACCTTCTTGCTTGTGTAGCTAGAAGTAGTTCCCTTGGGTGGCTAATTCGGTTTGTGTAATCTTGTTAGTCACATTGCTTAGTTTGTATAGCTAAGTAAGTTGCGCTCTCTAATTTGGCATTAGTTGCCTTGTTATTGAGCTTGCTAGTGAGCTTAGGCTTTGCGCTTTGCCTCGCTAGTTTGTGTAGGAGCTCCCCCGGTTTGCAAAGTACTAGTTGCATAGGTTTGTGTGACCTTGCTTCTAGAATTGGTTAGGTGAGCTCTTGCTAAGGTAGCACCTTGTTTTCTTGTTTAGGTTCTTTTACAAGGTGCTAGAGAACTTATATAGAGGGGTGTAGTCTTGGCTAGACCGATAGTTTTAATTCCGCATTTGTTTCGATTAGCCGGCGTAATATTTTTTAGAAAGGACTATTCACCCCCCCTCTAGTCCGCCATCTCGACCCTATATATATATATATATATCGTACAGTGGTGTTTAAGACAAGAAGGGGGGAACAACCTATGTGCATATTACGTGTGCAAATTCATGATGGCACAAGTCAATCAAACACCCACAGAGACGCTCAGAGTACGTTACATGTCTCTTTTCATTATCTTCTTAATTATATTGAATAACTTAGATAACTAATACCTTTTTTATTTATTTCAAATTAAAGACGGAATGGTTGAGGGAAAAGGTCATGCAAAAAGACCGAATCAAAGCTATCCAAGAGACGATAGCAGGATTTCTCCGCGAGCAAGTGATCAATCCAACGGCAACGAAACTCTTATTCCAAACAATGATGATCATTTGTATCAGTTTTAGACATTGGGAGACAAAACTCTATGTATATATGTGTTACGAATTTTGTACTTATAAAACTATATATATAAAGCTTTTTACATATTTATTTAATTTTTTATGTGGCATATTCATTTTATTATAGGCAAAGCTTAATTATAAAGCTAAGCGTATAATTTAATTTATATATACTTAATATGCGTGTAATATATATATACTATTGTATCAGCATAAAATATGTATTGAAAAAACTATTATTATTATATTAAAACAATAAACAGAACCGAAGAAATGAAACAAAAAAACCCCTTTTAACACCGGTTGGTAATACCAACCGGTGTTAAAGGGTCCTGCAACGTGGCAACCCTGGCATGACCCTTTAACACCAGTTGGTATTACCAACCGGTTTTAAAGGGGGAGCTTTAGCCCCGGTTCCCCGAACCGGGACTAAAGGGTGGGCCTTTAGTCCCGGAAGGGCAGCGCTGGCTCGGGAACCGGGGCAACAGGCCCTTTCCGACCGGTGCTAATGCCCCGTCCTGCACCAGTGTTGCGTTCGTTGGTCAAGGTTTGATGTACAGCACGTGCACAAGCCGCAAGGTTTAGGAGGAGAATTTGTTAGTAAATCCTTGCGCATGTTAGTTAGGAACGTTTTCCTTTTTCTGTTGAGTTTCCATGTGAGCTCCAGGATGTCGAAGCCACGCATATAGGAGGGCGTGGCGGGAATTGCTCAATGACACGCTTGACTTGCGGCCTAGACAGCGGTATGGAGCATGGGGATGGATGCGCTCATTGTACAATGTTGAGACTGACATGCTTATGTATAATCAGACAAGCTGCCACTTCATTGCAGCACCGAAACTAGTGTTCCAAGTCTTTGTGTTGAGTTTTTTTTGGCTGTGTTCATGTTTCACATCATTTTCGTTCTCGTCACTGAGCTTCTGTTATCACCGCTGGTGTTCACCGCCAGGTGAAGACAGACAAGCCTGTCTTATATTGATATGTTCGCTCTAGTTGCTGGTAATAATGTCAGCTGACACTACTACAGAACAGGTCTTTGGTCACTTGCCCAAAATAAACAATAATCTCAGCCCAATCAGCGTCCGGAACAAAAACTTCTTTAATCCCGGTTGGTGAGACCAACCGGGACTAAAAGTCCCCTGCCCAACGGCTATGGTGTCAGAGATCGGCAGAAGGGACCTTTAGTCCCGGTTGGTCTCCTCAACCGAGACAAAAGCCCATCCTTTAGTCCCAACCGGGATTAAAAGCTGTTGTCCCGGTCCGTCTCACCGGTCGGGACAAAATGTTGGACTTTAGTTCCGATTGGTAATTATAACCGGGATTAAATGCCATTCCACATATTTAAACTCTTCTTCTTCCCCTGGCTGACCCGATCTTCACTCTTTTGCTGTGTTCTTCACATTTGTTCTTGCTTGTTCTTGCTCTCATCTCTGGCTATTGATTCATTTCATCATTTCTACGCCGTCATCGACTTGTTAAGAGGCACTAGCTTGATCTTCTCAACATTAGCAGCGACATATGTCATTTCCTAGTGTTACATATGTTCTTTTTATTTTATGAATTCTACATTATTTTAAACTCCAATCACTTGATTGTTTGAATATTTGAATGATCGTTTAAATGACTAATGTTGGCCAAAAACAAATTGCAAAGTGGATGGCAAACAATATGATCATCCATGAAAATACACACCAAGAGAAATGCTTCATTTTTCCATATACATGGGGCTGCAGAATCTTATATATGAACAATCCAACAAGTAAATAACTTGCTAAGAGAGTCATCCATCATACCAGCAGCGATTTAGAACTCTAATTAAACTACAATTAGCAGAATTGTATTTGGTGGAGCATATAGGGGGGGCAGAAAGGGTTGACAAAACTTTTCATTTTTTCATATACTATGGCATTCTACAAAATCCTATACATGTGGAATCAAACAACCGATTTGATCTAAAGACCAAACTAAATTATTAGTTTGATCTAATGACCACCATATATGACCCACAAGGTTAGCGTTTGGCGCAGAGCCATTTCTATGTATGGCAACAACAGGTTATAGCTTCAATAGAACAGAAGCATGCGAGAAATGTATGGAAAACTATTTAACACATTTGTTCAAATCTTTCAAAAAACATAAAGTTGAGGTGTTACACTCAAGTTAAAGATGGTGTGAGCTAATTAGATCATTCACATGGGAATCCATCAGTTGGTGCAAACCATTGGCGGGTGAAGCACTCTGACTTGCCATCTATGAGCTCTTTGGATTATGTGCGCCATTTGCACAAAGCATATTGAGCTCAAGATTTTAACCTCTGGAGCTCAGATTGCAACTGAAGATTTAGAACTGTATAAAGAGTAGTAGTCCCATGCTACATAATTATTTGAAGATATAAGTATGTACATATAAAGGGAAAATATTGTAAACATGGATAAAAATTGGGTTAGGAAGGAGACAAAAAGACATGATTGCCAACATTTATAGATGCCTATTGATTATTAATCTATGAACCAGGGAGCAAATGTCCAATCAATGAAAAACCCTTACATGCATTATTATACCCTTGGATGATAAATTAACAACATCTCTTATGATCAACGTTTCTAATATAGGGAAGTAAGCAGATCAAAGTGTGTATACATCGTGTGTATACATCATCTTTCGCATGTCTTTTATTATCAACAAATATTAATGTGGATATGACGCTCCGCATATTATGTCTCAAACACATAATTCACCATATGTGTGATGTCAAACATGTGAAGCAATAATCAGATGCCACACATCAGTCTGCATTGTCAAGTTAATTCGATTTCAAAAAAGAAATGGACAAACAGTAACACATCATCTAAAAAATAGAGTTCTATAAATATTATACCTTATTATTGCGAGTTTCTGTAACACTATAATATCAATTTGTGTTTGTCCATTTAAGCCCTCCCACCCCCTAATATTCATGGAAACAAGTTGCGAATCTGAAATACAGACCACGTACTACCATGCATACTATTCACTTAGTCTTGCAAAGTCCATTGTTGGAAAACATTACCATAAGACAAAACCAGAGCTTCTGCAACGTTGCTAGATGAGTGTCCTAAGCAAAGGGTCACATGAAGGTCTGAAAATCTTTTGACATATTGAGACATGTTCGTGAAATATTTGCAGAAAACTTGAAATAGAGAACATATATAATGAATTGTTGTAGCCATTATGTTTAAAGCAATAATGCAACAAATGAGAATAATAAACAAACAATGCAAAAAATAAAATAGACATTGTTACAAATTAAAATTGTTTTGCAACATACAACTACAAAATGCAAAATCTAAGAATAGAAACCACATAAAAACAGCAAAATTAAATGTATGACAAACAATATGAACATACAAGAAAATCCACACCGAGACATTGCTCATCCTTAATATAAAAGTGTCTTTCTAGTTTTTATCTTTGCTGGAGCTCCAACTGTGGGGTGGGAGAGAGTGAGTCTCCACAAAATGCCCCCATTTTCTTTCCCACACATAACACACTGCCAAACCTTATATATGTGGACCCCAACAACTAAAGACTTGATGGGAAGAGTCAGGCATCAAGCATGCATCAACTTAAAGAACTCTGGACTGTTGAATTGTATATATTTTGGCAAAGCATGCATATGATCATCCTAAAACACTACAAGCTATAAACTTAAATGAATTAACCCTTGACTACAACCAATAATAAACAAGCTCACTTTCTTTCAAATCGTCTATCTCCTCCAGGCCTTTTAGCTTTATTTGTGCCTCGCGGTTCTCAGTCTTGAGGTTATCAAACATCTCCCAGGGTAGAACACAAATAATATAAATATCAACAAGCTACATTGTCACTCGAGAAAAATTATGCTATTACTCCTGCATGTGGTCAGCTCACAACTATAGAACAAACCTGGTGTTACTGCACTTGTGCAGATAATGACGTGCACTCCATCTTTAGTGCATCAGCCCGGCGCTCAAGATCTTGGAAGTGGTTTGCTTTTTGTGTCTTTATCCGTGCCACGTACTTCCGACTACAGAGAATTCTGCAGTTTTATAAGAATTGAAAAGGAGGAAATTAAGAACATCAGATGCAGAACAAAAGATGCAGAACAAAAAGGTTGAGCACCTTGACAAATATATTCCCCACATGCATGGCCACTACACATTCAACATAACATTGGAAATTCATGAATGAACTTACCTCTTGGCCCTCTTAGAATCTGTTTTCACGAGCTCCTTGAGTCGATTATCCTTATTGATCGTCTCCATCTCGGTGCCAGAGAATTATTGCTCTTTGGTGCTACCCCTTCGCGACATGCTGCTCCTAGCGCCAGCTCCAAGAACTGGCGGCCGTGGTGGCAACCCTGGTCTGCCCATGCCTCCAAGTATCAGCTTTGGCACAGCGGGGACAGAGGTGGAGTTTTCCGCAGGCAATGAACTACAGTTCCATGTCATTTTCGGCCTAGCACTACTGCTGCTACCACCAATGCTCATCATGTCGATCTTGTTTGCCAATGCCGCTATGTCTTCCTAGCCTTGGCAACTGCCTGCTACGCTGGTCCCCATGCTCTGGTTGCAGCTGCAGCTCACAGAAGATAGCAGGTTGCTCAGCTCTTGTAGCGCTCTCTCCTCTGATTGGGAATACATGGGCATGGAACCATCAGAGTTCCAAGGAATGCTGCTGCTACCGCCACCATTGTTCACCTTGTCATGCACGCCTGCCGTCGTCCGCATCGCCTCCCATGTTTGAGAACCTCCCTCGGCAGCCCTCCTCATGCTCAGCCTGCTGCCACTACCGCCCAACTGTAGTCTCTCTTCTAAGTTGGTGGGAAGGCTCGTTGATCCAAGACCATGAGACAATGCAAATGAGTTGACAAGAGCACTGAGCTCGTCGCCATGGTTGAGTGAAATAATCTCGGGTTCAAGGCAAGGGGCAACGACAACAGGCTGTTGCTTTAGTACCTGCTGTGACAGTAGTGGTGGCATCTGTAGGCTCTCAGGCAATGGGGCCAAGTCATGCATCTCTGAACTCGACGAAGAGGACTGGAAAATGGTGCTCCCGCTAGGAAGATCCGCTAGATAGGTGGAGAAATGCTGCGGTGCCGCTGGCTGCTCGAATTCAGAGAAGATCTTGCTGGGCAGATCGGTGGAGGAGGAGGAGGACGGCTGCATATTCTGTGGCTGCGACACTGGCAAAGGGAACCCAAACAAGTATGCCGCCGGGTAGAGGATGCAGACTAGAAAACGATGGCTGCGCCTGCTATTGCTGAAACAGCGGCGGGGTGAACCCAGAGAGGCCTCCCATGGCGAGAGCCTGCTGCTGTTGCGACGCCGACAGGAAGCTGGAGAAGTCCCCGATGGGAATGAGTGTATCATGATGGGAGTGGGGCATGGTCAGCGACGACGACGATCACGTCATTTCATGCTCCTGCTGGCCGCGGAGCAACGGCCGCTGGGTCGCATTCAGATCACCGAAGACGTTGGTGCCCATCCTACGAATCAAGCTAAGCTCCGAGAGGAAGGGCGAGGGAAGGGAGTGTGTGATGCGGCTGTTTGGGCGTGGGTGGCATTTCGCCGCCATCCCTGGCAAAGGCGAGATCCGATGGAACTGGCGGGATGAAGACAGTTTTATGTTTTGTTGGAGCTCGAAGTATAGGGAAGCACAGATAGAGAGGGAGAGTCTCAAGGAAATGCCCCATTTTTGTCCATATACAAGGGGCTGCAAAATTTTATATACGAACATCCAACAACTAAATGACTTAATAAGAAAGTCAGCCATCATATCAACAGCAATTTAGAAATCTAGTTAAACTAAAATTTGTTGAATTGTATTTTGGTGGACAATATCATCATCTAGCACACTACAAGTATAAGGAGCGGAGGAGAGACAGGGTCAACACAATGTCCCATTATTTTCATGTACAACATTCTGCAAAATCTTATACACGTGGAATCCAACAACCGAACTATTATAAAGACCAAACTAAATTATTTGTTTGATCTAATGACCACCATACCCCCACAGTGTTAGGGATTGGTAACAGGGCCATTTCTATGTTTGGCAACAACAAGGTATAGCTTCAATAGAACAGAAGCATGCGAGGAATGTATGGAAAAAATTTCACACATTTGTTAAAATATTTCAAATATATATAATTAAGGTGTTACACACAAGTTAAAGCAATCAAGACATACTTTTAAAGAATGTTCATACACTAGGATAAATGCAATAGCCCATCAAAGTAAATTAGACACAAGTACATAAAATAAGTACCAATGAAAATGTATACAAAATATGAACTACAATAAACAATTGAAATAAGTTCAAACCAATGAAATAGAACTTAGCAAGGATAAATATTGTTCTCACACATACAAAATTCAACTAGAATACTCCTTAATTATGAAGCATGGTTCCACAAATCAAATGTCTAAAACTACATATTAACAAAACTTCCATGGCTGCTGGTATTGATCCATAAGCTCATCATCAACCGCTTGATGTGGTTGTTGTTCTGGCTGTTGTGGTACTGTGTGTTCCTGTGTTTAAAGCTGGTGTGAGCTAATTAGATCATTTGCATGGGGATCCATCTGCTGATGCAAACCATTGGTAGATGAAGCACTCCAACCAGCCATCTGCAAGCTCTTTGGATTGTGTGCACCATTGGCACAAAAGCATATGGAGCTCAAGATTTTAAACTCTGGAGCTCAGATTGCAACTGATGATTTAGAACTGTATAATAAGTAGTAATCCCATGTTACACATTTATTTGATGATATAAGTTTGTAAATATGAAGGCAAAAATATTGTAAACATGGATAAAAATAGGGTCACCAAGGAGACAAAAACAAATGATTGCCAACATTTATAGATGCCTATTGTGTATTAATCTATGAACCTGGGGGCAAACGTCCAATTGATGAAAACCCCCTACATGAATTATTACACCCATGGATGATAAATTAATAGTAGCTCTTATGATCAATGTTTCTAATATATGTAGGTAAGCCGGTCATTTTTTACATGTTTTATATTATAAGAGACAATTAAAGTGTATATGACACTTTGCATATTATGTTTCAAACAAATAACTCAACATACATGTGATGTCAAACATATGAAGCGACAATCAGATGCCAAACAATATGCAGTGTCAAATTAATTTTATTGTGAGAAAAAAAATGCTCAACTTGTTTCAACTTTTCTAGCTCCTTAAGTTGCTTTCACTTTATTTGCACCTCGCGGTTCTCAGTCTTGAGGTTATCAAACATCTCCAGGGATAGAACAAATAGTATGAATATCAACAACATATATTGTCACTCGAGAAAAATTATGCTATTACTCCTGCATGTTGTGGTCGGCACACAACTATAGAATAAACCTAGCACGACTGCAACTGTGCAGATAATGACCTGCATTCCATCTTTAGTGCATCAGCCCGGTGCTGAAGATAATGGAAGTGGTTTGCCTTTTGTGCCTTCAACAGTGCTGTGAATTCCTAGTTTCGGACAATCTTGCAATTATAAGGATTGAAAATGGGGAAATTAAGAACATCAATGGCAGAACAAAAAGGTTGAGCACATTGATAAATATATACCCCATATGCATGGCCACAGCACATTCAACATATCATTGGAAATCCATGAATACCTCTTGACGCTCTTAGAATCTGTTTTCACGAGCTCCTTGAGTCGATTATCCTTATTGATCGTCTCCATCTTGGCATCAGAGAACTATTGCTCATTGGCACCCCTTCGTGACATGCTGCTGCTAGCGTCAGCTCCAAGAACTTGCAGCCGTGGTCGCAACCCAAGCTGTCTGTGTGTCACACGCCCAACACGGGTCCTAATCATTGGCAGATACGTACAGTGGGCCAACCAGGGGCCATGGAGGAGGCAGTGCCGCCGCCAATCCCACTGTTGTTATCTATAACTATTATATATCAGGTTCCAGATGGTTTAAGAAAGAGTTGGTTAAGATAGTAAGTCAAGTTCGTTAGGTTGAAAGGAGAATCCAATCTTATAAGGATCTCCTACAAGTTTGCTTACGGGACTCGCTGGGACTATAAATACTAGCAGGATGTAACCAATGCAATTAAGAAAGTAATAGCTGAAAGGATTCTACCTCCCTTTTCCCTCCCTCCCCTGTGCAATCTCCTTCTCCACGCCAAACCCTAGCCACCACCACCACCCATCGCCATAGCCGCCGCCCCCCTAGGTATTGCTGTGACACGCTTGTTACACCATGCCTCCAAGTATTTGCTTTGGCACAGCGGGGACAGAGGTCGAGTTTTCTACAGACAATGAACTGTAGCTCCATGGCATTTTTGCCTCACCACTACAGCTGATGCCACCAATGCTCATCATGTCGATCTTGTTGGCCAACACCTACATGTCTGCCCAGCCTTGGCAACTGCATCCTACGCTACTCCCCATGCTTTGCATTGCATGCAGAAGATGGCCATAGAGATAGTAGGTCGCCCAACTGTTGTAGCGCTTTCTCTTCTGAATGGGAATACATGGACATGGAACAACCACAGTTCCAGGGAATGCTGCTGCTGCTGCTGCAACTGTGCCCGTTGTTCACCTTGTCATGCATGCTTGCCGACGTCAGCATGGCCTTCCAGGTTGTTGGCCAGTATTGGTTTCTGCAATTTGTAGTTGTGTGTTTATCATTTTTTTATAGCCAATATTGGCCACAAAAAAAATTGCAGAGAAAAGCCATAAATGAGAGAACTAAATGACTAATGTTGGCCAAAAATAAATTGCAAAGTGGATGGCAAACAATATGATCATCCATGAAAATACACACCAAGAGAAATGCTTCATTTTTCCATATACATGGGGCTGCAGAATCTTATATATGAACAATCCAATAAGTAAATAACTTGCTAAGAGAGTCATCCATCATACCAGCAGAGTTTTAGAACTCTAATTAAACTACAATTAGCAGAATTGTATTTGGTGGAGCATATAGGGGGGACAGAAAGGGTTGACAAAACTTTTCATTTTTTCATATACTATGACATTCTACAAAGACTTATACATGTGGAATCAAACAACCGATTTGTTCTAAAGACCAACCGAAATTAGTTTGATCTAATGACCACCATATATGACCCACAAGGTTAGCGTTTGGCGCAGAGCCATTTCTATGTATGGCAACAACATGTTATAGCTTCAATAGAACAGAAGCATGCGAGAAATGTATGGAAAACTATTTAACACATTTGTTCAAATCTTTCAAAAAAACATAAAGTTGAGGTGTTACACTCAAGTTAAAGCAATCAAGATGGAATAAAGAATATTCATACACTAGGATAAATGCAATAACCCATCAAAGTAAATTAGACACAATTAAAGAAAATAAGTTCCAAAGAAAATGTGTACAACAGATGAACTACAATAAACAACTGAAATAAGTTCAAACCAATGAAATAAAACTTAGCAAGGACAAATATTGTTCACAAACATACAAAATCCAACTAGAATACTCCTTAATTATGAAGCGTGGTTCCAGAAATCGAATGTCTAAAACTAAATGTTATCAAAATTTCCATGGCCGCGGCTACAGATCCATAAGCTTGTCCAACGGTTTGATGTGGTTGTTCTGGCTGTTGTGGTACTGTGTGTTCCTCTGCTTGAAGATGGTGTGAGCTAATTAGATCATTCACATGGGAATCCATCAGTTGGTCCAAACCATTGGCGGATGAAGCACTCTGACTTGCCATCTACGAGCTCTTTGGATTATGTGCGCCATTTGCACAAAGCATATTGAGCTCAAGATTTTAACCTCTGGAGCTCAGATTGCAACTGAAGATTTAGAACTGTATGAAGAGTAGTAATCCCATGTTACATAATTATTTGAAGATATAAGTATGTACATATAAAGGGAAAATATTGTAAACATGGATAAAAATAGGGTTAGGAAGGAGACAAAAAGACATGATTGCCACCATTTATAGATGCCTATTGATTATTAATCTATGAACCAGGGAGCAAATGTCCAATCAATGAAAAACCCTTACATGCATTATTATACCCTTGGATGATAAATTAACAATAGCTCTTATGATCAACGTTTCTAATATAGGGAAGTAAGCAGATCAAAGTGTGTATATATCATGTGTATACATCATCTTTCGCATGTCTTCTATTATCAACGAATATTAATATGGATATGACGCTCCACATATTATGTCTCAAACACATAATTCACCATATGTGTGATGTCAAACATGTGAAGCAATAATCAGATGCCAGACATCAGTCTGCATTGTCAAATTAATTCGATTTCGAAAAAGAAATGGACAAACAGTAACACATCATCTAAAAAATAGAGTTCTATAAATATTGTACCTTATTATTGCGAGTTTCTATAACACTATAATATCAATTTGTGTTTGTCCATTTTAGCCCTCCCACCCCCTAATATTCATGGAAACAAGTTGCGAATCTGAAATACAGACCACGTACTACCATGCATACTATTCACTTAGTCTTGCAAAGTCCATTGTTGGAAAACATTACCATGAGACAAAATCAGAGCTTCTGCAACGTTGCTAGATGAGTGTCCTAAGCAAAGGGTCACATGAAGGTCTGAATATCTTTTGACATATTGAGACATGTTCGTGAAATATTTGCAGAAAACTTGAAATAGAGAACATATATAATGAATTGTTGTAGCCATTATGTTTAAAGCAATAATGCAACAAATGAGAATAATAAACAACCGATGCAAAAAATAAAATAGACATTGTTACAAATTAAAATTGTTTTGCAACACGCAACTACAAAAATGCAAAATCTAAGAATAGAAACCACATAAAAACTGCAAAATTAAATGTATGACAAACAATATGAACATACAAGAAAATCCACACCGAAACATTGTTCATCCTTAATATAAAAGTGTCTTTCTAGTTTTTATCTTTGCTGGAGCTCCAACTGTGGGGTGGGAGAGAGTGAGTCTCCACAAAATGCCCCCATTTTCTTTCCCACACATAACACACTGCCAAACCTTATATATGTGGACCCCACCTTCTTTCAAATCGTATATCTCCTTCAGGCCTTTTAGCTTTATTTGTGCCTCGCAGTTCTCAGTATTGAGGTTATCAAACATCTCCCAGGGTAGAACACAAACAATATAAATATCAACAAGCTACATTGTCACTTGAGAAATATTATGCTATTACTCCTGCATGTGGTCAGCTCACAACTATAGAACAAACCTGGCCTGACTGCACTTGTGCAGATAATGACGTGCACTCCATCTTTAGTGCATCAGCACGGCGCTCAAGATCTTGGAAGTGGTTTGCTTTTTGCGTCTTTACAGTTTTATAAGAATTGAAAAGGAGGAAATTAAGATCATCATATGCAGAACAAAAAGGTTGAGCACCTTGATAAATATATTCCCCACATGCATGGCCACTACACATTCAACATAACATTGGAAATTCATGAATGAACTTACCTCTTGGCCCTCTTAGAATCTGTTTTCACGAGCTCCTTGAGTCGATTATCCTTATTGATCATCTCCATCTCGGTGTCAGAGAATTATTGCTCTTTAGTCCTACCCCTTCGTGACATGCTGCTGCTAGCGCCAGCTCCAAGAACTGGCGGCCGTGGTGGCAACCCTGGTCTGCCCATGCCTCCAAGTATCAGCTTTGGCACAGCGGGGACAGAGGTGGAGTTTTCCGCAGGCAACGAACTGTAGTTCCATGTCATTTTCGGCCTAGAACTACTGCTGCTGCCACCAATGCTCATCATGTCGATCTTGTTTGCCAATGCCGCTATGTCTTCCTAGCCTTGGCAACTGCCTGCTATGCTGGTCCCCATGCTCTGGTTTCAGCTGCTGCTCACAGAAGATAGCAGGTTGCTCAGCTCTTGTAGCGCTCTCTCCTCTGATTGGGAATACATGGGCATGGAACCGCATCACAGTTCCAAGGAATGCTGCTGCTGCTGCTGCTGCTGCTACCGCCACCATTGTTCACCTTGTCATGCAAGCCTGCCGTCGTCCGCATCGCCTCCCATGTTTGAGAACCTCCCTCGGCAGCGCTCCTCATGCTCAGCCTGCTGCCACTACCGCCCAACTGTAGTCTCTCTTCTAAGTTGGTGGGAAGGCTCGTTGATTCAAGACCATGAGACAATGCAAATGAGTTGACAAGAGCACTGAGCTCGTCGCCATGGTCGAGTGAAATAATCTCGGGTTCAAGGCAAGGGGCAACGACAACAGGCTGTTGCTTTTTAACCTGCTGTGACAGTAGTGGTGGCATCTGCAGGCTCTCAGGCAATGGGACCAAGTCATGCATCTCTGAACTCGATGAAGAGGACTGGAAAATGGTGCTCCCGCTAGGAAGATCCGCTAGATAGGTGGAGAAATGCTGCGGTGCCGCTGGCTGCTCGAATTCAGAGAAGATCTTGCTGGGAAGATCGGTGGAGGAGGAGGAGGAGGACCGCTGCATATTCTGTGGCTGCGACACTGGCAAAGGGAACCCGGACAAGTTGCCGCCGGCAGAGGATGCAGACTAGAAAGTGATGGCTGCGCCTGCTGTTGCTGAAACAGCTGCGGTGCGAACCCAGAGAGGCCTCCCATGGCGAGAGCCAGCTGCTGTTGCGACACCGACAGGAAGCCGGAGAAGTCCCCAATGGGAATGGGTGTATCATGATGGGAGTGGGGCATGGTCAACGACGACAACGATCACGTCATTTCTTGCTCCTGCGGGCCGCGGAGCAACGGCCGCTGGGTCCCATTCAGATCACTGAAGACGTTGGTGCCCATCCTACGAATCGAGCTAAGCTCCGAGAGGAAGGGCGAGGGAAGGGAGTGCGTGATCCGGCTATTTGGGCGTGGCCGGTGTTTCGCCGCCATCCCTGGCGAAGGCGAGATCCGATGGAACTTGCGGGATGAAGACAGTTTTATGTTTTGTTGGAGCTCGAAGTATAGGGAAGCACAGATAGAGAGGGAGAGTCTCAAGGAAATGCCCCATTTTTGTCCATACACAAGGGGCTGCAAAATCTTATATACGAACCATCCAACAACTAAATGACTTAATAAGAAAGTCAGCCATCATACCAACAGCAATTTAGAAATCTAGTTGAACTAAAATTTGTTGAATTGTATTTTGGTGGACCATATCATCATCTAGCACACTACAAGTATAAGGAGTGGAGGAGAGAGACAGGGTCAACACAATGTCCCATTATTTTCATGTACAACATTCTGCAAAATCTTATACACGTGGAATCCAACTCAATTATTATAAAGACCCAACTAAATTATTGGTTTGATCTAATGACCACCATACCCCACAGTGTTAGGGATTGGTAACAGGGCCATTTCTATGTTTGGCAACAACAGGGTATAGCTTCAATAGAACAGAAGCATGCGAGGAATGTATGGAAAAAATTTAACACATTTGTTAAAATATTTCAAATATATATATAATTAAGGTGTTACAC
The DNA here is from genome assembly GCF_000003195.3 of Sorghum bicolor. Lineage (NCBI taxonomy): Eukaryota > Viridiplantae > Streptophyta > Magnoliopsida > Poales > Poaceae > Sorghum > Sorghum bicolor. Next base: position 65,538,088 of record NC_012874.2, on the reverse strand, counting down.
ACAAGTTAAAGCAATCAAGACATAATTTTAAAGAATATTCATACACTAGGATAAATGCAATAACCCATCAATGTAAATTAGACACAAGTACATAAAATAAGTTCCAATGAAAATGTACACAACATATGAACTACAATAAACAACTGAAATATGTTCAAACCGAAGAAATAGAATTTAGCACGGATAAAAAATTTTCTCACACATACAAAACCCAACTAGAATACTCCTTAATTATGAAGCATGGTACCAAATTGGTTGTCTAAAAGTAAATATTATCGAAACTTGCATGGCTTCTGGTATTGATCCACTAATCATCAATGGTTTGTTGTGGTTGTTGTTCTCGCTGTTATGGTACCGTGTGTTCCTATGTTTGAAGCTAGTGTGATCTAATTAGATCATTTGCATGGGGATCCATCAGTAGGCGCAAACCAATGGCGGTTAAAGCATTAGAACCTACCATTTGCGAGCTCTTTGGATTGTGTGCGCCACTGCCACAAAGCATATTGAGCTCAAGATTTTAACCTCTAGAGCTCATATATATTGCAAGTGATGATTTAGAACTATATAAAGAGTAGTACTCCCATGTTGCATAATTATTTCAAGATATAAGTTTGTAAATATGAAGGGAAAAATATTGTAAACATGGATAAAAATAGGGTCACCATGGAGACAAAAAGCCATGATTGCCAACATTTATAGATGCCCATTGAGTATTAATCTATGTACTAGGGAGCAAAAGTCCAAATGATAAATTAACAGCTGTTATGATCAACGTTTCTTATATAAGTAGGTAAGCAGATCAATTTTCACATGTTTTTTCAATGAAAATTAAAGTGTATATGACACTCCACATATTATGTTTCAAACACATAATTCACCATACATGTGATGTCAAACATGTGAAGCAACAATCAGATGCCATGCAGTCTGCAGTGTCAAATTAATTTGATTTCAAAAAAAGAAATGGACGAAGAGTAGCACATCATCTAAAATATATATTGTTCTATAAATATTGTAACTTATTATTGCAATTCTATGACACTATATAATATCAATCTGTGTAAGCCCTTAACTACAGAAACAATAAAAAAAGCCCACCTTGTTCAAATTGTCTACATCATTCAGCCCCTTTAACTTTATTTGCACCTCGTGGTTCTCAGCCTTGAGGTTAGCAAACATCTCCTCCGATAGAACAAATAATATATATATATATATATATATATATATATATATCAACAAACTACATTGTCACTCAAGAAAAATTATGTTATTATTCCTGCATGTTGTAATCGGCGCACAACTACACAACAAACCTGGCACGAATGCACTTGTGCAGATAATGACCTGCAATTTAGAACTCTCATTAAATTACAATTTGCTGAATTTATTTTGGTGGAGCATATCATCATCTAGCACACTACAAGTATAGGGAGGGGAGGGGAGGGGAGAGACAGGCTCAACATACTATCCCATTCTTTTCATATACAGCATTCTGCAAAACCTTAAACACATGGAATCCAACAACTGAAATGTTCTAAAGACCAAACTAAATTATTGGTTTGATCTAATGACCACCATACCCCACAGTGTTAGGGATTGGTAACAAAGCCATTTCTATGTTTGGATACAACAGGGTATAGCTTCAATAGGACAGAAGCATGCGAGGAATGTATGGAAAAAATTTAACACATTTGTTAAAATCATTAAAAATAATACAAAATTAAGTTGTTACACTCAAGTTAAAGGAATCAAGACGTAATTTTAAAGATTGTTCATACACTAGGATAAATACAATAACCCATCATAGTAAATTAGGCACAAGTAAATAAAATAAGTTCCAATGAAAATGTACACAATATATGAACTACAATAAACAATTAAAATACACTACTCCAAAAATCTTTTTAGAGGCAGACGTTTTGGATTTTTTGGAGGCGAGCACAGCAACCGCCTCCAATCAAAGGTCATTGTTAATGCACACACCATGGTGGCGGGTGCTTTGCCCGCCTTGGTTAATCAATACAAAAAAATGTGGATAGGCTGATGCGCCCATCCACAGGCAGAGGTTGCTACTAGCTAGATCCACAGCTCCACTCGCCAGATCTGCAGCTCCACTCACTAGATCCACCACTCCACTCGCTGGATAAGGGATGGGTCGGAGAACGAGATCTAGAGCCACCAGTGTAGCTTGAGAAGGGAGTAGCCCGACACCATCGCCAGACCCCAAGCCACTTCCACTGCAACGGAGATCCTGGTGGAGGCGTTGAGCCCCCAAGCCATCGCTGCTGGAGGTGGAGATCCCACTGGACCCCAAGCCACCACCGCTAGAGGTCGAGATCCCGAGCCACCGCGACACCCTAAGCCGAGGCGCGGCCTGCTGCCGTCACAAGCGCAGACCCTGCTACAAGGGCGTGGCCCACCATCGCTGCAAGCGTGGCCCCTTCCCCACACATCGTGAAGTACCAAGGGGGAGAGAGAGTGAGGACGGACCAGAGAGAGGCCGGTTGGATCTAAGAGAGAGGGATGAGGACTGAGGGAGAGGGATAGGTGGCGAGAGAGGAGGGAAATGGGAGAGGGCTCTAGAGAATGTAATCCTAAGTGTCACTTATATATGAGCCTAGAGGAGGATAGATGTGGGCTTTTGCTTAGGCTAGAAATTGGGCCACTATTTGTGGTGGCGGGCTTTGTAGTATGCCTGCCTTTGGAAATGAATTTTTGGAGACGGTCGCTTTAATACGTGTTGACGGTCCTTAACGTCAACATTATACGATCAATTAACACTAGTACAGAAATCAATTTCAGCAACGCCTCCCATTTCCATCTGAGGCGGTCCACGTAGAAAACCGTTTCTAACTATATCGTTGGGCACTGCAGCTTATGAACCACCTCTGATGCAACCGTTTTAGAGGTGGTTCAGTTAAGAAAACTGCCTCTGATTCTTAGAGCCGGTTCCTTTAAGTGAACCGCCTCTGAAGCTCTATTTTCAGGGGCGGTTGTCCTTAGTGAGCCGACACTGAAGATCCATGATTTCTAGAGGCGGTTCACTTAACAGAACCGCACCAACAAATGAGTTATCAGAGACGGTTTGCTTAGTCAACCGCCCCTAAAAAAACTTACTCTAGACTCTTTTTTCTTCCTCGCGACCGAGCGTGTAACACCTTTCGTTCTTAGCTCTTGGTGGCCGAAGAGAAACGGCAAGAGGAGAGGGGGAGGTTTTGGCCTTTCAATCTTTAAACAAGTTGGGATTGTGGGGTGAGTCTCTTCGGCCGTAAAGCCTATTGGAATTTTGCAGAAACATTATATTTTGATTCTGCGTCGAGATCTATATAGAGAGGGGGGAGCAATTTGGGCTCTAATTTGATTTTTTATTTATTACAAGTAATTTGGGCATGGATTTTTATTTAGTGACACGATATCTTTTCTCATGCATGCTAGCTTTTATTTTTTTGCATTTATATAGGGTACTAAATATGGACCGGTCATTGTAAAATCGAAGAAACGAAGTCAGCTACATACAAAAATTTAATGGTTTCATTGAAGCAGCTAAAAGACATGCTTTGATCAAGCAGACAAAGGATATATAGTGCCCCTGTTGTGACTGTAGAAACCGAATAGTGTGCCAGGATCTAAATAAAATAAGGTCGCACTTGATAAGAAGGGGTTTCATGGAGAACTACGAGATTTAGGATCATCATGGTGAGAGAAGTACGGAGGCACAGGCTTTCACGATGCATGATGATGTTATAAGAGAATACTTTGATGGTGGTGGCGGTGGTGGTGGTGGAGATGACGGTTGTGACGATGGAGAAGGATATGGTGGAGAGGATGATGATGGTGAAGACAACAACGAAGAAGAAAAGGACTTCCTAGAAGATATGCTACTCAATATGGAAAAAGAATTACTATTGAAAGTGCTAAAAACTTGGAGGGAGTAAAGAAGGCAAGGAAAGAACGCTTGTACCCGGAGGAATAGGGTTGTGAGAAAAGATGGTCGTTGCTTCATTTTTTGTTGGACATACTGATTTTGAAGGCTAAGTATGGATGGTCCGATAGGAGCTTCAACGACCTATTGACTCTGGGGCTGCTGTGCTTCCTAAACCAAACTTTGTGCCCACTAACACATATCAAGCAAAGAAGCTTATCAGTCCATTTACAATGGGTATGGAACGATTACATGCGTGTCTAGACCATTGTATCCTTTATCGTGGGGTCTTCAAAGACCTAATAAATTGTCTGACGTATGGTGCAAGTCGATACAAAAGGAACGACAACTGTATTGAGGAAGACATGGGTACTAAGTCTGGAAAAAAGAGAAAGAAGTGTGGAAAGAAAGGAGACGCTACTAAGAATGCTGAAGAACCAAACATCACCCTAAGGATAGATGATACTAACCAAAGAAAAATCCCTGCATTGGTTATGTGGTATCTATCGCCGATTGATCGTTTGAGGCGTTTATTCTCAAACCCCAAGGACTTATAGCTCATGCAATGGTGGGCTTTGGATGGACGCAAGAAAGGTGATGGTGTGCTACGTCACCCATCCGATGCACAACAGTGGAAGGGCTTTGATGCGAAGTACCCAGAATTTGGAGAAGACCCTAGAAATGTAAGGTTCGCTTTGAGCACTGATGGAATGAATCCATTTGTTGACAGGACGAGCACACATAGCACGTGGCCAGTTCTCCTGTCGATTTATAACCTGCCTCCATGGTTGTTCGTGAAGAGAAAGTATTTGTTGTTGACAATGATAATTTCTGGACCGAAAGCACCAGGCATCGACATAGATGTTTTTATCGAACCATTGATGCAAGATATGGAGATACTATGGAAGGAGAGAGTGGAAATGTGGGATGAACTTGCGAAGAGTGCCTTCACATTGAGAGCCATCATCTTTGTTTCTGTCGCACTATAATATCAATCTGTGTATGTCCATATAAGTCCTTGACTACAACCAATAATAAACAAGCTCACCTTCTTTCAAATTGTCTAGCTCCTTAAGCCCCTTTAACTTTATTTGCGCCTCGCGGTTCTCATACTTGAGGTTATCAAACATCTCCTGGGAAGAACAGATAATATAAATATCAACAACCTACATTGTCACTCGAGAAAAAATTATGTTACTCCTGCATCATGTGGTTGGCACACAACTTCAGAACAAACCAAGCGCAACTGCACTTGTGCAGATAATGACCTGCACTCCATCTTTAATGCATCAGCCCGGCCCCCAAGATCTTCGAAGTGGTTTGCCTTTTGTGCCTTCAGCCGTATCACGTATTCCCAATTACAGAGAATCCTGCAGTTTTTTCAGAATTGCAAAGGAGGACATTAAGAACATTAGAGGGAGAACAAAAAGGTTGAGCACTTTGATAAATATATGCCCCACATGCATGGCTACTTCATATTCAACATAACATTGGAAATCTATGAATGGACATAGGTCTTGACCCTCTTAGAATCTGTTTTCACGAGCTCTTTGAGTCGATTGTCCTTATTGATCGTCTCGATCTCGACCTCTGAGAAGTATTGGTCCTTGGTCCCACCACTTTGCGACATGCTGCTGCTAGCGCCAGCTCAAAGAACTAGCAGCCATGGTCACAACCCAGGTCGATCCATGCCTCCAAGTATCAGTTTTTGAACGGCGGGGAGAGAGGTGGAGTTCTCCACAGACATAGTTCCATGGCAATTTCGGCCCAGCACTACAGCTGCTGCCACCAGTTCTCATCATATCGATCTTATTGGCCAATGCTGGCATGTCTGCCTAGCCTTGGCAACTGCCTACTATGCTGCTCCCCATACTCTTGTCGCAGCTGCACCTCGCAGAAGATGGCCACAGAGATAGCAGGTCCCTCGGCTGTTCTAGCGCTTTCTCCTCTGAATGGGAATACATGGACATGGAACCATGACAGTTGCAGAGAATGCTGCTGTAGCTGCTGGTACCGCCCCCATTGTTCATCTTGTCATGCACGCTTGTCGGCGTCGGCATGGCCTCCCATGTTGTTGGCCAATATTAGTTTTTGCAATTTGTAGTTGTGTGTGTGTCTAGTTTTGTGGGAAATAATGGCCACAAAATAAATTGCAGAGCAATGCCATAAATGAGAGAACTAACTGACTAATATTGGCCAAAAAATTACAAAGTGTATGGCAAGCAATATGATCATCAGCAAAAATACACACCAAGAGATTGCTCATCCTTATACTCATGTGTCTATCTAGTTTTATGTTTTATTGGAGCTCGAAGTATAGGGAAGCAGAGAGAGAGGGAGAGTCTCAAGGAAATGCCCCCATTTTTGTCCGTATACAAGGGGCTGCAAAATCTTATATATGAACAATCGAACAACTAAATGACTTACTAAGAGAGTCAGCCATCATACAAGCAGCGGTTTAGAACTCTAATTAAACTACAATTTGCTGAATTGTATTTTGGTGCAGCATATCATCATCTAGCACATAACAAGTATAGGGAGAGGAGGGGATAGAGAGAGAGGGTCAACACAATGTCCCATTATTTTGATATGTACAACATTCTGCAAAATCTTATACACATGGAATCCAACAACTGAATTGTTCTAAAGACCAAATTAAATTATCGGTTTGATCTAATGGCCACCATACCTCCAAAGTGCTAGGGATTGGTAACAAGGCCATTTCTATGTTTGGCAACAATAGGGTATAGCTTCAATAGAACAGAAGCATGCGAGGAATGTATGGAAAAAATTTAAAAAATTTGCTAAAATCTTTCAAAAAAAATTATATAATTAAGGTGTTTCACTCAAGAAGCAATCAAGATGTAATTTTAAACAATGTTGATACACTATGATAAACACAATAACCCATCATAGTAAATTAGACACAATTAAATAAAATAAGTTCCAATGAAAATGTATACAATGTATGATCTACAATAAACAATTGAAATACACTACTACAAAAAACTTTTTAGAGGCAGACGTTTTGGATTTTTTGGAGGCGGACAAAGCAACCGCCTCCAATCAAAGGTCCCTGTTAATGCACAGACCATGGTGGCGGGTGCTTTGCCCGCCTTGGTTAATCAATACAAAAAACAAAAAAAAAACTGTGCATAGGCTGCCGTGCCCATCCACAGGCAGAGGTTGCTGCTAGCTAGATCTGCAGCTCCACTCACTAGATCCACCGCTCCACTCGCTGGATCCGGGATGGGTCCGAGAAGGAGATCTAGAGCCACCGATGTAGCTTGAGAAGGGAGCAGCCCGCCACCATCGCTAGACCCTGAGCCGCTGCCGCTGCAATGGAGATCCTAGTGGAGGCGTTGAGCCCCCAAGCCACCGCTGCTAGAGGTGGAGATCCCACTGGACCCCAATCCACCACCGCTGGAGGTCGAGATCCTGAGCCACCGCGACACCCTAAGCCGAGGCGCGGCCTACTGCCATCATAAGCACAGACCCTGCTACAAGGGCATGGCCCACCATCGCCGCAAGCGTGGCCCCCTTCCCCACACATCATGAGGAGTACCAGGGGGGAGAGAGAGTGAGAACGGACCAGAGAGAGAGGCCGGTGGATCTAAGAGAAGGGGATGAGGACTGAGGGAGAGGGGTAGGTGGGGAGAGAGGAGGGAAATGGGAGAGGGATTGATAGGGAGGGAGACGGCTCTGGAGAATGTAATCCTAAGTGTCACTTATATATGAGCCTAGAGGAGGATAGATGTGGGCTTTTGCTTAGGCTGGGAATTGAGCCACTATTTGTGGTGGCGGGTTTTGTAGTATGCCTGCCTTTGGAAATGAATTTTTGGAGACGGTTGCTTTAATATGTGTTGGCGGTCTTTAACGTCAACGTTATACTATCAATTAAAGTACAACATAGTGGCAAAAGAGTTATTAATGCATAGTTATAGGGATTATTCTAACAAGTTCCATGAGTTTTGTTGCTCTCATCTATTTTGCAGATTATTGACACTTCATCACATAAAAGTATCATAAATGATGAAACAGAGCATACCACTATGAAGAGCTCGTCGAGATGATCAAAATGGACATATTACTTGCTATATTTGGAGTCCGAAGAAGAGAGTCCCCGATGGATACGACCAAGAACTCTCTTGAATACTCTGAAAGAATCACCAAGCAAGAGTTTTATGGACTAACAAGACAATTTCCACAACTTTGGTAATTTGTGAGATTTTAGGGATAAAAACAGAATAATCCGAGGAAGAGTATGAGCCAAGGAACCAAACCAAATCACATTGGAACTCCACAAGAATTGATGGGAAGTTCTAGAGGACACCACAAGATGCAGGAACGAAATAGGAGCTTGGCGGCATACAGGTGGGGCCAGCCGGCCCCACCAGCCAGGCCGACTAGCCTACCCTCAGGTCTCTCCGCACCGTGCTTCTTCAGGACTCCTCCACCACCTCCAAGGATGCATCTTCATCCTACGTTTAGGTCGGTTTGATCCAAGGGCTACGGTTCATCCCATCGGGTTATATAAGCAAGGGTAGACCCCCTAGAGGGACGATCCATCAATCAAATTAGTTGATCTATCATTCAGAAGGCCAGAGAGAAAAGCTAGGGTTTCCAATTAGAAGATTAGATCTCCACTTCAAGTTTAGGTTTAGGTCTACTTAGATACAAGTAGAGTTGAGCGCGGCTCAGGATTCCGGATCGATGTCATGAGATTTGGTAATATCTATCATTATATCTTGTAATTATGACTTTATGCTACTTTAATATCATTATGTTCTTATTTATTCTGCTCTTAGCTTATTCTAGTTCTATCTTTGATATAGTCTTGACTGATAATAAGTTTAGACATATATTTGTAGAGCGCTTAGTTCAACTCCGGATTGAATTAAGTGGTAGAGGTAATGTAGACGTTATGTCTAGATTATAGTTACCTGCGAATGCACCCTATTTTCCGGGCCATGTGGTAGATCGCGAAGGTGACAGCTTCGTTGAGTCCTATGTAATCCACTCCTCGAATCTAGGCCTAGTAGAACCCGGTTACTTGGGGAAGGATTGCTATGTTCATGAATTCTCTGAAGTAATGTTCCTTATGTTTAGATGGGAGATTGATTATTGCTATAAATGATAAAGAGTATAATAGAAGCCCTGAGACTTAGTAGATATGATGTAAATTTAGGAATTAAAATCTTTAACTGTATCACTTTATTCTACCCTACTTGATCCTACGAGTCATCTCTAATTGTGGATTCCCTATCATTATCTCATTATCATTATCCTTATTATTATCATCATTATTTGTCTTACCCCTATTTAGATAGAAGTGGTTAATTGATTTGAATCTAGAGTATGTATTTGTAATTCTTTTAGCCATATCAATTTTCTCTTCTAGCTCTTTCTAGAAGCTCCCAGTGGTAAAATTATAAATAACGATACCTGAAACTTTCCTAGGTGAAATGCAACAACAAAAGTATTATATATGTGCGCTTACGGATAACTTTTATTTCATATTTTATAAGTGCCATGATTATAAGTACCACCACATTTATTACGTCACGTTAGGGATGACAACCTAGCGGGTGCGGCATAAGAGATGCCAACAATACGCCGCCTCCAAAAATAGAGAACTTTTTGGAGGCGTTTGCCTTAACATGCCCGCCTTCATAAATCGATTTTATGAGGCAACCAAAAGTGCTTGCCTCGGTACATAAAAAATGCCCACCTCCATTAATTGTAGGTAGTAACCAAGGCGATTGAATTTTATGACTGCATCCGTTAACAAAAGGGCACCATCTTACAAAATCTTTTGTGTAGTAGTGATAAGTTCAAACCAATGAAATAGAACTTAGCAAGGATAAATATTGTTCTCACACATACAAAATCCAACTAGAATACTCCATAATTATGAATCATGGTTCCAGAAATCAAATGTCTAAAACTAAATATTAACGAAACTTCCATGGCTGCTAGTATTGATCCATAAGCTCGTCATCAACCATTTGATGTGGTTGTTGTTCTGGCTGCTGTGGTACTGGGTATTGCTGTGTTTGTAGTTGGTGTGAGCTAATTAGATCATTTGCATGGGAATCCATTAGTTGATGCAAACCATTGGCGGATGAAGCACTCCAACCTGTCATCTGCAAGCTCTTTGGATTGTGCACCACTGGCACAAAGCATATTGAGCTCAAGATATTAACCTCTGGAGCTCGGATTGCAACTGATGATTTAGAACTGTATAAAAGTAGTAATCCCATGTTACACAATTATTTGAAGATATAAGTTGGTAAATATGAAGGGAAAAATATTGTAACCATGGATAAAAGTAGGGTCACCAAGGAGACAAAAAGACATGATTGCCAACATCTATAGATGACTATTGAGTATTAATCTATGAACCAGGGAGCAAATGTCCAATTGATGAAAAACCCCTACATGAATTATTACACCCATGGATGATAAATTAATAGCAGCTCTTATGATCAACGTTTCTAATATAGGTAGGTAAGCTCATATTGGACACTCTGATTATTATGTTTTTCAAACACATAATTCACCAAATGTGTGATGTCAAAATGTGAAGCAATAATCAAATGCCACACAGGCTGCAGTGTCAAATTAATTCGATTGCGAAAAAAAAATGGACAACCAGTAACACATCATCTAAAACATATGGTAACTTTTTATTGCAAGCTTCTATGACACTATAATATCAATCTGTGTTTGTCCATATGTAAGCCCTCCCGCACCCCCCCCCCCCCCTAAGAGTCATGGAAAGAAGTTGCGAATCTGAAATGCACACCACGTATGTACTACCATGCATAGTATTCTCTGCTTAGTCTTACAAATGAATGTTCCAAAAGGTAAGATAAGAAATTATATATATATTGAAATTGACCAAAGAAACCTTTTCAAGAAGTCACAAAAAAAGAAACCTTTTCAAGAGTAACTGAAAAAAGGTCGACATGACATTCAGTGCAATCAGAAAAAAATTATTAAACCCATAAATCTAAACACTATACCATGCATGTTATAATAAAAAATAACTAGATGAATTGAGGGACTTGCTGTTGACACCAGCTGTCACGGAATAGTTAGAATCATCTAGTACCCGTGGAATTTCACCCTATGTAGCTCATAAATGAGTTTGGTTAAATAGATCCAATTAAATATATAGTATAAAGATTAGGTGCAGTACATCCTTCCCTCTAGTTTAAGTTCTAATCAGAAACTCATCTTTCAAAAATGCTTCAGCAGACAATACATAATTACTGCTTGATAATTATTCTTGATGCATGCATCTTGTAAATTACCAATTCAGCAAGATCATAAATTGATATCTTACGAGTACTACATTCTTTTCATATTTATTTGAAAGTCAGCTGCTAACCCACCGACATTTGATGTGAAGCATCCAAATGGGGTGATCCATTGTTGGAAAACATTACCAGGAGACAAAACCAGAGCTTCTGCAACATAGCTAGATGCCTATATCTAGATATCTATAATCAGTGTCCTAAGCAAAGGGTCACATGAGGTCTGAATATCTTTCACATATTGATACATGCTGGTGACATCTTTGCAGAAAACTTGAAATAGAGAACATATATAATGAATTGTTGTAGCCATTATGTTTAAAGCAATAATGCAACAAACGAGAATAATAAAAAACCGATGCAAAAAATAAAATAGACATTGTTACAAATTAGAATTGTTTTGCTACACACAACTACAGAATGCAAAATCTAAGTATAGTAACCACATAGAAACAGCAAAATTAAATGTATAACAAACAATATGAACATACAAGAAAATCCACACTGAGACATTGTTCATCCTTAATATAAAAGTGTCTTTGTAGTTTTTATCTTTGCTGTAGCTCCAATTGTAGGGTAGGAGAGAATGAGTCTCCACAAAATGGCCCTTCTTTCCCATACATAACACACTGCAAAACCTTATATACGTGCACCCCAACAACTAAAGACTTGATGGGAAGAGTCAGGCATCATACATGCATCAACTTAAAGAACTCTGAACTATTGAATTCTATATATTTTTGGAAAGCATGCATATCATCATCCTAACACACTAAAAGATATAAACTTAAATGAATTAACCCTTGACTACAACCAATAATAAACAAGCTCACCTTCTTTCAACTCGTCTATCTCCTTCAGCCCCTTTAATTTTATTTGCGCTTCGCGGTTCTCAGTCTTCAGCTTATCAAACATCTCCTGGGGTAGAACAAATAATATAAATATTAACAAGCTACATTGCCACTCGAGAAAAATTATGTTATTACGCCTGCATGTGGTCAGCTCACAACTACAGAACAAACCTGGCGTGACTGCACTTGTGCAGACAATGATGAGCACTCTATCTTTAGTGCATCAGCCCGGCGCTGAAGATCTTGGAAGTGGTTTGCTTTTTGCATCTTTAGTCGTGCCACGTACTTCCGAATACTGAGAATTCTGCAGTTTTATATGAATTGAAAAGGAGGAAAATAAGAACATCAGGTGTAGAACAAAAAGGTTGAGAACCTTGATAAATATATTCCTCACATGCATGGCCACTACACATTCAACGTAACATTGGAAATTCATGAATGAACTTACCTCTTGGCCCTCTTAGAATCTGTTTTCACGAGCTCCTTGAGACGATTATCCTTATTGATTTTCTCTATCTCGGCGTCAGAGAAATATTGCTCTTTGGTCCTACCCCTTCGCGACATGCTCCTGCTAGCGCCGGCTCCAAGAACCGGCGGCCGTGGTGGCAACCCAGGTCTGTCCATGCCTCCAAGTATCAGCTTTGGCACATGGGGGACAGAGGTGGAGTTTTCCGTAGGCAAGGAACTGTAGTTCCATGGCATTTTTGGCCCAGCACTACAGCTGCTGCCACCAATGTTCATCATGTCCATCTTGTTGGCCAATGCCGCCATGTCTGCCCAGCCTTGGCAACTGCCTGCTACGCTGCTTCCCATGCTCTGGTTGCAGCTGCTGCTAGCAGACGATGGCCACAGAGATAGTAGGTCACTCAGCTCTTGTAGCGCTCTCTCCTCGGATTGGGAATACATGGGCTTGGAACCGTCACAGTTCCAGGGAATGCTACTGCTGCTGCTGCTACCGCTGCCATTGTTCACTTTGTCGTGCACACCTGCCGGCGTCTCCCAGGTTTGAGAACCTCCCTCGGCAGCGCCTCTCATGCTCAGCCCACTGCCACTACCACCCAACTGTAGTCTGTCTTCTAAGTTGGTGGGAAGGCTCGTCGATCCAAGACCATGAGACGATGCAAATGAGTTGACAAGAGCACTAAGCTCGTCGCCATGGTCGAGTGAAATAATCTCGGGTTCAAGGCAAGGGGCAACGACAACAGGCTGTTGCTCTATTACCTGCTGTGAGAGTAGTGGTGGCATCTGCAGGCTCTCGGGCAATGGGGGCAACTCATGAATATCTGAACTCGTTGAAGAGGACTGGAAAATAGTGGAGAAATGCTGCGATGCCGGTGGCTGCTCGAATTCAGAGAATATCCTGCTGGGCAGATCGGTGGAGGAGGAGGAGGACGGCTGCATATTCTGTGTCTGCGACGCTGGCAAAGGAAACACGGACAAGTTGCCGCCGGGCAGAGGATGCAGACTACAGAACGACGGCTGCGCCTGCTGTTGCTGCAACGGCAGCGGCGCGAACCCAGAGAGGCCTCCCATGGCGAGAGCCTGCTGCCGTTGCGACGCCGACGGGAAGCCGGAGAAGCCCCCGATGGGAATGGGTGTATGATGATGGGACTGGGGCATGGTCAGCGACGACGACGATCGCGTCATTTCTTGCTGCTGCTGGCCGCGGAGCAACGGCCGCTGGGTCGCATTCAGATCACCGAAGACGTTGGTGCCCATCCTACGAATCGAGCTAAGCTCCGAGAGGAAGGGCGAGGGAAGGGAGTGCGTGATGCGGCTGTTTGGGCGTGGGCGGCGTTTCGCCGCCGCCGTCCCTGGCGAAGGCGAGATCCGATGGAACTGGGGCTGGGATGACGACAAACCTGACGCGGAGCCACGACCACCAGTGGTAGCAGCAGAGCCGCGAGAGGCGAGGTGGCCGGGCAACGGTGCCGGCGGCGGATAGAGCGACGGCGACGAGCGGCGCAGCTGGGACTGGGACTGGGACTGGGACTGGGAGCGCGTCGATGACGACACGCCGAGGAAAGCGGACGACATGGAGCCGTGAATCGAGCGAGCGGAGGATGGAGAACCTGAGCTGGCGGGGGAGGAAGCGGCGGCGCTTGCCGATGGTTTCCTGTGTTGCTGCTCCATGGTTCCGATGAAGACTTCAAGAGTACGAACGAGAAGAGCGGCGTGGAATCTGGCGGCGGCTGCGGCTGGGCGAGCAGCTGGAATGGGAACGCCGCCAAATAGGGAGAAGGAAAAGAGAGAGTACAGGAGCGTGCTCACTTTTTGACTGCTAACGCCTGAGGGTTTCGGGAGGAATTAGGTTTTCCAAGCTTTTCCATTTATAAAAGCGCCATCGGATATTCTTTTCTCCTTTTTTTTTATATAAGAGGATATTCTTTTCTTTGGCCATATATATAGGGCCTTATTAATTACGCAGCCTGTTGACAATTTGGCCCAATCTGATCAATGCACATTCGTGACATGAGACAATGGCTCCAACCAAGTTTGGGCTACATAGGGTAGTCGGCCCATGTTGTGGGTGAGTATATACAAGAGTAAAATTCACTAACAGTTCCCAATCTTGTTTGGCTGTGTAATACAGGTTCCAAAACTCTCAAAGCCGTTATTTAGGTCTCTAAACAATATTTGGGTCTCGGAGCCGGTTTAAACTTGTACTTTATGCCAGATATGTCAGGCTCACACGTCAGCTCCACCTCCTTCCTTACTCTTCTCTCTTCCCAGAGCTCCTTCTTTATCGCTACCGGAAACCGACTCTTTGCCAAGTGCTATATGTGGCACTCGGCAAAGGAGCTCTTTTGTCGAGTGTGTAAAAAAATACACTCGGAAAAAACATTCGGCAAAGTCACTTCTTTATCGAGTGTCTAAAAAACATTCATCAATAAAGGTCTTTGCTGAGTGTTTTTTTTGGCACTAGACAAACAGTTATTTAAAATTACATTTTGAAGCACAAAATGCCTTCAAATGAAAAAGTTTTTAACTAGAACGTTATAACACTTCTCAAGACCTACAAAGTTTATTTTGATCATTTATTCATATGACAAAGTGAAAGAAAAATTGTTCACAAATCTTATATATTTCTCTTGTACTTTATGAAACTATAAGAGCGGTATATGAGATTTGTGAACAATGTTAGAACCACCATGTCGGATGAACAAATAACCAAACAACCAAAACAAACATTGTAGATCTTGAGAAGTTATAGAATTTTATAGTACGCAACATTTTTATTTGAATTCACTTGTCATGCAAAACTGTGTTTGAATTTAAAAATTTTAAATTTTGATTTTTTGTAAATGACCTCAGATGAAAAAACAACCAAAATAATCTTTGTAGATCTCGAAAAGTTATAAAACTTTATAGTTGGTAATTTTTTGATTTGAAATCATCTTGTTATAAAAAAAACTACAAAACTATGTTTACATTTTTCAAATTTGAAATTCAAATTTTATAAATGACCTCGGCTGAAAAAATATCCTGAACAAAAATTGTAGATCTCAAAAGGTTATGAAACTCAACTTTTTATTTGAATTTGTTTAGACCGTGTTTAGTTCCCGAAGGGAAAAAAAATTCGCGACAATGTAGCACTTTCGTTTGTTTGTGGTAATTATTGTCCAACCATAGACTAACTAGACTTAAAAGATTCGTCTCGTAAATTTCGATCAAACTGTGTAATTAGTTTTTATTTTTGTCTATATTTAATACTTCATGCATGTATCTAAAGATTCGATGTGACAGGGAATCTTGAAAAAATTTAGGTTTTGGGGTGGAAGTAAACAAGGCCTTAGGGCCTCATACAGGCAATTTATACTTGGTTTAGTATAATATGTGAGAAACTAAAATAACTTATAGATACATATGAGTGTGTAGTGCAGTGGTTAGTGTTGGGCGACGAAGATGGGCAGGCCCTGGCTGGTGGGGCCCTCTCCCAATTTAAAAAAATCTCATATTTTTTTGAGTTTTTTTTTTGTTTTAACCTTGTCAAGTGTCATGCCGAGTGCCTGATAAAAAATATTGGGCAAAGACAGCTTTGCTGACGCTTTTTTACCGACTGAGTTAGACTTTGCTGAGTGCCTGTAAGCTCGTGGCCATGGCACGAGGTGAGATGGTAGGGGCAGGGGCATCAGGTGATGATACTTGGAGTAAAATTTGGAAGGTAGTTATCCCGCCAAAAGTGAAAAGTGTTCTGGTGGCATGTGCTTCATGAGTTTCTCCCTTCGAAAGAAATTCTCAACAGGTGCAACGTCATTCTGTGACCGGTGTGGTGCTGATCATGACTCTATCAGTTATGCTCTCATGGAGTCCATGGTGGCGAAATTCTTCAGGCATCAGATCAGGGCGCTCACCGGGGCTAAACTACCACGGCTCCATCCGACCTAATTAGAGGGGATGTCTACAGTGACAAGAATAGGAATATCTTCATCGTTGGCATGTACTCGCTGGACTCAGAGAAATATAGGATGCTTCATGGAGAAGCCGAGTTGCCGTCGATCAGGGTTGCAGTCCAATGGTGTGTGTTGATACGGCCCTGCGGCCCTGGACATCTGGCAGATTTGGATGCCGAGCCTGCAAACTGAATCACCGCACGCTGCGCCAACATGGAGTCCACCGCAAGAGGGCTAGGACGTGTTTGGTTAAGCTTTTATCACCTATCACATCAAATATTTAGACACATGTATGAAGTGTTAAATATAAACTATTTACCAAACTAAAAACACAGCTAGAGAGTAATTTGTCAGACGAATCTTTTGAGCCTAATTAATAGATAATTGAACACCAATTGCTAAATAAAACGAAAATACTACCGTATTTGTTAAACTTTAACACCCCAATCAAACACCTAAGGGTGTGTTTGGTTGCCTTCTCAGGGAGACCGACGGTGAATGCGCGCGAAAGGGGGAGGTAACCCTAACATGTTTGCGCCATCTTATGTCGGGCGATTTCGGCAAGCGTGCGTGCACACGAGAGCACGGAGTGAGCCAGGCCCGGTGGAAACGCCTGAATCGGTCATTCCTCCATAGCCTGGCCGAGGGAGTCCTTTTGCACAAGAGGAGCCTGGCCGAGGAAGGCGAACAGCGGAACAGGTAACCAAACACCAGGTACCTGCATAC
This sequence comes from Sorghum bicolor, assembly GCF_000003195.3. Taxonomy (NCBI): domain Eukaryota; kingdom Viridiplantae; phylum Streptophyta; class Magnoliopsida; order Poales; family Poaceae; genus Sorghum; species Sorghum bicolor. Next base: position 65,520,873 of record NC_012874.2, on the reverse strand, counting down.
CGGGTACTTGCATCTCGGGAGCCTGCTACCTGCATACCGGGTACTTGCATCTCGGGAGCCTGGTTCGGGGGATGTTGGAAACCAAACACGCCCTAGTGCATACTAGACAACACCTTCTATCCAGGACATGTGTCGGGGTCCTTTGTGGGGGGTACCGCCATGGGCTTGATGAATTGTTGTATTCTTGTGATCTTGTAATCAAATAGCTCGCACTTTAGTAAAGCAAGAGACACTAGGTTGGGCAAGTGACAGTATGCTCCTTTAGTAAAGCAAGTCTCGGGAGACACTGGGTTGGGTAAGTGGCAGTATGCCCCTTCCTATGTCACTGGCCTAGTGACTACAGATTGTAACCCTGATGCATCCTGACTGCATGGAAGAATCGAATTGCCATTAAAAAAAAGTGTATTACTTGTTGAGATACCAGCAGAACCAGAAGTTAAATAGATTAGGTATTGCTTGTTAAAAAGCCAGATATTGAGACACAACATGAAAATACATAACCAACAGAAGCATAGACATCTGCACGGCATATCATGGTAACATTACGACCAAAAGGAAATGAAATAGTATTACACGAGACAGCATTTGGATGACATTGATAATATCAGTTTTGACTCCATCCAAAACAAATTCGCAGTACACACTTAACAGGAATCTTCTCTAAAGAAACCATCACACACAACTTCCCCCTTCTTCCTCTAAACAAGCCAACATAATTTATTCTATCCAGCCTCAACTCGCAGTATGTACATTACAACAGGGATCTAAGGACTATCATCATCATCCTACCGCTTCTTCAACCTCCGGGTGTCAAAACTCTGAATCCAGGACAAAAATCAAGCCGTAAAAGCCCCCTCAACACAAGCTTTACAACCGACCACCAAAATTCCGACACTGACAAAGGAACAAAAAAGCAAAGGCAGAAATTTCACACCAAGCACTACATGTCAGCCTAGCTACTATCCCTACCAAGGAATTTCACCTAACTAGGAATCTCGTGTGCTTGAATGTCCTCAAGAACGCTCTCCGTAACGGACATCTGCAAGATAAGACTGCAGCCAGTAGTAACCAGAAGAAAAAAGGGGATGACCACATTCACCTTGTACTGTTGCTGTAAAACAGCTCCTACCAAAAATGTATACCTAAATGAAACTAGAGTAAAAGGTGACCTAAAGTTGGCAGACCCTACTAGGGAGCAACTATAACATTAATCCCAGGAACTCGGAGCCCCAGCTCCACCACCGTATCCACCACCTCCATATGAGGAGCCACCACCGTAACCACCACTGCTGCCTCCACCATAGTAGTCACCACCACCTCGAGATCCCCCCTTGCCAAATGAGGAAGAATCATTGCGGAAGTCACGGCCACCAAAGCGGCTCCCTCCACCTGATCGCCGGTTCCTCCCACCACCACCACCACCATAAGAAGGACGAGCTGCATAGCGTAAGAGCCATGCAGGTACTTCTTGGTTAGATTCTTGCATTAGGTCAGCAAGAGATCTTGCCAGTGATGAGTTATTATCATTGAAGAAGGCAGTTGCAAGCCCACTCTTCCCGGCTCTTCCAGTTCTTCCAATCCTGTGTACGTAGTCATCAATATCATTAGGGAGATCGAAGTTCACAACATGAGCAACAAGAGGAATGTCGAGGCCCCGAGCTGCCACATCGGTTGCAACTAAAATAGGAGTTTGCCCACTCTTGAAGGATCTCAAAGCATATTCTCTTTCCTGCCAAAAACAGTAGTTCAATTACATTAGGAAAAGACCATTGTTAAGTAATATCTTATAATTTGTAACAAGTAGCCACATATTTCTAAAAAATCAAGCCAAAAATGGTTAAAGAATACAACAACATTGGAACTTCGAACTTGACAAATGAACAAACAATTAGACAGCAATAGTAAACTCCTCTGATTGTGCTATGTCTAAGAGTGTGCTCTGTAATAACAATAATAACAATAACAATAACAATAATAACAATAACAATAACAATAATAATAATAATAATAATAATAATAATAATAATAATAATAATAATAATAATAAGAACATCTGGATATAGCAAAATCTGGATACAGCACAAGCCTCTTTAAAGCATCCAGAAGAACACCATTAAAGCAGGTAGCAACAGAAGAGGTTAATATGAATTCATGGCACCAACTGTTCAGTTGTATAAATGCCTCTGTTTCTGTGCAAAATGAGAGGCTCAGAAGAGTGTAAAAACAAGAACACAAGAACAAACCTGCTGGTTTCTATCTCCATGAATAGAAGTAGCTGGAAACCCATTCATGCACAACCAGCTTTCCAATGAATCAGCACCCCTCTTGGTTTCCACAAAGACAAGCGTGAGAGTTGGCTGCAATAGAGAAGAGACAAGAAAATGAGTACACAAAATATAAAATATTATAGAACGTTGATTGGATTGCAGAACACAAAACCGATGGTCAAATATTACCTTTCCTGTATCTCTTTGTGCATGAAGAAGATCCATCAGGTGGCTTCTCTTATCTGCCTCCTGCACAAACTCAACTCTCTGGGCAATCAAATCGGTACTTGACCCAACTCTTCCAACAGCCAGGAAGATGTAGTTATCCAGGAAATCTGATGCCATTTTCTGTATTAATTAGAGTAATATCAGTACCATTAAGCATGCAAATCAGAACTGACACAGAAAGTAATCAGCACAAGAAGTAACTTGATAAAGTTACAATTGTCTCAGATTGATCATTACCATATAGAAGTTCTTAACAAGGAAAAAAAGATGATTCAAGAATATATCTGGACATCGGAACAAGTAACAGAAAAGACAATCCTATGTCCACAATAATTATTTCATTTTATTAAAGCAGAAAGCAACCAGATATATACAATGCAAATATTAATAGATCAGGCATACCTAGGTATTTATGTTAAATATTAGCACTACATAACACAACCCATTACTATAGTATGGACAGTATCACGTTCAATGTACTAAATTATGTATTCAGCTATATCAGTGTGGATTTATCAGACTGCTCATTTCGTTCATACACAGAATTAAAATCGTGCAGCATACTGAGGCACAAAAATAGATATAGGGTTTCACTATTTCTCCATAATATCCCTCTAGAAAAAACATGCCTGATCAAATACAGGATATTAGTGAAGGGTATACATGACAAAACTGTCAGGGGAAGAAATATTGTAGAAAGTACAATGGATTTACTAAAGAAACATCTTACAAGTAGGACTGCTTATTCAGGAACGCATATGTTTAACATTTAACATCATAGTAATGCCAACAAATCATTTAAAAAAAAACAGCTAACCTGGATCTCTTTTGGGAACGTCGCACTAAACAGCATTGTCTGCCTTACACCTGGAAGTGGCATGTCCATTTGCTCAACAATTCTTCTAACTTGTGGTTCAAAACCCATATCAAGCATTCTATCTGCCTCATCAAGAGCAAGGTATCTAATTGACTGCAAAGATACTCTTGCCCTTTCCAACAAATCAACCAATCGGCCAGGGGTAGCCACAAGAATGTCAACACCCCTCTCAAGTTCTCTTAGCTGCAAATAAGATATAAATTCAGAATGTGCTAGAAATTTAAGAAAAAATAAGGTAACACCTTGGAACCTTTAGTATTAACTACGTCATCTTTGTAATTGTCTGCAGGCTTAACATGCATTGAACTCAACAAACAAAAAGTGAACAATGATGCTTTAACAACTACTCCTATCTCTTTGGATAAACCTTGTGCATGTGAGTCACATGAATCTATCATTCTAACAGAAAAATCAATATAAAGCTCCAAATTCTCTTGTGCATGGCTATTTAGGCAAAATCTCAATAAACCTTCTTTTCACATGTGCACCCAAATATCACCAAAGATCATAACGTGAGAGGCCAATCATGACCTATTCAAAGAGGCAACTGCATATATTGTACCATGTAAACATTGCATTGTTGTGTACCAGGTCACTGTTACATTGGGTCAGAAATACATGCTAAGCAAACAACTTTCACAAAACCACTTGAGCTATTAAAAACTACAAATAGCAGTCCATCAACAAACCATGTCAAATCAGCTGCGTAAACCATTTCAAATCAGATGCTGAGATCTATTAAAAAAATTGATAAGGAAATATAGGGAAAAAACGACTGTACCTGCTGAGTAATTGGCGCTCCTCCATAAGCAACAACTACCCTAACACCAGTCTGATACGAAAACTTCCTCGCCTCTTCATGAATCTGCAACACACAAACACACAAAAAAAAAAGAAAACATGGTAGCATTAGCAACCACCCACCACCACATGACTGGATCTACCAAATCTTGCTCTAAAAAACGACCTGCATGGAGAGCTCTCTAGTAGGCGAGAGTATGAGCGCGGACGGATAAGCGGTCCTCATCCCCATCCCGCCACCCCTTTGCCTCCCACCTCCAGCAGACGGCGGTCCCTTCATGATGCCACTAATGATGGGGAAGCAGAACGCGGCCGTCTTCCCGGACCCGGTCTGCGCGCAGGCCATGAGGTCCCGCCCGGCCAGCGAGATCGGGATGGCGTGGCGCTGCACGGGCGTGGGGCGCACGTACTTGCACCGCCGGATGTTGTCGTTGAGCGCCTCGCCGAGGTCGATCTCGGCGAACGTCGAGACGGGGGCAGGGACCTCGCGGCCGGAGGTCTCGACGGGGATGTCCTCGTACGCGTCGAAGTTGATCCCCGTGTTCTGGTGCTCCTCGAACGGGGTGCCGTCGGTGGCGGAGGAGGGGGCCGGGGCCGGGTCGGAGTCCGCGAACGGGTCCGGCTCCCGGTCCCACGACCGCCCGCCGCGGGAACGGCCGGCACCGAAGCTGCCGCCGGTGGCGGAGGCGCCGAAGCTGCTGCCGGCGCCGGGGCGGGAGAGGAGGCCGGCCGTGGAGCGGGGAGGCGGGGCGGAGGCGGCGGGGGTGGAGGAGGCCGGGCGGTTGCGGAGGTGGGGCGGGACGTAGGAGGACCGCGGGGCGGGGCCGTTGGATGCGGCGGCGGGGGCGGGGGCGGTGACGGGTGGAGGTGGGGCGGGCTCGGCGTCGGCGACGTCGGCCCAGGAGGTGCGGGAGGACGCCATGGCGGCGGATCTGCGCAGCGGCGGCGGCGGCGGAGGGGAAGGAGGAAATCGAATCGGGGGAAGGGGGATTTGGGTGTGAACTTTTTTTTTCCCTTTCTTTCTGGGTGGGTGGGTGGACGGGAGGAGGGGACAGTTGTAACCTTGCGAAATTTTGCAACGGGACAACCAGGCTGCGTGCGGGGCTAAAAGCGGGGTCGGGGTGGGGGGTGGGGGTGGTGGCGACTTGGAGGGTCGGTGCGGGGGAGGGAGGGAGGGCGTGGCGAGAGCACGGGGACGACAGGTGGAGGGAAGGGAGACGGGAAAATATCTGCCGGCTGGATCCGGATGGAGGTTCCGTGGTGTTTTTCGGTGACGCGTCGCGGGGAGACGGCACGGGACGGGACGGGACGGGATGCGGCGTCTTGGTTTGCCTTGGTTTGGTTTCGTGACGTGTCGTGCTCCACCAGGGCTTTTTTTTGGTTGCGTGTTTGAGCTTGCTTCGCGTAGTTGCTCCGCGTGACGACCAAAACCTCAAAAGTTTATATGATTTTTCTTATCACATTAAATTTTTATAAATATAGATAAAAAAATAATTATATATTTTATCTGTCATTTGTGGACGAATTTTTTTGAGCCTAGTTAGTTTATGATGCACAATAATTGTCGAATATAAATAAAAATACTACAGTGTTAAACTTTAAAAACTTTTGCCATGTAAACAAAGCCAAAGGGATTCTTTATTTCCCATCTAAAAACTTTTCGCGATGAGACATGTAGAGTATTAAACGTATATAAAATAAAAAAACTAATTACATATATTAATTTAGATTTTTTTAATAAACTTTTTTAAACCTAACTAATTTATGATTCGACACTAGCTGCTACTAAAACATATGTGTAATGATAGGTTAATTAGGCCTAATGAATTTGTCTCGCGGTCTCCACACAGATTATGTAATTTGTGCAATGACGGATTAACTAGGCTTCGAGCAATTTTAATAATATAGCTCACTTGTTGGCTGTAAGGTTTTTTACATCCTTCTTCCAGCCTACCCATACAATAGTTAGATATTCATTATTAATACATGACCCACTTATTTCTCTCACAAAGTTTCTTGATTCTTGTACCTAAGCTACTTGTAAGCTTAGAGCCTCTTTCTCTTCTCTCTCCTCCACCCAGCATTTAGCCAGCTTACAGCCTACTATAATACTTGCTCTTAATTTTGTAATTTGTTTTTCTATAGTATCTGAACATGTGATACTCTTATGTGACATCTAACGTGACACCTGAAAACCTTTCGGCCTCGAGCTACCAGTTTAGTTTTCAAAAATTTTCTTTTTATCCTATGACATCGAGTCTTTGAACGCATATATAAAATATTAAATATAGATAAAAAATAATTAATTATACAGTTTGTATGTAATTTGCGAGATGAATCTTTGTACCTAACTAATTTATAATTAAACACTTATTATCAAATAAAACAAAAATACTACATCAGCCAAATCCGAAAAATTTCATGAACTAAGCCAAAGTAGTGTGTCGCTGTTTCCAGCTGGCTCAGCGCGGAAGCAATTGTGAATTTGATATCAAAGTTTGGTTCCTAGAACTGTTAAGAGACTTTTACCTGTACACTATAATAAAAGTTAGTGATTAGGCTATTAAAAAAATTTGAGTTCCTTTACTCTAAACTATTTTACTCTCTATACCATTTCTATCAGATTTGGCTCTAATGGTACTAAGACGCGGGTACGAAAAGTCCAAAATACTCTCATATCGAAATACACAATACAATTAATTTTTTTGAGTATCTTAATAATCTCAAATAAAAAACTCAAAACTAGAAAATTAGAGACCTTGCCAAGATCTACAATATTTATATGATTTTTTTCATTTGATTCTATATAAGAAATATGATTTTTCTAAAATATATTAATCATATCAAATTATATCTTTTTATACTAAGTGCAACGAAATAATTTTCGTACAAAAGTTTATAGATATTATCGAGATTTACAACTTTTTAGTTCTGAGTTTTTTATTTAAGGTCGTTAAGATGATCACAAAACACGTATTCAGATCTATTTTTGACTTTTCACACCCACAGTTTGACAACGTTATAGCTAAATCTGACAGATGTGGCGTGTAGAGCAAAAGAGTTTAAATCGGCAACACCTATGAGAACTTAACTTTTAATGACTTATGATTAATTACTAATTTTTATAATAACATACAAGTAAAAGCCTCTTTGGTTTTTGAGCTAGTTCGATGGATCTTTTTCAGAATACTCCCTGAAATAACATAACATTTGCAAATACTTCCTTTGTCCTTTTAAGCGTGATTGTGGTACAATATTCATGTTTGTAGAAAACATTAATAACATTTTTATCTCTGAATAAATTTATTATGAAAATAGATTTAATAATCAATTTAATGCAACTAATTATGTATCATAAATATTAATATTTCCTTTGCATATATTTTATCAAAATTAAGTATATTTGACATCTCATTAAGTGAGAAGGACATTTAAAAAAAAAGTTCAGCGGGAGTAACTCCTAACTCAAACTAGGACATGCCTAGGCACACTTCCACACTATATTAGCCAAAATGAAGCACAAAACTGAAATTTGGAGTTGCACATTACCACGCCAAAGGATGAAAGGATGGATCAATTTTAACCACAGGAAAAATCCAGGGCCTAGGCAGCAAAATGGTGGACACAGTTTATACTCTTCTTTCAATCTAACTATATTGAACCCTCGTCGCTTCTCTCTCAACACAATCTATCAAAGCTTCGATGCGAATTTGTGCTTTGAGCTTGCCTCGGAAGCACCCAGTTTTGCTGCCACGGCGGCCTTGCTTTGCATTTGTGCCTTCACTTCGAAGAGGAATACATGGGCTTGTTCAAAGTGAGGACTCGTGGCTTTCTTCACGTTGTCGATCCAAGCGAGGATCCTCTCATGACCTCCCAGAAATTTGTTCCGCATATCATCACCAAGAGCCTGCAAGCCATTTGTTAACGCTGTAGTTAAACATAATCTCACAAACTCTTGAGTCTAATGAGAAAACAGCAATCTAGTGTAACTCTACCACAATTCAAGGCAAATACCACAGTGAATCATAGCCTCTCTCTTGCCACATATAGAGGATCGTTAAACAACAAAACAAACATGGAAAGCAGAAAATTCGATCAAGGGTACAGGCTGTGACCAAAGCTAAGCAGCTCAGGCTTCTGACCATGCAATATATATATTGGGTAAAGGTATGGAAATGTCAACTACCTGAAGAGCACTCTACTAAAAAGGTAGCTTTTCGGCTAATAGTTAATGACAACCTATCACGCTGTTTTATTTTCTTTTTCTCAAAATCAATTTCTCAATGAATTGCAATCAATCAATATCCTAGGAGCACTATTTCAACACTTGTTCAGTTCTTAACCTTCTTAATTCAAATTTCTCGCACTAGCATTCACTACTAATAAATAGCACTGAAGTCGGCATCTTGATCTTAATAAAAAGATAGAACAAATACAGGGCCTAGTGTTATGCCCATGCTGCAATGGCACCAAACTTTAACTCCTGACAAGGAAAACAAACATAATGGATCTAAATAAGCAACATACACACCTCCAATTGCATTATCTCGCAAACAAGGCTTAGATCTGCGATTGATGGTTGACGACTACCCAGTAAAAACTTGGCGTCACCTTTTAGCCATACAGATTCAATCCTTGCCAGGGATTGCATCAGCACTTTTTCTGCATGTTTTGTAGCCTCTGGACGTGGCCTAAGGCCAAGAAATGGTGCCAATGCAGTGTAGTATACAAAGGTTCCTGCATAGGCATAAACAATCAATATATGATAAAAGGGGGCATTTATTGAGACACAAAACTACATTACTAGGCGGCCAAAAATGTATGATCCATCACAGTTTTGGAGGATTGCCTATTTCTGAAAGATAACTTAATTGATGTGTGACTACACTGCACAATCTCTAGTGAATACATAAAAGGTGTTGGGTTAAAACAAACCAGATGATCAGTGGACCCTTCAACACTAAATCCAAACATAACCTATTTGTTCAGTTTGAGGAATAATAGCCTAGAGGTACCTTCCATGAGTATCTTTGGTTCTCACCTGCACCAAGACGCAAATTTGAGTGATGCCAATCCAAGATTGACTCAATTTTGGCTCTGGTAAACAAGTCAGCTGGATACCTGTATGGGACAAGATATAAGATCACCATGGAAGATATATGACTCGCATCAATCATCAAAATATAACACACATTATCTTGTTCAAGTAAGCCTAACACATTAATTTGCTGATATAGACCCACTCTGCAATAAGAAATCTGCTTTTACTTTCAGCATTTGTTACAGAAAAACAAATCAGTTCAAGTAATCAACTCAACATGATCCTGCCTTATGAATCATGATCCAGCTTCAATAACTACTTCAACAAATCAATCATTGCCGGAAAGTTGACTAGGCTTCTGGAAAGGTTTAGTAGAGCTTTTGCCAACCTTGATACTTAAATAGTATAACAAAACATCTTTATAATAATGGCTAAAAAACTCAAATTCTCTGTACAGGCTCATCAGCGCTGAAGTTACTGAAATAACTGAATTTTCATGAAGAGACAGATCTGCTCTTTGACATACTAATACAAAACAGAACTGAAAAAATGAGTTTATAACTTGATCAGTCTACATCAAACTCATTACTTTGAATCTGACCAGGAAAGATTTTATATGCTGCACAAAGCAATTCAAACTGATACAGTTTGCAAAAGGTAGTCCAGAAGAAACAACAACTGTAAAAAAATAAATTGAGCATCATTTCAATTATGTAATGTACCAGTGATCTGCAACTCCAGGGAAGACCGTCGCAAGATACCTCAAAATGGCATGACTGTCAAAAAATATCAAAGTTTCGTCACAGTAAGTCAATTATCCATTGTGAAGATATTTGAAGCGAGGAGATGAGAGTTGGATCAGTGCTATGCAAAACAAGGGCAGAGGCACCTAATCTTTGGCAACTCAAATTACAGGTTGTTGCAAATAGCATTAGGCTGCTATGTCCAATCTCCTTACAATTTCTTTAAACCAAATCTCAGGATCTATACAACATGTACTAGAGCTTACAAAAACTATACTAGAGATACTACACATTTAATATCAGTAGTATTATGAGCAACCATATAGAAAGACCATGCGCATAATGAAACAGATAATTCTAAAGGATGGTCCTAGAATCCAAGTTATATGGACTGTGATTAAACAAACTTGTAGCAAGGTCTATATCATTTGTTTGGGACATAAGAATATAAGATGCCTCCAAGCCCTTTCTGTGCTTGTCAGAATCAAAATAACATTGGTTTGTAAAGTACATATGTCAAAGGCAAAAGGGAAAAATGAATACATACACTTTTAACAAGCAATCAAGCCAAATGTACTGAATATATGTATGTGGATGTCTACAGACGAGGTTTCAACAAAGTTTGACACAATCAGCAAGCAACTCATAAATTTTGATAGGGCATGGTGTACCTTTCAAACAGTTTAAACCTTCCATCCACAATTGCAGGCACTTGTGCCATTGGGTTTATCTCTGAAGAAAGGACCAGCAATCAGAGGAAATCAAGCAGCTCTGCAAATACTAGCGAGATGAGTTTCCTGAATTTTCCACCACTAGTACTGAAAAGAACATAGGCACATTCCACCGATTGTTGTAGTACACATAATTGACACTCAATTTGAGACATAGGTGAAACAATTGCAGCAATGTTGGCCAAAAAGAGGACCGAAATCAGGAATGAGCATGAGGACGTTGACTAATGAGGGGAAAAAGGGGTACTTCTGAATTCAGGGGTGAGGTTCTGAGACTTGAACAGATCCACCGTGACCTCCTCGAAATCGATCTTGTTCGCCCTGCACGCGGCGGCGGACATCAAGAATCGAGCGGCCGGATGCCTTGTTCAAGAACCGAACGGAGCAGAGTGCAGACCTACCTGCAGAAGATGATGACGGCGCGGCAGGGTTGCGACCACCTGTGGGCGTATACCTTGATTGGCGACATGGCGGGGCTTCGCAAGGTTCTTGGACTGGTTTCCGCTTCCGGGTCTCGCACAAAGCGCTTGGGGTTGGAGCTCTGCAGCCTCCGCTGTTCCGCTGTTCTTTCGGGCAGAAGAAGACGGAAACAAAGGCGTTAGTTCTCATAAAAAACCAAAAACTTCAACATTCTTTGTCCACATCAAATTTTACAATATATGTATAGAATATTAAATATAAATAAAAACAAAAAACTAATTGCAAAATTTTTCTATAAATCATAAGACGAATCTTTTAAGCCTAATTACTCTATAATTGTATAATATTTATCAAATAAAAACGAAAATGTTATAATAATAAAATTCAAAAAAATTTCAAAAGTAAAGAAGGCCAAAAACGAATCTTGCCTCTGCTCGTCACTGGAAACGTGGCACCATCTCCATTTCAACGACTGAGATCATATTTGTATTAGGCCTTGTTTAGAGCATCTCCAAGAGCTTGGCTAAAATGAGTAGCTAAATTCTAATGTTTAGCCACTTTGTAAAATAGATAACTTCTTAAAAAAGAAGAGGTTTACAACAGCCTTGCTATTAGATAGCTAGTTTCGGTGGATGGCTATATATGGCCAACGAAAATCAAGAGATAGCAAACTTTCTATTTTACAAAACCAAATAGCACATCTGTTGGAGCCTATTTTTCTACTATAAAAGTTCTAAAAGGCCTCAATAATAAGAATAGCAAAGCTGTTGGAGTTGCTCTTAGTTCACCCAAAAAACAAAAACTTTTTTAGATTTTCTATCACATCGAATCTTGGGGCACAAGCATAAAGTATTAAATATAGATAAAAACAAAAACTAATTGCACAATTTACCTGTAAATCGTGAGACGAATCTTTTAAGCCTAGTTACTTCATGATTAAAAAATATTTATCAAATAAAAACGAAAATGCTACGATGTCAAAATCTAAAAACTTTTGGAATCTAAATAAGGCCTTAGCTACAAAGATCGTACGACATATGTGGGCTTTTTTTGTCTTTTCTTTTTAACTAGCAAATAAGTTAGTGTATTAGAGCATGGTGACCTCAAATCAGGACTCTATCTTACTCTTGATTTGAGAGCTTTACTTATTATTAATGTTTTGTTTCGTCCACCGTCAAAATCCATTTAGGTAGACAATAGCAAATGGGGTCTACTTGTCATTGGGTGATAGCTATCGTCATTCCAACTGACTAAACTATGTAGGCATGGGGAAGCACCACTGTTGTTTAGTCGTCTACACCATCGTTCTGATTGACTAAGCTATGAGGGCAAGGAGCACTAGTTGAGTGAACCTCGATGGGATGGGACACTACTGGTAGGGGAGCCATGTCATCAAGAAAGAAATAGGACGATGCCATGGGGAAGACTTATGATTAAAAAGAAGACGTGCGCCTTTTTCCCAAAAAGAAGTAGGGAGCTCACTATACACCCTTAGGCGATGGGGTTGGTGGAGAAAATTTAAGAACCTCCACAAAGTAATAGAGATCTAAGTGAAAGTTCTATTAGATTGAGTATTTTTCACGGTGGCATAAAAAAGTAGGGTAGGCGCCCTATTTAGGAGCCTTATTAGAGATGCTTACACCGTTGGTCCAAACTAAGTGAGGTAGTGCTTACACTTTGCCCCACCACCTACTTCTTTATTATTTCATCAACTTGGGATAACGAACCACCACCATCTTGTCAATCGACATGGTTAGTGTTACACTCACAGTACATGTCCGCTGCCAACAGCTTCCACCCAAAGCTTCCAGCTAGCCATACTCCCTCAGTCCAAAATAATTGTAATGCTTTTAATTTTGATCAAATATATACTATAGAATATCATTAATATTTATCTCTACGCCTAAACCACCAGTTAAAATTATTCTACGTGCACCCCACAAATGCCTGCTCCACATAGATGACTTTTAATCCATTCACACCCACAAATGCACCTAGAATAATGCAACATCATAAAAACAGAGGCACTAGATCATCCCCTATACATTCTCTCTCCTTACTCAACCATATCCAACAGCTATTATCCAATGTGTTCTCCTAACCTGAGTGGCCACCCTTGTATAGAGTTTGGGGGCCAGGTTACACGTAGTGAGATGGGTTCTCCCGACCCGAGCAGTCAAGAGCCAGAAAGAGGGAGAAGTAAGTTAACTTGGCCAGCATTCCATCTTGTCTTGTAATGGCATCATCATACGTCCAGAAATGGCCATCATTGTGTTGGTCGTGACAACATTGTTGGCATGGCGGTGGTTCACCAACTATCCTGTGGGACGTGGTCTTGCCCTGCCTTCGTCATTGTCTCTTGTTCGGCCGGTGGCGTCATGGCCATAGTGAGGGAGCAGCTGCTCTTCGGGTTGCTGGTCGCCTTTTCGAGTCATGGCGCCATGGTCCTTAACCCTAGGTTGTCAAGTCAGGGCCCGCGATGGCCTGGTTTGGTCTTGTGGAGCAAAAGTCGGGGTCATGCGACCCATCCTATCATAGCGGGTGGGGCCATATGCTTGTCTTGTCGTGTTGGCTTTGGATGATGCAATGTTGTACCAGGCATCACTGGCTTGCTTTATTGTCTTGTCTATGCAAGGGGTACACAAGGATGACATTCGCCTCGAGATCCTGCGTGTTGAGAGATGGTCGTCTCCTCTGTCCTAGTGGAGCGAGTGGAGTGCGTCTGTCTCTGTTAGGGCAGGTGTACTTGGTGGCATTGAACCTCTCCCCGTGCTGTCCTAGGGGTCAAGCCGAGGGAGAGGTCGAGCGTGGTTGTGTAGCATGCGATGGAAGGAGAAGGGAGTGGTCATGATGGGATATGTTTTCCATCATTTGGCCCAAGGCCTTTAATTTGTGGCTTATGTAGGAGCTAAGCTTTGGCTAGTTGCGCTGCTCAAGCAGCTAACCATTCGGTGCCTTAAGATACCCGGGGTACCTTGACCCAAACACATACTAAAACCTAGCTATCAACAATGCCAGTCAGCTATATGTCAACAATGGGAGGATAAGCCTCCGCTAGGAGGGTAGTAAGGAGACAACAAAGGGTAACCAGCCAGGCAAGAGCAAGCAGGGTGAATGTGATGAGGATCAAGGCAAATACCCACGCGTCGAGGACATGATGCTCATCTTCGGCGACTCGAAAGCCTATGAAGACCGTCGTCACAAGAAGTTCACGCACCATCAGATTTATGCCACCGGCCCCGCAGTCCCAGTCTACTTACACTAGTTTGAGCGGCCAATCACCTTCAATAGAAATGACAACCCTAATCACGTTGCGGAGGCAGGCTGATTCCCTCTGGTGGTCAGTGCAATGGTGGAAGGTGTGGGGATGATGAAGGTCTTGATGGACAGGGGCAACGACATTTCAGCCTGGGCGTTCGGTTAACCGAAACCAATCGGTTCGGTACTTCGGTTATCTAACAAATTCGGTTCCAACAGCAACAAGCACCGATCGGTTCCTTAGAAAACACAGAACTGAGGAATCTCGGTTTCGGGTAATTCGGTTCGATTTTGGTTCTAACCGAAGGAACTGAAAAAATTCAAAATGAAATAAACAAACCATTCAATTGCAAATTTTGGCAGCATTTTGCCTGATTTTCATGCAGTCAATAGGGGCAATTTTAAGAGCAATGCAGCATAAAACAACAGCACACCACATATATGTTATTGTTCTCTCAAATTCGAAGGAAAATTTTTAGCTGCTGCCTGCTGGATGCCGGTCGGATGAGGACGACGAGGAGCGACACACAGTGTAGTCGTGTGGTTGGCGGTCGCGGCTGCCGGCTGGCGCGGACGCGCGGTGGCGCCTGGTGGTCTGGCACTCTGGCGCGCGGAACGCGGATGTCCGCCTGGGCCTGGTCGTGCACCTGTGCTCAACTGCTCAAGGTGAGGCCGCGCGGGGACCTTGCCTCATGACTGACGAGTCCTTGCCTTGCCTCTTGCCTAGTGCAGTAGTGCTTGGTGCGGTGGACGGGTGGAGACACTCTCCTTTGAGGTCCACGGAATCGATACAGGCAACTTGCGCCTCTAGGCACCATCATCCTCTCAGTTATGTTCCGTGACCAGGTACTACCACATGGAGACACTCTCCTTTGAGGTCGTCGACTTTGAGTGGCCGTACCACGCCATCTTTGGGAGGTTGTTCTACACCAAGTTTATGCTAGTACCTAATTGTGCCTACCTCAAGGTCAAAATGCCAAGCCCGCGTGAATGAGTATGTGGATCAACTAGACAACTTGTATTGATCTTGTGTCTGTACATATATAGTATACAATCAGTGGCCGTGGCCACTCCAATGCATGCGCGAGCGGGCTTAGCTAGCACGCTCTGCGGATCTTGACGCGGCGAGTGTGGCACAGGCATTACAAGGCATGCATGCTAAGGCGAGCTCTGGTCGTTGGTGAGGCTAGTCCGTTGACACCCCCCGCAGTCTCGACTGTAGGCGTTGGAACGGAGAGGCTGTCCCGGAAGTCGTTGAACAATGCCGATGGTAGACCCTTGGTGAAGATATCAGCTATCTGCCTTGCACTTGGAACGTGTGTTACCCGTAGCTCACCAATGGCGACCTTCTCCCGGACAAAGTGTATATCTAACTCGATATGCTTCGTGTGCTGGTGCTGTAGTGGGTTTCGCGACATGTACACCGAAGAGATGTTGTCGCAGAACGCCATTGTCGCCGACGGTACCCTGCAAAGAAGTTCGCCGAGGAGATGCCGGATCCATGAACACTCGGAGACGGCGTTGGCGATGGCATGATACTCTGCCTCGGCGCTCAACCTCGATACTGTGTTCTGTCGTTTAGACGACCGCGAGATGAGGGAGGACCCAAGGAAGACACAAAAGCCCAAAGTTGATCGCCGCGTGTCCGGGCATCCGACCCAGTCTACGTCCGAGTACGCGGTGATCGTCGGTGTTGGAGCAGCCCACAGCTGGACGCCGAGAGTGAGTGTGCCTTTGATGTACCGTAGGATGCACTTTAGCATGGTCTGGTGCACGTCCCGTGGTGCGTGCATATGGAGGCAAACCTGCGGTACGGCGTACGCAATGTCCGGACGTGTGAGTGTCAGATATTGCAGTGCACCAGCAATGCTTCTGTAGGAAGTGGCGTCATCGATGAGCACGCCATTGGATGTGGATGGCTTTGGCTTTGTGTCTGCTGGTCTAGCAACAGCATTGCAGTGCTCCATGCCAGCACGTTGAAGTATGTCCTCGGCGTACTGGGCTTGAGACAGGAAGAAGCCATGCTGATGACGGTGCACGCTGAGCCGTGGCGCCATGGCGGTGGTACACAAAGAGTGACGTGTCCGCCTTGGACTGAACGAAGCCCAGTGTTGTCACATGACCAACGAAACGCTCGAACCACGCCCGTGGTGCTTGTCGGAGGCCGTAGAGGGAGCGCGACAAAAGACACACGTCGTTCGGGCGCTGTGGATCAACGAAGCCGGTGGGTTGTGTGGGACGCCGGCGTTCGGAAGGGCAGCGTAGAGGGCGCTGGGGTCGAAGGCGCTGCCGGGTGGAGCCACGGTCATGTGTGTCGCCATCATCGCCTACTGAGGATGGAACGGTGGACAAGGGCCCAGAACGCCTACTCCTGGGACGTGATGGCGGATCGAGATCCCTTGGATGGCGGTGGACGAGGCAGGCGCGACGGAGAAGCCGCCATCGGATGACGCGGAGTCAGAGACGCTGGAGTGGTTGGAAGCAGGTGCCATCGGGGCAGCGGAAGAAGAAGATGTGGCTGAGGGATTTTAGAGAGAGACCGTGGACGATGATACCATGAAAGAGTATGTGGATCAACTGGACAACTTGTATTGATCTTGTGTGTGTACATATATAGTATACAATCGGTGGCCGTGGCCACTCCAGTGCATGCGCGAGCGGGCTTAGCGAGCGCGCTCTGTGGATCTTGACGCGACGAGTGCGGCACATACGTTACAAGGCATGCATGCTAAGGCGGGCTCTGGCCGTTGGTGAGGGGTCCGTTGACACCGCGTACCACTAACTAGTACAAGTAAATTATTACTTTTGTGAATTGTTATTTTTGTCTTTGTGTCATAACATATAAAATTTTTGTCCTTGTGTGACAACAGAAACAATTGTTAATTGTCTTTGTGCCAACATAAATCAGACTTTGTTGGGTTTGTGATTTTGTGTAATGAGTTTTGTATTCTTGGCATGGAAAATTAGCAATTGTTCCTACAGAAATTGCAAAAAACTAAAGCTCTCGTCTGGTAGAGCCATGCCAGTCAGGCCTGTATAAGCCATGCCCATTATTTTAGTTATAGATACCAGGGAGAACAAACTGCCACCAGGTCGTCGGTGCTGGGCAGCGTTGTGTGCAATAGTGGTAGGACTGATTCATTCGATGGTCGCGCGCTATGGCTTTCTTGGCATAACTCAACCAAACCTGAGGAATCAACGGGTCTCTATTTGAAAATACAAAACTCATCACGGCCTCAAAATAATTTAGTTATAACCAGAATGGTGGATATACATTGGTGAACAAAAGTATATCTAAGGAAGATGCGCAACCATTTTTATTAGAGTGAGATGGAAACAGATCATGGATAAATTACAGGATAAATTACATGCAAGAGCTAGCAATATATATGTCATTATCTGCAGTCATGTAATGACCCCTATATCCATGGTCTGTGTCAATTTTTTTTTTTGAAAAAAGGTCTGTGTCAATTTTAATCGTGTATATTCAAACAAAAGTTCCATTATCGTCCTCCGCTGCAGCTAATCCCATGACTTCTGTAGTAAGGAGCGGATGCTGTTGCTTCACATACAAGCATTCACAATTATTCTCTGCCGCACAGAAGCACATCTTTACCACTGCGCCATTCTTCTTGGCAAACTCCGAGCAACTTGTTTGGCAAAGCGGTAGAGTGCATCCTGGTAAAATCAGACCTATCCTCTGAACAACTGCATGCATATATGATCCACAGCCGAGTTTTTAAACCATGCAGGAATGGAAATATTGTAACTACATAAGAGGTTATATACGTACCATCCTTTGAGGATGAGAGAGTTGAGGACATAATCACCAGGACAATGCAAAGAGCTGCGCACTCGGTCCTCATTGTCTTGCGGATTACAAGTGGCAAGTGAAGAAGAACAGTTTTGTATTGTTAGACTTGTGTTCTAGTATGCATATTGCCCTGTTCGGTCCTGTTTATATACATGCAGTGGCACATCTTAATGTTCATATATGTATCCACAATAGAGATATATATCGATACATGCAGTGGCACATCATAATGTTGATATATATATATCTCCACAAAAGAGATACATGTATCCGTAACAGAGATATATGTATCCTCATATCATATATTAATGCTGAACCATCTTGCTTGTATGATTTGGCATCTTGTACCGATAAATTAATAAATAAAAAAATGAGGCACATCTTAGATATGATTTTAGGCCTTGTTTAGTTTCCAAAAAACTTTGCAAAATTTTTCAGATTCCCCGTCACATCGAATTTTTAGACACATGCATGAAGTACTAAATATAGATAAAAATAAAAACTAATTGCACAGTTTGGTCGGAATTGACGAGACAAATCTTTTGAGGCTAGTTAGTCCATGATTAGACAATATTTGTCAAATACAAACGAAAGAGCTACAGTGTCCATTATGCAAAATATTTTGGAACTAAACAATGCCTTATACAATTTGAACCCACTATATAAATGCTGAGGTATCTCCGTTATAAGGTTCATAGCAGGAAAACTTTATTCACTTGGTCAGAATAGGCAGTTACTGCTGGGTACGCTGTAGCTGGCGGTGATTACACATCACTATCGGATTGTAAACCTATAATCGGTCGATGTTTGACAACCCTAGTAAACCGGCAATCGGGAGATGTACCAGTGCCAGTTGAACCTGCAAGCCAGAACTGATATAACACTACCGGGTCTAATCACCAGTCGGCAGTGATAGTTGCGATTTCAATGTCAGGTCAAATCACCATCCGGTAGTGATATTTCACTGCTTCTTTCTGGCTTTGCCTTGCAGCTATATTATGAAATTACCACCAGGTTTTTCGTTGACCCTGCAGTGTTCTATGCCGTTGGATCCACAAAACATCAGTTTACTTTATTCTCAACCATTGGATCCATCTACAGCCATTGCTTCTACTTATAAATCATGTGTCCGGACAACTGTTCTCTCCTAGTCCCACACAACCACATCCCCATAACCTTTCCTTCATAGTAATTTGTAACCTAAACATGAGCTCATTGTGGGATGAACCTTGTTTTGGGGAGGAGGGCTCCAGGGGGACTGGCCTGGTAGCAATAGGGGGGGGGGGGGGGGGGGCTCGAGCCCCAGTCAAGATTGTGCACCAGAGGTACTAGAAGAAATTTCGTCATGATGAGACTACACAACAATTTAAGATGTGCTTAGCGAAATGCTTGCATGATATGTTTGATTCTTGGGCTGCGAGTAGTGGATCAGCCAATCGTATTGGCTCATCATTTTTGGTAGCCTAATAAACCCCACCCCTCCGATCCTTGAGGTGCGTGGTGCTAGAAATAGTTTCGTGAGGTGTTCATTCAAATGTTGCCTCAATAATGCACTACCGATACTCGTAGAAGCCAAGGTTATTATGCGTCTGTATGCTTTGATGCTAACATTGCCCTAATTACAAAAAAAGGTCTTTGTTATCCGTTTGACGAGATTTTGTATGAAAATTTTCCGTTGTGCATTTGTGCATATTCATTCATATGTGGTATCAAGTTGTATACTAGAAGAGAAAAAGAAATAAGCAAATTGTTAGAGCTGGCATATATGACAATCTCCCTACTGTCGGCTGATGCTTTGAACCGGCAATGATGTCTCTTTCCTATATTGCAATTTTTGGTTCTCTGCCCTCATGTTGTCTCCCTAGTGCAAATATTTTATCTCCCTCATGTGGTCATCTGCATCCATGCTGACTGGAAGAGCCCTAAGAGCGCTACCGACAGATCCGACCCTAACCCCATCCATTGTCTGCCACACCCCATCCGTGCCGCACATTGTCCTTGTCCCTAGCCTCAGAACAAGGAGCCAGGCACTGTCCTCCTGCTCGTCCCCGTCCACTGCACAGCATTGTCAGAGCATCACAGCGAACATCCTCAATTCTTCAACCTATAGTGGGCCATCCTATATTACATCACACATTGGATGCATCTAAATGTGTACCCGATCTATGCAGAGCTACTGATATTGTTATACATTTCCACCAAAATCACCAAACCCTAATGACATTAAATCATCCTAGCAATTCCAACTAAAACAACCAAATCAGGGCTGGGAAAGAGAGGAGGTACCTACTAGGGACGTCTTGAAGTGGTGGGGGAGATGAATCGTGGAAGGAACGACAGGTTCTATGCCCATGGCACCTAGTGGCTGCCATTTTTGTTACTATAAGGTAGCTAGGAAGAGGGGAGTGAAGGAGGAGGAAGAAGGCATGCACGTGCACTACTACATAATTGAATTTTACTGTCGGCCCATCACTGCTGGTTTTGTCAGTGATAGGAGTAACCAACGTTAGTATTTGGGTCATCACTGCTAGTTCATATCACTTACGGTTTTAGCCACGAACCGACAATGATATTGGGTCATCAGTGCTAGTTTTTGCTACATGAAAAACTTCAAAACTTCCTCAGATGATCTTCGATGAAGACGAATTTTATATGAAAGTTGTAGTATGATTTGAGATCTACAGCTTTGTTGTTAAACCATTTTTGATTCAAGGTTATTTGGATGTCCAAATATAAGTATCATAAGATTTTATAGAGTTAATATCAAAGGAGTTCATATATATGCTGTAAAGGCACAAGTGAGTGTGCACTAGTAGGAAAGAATCCTAGATAGAGAAAACCAAAATTAAAGATGTAGATCTCAAAAAGTTCTACAAGTTTATAGTTCACAACCTTTTTATTTAAAGTTGATTTGATGCTAAAATATTTGTTTTACATGATTTTATAGAAGTTAATACCAAACAAATCAGATGCTCTATAGATATAAGTGAGTGTGTAAGGAGCTCGGGTGAAAAAAGGACGAAAAGAAAAGTTATAGATCTCGAAAAGTTATGTAACATTGTAAATGACAATTTATTCATTTGAAATCATCTAACAAACAAAAATTACATTTTGAATTTGATTTTTTTTTCAAATAAGCTTGGATGGAGAAATGACAAAAACAAAAAATTGTAGATCTCAAAAAGTCATGCAACTTTATAGTTGATAACTTTTTCATCTGAAGTCATTTATTCAAGTATATTATGGCCGAATGTCCTCACATTAGAAATTCAAATTTTTTGAACGACCTCGGATGGAGAAATGATCAAAACCAAAGTCGTGGATCTCAAAAGTTATAAAACTTTATAGTTGACAACATTTTATTTGAATTAGTTTAGGGTCCTAAATACTCATTTCAAAACCGGATGAATGTCTCATTTGGACACAAGTGTCTTATAGGTGGAGTGGTTAGGGACAATCGCGTGAAGCATGAGATCATGAGTTTGAGCACTGGTGGTTGCTCAGCGGGTCTATCCTTGTATTTCAAAAAAAAGTTCCTACTTTTTCAGCACTTTTTCAGCCGGTTTCCCCTCATCTCTGCTGGTTTGGTTGTGTTGGTTCAAAAACCAGCACTGATGGGGTTTTGAACTAGCACTGATGTTCAATTTTGTAGTAGTGGTGCAATGTATATGTGGCTAAGTCGTCGCGCCAAAGACCCTGGCGCGACTGGACGTTGGAGTTGCCATAGATTGGCTCTGGTTTGGTGTCGGTGCAACTAAGCCGCACTGACAAAGTTGCCACCTTAGTTCTCCGTGGTTGTGGCGAGTGCGACCACCATACAGTCACACCCCAGTCGCGCCAATGGATGCGTGAGCCAAGGCTTTTGACGTGAACAAAAGGGTTATTATTAAAATATCTTTTATTAAGGTATATTTTTTTGGGCTAAGAAAAGACTGTCAAGCCATGACGGAGAGCCACGCCCATTAGCCCTGCCATTGGGTCATGGCATCGTGCACAATAGTCTGATTTACTGACGTGGTTCTAAGAGTTTCTCACGCTCGGGTTTTTGCACTCGACCAAACCCAAGGAGTGACCTGGTCAATTTGGAAGTACAGAAGTCAGTATGGCCTGAAGTAAACGATTTTGCATGCATGACGTGCATGAGCAAACGATTTTGCATGATGTGCAATTATTTTATTAGACCTTGAAGGAAATAGGTCATGGATAAATTACATGCAAGAACTAGCAGTATGCTATTGTCTGCCTTCATGTAACAACCCTATTCATCGTTGGGTCATATATTATGAAACAAAAGTTCCATTGTCGTCCTCTGCATCAGCTAATCCCTTGACTTCTGTGGTATGGGGCTGATGCTGTTTGGGAGCTAACTTGCAATTGCAACAATTTGCCGTCGCACAGTGGGAGCTCTTTACCACTTTGCCGCCATTCTTATTGGCAAACTCCAAGCATTTTGTTTGGCAATGCTCCGGAGTGCATCCAGGTAGATGGATAAACGCCTCAACTGTATGCATCCACAACTTGATTTTATAAACCATGAATGGGTGCAATTTTTGTAAGTACAAAAGAAATTACATACTTACTAGGAATATAGCTGGATGAGAGGGTTGAAGGCATAATCACCAGGACAATGCAAATTGCTGCGTACTCAGTTCTCATTGTCTTGCTGAGTAAGTGGCAAGTGGGAAAGATCAGTACTGGTGGTATATTTGTTGAACTTGTGTTCTGGTATGCATATTGCCTTGTTCGATCTGGTTTATATATACATGCGGCACATCTTAAGGTTGATATATCTATCTACAATAGGGATATATGTATACTTGCAGCGGTACATCTTAATATATACTGTGTATCCACAGTAGATATATATGGATACAGGCATTGGCGCATCTTAATGTTGATATATGTATCCATAATTGAGATAAATATGTATACTTGAAGTGGCACATCTTAATGTTAATATATGTGTCCAGAACAGAGATATATGTGTCCTCCTATATTAATCTGGAGCTATTTAGCCTGTATGATTTGATATCTTCTACCAATAAATAAATAAATAAATAAATACTACACATCTAAGATCTTGATTTTACACAACTTGAATCCTCCATATTAATGCTGAGGCATCTCCATTATAAGGTTCACATCAGGAAAGGTTTATTCACTACTACAAAGGAAGCGTTGGTGGAAGAGTATGCAGTCAAATGTGTAGTCATTAAGTACATATGATGCATATGTTCTTTCTTAAGGATTGTGTAAGCATCCAATGAAATAAGAGTTTAAATGTTTAAGATAGCTGCTGCACCCAATTCACTTATTCGATCTTGCTGTAGTGACAAAATCAGTGTTCATAGAGTGGACACAGGTGATGATGTCAATATCACTACTTCACAAATAGGGAGGCCCGCACTAGCCGCGACAACATTGGGGGCAGGCCTTGGTGGTGGATCTAGGTTGGCCGTGCCCCCGGCCGCGGATCGATCAAGCATGGCCCCAACCTCCAATGGCAGATCGAGTGCAGTGGCGTCCCCTGGCAGTGGTTCAAGGGCGGGCACGACCAGATCTAGCGACAACGACGGTTATGGCATGCAGATCTAGCTACTGGTGATGACAACGTGTGGATGGGCTAGGTGGGCCCATGGATGGGCATGGCTTGCATGTCCACATGTGTTTTTCACTTGATTTACTGAGGTGGCCATTTGAACCTCCTTGGGAAAGATTGATTTACTACAACCATTGGACCGAGGCGGTTGTGACGCGTGCCTCGGTTAACCTATTTTGCCCACATGTGTAAAAATTTCTATATTCGTGTTGGTAACAGGACATGGAGGTCATGGGTGCACTTTTAGTCTCGCATTTGTCGATTAAGGACCTTCCAGTGGTTGCTCTTGGTCAAGTTTTGAACGCGCCAAACACATACTTGCTTCATGGGGGATGGAAGCATATTAACTTACCAGTGCTAATGCACTCCACACAGTTCACTGAAACGCTACACCGGCCCCTCTTGGACTCTCAGTTGTAAGTCACAGTTGAGCTTGTCATGGACATTACCCATGGGGTTGGGTTTCTCCAGGCTTGGCTAGGTCGGGAATGGTAGCCTTATGCGAACCTGGTGCAGTGAACATGGGCTTGTGCTTGGTTTACTCAGCTTGATGTAATAGGTGATCTCCATCTCCTTCTTCCACTGCAGCAACTTCCAATCTCCCCTTCTTTCTCCTCCTTTCCTTCTTCTTCTTGCTTCTTTGGGTGTGGGAGAGAGTATAGAGATAGAGAGAGGGACTGTGACAATGAGAGTGTGGGCTGGCTGCTCTCTCTGGTTTGGGCCGACACGAGCTGGACAAGGTGTGCCATGGTGTTGGGCCAGCAAGAATCCTAAAGTGACACCTCCGGTTCACTGCATGGGATGGACTAGTGGACCGTCCATAGATTCTGGCAGACTCTCCGCTGCCGTCGAACTTACAGGCAGAGACTGAATTCTACAGGTCGTGCAGGCTGTGTAACCTACCTTCTGCCCTGGGTAGCAGACTCTCTGTCAAACCAACAGTGAGCAGACTGAAGGCAGCTTCTTGCACATCTTAAATTCTAATTCGAGTTTAGAATGCATACGATGATCATGAGGCGTATGATTAACAACATATCATGATTGGGTCATAGCACTTTCTCCCCACTCACTATTCCCATCTAGTAGAGCCAGCCATGCTAGTCAGCCTATGATGGTGACCACATCCATTAGCCTTCTAATGGGAAGAACAAACTACAATATGATCACCGGTGTTAGGCAACATCGTGCGCAAATAGTCAGATTTATTAATTTGTAGTCTCACCCAAATGTCTACTAGAATGTTCACAACCTAGTATGACCTGAAATATATTCGATGTAAACAAAGAGATGGATACATTCAATTCGGTGAACAAAAGTATACGAAAGATACACAATTATTATATTAGACTTCGATGGAAATAGGTCATGGATAGATAATTACATATGCAAGGGAAATATGATCCTATCCATCAAAAGCATCAGTTTTAATCCTGTATATTCAAATAAAAGTTCCTTTATCATTGTCTGCAGCAGCTAATTCCATGACTTTGATGGTGCTGGGCAGG
The DNA here is from genome assembly GCF_000003195.3 of Sorghum bicolor. NCBI lineage: Eukaryota > Viridiplantae > Streptophyta > Magnoliopsida > Poales > Poaceae > Sorghum > Sorghum bicolor. Next base: position 65,495,589 of record NC_012874.2, on the reverse strand, counting down.
TGCTGTTTGGGAAGAAAAAAGCAATCGCAATGATCCTTCGTCTCACAAGTGCATCTCTTGAACACTCCATGAACCCTACTTTCAAACTCCAAGCATTTTGCGTGGCAAAACGGTTGTGTGCATCCAGGTACATCGACACCTAGCGCAACTGTATGCATATATGATCGATAGCTGAGTTTTTAAACCATAGATGAATTAAATTATTGTACGTCCATAAGAAGTTATATACGTACTCTCGTTGCAGGATGAGAGGATTGAAGACATAATCATGATGGCAAAGAGCTACACATTCGATCCTCATTTTCTTGCTGAGTACGAATGTCCAATGAATAAAATAAGTTGGTGGTATATTTGTTGAACTTGTGTTTTAGTATGCATATTGCCTTTTTCAGTCTTGTTTATATACATGTAGCGGCATATCTTAATGTCAATATAAGTAACCACAATAGAGATATATGTATCCATACAGTGGACATCTTAATGTTGATATATGTATCAACAGTAGAGAGATATACATATATATCCACAATAGATATATGTATCCAAAATAGAGATATATGTATCATCATGTTTCAGTCTTGAACTATATATATTGCCTGTGTGATTTGATATCTTCTACCATTAAATAAACAAATGAGATATCTTAGGTCCTGATTTTACACAACTTGAATCCTAATGCTGAGGTATCTCTATTGTAAGCTTCACATCTATAAGGAATGAAATATGTATCCACAATAAAGATAAATATCCTCTTGAAATATCTTGCCTCTGTGATTTGATATCTTCTACCAATTAATAAACAGATGGGAGACATCTTATATTTTGATTTTACAGAACTTGTATCCTCCAAATTAACGTTGAGGTATCTCCATTGTAGAAAGCTCGCACCAAGAATGGTTTATTTGCTAATGCAAGAATTGGAGGAAGGATATGCAGTCGAAGGAGTAGTCACTGAGTACATATCATGCATATGCTCTCTCTTAATGATTCTGTATGGATATAATGAAACAAGAGATTAAATCTTCAAGATGGCTGTTGCACCCATTCACTGATTGTATCTTTGTGCGCTGTCATGATTTAAAGTGGACATGTGCAGGCATAAGGTTCATAACATTAGGAGTAGCTCACCATTATTTCAAGTTGGTACTAAGGTCACGGTCACTTGTAATACCCGATTTCTAACGACAAAACTAGATATACACCATATGTGAGTCTTAGAAGTCAAATCTCACATATAGTACAAATAATGGGTGATATCAAAAGACAATGCATAAATTATATAACATACTTAGTATATCAGAGATAACCTTAAGTAGCAAACAACGGAAAGACAACTCCAAACTTCGGGTATTAACTTCATAGGATCCAAACTGACTGGTTGATCACAAGCCTAACACTTCTCCTGAAGTATGGGGGAAATAGCAAGAGTGAGTCCATGTCAAACTCCACAAATATAGCAACAAGGTAGTAGATCCCACAAACTCATGATCAATGTGACATAAATAATGTAGAGCATAAAACAGTAAACAATGAGCATATTAACATAACAAGAATCATCATATTTAATGTAAATGTCCCCAAGGACGCTTATGTCCATGAGCACGGCTAGTATACAAGTTTATTAAACACTCTGTACAGGTTGTACATCTTTACCCATGAGTCATGATTTACCCTTTCACCTGAGGCCCGTCAACCTCTTAGCTCACTACCCAGGAAAGCCGACAGGGTTCACAATGAAGTCTTTCAAAGGTTCGTCTAACTAGTTAGGATCATTAGATTCACTCGGTAGACAGATATAGACCCCCTTCCATGGCACATAATACGCAACCTATACACAAGGACAAAGGCCGCACTATACCCAACGTGTCTTGCCATTCTTACGCCATTTAGGTAACCACTAACAAACTAGAAAAGGTCCTCATACTGAGCTACAGACAAAGCCATATAGCCCTTAAGATTGTACTGTCAATCCCGGGTGGTCGCTTACAAACAAATCCTCAAGTTTATAAAAAGTCATTTTTATGGTTGGTTTGCTTAAACATTAATCAAGTCACAAGATCATGGTCACAGAAAAAATACCCAAATGCTATACTTGCCTTAAACTTAGATCCTTCTTTAAGTCCATACCTTCAAAAATCTGCTTCTAGGTCACATGTATATCTCACTGAGTGGACAAGATCATAGGCACCACAAAAGAATACGAACGAACATGCATAGCAGACATAGTAAATTTAGAACAATACACCAATCAATAAAAAGGGTTAAAAACTAATCTACGCATTACTACAAACAAACAGACGTGAAAAGCACACTAATTGGAGCTACGGTTGAAAAGAAATGACTAGAGAGACTTATATTATATTAAAGGAAAAGCCTATATATGTTTGATTAATTTAATTGAGCAGAACTACATGAAAAGTTATTTAGATTAGATTAGTCAAAACATAATTTAATTCAAAAATTGGGCGAAAGATACTCATATTTTATTTACAGACAATGTCATATAATTTCATCAAGTTAAACTTTATTTTTGTAAAAGAAAAAGTAAATGTGAAAGCTACTAATTGAGTTTATCGTATAAGAAATGTGTTTAAACTAAGCAAGTTAGAATTTATAAACATATTTTTATAAGCAACTAATATTTTATTTACAAAGTACTAAGGTACAAAACTTATATGACTTTTTATCATAAATCGGATTGCATAGACATTAATTTATTTAGCACTTATATTAATTAATAATCATAAACACATGACATGATAAACACTATTATTAATGCATAGATTATGTCACTAACACAACTTGAACAGATAAAAACGGAGTTAAAACATAGAAAATATGGCCTAAACATGCTATTGTACTTTCTTTGTATTTATAGATTTGTTTTTCTAAAGGAAAATGACAACAAAATTCAGCTGCTTCATCACCACGTCATCATGACGTCATGAAGCTAACAATGAGGAGGCTTCGTTGCCTGGCGACCAAAAGCTCGTTGGCGTTCGATGACAACGACTTATATGACTCGGGGTTGGACGGGAAGTGCATGAGATTGTAGAGAAACTCTCGACGAACTCACCTAGTCGTTTACCCCGGACTGGGAGAGCTGGTCCATGGCATGATGCTCCTCGAATGATTCACGGTACTTCTCATAGAGCTAGCTGTTGGGAGCAATCATGCGGCGGCTTCTGCGTGCACCTGTTGTAAATCGTCGTATAGAGCATCATCTAGTCCTCAGAGCTGAACTGCGGCTTAAGCTTGCCCTCGAGGATGTTCTTGAGTATAGTTGGCCAACCGGGCCGCCCAGGCATGGCACAACATGAGCACGATCAAGCATAGCATGACTAGGCACGACACTAAGCGGCACGACAGCATGTCGTGCTGTGCCTGATAGTGCTATCGTGCCAAGATGCCAGCCCAGGCACAGCCCTATGAAGGCACAATCGTGTCTTGCCGTGCCAACAGGCATGGCAGCCCGCCAGTGCGGTGCCGGCCCAAACACTATAATAGCACATAATCATACCAAGCATTCACATAACACAAAGAAGTTAACAAAAGGAATATAATGGGGGCTGTAGTGTAATTGTTGCCTCATTAAAAACCAACCTAGGTAAAACTCACCTTTGTGACAAACCCTAGGCAGGAAAGAGTACAACCTAGCCCCATAATAGTTCAAAGTCCTTACATCATTGTCGAAGTTCAATGTTCATATTACATCCACCCTAGCAAGGAATCTACACAATTCATTACAAGCACGAATAGGACAGTAATCCCACATACGCATACTACCATCAGCATTGAAAAATCTGAGTCTGAGACCAGCCACGAGTTTTCTCGCGGAGCTTAGGGCATTTTGCCCTGTGACGATGGAGGTGACCAGTGCCACTGGTAGAGAGACCAGAGTACTCTTTGTGGCAATAGTTACAGACAGCGCCATACCTTACCTCCTTACCTTTGTCATTGAGTCTGAACAGCTTGAAATCATTCCAAACATCAGAGGTAGAAGGACGGGACATGGTACTATCGTTGTTCTCATCGCCTTGATCTTCACCTCCACCTCCTTCTGGACCATCAAGGTCGATTGGATCCCCTGCTCCATCTCCACCACCAGCTCCACACCCGAACAACTCTTCTAGTTCTTCCTCGGCCATGTCGTCGTCACGGTCGTCTCTAGGGAGGCTGTGCAACCTCTCGTTCTCCTCTTCTATGGCAGTGGCACTTGCCTCCACCGTGTCTTTAGACACAGACACAGATGGGGGCCTTGGTGGCATCCTCACCGCCCTAGATCCCAAACAGCTGCAAAATGAATTGAAGAACCAAGCAAGAATCAAGAACAAGGAGTCTAAGAATAGATCGAAGTCGGATCCAGTGTTAGGGTTACTTACCTAGCTGTCGCCGGCGACGGAGGCGAAGAAGCTGCAGCTCCGAGCAGCAGCAGATCAGCAGATCTAAAGAGAAAAAGCAGCGGATCCCAGATCTAAAGACGTTCTGGACAAGGAAGATCGACCTACAAAACGCATTTTAAAGATTTTGCTCAGTACTCAACACACATAGGAGCAACAAGTAGAGATTATATCAAATCATGTGCATCAGCATGTATGCACAACTATGTTGCTAAAATTTATGATGAATTTTAATCTAATGAAAAATATTACCTTTCCTATATTTTCATGAGCAAAAAATTACAAAATTTAATCATTTTAATTGTATTTCAAAAGATGTAAATTTTAGGGTGTTACATCACTGCTTCATGAGTCATACGAGACAGGACATCGCCAATGAGAACTAACGAAAAAATAGGACATGAAAAGTACTTCTCTTGAACCTTGAAAAAAATTGGAAAATGTGAGGCAAGTGGCTTTTTTAGGCACCAAGAGAAGCAGTACTGGAAACTTGAATACTTCCGAAAACACAAAAAAATTACAATTATTCTGTGAGTTTCCATAAAACACACAGAAAAACGTAAAACACACAGAAACATTATATTTTTTCTGTGGGTTTCTAAAAAATGCACAGAAAAAATAGTATAAGGACCCTGATACTAACTTCATATGAATAAGCACAATTTTTCTTTTTAATCTCTCTCTAAAATTTGTGACTAGTTTTTTGCCCTCATACTAACTTCAAATTTAATGATTTTTTCCCTAAAACTGTCTAAAATCATGCTCTATCAATTTATTATGTTCCTGTACATATTATTTTGGCCATATTTTCATGTGACTTTATTTTATCAATTCAATATTTGAATTTCCAAAAATGACAATTTCTAACAATATTTTGAAATAGTAAATGATTTCAACTAAAAAAGTCATGAACATAAAAGTTGTTATACTCATCAAGATCTACAACTTTTTATTTTGGTCATTATTTCATCTGGCAAAGTGGTAATAACATTGTTCATGAATTGACATATGTCTCATATAGTTTTATAAACTATGTGAGGGATTTACGGATTTCTGAACAATATATACTACCACTTTGTCGGATGAAAAAATGACTAAAATAAATTTGTAGACCTTGATGAGTTGTACAACTTTGTTGGTGATGACTTTTTTAGTTGTAATCATTTGCTGTTTCAAAATTTTGTTTGAAATTATCATATTTTGAAATCCTAATTTTTGATTATTTAAACAAAGTCGCGTAGAGAGATAACCAAAATAAAAGTTGTAGATTTCGATGATTTCTACAACTTTGTTGTTTACTACCTTTTCATTTGAAATCATTTACTAGTCTAAAATTATAAATGATTTGAATATTAAAATATATTTATATCTTTTTTATAATTGTTCAGCCCACTACTATGTAGCCCAACATCACCAGTCGGCCCATGATCTTCTAGCCATCGGATCGGAACATGGATGGCTGATATGCAACCGGTGTCAAACAAAATTCCGGAACCATAGCCCATGTGTGCCCTCTTCCTCCTGTGCGGCTGCGGCTGCGCCTGCACCTCTCCCTCCTCCTTCACTCCCCAGTTCCTCACCAATCCGTCCTTTGCGCCGACGCCCACCCACCACCACCACCGCTCTCTCTGCGCCCCTCCACATTCCTACCACCAAGGGCCCCTCCATCTTCTTCCCCAACACTTAGCACTCTAGATCGAGCAGTGATGTGGGTTGTCATCTGGTTGCACGCCAGATTGAGCGCTGACGCACGTCTCTGGTCAGAGGCATGCTAGGTCTAATGGTGGCGTGTGTCTCCGGCCGGGATCCCGCCATCTGGCTCATCACCATCACCTGCAGTAAGGTACCCGCCCGCCTGCTACTACTTTATTCATCGTACGTCGTAGTTGTTTTTTCCGGCCATCGTCTTCCTCCGGCTGCAAATCACATGGCGACTGACAAGCATTTTTTGTTGTTGCTTGAAGGCATCAGCTAATAATGGTGTGCTCAATTCAGGATCTTCGTCGCTCGCCATGGCTAGCTGGCAATAAAGGGTTAACGATTCAGCTCTGTGTTCTATCCAGACTCAGTTTGACCAGGCAGGCGCTTGCTGTTTTGTGATTTAGCGGTGCTTCAATGAATGGTGTGGTAGAGAAATATTAAATATAAATAGTTTGCTGTCCTACATGCATTTTTTACATATATTTAGAAATAGATTGTTGTCCTGCAAAAATAGTACTGATAATAACTTTACATTCCTTGTTGCTGGTTCTGTTTTTGTTAACTCACCAACCATTCAGATCATGCAATGCAAACAAGTGGGGGCACTACTCTCAGGCTCTAAGGCTTGATGGACAATTCAAGCTGACCATGTGAAACAGAAGTTTTGGGTGAGTATTAACTATTAGTTTTGCATTTCCTTAGCACTTTTAATGTATGCAATTGAAGGCATATTTTTTGGCTCGTAGTTGGGTTGCCAGGATCCAATGCTCATGCCTTTCCCATTCTATTCTAATGCAGAGCCTATACACTTATAGCATGGAAACAATCATGGAGGACAGTGGTGGATGTAACAGGGAGCTCGTCGTCTGTGTGTTCATTTGGCTCTTAGTTGCCAAACATGGATGTGGTGGTCGTTCCTTCTTTTGTAGTGTTGTGCTTTTGCACATTAACTAGTAGGAGGCTATAATCTGTTATCTTTGATTTTACCTATATGACTCAATGATGCATGCTGGTATCTTAGTCATCTTGGCTAAAACTTGAACTGCGAGATGAGATAGCAATGCTTTTGAATGTTTTGAGTACGGAACATTTGGACATCATCAATGTATGTGCTGAACATTTGGACACCTTATTTATATGTATGCTATTTATTATGGTGTAATGTGTCATGAAATTATTCTATGGACAATATATATTTTAATATGTTGTTGCTATTGTTTAAATATTTTTTTTGTGCGTTTAACTCTTTTTCTCTGAGGATGGCTACACAGAAATATTATTTTTAATTTGAGCGAAAGGAATTTTTTTTGTGAGTTCACCTAGACTGATAGAAAAATTATATTTTTCTTTGTGTGAAAGATCCACAGAAAAATTGTTTCTGACGGTGAACACACGGAAAAATAAATTTTTCTGTCATTATATTTCTGTGTGTATTTTTCTGATTCTGATGGTTGTAATTAGGGATGAAAACGGTACGGATATTTTCTGATCGTATTCGAGACCGAATTCGTTTAGAGGGGTTTAGATCTGTCCGTATCCGAGTCCGAATATTCAACATCCGATACCGTATCCGTATCCAAATGCTTAAATAGTATATTTATGATGTCGACATTCAATTGTACCTTATCCGACATGATTGACATTATCCGTATTCGAATCCGAATCCGACTAGAAATATGAAAACAATTATGATATGGGTGATATCCGTCCGTATTCGATCCATTTTCATCCCTAGTTATAATGCCCGAGAGAGTCCAAATGGCTCAGATCCACTTTGCACATTGAGCGAACCACACCTACCACCATCCCACTTACGCTTTCGTCCTCGCTTCCCGTAAAAGGATTAGCCCGGGATGGTGGGATGGACTCTAGAAGCCTTATATGTTGGTCTAACCTACCCTTAATAACCACAGTGGGACTAAATCCTCCACAACTATCTCATAATACGCACATGGGCCACCACGGGCCAAATTTCAAATTGGGCCGGGTGTGACAATGGTACACCGTCAGAACATTTTTCTTCTGACGGTATTCATATTTTTCTAAGTATTCGAGTTTCCAGTAGTGAATGGATTCATGATTTGTCTATTCAAGGCTAAATTTTGAGATTTTTTAGCTAAGGTAAATCTAGACATTCTCAACTATTTTTTGTAGCAGGTGAAAGCACCGGTTGCCATAAACTGGTGGTGATAATGCTTCACACTGCCTCAAAAATAGACAGGGTGCAATGGGGCGAATAACATGCTTTGGCAATTGTTTACATCGTGTGTAGTCAAATTAGGAAGGCTTGAGAAATTACATGTATCAGAAGGTCTATTGTGTTGTACGAGACTATCTAGTGTCGGTCTCCCATATCGTGTTCAAGAAGGATGACTCTATTTCTATTGTGCTCTAGCAATTATAGAATGGCGTAGGAAAGACATAGGAGGAGATGGTTCCAGTGAGCTTGAACTGGCACTACTACAATACTGACCTTCACTACGGGCCCAACTGACAGTGATAGTGGTTGTCAGGCCATCACTGCCAGTTCTTGGCTTGAACCAAAAGTAATAGGGTAGTGATATTTTGGTAATCACTACCGGTTCCAGTGACTAACAATTATTGGCTTGAACCGGCAATGATATTGGGTCATCACTACTGGTTTCGTCTTGAACCAGCAATGATACTCAATGTCATTTTGGGAAATGCCTCAACAGTGATATATCAAAAAAACTTCATAACATTCTCATATGATGTTCAATGAAGATGACCATACCAAAGTTGTAGTACTCGATGAAATCCACAAGTTTGTAGTTCAAATGTTTTTTGTTTGAGATAGTTTTGATGCTGAAATAAGCTTCGCAAGATTTATAGAGTTACTTTTCTAGAGTTACTTATGAAACTCTATAGTTCACAGCTTTTTTATTTGAAATTGTTTTGATGCTAAAATATTTGATTCTTAATATTCTATTGAGTTCATATGGAAGGAACCAATGACCAAAAGAAGTTATAGATCTTGAAAAGTTATGCAACTCTATAGTTGACAACTATTTCATTTGAGATCATCTATCCAGCAAAATTATGTTTGAATTTCTCATGTTGGAAATTAGATTTTTTGAAACGACCTCGGATGGAGAAACAACCAAAACAAAAGTTGTAGATCTTGTAAAGTTGTACAACTTTGTTGGCAACTTTTTCATTTCAAATCATCTATATCAAATCAACGTTGGAGTTGCCATAAATTATTTGTGGTATAGTGTTGTCGTAGTTATGTCGCACTGACAAAATTGCCATGTCAGTTCCCTCATGGCCATGGCGGACGACTGCGACCACCGTGAAGTGGCACCCTCAGTCGCGCCAATCCATGTGACACAACACAGTTATGAGTTGTGCCAAGGAGTTTGGCATCACAAAAAGGCCTACTATTGAAATATTTTTTTGGGCTAAAAAAAGGCTGCCAAGCCATGATGGAGAGCCACACCTATTATCCTTCTACTAGGGAGAACAAATTGCCACCAGGTCATGGGGTGTCAGGCAACATCATCGTGCACAATAGTCGGATCGATCAATGAGACATGCTAAGAATTTCTTGGACATGTTTTGCAAAACTCGACCAAAAGTATAGAAATGATGCGCAATTAATTATTTTATTCGACCTAGAAGGTAACAGGTCATGGATAAATTTTATGCAAGAGCTAGCAGTATGGTATTGTCTGCCGTGATACCCGATCCATCATTGGTATCAATTTTAATCCTATGTATTATATTCAAAAAAAACTTCCATTATCATCCTCTGCATCAGCTAATCCCTTGACTTCGGTTGTAAGGGGCAGATGCTTTTTGGGAGCTAACTCGCATTCGCAACTATTCGGTGTCTCACAGTAGGACAGCTTTAACACTCCACCTTCCGTTTTGGCAAACTCCAAGCATCGTGCTTTGCATTTCTGTGCAGTGCATCCAGGTAAAGTGATACTACATGACGAACCTGCATGCATCAAAAGCTGACTTCATAAACCACGCATAAGTGGAACCAGTGGCGGAGCCAGGATTTTATAGCTGGGTATTCCACGTATAAATTTTTTTTGCATATGTGCAATAGTAAAAGTGACAAAATCAATACAAAATTGATTCTGGTGCACAGCTCAAGTAGTATATATAGTTTTCTTAAAATATATGCTAGGTAAAATATTTGTTTATCCTGGTAACAAGGCATCAGATAAAGTGAGACTAGTGTCGCCTCTAGTAATAATCAAAGTATATATAAATTCTTTATCTATATTACAAAAACACAATGCAATATTTTTTAAAAAAATCAGAATTAATGCAACAAAAAGAAGAAGAAAACGAAACCTTCAATTCTTACTTTGAAGAATAAAAAATAGATGCGGGATCTTTGTGTTCACCTTGTTGTTGCTTCAAGCCATATATGAGAAAGGTCGTATATGAGAAAGGCGTTGAGGGGGAGCCGTATATGAGAAAGTCTACAAAGACCACTGACCGCCGTCGCCGCTAGAGGAATGCCGTCAACGGGGTTTCTTTCTGATGAGTTTATGGGCTGCCGCTACTAGTTGTTCTACTAGGCTTAGAGCAACTTCAAGAGTTTAACTATTCTTGTTGTTTATGCTATTTCAGAATTTGTATAGCAAAAAGTAGACTCCAACTAATAGAAAGTTGGCTTTCTCTTGATTTTCGGTGGCTATATAGTTTATTATAGACGCTAACTATAAGACTTTGTAAAATAACAAAATTGTTGTAGATCTCTTCTTTTTCTTAGAAATTTTCTATTCGACAAAATAGCTAAACAATAAAATTTGACAATTAATTTTAGCCAAACTATTGGAGTTGCTCTTATGGGCTATATATTTGCAACATTCAACAAACTAACATATATGCTGATTATACATGTGTGTGTGTGTATATATATATATATATATATATATATATATATATATATATATATATATATATATATATATATATATATATATATATATATATATATATATATATATATATATATATATATATATATTTATGTTTGTCACAAAAATCATGGGTATTCCATGGAATACAGGGGCATACCCCTGGCGCCGCCCGTGAGTGGAACTATAGCAAGTACAAAAGAAGTTATATACTTACCAGGAATGCAGGAAGAGAGGGTTGAAGACATAACCACTAGGATAATGCAGAGAGCTGCAGAGCACTCGGTCCTCATTGTCTTGCTAATGAGTGGCAACTGGAGAATAACAGTGTTGGTTTTTTTGTTGAACTTGTATCTTGTATGCATACTGCCTTGTTTGGTCCTGTTTATATACATGCATTGGCACATAGGCTTATATATGTATCCACAGTAGAGATATGTATCATTTTTAAAAAATAGAGATATATATGGGGATCCATGCAGCGGCATATCTTAATGTTGATATATGCATCCACAAGCAATGGAGATAGATATGTATATTGCAGTGGCATATCTTAATGCTGAAATATGTATCCACATGATAGATATAGGTATCCACAACAGAGATATATGTATCCTTATATTATAGTGTTGAACTATCTTGCATCTATGATTTGATATCTTCTAGCAATAAACAAATAAATGCGACACATCTTATAGATCTTGATATTACACAACATGAATCTTCCAAACACTACAAGAAATCTGTCATTCTAGGCATGACATATGGTAAAAATGTTGCTACGTCAATGAGTTTATGATGTTTGTTTTGGAGGCATGCGTGAAAAACTTGTGACAAAAACAAGTTTGTGTCACAAAAAACGTCACAAAGCTAGTGGTCTTTGTGCCTAATAATATCACATGGCAACAACATAACGCTATTGGAAACTGAAATTTCCTATGTGCCTGATACTTTTCTCTATTTGTTACATGAAAACTCACATGGAAATACCAATTAACAATTGGGCAAACTGACACAGAAATAAACATAACCCTGTCGTTTCAGTGTAACACACATCAATACTTGGCAAAGAGTTAGTGAACTCATTGTTATAGTGCCATCAAGGTTAAAATTCAAATAATGCCTAGGAATAGTTGAAGTAAAAAGATTAGACAAAAAGCAAATAAAGTCATGATCAACATCTAGTGGGCTAGTCATAGTCAGATCAAGATTTTTATGGATGAATAAAATTCTTCTCTTTTGGCATCTCCTAGTACAACCTTGTTCGAAGAACTTAGTGTTCCTATCACCCTTAGTAGCCTTACAATGCTTTGTTATTCTATCAGAAGTCTGATTATGGTGCTAGATTAGGTTTTCTTCTTTAGCATGTTGCTGATGATGCTTTGTTATTATAACTGTTGACACCGTTTTTGGGCACGTGTCCATAATCGGTAAAAGTATAGATCGGCAGCATAAGGCGGTGGTGTTTGGTCTGCAGGAAGAGTTACCGATGGAGATGGTTGCCGATGGAAGGGTGAATGAACGTGATTAAGTCCATAAGTGGTGACATGTCTGTGCCGATAGCTGCGACAAGGAAGTCTGCCGATGACAAGGGAGTATACCAATGATATGGAGGGAGAGCCTGGAGGCCGCCGATCGGTTTGTGGAATTGTTCGAGTTCGTCACGGAAGGATAATTTTATGTTTTCCATAGTTGTTTGAGTTGTTTTGTATACGGATTCTGTGTAATTTGGAACTCGAGTTTTAGTCGTGTCTGATTGTAGCTCTTTGAGCAGGGTATAAATATAGACCCTAGGGCCTTGTAATAATAGAATCTATCAATCAATCAAACACACGTTTTTACTCATATTCCAACATCTACTTTTTCGACGACTTCGTCATACCTTTTTCTTTTTCATTACGAGTTCTTAGGAATTCGTCGACTTAAGCTCGGCGTGTTCCCAAGTTCCGCGTGAGTACCTCTTAGCCGTGACATCCGGGCGCATCGCTGTTGTCAGGACTAAAGTATTCGAGTTACCACCTTTGCCGATAGTAAGGTCAAATCGGCTGGCACGCCTTAACGTTTGAATCGGGTATTAGCCCTTTGTGTTTGTAGACCAGCTTTTGCACCAACACATCTTTTGGCACGCCCAGTGGGACAGATTCAAGATCAAGATCAATATGTCGACTTCTGAGTTTGATCAAGAGAACGTCATCCCCGTGACGGAAGCCAATCTCAAGGATGAGCAGAAGCAAGCTATTGCTAAAGCCATGGAGGATTACAAGCAGCAATGCCTGAGGTCCTTCAGCATGAACAGGAGTGGCGAGGTGATCCAGAAGGATGCACTGCCGGCTCCGCGGCAGGTTACTTTTGAAGCCAATCCTGGCAAGCTTCAAGAGATGGTTGACAGCGCTATAAACCGTGCTTTGATCAACCAAGCTGGTGTACTGTCCAATACGGTCTTCAATGCCGTGGCAAGAACTTTCAAGGAAGGACAGCTGCCACCAGATTATGTGGGTCCCACTTATCACCAACCGAAGTCACCAGTGGTCACAGCTCCATCGGCCACTACGGCCGCTGCGGGCATGGAGATCCCTGTTCCGCCAAGCACGTTGGGAGTCACTAATGCACAATCTACGCCGATGACAACCAATCCACAGACTTCAGATGGGCAGATCAAACTCGCTACAGATCTGTTGGCATCGGCAGTGTCAGGATTGACTCTTCCTCCTAACTGGTGGGGTTATGGTATGCCTCCGGAGTTAACGCCGGGTACGTCACAGACAACTGACATGAGAGGCAAGACTCCTATGACATCGGCACCTCCAAGTATGCCGATGAATCAGAGTCCCCAGTACACCACATCTACTACTGCAAGACCGCATACTGGGAATTCTCAAGCTCCAACGTTCCAGATGCCTAACGCATCGGCAGACTCAATGCTAATGCAACAGAGGTCTATGATCCAGCCAGGGTATGTCAGTTCAATGATAATGCCTAATTACCAGTCATCGGCAGGGCCTATGCCGATGAACGCTAATAGTGGATGGCTTGGGCAGCAAGTCTTTCCGCAAACGCACCAACTGAATCATCAGGCTACAGGGTTCCACCAAGGACAAATCTATCCGGGGTTCCACAATCAGGGGATGCCTAACCACCCAATGAACCTTGGGCAACAGGTCGGCGGACAGCAGATTGGTGGGCAGCAGCTTGGTGGTCCGCAGATTGGAGGCCAGATGATTAACCCAATGTTTCATGCAGATCGTGCGCCACACCGACACGTGGAAGCTTACCAGCAGGTGCCTGATCCGCAACAGCCCCATCGGCAAGATGCCGATGCTTATTAGGCCGATAAGATTGCTGAAGTAATGAGAGACCAATTCGGGATAAAGCCCAAAGTCAATACTTATTCTTATCGGACACCGTATCCTCCCGCATATGATTTGATTCCGCTTCCGCATCGGTACAAGGTACCGGATTTTACTAAGTTTTCTGGGTAGGATGACACGTCGACCATGGAGCACGTCAACAGGTACATCATCCAATGCGGGAAAGCTGGTAACAGGGACGAGTTAAGGGTTCGCCTATTCTCGTCATCATTGTCTGGATCGGCTTTTACCTGGTTTATATCACTGCCTCCCAACTCGGTGATTACTTGGGCCGATCTGGAGAAGCAATTCCACAAGTACTTCTTTTCTGGGGTCCATGAGAAGAAGATCACCGATTTGGTCAAATTGAGGCAGCGCAATGATGAATCGGTTGAAAGTTTTGTGTAGAGGATACAAGAGGTCAAGAACAAGTGCTATAGTCTGGTTCTTCTTTTTCTTTTAAGAATAACAATGAGTTATGTTTAATTTTGTATAGAAAAAGTTGTGCAGATCCAAAAATGATGAAAATGTTTGTATAGGTTCTGTGTAGTGAGTAGAACATAGGAAAAATATCATATGTCACTTTCTGGTACTTTGAGCATGTTCTAAAATTGTCCCCTTTATCTAATAAATAGAATTTCTAGGATTTTTAGGAATTTATTTGTATGTCCACAAATCACCAAAATTTGTGCGGTGTCTCTGAGTTTTATTCCCTGGCTTCACAAAAAGTTTGGTGACATTTGGATAGAATTTGATTAAAATATTAATATACACTTAATTAGTAAAAATTAAATAAGAATCCTAAAATAATTAGATAATAATTAGCTTAAAATCCAAAATAGGAGTTGAGTGATTTTGGGATTGTGTGATGACCTAGGGTCATTAACCTTAATGACCTTTGGCATTTAATTATTGTATGGTGTTAGTGTCTAATTACTGTCATTTATGCTTAATTAAAGATTAATTATGGTAAGAGGGATTAATACTTAGTTAATTAAAAATAATTATAAATTAGGAAAAGTCTTAGATTACTGTTACAACCTCTTGGGTAAAAACCCTAAAGAAATAAATAATCTTTAATTACTGTTTTAATTTACTTTTGTACTGAAAGGAAAGTTGTACTCAACTAAATTCTTCTCATGCGTTTGTCATACGCATAACATAAGCGTACATTATTTTTGGCATATAGTGCACGTGACCGGAGGAGTGACCTTTGAGCTGAACCCCGAGGTTGGTGTTCCATCCGAGGAAGTTGGAACCGAGACATGGGAAGTCTCCGAGAGAGCCACTCATCTCTGCAATCAAGGCAAGCCCCGGATGCATTTAACCCTTGAATATTTTAAATCTTTTATCACTTATGAATTAAAAATACTGCATTACGTAGTCAAGAATTGGGTTTAACCTAATTGTTGCATTTACCATCTTGATATTAGTTATCTTGTCCTTGGTACCTGTTTTATTTAAAACTGCGTAGTGATGCTTAGACCTGCTTATTAGATAGTTTTTCAAATAAAAAAGTTTGAAGGGTTGTTGTGGAATACTTTTATGGTTAATGATGTTTCAACTTGAGACCGGTCGGCGGACTTGCTTTAAGAATGGAGTCTTAAAGTAGTGTCCCCAACTGTGTCGGTTAAGGACCGGTCAGTTGATGGCCTGCTGGGTTGAGACTAATAGTACTGGCCACTTGCCCTGGTAAGCCCTGTCTTGTGATTCCTCGACGAGAGCGGCTACTCGCGCACTGGACGTGGAGCGATGGCGAGAGTAGCGTGTACCCTCCTAGCAAATGGGCTAGACGGTGGAGTACTGTGCTCTCGGGTGCCGTGAACTCGGTCAGATCTTGGGAAAGCCAGATTTAGGTTGACATATGCAAGATTCAGTTCTACATATGTCGGGTGGTTAGGAACTACAGCTGGATTGCTAAGCGGATTGAATCGTCGTTGCTCCCTGATTGGGAGACTCAATTCCATTGACCATCATCGTAGTTAAACATGCAACTAAATTTAGAGATGGGGAAGATGAAAATGTCTCATGGAGTTCGGATCCCAATTCTCGGACTCACAGTGACATGAAACTATGGCCAGCTGAAGAATAACACTCTTGATAGGGATTAGTGAAGCATGGACTTGTCCGTGAAAAACAACTAGATAGACTATCCTCAAACTCGTCCGCTTGCCGAGGTGGCTAGTTTGAGGCTAAAACTTTGAAAGTGTTGACTTATGCTGCTAATGGAGGTCATGTCAGTGGGCGCGACATAATTTGTTTACCTCTTCTACCTTAGAAGCTTCACCTATGTTGCTTCCGCTACTCTACACACCTTTTGGAAATTATGTTAAGTTTACATTTCATCATATTTTGTAAATTAAGTTATAAATCTTCCGCACTCCGATGTAAGTTATTTTTGTAACAAATGTTGTAATGTTGTGGTAACTCCATGTTGATCCTGTATGAGTTATAAAATGTGGATGATTCGGGGTCCTCCGAGGGCATCCGACAAACTATCCGAGTTATATGACTCTCATGTGCAGTAGTCAGATGTTTTAAGGACAATGTCTGGTGCATGTGGGCCATATAATTTGGATGGTTCTGCCACAACACCCATTAGCCTTCTACGAGGGAGAACAAATTGGCACAAGGTCATGGGGTGTTAAGCAACATCATCGTGCACAAATAGTCGGATCGACTAGACATGCTAAGAATATCTCGGTCATGTTTTGAATAATTCGACAAAACTTATTGAAATGATGGGCACGAATTATTTTATTAGACCTAAAAGGAAACAGGTCATGGATAAATTTCATGCAAGAGCTAGCAGTACGGTATTGTCTGCCTTGATACCCGATCCATCATTGGTGTCAGTTTTAATCCTATGTATTATATTCAAACAAAAGTTCCATTATCATCCTCTGACTTCGGTTGTAAGGGGCAGATGCTTTTTGGGAGCTAACTCGCATTCGCAACTATTCTTTGTCACACAGTAGGACAGCTTTAGCACTCCACCTTCCGATTTGGCAAACGCCAAGCATCTTCCTCTGCATTTCTGTGCAGTGCATCGAGGTAAAGTGAAACTACATGACGAACCTGCATGCATCAAAAGCTGGCTTTATAAACCACGCATATGTGGAATTATTGCAAGTACAAAAGAAGTTATATACTTACCAGGGTTGCAGGAAGAGAGGGTTGAAGACATAACCACTAGGACAATGCAGAGAGCTGCGGAGCACTCGGTCCTCATTGTCTTGCTAATGAGTGGCAAGTGGAGAATAACAGTATTTGTATATTTGTTGAACTTGTATTCTTGTATGCATACTGCCTTGTTTGGTCCTGTTTATATACATACAGTGGCACATTGGCTTATATATGTATCCACAGTAGAGATATATATCATTATCTAAAAAAATAGAGATATATATGGGGATACATGCAGCTGCACATCTTAATATTGATATATGCATCCACAGGCAATAGAGATAGATATGTATACTTGCAGTGGCATATCTTAATGCTGATATATGTATCCATAGTATAGATATAGGTATCCACAACATAGATATATGTATCCTTATATATTAATGTTGACCTATCTTGCATGTATGATTTGATATCTTCTAGCAATAAACAAATAAAGCGACATATCTTAGATCTTGATATTACACAACTTGAATCCTCCAAACACTATAGGAAATCTGTCATTCTAGGCATGACATCTGGTAAAAATGTCACTGCATCAATGAGTTTATGATGTTGTTTTGGAGGCATGCATGAAAAACTTGTGACAAAAAAGTCTACCTTTAGTCCCAGGCACCCAACCGGGACTAAAGGTGCCCTCCTTTAGTCCCGGATTGGTGCTCCTGGTTGGAAAACCGGGACTAAAGGAGTTTCTCAACCAGGAGTACAGACCGTTTACCAGTGCATGGCAACAACATAACGCTATTGGAAACTGAAATTTTCCTATGTGCCTGATACTTTTCTCTATTTGTTACATGCAAACTCACAAGGAAATACAAATTAACAGTTGGGCAAACTGAACAGAAATAAATATAACCCTGTCGTTTCAGTGTAACATAGAAATAATCTATTTTGTATTTATAAATTAACTACATGTTTGGCCCTAAGCAAGAGGAAAATAATAATTACACTTTCCATAAGGTGTTTATGTACCGATGAAAAATTAGACTACCAACATAAAAACTACATTTTCCATTTGTGAGGGGTCCACGAACATGAATATTTTTTCTACAATTCTTCGTAGGTATAAAAAAATATCGACAAAAAAATAATGTCACATGTTCTTACGCGTTGGCCAGGCCATGGCATGAACCAGAAGCACAGAACCTACTTATTAGGCACATTTTACTTAACCAATCAACAATCTCCCATAAGAGGTTTCACCAAATTGCTAGCCGAAAAAAAGGAAAAAGAAAATGTCCTGCACGCCTTATCCACACGCACACCTCCTCACGACGCCCAGAATCTCTGCCGCCCGTCGACCTCCCTCGTGACGGTGGCCTAACTCATGCTGCTCTCACCGCATCCATCCGCTGACCAGCTGCTCGCCTGCCGCCCTACGGTCACGTGCTGCATCCACCACCAGCCCGTCGCCCCTATTCCATCCCCTGTGGTTGACTACTTGACTGTTGCAAGGTGGTGAGGAGAGGAGAGGAGAGGGGATCCGCCTATGTTGGCAAGGAGAGGAGAGGATTTGGCCACAGCTCCTACGTGATGCGAGCCAAGTCCAAGCGCTCGACAACTGTGGCAAGAACTTTCATGGAAAGACACTTCTTCTTACATATGATCCATTGTTTTTTTCCTAGCCGCAGAGAGAAGTTTATTGGGTACTACTACTACTACTAAATCCAATGACCATTGTATAATCACTATTCAGAATAATCATGAGATTAATTCGAAAAAACCAAATTAGAAGAAATACCTGGACTCCTCACGCTCGAATTTGATCTAATCTTGAATGTCGATAGCCGTTCAAGCGTTTCCATGCCTTGTTTGTATTCATGCTCTGTGGTTGCAGACTTTAGCTACTAGGGCTCTAGGCAATAGCCGGCTAATAGGCAACCTAAGCCTGACAGGCGATTTAGGCCACAGCCAAACAGTGAGATGGATGGTGAGTCCATGAGAGACGTCTACAGCGTTGCCATGGTCAACAAGTGTAGGAGGCATAACTTGGGCCTTGACATATCGAGTAATCGACAAAGTGTGAGGTGGTGCCTGAGGAAACTAAACTGACAGGCAACGCAACAACTAATTTCTTGTCAATCCAACACAGAAGTTCTCTGAGACTCTGATTGATGGCTCATCCTTCTAGCTTGACCTCGCCAGGGTGCTGTCCTAATCGTCTATGGGGTATTTTGCGCACTTGGCGCTCTAGGCCTTGGTGGCTCCCCAAATTGGATTGATTTGTACATAGTTATTAGATGTGCTTGGGCCTTCAACTATTGTGTTGGGCTAGCTTCTTTCAAATGTTCCTTAACATTTGTGTCCAATGCACAATGTTTTGAGAATCAAAGTGTGCTTGTGTATCGAGTGTATGCTTTAGATTTAGAAGTAGGAATTGCAAACCATTTGGCTTTGAGAATAACTTTTTCATGTTTTTATGACATAGGTTTAGAACATTATGTTTGCTTCAAGCCATTCATGATTATGAAACAGTTTGATCGACCTTTCACAGCCATGTTGTAAGCACCCATCGCAGTTGTATTTCGGCCTCAATAGTAAACATTCGATAGTGATACTTGGAGCCATCACGGTCAGTTCAGAATCAACTATATGGCTCCTCAACACCACCGCGATGGTAACTGGTCCGACTGTAATCATGATTGTCACCATTGCCTTCATGTCCGGTTCGGCTGTGGTGATGTGAACAACACCGTCGGTTGCGCGTCTGAACTGCCTGTATAATGGTCATGATCACCGTCACATTGCAATGATCAGACTGTGTGTAGTGCACATCGACCATCGGTTGGCCATATATGAACCGTGTGTTCAATGGTCATGGTCACCGTCGTCTTGCTGTAGGGATTTGACGGTGATTCACTTTTCACCTAAAGGGTATATGCGGTGGTGGTGATAAAATAATGTATTTACTAATTCAGCAGGGCTTTAGCTTACTGAACAAACACCATACAGATATAATCACTACATCCATACATCATGTCTATGCAACTGATGTACTAACACCAGCGGTACATCAATTGCAGAGTAGAGGTACTCCTCCACAAACTTACGTACAATGAAAACAAGGTAGATGTGCTCCACTCCTATGTGGCACTCTGCTTCCAAGGCAGAGCTTCCTTCTGATTGGTAGCTAGTGCACTATAGTACCCCTCTTGTTTCTCCCTTATCCATCGCAAGAAAATCATTCAAAAGCACTCAGACTCCACGAGCTGCACAAAGGAACATAATTAATAATATTCAACATACCATTGCCTCAGTTACCAAGCCCAAATTGGCATCTATATTGAATCAAAACTACTCCATACCTGATAAAAAAATACAACAAATGCACTGTTACTGCTCAGCTAATATCTCCATGATTAAGGGAACATAAGGAAGATAATGAGGTCCATTGATACATAGACTCCAGGTAGGTCTAGGATAGTGGATGACCCTTGTAGGGAGGACATGAACTTTTCTATGGTTGAAGTCATATATATGTAAGCACTGTTCTGTCCAACCCAACAAGGAAAATCAAATCCCATTCTAGGTGACCTGTAATCACTCTAACACCGCATCACAAACCTCATAACTAAATTGAATATTGTTCCGTCTAAATATCTCCAGCGTGGTCACCGTATGCTTCAATGTCCAATTATTACTACCATAATCTTCAAGGATCTAGATTGAAAGCTGAGTCATATTGTAATTATCAGCAGTACATACACACAACTGACCGTGGACTTCATGGATGGAGATTGCATCACCATGTGGCTTCTGTATTTTGATCCATGTATTTCCGTCCTTATCAACAGCAATGATTTGGAAGAACATACTCCAGTTAGTGCATAAAATCATTAAGAAACACACTTCACTCATATATGGATACTATAATACCATCGCCCCATTCAGATTTTTTAAAGATCCAAGCTGCACACTTAGATGAGTAGATACTCACACCTATGGACTCACCCTGCCATATCTTCCCATATTCAAACACATGGAAGTATGAGGAGACTATCGGATTGAACCACAAGCGAGCATCACCACAAGAATGGAGGTTATCCAACAGTATCAACAATTTGTAAGTCGCCAGATTGCATATAACATAAGGGCACCCAAAATACAAGCAAAGGATGAGGCCACTATAGCAATCTAAGACGACAACATCCTGAATGGTGAAGGGCAATAATGACAAGGGGTTTCATCAGTGACTCTGGTGAAGTGGCTTTGCCTTTCCAGGTGTGATAGAACAATCCGGCAACAATCTGAGCCGCTCCTCATGGTACTCGACGTCTGAGATGAGGTGGTTCTAGGAGCGGCAGACACACTTGCAGCTATACAAGGAGCAGTTGCTGAGGTGGTATAGGATTAGGACCATGACATGGTGTGCGAGGATGCCCATTCCTCTTGTTGGGAACCTCCTCCATCTTAACAAGGATCTGCTGGAGCAGTAGACACACTAATCAGATGCAAGCTTGCTTCCTACTTATATGAGAGAAGACAAGAATAAAAATTCAAGAAACATGGATAAGGGAAGTGCAAAGGCATTACCCTTGCAACTGGATCTTGTGGCATTGAGCTCCAGCTGCACGGTGGTGAGGACCACTGGTAGGTATGCGCGAGTGTGCTGGTAAGGCATACTGGCTTGAAGCACAAGATTCTCAGTGGATCCGTGTGGTCACTCTATTTAGTACTAGAGAGAAGGAGCAGCGATAGGGAATAGCAGCAGACAAGGTGAGCAATCGGTCTTTTGTAGCTCAAGTAGGAGCCATGGGAATGGATATTTTAGCGAAACTTTGTAAAAACATGCGGGAGACTTTAAGGGCTTAGAAATTGATGATAGCGGTACCATGCTGACCGTCTGGAAGCGCCGAAGGCTGTCGATGGTGATTGGGTGTGATGAAGTTGTTAGCACCTAATGATGGTCGTGTCATATAGTCGTGAACTGTAAGGTGCTCAAGTGCTACCATCACACTACAGATCATAGAAGACTACTTCCTCATAGCAAAGATAAGGAAGATCTCAAAAAATACATAAGTTAAGAACATTTCATATTTGATAATGTAAATAAAACATACACAATATACACCAAAAATTCAGTACATAAAATAAAATCATACAATAAGCTTCATCAGGATGTGGATGACCCTCCATTAGGCCTTGTGTTAGGCTTATACGACGCGCTCGGTCCGCTATGTTAATTAAAAGTATAGTTAGTTTCAATTGGTAATAGGAACTATGTAAATTAAAAATTCAAAGAAGGTTGATAACAAAAAACATCATCACACAAAGTTATTTCATCAGTACCTTCTCCTTGCACGCTACCTTGTCACCTCTATTGGCTGCATAGCGCTGGTCCCTGTGAGCCTCCACAATCCCCAGCTCCCCGAAGCCCTTTGGTCATGGTTCATGGCATCATTGCTTAGGATAAAAACCCAATGCTCTAGCCTAGAGATCCCTCTGCCTATACAATACTTCCCATTCATGTGCTATAGAAGCTCACAAATACTCCATGAGGGCACTTTCTTGCCGTGGCAAAAAGGACACACAAAGGTGCCCTCCCCATGACCACAAACTTGGCACCTCCATTGGAGAGGCCAAGTAGGATTTTGCTCTCCTCTTTGAATTCAGCCTCATTTGAATTTGAGTTTTTTCTATCGGAGTCACTATGACCTGCCATGCTTGCCGAAGAAGTGGAACAAAGAAATGTAAAGATCAAATACAAAAGTTTGCTAAGTTCCGAGTGGAGAAAGCAACACACCACATCCCCTAGGTGCATATTTCCTGCCGCCTCGCCTTTTAGTGTATCCCATGCATCCATTCAATGTTGACCATTCACATGGCAGTGTCGAGTACCCAAGGCGCATATATTTCATGTTGATTGTCTAGCTAGGTAGCGTACCCAATGTGTTCAAAAATATTGGAAAAGCAACTACCACATGGTCATCAATTAAGAGTGCGATTCACATGTAAGAACATGTCGTACCCAACAACGATGTTGTGGGCTATGCCGTCGAGATCGTGTCTAGTGTCTAAGATCAAGTGGCACTATAGTGAAACAAATTCATCACATCAACTCACCATCGGCGACGAGTAATAGCAAGGTACAGTGACAGCTACACGTCCAATGATGACTCTTGCAACTCAGTGAATCACCATAGCACCAATGAGGAGGAGGTGGTGGTGCTGGTAAGAAAGGTGCCAGCCATCACCATTGAGGAGGAGAATGATAGCACCATCGACGGTGGGAACATTGGTAACTTGCCCACCATTCCATTGGCCTTCGAGGAGGAGACAGAGGCGGGAATGCTGATAATTTCCCTGCCATTCTATCTAGCTTTTCTCTGACACCACACTACAAGAAGCATAGGATCTCCATTTGTTCATGTCAAGATAGTGTATGGTGATGATGACGAGAAGGACAACGATGAGTCCAGCGATGACACTGTGTTAGAGGCATCCTCCACCTCTAGCAATGGCGGGGGCAGCGGTGTCAAGCAAGACTAAGTAATTAGGTGTAGTTAGTACTAGTAGCCTAGCCTAGTAGTACAATAGCGGTTGTATTGTTGTGCTTTCGAGGTGCCATTTTTGTGTATTTTGGAAAGCCCTCATCAGCAGTCCCCATGTACCAATTACATTAGAAATCAATATAAGTATTCTACTATAGTGCTTCTTCCTTCTTCATTTTCTTGCGGTCCTTCTTAACTTCTTCCTCATATCTAAGGAGGATGCAGGCCTCTAGGCTATGTAAAACTAACATTGATTCATCATATGTTATGGCGATGGGAGTTGTTATACCATCATACTCTTTGTGCTAGATAAAAAAATTCAATGTGCAACCACAACAAAGATGGCGCACTAGTTTAGCTACAACAATGACAACATTCATCCTAGAAGAAATTAACATATCCATACACAATCAAACAACATTGGTATTTAAACATGTGCTCACAGAGAGATATATCAAATGCAACTTAATTTACTACTCACCTAATGACTATGAGAACAAGGGAACATAAGGAAGATAGTATGGTATGCTCATGTCCTCTGTCAGGAGATCTACCATACCAAATGACAAGGGTAGGGATGACATGAACTTTTCTGCAATACATGTCATATGCAATGATGGTTCTTTCTTCCCTAACAAAGAAAATCAAATTCCATTCTCTGTGAACTACAATCGCTTTGTAGTCCGCATCAAAATCCAAGAAACCAAATTGAATATCAGCCTTTCCAAACACATTCAACATGCTGACAATATACTTCAATGTCCATTCATTAGTACCATAGTCCTCAAAGATCCAAATTAAAAGCTAGGACATATTGCAACCATGAACAATACATATACACAAATGTCCCTAAGCTTGATGGATGGAGGGTTTAGCACCACTAGGCCTACGAATTCTCAAGCGTGTGTTTCCCTCCATATCCACAACAAGTATTTGAAAGTACCCCTTTAAGTACCGCCATAATGTGTAGAAAATTGTTAAGAAACATACTTGCTGATCTAAAACATGTCACATCAGTACCCTAGCCCTATTTAGATTCCTTATAGATCCATGCTATAGTTTCATATGAGTAGATCTCCGCACCTATGCACTCACCCTCCTCCTCCACATATTGAATCACATGGAAGTGTGAGGAGGCTGCTGGATCAAACCCCAATTGAGACTCACAAACTTTAGAGATGCTAGGCAGCGGTACCTTAAACTTTTGTGTTGACAGATTGCAGTCAACATAGTGGTATCTAGCAGTATTCCAAAGGCTCTAGCATAGGATGAGAACATTGCAGCAATCTAAGACACATTGTCAACGAGGAAGGGCAGGAAGGACAAGTCAGGGTGTTCATCGGTGACGCTGGTGAAGTTTTGCTTGCCATTCTCGGTGTCATAGAATAAGCTGACCATAGTCTAGGCAGCACCTTATGGTTGTTAGAGATGAGGAGCTTCTAGGAGCGACAGATACATTTGCAGCAGCACAAGGAGCGGGCCGGGAGGCGGTGAAGAATGTCAAGAAGGAGATCGTCTATGAGGCTGGCCACTGTGTTCCTCTGGTTGGGGGTCACTGCCTTTTCAAATAGCCTGCTATCATTAGTGTGCAGTAGGATGAGAGCTACCTTACTAATAAGATCACTAACGAGGAAAATAATCTAACAAAGATCCATTAGTGAAGTGTGAAAGCATTACCCTTGCCTTTGCATCTGGCGGCGGCACTGCGTGAGGCATGTAATGGTTAACACAAATTGCAATAGAGCAACAATGCAACAACCTTAAAGATAGAGAAGTGGAAATAATGACGATGCAACTGTGTTGTGGGTAGTTGGAAAATAACGCACCCTAAATTTATTACCACCGGTAAACCAAACGGTCGTGTAGGGCCGGCGGCCATAACGCCTCTCCTAGTTGGCTCAGTGTTGCATACGATGGAGAAAATACCACTACCACATCTATTGTTAACTCATCAGTGGTAGAAGTTTCAACTGTCTGTTTCCTTCCTTAGGAGGCCTCGCTATTGGTCAAATTAACGGTGGAAGTATCACACTGTTGCTTCAATCGCTATGGAAGTGAAAGTGGCAACAATGGTATCTCAATCTGTAGTAGTCATTCTTAGGAGGAGGTGCAAATATAATGTATAAAGCTCTAAAAATACAAACTTTTACCTCCCTTTTAGGAAAAATAGGAGGAAATAAAGCCATCGGCAACTTAGCTCAAGGCGATAAGAACAAAAGATAGTTGATTGATGCGCCACAAACTAGTGAGACTACATACACTTCTAGAATAATAAATGCATAGACAAGATACCACCCCCGTGTGAGTCTTTGAGATACTAGGTGAAGCATTGAACTGATAGTGCTACTAGCAAATTACTGTTGGCTGATGCTTTGAATCGGCAATGATGTCCCTTTCCTATATATTGCACATTTTTGTTGCCCACCCTCATGTTTGTCCCCCCTAGTGCAAATATTTTATCTACATTTGTGCTGATTGGAGGAGCCCTAAGAGTATTGGGAATATACCCTAGAGGTAATCATAGAGATGATGACATTATGATTGTATCCATGACATATATTATGAGTTCGATGAATATCCATTATAGACAAACTTGTATCGATTGACAATTATGTGAATTGTTTGTGAAACTCTTTTACTTGTATGGTTATTCTTAAGTTGTCCCTGATCAGAGTTCGTGTGAGGACGCACATGAATATTAGATTAGCACATGTATTAGTTGATGACTATGTTACACAAGTCATAGACATAGTGATGTCAAACTAATAATGTGGGCACATGTATGACATGGGGCTGGATTGATCCAACATGAGATGTTCTTATTGTTTCTTTATGCATCATGTACGTTATGTCCTTAGAGCTGAGTTTGTCGTATATTCTCAAGATGTGAAATGATCTACTTAGGGACTATTAAATACTACTGCGTAACAGGATAGTTACGGGTTTATCGGGAAACATGCTGTGAGACATAGATAACCAAGATGGAACTTGCCCCTCTCTATGTGAGAGAGATATCACTGGATCACTCAAGTGATTGGATCAACAAATGCATGGTTGTGCTTAGGTTAAGTGTTAAACCACGAGTTGGACCAAATATCATGTGGCAAGGGACTAACATGTATGTGTATCTAGTGGTTCGTCTGATATGATCTTTGCATGCATATAGGAGTTGTCACGCCTTGCTAGAGGCTGCTATCAACTATTGGACGAGTAGGAGTACTCGGTCCATGTCTACATGTATGTGAACCCATAGGATCGCAAGCTTAAGGGGCTGGAAGCCTAATTTGGGTTGGACCCGAATTAGAAGAGGCTAAGGGTTTTCTAATTGCGCCTCCAACTCGGGGCTGATTGGAGGACGCCTATATAAGAGAGGAGGGGGCACAGCTAGGGTTATCACACGCCATTAGGCAGCCACTGCCGCTCACCCACGCTCACGCCTATTGCTCCTCGTAGACCTAGCAGTCCGGAGGCGCAATGCTTCTTCCCTGCACGTGTGGGATACCTCGGAGGTGCTGCATCTAGAGCATAAGGACGAACCGCGCGTGAGGGATTGACTCGGTGGACGACCACACAACTGCACGGCACTACACCGAGTCGCTTCCACTGCACCTGCGCATCTAGTGGTAATCCCGTGATCTATAACTGGTAGTTGATCATGTTTTATGAGGTTGAAATTTTTGTTTTCTGGCTGACCATGATCACATCCATCATCTGCCACGTGCCTCACCCATCCCTGGCCCCATGCACTGCACTTCAAGGAGCCAGGTGTCGTCCTCCTGCCTGTCTGCGTCTGATGCACAACATCGACAACCCAGGAGTGTGGCTGTCCCAATCCTCATCTTCTACTTACAGTGAACCGTCCTATAGATTACCCCGTCTATGTGGAGCTACTGATGTTGCTATAGATTACCACAAAAATCACCAAACCCTAAGGACACTAAATCCTAGCAATGCCAACCAAGACAACCAAATTAGGGGTGGGAAATGGAGGACTCACCTGCTATAGGAACATCTTGAAGTCGTGGGGAAGTCTAATCGGGGAAGGATCGCCCAAGGTCTACGCTAGCGGCACCCTAGTGGCCACCATTTTCGCCACTATAAGCCAGCTAGGAAGAGAGGGAAGGATGATAAGGAAGAAGGCATGCACATGACCTGTATATGTGGTTGAGTCGTCACACCATAGGATTCGATGTTGGAGTCACCATATATAGATTGTTTGTGGTATAGTCTAAGGATATAACTAAGTCACGCAAACCAAATTGCCATGTCAGTTCCCCCGTGGCCGTGGCAGATGACTACGACCACAGTGCCTATGGCGGGACACTATTATGAGTTGCGCGGCGTTTGGCATGACCAAAAGGGCTATTACTAAAATATTAGTTTATTTCGGCTAAAAAAGCCAGTCAAGCCATGACAGAGGGCCACGCCCATTAGCCTTCTACTAGGAAGAACAAACTGCCAATGGGTCATTGGGTGTCAGGCAACGTCGTGTGCAATAGTCGGGTTGACCGACGTGGCGCACTAAGAATTTCTTGGTCGGGTTTTTCATAACTCGACCAATGACCAGGTCTATTTGGAAGTACAGAAGTCAGTATGGCCTGAAGTAATTTTGTTGTAACCAAAATGGTGGATACATTGGTTGAGCAAATCGTATAAAAAAGGTGAGCAATTATTTTATTAGACCTAGAAGGAAACAGGTCATGGATAAATTACATGCAAGAGCTAGCAGTTTGGTATTGTCTGCCATCATTTAACGACCCTATCCACCATTGGTGTCATATATTATATTCACATAAAAGATCAATTATCGTCCTCTGCATCAGCTAGTCCCTTGACTTCTCTGGTAAGGGGCAGACGCTGTTTGGGAGCTACCTCGCAATTACAAAAATTCGCCTTCGCACAGTGGGAGCTCTTTACCACTACGTTATGATTATTGGCAAAGTCCAAGCATTTTGTTTGGCAAAGCTCCGCAGTGCATGCAGGTAATGGGATACCTATAATCGCACCTGCATACATCGAAAGCTGACTTTATAAACCATGCATGAGTGGAATTATTGCAAGTATGAAAGGACTTATATACTTACAGGATGAGAGGGTTGAAGACATAATCACCAGGACAATGCAGAGCGCTGCGGCGCACTCTGTCCTCATTTTTGTCATGCTAGCGAGTGACAAGTGGAGAAGAACAGTATTAGTATATTTGTTGAACTTGTATTCTACTATGCATACTGCCTTGCTCAGTCCGGTTTATATACATGCAGTGACACATAGGTTGATATATGTATCCACAACAGAGATATATATCACTATCTAAAAAAAAGAGATATATTTGGGGATACAAGCAGCGGCACACATCTTAAGAGTTGAGATATGTATACATGCAGCGGCACATCTTAATATATAATATTTGATTCCACAATAGATATAAATATTATTATCTATAAAATAGAGATATATATATGGGGATACATGCAGCGGCACTTCTTAATGTCAAATATGTGTATCCACAATATAGATATATAGGTATCCACAACGGAGATATATGTATCCTCATATATTAATGTTGAACTATCTTGCCTGTATGATTTGATATCTTCTGGCAATAAACAAATAAATGCAACACATCTTAAATCTTGATATTGCATATGATGCATACCTTTTCCATTAAGGACTGTGGATGCATCCAATGAAATAAGAGGTTAAAAGTTTAAGGTGGTCGCTGCACCCATTCACTTATTCGATTTTTCTCTCGTGACAAAATCAGTGTTCATGGAGGGGACACACGGGTGCTGATGTCAATGTCACTACTTCCCTAGCAGTGATTGTAAATAGGGAGAATTTATTCTCCAATGACTCTAGCTTGACATCGCAACAAGAACTAAAGAAAAACCAGGAGACAAAACTTCTTCCACAATAGTTATGTTAAAGCATGAAAGAACAAGAAGACGTGAGAGGAACCTTTGAAGCTTTTTTTTGGAATGACTGAAGATTTTGGTGTTGAGGTAAATTCAGAAACGATTCAAGTTTGGACACACACACTTTATCCTAGGCTACCTAACATGACAAACCTAATCAAACTTGAAAGTTATGTCGAGTTTTGTTGGCAGCGCTTCCTTTTAGACTATCAGCAAGCTTCATGTATGGAATCGGCTTACCCAACCTCCCAAACATATTTAAAAAGGTACAGGACCATGCAAACCTATCTATGTAGTCTGATTTTCCACTTCAAACTCAAAACCGAGATTTCTTACCCCTAAACTTTCAAAACCATCACTACACCATCACCCACTTGTCCCAACACTCATGTGTTGGCAAATTATAGGTTGTAACAACACGCTACGTGTTGGCAATTGTGTCATCTTTTAGCGCCCCCTAAACTGTAGTATCATATAAGGCTCTCCTCCCAATGAAAAAACTATCAGCAAAAGTTTGCAAACATGAAAACTGTCGTCGTAGCCTAATGAAACCACACTCGATGTGTCGTCGAAGGGTGGACACAGGGGTTCCCAAATATATATGCGCGCGGGAGATAGAATGGGCTCCTGCACAGGTGATAGAAGTGAAAAAAACCATAGCGCGCCAAAACAGAACACACGGTGGGAGGGAAATATTCATCCCACTAAAATAGGAAACGAGCCTTCATTCCATCCACCCACCGTCCAGACCCAGACTCCCCACTGCCTCCTCTAAAAAAATCACCCTGCCGCTAGGTCGCAGATCCAACCCCATTGTCGCCCAAGCTCCCCACTGCCCCAGTGCCACCCCAGCTCCGCACCGCCCAGCGCCGCCCCAGCCCCCAACCGCCAGCTGCCCCTAATTTCCCTGCCACGGCGCCGCCCAAGGCCATCGACGGACACGGCCATGGCCCCATCCCACCATTGGCAAGCAAGAGGGCTGCAACCGTCGCATCCCCACCCCCTCCGCATCCAGGTGCGTCAGCTTCGTTTTCCCTTCCCGATCATCCCATTCCATAGTGTATTAAGGTTTGGGCACAACTAATTTTGTTGTACTCTTTTAATCTTGGTTGCTGAAATGACTAGGCAAATGTGAGAAAGGACCGAAAGATTCAAGGTTTAGGTTACTTCTCTTGCTAAACTTTCTTTCAGTCCAGATCCACCATCTCTTCCCCTCTTTGGAGAAGGAACATATTCAGCTGGCCTTAGATGTGAATGCGATGTTTAATGCCTTAGTTGATTTTGCAGAGGAACCACCCAGATTCAAGATCTTGTACACACCACAATCCATTGTCTTGCATGTAAGTTTACTTGTGTGGATCTGCAACTTATTTCTAGTATGGAGGCTGTTGACACCATTTTTTGGGCACGTGTCCAGGATGGCAGGATAGGGTGGCAGTACGATGCGGGTTGCTGGTGAGGATGGTTGCCGATGAGGGAGAGGTTGAATGTGACTAAGTCCACAGGCAGTAATATGGTGCCGATGACCAGGTAAAAGGGTCTGCCGATGACCATGGCAAGGGGATTGCCGATGACGCGAAGGAGGAGTCCGGAAGCTGCCAGTTGTCATGTGGAGGAGTTTCAGTTTGTCACGAAGGATAGTTTTATTGTTTCCTTAGTTATTTGCATCGTTTTGTACATGGATTCCGTGTAATTTGGAATTCGAATTCTAATCGTGTCTGGTCGTAGCTCTTTGAACAGGGTATAAATATAAACCCTAGGACCTTGTAATAAGATATCAAGAAATCAATCAAACACACGTTTTTACTCATATTCCAGCATTTACTTTTCGACGACTTCGTCATACTTTTTTCCTTTTATTACGAGTTCTTAGGAATTCGTCGACTTAAGCTCGGCGTGTTCTCAAGTTCCGCGTGAGTACCTCTTAGCCGTGACATCCGGGCGCATCGCTGTTGTCAGGACTAAAGTATTCGAGTTATTACCTTTGCCGATAGCAAGGTCAAATCGGCTGGCACGCCTTAACGTTCGAATCGGGTATTAGCCCTTTGTGTTTGCAGATCAGTTTCGCATCAACACATCTTTTGGCACGCCCAGTGGGACCGATTCAAGATCAAGATCAACATGTCGATCTCTGACCTCGATCAAGACAACGTCATCCCCGTGACGGAAGCCAACCTCAAGGATGAGCAGAAGCAAGCTATTGCCCAAGCCATGGAAGAGTTCAAGCAGCAATGCCTGAAGTCTTTCAGCATAAACAGGAGCGGCGAAGTGGTCCAGAAAGATGCACTGCCGGCACCACGGCAGGTCACCTTCGACGCCAATCCTGGCAAGCTTCAAGATATGGTTGACAATGCCATCAATCGAGCGCTGATTAACCAAGCTGGTGTACTGTCTAACACGGTTTTCAACGCCGTGGCAAGAACCTTCAAGGAAGGACAAATCCCGCCGGATTATGTGGGCCCTTCCCATCATCAACCCACGGCACCAGAGGTCACGGCTCCATCGGCTGCCTTGACGAGTGCAAGTGCACAGTCTGCCGTCCCTCCAAGTACATTGGGGACTACTGGTGCACTATCTATGCCGATGGCAACCAACCCACAAATTTCAGTTGGGCAGCATAAACTGACAACAGATATGTTGGCATCGGCAATGTCGGGGTTAACTCTTCCTCCCAACTGGTGGGGTTATGGTATGCCTCCAGAGTTGACGCCGGGAACATCACAGATAACTGACATGAGGGGCAAAACTCCTATGACATCGGCACCTTCCAATGTGCCGGTGAACCAGAGTCCTCGGTATACCACAACTACTACTGCAAGGCCTCACACTGGAAATCCTCAAGATTCAATGTTCCAGATGCCCAACGCATCGGCAGAGTCAATGCTGATGCAACAGAGGCCTATGGCCCAGTCGGGGTATGTCAATTCAACGACGGTACCCAATTACCAATCATCGGCAGCACCCATGCCGATGAACGCTAATAATGGATGGCTTGGACAGCAAGCCTTTCCACAATCGCCCCAGCAGGGTTATCAGACTACGGGGTTCCAGCAAGGGCAGGTTTATCCCGGGTTCCAAGGTCAGGGAATTCCCAACCAGCCAATAAATTTTGGACAGCAACTCGGAGGACAGCCAATCGGTGGACAGCAGTTTGGTAGTCCGCAGATTGGAGGACAGGTGACCAATACGATGTTCCATACAGGTCACGTCCCAAACAGACACGTGGAGGTTCGCCACCAAGTGCCAGATCCGCAGCCGCCTCATCGGCAAGATGCCGATGCTTATTGGGCCGATAAGATTGCTGAAGTAATGAGGGAACAATTTGGGATAAAACCCAAAGTCAACACTTATTCTTATCGGACACCGTATCCTCCAGCGTATGATTTGATCCCGCTTCCACATCGGTACAAGGTACCAGATTTTACAAAGTTTTCCGGACAGGACGACACGTCAACTATGGAGCATGTCAACAGGTTCATTATTCAATGTGGAGAGGCTGGTAACAGGGACGAATTAAGGGTCCGTCTATTTTCGTCATCACTGTCTGGATCGGCCTTTACTTGGTTCATGTCATTACCTCCCAACTCAGTAATTACTTGGGCCGATCTAGAGAAGCAATTCCACAGATACTTCTTCTCGGGGGTTCATGAGAAGAAGATCACCGACTTGGTTAAGTTAAGGCAACGTAATGATGAGTCGGTTGAGGGATTTGTGCAGAGGATACGAGAGGTCAAGAATAAATGCTATAGCCTGGTTCTGGATGATCGGCAGCTAGCCGATTTGGCTTTCCAGGGTTTGTTGCCACATATCAGGGATAAGTATGCATCTCAAGAGTTCGAAAGTTTAAGTCATTTGGTGCAGAGGATATCTGATCAAGACATCAAGCCTTTCGAGCCTAAGAGGGCATGGAATAAGAAAGTGTCATTTGTTGACGAAGCAACAAGCTCAGATTCCGACGAGGAACCAGTAATCGGTTTGGCAGAGTGGGTAAAAAACAAGAAGCCGATGTCTTGTCCTTTTGGGCAGAAAGAACCAGAGAAGTTTGCCTTTGACACCGCCAAGGCCGATAGGATATTTGACTTTCTACTTCAGGAAGGTCAAATCAAACTGTCACCTAACCACGTGATCCCGTCGGCAGAAGAGTTGAAGAGGATGAGATATTGCAAGTGGCATAATGCAACTTCACATGACACCAACGAGTGCAAAGTATTCAGACAGCAGCTGCAATCGGCTATAGAGTCAGGGAGAATCAAGTTTGACAGTTCTAAAGCCCAGAAGCCGATGAAGATAGACCAACATCCTTTCCCGACAAACATGTTGGATGCTAAGGGGAAGGCTAAGGTCTTAACGTCGGAGACAGCTGAGAAGAGTGCATCGGTAGATCCTCAGCATCAAGTTACTACTGCCGATGCAAGAAGTAAGGGCTTGGTCCAGGAAGGAACTAGCTCAGGAAGGCTTCCTCGATCTGGCATCGTCATAACTCATAGAAGGCCTCGAGAGAGATGGCAACAACGGGAAGATCGGTATCGGCGCCAGCAGGAAGATTATCAACGGGAAGAAGAAAGACGCCGACAGGAGTGGAATCGGCACAGGGATCATTGGAATTGCCCATTTTTCATCCATTGTTGGGAGGAAAATATCAAGCTCCCTACTGTCAGAAACTGCCCTGAATGCAACGGTTATGATCGGTACGATAGGAACGATCGGCGTTATCATGATGATGAACGGCGATTTAATGGGCCAATCAGAGGAAGGGCGTCAGTTCATGAACGGTTGGGGGGCAGGCTTAACGTTCGCGATCGGCTCGGTGACCGTGTCCAGTATTTTCCCAGGAACCAGGAAGAGCTCGAGGAGATGGCTAATGCGCGGGTTCCCGATGAGTTCATATTTTGCAGAGATGCTAACACACATCGTATGGAGTCAAGGGAGAACCGACGCCCGATGGCAAGACAAAGGCCACTTCCTCCATGGTGCCCTCAGGGATTAACCAAGACACAGAAAAGGAGATTGCAACGAGAAAGGCAAGAGGAGCTAAACAAGGGAGAGAACTCTGGAAGTCGGCAGCCGTCAGGCACTAAGAGGGAAGGTCTATCGGCAGGCGTCAACATGGTCTTCATGTTGCCGATGGAGTTTCTTGCACCAACCAGTGACGATGACCTGGAATTTTCTGATCAGATAGCTCAGTTGGCTCTGGATCCGATGACGGCTATCTTTGAGAAACCTGCCGATGACGAGAGGCAGCATCTTAAAGCTTTGTTCCTCAAAGGAAGGTTTGATGGGCAGCCAATGACTAAGATCCTGGTTGATGGTGGAGCTGCTATTAACATTATGCCATATGCAGTATATCGGAAGCTTGGGAAAGGGGATCAAGATTTGACCAAGACCGATATGATGCTCAAAGACTTTGAAGGAAACGTGTCTCCAGTCAAGGGGGCGATATGCGCAGAGTTGACCATCGGCAGCAAAACCTTGCCGACAACTTTTTTCGTGATCAGCGGAAAAGGTGCCTACAATTTATTATTGGGGAGAGATTGGATTCATGCCAATTGTTGTGTCCCATCTACAATGCACCAGTGCTTGGTTCAGTGGGTAGGTGATAAGATTGAGATCGTCCCAGGGGATTCTTCTTATGTTATTGCATCGGCAGAAGCGGATACTTATGAAAAGACTAGGTGCATTTCAGGAGAAGTTTGGGAGAAAGATTTTCTCAAAGTTGCCGATTATGAGATTCCACCGATCCAAGCAGTCGGTTCTGACGACGGTTTTTAATGGATAGATTCGCCGATGATGGAAAATTAGGCCAGGGATTCACATCGGCCGATGATTTGGTAGAAGTAGATATAGGTAGTGGTGATAAGCCTAGGCCTACTTTTATTAGTGCTAAATTAAATCCTGAGTGTAAACGGCAGTTAACTAGTTTGTTAAAGGAATATAAAGATTGCTTTGCTTGGGATTATACAGAGATGCCTGGTTTAGACCGATCAATTGTTGAACATCGGTTACCCATCAAGTCTGGATTTCGGCCACATCAGCAACCAGCCCGCCGATGTAATCCTAACATTCTACCTGATATTAAGGCCGAAATCACTAAACTTATTGAAGCTAAGTTTATTCGGCAGTGTCGGTATGCCGAATGGATTTCCAATGTTGTTCCGGTTTACAAGAAGAATGGGAAGCTTCGGGTGTGCATTGATTTCAGGAATCTCAATAAAGCTACGCCGATGGATGGATACCCAATGCCTGTCGCCGATCTACTGGTTGATGCTGCGGCTGGCCATCGGGTCATCAGCTTCATGGATGGTAATGCGGGTTACAATCAAATATTCATGGCAGAGGAGGATATTCCAAAAACTGCATTCAGGTGTCCTGGTCATGTTGGGCTATTTGAATGGATAGTTATGACTTTTGGGTTAAAGAATGCTGGTGCTACTTATCAAAGGGCTATGAATTTTATATTTCATGAGTTCATCGGCAAGATCGTAGAAATTTATATTGATGATGTGGTGGTCAAGTCTGGAGATTTCTTGAAGCATCTTGCCGATTTACGAAAAGTGTTGGAGTGCACAAGGAAGCATGGATTGAAGATGAATCCCAACAAGTGTGCATTTGGCGTATCGGCAGGGCAGTTTCTTGGTTTCATGGTACATCAGAGGGGTATTGAAATTAGTCGAAGATCTATTGATGCCATCAATAAAATAGTGGCCCCTACCAATAAAACCGAGCTCCAATCTTTGATCGGCAAGGTGAATTTTATTAGAAGATTTATATCGAATTTATCTGGGAGAATTCGTGCTTTCAGTCCTCTTCTTAAATTGAAAGCCGATCAGGAGTTTGTTTGGGGAGAAGAACAGCAGTTGGTTCTGGATGAAATCAAAAAGTATCTAGTAAATCCTCCAGTTTTAGTTCCACCTCAACAAGGGAAACCCTTCAAATTATATTTATCTACCGATGGATCGGTTATCGGTTCAGCTTTAGTTCAAGAATTTGAAGGGAAAGAGAGAGTAATTTATTATCTGAGTAGGAGGTTGATTGATGCTGAAACCAGGTATTCGGCCATTGAGAAACTGTGCTTATGCTTATATTTTTCATGTATTAAGCTGAGACATTACCTGTTGTCGGCTGAATGTGCTGTTGTTTGCAAAGATGATGTAGTCCGATACATGCTATCTATGCCGATTATGAGTGGTAGGATCGGTAAATGGATTTTAGCGCTGTCGGAGTTCGATTTGCGTTACGAATCGGCTAAGGCAGTCAAAGGGCAGATCATGGCCGATTTTGTGACTCAGCATTGCGGTCTAGTGGAAACCTTGGAAATTGCACCCTGGACGCTCTTCTTTGATGGATCTACCTGTGACCGGGGGCAGGAATCGGCATTGTATTGGTTTCTCCCAAGGGGAGGAAGTATGAGTTTTCCTTGCCGATTGATGCTACATCAACAAATAATCAGGCTGAGTATCAAGCTTTGATCAAGGGATTGGAGTTGTTAAGAGAAGTTCGTGCTGATGCTATTGAAGTATTCGGGGATTCCATGTTGGTTATAAATCAATTGGCCGGAAGCTATGAATGCCGAAGTGAAGTTCTCATAACCTATTTCGAGAGAAGTATGCAACTGTTAAAGGAATTCAAGAACTTCCGATTGGAGCATGTTCCCCGATTGCATAATGAAGACGCTAATCGGTTAGCCCAGCATGCCTCAGGATATCAGCCAATGATTAATGCGACATCGGCAGTCAGTGCCGGTGATTGGAGGAAAGAAATTATCGACTATCTAGAAGATCCATCCAAAAAAGTTGAAAGACGGGTTCGGTTTCAAGCGACCAAGTATGTGTTCCTTGAAAATGAATTGTATTATCGAACTATCGACGGAATTCTTCTCCGATGCTTGGGTGATGATGAAGCCAGAAGTTTGATGGGGGAAATCCATGAAGGAGTGTGTGGAGCGCATCAGTCAGCTTTTAAGATGAAGTGGATGATTCGAAGGAATGGATATTTTTGGCCAACCATACTTGAAGATTGTTTTAAATATTTCAAGGGATGTCAAGGTTGTCAAAAGTTCGGTAATATCCAGAGAGCACCCGCATCGGCTATGAATCCTATAATAAAACCTTGGCCGTTCCGGGGGTGGGCCATCGATCTGATCAGCCAGATTTATCCACCATCTAGCAAAGGGCATAAGTTCATTCTAGTTGCCACTGACTACTTCACTAAGTGGGTCGAAGCTATTCCTTTGAAGAAAGTCACATCGGCCAATATGATTGATTTTGTGAAGGAGCATATTATTTACCGATTTGGGATTCCCCAAACGATTACTACCGATCAGGGCACCATGTTCACGTCGGGGGAGTTCGATGAATTCGCAATCGGTATGGGAATTAAAGTGTTCAATTCTTCTCCTTACTATGCTCAAGCCAACGGGCAGGCCGAAGCGTCTAACAAAGGAATTATCAAGCTTATTAAACGAAAGATTGAAGAAAATCCTAGGCGGTGGCATACATTGTTAAATGAAGCACTGTGGTCTTATCGGATGGCTTGTCATGGATCAACCAAGGTGTCACCCTATCAATTGGTGTATGGACATGATGCAGTGTTGCCTTGGGAGATTAAGGCTGGATCTAGGCGATTATCTTTTCAAAATCAATTGGCTGCCGATGATTATGCCACTTTGATGACCGATGAGTTAGATGATTTAGCAGGGCATCGGTTAAAGGCTTTAATGAGTATAGAAGAAAATAAGAAGAGAGTTGCTAGATGGTATGATAAAAAAGTAAAGGCTAAGGAGTTTGCCGATGAGGATTTGGTATGGAAGTTGATCTTGCCAGTTGGGACTAAGAGTTCGAAGTTTGGGAAGTGGTCTCCTAATTGGGAAGGTCCTTATCGGATAAGACACTCAGCTCCTGGTAATGCCTATATTCTAGAAACTCTCGAAGGAGTTGAATTTCCCAGAGCATTAAATGGCAAATATTTAAAGAAGTACTACCCCAGCATATGGGTTGACGCATAAAAGTTTAAGTGCCGATAACACTCCTATCGGCTGGATTTAAATGTTCAGGGGCAGACTTAATGTTTCAAAAGATGCCGATAACAGTCTTATCGGCTAGACTAAAAGCTAAAAGCGGAAAAACAAAGGTGTGTCGCCGATGAAAGCTTCAGATGTTCAGCGGCGCTTGGATTGCTGATATGGCGCGCAGTCGAATCTGGTTGGCTGTCTCTATCTCTTTGATATCATCATCGGCAGAACCTTCGATCGGCTTCAGCTTCCTCTTCAGTTGCAGCGCTTTGCGACCATGGACGTTTCGTTCTTGTTCAAGGTGCTTGATGGTCTCCGGCAGTTGACTCTCTTCTTGCTGGGCTTGGGACAGAGCGTCCTCTACTTGCTTGAGTTCGGCCAGTAGAGCTTCTCTTTTTGCCGATAGATCAAACACTTTCTGCTTCAGTGCATCACCTGAGGACTTTAAGGTGCCGATGTTCTTATGTTTCTCATCGGCTAAGAGTTTTTCTTTCATCATCTCCTCAGAAAGCTGGATTTGAGCAGCTCTATCGGCAAGGCGTCGAGTAGCTCTCTGGTACTGTAGCTGGCGGCTTTCTAGGTGTGCAGCGTGGAAGAGTGTTTCCTCAGCATCGGCAGGAATTTGGCCTCTAAGAGTCTTGAACAGGGCTTTGGCTGGGTCAGAATCATTGACCAGTTGAGTTGTGTCTTGATGAAGTATGGCCGATAGCTCTTCCAGTTTAGCTCTGGTTTCTGCCGATACAGTTCCAACTGCCCGAGAGGAGCTTGCTTCCTCGCCTTCTTCTTCGAAGATATCAATGGCGAAGGAGAATAAGCTGTTGGGAGAATCTTGTTCCTGAAAATGAAGATGAAATAAGTCAGTTTTATGGTCAAAACTTCGGCAGACGATACTGGTGGAAAATTGGATGACTTACTTGCTTCAAGGCGATTTCTTGCCTTTGACTCAAAGATGCCGATGGAGCTATGGGTTGATCGGCAAATGTTGCCGATGGAATGATATCGCCTGAAAGAAGACAGGAAGGATTATGAGACTAAATGAGAATAAGTTTGTCGGCGGAAGTATTGTTGAGATATGTTACCTGGGGGAGAGAGAACAGCTGCCTGAGTCGGGGAAACCGCCGATGATATAACTGGACCTGCCGGGCCAGTTGTTTGTTCACCTACGTCAGCTAATGTACCTGCCGTTTGTGGTTCTTCTTGCTGGGGTTCTTCCATCTGTGGTGCTTCCTGTATTGGTTGAGGAGATGGTGCTTGCTGTGCCTGGACTTCTGGAGGAGAAGGGGAAGATTCCACCGGGATTGGGGACATCGGAGGAGGAGGAGGAGTTGCCACTTTCTGGCGCTTTGTTCCAGTCTTAGCACCTTGGATGCCTTTCCTCTTTGGCTGGCTAGACTGGGGGGCATCGGCACCTTGGCGTTTGGCTTTTGCCGATGCACCAGTTTGCTGCAACAACAAAAAGGAGTTTATGAGCACAGATAGCCGATACAAAGATAATCAGCATAAATGAAAAAGGTTTTAACAGATTGCCTTGAAAGCTTGCGCCAGAGTGGAAGCAGTTACCGTTGGTGATGTCTGAGTTTTCCTGGTAGTAACTTTCTTGAGGCGCGCACCCCGGTGCACGATGGAAGCCAGAGTGGGAGCATTATGGCCGATTGAGGAGATCGGGCCTGATGGGAATAAGTCGATCGGCTTGCCACTCCTGCTAACCGATGGGGGGGTGTTGTCAATCTGCAAAAGGAATACAGGGGTGAATTACCGATGGGAATGGTATTGGAAAATGAGACATCGGTTTAAAATACTTACAGTGCCGTCAGGAACTTCGTAGTCGGGGTCGATCATGCCGCGGTATGAGAGGGCCGATCTGCAGAATAGACTCTCCTTCCATTCTGCCCACCATAGCTTGTAGGCCTGAGTAATAAAGGCGGCTGGAACCCATTCTGACAGATCTACATCTGTATCGGCATTTGGTGGTAGCTGGGCTACTCGAGTCCACTCGAGGAGGTTGGCGATGGGTTCTCTGGGCTTTATTACATCGGCATAAGGAAGTGCAATCGGCAATTGGCCGAAAGCTAGCTGGCGAGCTAATGCCGATGGATTATAAAATTCATAGGTTTGGGGAGAAGTTTTCGTGCTACCAAAGAAATTCACTGGTATGGCTCTGGGAGTCACGATTGCCATCATCACCTCATTTTCCCTGTCGAGAGCTTCATCAAATGGATTGAAGGTCAGAGGGAGCATGCTGTCTGGGTCGTCATAAGCCAGCCATGGTCGTTCATCTCTGGCCAGACCCTCATACAGAGTCTCGAAGAATCGGCCAATCTGATCCGAATTGTTCCCTAAACCGGGTAAGACTATAACTGCCTCGCCAAAGTTCAAGGGGGCACGTGTTGCCGATTCCTCTTCACCCAACACATGATTCTCGGCTATATCTCTTGGGAAGTGCTGTGAGAATAAGTTGAAATCAAGGCGCTTATACAGGTGCAGATTGAGCCACATATTAATAAACCACCATGGGCCTCCCAAGTTGCCGATGGATTGGCCAAGCAGGAGTTTCTGGGCTACCTGATGAAGAAGGTGGTAAACAGCGCCAAGCAAATATCGGCCGAGAGGAAATTGGCCGCCGCTAGCCAGTCTTTCTGCTGCCGATAGATAGACAGAAGTCGGTCCTGCCGATCGACCACAGAATACAAACTTGTCTAGCCACATGTTCAGAAAGGTGGTTTGCTCCTTTATGGTGACATGCCCTCTCCCGCGGTACTTCTGGATGTACCCTGACCAACCGCCGATAGCGCGAGTCTCCACTTTGGCACTGGGGGCAGTATCAAAAAAGTGGGTGCTATCGGCAGAAGATATATCTAGCCCAGTAAGCATGGCTACATCGGCAAGGGTAGGAGAAGCAGGGCCGTGGCCAAAAACAAAAGCGTTGAGAGTGTCTGACCAAAAGTAAGATGCAGCTATCAGCAATGACTCGTTCCTGTGCATATCGGCAATGGATAGTCTAATGCATTGAGCTAACTTCCTCTCACCCCATTGAACTTCATAAGAATTGCTGACCCCCAAGAACCAATCTTTCCACCCTACGGTAGGGCTGGGCCAAGAGCGAAAGGTGTCTTTCCATAGATCTAAAGCAAAGTTTTCAGCTCTAAAGGGAATCCTGTTGGTTTCTGCATTGATAAGGTCGGTTGGATCTGGATCCCCTAGAGGGCCGAGGCACTGAAGGTGTGGTTGATCGGTAGGGATGACAATTTTGTTGGACAACTCCTAGTGTTTTGGGGAATAAAAATACAAAGAAAAAGGAAAAGAAAAATATTCGGTAAGATGAATCGCAGATGAACAGGAATGCAAGAAAAAGGTACAGCAGATGAGATGGATGTCTGACCTCAGGGACGACGAAGCCAACAGCCATCTTGTCGTGAAGAGGACGCTGGAGGGCACCGGAGTTGATGAAGAGGAGTGCTTGCCGGAGATCTTGAGGGTTGTAAATGGCGCCGCCGCTGGAAAAGAAAAGTTGGATAGTAGAATGGTGTAATGGAGGAGGAGTACCCAAGAAGGAACTATTTATAGGACAAGATGGGCAAGGGCAAATCCGACTTATCTCTTTGCCGCATCCGAGAAGCCCGAGGGTACTCAGGTGGATATGGTAACTGTTCGCACGGTAATCCAGGGGTTGTGCAGGTGATTTGACAGGAAGCGGTCATTATCTAAAGATATTTTACTGTGCGCGATCTCCTGGTCGGTCCATCGGCGATATTCTATAACGGTCATCTTGCCGATGGGCGGATAGAGGGGAGGTAACCGTTTTTGCGAATATCCCGGTCAGAGCATCGGCAGATCTTTGTAACAGTATTGTTGCCGATGTACGACCAAGAAAGATGCCCGTTTAGGAAGTTGGGGATTTCGAGGAATCTGCGGAGGATTAGGATCAGAATTGCCCAGATTGAGGTTGTCGGTTACCAGATTAGGAGCATTAATTGCGGAGGAGACATCATTACTGCAGAGAATTTCGGAGCATTAATAGTTTTATACTCCGAAACTGGGATGCATGTGTTGACACCATTTTTTGGGCACGTGTCCAGGATGGCAGGATAGGGTGGCAGTACGATGCGGGTTGCTGGTGAGGATGGTTGCCGATGAGGGAGAGGTTGAATGTGACTAAGTCCACAGGCAGTAATATGGTGCCGATGACCAGGTAAAAGGGTCTGCCGATGACCATGGCAAGGGGATTGCCGATGACGCGAAGGAGGAGTCCGGAAGCTGCCAGTTGTCATGTGGAGGAGTTTCAGTTTGTCACGAAGGATAGTTTTATTGTTTCCTTAGTTATTTGCATCGTTTTGTACATGGATTCCGTGTAATTTGGAATTCGAATTCTAATCGTGTCTGGTCGTAGCTCTTTGAACAGGGTATAAATATAAACCCTAGGACCTTGTAATAAGATATCAAGAAATCAATCAAACACACGTTTTTACTCATATTCCAGCATTTACTTTTCGACGACTTCGTCATACTTTTTTCCTTTTATTACGAGTTCTTAGGAATTCGTCGACTTAAGCTCGGCGTGTTCTCAAGTTCCGCGTGAGTACCTCTTAGCCGTGACATCCGGGCGCATCGCTGTTGTCAGGACTAAAGTATTCGAGTTATTACCTTTGCCGATAGCAAGGTCAAATCGGCTGGCACGCCTTAACGTTCGAATCGGGTATTAGCCCTTTGTGTTTGCAGATCAGTTTCGCATCAACAGAGGCAAAGTTCACATGATGGGAATTTAGTCACTTTTCTTTTGTCCTTTATGCGAAAAAACATGCTGTGTTTGTTCTGTATAAAAGGTGTGAGAAAAGGGAATCAATTGAAATTTAAGCTACAAGTGGAAGTATAAGTTAACCTTGGAATTATTGAAATGCATAAATGTCTCCTCATTCCAAATAGATCAGTTCTCATTATTTCTTTCTTTCTTGTGCATGTTGCAAAATATCCAATAAGGAAGAGCTAAAGGACTCAACTCTTTGGTTGTTCTTTCTACACAAGTTGTAACCCCTTGTAGCTTTTAAGTAAGTTTGTTTGCACTCAGGTTTTTAACTTATTTGTACTGCCTTGTGATTAATTATCGTTGGCAATATTATCCTATAGGGTGCAAGAACAAGTTGGCCTTTTAGTCTTCATCGGCTCTTCTACTGTCATTGCTTGATTGATATGCTCTCCTTTTCTTATCAACTCTGCAGATTGTGTGTTCTGTATTGTTATGATTTTGGTTTCTTAGATCTGGACTAAATTTTTCCTATAGTTCCTGTTGATTGTGTGGTGAGATGATTTTTTTAGCATCAAGTGTGTTGAAATTGACTTAATTTGGACAATTTTTTGGCAAGATCTTTTTTTTGTTGAACAACCCAATCT
Organism: Sorghum bicolor; assembly: GCF_000003195.3. NCBI lineage: Eukaryota > Viridiplantae > Streptophyta > Magnoliopsida > Poales > Poaceae > Sorghum > Sorghum bicolor. The sequence continues at coordinate 65,451,256 of NC_012874.2, read as the reverse complement.
GAAATGAGAACAGATGTGTATATATTTCATTAATTGGCACTCCATTTCCATTTTGTAAAAGGTGCATCATGGATAAAACATGGATGGATCAGCCTAGGTACTAATTGGCACTCCATTTCCTAAAAACTTTAGTGCAGCTAAAAAAATGGTAAAAGGTGTAGGACCTGGGTACATGAAAATTCATGCATGCATGTGAGAATGACTGCATACTGTTTTGGAAAGACCATGCGACAAAAGATGTTTGTCTAAAATGTAAAACCTCAGGATGGAAATTAGAAAAGAGTAGTCCTATGGAAAACGTGTGCATAGGGTTCCTAGGAAAGTTCTACGTTACTTTCCTATAAAGAAAAGACTGCAATGGTACTTTATGTGCTCAAAAACAGCAAGTGACACAAGGCGGCACAATGAAGGGTGCACAAATGATGGTCTGCTGAGGCATCCTGCTAATGCTCCTTTCTAGAAGGATTTTGACTCTAAGCATCCTGTATTTTCCTTGGAGAGTCTAAATCTTACACTAGCTGTAGCTAGTGATGGCTTTAATCCTTTTAGGACAATGAAATCAACTTATAGTATTTGGCCTGTTATTCTGATCCCAAACAACCTTCCACCTTGGAAGTGGATGAAGCCATCAAATTTGATCTTATCCTTGTTGATCCCTAGACCTAAGGCACCTTGTGGTGATATGGATGTCTTTCTTGAGCCACTGGTTGTTGATATGATAGAAATGTTTGTTGTTGGTGTAAGAACATATGATGCTCCTAAGCGTGAAAACTTCCAACTGCGTGCTGCCATAGTTTGCACAGTCTAGGTTATTTGCTAGCATGTGTCACTTCTAGCAAAGTTGCTTGTCATGAATGCCACTTAGATACATGTTCTTTCCAATTGAAAAAGGGAGGCAAGTGTGTCTACATGGGCCATATCAGATTCTTAGATGCCAAACACAAATTTTGGTTTGATGCAGATTTTTTTTGATAATACCATAGAATTTAGGCGAGCACTTAGACCTCTTAGTGGAGAGGAAATATTGGAGCTGACAGCCAATATCTGCCCAACCTTGGGAAAGGACCCAATAACCAAGAAGCCAACCAAGCATCAGTGCAATCCAACTACAGATGAACCATCAACTGCCTGGAAAGGAAAATCCATTTGGTTTAAGTTGCCATATTGGAAAGACCATAGAAAAGAATGTGTGTCAGAATATTATTGACACACTTTTGGACACTGATGGAAAATCCAAGGATAACTTAAATGCTCGCTTCGACATCTAGGAACTTGGCATTACAAGTGATCTTCATCTTGTTAGTGTAGAAGATTACTTCTATTTACCTCCAGCACAGTTTACAATGAGTCCTGATGGTAGGGAAGCGTTTCAAGTATTGAAGGAAGTGAAGTTTCCAGATGGTTATGCTTCTGATATGCGCCGTAATGTGCAAGTTAGGGAGAAGAAGTTAATTGGATTAAAGAGCCATGACAACCACATATTGTTATAGGGCTTGCTTCCCATCGCTGGTCGAATAAATTGACAGAAAGAGTCAGTGCAGCACTTCATGTGAGAAATTTCTTCAAGAATATCTACTCACCCACTATTCATATCAGTGATATGCAAAACCTAGAGGCTGAAATAGCTGAGACACTAAGTGTCCTTGAGATGTGATACTATATAATGTAGTAAGGCCCTATGATGTCCCTATGGCAAAGGCTACCGTTCAAACACAAAACCCAAGGGCTATTGTTGGGGGTACTGCTCTTGGCATGCAGTAGTGTGAGGTGGTTGTGAACCATGTGTTAATGAGGAACACTGTACTGCCTCGTCCATATGAAGGGGTCACCACCATTCTAGAGGCTCATGGGAGATGTATTGCATGGCCCCATGACAGTAATAATGGCCTAACCTCTCTATCTTTAAGAAATGATCATTATATTTTGCTGGTTAGTAATATATTTGTTTTATACTAGATGAAGGATGACAAGAAGTCACCTCAGCTCTTAAAATGTGGTGGCATAGGAAGGACACATCACAGCTTGAAGGTATGCACTTGAACATTTTGATTTGTATATGTGATCCGAACTGGTTGAAATTTGGGAAATCAATGAGGCTGTGTTGGCTGGCTGCTTTATAAATTTGATTATAATATATATGTTGAAGAATTTCTTGAAAAACTATGAGGTTTTATAAATTTGGTTGGCTGCTATATACATCCTGATCAGTTCAAAGATAGTAATAGGTTGCTACAGCTGCTGTTTAAGCTGTTGGTACCTAGCTTGTTGCTTCTAGTTGACACGTCATTGCTAACTAGATTGAATGGAATTATATAATGGCTCTATATCAATAAATAGTTTATAGCATAGCTGTCCACTATACATTAATATCGTTTCCCTATTTCCACCCAATAACAAAGCAAGAATTAATGATACAGAGCACAATTCACTTATATTTCGCCTTTTTTTCTTGTTAGGTACTTAAGTTGTATGGTGTTGCAAGTATTTTGGACTGGGCAACCTTTTGAGCTTCGACCAGCGAGCCGTTACATGTTCTCTTGGGTGGAAGCAGCCATATGTGCACCAAGTTGGTATTCAAGTACTTTGGATTCGAAATGAGTGTCCGAGAAGTGCTGCAGGAAGACATGAATTGCAGTTCTGTTCTTTTGTTTGCACCTACTAGGCTACTATCATGTAGGCCAAAGACCAATGGAAATTTTGAATGTCACTTATTGTCCAAGTCATGATCTATCGTTCTCTTAGCTTTATTTTCGATAAAGAAAGCTTCATTAATTTCAAGATCGTTACATCGAGATGATACAAAAACCTTGAAACACTTCCAGCCTCTGTATAGCAAAGGTACACACAGCCTTATAAAAAAAACTTAAAACATAAAGACACACTAATAACACTCAATCCGAAGACTAGACTGCCACCCATGTGCCCGGGTAAAAAACTCCTTGGCCACTTGCACCAATTGTTGAGATGCCGCTACAACCAAATCTTGTGAAGTTGGCTTTTGCAGGACAGCCCATGTACGCAGCCAATGTATAATCGAGTAGATAACCTGTAAGGGAAAACAAGTATGTTTCTTTTCAAAAACCAGGTCATTTCTACATAACCAAAGAGACCAACATGTAGCTGCTGCTCCTAGCAAGGTTAGCGATTTCAGTTATTTACTTAGACCGCAGAGCCAAGAACCAAACATGTTTGAGACACTATGCGGTTTAGACAAGCCTGAAGCCGCTTGGATAACAGACCAGACAACACGAGCAAAACGACATTCAAAAAACAGGTGTTTAATTGTCTCATCTTTGTGACAAAAACAACACTGTTTGCTGCCATGCCAATTACGTTTAACTAAGTTGTCTTTGGTTAACACTACGCCTGTACGTAGATACCATAGAAATATCTTGATCTTCAAAGGAGCTTTAAGTTTCCACAAGCCTTTATTAATATTAGGAACATCATTATGGAACATTGCTAGGTAATGAGATTTAACTGAGAACTGTCCATTAGGATGCAAGTTCCAGCGAAATTCATCTTGCTGGCTTAACAGAATATTCGTGATGCGTGGAAGTAATTTGTTCCAAGCCACTAATTTGTGTCCAATTAGATCTCTTCGCCAGGATAGAGTAGGTGGAGACGTGCTTAGCACTTCTGCTACAGTAACCTGTTTATGCCGGGCTATGTTATAAAGACAAGGATATTGTTGACGCAGAGTTGACTGTCCTAACCACCTGTCTTCCCAGAATCTTACTTGTGATCCATCCTGAATTATGAAGGTCCCAAAACGTAGGAAATCTCGTTTAACCTTCATCAGAACTGGCCCAAAAATGTGAATCTCCATTCTTCCATTGAACTTGAGAAAGTGACTTAGATCCTAAATATTTTTTACGTAGCATTTGTTGCCAAGTACCCTCAGTTGTGCGCAATTTGAAGAGCCACTTACAGAAGGGCCGTGTTCTTGATGTCTAAATTGTGAATTCCAAGTCCACCTTGGTTTTTGGGTTGACATAATATGTCCCATTTGGCTAATCTGTATTTTCGTTTTTGTTCATCACTTTGCCAAAAAAAATCTTGACCTGAAGTAGTCTAGTTTCTTTACAACTCCTTTTGGGATCGCAAAAAAGGACATCATATACATTGGTAAGCTGCTAAGCACCGAGTTAATCAGTGTCAAGCGCCCACCAGTTGACAAATGCTTTCCTTTCCAGCTGCTAAGTCTTTTTTCAAAACGTTCTTCTACTCTTTTCCAATCTGCATTTGAGAGCCTTCTATAATGTATAGGTATGCCCAAATACCTCATTGGAAAAGCTCCTTGATTACAACAAAAAATCTCGGTATATTGGGACAAAAGATTCTTGTGCTGCTCCAAAGCAGAATATTTCACTCTTATGGAAGTTTATTGTAAGCCCAGAAAGTTGCTCGAATGCACAAAGTAATAACTTCATATTGCGAGCCTTTTCGATGTCATGGTCCATAAAGAGTAATGTATCCTCAGCATATTGTAGAATAGATAAACCTTCATCAACTAGATGTGGCAGTATTCCACTTATCTGATTATCTCCTTGGGCTCTTTTAATTAGTATAGCTAGCATATCAGCTACAATGTTAAATACAATGGGGGATAGTGGATCCCCCTGTCGAAGGCATTTTTTCGTTTGAAAATAATGTCCGACCTCATCATTAATATTGATTGCCACACTTCCACCTGATATAAATGCTTGCACCCAAGAGATCCACTTAGGAGAGAAACCTTTCAGCCGCAAAGTTTGTAGTAAGAAAGGCCATCTAACTTTGTCATAAGCCTTTTTGAAATCTATTTTAAAAATAATTCCACTTTTTTTATAATGCAACTCATGAATTGTCTCATGCAAAATGACGACTCCCTCGAGGATGTTGTGTCCTTGCATAAAGGCCGTTTGAGTTGAACCAACTATATGATCTGCTATTGAGTTAATTCTAATGGTTGCCGCTCTAGTAAAAATTTTGAAGCTAACATTTAGTAAGCAAATTGGTCGATACTATTGAATTCTATTAGCTTCTTGGACCTTCGGAATTAGACTTATGACACCAAAGTTGAGGCTAAAAAGCGGCAAGGTTCCTGAGTGAAGATCATGGAACATTTGCATCAGGTCCACTTTGATGACATCCCAAAACTTTTGATAAAACTCAGCCGGGAAGCAATCTGGCCCGGGTGCTTTATTGTGTTCCATAGCAAAAACTTCATCTCGAATCTCCTTTTCCGTAAAAGAAGCCGTTAGGAATTCGTTTTCAGCTTGGCTGATGACCTGAGGAATATCAACTATTTGTGACTCATCTAAGGTCATGGTATTATTTTGTGGTGGTCCAAACAAGTCCTTATAGAAACATGTGATGTAATTCTAATCGATCTCTTAGCTTTAGCCATAACTAGTTAGTATAAGACTTAGTATGTGTCTATATATATGCCTGCTAGTGACTAATCTACATTCTGGACATCTATATGTATGGTTGTATGTAGTATGATCATCACTTACCTGCTATGTATGATCATTGGACCTATATATGTATTGACTTGCTATGTATGATCATTGGACCTATATATGTATGGCTCTATGTACTATGATTATCAAGTTGGTGTATCTATGGAAGATTTGATATTTTAATTCAAAGTGTATTTATACCTATTATGTACAATACAATTTTGCCAACAGTTTTGTTGATGGACAAGCTTTAGTTTACAAAGGACCTTGTAAATGGATTCACCAACATACAAAGTGTCAGGAAAGGTCCTAACTGTCGGTGTAGGTTCAAACTGTAGGCAAAAGATTAATTATCGGAGAAAGTCCTAACTATCGGTGTAGGTACACCATTTGGCTACACAAAAAGTGTCGATGACTCCTTTAACTGTTGGCAAAATCTTTGCCGATGGCTTCTACCATGACTGTTTGTAAACTGTCAGCAAAACCTTTCTCAAGAGATTATATGTCGGCAAAGGTTACTTTCACCGACAACAAAAAGTTTTGACAAAGCTATGTTGTGTTATAGTGGATTCAAGTTATCCCTGCATTCTTGTTTGCACTTGTTTCGAAGGCAGTTTTGTTCCTTGAGAGGGGCGTGAGGCCCAAGGTTGCTAAAGACGAGGGTGAGTTCCTAGTGCTACCATATCACCGTCCTCCATGCTAGCCTCCACATGCGATCGATGCACCATCCTATACATTGTCGGCATGCACACCCTATCCCCCACCATGTGACAACTGAGGGACATACATTAGAAATGGTCAATGCACCCTTATCTCCACATATATTACAAAACAGGTGGCCAAACTATTTTGCTGCTGATTCCCAGGCCGATAAGTTGTAGTGGCCATTGAACTAGCAGTGAAAAGAGGCTTTTCGGTTGTCTCATCATATGACTCAGTGGTCATAATTGGGGTATCTTTATGTCGGATGGATTAGCTCTGACAATGCCTAGCAATGTGATCATGTAGACGGAATTAGATGGTAGTGCATGAGACACAAGGATTTATACTAGTTCAGGCAACGGTGTGCGTAAAACCCTACTCCAGTGGTGTTGTTGCTCTTCTTTTATTCATATGCTCGATTATAGGGGTTGTTGCTCCTAACTACATACGTAGTAAATTGGAATGAGATGAGATGGATCCTAATCGCAAGTTCCATGCTCTCCTTTATATAGCTAGAGGGGTAGGGTTACAATGAGGGTGATCAGGCTAATAGATTGGATTATTCCTAGTTTGTTACATGGAATGTGCCATAGATTAATCCTAGCTACTGTCGAGATAAGCATATATTGGATAATCTAGGCTAGCCTTGGTCTTTACATTGATCGACTGCCTCAGCCCTCATGGGCCTCCTCCTTGACCGTTCCTGAGCCAATAGCTTAGATATGGTCGCATATATGGGTGGTGTGAGTAACCCAAGCCCATTTGTCAGATAATGTACCATGTAGGACTTAATGACAAGCTATATGGTAGCCAGGGATGCCTCATTGTCATCACAACCATTACAGTGTGGGCAGCTTTGTCATCGGGCTCTCCCTCCTTTGCTAATGATGAGGAGTTTGATGATGGTGGTCATGACATCCACACCATCACATAGTTGTTAGACGTGGCTAGCCAAGCCCTCCATGATGAATGTCGGTAGGTCAAGTGGATGAGGGCATGCCTCTTGGTAGTATACACGACGCTCAACATCATAGATGAGGAGGCGGCCACAGCTAGGGCTCTGTGAAACTTCATCTTCCCTATCTCTTGTTTCTAGTTGTCCTTGTCTTATTGTTATGAGCTTTGCATCCTTGTTCCTTTCAGTCATGCAGGGGTAGCTAGTTGACGCCCAAGCTGAGGTGGCTTTACATATGATTGGCCAACAAGGGGTTCACTAGGCTGCTAGTAGAGATGGCTAGCCTATGAGATGAATTGGCTTCCTAGGTGCGTGCCTCTACTGCCATGCCATGGGTAAACAACAGACATTATTCACTGCTACAAGATACAATGATTGCTGCCATTGAGTTGGTGCTATTGGTGGTGCCAAGCTTCCATGAGGAAGCTCTTAGGTAACAACATCCTATTGTATGGTTATGTTAAGCCTAGGGTCCAATGGTTGCTGACTGAAAAAGACCCCCAACCAACAACTCCAATATGGCTCGAGAGCTTGGGGCTATGCCCATCGGGCACACTTGTTCACAAGCTCTAGCAAAGAGACTCAACCAAGCCTGACTTGGTCATAACCTCCTCTTAGGGCGTAGCGGCTCACTCGAGCCTTGGTCTCTTGCTCTATGACATCTCTAAGCTTAGCCCTTTGCTTTTGCTTGGCTCATGATGCTAGCCAAGGCCCAAGCACAAGAATGGAAGCCCCAAACTACCGATGCTCAGAAGCTACCCAACACCACTCCTAAGGTGTGGCCTTGCCAACTGCTCCCCTAACAGTGTCATGCTCGGGTGTGACACAAGAAGAAAAGGCTTTCCCTAAGCCTCTAGGGGCTTAGGCTTCTAGCCCTCATGTTAACCCCTAGAGCTGACCTCCTTCACCATAAGGAAGACTCCATATGGTCCACCTATCAGAATAGAGCAGCTAAATGATGCCTAAGTCTTCTTCAGCTCCACAACACTACCACGATCCGTGGTGCAACGTTGCAAGACCCTCCTGGACTCTAGTGCACCTAGACCATAGACTTGTTCCCCCAAACCACCATGTACCCAACTTATCTCATTATATAAGGGACAACGTCAGACCCAGGGGAAAGGCGATCCCAATCAATCAATAAGCACACCATTCCATCCACCTCCGCTCAACACCAAGAGGAAGGCAACCTAGGGAGGGGCACTGAGGGCTCCTCCACCGTGTCCCATTGTATTACTCCTCTCTAAGAGGAAGGCTCCACCAGCAGCGAGGCAACCTTTGGATTAGTATGAAGCTAACCCCTACCAAACCTCTCTTTACACTTTGTTGTAGCCCCCCGATATTGAGTGCTTTTGAGTATATAGATCATCAACTACTGTATGTAAGGGCCAAATTGGCCCAAACTAGGATAAATCGTAACGTCATCTCTATGTGATTCCTATATTCTTGATTCCACTTGAGCCACTAGAGACCCATACTCTGACACCAACTTGAACAACAATATCGCATGTTTCCAACCCCACGATAGCTAGTGTGCCTAGTAGGGGCAGCATCAAGTGTGATTCTGGCTCTATGGTGGTCAGAGCCACTTGCCTCATCGTAGGAGCAAGCGGCACCACCCTAGATAGAGGTGTCAACTTCTCCAACGTGTTCTCAATCATGACTGACACCTTTGCTCCAACTCAGGTCCTCGACTTTGGTACCCTAGCCCGTTGACTGCTATAGTGAGCTTCCTCCACATCATGAGGTTTCACCAGTGGGCAACAAGCCCATGGCGCCACCCCTCCGCTAGGACTCTTGAGAGAAGATCTTGAAGTCCTAGCTAGCCAGATTCGCCACGGTTTGGGCCCAAACCCCAACATGCCAAACGACCAAACCCAAGGAATCACAATACCTATTTTGAAAGTACCAAACTTAACATGGTCCAAAATAATTTAATCATAGCCAAAACATTTTATTATAATTGGATGGAACAAAAGTATACACTACAAGGAACCTGTTAATCTGTGACAATTTCTCAGTGACAGATTTACAAATCATTACTAACAACCACTGAGAGCCGCAATTCGTGACGATATTCATTTTTCATCAAGGATGAGCTCACTAGATATTCCTAGCCCACTAATTGGTGACGATTTAATTAGGATCATCACAGTATATGAATTTTGAATTCATCATACTCTAAGCTTGCTACTAATATTTGGTGCAAAGAAAAATAGAAAATGTGATTGCAAAAGTAGTAAACACAATCTATTAAATTATTTGAACAAAATAATTATGTTACTTTATTACATGTATATTTTTTTAACAACTTTGTAACAAGCATATATGACAAAACTAAAAATATTATCCATATAGGAACAAAAAGATTGCACTTATGTGGATAGTAGAAACATGTCTTACCATTAGAGTGCTACATGACTAAATGTGCACTTTATTTTTAATTGTTTACCAGCCCAACATAGCCTTCTGTAAATTGGTCAATAAAAAAATTGGTAAATAAAAAGATAGGGAAACAAAAGTGCAATCCAAGGGTATCGAACCCAGTGCTTGGGTGTCCAAAACAGAAGCCTTACAATTGCATTAGCAATTTTGATGTGACAAACGTTGTTTTGTTCGAGTTCATCCAGGATCAAGTAAATTCGAAATAGTAAAAATAAATGCCGACGGTGGGCATTGAACTCAAAACCTGAGGATAGAAAACAATCCGCCTTACCACTACGCCAGCATGTCGATGTGTGGGACCATGATTCGATTTACATTTTGTTGGTGAACGTAGGAATAAGTGTTTTGGGAAAAAATGGTCAAATGAGACACTAAATGACCTGAAATGAAAAACTTTTGAATACTAAGGTTGTACAACTCATCAAGATCTACATTTATTACATAGTTTATTTTTACATTTGAGAAAGTGTTAGTAAACAGGAGTCACAAAGTTTTGAATATCACATAGACTTTATGGAACTATATGTGAGACCTATGGATTTAGAAATACACTTTCGTAACACTTTGTCAAATGCAAAAATGACCTATGTATTAAACGTAGATCTTGATGAGTGGACCAATCTTGGTATTCATGACTTTTCGAGATGAGATTATCTAGGGTTTCAAAAACTGGTCTCGAGGTGTCAAAATTTCAAAATTCAAAATTTAAATGGTTCAAACTTTGCCAAATGAAAAGTGGACAATTACAAAAAGTTTAGACCTTGATGAGTTTTATTTTGTAAATATTAAAAAAATTATTTGAGGTCATTTAGTGTTTTATTTTTTCAAAGTTTGACCAAGTCAAATATTTTACATGCATTTTCCATTTTATGATTTTTCAAAAATTCAGCCAAAATAATTAAAAAAGAAAAGGACAAAATTTGAAACTTTGTGTGTCTCCTTAACATTTGGTACCTATGAGGTTGAGAAAAGTTTCAAGAGCACACGACGATGAAATGCACAAGAGCTATGAAAACATATAAGTTATAGTTAGTGTCCATGAAATGGCACAGTGAACCATTTATATTGGCTCTGTCGAAATTAATTAAATAGCAAATCACTTTGAAACATTTTGAAGATACTAGACCACTACTTAGCTATTCTCCCTCATATCAAAATTGTGTAGGGAGCAATGAAATTTATTAGAATTAAATAAAGCAAAAACATAATACTAGAAATAAAATATTTTCCGGCCTTAAGACCGAAGCGGCCAAAAGCACAGCGTGCAGGCGCATGGGCTGTTTAAGGGCTTAACGCATTGCACAGCCCACTAAATGACTAAGACTGATTTACGAGCCATGCTAGTCGTCCGATCAGAATGGACGGTCATGATTCGCCTGGCCAAAGTGAACAGGTATAAAAGACACCCTGGTAGTTGAAAACCCTAGCCCTGCACTCCTCACTCCATCCCCTGTTTATTCAGCTCACCGGCAAGGCCCCTGCCCAGCCCCTTTGGCGCCACAGTGGAGCGTCTCGCCGGCACGCGTGAGCGGCAAAGCCGCGCACGGCTCCATCGAGACCGTCACCTGGTCAGCTCAATGGGCTCAAGGTAGTGGACCGGTACGTGCGACCCTTGGTCCCCCCTCCCTCGATTCGATTAGCACGGCCCCTGGGTTAGATTTGACCAGTGGATTTTGGGGATTTTATGTAGGGTTTGATTAATGGCGCCAAAGAGAATCCTTAAAGAGTTGACAGATCTGCAGAAGGACCTGCCCACCTCTTGCAACGCAGGTGATTTGCTATGTAGCTCTGTGGTTTATGTTCAAATCTTGCAAAATTTTTGCTCTCTAGCTCTGTGGTTGGTGTCCTGATCTTGCGAAATTGTGATGACATGTGTATTCATATCCGATGGTAAACTAGTATTTTGAGCTGAAATCTGACACCGGTATCTCTATCAGTAACATTGGGTTGCAGGCTAGATAATTTTTTTCTGTCGACACAGTGATGAGCTTTTTCATAGCACCTGCTAGATGCCTAGATGCATGTATGGTAGTGGTACACTAGGATAGTGAGCATTTTGCTTTCGATGCATCTATGCTAATTTTGCACATTTTGTGCTAATCTCCCAATCACTTTTGAACGGCTGAAACTTAATTAGTTTCAGAAGAATGCCAGGTGCCTGTAGCCTGTCGTTGCTGGAAACACTAGCAGGTTCTAAACACATTTCTACAGGTGTTTTCCCTACCGTCCTAGGGGCAGTAGAAATAAATTTTTGCACTGGTGGTTAAGTGAGAACCGCCTGTAGAAATCTATTTTTACACGCGATTTGCTGAGACAACCGCTAGTAGGAAAGAAATTTCCACATGCGGTTCTCTTAGCCAACCGCCATTGGTAACTTTTTTTCTAGAAAATCCGAAATCGGCTTTTAAAAGTAGGAAAAAAAGATTTTAATCCCGGGGAAGGCCCACGGGCTAATCGCCCCTCGCTCGTCTGTCTCCGTCGAAGTTGCGCATTTTTTCACGTAAAATCGCACGCTACGTGGCCAGCGGGATTCGAACCCGAGACCTCGCCCTCGCGTGAAGCCTCCTCTATATTAGACTTTAGTTCCCCACATATTATCCTAAACTGAGCATACATTGATTATTTGAGGCCCTAAACTGATTCAAATGGGAAAGTTGTCAGCTACAAAGTTTCATAACTTTTCAAGATCTACAACATTTATATTGGTAGTTTCTCCATCCGATGTCATTTACAAACTTTGAATTTCAAATTTGAGAAATTCAAATGTTGTTTTCGACGACAAGATGATCTCAAATGAAAAAATTGTCAACTACAAACTTTCATAAGTTTTATTTTGGCAGTTTTTTCAAACGAGGTCATTTGAAAAGCTTAAAAATTTTAATTTCAAATTATTTCTACAGATGGTTTTCTTAAAAAACCGCCTCTAAAAATATGATTTTTAGTGACGGATCCTTAGGAAAACCGCAGGTAGAAATACATGATTTCTACTCACAAAGACTTCAAATAAAAAATTTGTTAACAACAAACACATAGCTCAGGTCGACCACCACAACTTTTGTTTCAATTATGTGAACATTCAAGGTCGTTTAGAATTTCTAAATTTTAATTGCAAAATCTATAAATTTGCAACACATATTTGGGACTCTAAACAACTTGAAATAGAGAACTTTGAACTACAAAGTCGTAGATTCTATTGAGAGCTATAACTTTCATATAGATCATATCAACATCCAAGATTGTTTGGTAATTTTCAATTTTAGCTTTCAAAATCTTTAACTTACAATAATATTTTGGGACCCAAAAAGGTTTCAATTCAAACAGTTTTTATTACAAAAGCCGCATCGAGGGCTATAATTTTGATATAAAGTTTTCTTCATCCGAGTTTATTGAAAAGTTATGAATTGTTTTTTATGCAACTATTTACAGAGGCATTAGAGCCATGGCAGTCAGGCCATGACAGAGAGGGCCTGTTTTGCAACCTAGCAATCTTTTTAGAGCTGAACTTTTTTACACCTGTCTTTCCTTGTGCACTAGAAACCGTGTATCAATTTCTGCCTGTGATAGAGGTGCTTCAACCTTCTGGTAAGTAGTGGACTATATTCTGGAAAAGGAGATGATGATCGCCTAGTACTGAGAAATTGATGTCAGTTTGGTAAATAAACAATTGAGTTCCCCAGAAATTAACAAGATTGAGTCCCAGCCATACTGATCGCGCTGTTCTCCTGGTGCATATCCACCAAGTGTAAGCTGCAGCTGCGTCAACATCGAAGAGTCCGGCGACTGGCGGCGGTGGAGGAGATAGGGAGAGCAGGGCGATTGTCAGAAGCGGAGGAGGGGGGGAGGGAGAGGCTGGTGGTGACGAAGTAGGATGGCATCGGAGAGCGGTTAGGCTAGTGCCAATGAAAACGGATTGCCCTACAGCCCGAGGAAGAAGGAGAAGCAATCAAATCATCAGCGGCTGAGCCTGACATTGGTCAAAAAAAAATTGTCACCATGGAACAAGACTTTTTCCTTTCTGGGTGTTTTTGTCTAAACCAGTAGTAATTTATGTTGTATTACCTTCTATCCAAACACATTTTTTCAATGGCAGATGTAAAATGTTCTGGACCTGTATTTTACAAGGGTTTTTGGTTCTAAGACTGACCTTCCAAATAGCATCTTAGTTGTAACCAAAACAGTGGATCCAATACATTGAGTGAAACAAAAGTATAGGAAAGATGCGCAATCACTTTTATTATAATTGTATGGAAACAAGTCACGGATAAAGCACATACAATGGCTAGCAATATGGCATTGTCTGCCTCCATGTAACCTCCATATCCATAGTTGGTGACAGTTTTAATCCTATATATTATATTCAAAAAAAAGTTCATTTTTATCGTCCTCTGCGTCAACTAATCCCATGACTTTGGTGACACGGCAGATGCTGCTTGTTAAAACACTCACAGTGGCAAAGATCTGCCTTGACACATTGGAAGCTCTTTACCGCTTGGTTATACTTATTGGCATACTGCAAGCATTTTGTTTGGCAACGCGCTTCAGTGCATCCATATAAATGATAATTAACTACGATAACTGCATGAATCCACAATTGGAGTTTATAAACCACGTATGGGTTGAATTGTTGTAAGTACAAAAGAAATTATATACTTACCACGATAGCAGGATGAGAGGTTTGAAGACATATCATTAGGACAATGCAAAGAGCAGTGCACTGGATCCTCATTGTCTCGCTGACGAGTGGCGAGTGGGGAAGATCAGTATTGGTGGTATAGTTGTTGAACTTGTGTTCTCGTAGGCATATTGCCTTGTTCGGTCTGGTTTATATACATGTAGTGGCACATCTTAAGGTTGATATATCTATCTACAATAGAGATATATATATGTATATGTGGAGCAATATAACTTAATATATAATTTGTATCCACAATAGAGATATATATGGATGCAGGCAGTGACACATCTTAATATTAGTATATGTATCCACAATAGAGATAATTGTGTATACTTGCAGAGCCCCATCTTAATTTTGATACGTGTATCCACAATATAGATATTGGTATCCACAATAGATATGTATGTATCCTAAATTAACATTGAGGTATCTTGCCTGTATGCTTTGATATTATGTCGTCATCACTCTCGTTAGGGTTGAGTTTTGTTGCATTTTTGTTTTCCACATCAAACAACTGTTTTTTGTTGCAACTATATCGCCAACATCGTTTGCTATTAAACCAAGGCCCTGTTATTGATCTTCTTCGCCTATGGTTTTTAGTCCTTTCGAATAAAGATGTGAACTTCTTCTCATATTCATAGGCCTCATATTTATTTGCAATTTTAGATTATAGTTATCTATTCTTGCTTGTGTTCTTGATTTGCTTGGAGAAACACCTTCTCGGCGAGGTCAATCGCGTTCATGTGGTTGATAACCAATGGAGCAGTGTTGTAAAGGTTGTTGAGGTCTGAATCAAACTTGGGTTGAAGTCGAGATCACAAACGCTGAGTCTCCACCAATCAACGCAATCAAACCAATCAAAAGATCGGGCCAAGTGTACATCAGTTGACTCCTGGTCGTGAGTGCCATAACTGTAGTGGGTATGGCCGTATGCCTGTGTCACACCCGGTTTTAAGGAACAAAATCAGGCTAGCTATATGTGTGCCCAGGAAGTCCACACATACAGCAACACAAAGGAACAGTATCAGAAACAATGTTATATAGCGAAAACTTACTTATAATTAACACTTACATCAGAGTATCGCGGAACGGTAACTAATCCTCAGGCTCAATCTTCACAGGGATGGTTGACTGGGGGTAACATATGCCTAGCACTTCTTGTATCCTGAGAACATCCGTCATGATTTCATCGCTCTTCTGATCAACTCTCACTAGTAAACTAGAGTGGTGGGAAATAGCAAGAGTGAGCACATGTCGTACTCAACAAGTATAACCAGGGGTTCATGAGGCTCAATAAGCTCACATTGGTTTGACAGCAATTAGCTTTTATATGTAGATAGCATGTTCATATTTAGATAGCAAATGTCAAGGTAGCATAATTAATCCCATAACCACATGATCAATGTATACAAGAATTTAAGAGTAACACACATAAACAACATAATAAACCATCATTTATCATCATTAATCATGTTCATCAGTGTCCATCTATTCCGTCAGTTTTCCGGGCCACCCGTATCCATGGGCACGGCTAGTATACCAGATTTAACACTCTGCAGAGGTTGTACATCTTTACCCATGAGTCATGATTTACCCTTTTGCCCGAGGTAGCTAGTCTCTTAACCCCCTTCCTAGGGAGGTCGGCAGGGATCACTATGAAGTCTTTCAAAAGTTTGTCTAACAAGTTAGGGCCGCTTGGTTTCATTAGTCAGTCCATGTGATTCACCCACAGGAATCCACGGTCTGCTATTCCCCAATTGCGCCACATGGGTAATCGCTAACTAGCTAGAAAAGTTACTCATACTTGACTAAAGCCAGAGCCATATAGCCCTCATGGTTGTACGAGTTGTCCCAACTTTTGCCAAGGGATAAGTCCTTATGGAGGGTCAAGATCAATCTAGCAAAAGCCAGAGTTCTTTCCACCCATTATATTCAAGTTGCTAGAAAGTTTATTTTATTGTTTATTGTATATCCAAACATTCATGTTACAAGATCATGGATTATAATCAAGCACTAGCAAGGACTACCCAAATGCATATCCAAATAGGTAACAAGGAATTCAGGATAACAATCATCTATGATTTTGCTAAGGTCATCAAGGTGGACACATGCATATGATATATATTGTATTGATTGTGTATAGGTAACAAGGATAGTCCCAAGGTATACTTGCCTTAAACACTTGCTCAATTCCCACACCTTTAGCTTTCGGTCATCATCTTCTGATCCTCAGCGTCCACAAATAGTTCTCGTCTACTCGTATCAAGCACCACACATAGGCAAACAAACAAACAACAAATAAAAGCAACTAAGAACAATTCACCACACAAGATTACACAACGTACTAAAAGAGAACAAATTACTATAGTCGCGAGAACACAAGAAACACTGGAGAACAGGGCTACGTTAGAAAGAAACGACTATCGAGAGTTTTATATTATAAAAGAGAAACCTAGATATTTGATTTATTTAAGTAAACAAAATAATCTAAAAGTCATTAATTCAGATTAATGGTGACATATTTATTTTTCAAAAGTCAAGTTAAAACTAATCATGTTTTATTTATAAATATTTAGATATCATTTATGCCATATGAGAACATCTAAAATCTAATTTGAATTTAACATACATGTTTGGACTGAATAAATTATAATTTAGAAACATGATTATGTGTAGTATTTGATCAGGTTAACATATACATATGAAATACACAAATATAAAACCTATATTGATTTTTTTAGTTATAAAACTAGATGCAAGTGTATTAATCAATTTAGTATTTAACTTTGTATAGAGAGCATGGGGCAATTAAACTAAAGCACTTAGATTTCAGAGTTGAACTAAGCATCTTAGAATTCAAAAGACATTAAAGTTGATATTAACTAGATTAACATTAATTTATGAGAGACCGAAGTAAGTTCTATTATGCTTTTTAATTAGAAACTCAATTGCATGAGCATAAATCAAAATAATATTTATCTTATAAAATTAAATGATGTAAGACATGTTAAATGTTTCTTCTAACATGCAGTTTATAGTCGGCACGGTCGTAACACAATAAGAACCGAGTAAAACTTAGATTACTTTTAATTAGAAAGTTATTAAATAAATATTAATTTATTAGTATTTAAATTTATAAATTTATAATGAAGTGACATGCTAAACTTTTGAACAACTAGGTAGAGCGTAACGACTTGTACCTAACACAATTAGGACCACTCGAATCGGACATAAAACGAATAAACGGCGGAGATATTATGAAACAGTGGCAAAATCGTAATTACGCTTATCTTCTACCCTGGTCGTCGTTTCCATCTGGACGTGGTCTGATTGGGCTGCTGCTGTTCGTGGAGGGAAGGGCAGGAGTTGCTCGGCCAATGAGTTAGCACCACGGGAGACAACGCTGCAATCTGTTAACGAAGGAAGATGGCTAAACATAAGCCGGAAGCAATGAGATCAGCATAAATAGCTGCATACACAGATCGAGTAGATAGGCTCACCATTGCCAGCGACGGTGGCTCGCTGTAGGAGCCGAGCGGCCACATGGAGTTGACATAAGGACGAGGTCAAGCTGCATACGCTAGGAGCTAAGGCCTTATCGCCGGCTGGTCACGGTGACACGTACTGAAGCTGTAGGTACATAGAGGTGATGAGGAACCGGCAACGTCATCCACTAGCGAATCACAAGAAGGAAGAAAAAAGATTACCAGGTTTACCAAGTGCTTCGATATATCATAGATATGTCCAGGGGTTGGTGCAAATTTATAGCGTGGGAAACTCCGTACATCATATCAATTAGTAATATGGTACTAATTGATATTGCACCCTCTAATTTTACTAACAGGCTTGATTAATTAAAGCCCATTAGTAAATCAATATACTAGCCTTTGAGATCATGGGCTTGAGCATTGGGATAAAATGAAAGATTTCTTATTTTCGGAATTAATTATTTTTATGAATAAAATAATTCTAGAAAAAGTCCAAAATTATTATTTAAGCCACGAAAAACACTCTGAAGGCTCCAAAAATCTAGGAAAAATTCTCAGAGACATCATGAAACATGACAGGCCCAAATAAAGTATTTGGAGCTCAAGGTAAGATAATTTGGAGCATCCAAAAATTAGATTATGCTCACAAAAAAACGAGAAAGAATTTCTAGAAAAAGCTTGAAAACTTCCGAGAAGTTTGCAGGAATATAGGTTCATAAATGATGAGCACAAAAGAATGATTTGGCGTACAACTAAAAGATCTGGGAAGCTCCAAAGAAAATAATTTCATTTGGTAAATCTTATACAAATGTTTAAATTCATTTATACTTGTTTAGTATTTTCTATGCATAACCCAAAATTGAAAATTTTGAGGTGTGACATCCTGTCTGTCGAGTTAGGCAGGGTTTCGATGGTGCTAAGCAATGCATTGTGACGATGCTGAGCCACGGAGTATAGTCTTGTCCATCAGAAGGATGATGACGACATTCCGCCATCACGTGCACACTAAGGCCTTGTTTAGTTGGCAAAAATTTTGGGTTTTGGATACTGTAGCACTTTCGTTTGTTTGTGGCAAATATTGTCCAATCATAAACTAATTAGGGTCAAAAGATTCATCTCGTGATTTACAGACAAATTGTGTAATTAGTTTTTGTTTTCGTCTAAATTTAATACTTCATGCATGCGTCGCAAGATTCGATATGACAGGGAATCTTGAATTTTTTTGGGAACTAAACAAGGCCTAAGGTGAGGAGGACTAGTACTAGTGTGGGCATCCAACTCGTCTGCACCATGGTGGATGCCCAGTCCAACTCGAGTTGGGGTCCATCTCGGATTTTAGTTGTAATCCTATGTAAAATCAATGGCCATGGTGCATAAGGACTCTAATTTTGATGATTTAGATATACTTGGAAAGATAAATTGATAAACTATCCAATGGCTTTGGTTTCACATCAAAATTTTCCTAAGTCAATGGGAATCATAAAAAGAAGTCAGCGTCTAGAATCTAACAAGGTGTTGTGACACCATCTTTTGTTACATTGGACCATGTGTCAAGTTTGGGCCAATTAGGGGGCACATCCTGTGTGGTGATTCCCAAGACTCTATATTATGCAGCTATCACTATCATTAGGGCCGGTTATTGTTGTGTTCTTGTTATACACGTGAAACAGACATTGTTTGCTGCAATTGTGTCGTCAAGATCATTTGCTGTTAAACCAAGACTCTTGATCTTGTTCGCCTGTGGTGATTAGTCCTTTCAAATAAAGACTTAAACTTCTTGCTCTTATTTATTTGCAATCATAGATTGTGTTTATTTGTTTTTCTTGTGTTCTAGATTTGCTTGCAAGAAGGCCTTCTTGGCGATGTCAATCATGTTACGCATGGTTGATAACCAATGGAGTAGTGGTGTAACAATTGTCGCAGTCTGAATCAAACTTTGTTCGAAGCCTAGATTGTGAACATCAAGTCTCCACCAATCGATGCTATCAAACGTGCCCGATGGGTGATGCTCTACCCTAGGTCTTGGTGGGTTGAAGGGTCGTCGTCCTTCTCTATACAGAGGAGTGTGCGTGCACATGCATGTCTTGTCTAGGCAGGGGCATTTAATGCCTCACCCACCTCTCGTCCTTCCTGAGTGGTCAGGGCAAGAAGTGGTCGAGGTGGTAGCGCAGTGCATGGTTGGGAGATGAGGATGGTCAAGGTAGGCCCTGGTTTGTTGGGCCATGACCGGTTGGGCCGCTCTGAGTGATTTTCTATATGTGCCTTGGGATACTATAGTTATATGCCCCTGATAGTAGTCACGTGGATTTTGACACTATATCACTTTCGTTTGTATGTAGCAATTATTGTCCAACCATGGACTACCTATGCTCAAAAGATTCATCTTACAAATTAAAGGCAAATTGTGTAATTAGTTATTTTTTTATTTATAATGAATGCTCCATGCATGTGTTGCAACATTCCATGTGATAGGGAATCTTGAAAAGTTACCTTAGGTGAACTAAACAAGGGCTAAATACAAGGCCTTAGAAATAATCGTGAAGATACTTTTCTCTCCTATTGGTGCTTGTGTGTTATCTTGTCGACTATGCCTCGGGGCGTAGCACACGTGTCTGCCAGTTGTCAGCTACAAGAGGTGCGCCTATGGCCTCTGCTCGACCAGCCAAGACGATCTGTGTACGTTAGGAGCCAGGCGACTGTAACATCCAAAATTTAATTTTCAATTAATAGGATTTAATTTGATTTAATTAAGTACTTTTGTGAGCATTTAAATTTAGCATTTAAATAATTTTTGGGGAAATTAAAATTTATCATAGGTTTAGTAACATGATTTTGTGCATTCATGCCGATACATATTTTATTTTGTGTTGATTGCTCTTGGTTAGAAATAAATTGTGCTTTCAAAATGCTATTTGGAAAAGGTTTTGGAAAAGAAAACAGAAAAGAAATTGGAAAAAAAAGAAAAGGGGAGGAGCCCCTGGTTCCCCCCCCAGCCCAGCCAAACCCCCATCTCTCCTCCCCACTGCGGCCCAGACCGCGGATCGGCCCAGTACTCCCTCCCCCTCTCTCCTCCTTCACTGCCAACCGGGCCCCGCCCCTCTCTCTCCCTGACGCTCGGACCCCACGCGTCAGAGCCCCTTTCCTTCCTTCCCCAGCCGTGTTCGAGCAGGATTCGGCCGAGAGTCCCATGGCCGAATCGAATCCTGTGAATCCGGGATTTCTTGCTATACCGTGCTCTATAAGACTCCCAAGCACTGCGGCGGGTTTTCCTTTGCATCTAAACCACGAAAACGTGCCCTAGCTCCGTTTATCCGCGACAGTTTGGATCTCGCCGAGGTTGAGTCAAGCCCCACCGCCGCGCGCTCCTTCTACTCCCTTTCGGACTGAACCGAGGACGCAGTCGACTTCGCGGTGAGCTGCTCGTCTTCCCGGTGTTTTTCTTTCTTGAAACGGTGCTCGGAAACGAGAAGCCAGCGGACGCCGGCGAGCTCAGGAGCTCCGGCCATGCCGCCACCGAGCCGGTGCTGAGCTCCGGCCGGACGTCGGCTCTGTGCGCCCAGGAAGCCTCCCAGGAAGCCTCCCAGCCGTCCAGATCTCGATCAACGCTCAAGATTAGAACTTACCCCTTTGGGGTCATTTTTGTTAAAGAGACCCCCAAGATCTCTGAAAACAACCCGCGGTCCCTTTGCGTATTTCCAATTTACGCTTTCACTTTCTAAAGGCGTATTCTGGTTCGGGTTGGGTAAAAATACGTTTCCTGTTATTTACAATTTTGCCACTGAAATTGAATTGGCCATAAAATATTCATTTTAACTCCGTTTTTATCCATCCAAATTTCGTTAGATTCGTATTTACGAGCTCTACATGTTAGAAGTATTTATTCTCTGTTTTGAAACTTTTTATTTCTGCAGTAGCATTTAATTAATTATTTCTCTATAGGAAATCTTGGAAATTGCATAACTTCTCCGTTTTAATTCCGATTTTCGTGAACCTTACGTTTGTGTGATCGTAGCGCTACGTAGAATATTTTTATAAACTTTTATCTTTGTTTTACCATTGTTTGGTGTATTGTTCTAATTATATCTTGTTTGCTTCGTGTATGATTGTCTACATTGGATTGCGTGTTGTTGATTGATGATTGGGATTAGACGGTGAGCCGTACGTTGGTGTTCAAGACCAAGCTTTTGAAGACCAGCAGGCTCAGGAGAGCTTTGAGCAAGGCAAGTATAACTTGGGATCATCCTTGTTACCTATTCACTTAAGTACACATATATATCATATGCATGCTATCACCTTGACGACCTTAACAAAATCATAGATGATTGTTACCTGTATTTCTTGCTACCTACTTGATATGCGTTTGTTGTAGATGTGCTAGTGCTTGATATAATCCATGATCTTGTAAGATGATTAATAGCTATGCAATGAACATAAAAGAATGAAAAATAACTGTATGAGATCTTGTCTGTAAGTGATCACCGGGACAACAGTGCAACCATGAGGGCTATAATGGCTCTGGCTTTAGCTCAGTATGAAGTCCTTTAGAGGTTACCCGAAAGGGCGGAGGGGCTGAACCGTTTTGGGTATAGTGTGGCCTCTGTCTGTATGAGTATAGGCTGCGAGTCATTGTGCCATCGGAAGGGGGGCTCTATATCTGCGCGCAAAGGAAACCTTGCGGCCCTAACATGTGAGACGAACTTTTGAAAGGCTTCATAGTGATCCCTGCCAACCTCCCTAGGAAGGGGGTTAAGAGATTAGCTACCTCGGGCGAAAGGGTAAATCATGACTCATGGGTAAAGATGTACAACCTCTGCAGAGTGTAAAACTGGTATACTAGCTGTGCTCACGGTTATGAGCGGCCTTGGGGGTTCTTGCTGCGCCGACGATGAGCTTATTAAGTTGTTATGTTCATTTGATTATCGTTTATGCTATGGATTAATTATGCTTACACTTGATCATGTGATTAATGGATTATTTATGCTACCTTGACAATTGCTATTTAATTATGAACATGCTATCCACCATTAAAAGCTAAATGCAGTCAAACCAGTGTCAGCTATTTGAGCCTCATGAACCCCTGGTTATACTTGTTGAGTACGATATGTGCTCACTCTTGCATTTTCCCAACACCCCAGGTTATGATAATGATGATGCTTGGAATGAGGACTACCGTTATGAGTACTAGGTTTGGAGTCAACCAGTCAACAGTGTCCCTGTGTGGAGCTTCCGTCGAGAGCGTTATTTAATATTATTATCATCTTTGTATGAGACTATGTGATTTACTATGTTCCGCTATGTAATAAACACTGCAATGGTACTTTTGAGATTTGTCTACTTATGTGTGCGACTAATTCCTGGGGCACATATGAGTCTTTTATGCATCCTATTTTGTTCTTAAAATATGGGTGTGACAGCGACTCAGTCTGTGTTGTGCGGTCTTTGTTGAGGCTGCTTGCCATTCTATGAGCTCTGAGCCATTTAGGGAATCTCAAGGCTTAAGCCACATATAGGCCATGCTCCTTGCCATCCCGTCTGGCACAACACGGAGCGAGGCTGACGTGCCGTACAGTCATGCACGATCCGATAAATTGGGGCTTTCCCCATGTGCTTCATGCAATCCTTAGCCAAAATTTTTAGCCATACTTGTGCATCTAGGATCCTAAGGCCTTGTTTAGATCCAATTTTGTTTTTGCATTTTCACACTGTAGCATTTTCATTTTTATTTGACAAACATTGTCCAGTAATAGAGTAACTAGGCTTAAAAGATTCGTCTGGTGATTTACAGATAAACTATGTAATTATTTTTTGTTTTTATCTATATTTAATAATCCATGCATGTGCCGTAAGATTCAATGTGATAGAGAATCTTGAAAAGTTTTTGATTTTTTGGGATGAACTAAACAAGGCCTAAATATAGGTGCTGATTACGTTCGCCTGACGTCGATGACATGACTTCTAGCATCTGGTGCTAGAAGAATGCTAAGCAGGGTGCGAGATGGAATCATGCCCTTTTTCTGAGCCGTATGGCCTCATCACTGCCTGAACTCTAGCAGTTTGGGCGTGTCAGGTAGATGTGTGGTCGGAGGTTGGTGCTTGCTTGCTCCAAAAGTCTATCAGCCTGGTAGTACATCATGGTCACATTGGGAGACCATACAATGACTGCCACAAGCCGAGTGAGGTTTGGAGGTGGCTTTGTGCTTTCCTGGCATATCGTCGTCCTCGTCATAGAGGACATGATAGTGGGGCTCACTTGAGTCATGTTGTTCTACCTTTCTTTGCTTCCGTGCATTTCGTGCCCCAAGGCGGGTCATGGTGCTACAAGAAGGCTTGTGAGGTGTCTTTTCCACCTTGTCCTTCCCACACTTGTAGTAGGCACCCCTGGCTGGCGGTGGTGTCAGTTTTCTGTATCTTGTAAGTGCATTGGCCCTGCCAATTTCATAATCGTTTAACATGAATAAAGATGAATTTCCCTTAGAGTGTGGTAGGTTTTCCTATGGCCGGGTCGCTGGCTCGCTGCCCAAGCCTTTTGGTCGAGGCTTGGCATTGCACTTGTTTTGCCCAACCCGAACTTCATTCGTGGGAGCGGAGTCAAGCAAGCTGGCGAGCGCCCACCACGTTCAGAAATGAGGTCAGACTACGACCAGTCATGTGGTAGTTTGTTTGCTTGAGAGGCCCCTTGTTGGCCTTTAGTGGGGTGTTGATGATTGGAACATGTGAGAGAATGCCGAGGGCTTTGTCTTGACCCAGTTGAGGCTGTTGAGGTAGTCCTTTCTCTGCCTTTTGTTTGTCTTAAGACCCCGAGTGGTCAAGAACCACGTTTACAGTTTTGAAAAAAAAGAACCACGTTTATGGGCCAGTTTTTCGCCCCATGCGTGGTCAGACTATCCACTATAACCTCGTCAGTCGAGCATCAATCGGTAGTTTGAGTGGGACCAAGTTGTCCCTTGCTATGTCATGGTGTGTTTGGCTATGCCTCGATGGGAGACATCTCATAAATTATCAACCACCAATCATGTTGCTCCCCGACCACTTCACCAATTGTCAGAGGGCAAGATGGCACCCCACATAGCGAAGAACCTAGGTTGGCTTCAAAGCCGACGACTAAAACACAAGAGCAGATGGTCAAGAGGCCTAGCACCATCCTGGTCAAGGTCACTAGGATCCATCTCTCTTTGCCCCTAGCTCTCTTGTGGACTATGAGCCCTCTATAGGCAGGGCCGCCTTAGACTGTATGCTCAATGCATTTGCGTGGTGCGTTGGGTGAGAAGTCAAAGGGGTGCCCCATAGTGGACCGATGGGGTGGCGGTTGGCTTGGTGGGGGGCAATAAAAACAGATTAGAAAGGTTGGGATATACCTTGAGATCTTTGTTTGGATAGGAGTGCTTTGAAAGCAGCATTGATGTGCCTAAACCGTGACAGGGGGCTCATGTTGGGTTTCAACGCTTGTGTACCCTAACTTGCTAGGGTCTAAAAAGTTTTGTTGTTATATATGAGCTAATTTTGATCGATCGAATATCGATCGTCACCATAGAACAACGGCTTAAATTGCCTAAGCATTATGGGATAATGCTAGGCCTTAAGGGGTGCGGCGCAGGACTTTTAAATGTTTTTTTAAAGGACCAAGGGTGTTTATTGAAGGCTTGAGATTACTTAATATTTAGTTATCTTTAAATATAGGATATGGGAAAATGAAATGTATGAATCTAAATATATGTTTATGAAACATTTTCAATTTACTAGATGTACCCACAACTAAGTTAGAATTACTTTCAATAAATCAGTCCCAAAATATAGTAATAGCAAATCAGACCCAAAATTTTGAAACACCTAAACAACATAGGTATAGTCTATTGCGTGTAAAAAAGTTAGAGTGTAAAGATGTTTTGGTAAGGTTGCTTCACAATATGGGTAACTATACAATAGGTTTTTGAGATATTTTTCAATTTTTGTAGAGCTAAACCTATTTTTGATGTTTATAAAGATGTTTTTATTACCACCTAAATATTTTATAGATATTTTCCCATTTTATTTATTTACATATATTTAAAAAGGTAAATAATTTGAGACATTTTCTATGGTTTTAAAGTTATCAATTATTTACATATTTCTTTTAACTAAAGATAGATCACTACTACAAAAAACATCTTTACGGACGGTTAAAATGAATTTTTAAGGTGGTTTGTCCAACTGCTACAATGTCACCGACTGTAAAAAAAAGTGATTTTTAGAGCCATTTGACATTAGCCAACCGTTTCTAAAAATATTTTTCATTTTTCGAAAAGAAACATTTAGAATGCATTTTGAATAAGTGCTAATGCCAAGATACAAAATAGTACCCACGCTGTGAAAAGCACAATTTAAAACCTAACCAGTTAGATGTTTTGCACTATGGATGACTGAACAAATGCCGACTGAACAATGGCCAACATTCTTGTTGGCGAAATTGAGGAATTTCTTCTTTGTGGTGTCGTCCTTCTTCTCTCCGCCACCGAAGAGTGAGGAAGACTAATCTGAAAAATTATTCTCCCTAGTCCTTCATCATGGTCAGATCTAACCACAACAAAACAGAGAAGAGACTAGATAAAATTATTCTATGGCGCTGATATCATCTCTGCCTTGATGCCGCTGTGCGGAAACAAAAGTCTCCATGTCGTCGTGCTAATGAAGATGCTGATGACGAAGTTGTCGCCCTCATCTTCAATGGAGCCACCATAAAGAAGACGATTCCACCACTCCCTTTACCGTCGCCGGATAGGAGAAGGAGAAGATAAAACTCTACTAAGAAATTTGACATGGAGAGACACTAACCCTAAACTCAATTTACTAGAGAAAACTTATTAAAAATAATGGGTCCCGACTCCCTTCATCCTCCGGCAAGATACTGAGGGTAAGGGCGGGGGACCAGTGGTGGTAGATGATGGGGGCTACGGCGGCAGTGACGCTAGGGTAGGAATCGTCCAATCGCTGCATTTCTCCCTCGCAATAGCTCCCTATACATCACCACACATTCGCTTATGTCTAGTTATACGATGTTGTCTATTTGTACAAATATGTATGAATCTTATAATCAAAATTTTAACTCATAAACAATCTTAAATGACAAAACTGTCAACTACAAAGTTTTAGATCTTGTCGAGCACTACAACTTTGATACAAAACATTTCACCATCAAAGGTCATTTGAAAAATTTATAATTTATAAATTCAAAAATTGAGACTTAATTTATATATTTGGAACCCTAAATGATCTCAAACTAAAAAAAAATTCAACTACAAAGTTTTAGATCTCGTTGAGCTCTATAATTTTGATATAATTTTTGTCTTCGTGTGACTTTATTTAAAAAAGATATGACTTTATTTGTTCTGCAATTATTTTTAAGGATGGTTAACTTAGTCAACTACCTCTAAAAATTACTCATTTTTAGAGACGATTGAAATAAGTATCCATCCTTGAAAATAATATTTTTAGAGGTGGTTCTCTTAATGAAACCGTCCCTAAAAATGGTCACATTTTTAGAGACGGATTTCTTAATAGAACTACCACTGAAAATGCATCTTCAGCTGTGGTCACAGAGCTAGTGCTCTCGGGCAATGCTAGAGGCGGTTTGCTTGTTTAACTGCCTCTGATAGAAAAGGGAGTCGGTTCCTAAAAAACATTTCTATACTAGTGGATAAAACCACATTCAATCCAAACAAGGGACGTACTTTGAAAACTTTTGAGGGTTCAGGGGTAAGATGTTTGGTTTTAAAGTTCAAGATAGTCCAGGTAGATAGAGGGGAGTTTCTACTAGAAGAAAGAAAAGTCCAGTTCGCCTATGTAACCACGTTGAAAAAAACCAGGTCTGAAATAATTTAGTACAAAACTCAGCACGGCCTGAAATAATTTAGTTGTAACTAAAACGGTGGACCCAATGCATTGGGGAGAACAAAAGTATAGGAAATGTGCACAATTATTTTATTTTGAGCTGGATGGAAACAGGTCATGGATAGTTACATGCAAGAGCTAGCAATATATAGTATTGTCTGCCACCTATGTAACCACGTTGTCCATCGTTGGTATCAATTGCAATTCTATATATTATATTCAAACAAAAGATCCATTATCGTCCTCTGCATCAGCTAATGCATTGACTTTGGTTGTAAGGGGCAGCCGCTTTTTGGGACCTAATGAGCATGCGCAAGCATTAGCCGTCGCACAGTAGAAGTTCTTTACTGCTACACCACGCTTATTGGCATACTCCAAGCATTTTGTATGGCAAAGCGCCGGAGTGCATGCAGGTAGCTGGATAATATAGCAGGATGAGAGGGTTGAAAACATAATCACCAGGACAATGCAAAGAGCAGCGCAATGGGTCCGCATTGTCCTGCTGAGTACGAGCGGGGAGATCAATATTGGTTGTATATTTGTTGAACTTGTGTTCTTGTACACAAGTTCAGTCCGGTTTATATACATGTAGTGGCACATCTTAACGTTGATATATCTATCTACAATAGGGATATATGTACACACGCAGTGCTAGCGCTGCATCTTAATATATAGTTTGTATCCACAATAGAGATATATATGGATGCAATCTGTGGTGACACATCTTAATATTGATATATGTATCCACAATAGAGATATATATATGGATGCAAGCTGTGGTGACACATCTTAATATTGATATATGTATCCACAATAGAGATAAATATGTATACTTGTAGCAGTAGCACACCTTGATGTTGACATATGTATCCAGAATATAGATATAGGTATCAACAACAAATATATATGTATCCTCATATATTAATGTTGTACTATCTTGCCTGTATGATTTGATATCTTCTACCAATAAGAATATTTGGTGTGTATAATGGAACTGTTGGTGGAAGGATATTCAGTGAAAAGTGTAGTCACTAAGTATATATGATGCATACATTCGCGCTTAAGGACTGTGCATGGATCCAATGAAATATGAGGTTTTGAGATGGCCTCTGCACCCATTCACTACTACTAAAATCATTTTCGGTGGCAGTCGTTTTTTTATTAATCATCCACATCCAACATAATGCCTCCATTAATCATGCCTTTTTGGAGGTGGATGCCATTCTGCCCCCGCTAATCAATTAACGCTGGTGGGTAGCTTAAAATGTCTGACTCCGTTACCACGACCCAACGTTCAGCAGTACATCATCTCTACCGATGCACCGCACACTCAACGATGTCTATATAATAATATGTGTTTGTTTTATATCAATATTTCATAATTTTGTGTTAATCATTTTTTTTGCTAAATAAACTCAAATGAAAAAAAATTTAAACAGTAGAGTTTTGAATCTTCTTAATTAGTACAACTTTGATATAGGATGTATCTCCATCCAAGATTGTTTGGAACATTCAAAAAAATTGAATGTCAAACTATGTGAATTTAAAAACATATTTGGTACACTGAACGACTTTAAATAAAAAATTTGTTACAACGAAGGTCTGCCACCACATCTTTGGTATTAATTATGTGAACATTCAAGGTTTTTTAGAATTATTAAATTTTAGTTTCAAAGTCTATAACTTTACAACACATATTTGGGACCCTAATCAACTTCAGATACAAAAATTTTCCACTACAAAGTTGTGGATTCTACCGAGAGCTATAACTTTCATATAGATCATGTCAACATCCAAGATTGTTTGGTAATTTTGAATTTTAGAGTTAAAAATCTGCAACTTACAATAACCCTAAACAATTTGATTCGAAAACTTTTAAATACAATGATGTAGATCACATCAAGGGCTACAATTTTGATATAAAGTGTTTCTTCATCCGAGTTTGTATGAAAAAGTTATCAATTATTTTATGATGTAATTATTTAGAGAGGTGTGTAAGAGCCAAGGCAGTCAGGCCATGACAGAGAGCCATGCAAGGGCCTGTTTTGCAACATAGCAATCTTTTTTACTGCAAACGGCTTGTATCAATTTCTTCCCGTGATAGAGAGAGGTGCTTCAGCCTTCTGGTAGCTAGTGGACTGAAATATGTACTGGAAAAGTTGATGATCACCAATACAGTAATGCGAAATTGATGTCAGTTTGGTAAATTACACTAGTACAAAGAAGCACTATGCTGGTGGTGGAATATAATTTTTATAGGCGGTTGCAATTAAACAACGCCTATGGAAAGAAATCGATATGCCCAACTAAAAAACAGCCTGTGAAAATCAATTTTCACACGTGGTTTTCCTAACAAAATCGCCTGTAGAAATCATATATTTCTACAGGCGGTTCTCCTAAGAAACCGCCAGTCAAAATCATATTTCTACAGGCGGTTTCTTAAGAAAACCGCCTGTAGAAATAATTTGAAATTGAATTTTTTGAGCTTTTCAAATTTCCTCGTTTGAAAAAACCGTCAAAATGAAAGTTGTAGATCTTGAAAAGTTATGAAACTTTATAGTTGATAAGTTTTTCATTTGAAATCATCTTGTTGTCGAAAACTACGTTGGAATTTCTCAAATTTGAAAATCAAATTTTATAAATGACCTCGAATGGAGAAACTACCAATACAAAAGTTGTAGATCCTGAAAAGTTGTGAAACTTTGTAGTTGACAACTTTTCCATTGGAATCCGTTTAGGGCCTCAAATAATCAATATATGCTCGGTTTAGGATAATACGTGGGGAACTAAACTCTAATATTGACACAAGTGAGTGATAGGTGGAGTGGTAGAGGAGGCTACGCGCAAGGTCGAGGTCTCTTGGTTTAAGGCAGATGTAAGATGTTCCTTACCAGTATTTTACAAGGCTTTTTGGTTCTAAAACTGACCATCGAAACAGCCTCTTGGTTGTAACCAAAACAATGGATCCAATACATTGAGTGGAACAAAAGTATAGGGAAAGATGCACAATCATTTTATTATAATTGTATTGAAACAAGCCGGATAAAGTACATGCAAGGGCTAGCATAATGGCATTGTTTGCCTCCCTGTAACCTCAATATCCATTGTTGGTGACAATTTTAATTCAGTATATTATATTCAAACAAAACATCATCCATTATCATCCTCTGCATCAGCTAATCCCATGATTTCGGTGGTATGCGGCAGATGGTTCTTTGCAGAACATTCACAGTGGCAAAGATTCGCCTTGTAACATTGGGAGTTCTTTACCCCTAGATGATACTTATTGGCATAGTCCAAGCACTTCGTTTGGCAACGCGCTTCAGTGCATCGATGTAAATGGAAATTAAGTACAAGAGCTGCATGCATCCAGGGTAGCAGGATGAGAGGGTTGAAGACATAATCATGCTTCAGTGGAATCATTGTAGGTACAAAAGAAGTTATATACTTACTAGGATAGCAGGATGAGAGGGTTGAAGACATAATCACCAGGACAATGCAAAGAGCAGTGCACTCAGTCCTCATTGTCTTGCTGCGTATAAGTGGCAAGTGGGGAAGATCAGTATTTGTGGTATATTTGTTAACTTGTGTTTTGATATGCATATTGCCTTGTTCTGTCCGGTTTATATCATATACATGTAGTGGCACATCATATCATAAGGTTGATATATCTATCTACAATAGAGATATATATGGACACAAGCAGTGGCACATCTTAATATTCATCTATGTATCCATAATATATAGAGATAAACATATATGCTTGCAGTGGCATACCTTAATGTTGAACTATCTTGCCAGTATGATTTGATATCTTCTAGCAATAATGAATAAATAAATGTTACATTCTTGATTTTACTCAACTTGACCCTCCATATTAGAGATGAGGTATCTCCATTATAAGTTTCACATCAAGAATTGGTGGAGTATCAGTGGAATGATATGCAGTCAAAGGTGTAGTCACTAAGTAGATATGATGCATACGCTCTCGTTAAGGGCTGTGTCTGCATCCAATGAAATAAGAGGTTAAATGTTTAAGATGGCTGCTTCACCCGTTCACATAACCAAACTTCCTGTTGTGGAGAAATCACAGTGTTTATGGAGCGGACACAAACTACCAGAAGCCCAAAATTCCCTAAGGGTTCTCGGAAAACACACAAGAATATAAATAACTGATAGGATTATTATAATTTTTGGCGGTTTCTTGAAAACACACAGGAAAACTAAATAACCAACAAAGGATAATTACTAAATAACCAATACAGGATAATTACAATTGACGTGTGAGTAGTGTGTGTAACCGATAGGATAATTTATTATCATGTCGGTTTACTACTAAAGCACAGGGAATTTTTGCATTCACTACACCACAGCCCCAGAATAGCGATGTACCATCGGTCAGTATAGGTCAATATAGCGACCTTCCATCGGTCGATATAGATCTATGCCGACACTTAATTGGAGTCGCTGAAAGTGGCGTCGGTATAGCCTCGGTGACCGACATGTTTTTAGCGACCGACAGTCTAACACCTTAGGGTCTATATATAGCGACAAATGATCTGAGGCTATAAATACTTTTAGCAACCAACAGTCCAACGTGAACTGTTGACATAGAGACAATATATATGTTGCTAATCTGCATTACACCCCAAATTATCTATTATCAACAAACAGACATTCATTACAATACACATTAATCATACAAACGTGGGGATTCATTAAATGAGCATAAAACAATAACATTGATCCATTCATATGGGTGCTACTACAATAAGTAAGGTCAAAGTGAACATCATATAGGTACTACATCTCTACCTCTGTCCTACGACCAAAAAATTCATACAACCACCATTTTTGACTCTTAGCTCACTAACACCTAAAGCTCAATGCTGAAATTTCACTAACAACAAAGTCATAGTATCTCCAATAAATTCAAAACAAAATAAAGCTTCAGTGAAGCACTTTAACTTGTGGACACCATCAAGTATGCTGCCTAGCACCTCGTACAATGGCCCTGAAATTCAATATGAATCCAATTAGTGACAACTTTTAATAAAGTTAGAGATAGGCTGCCAATATTATTATTCTAACTTTCATTTCTATAGTTGCAAGCAGCATTATTTGTCAATTCAGGAATGACGTCATGGTTCAGGCAGAATGCTGGGAGGCTCACAATTGGTCAGCCCAGTGTTCTTTTTGTGCGTACATAGGATTATTATTCATTATTTGAGCATAAAAAATCAGATAGGTACTGAATTGGGCCAAATAGCCAAAAATTATCTAAAATCTAATCATAAATTGGAAGATTATTTGTTGGAAATTGAAAAATGAAAATAGTTATTTGATGGAAGTAAAATGTATGGGCCTTGTCCAAGTTTAAGCTTCTACAACACAACCATTATTTATTTGGAGGCTGTCAAGCTGAGATGAAAGCAGTTAATGAAAATCTGAAAATTGTCATAGTTCATGTACATGTGAGTTAGGACTTTTGTTTTAAATCATCTAGCATGTGGCTTGGTCTCACAGAATTAACCAGTGAAAATAATAGAGCAGCATAGATTCAATGACCAACCCTAATTTTGTATGGAGAAGATGAGGTTGGTGTCCACATTCACCCATTATGGCACCCTGCAGTGTTGTAGCTGAAGAACAAAGCCAACAAAATATGCAGCCTGCAAATCACAGAATCAAAACAACATCAGCAATCCAAACAGGCACATGAAACCAAACAAAGCCCCCCAAAATCCAAGCACAAACAAGCAGTCACACATTCCAGCCAAACATGAACTAGCTAGCTAGATGGATGATTATATAGGGGCAGGGGTACTAGCTACCTAACAAACAACCCAACAGATACATTTAGATGACAATGAACAAGAACTTGCAATATCTATAGTTTCGAACTAATCTTGTTAATGCAGCTATACAGATGTAATGTTGTCCACATTATGGTCTAATATAAAATGTTGCCCTACATTTCAGATCAAGATCTATATAATTTAATTTTCTCCTATATATAAACACATAATAAAGAAATGCTACATACTCAACTCAATTATCTATGCACATATCATAAGGAGAAAAAAGAGGATAGCATATCATAACAGCTTCAGTAGGTGTCCAAGGGCAGAAAAAGATGCCTGAATACATCAAGTGAACGAAATTCGCACCCAAGTAGGAAAATCAAGTCAACACCTTGCAGTAAAATGAAAAGCATGAATTCACATGAAAGTACATAAATTTTATTTAGCTCGGTCAATTAACAGTCTCTGCAGGAATTGGGCCTTTCATGCATATTCTTTGAACAAAAGTTCTCACGCAAATACGAAACTATCACAATTCTATAAATTCAACACAAATACTCTATCAAAAGGTAATGAGAACTAAAAAACATAGTAAAGTAGTACTGCAAGTAAGTTGAGACCTAGAATTAGAAAGCAAAACAGTTTCCATTGGATCAGCTGTAGGAATTGTGGGAACAGAGAGCTAAAGGTATTATATGTATTAAGAAATAACTATGCACATGCACTAACTGTATTTACTGTAGGCATTAAATAAAGCTTCCGCTCAGGCTCACCACGGAGGAGCACACCAAAAATTCGTCATATGCCAAAAAAACAACTACTGTAGAAATTAAATAGAGATTCCGCTCAGCCTCACCACAGAGCAGCACGCCAACAATTCATCATAGCTGGAGAGTGCTGACCATGCCGAAGAGGAGACAACCAGGTGAGTCCCATACGTGCTAGATCCAGGCTCCATATGTTGGCCACCCATGCCTGTAGACTCGCGCCTACAGCCAGAACGCCAGGGCACCAAGATCTGTTTGCTGCTGCTCCTCAGGCGCTTCCATCATGACGGTAGTGGACACACCTGGCAAGCCCCAAAGAATCATGTTGTCTCCATGGTCCAATCCTAGAAGAGCCCACGACGGAGTAGAACATGAATGATTCACATACCTCGAAAGCAACAGGAGCAGATGATAGGTCGCGATTCTAGACACCCATCCTTGAATCATGCCCGGCTATAGGATCCAGCAGTCGTTTCACGATTCTAGACACCCATCCTTGAATCCTGCCCGGCTATAGGATCCTGTGGTGGATGGATCTTGATCTCTCATGGTGGTGCTGGATGAATCTCGATCTACAAGCGGCGGCGGCGGCGGCTGTGGTATTGAGGCAAGAGAAGCGACGGAGAGGAGAAGTGTGGGGTGACGGCTGAGGGGAGTCTAGATGTGGGGGTTAGGGGTTAGGGTTGAGGGAGTCGTGTTCAGTTGGGCTGATAGCGTGAAGGCCCATGTTTATTCTCTCAAGAACAGAAATGGGTCTTTTTTTCTTTTTCAAAGCACGTATCACTCTATACCGACTCAATGTTCGTTATCTTTGTTCATCTATCTCGACCGATAGTTCAACTATACAGCGAAATATCTATACCGACCGATAGTTTAACGGAACAGGTACATTTACCGACACTTGATCTGTGGGCTAGCTATACCGACCAACAGTTCAACGGTATTAGTGAACTTATAACGACACACGTGTGACGCTATATTAGTGTTGTGGTGTAGTGATTGTTCTCTCAATTTATGCATTTTGTCATCGGTTATAGACATAACACACAGGGAAATTAATTGAAATGCAGAGACAGGTGATATATTGACCAAGGAAATTGAAGTTGGGATACCTTAGATCAAAGTTAATCAAAATGCCATCGGTTGGAGATGCCGGCCGCCTCCTGGATCTACCAATCGTTGATGCTCACCACCGCTTGGAGGACCTCCACCTTGCTGTTTCCCCCTACTTCTTCTCAGATCTACACTTGCCGCCACCATGGTTCGCAGGATCCATGCCGTCCTACACTCTACATCACAGGCTTGGGAGGGGCACCGCCACTGTTGCTGATTGGAGGTTAAGGGAGGGGTGCTGATGCCGCCACTACTATGAGGGTGGGGAGCGGCTCCATGCTAATGCTGGTAGGGTGTCGAGGGGTGCTACCGCCAGCCTTCTCTGAGGGTGGCGAGGGGTGCCACCACCGGATCCGCACAGAGGAAGCGCGGTGACATCTGAGCAAGCATCCAACAAGCCACATATCGACACTAGTGTTCCGAACCTATCTTTGGGGCTGCGGTTGGGGAGTGATAGAGATGTCAGACTATAGGGGTGAGGGTTAGAGACGCGTGGCAGCAAGTGTGAGGGGTGAGGAAGAGAGACCCATAACTATGGGGGTGATGGAGAGAAACAAAAGTGGTTGCAAGGTTGCCCAAACCCTAGCTATCTAGCACAGTTGTCGGCTAACGTAGGTAGTCGGTTGGACATGATTTAGGAAGGTGGGTGCCTTATAAATGCTGATCTTGGTAAATGATTTACCAAGGTGCGAATTTTTTGACTGCCTCTGTATATTGATAAACAGTGGAATAAATCCTTGCGGTGTGGGTAATCAAGGACCATGAGGCTGATCGGTCAATATTGGCGAGGGTCGAAGGTTAGGCGGGGGTCAGGCTGGGATCGCCTCCGGCAACTATTAGAAAAATTCCTATACATATTAGTTAATTAAATTAATATTTAGTTTACAAATCACAAGTACGTAACATGCATGCTATATTATCTCGAATCTAACACAGCGACACAGGTAAAAATGGAGCTAAAACAGCAATATGGTTCAGGATTAACGCTTTCTAGGTAGGCCTAACAGAGGTGCTGGATACTTTCATTTACCAAGGAATACTACATTGATTAAAAGGAAGAACTACACACTCACGGTGGAGGTTCTTGGTGGACTCTGATTTTTACTCCACGCTGCCACTAGTACAGGGGCTTACTGTACAAGCGGCTGGTAACCTATTTCTACTGGCGTTTTTGAGCACCACCTGCGCTAGAGGCCAATAAAAATAGGCCAATTCCATAGGCGGGTAACTGAGAACCACCTGTAGAAATCTTTCTATAAAAAATACAAAATCAACTTTTAAAAATAGAAATAAAAGATTTTAACTACAAGGAAGGCCCACTGGCTAAGTCGCAAATCGCGTTTTTTTCGCGTAAAATCGCGTGCTACGCGGCTAGTGGGATTATCCTATACCTGAGACCTCGACCTCGCGAGTAACCTCCTCTATCACTCCACCTATCAGTCAGATGTGTCTATATTAGAGTTTAGTTCCCCACATATTATCCTATACTGAGTATACATTGATTATTTGAGGCCCTAGACAGATTCAAATGGAAAAGTTATCAACAACAAAGTTTCATAACTTTTCAAGATCTACAACTTTTATATTGGTAGTTTCTCCATCCGAGGTCATTTACAAAATTTGAATTTCAAATTTGAGAAATTCAAACGTTGTTTTCGACGACAAGATGATCTCAAATGAAAAAATTATCAACTACAAAATTTTATAACTTTTCGAGATCTACAACTTTCATTTTGACAGTTTTTTCAAATGAGGTCATTTGAAAACCTCAAAACATTCAATTTCAAATTATTTTTACAGGCGGTTTGTAGAAATATGATTTTTAGTGGCGGTTCCTTAGGAAGACCGCCTGTAGAAATACATGATTTCTACAGGCGGTTTTGTTAGGAAAACCTTCTGTAGAAATATGATTTTTAGTGGCGGTTCCTTAGGACAACTGCATGTAGAAATGCATGATTTCTATAGGCGGTTTTGTTAGGAAAACCGCCTGTGAAAATGCATCTTCACAAACGGTTGGTAGTTCTGACGTACACCGCCCTTTTTATACCACAAGGGCGTGATAACTACAACCGCCTGTGGTATAAAAAGGGGGCGTCGGCGTTGTACTCTTTTCTACTAGTGTGCTAGAGAGGAACATGACGCCAGATGATCAGATTTGCTGGAACATGTCGGCTAGCAGAAACTTGACTTCCAGGGCTGATAGACTAGCTCGAACGAGGTAGCAACAGGGCACCGACAGAAAATGGCTGATGTGCAAGACTGGGCACGGTGCAAATGACTTTGAGATAGAGAAGTACTCACCGACGACCATGGAACCAGACTGGATGGTCATTGATAGTGTAGATGAGTACTCCAATCAACACTAGGTGTCACCAGTGCCGGTCATGAAGATGTGTTGATCGATGGAGCCAGGGTACCGCTAGGTGTGGATCAGCGACATGGTAAGCTCCAGGCATGGCGAATGTGGCAATCAGCCACGGCGAGACTTTGGAGATAACGTACATCTCCCACTACTAAAAAGAATGAAACTAAGATCACCATTTCGTGCGACATTTGATTGGGTCTCCTTTGCGCTTACTACATGCGATACTACGCCCCTTCTCTTCTTTCTAAGTGCCAGCAGGTGGCCCGGACAGCCTATCCGCGATCGACTTCCTGTCCGCCCTTGCCCTGCCTACCACCACCATTGGCACTGCCGCTAGCATGCACCCCAGTCCTACAGTCCATGTGATCCTTGAGCCCTCGCCCTGCAGCCTGCGCGAAGCCAGGCGCGGGGCCTCCGTCGCTGGTGGCAGCATGCTTCATGCCCCCTTGAAGTAGGATGACAACCTCGATCGTGTGAACCAAAGCTGTCGTTGAACACCACGTTCCCTGCACCAGGTACGTCCTGCAATCCACCTCCGTGCATGCGCGTTTCCTGGGTGCAGTGGCCCCGGCCCTGGCCAGTCCATAACCGGCTAGCAGCCAGCCCGGCCGGCCAAAAATCAGAAACCAGGGCCAGGCATTGTGGCTTGAAAGTTTGTTGCTAACAAGAGTGGTATTACTGCAGAAAACAAACACTAAGTGTATTGAAAATTTTGAATGATTTGCGATGATAATTTTTTTTCATCTGCAATGGCGCCGTGATTGGTCAATTGTTCGCTTTGTGTTCAGAATCTGCCGGGATGTTACAGTCATCAATATAACTTTTTGTTTGTTTGAAAGTTGGTTGGCCAGTTGATCGTCGTCCGAACTTTTCTTATACCTTTTTGGACTCTAAGCCTCTTTGGAAAAGTGGATCCATGCTTTCAATTGCTCTAATGATTAGCATGTCTGTTGGTTCAATTCTATTATTTGCCTCATGAACCTGATATCCTAAACCTAACAAATACTTGCGTGTGGAGCAGCTTGAACTGAAATATTGAGCTAATGCTTTCATAGGTAGATCAAGTAGTAGTTATATGGTCACAGATGGCATTGTGTCATCAGGTTGAGGTTGTTGATTCAGGGGTTACATAGTATGATTTTGATCTGTGTAGTTTGTGGCTGTGGTGCTCATGGCAAGCTGACTGAATTTTTTTGAAAAAAAAAATCGAACATAGCTTTCGACCACCCTTTAGGTTTACTTAATATTAGGTAGCAGTTTTTCCATTGCCATCATTAGTCACCTCATGTTGTCAGTCTTGCATTGTTAAAGGATGGAATCCACAAGTGAAGGATATATATGGATTTTGCTTTTACATTATTCAGTACCTTTTGTATGGTAAAACTGTTACAGTACGACAAGTGCAAAAACAGAAAGCAGATGCTACTTGTTACCAATCAAAACAGAATACAGATGCTATTCCTATCTCTATTTTTATCTCAAATTTGCTGTTCTTGCCAATCTCTGGATCAGTTCTCTACTGTTGGACACATAATGTGATGCTTAGTTGTGAGTCCGTTAGTTCCCTTACATTGTGTGCCTTACTGATCATACACATAGTGAAATAAAGTAACTTTCAGTTTTTTATGCAGAAAGTTGCAAAGATTTTTGGTATGGAGAAGAAGGTAGAACTAGCCACAAAAGTTAGCACTTCACCTGTGAGAATTGAACCTTAACTCTTGACACAGTCATTCTGGAATCTAAGTTTTTTATGATAACTACTGAAAATGATTGAAGCTAAGTGCTAATAAATCGTTTCATAACCAATTGCTTAGGTGAGGAAAACATTTACTTACAGAAATCTGATCTAAGGCAGGGCGTTCGTGATTTCAAAATTTAAATTCACATTTACGTCACCCTGCTGCTTGTGCTGTATAATCAGTGATCTGAGCTAAATACGAGGAAAACAATTACTTACAGAAATCTGAGCTAAACCATTGAAAAGTGATGAAAAGAATTGCAGTGCCATGTGCTGGTGTTTGGAAATTTAGACAAGGCACCTGCTGCTGTGCCGTATAGGACTAATTCCTACGGTCCTATCAATTGCGAAGGAAATGCATCTGCCTATGTGCCTATGTAGGACAAACGAATTTTTGCATTTTTCATGCATCTGTTCCAATCAATTTACTCATGTTTGTAATTTTTTTCCAGTGCATCATCATGAAGATTCAGAGAAACTTGCATGTTTTATGTACCCAGCTGCTTCCTGTGACGAAAAAGTCTTGCGGTCAGATTTAGTGAATTAGTCACTGGTAGGGAGGAATCTGTTAGT
Organism: Sorghum bicolor; assembly: GCF_000003195.3. Taxonomy (NCBI): domain Eukaryota; kingdom Viridiplantae; phylum Streptophyta; class Magnoliopsida; order Poales; family Poaceae; genus Sorghum; species Sorghum bicolor. Next base: position 65,411,320 of record NC_012874.2, on the reverse strand, counting down.
GAGTTGTTGGTATTAAGGCTGCTGGCACTTTCCTTGCAGGATATCTGTAGAATAAATGGGGGAAGGTAACAGTCACTACCACAGACAATTCTTTCCGTGACGGCCAGAACCGTCAGGAAAAGTACCAGAAACCGTCAGGGATGATGTTCCGTGTCAGGGATGATGAGCCGTCAGGAGATAACTGTCAGGGAAAGTCGGCCTTTCCTGTCGGATAACCGTCACGGATTATACCCTGACGGTTTCTGCCGTCACGGAAAACTTGCCCTGACGTTTTTTCATGTGCCCTCAGGAATACCTTCCCTGTCAGGGAAAGATTCGAACTTTCACTGACGGATTCTTAACCGTCAGGAAAGCCCATTACCTTCCCTATCAGTGACATACCGTCAGGGAAACCTCTTTCCACATCAGTACTACACCGTCAGGACAGGCCTCAGCCTCACTGTCTGTCTATGTACAACCTAAATTATTGTGTAGATTAATATCACATCAACTCAAATAGCTATTCCACCATAAGAAGGCAATAAATTTACATTCAGCAATGTCAGTACAATATTTAATCATTATTACAATATTACATCATCCAAGATACATGAAGCTACTACTACCCCAAGTCATACATGAAGCTACTATCAAATAAGGTCAGGAGGAGACATAAGTTGCAATGCTCCATTCCTAACAGGTCAACATTAAGCTACTAGCACGATCCTAACAAGTCCTTGACCAATACAAGGACATGAATTAGGAAGTCCTTTGACCAATACAAGCACATGAAGCTACTGCCTCCTATTAGGTCCTAACAGGCCATCATATCCAGTGCCCTACAAGGAATATAGTTAATGAGTCTTCATGTTCTTTTGCTGTCACTGAGCAAACTAGAAGCATCATATCCAGTACCCTACAAGGAATATATAGTTAATGAGTCCTAATGCAACTCAAGTTGGAAGGGCAACTTTATTACATAAGATCGATTGAATTTCCAATTTTATATGGATGCAGATAGATTAAACAAGCAGCTTGTTGCCTAATGGCATGGAGATGATATTGAAAGGATCTGATTGTTTAAGATGAAATCATACATATGAAATCTATGATCAATTCAAATCTCAATAGTTGGCATACAGAGATCAGCTAATCAAAACTCAAACTGAATGGCTATCATGTTGGCCTCCAATTAACTGGTGATTTTGATGTGTGGTGAGCAATATCAGCAAAGAAAAAATACATCTTATAGTATTATACAGAAAAGTAGACAATCATAATAACAATGCAAATACAAAGCTACATCTTTTGGATATTCAGGTGTGATTACATACTGGAATAGAGGGGCTTCACCGCAGACACAGGATAAGTGCACATCAGCTAAAAGTCAACTAAGGCAGAGCAACAGCCACCTTTAGCATAAGAGTAGAACACTCAGGTATTTTATACAACTGAAATGTATTAAAACAAACACAGAGCTGTACTTTGTTAAGTTCCCAGCTAGGTGAACACAACCAGAAGATATCTAGCATGATTATCTCATGATCTAAAATGGATAGCTGCAAAATAGAACAAATGGATGATTAGAAGTTCAGACACACACTCACAGACTAAACTTCTAAAGAGTACAAACATATATGAAACTTATAAAGAGTACAGACATTTTGTGCACACAACCAAATGAAGTATACAAATGTACAGAATTCATTTATCTCTAAGTATACAAATGAAGTCGAAGAAAAAAAAATTGTTATCCGTAGCCATTGTTCTGAGGCTGTATGAACCAAGGTATATCTCTACCAATGAACTTCTCTGGTGTCATGACAATTATATATCTTTTCTTAGTCCTATTTTCTTATGCAGACCGCTCGTGATTTAGAGGAAATATATTACTACAAATAAGCAGCTAAAATCAAGTATCAGCACATCTACAGACTAGGTAAAATCAATAGATTGAGTATGTGAGAATCACAGAAACCTGCCTAGGCTGTAGTGCCATTGGACTAGAGCTCACGGGGGGTTGGGTTGCTGGAGATTGCAGACTGCATCCTCGCTGGTTTTTCTTAGTCGAGGAGTCCTCTCACCGTTGCCACCGTACCCGTTTCCTAGTGACGGTGTGAGGAGTTCTCTGCTAACTGAAGGAGAGAGACAGAGTGGATCTGAGAGAAGAGGTTGGCATATGCAATAGAGAGAGATTTCTCACCATGGCTGTTGCACCACCGATGGCTGGGGCACCGTTGCTGCGCCTTCGCCTTCTTCCCAATACCGCGACCACTCATCGGGTGGGGTCGGCGGTGGCTGCTTCGCGCGGTTTGAGAGGACGCGGCGGCGGCGGTGGCGACGGCGGATGAGGGTGGGGATGAGGCGGTGTGGCGGCGAACGTGGCTGGGTGATGAGGCAGCGATGGCGGTGGCGGCGGCGGATGCGCCCACTTGAGCGGGTCGCTGCCCTGATGCGAGTGTGCGGGCGGCGGGGATACTACTGGCTGGGGGCCGGCGTGAGAGGATAAGGTTGGGGAAAATTTTTCCCCTCGCGCGCTACGCCTCTTTCTATTACGCGCTCTTTTTTCACCCTTCTATATCTGATACATGGGCCACGGCAGCATTTGGACCGCGCGCGTAGATGTAGAATCTTGGCTCTGGGGTTCCCTGTCGGTGTGCAGAAACTTTCCCCCTCGGTACAGTACAAACGCAGGGGAAAGTTGAGAAGCTCGTGACGGAGCTGTGCATCCGAGAGGGATGGTTTGCACCGACGGGAGAAAATTGGTTTCGGGTAGTGAGTTCTGACAACTTTTTTAATGCGCTTGATAGTATGAATATTACTATTTGCTTAAAAATTAGAGTTCGTGCTCTAATCATGCAGAATAAAATTGTAGTACAAGAGAGTTTTGGCTGTCATGCAGTAACTAGTTCTGTAGCTTGCTTGTGACCAAATCTGTAACTGTGGGGTACAGTGGTGTTCCAGGCTGCTAAGTATACATAGTAGGTGGCTGGGATCAGAATGTAAACTTATTTTTTCTACATATGCGAATTCAATGAATCTTTTTAGAAGTTTCTGTAGTGAGATTGTGGAAGTATTGATGCCTTGCCTTAGTTAATTTTGAATATGTTTCGTGAAGACCTAATGCTGTTTACTTTACTGATTTAGGTAGCAAAAAGAAATTACTGATTCAGAGGATGATTGGCAAGTCTTCAATGAGAAACAGAGTCACCCTCGCCATGAGCCTTCACATGTGGCATGCCTGCACTGCCAATGCATCTCCAGAATGAGTTGAGGGAGGGCGCTGCTGCATTGGGAGGCTAGATGATCGGGTGCTAAGGAGCTGATGGCCACCTGGGGTAGGTATGGAGCAGAAGCAGGTGATCGTTGGAACATCATTGTGCTGTAATTTCTTTTGACTGAGATTGAAGCAGTAGTGACTATTGTGGTCCCTGATGTCTAGAGACCAGCTTAATCTGTTTTGTTTGTAATCAGAGGATTTTGGTCTGTTGTGAAGCAAGTCAATATTTCTCTTCTCTCACTACATGTAGAAACCAACTATTAGTGTTATATATGCTACCAGAAATTGTCTACTGGAGTCTTTGTTTACCGTTTGTGCATCATGGTGTTTGATAAGTATGAGAATTAACAACGGGTATCAGTTATTAGTATGTACAGTCCACTTGCCAATGTGCTATAACATGACTAGTTTTAGGAAGTTTGCTTTTTGGATTAAATATCATTTTAATGTATGTACTTAATTTTATAATATATTCTTATATTATTGTGCAATCTACGAATTTTAATATAGAAACTTTATTCTCCCATAGCAATGCATGAGTAGGATACTAGCAATATAAAAAACATTATCTTAGCCGCGATGCCGCACTCTCCGTGACTGTGTTAATTTTACAAACTTTGTTTTTTGGATTAAATGTTAATTTAATGTTAGTATTTAATTTTTACAGTATTATTATCTTATCGTGCAATCTTTGTGTTTTAATATAAAATATTTGCTATCCCGTAGCAACCCATGGACACGCTACCTAATAGTAAAATAAAAATATAAAGAAGATGAAAAATCTATTTGACTATCCTAGGGATTCGCAAACTAGAGGACGGTTGTTTCGATGTCCTACGCCTAAGGGGTTGGTTGGTATATATAGAGAGAGGAACTCCACACATGTATGTCAACTAGCAATACAGTACTAATTCCCGAGTAGTTTTGAGAGATAGGTTGATGGATTGAACTCAAGTGAGTGATTTGATTACAAATATATGATTTTGGGAAGCTCGAAACAAAGACTTAAGTTGAGAAACACGGAATTTGATTATAGAAAAAGATGAAGACAAGCCGAAGAGAAATAAATGACTTCTTAAGCCTATTTTGGAAACTTTACACGCTCACAACATAAAGTCACGCAACAAGCAACCATAAAATAATCAACCAATCCTGTGAAAGTAGTTTAGAAAAAATTGAAAAGCCACATTGTTTCTATACGAAAAATTGTGGAAACTTAAAGTAACATTGGAGAATATTATATTAATATTGAAATCATTTATTTTACTTAGTATTTTCTATGCACAACCCAAAATCAAAATTTTTGAGGTGTGACAGTACGACACTGGAAAGTGGGGAAGATCAGTATTGGTTGTATGTGCTCAGGTATGCGTAATACCTTGTTCGGTCTGGTTTATTTATACATGCAGTGTCACATCTTAAGGTTGATATATCAATCTACAATAAAGATATATGTATACATGCAGCGGTACTTCTTCATACATAATTTGTATCCACAATAGAGATATATATGTATACTTGTTGTAGCACATCTTAATGTTGACATATCTACAATATAGATGTAGTTATCCGCAACAGAGATATTTGTATCCTCATATATTAATGTTGCACTACCTTGCCTGTATGATTTGATATATTCTACGAATAACATTAAATAAATGCGACACATCTTAGATCTTCCATTCTATGGTATCTCCATTATAGGTTTCACATCAGGAAAGGATTATTTGTGCGTACAATGAAACTGTTGGTGAACAGTGTAGTAACTAAGTACATATGATCCATTTGTTCACCCTTAAGGCTTGTGTGTGTGGATCCAATGAAATAAGAGGATAAATTTTGTTCTACCATATGCAAAAAACATATATGAATGAATGTATATATTCAAAAAAATATATTAGCTCACAAAACTTAAAATATTACATACTATTGATGGGTTCGGGGAGCATGGGACGGCCCACACTAGCGATGCTGCGAATGGAAGATCGTCAGGGTGGAAACATGGTAACTGTGGCTGGGGAAGTCCGCCACCCTTCATTGCAACTTAACATAATGAAAAAACATCCCAATAAATATAGAACCCCCATATAAATATTACACTCAACAATATATATATATATATATATATATCAGAGAAACATATAAATAATAAATCATCAAGAAATAATATTGCTAACAAAGTTCTGTAACACAATAAATTTGTAACAAAGGTTATGTAGAAATGATATATAAATAAAAATAATGTTGCTAACAAAGGCTATGTAGAAGTGATGTATAAATATAAATAAAATCCACCATTATTAGTATTCCTGATCTAAAAGATCACATAATTGAATATTTGATGCTTATATATTACTAAAGCATGAAACACACTACATTTTTTTATCACAAACTCACTACATTTTTAGTAATGAAGATTAGAAGAAGAAGAAGTTGCTAACCTTTAGAAGATTGAAGATGAGGGCCACGGCCAGGAGTTGCTTGGTTGCTCCCACAAGCAAGAGCAAATGAACAAGCAAGACCAATGTGTCTCGGGCTGGGCGATACTAGATGAGGAGTGTACTGTCAGGCTAACTACCATCGGTTTTTTGTTGTAGTGTAGTCTATATGTAAACATATTTTCAAAAACTTTTCTCAACAATAAACATGATATGCATCGAGCATGATGAATGCATAGAATGAAATCATCATTAATGTGTTTTGCTTTTATGCTAGTTGCATCTTATATTCTTACTGTGCAATGTTTTTAAAACTTGATTATAGATTAATTAGTTTTCTTGAGAATTTTCTAGATATTTTCTAAATTTTGTAGAGCTACAATTGTTTTTTTGAAGTTTATAAAAATGTCCTTATGATCCATGAATATTTTATTCAGATTTGTCCCAATGTATTTATGCGTTTTTTAAAAAAAATGTAAAAGTTTAGAGACATTTTCTGTGGTTTTAAATAAACTGCTTATTTGCAGAATTTTATTTATCTAAAAAAAGATAAAACTGCATTCAAAACCACGCTCCAAACCAAACAAAGAGGTAATTTGAAAGGTTTCGAGAGTTCAGGGGTTAAGATGTCTAGTTTTGTAGTTCAAGGAGAAAAATCTTATCAGTGCAATAATTCTGGGATATAGGGAACTTTTTACAAGAAAAAGAAACCAGTTCATTTTGGCTCAATCCGACTAGTAGCATTTGCAGCGTGCTATACTAATGGCCCAACAAATGGGAACCGTCCAATACATATAAAATCTTGGACTCGCTCATCCCCAACAGTTTATCCCCACATGCTACCACTAATTGCGCTGATATCCCAAAACGAGTCTGTCACCAACCCTGGCAGTCGCTCATCAGCCATGGGAGTTTTTTCCCCAGTCCTGTTCCCATCAGGTAGAGCCATGACCATTAGCCTTTTTTTAGGGAGAGCAAACTGCCGCAAGGTCATTGGTGTCAGGCAACGTGGTGCACAATAGTCCGATTGATTCATGGGTGGTCTTGTGCAAAGGAGTTCTTGGTCTGGCTTCGACCAAACCCAAGGGCTATTTTGAAAGTACCAAACTCAGCAATCAGCATGGTCTGAAATAACTTAGTCGTAACCAAAACATTTTATTATAATTGGATGGAGCAGAAGTATAGGAAAGATGCACAATCATTTTATTATAATTGGATGGAAACAGGTCAACAATAAAGTACACGCAAGGGCTAGCAATACAGTATTGTCTGCCTCAATGTAACCACCCTATCCATCGTTGGTAACAATTTTAGTCCTATATATTATATTCAAACAGAAGTTCCATTATTGTCCAATGCATCAGCCAATCCCATGACTTCGGTCGTAAGTGGCAGATGCTGCTTGGTAGACAACTCACAGTGGCAAATATCCGGCTTATCACATTTGGAGCTCTTTACCTCTTTGTTAACCTTATTGGCATACTCAGAGCATTTTGTTTGGCAAAGCGGTTCAGTGCACCCAGGTAAATGGAAATGACATACCGGAACTGCATGCATCCACAATTTGACTTTACAGACCACGATGGAGTGGAATTAATGTAAGTACAAAAGAAGTTATATACTTACAAGGAAAGCAGGACAAGAGTGTTGAAGACATAATCAACATGACAATGCAAAGAGCAGCGCGCTCGGTCCTCATTGTCCTGCTGAGTACGACTGGCAAGTGGGAAGATCAGTATTGGTGGATTTGTTGAACTTGTGTGCCTTTGTTCGGTCCAGTTTATGTACATGCAGTTGCACATCTTAAGGTTGATGTATCTATCTACAATAATAGAGATATATGTACACATGCAGTGGTACATCTTAATGTATAATTTGTATCCACAACACAGGTTATATATGGATAGAAGCAGTGGCACATCTTAATATTGATATATGTATCGATATTTCATAATAGAGATAACCATCTATACTTGCAGTGGCACATCTTAATGTTGATATATATATATATATAATATAGATAGTTATCGACAACAGAGATATCTTCATCCTCATATATTAATGTTCAACTATGCTTCCTATATGAATTGCTATCTTCTACCAATAAAAAATATAAATGTGACATAATAGATCTCGATATTACACAACTTGAATACCCCATATTAAAGTAGATTATACAACTTGAATACTCCGTATTACACAACTTGAATACTAAAAGTATCACATCAGGGGATGTTTATTTGTGCGTACAATGGAAGTGTTGGTGGAAGAATATACAGTCAAAGGTGTAGTCGCAAAGTACATAAGGTGTAGTCGCAAAGTACATAAGATGGCTGCTGCACCCGTTCACTTATTTGATCTTGTTGTGGCAACAAAATGTGTTCATAGAGTGGACACGGGCACTGATGTCAATGTCACTACTTCCCTAGCAAACGTACGAGATAGATTATCACTCATGAGATGTTGTAGATTAGGAGAATTTATATATTCTCCAATTACTCAAACTTGACATTGCAAGAATAACAAAAGAAGAAACGATATATCATACCCCTAAACTTTCAAACCCTTTCAAGTTCCCTGCCCTTGTTTGCACTTGCTAAGGTGCTACTGTCCCTTGGAGGGGGCATGAGGCACAACGTTGCCAAAGACTGAATGACGTCCTAGCGCTGCCATAGCTCTCTCCTCCATGCTGGCCTCCACAGGCGACCGACACACGTGTCCTGGCCTCCTCTGCGCCACATCCTCAACAACAATGGGCATGTGCACCTTGTCCACCTTGATGTTAGAACTGAGAGACACTATTATAAGATGGTCGTGTCCTGGCCTCATCTGTGGCATGTCCTCAACAGCGACAGGCATGTGCCCCTTGTCCACCTTCATGCTAGAACTGAGAGACACTACTATTAGATGGTCATTGCCGGAACCTTAGCTTGTGACCACCATTTGTTACAAAACTGGTGGCGAAACTATTTCAACACTAGCTCCAGTAAGGAATAGTCGCCAATTGAACTAGCAGTGAAAACAGCTTTCACTGCTATCTCATCATATGATCTAGCGGTGATAATCAGGGTGGCTTTCGCCGTTGAACCATAAGCCAAGCCAACGGTGATGGCAATGTTGATTGCAGGCTCGAAACGGTTATGCGCAACATGGTATCTGAACAGCAGCAAAAACAAATGTTGGGCTCATTGATGGTTCACTTCCTAACAATTAACATTATATTGGCACAAAGTATCTTGATGGGCCGATAGACGAAAGAAGGTTACCTGTGGAAAACTGAGAAAAGTTGTGCCCATTTTGTAGGATTGGTGTCTGTGTATCATAGTAACTATATGATACTTTTTCTCTCTACCTTCAAACTTATTGGTGTTCACCAAGTACCAAGACCCGTTCTATCATAAATGCTGCCAGGAAGCCAAAGAGGTTCACCCAATTCTCTAAAAATGGACCCCATCTGTTGAATATTATTTGGGCTTTTAGCCCATATTCTATTTGATGATTAATTCAAGGGCCCATAATAAATGCTATAATAAAAACGGTTTAATAGCGGATTGATTGTTGACCATGTGTTAACTCAACTTAAATAGGCGGCCTGTGATAGCTCAGTTGAGGAAGGGAAATAGGGTGCCACACGCGCGCGTGCCACCGCCGTCGCCGCCGCGCCGAGCGTGCATGTCGTGACGTGACACGCGCGTGTGAGTACGTTTTGCCTGGTGGAAAAGGAAAGGGAGGAGAATCAGGATCTGACCATTGTATGGTCAAAGGCAATTGATTGTCATTTATTGCTATTAAACCAGATGTTTCCTCTCTAGCCTATATATTCCTTTCCAGCATCATCTTTCCATCTGCGAGACACAAACAAATCAGTCCTCCTCTCATCTCCCTGTCGAGTTGTGCTCTGGTTCATCCCCGTCCTAAACCTCTGCGCGCACAGAGCCCGCGTGTCGTGACGTGACGCGCGCGTGAAAAGGGAGGAGAATCGGAATCTGACAGTTGTTTGGTTAAAGGCAATCGATTGTCATGGATTGCTATTAAACCAGATGTTTCCTCTCTAGCCTATATATTCCTTTCCTGCATCATCTTTCCATCTGCGAGACACAACACATCAGTCCTCCTCTCATCTCCCTGTCGAGTTGTGTTCTAGTTCATCCCCGTCTCGAACCTCTGCGCGCATAGAGATCGGGAGAGCAAGCCTCTGGAACCCGACGCCTTGCATCGAGACACCTGCTCGGGTGCGCGGGAAATCAGTTTTTGGGGAGCGTCTGTTGACACTAGCTAACACCACTTAGATACTAGGTTGTCATCCCCAGCATGGTGCCAGAGTGTACAAAGGTATTTATAAATGTAAAGGCTCTCTAGAAAATAATCTATTCTATCCGCAAGCGCACAGATAAAACACCTCATTGTAGCATTTCACCAGGATAAGTATTCCAGGTATCGTTATTTATAATTTTGCTCTAGGGATCTAAAGAAGATGGAATTAAATCAAAGGGGCAAAATCTATCAAGGCATAGACTAGAGATAAACTTGCAAGAACATGATTACTAATGAGAAACTCGTCACACAGTCACTTACTTTAGCAGGGGGTAAACCATAAAGATAATGATAATAAAGTATAAGTTCATGGGATAAAGAGCACAGCGATTAGAAAATAGACTACTCCTCATATATGTAGGTGATGTCGGATTAGCTAGAGAATGGATTCTAAGTTATCTACTAACTACTAAGTCATAATCTACTCTAGTTATCTACAAGATCATATATAGCATAAAAGACTCTTCATTCATGTATAAGGAACATTGATAAAGTAAATCAGAACATCGCATGACTTACTCCACAATACCGGTTCTGCCTGTCCTATCAACGGAGGGTGGACTATATAAGAATCAACGAAGCTGTCACTATCGCGAACTACCACACGACTCGGCCAATAGGATACATTTGCAGATAAATAACATCTAAGCACCACGCTCACATGTGATTTATCACCTAACTCCCTCGCGTCAAGAGCTAAGCGCTTTGCAAACTTATACATAAACTCATTATCAATCATAACTATATCAAATATAGAACTAGAGTAAACTAAGAACATAATAATTAGAGACATAATGCAATTAGAACAATAGAATTAGAGAAAGATATGAATAATACCAATCTTTATTACCGAAGATCTGAATCCAGAGTGTAGTGCTCTACTTCTCTAATTGCTATCTAATCAACCTCTAAACTTGAAGGAGGGAGTAGCTAATTCTAATTCTCTGTGGGAGAGAGATCTAAACCCTAACTTTGATGGCTACCTCTGAATAATGATTTCTCCTCCCCTCCTCCAGGGGCCAGGGGGTCTGGTTTTATAGTCCCCTCAAGTGAACGTGAGCCATTGGATCAAACCGATATAGATTGTATGGTTTAGATTGATCCTTTAGGTCGGTGGAGTCTTGCCCCGAAGCAGAGTCCTGATTGGCCTCTTGGCCAGGGCGGGCGCCCAAGGGGGGTGGGCGGCCGCCCAGCTCCCGAGCCCGATTCGCGTCCCGTTCGTTTCCGTGGCTTCTGGATCCTTCTAGATTGAGGAAAATTGCGCGGCACGTAATTATCTCGTTGTAAACATGACATGTGGACCTTCTCTCCATATTTTCTAATAAACCCCTGCAGAAATAGATAAACACCAAAGCTCGTGGAATTCTGTCAGATAAAACCCTAATTCTAGATGTTTGTTTCATATTGGTCCTTTTTCATGTTTATTTGATTATTAATTTTAGTACTTAAGGACCGTCAACAAACTCCCCCAAGCTTACCCTTTGCTCGTCCCTGAGCAAATAGCTAAACTTAGACGGATCAGGAGTTGCTTCGATGTTTTCTTTCCTGACAGGCACACATGCTTTTACATAAAAATTCTTCCAGATTAGAGTGAAATGTTATGGAGTTTAGTACCTGCACTTAAATCTTAAGTAATCAAAAGACAAAATAGTTAAGTCAAGCACTATCCCTCTTGTCTATACTTCACCTTTGTTCTAGAGTTTTTCATAAGTTTTCAAAATAAAACTCAGAGTTCCCAGCAATGATCTCTCAAGTCTCTCTATATGTGGTATTTGTGGATCCTTACCATAATTTCACTTACCTATAGCTAATAGAATATTTAAGTGGAGCTCATAGGAGTGGAAAACAGCTCATACATATGTTGTCTAATCGAGCCATGGATCCAAAGGAACTCAGCATATAATTAAATCAAGATGTGCATGTGTGGTGGAGTAAATGATAGTGAAAATGCATAAGTGATAATAAAACTTAGTTCTCATTGCTCCTTATATTGCTATCTCTCCTCCTCTTTGATCTTTGCCTTGGGAGAACATGGGCTATCTTTTTCTTTTCTTTTCTCTTTCTTTTTTTTCAGGTGGGTAGTAGATACCCCTAATTCTACTGTCGGACACTTGTCCATTTTTTTCCGCTCAAGTGGGCATCTTTGTACCCCTAATTCTACTTCGGACACTTGTCCATTTTTACCTCTCGTCTCACTCTTTTTCTTTCTTTTCCGAGGTTTTCGGGCACTTGCCCCTTTTTATTTCCTCGTATATTTTTGCATAATCCATGCCTCTTCTGCATTGAATCTTTTTAGAGAGAGAGAATAACAATACTTGGGACAGTGAGTGATAATATTTTTAGCAATTTTAATGAATGGTGGTGGATGCTGTGGTAGATGTGTGCAAGTGAATATCTTAATTTAACCACATGAAAAGCTCCTAAGGGTCGACACAGCTCGATCAAACTCAATGTAAATATAGTAAAAGATGTTATAGCAAGTATGGCTGTGGTAGGTAATTTTGTTATGCTAGGAACTCATCATGTGATTTGTAAGTTTTCAAAATAAATCTCCAGAACTTGGTGTAGTAGGAACAAGATAAACAGTAGCTCAACTTTATATCATGCCTTTCTCTTACCTAGACTTTAGTTTTATGCTTCCCAAAGATAGTAAATTCAGTTTTAGTAATTCCTGGAAGAACTCTAATGTAAAAGCTAGGTACTTGTAAGTAAGCAAACAGAGCAACTGTTCATCATTTCCATCATGCATCTTTTTGGTATTTTTGTTTTTTCTAGAGATTAAACTTAGCAAGAAAATAAAGCACACTTATCAACACACTCTTTTTATTTTGTTTTCATGTTTATAAAGTGCAGTAAATTAAAGTAAGAAAATATTTATTTGGTTTTCTAAGTTTTCCTTTTAAGATAAATAAAATACTAAGACAGAATAGAATAAATAAGAAGAGCAAATAAAAACTTACTTGATAAATTAGGGAGGAACTCCCCCAAGCTGGATGTTGACGTGGGTCTTACCCGATGTTCCAGAACCGCATCATGGTTGTGATGTTATCGTTCATTGTTGTTGTATCTTGTCTCAGCTCTTGTACCGCAGCGGCATGGTCCTGGTTCCATTTTTGTTGCTCTTCCAGGAGTCTTCCATGTTCTGCTTGCGTGTTCTGGATGTCGAGGAGGGTGTTGTCGGTACGAGTGAAGAAAGCACCGGCCTCTTGATAGTAGTCATTCGTGAAGGCGTAGGAGGCGTCGGAGTATCGTCCTGCATCAAATTGGGGTGGAGGTCTGGATCCTGAAGCTCCATATGGATCAGTGGAGTACCTGCCCATATGGAAAGGCGGGTTTGTCCACTAGTGATCTTGGCTCTCCGGCCATGTCTCTTCTGTTGGCTCTTGTGGTTGTGCATGACGAGCCCATGGGTCTCGAAGGACTCGTGGATTGTAATCGCAATAATGCAGGTGCGCTGCTTCTTCTGGTCCAGGGTCAGCTCCATACCAAGTGTGTTCTCGGTGAGTAGTTATCCTTTCAGATGCCACTCGCTGTGGAGTTCTCTGGTTCACTGGTGTTGCTGTAATCTCAATCAAAAAGTTTTGCACAGAGTAGAGGCCAAGGTTCGGGTTAGGTAACCGAATCTTGCCTTTATCATCATATAGCATATACATTATATTTCCCTCTTTCTTTAACATCCGAGCTTGTCTAAATGTGTCATAGCCATGATAAATTCTTAATTCTTCTATGAAGTCCAACAATGAGTTTTCTAGTAAGTGAAGATTAGTGGCTAGACGAGTGATAAGTGAAGTACATCCTACTGGTCCCTGAAGACTAGGTATACTAAGCCAATGTGAAACTAATAGTGTAACAGGTGAAGTAGGTACTTTACTAATAGCAGCATATAAAAGTTGTAAATCTCCTACTCTTACTTTTCTAATATCATCGCGATAGAAAAGATTGTACCCAAGCCATTTGTGGAACATCCTAAGAGTGGGGTGTTCCATGTCACTGGTTCGGGCTTGACTGTAAAAATTATCTCTAGATATTTCTCTCCAAAACTGGTGTCTCTCAAAATTGGGTAAATCGGAGTCAATGCTCAGGATGCATCTTGAAGAGAAACCAAGATGGTCGCTCAGCTCTCTCCAAGATAACATAATTTCCTGTTTAAACATCCGAAAAATAATTCCCCCCTCATAGTATTGTAAAGTGCAAAGAAATTTGAGGGTGAGAAGACGAGAACCCAGCTCAGTTATATTCCAAAAATTTGTCCAACCCATCATCTGAAAAATTAAGTCAAATTCAGTGTCCATACCTGTTTCTCGTAGTAGGATTGGATCGATTGTAGGGGTGTGAATGAAATCCTTGTTCTTCAATTGCTGATAAACTTCCTTCTCTCTTCGGGTCTTCAGTCCAAGATCTCCTATCTTGAGAAGGACCTTGACTTGCTGGCCTGATGAAGATGATGGAGCTTGTGTGGGTGTCGGGTCGACGCTCATCTCTGATGGCTGTGAGGAGTGTCGGGTTGAACTCCTTGTACCAATGTTCTTGAGAGCCTTTCCTGCATTCTTCACCTTCTTAAACATCCTGCAAACAAAAGTTGGCAAAAACACAACTAGTGGAAAATATGAGAGAAAATGTTAGTGGTCAGCTGTCCGGAGTGTCAGTAGTCCAGGGGTTAATCGTTCAAGACAAATTTCTATTTTGGTAGAGCTTCCCCTAAACAACTTTTACTTCCGCTTGGACAACGGGATCACTACTTGCTAGGTGATAATCACTCTCTCAAAAGAACTCCCAACCTTCTCTTCCACTCTTCTCTTTCTCTCTACTCTCTTCTCTTCACTACAAGAACTCCTTCTCGGGAAACTGAAACTTGTGTGGTTTTCTGGAGTGTTTGTGTGAAGAGAAGGGGAGCTGGAGGTGGCCTTTTATAGGAGGAAAAGGGGACAGGGCGGGCGCCCTTGGTAGGTGGGCGGGCGCCCACTCCTAGTGTCCATCCTGGGTGTGCCTCCTCCACATGCTTCCTTGCTTTGATCTCACGCAGAATAATATTGTGTTGGTAGTGGTTGGACGGCGGAAAGATGTCAGGTGAGTGGAAACATATTGGTGGATGAAATTATGTGATGGGATGTATGTGAGATGAAGTGTATGACATGTGGGACCCAAAGAGTGTGGGTCATGCTTCTAGAAGATAAATATGATTAAATATAATGCAGGAAAATCTATGAGAATCGAAATTTATTGAAAATGATATTGGAAAATATTTTTGTGCCTCCATAATAATTAATAATATGGGTTGTTACACACCACGAATATTATTTATATGGGGCTTTTTGATTATTATAATTATGCTATGACTAATGCAAGAATTAATTATGCAAGAATTTAAATATGAGAAAATTAATAATGCGGGTAAATACCGATTTACCTCCCGGTGAGGGTTTGGGATTTTTAGGTCCCCCAAGCTGGACCTCCAATTCTTTTAATCTTCTAAGTTACCTTCCTCCGGAGATGGTGTCTCCAGTGGTTCTTCATGAACTTCTTTCACTGTAGAGTCTCTCTCTGGTCTGGGTTTGAATGTGAAGTGTTCTTCTTGACCGTTTATGTTGAACTTGATTTTTCCCTTCCCGACATCAATGTGGGCATTGGCAGTGCTCAGAAATGGCCTTCCAAGGATGATGGATACTTTTGAGTCAGGACTCATGTCCAGTACTACGAAGTCTACTGGCACAAGGAAATCTCTGATCTTGACTGGAATGTTCTCGGCGATGCCCAACGGGTGTCGAACCGATTGATCCGCTAGTTGTAGACACATTGATGTTGGTTCTAAGGCTGCATGATCAAGCTTTTTGTAGACTGATGCTGGCATCACACTGACACTTGCTCCGAGATCACAAAGTGCATTGTTGAAGTGTTGGTTTCCGATCGAGCAATCAATAGTGGGGCATCCGGGGTCTTCCTTCTTCTTTGGTGGCTTGTTGAGGATGGCCGCACTACATTCTTCTGTCAGCTTGATAACCTCAGTGGTGGGCAGTGGCCTCTTCTTGTTAAGAATATCTCTGATGTACTTTGCATATGTAGGTACCTGTATGGCATCGAGCAGAGGTATGTTGACATATAATTTGTGAATGACCTCTACAAACTTACCAAACTGCTCATCCGACTGCAGTCCTCTGTTTCTTTTGGGAAATGGCAAATAGTTGGTGTCGTAAAAATCTTTCCTCATTTCTCCAGTTCTTGGTGGTTGTAGCAGATCTTCTGCTTCAACTGGGCTTTCTTCTTCTATCACTGCTGGTTGCACTGGTGCTGATGTTCTTTGTTTCTCTTTTGGGTATGGTGGATCTCTGGTAGCTTTACCTCCTCTAGTAGTTATATTCTTTACCTGCTCAAGGTTAGTAGCAACAGGTAGTGCAGCAGCTAACTTTATTAATTTAAGCTCTACCCTTTTATTAAGAGTGTTTTGCTCATCAAAGGCAGTTAGTAGAAAATCCATTTTATTATATATATCTTTTAGAGATAATTCATTTGTATCTAGCCTTTGTTTAACTTCATCATTAATTTTGGTTTGTTGAGCAATTATCTCTTTTAATGAAAGTTGCTTGAAAGTATTACCTGAATTCATACCTTTGCTATTGGGTTGACTTGAAGTTGGTTGATATTTGTATGCTGTCTCAATGGCCCTGTGATCTTCTTTGAACTTGGCCCTCTGGTCAATCCAATGGAGCAAATTTTCCATCTTAGTTGATAATGCATATACTTCTTCTGGTATTTCTTCAGTTTGATGACATTGTTGAGCTTTATCTTGGAACCAGCTTTGATTTTCTGCTATCTTATCCAAAAGTATCTCTGCTTTTCCAGTTGTAAGCTCCAAGAATGATCCTTTAGCAGATGCATCTAGGCACTCACGAGCCTTCAGGGTTAATCCATGGTAGAAGGTCTGCATAAGTAACCATGTGGCCATTCCATGGTGAGGACAATCTGATATGTATCCCTGAAAACGCTCCCATGCTTCTGAAATGGCTTCTGTCTTCTGCTGTTGGAAACTGACAATATTTCCTCTTAAGGCAGTTGTTTTGCCTATAGGGAAAAACTTTGATAGAAAGGCATCTGACAAGTTCGTCCAGTTGTTGATGTTATCTTGATGAGTGTAGAACCACTTCCTCGCTTTTCCTTCTAGTGAGAATGGAAAAAGGCGAAGCAGTATGACGTCTTTGTCAACTCCGTTGATGTGGATTGTGCTTCCAATCTCTAAGAAATTCTGCAAGTGTGCACTGGCATCTTCATGTGCCTTTCCACTGAATTGTGTAGCTTGTACCAAATTGATGAGGCTTGACTTGAGCTCAAACTCAGGTATTCCTTCTTCTACTGCAAATCTTGGACCAGTTGGAATGTTGTCAAGACTTGGAGCAGAGAATTCTTGCAAGGTCTTTTGTGCCATAGCTTCAGCAATTGGTAGCTAGCTTCTTCTTCTCTTGATTGCTTTGGTTCTGATGATGAAGAGTTGAATGTACCCAAAGTCAATCCTGTTATACCCTGTATAAAAATATAAACATAGAAAAACAACAGGGTGAACCTGCCAAAGCAGAGGTGCCTTGTTATGATTTCTCACTTAGTAGCTGTTTTATGCAATTATTTCTCTATAGTCTAGTCTAGAATTTTATATGAATAACCTTGATTGATTTTCTGGCTTTCCTTAATATTACCTTTTTGTTCCCTTTTATGACTTATTCCTGAGACTCCTATAATTCCTATAAATCCTATAAATTCCTATAAAATCCTATAATTCCCTGGCAACGGCGCCAGAAATGCTTGTTGACACTAGCTAACACCACTTAGATACTAGGTTGTCATCCCCAGCATGGTGCCAGAGTGTACAAAGGTATTTATAAATGTAAAGGCTCTCTAGAAAATAATCTATTCTATCCGCAAGCGCACAGATAAAACACCTCATTGTAGCATTTCACCAGGATAAATATTCCAGGTATCGTTATTTATAATTTTGCTCTAGGGATCTAAAGAAGATGGAAATAAATCAAAGGGGCAAAATCTATCAAGGCATAGACTAGAGATAAACTTGCAAGAACATGATTACTAATGAGAAACTCGTCACACAGTCACTTACTTTAGCAGGGGATAAACCATAAAGATAATGATAATAAAGTATAAGTTCATGGGATAAAGAGCACAGCGATTAGAAAATAGACTACTCCTCATATATGTAGGTGATGTCGGATTAGCTAGAGAATGGATTCTAAGTTATCTACTAACTACTAAGTCATAATCTACTCTAGTTATCTACAAGATCATATATAGCATAAAAGACTCTTCATTCATGTATAAGGAACATTGATAAAGTAAATCAGAACATCGCATGACTTACTCCACAATACCGGTTCTGCCTGTCCTATCAACGGAGGGTGGACTATATAAGAATCAACGAAGCTGTCACTATCGCGAACTACCACACGACTCGGCCAATAGGATACATTTGCAGATAAATAACATCTAAGCACCACGCTCACATGTGATTTATCACCTAACTCCCTCGCGTCAAGAGCTAAGCGCTTTGCAAACTTATACATAAACTCATTATCAATCATAACTATATCAAATATAGAACTAGAGTAAACTAAGAACATAATAATTAGAGACATAATGCAATTAGAACAATAGAATTAGAGAAAGATATGAATAATACCAATCTTTATTACCGAAGATCTGAATCCAGAGCGTAGTGCTCTACTTCTCTAATTGCTATCTAATCAACCTCTAAACTTGAAGGAGGGAGTAGCTAATTCTAATTCTCTATGGGAGAGAGATCTAAACCCTAACTTTGATGGCTACCTCTGAATAATGATTTCTCCTCCCCTCCTCCAGGGGCCAGGGGGTCTGGTTTTATAGTCCCCTCAAGTGAACGTGAGCCATTGGATCAAACCGACATAGATTGTATGGTTTAGATTGATCCTTTAGGTCGGTGGAGTCTTGCCCCGAAGCAGAGTCCTGATTGGCCTCTTGGCCAGGGCGGGCGCCCAAGGGGGGTGGGCGGCCGCCCAGCTCCCGAGCCCGATTCGGGTCCCGTTCGTTCCCGTGGCTTCTGGATCCTTCTAGATTGAGGAAAATTGCGCGGCACATAATTATCTCGTTGTAAACATGACATGTGGACCTTCTCTCCATATTTTCTGATAAACCCCTACAGAAATAGATAAACGCCAAAGCTCGTGGAATTCTGTCAGATAAAACCCTAATTCTAGATGTTTGTTTCATATTGATCCTTTTTCATGTTTATTTGATTATTAATTTTAGTACTTAAGGACCGTCAACAGCGTCTTCCGCGACTGCTCGCTATCTCGGATCGGCTTCTTTCTGCTACATCAGATCGGCGAGATCGGCTACTTCCTGCTACCTCGGATCGACTTTCTGGTGGTGATGAGAGATCGACTACATCGTCTTCTTACTGGTGGACATTCACGGGACTGCACTGCGAACATCTCCCTGCATCGACTGTGGTCCGCTACATCAACCAACACACTATGTTGACTAGTGCGAATGGAACCGCCGGTGCCTTCGGCATTGGTCCCTCCTCTGGGTATAATCCTAAATGGTTATATTTTATTTTCTGTATGTCTACAATATTTGCAATGTTTATCTCTAACCTGAGTAGCGATAAAATTGCACACGTGCACATATATGCCACCACTTTATTATGTGTAATTTTCTAGATTAAATCAAACATTAAAATGTCTCAATTTCTATCAATCCAAAAACCTGATATTAGGCATTTTAGTGGTTTTGTTGCTACGTTAAAACCGGATAATTTTGATTGTTCAAATTATAAGTGGTGGCGCGCGAGAATGATTTTGTGGTTGGCTGCTATGAGTTGTTATCCCGCCGCAGAGCGGAAACCGGAACAATTTACTCCTGAGGAGGAGCAAAAGTTTATGGCAGCCAATAACCTCTTCAGAGGCACCGTGATAAGTGCACTCGATAAAAATTATATCGACAACTATATTATTTGCACCACTGCTAAGGAGTTATGGGATGCGCTTGAGGCCAAGTTCGGAGTTTTTTATGCTGGCAGTGAGGTGTACCTCATAGAGTAGCTGTTTGATTACAAAATGATGGTTAACCATTGTGTGATTGAACAAGCACATGAGATACAAGCACTAGCAAAGAAACTCGTACAATTCCCTTGTGTGTTGCCTGAAAAATTGTGGCTGGCGGTATAATCGCTAAGCTGCCACCTACTTGGAAGGATTTTGCTACTTCTCTAAAACATCAGAGGAAAGTGTTTGGTCTTGCCGAACTCATGGGAACTCTTGATGTTAAGGAGAAGGCAAGAGCAAAAGACACACATGGGAAAGGTGTTGAGTCTTCTAGTGCCAATGTGGTATAGAAGGAAAAGCAATATGCATTCCGTAATAAGAAAAAGAACAAGCAAAGGACAAATCTGAAGCCAAAGCAAACAACAACTTTTAAGAAGAAAAAACCATAAGGGGGCTACTTTGTTTGTGGTAGCGATGATGCAAGTTCTTGCCCAGACCGCAAATTCAAGCGAGAAGAGAAAAAGTTAGTGAACATGGTTGTTAGTGAGGCTGAAGGAGGAATATCCTAGGTATGGTAATTATTTACCCACTGTTTTTTAGTCTGTCATTCACCTGAGTGGTGGATGGATACTAGGGCTAATGTACATGTATGTGCTAATATCTCTTTGTTTTCTTCTTATCAAGAAGGCAACACTGGAGCCTTACTGATGAGAAACGACTCTCATGCGCGTGTTCTTGGTGTTGGTACGGTCATTCTGAAATTCACTATGGGAAAGACGGTGCTGATGAAGAACGTGCAACATGTCCCCTCCATAAAAAAGAATCTATTTAGCGGCTCTCAGCTTTGTAGAGATGGCTACAAAATTGTCTTTGAAGCCAATAAAGTTATACTTTCTAAGTTTGGAACTTTTATTGGTAAAGGTTATGACTGCGGAGGTTTGTTCCGCTTATCCATGCTTGATGTGAGTAATAAAGTTGTGAAGCATACTATTATTTCGAATGAGTCGAATATTTGGCATTTGCGATTTTGTCATGTTAATTTTGGTTGTTTAACGCGGCTAGCAAACATGAATTTAATCCCGAAATTTAATTTAGTAAAATGTTCTAAGTGCCATGTGTGTATGCAATCCAAGTAACCTTGCAAACCTCACAAGGCTGTAGTGGTGAGGAACTTGGCACCATTAGAACTAATGCATTCCGATCTATGCGAGATGAATGGTGAATTGACTAAAGGTGGCAGACGATACTTCATTACATTTATACACAATTGTACTAAATTTTGTCACGTGTACTTGCTTAAAACAGAGGATGAAGAATTACATTATTTTAAAACCTATAAAGCTGAAGTAGAAAATCAACTTGAGAGGAAAATTAAATGCTTCAGGTCCGATCGTGGTGGAGAATATTTGTTAAGTGATTTTTCTGCGTAGAACATGGAATTATTCAAGAGAGGACACCACCATACTCACCACAGTCTAATGGGATTGCCGAAAGAAAGAACCGTACTCTAACAGAGATGGTTAACGCCATATTAGAGACATCGAGACTAACTAAGGAATGGTGGGGTGAGGCGATATTGATAGCATGTCATATCGTGAATAGAGTTCCTACAAAGAATAAAGAAATCACACCATTTGAGGAATAGGAAAAGAAGAGAATAAATGTCTCCTATTTGCGAAATTGGGATTGTTTGGCTAAAGTGAATGTGCCAATAAACAAGAAACGCAAACTTGGACCAAAAACAGTTGATTGTATTTTTCTTGGTTATGCTGCTCACAGCGCAGGGTATAGGTTTTTAATTATAAATTCTAGAGGAAAAAGTCTACATCACCCCCTGAACTATGAGGTAGTATCTACTTTACCCCCGAACTATGAAACAGTCTAATTTACCTCTTGAACAATTTAAAACCGTTCAAATCACCCCCCGGGTGTTTTTTTATGGCCGGTTTTGCTACAGTAACTATGGTGTTTGGGTGGCTTTTTATGGCCGGTTGTGCTAAGTTCCCGTGATTTTGACTTTTTCTTTTTTCCTATTTGTTTTCATATCATCTTTGAAAAATCATAGTAAATCATAGAAAAATCATAAAATAGAAAATCTAATTTTGTTGGACTCCACATGAGTAGATCTACACAATGAATATATTATTATGGTATACTTTAGTACAAATTTTTTCTACAACTTTAAATTAGTTAGAAAAATCAAATTTTATCTGTAATTAATTGGAATAATTCATAGTTGCAGCTTCTGTGGTCCAATTGTGGTGAAATTTTTTTGGTGGACTAATTATTCTATGCTTGAACTATAATAAATATTTCATACTCATCGGATCATGTATAACTTAGTTATAGATTTATTTATATTTAACAAGCACAAACCTGAATAAACTTAGTTATACATGATCCTATGAGTATGAAATATTTACTATAGTTCAAACATAGAATAATTAGTCCACCATAAAAAATTCACCACAATTGGACCACAGAAGATGCAGCTATGAATTATTCCAATTAATTACAGATAAAATTTGATTTTTCTAACTAATTTAAAGCTATAGAAAAAATTTATGTTAAAGTATACAATATTATATATTCATTGCGTAGATCTACTAATGCGGAGTCCAACAAAATTAGATTTTCTATTTTATGATTTTTCTGTGATTTATTATGATTTTTCAAATATTATATGAAAACAAATAGGAAAAAAGAAAAAGTCAAAACCATGGAACTGTAGCAAAACCGCCATCAAAAACCGCCCGGGGGGTGATTTTAACGGTTTTGGATGGTTCAGGAGGTAAATTAGACTGTTTCATAGTTCGGGGGGTAAAGTAGACATCACCCCATAGTTCTGGGGGTGATGTAGACTTTTCCAATTCTAGAGTATCACATATGCATGTTGGTACTATAAAGGAATCTAGAGATGCAACATTCTATGAAAGTGAATTCTCTATGAAAAGTACATCTAATATTTATAGTCATAAATCTATAAATTCCCATGAACAATTTATTCCAATAGAACAATCTAAGGAACCTCATGTTCACTATTCTGCGGAGGATGATAATATAGTCACTCGAAAGAGCAAAAGACAAAGGAAGGTGAAGTCTTTTGGAGATGACTATATTGTACACCTCGTGGATGATACCCCAGCTACCATTAAAGAGGCATTTTCCTCTCCTAATGCTGACCTATGGAAGGAAGAAATAAAGAATGAGATGGATTTAATAATGTCTAATGAAACTTGGGAACTGGTTGAATGGCTTTATAGGTGTAAACCTATAGGTTGTAAATGGGTGTTCAAGAAAAAGCTTAGGCGCGGTAAAATTGAGAGTTACAAGGCTAGGCTTGTGGCTAAGGGTTATACCCAAAGAGAAGGGGAAGATTTCTTTGATACTTACTCACCGGTTTCTCGTTTAACGACAATTCAAGTGTAACTATCCTTGGCTGCCTCTCATGGTCTTCTCATTTATCAGATGGATGTAAAGACAGTTTCCTAAATGAAGAGTTAGAGGAAGAGATCTATATGGATCAGCGTGATGGATTTGTAACAAGTGGTCAAAAAGGCAAGGTGTGTAAGCTATTAAAATCCTTATATGGCCTAAAACAAGCTACAGTGGCATGAGAAGTTTGAAAAAACTTTAACTTCTGCCGGCTTTGCAGTTAATGAAGCTAGCAAATGTGTGTACTATCGGTTTGGTGGGGGTGAAGGTGTGATGCTTTGTCTATACGTGGATGACATACTGATCTTTGGAACAAGCCTTGATCAAGGAAGTTAAAGACTTTGTGTCTAATAACTCTGAGATGAAAGATTTGGGAGAAGCTGATGTTATTCTAAATATTAAGCTTTTAAGAGAAGGCAATGGTGGGGTTACACTTGTACAATCCCACTATGTGGAAAAGATTTTAAGTCGCTTTGGTTGTAATGACTGTCAATCTGCTCCTACACCTTATAATCCTAGTGTGCTATTGAGAAAAAAAATCGAAGAATAGCAAGGCATCAGTTAAGATTCTCTCAAATTATAGGTTCATTGATGTACCTTTCAAGTGCCAAAAGGCCTGATATCTCGTTTGCAGTTAACAAACTTAGCCGGTTTGTATCAAATCTGGGAGATATTCACTGGCAAGCTCTTGAGAGAGTAATTTACTATTTGAAAGGTACTGTGAGCTATGATATTCACTATATCGGATACTCTAAGGTATTAGAGGGTTATTATGATGCCAATTGGATATCTGATGCTGATGTTTTAAAGGCCACAAGTGGATATATGTTTCTGCTTGGAGGAGGTGTTGTTTCATGGAAGTCTTGCAAGCAAACTATCTTAACGAAGTCAACCATGGAAGGAGAACTCACAGCATTAGACACTGTTGATATTTGGGAACACAATAAGGAATTGATCCGCAAGCGCACGGATATCGGTGAGCACTTCACCCGGGAGGTTATCCAGAGTATCATATTTATTTTTTTACCACTAGGAGAAAGAGTGCATCTGACTAACCGGTCTATTACTACTAACCTTTAGGCACAAAGAATGTCTTTCGATGTGAGTGATAAATAGAGAAGACTGCAACCATAGTCTCCTTCTAACCTTGGTAAGGATGATCTACTGTTCTAATGGGGAGGCTAACGGAATCTAGACACCACAAAGGATGTTCAACCCGCACCTATAAACCCTATCCTTCCTGCTAACGAGATGTGATCTACAAAGGTAGCTCGGAATTGTCACGTTCCTCACTACTACCACGGTCCAGCTAGTCAGGGAATATCTATGAGTACCCCAGCCTAAACACCACGTTTACGCCAGCAATGATTACTCTAAACTCTACGTGAAGAGATTAAAGTAAACTCATAAACCATAAGAACAATAAAACAAGAACTTACTAGAATTTAGAAGTCGAATTACTGAAGAATCCTAGGAGCAAGCTTCGGGTTAGGAGAACTTGATCCCGCAGGTACAAGCTTGGAGTAGACACCGACAGGCCGGGCTTCCTCCACTCTACACCTCCACTCTATCTCTCTCAATCTAGTAGAAACTAGAAGATCTATTTCTACCTTACATTGATTGCTAAGCCTAAAAAGAAATATTAATTAGAGAAGAGGTTTTCCTTCGAGGGCACCCCTCAGTCTCTATGATAATTTCTTCATGTCTTCTCCAGGGGCCAGGGGGGCCTTGCTTATATAGTCCTCCCCTTCTATGCGTTTTTGGGTCGATAGGCGTGGTGGTACTATGTTTTTCTTGATCCAATAGGTCGGTGGAATATCCCGAGCGAAGAGAGTCCTGATTGGCATCCAGAGGGGGGCGGGCGCCCAGGCTACCAGGGCGGGCGCCCTGGGCCTGGCCCAGTTTCGCCTCCGCTTCGGTCTCGTGGCTTCTGGAGTCTTCTAGATGATGTAAAATCGTGCGGTGCGTTGATATCTCTATGTAATCCCGACATGTGGGCCTTTCTTTCTTATTTCATGATAACCCCCTGCAGAAACAGATAAACAACAAAACTCGTGGAATTCTGTCAGATCAAACCCTAATTCTAGGTGTTGGTTGCATATTGGTCCTTTCTCTTGTTTATTTGATAATTAAAATTGATACTTAAGAACCGTCAACAGACACCACTGGCGCTGAGGCTGAGTAGCTTCGTGAAGTCCTAATGGATCTACCGGTGGTTGAGAAACCTGTGTCGGCTATTTCCATGAACTGTGACAATCAAACTGTGATCATAAAAGTCAACAGTTCTAAGGACAACATGAAGTCCACATTGCATGTCAAATGGTGATTGAAGACTGTCAGAAAATTGAGAAACTCTGGAGTTATAGCATTGGACTATGTCCATACGTCTAAGAATCTGGCAGATCAATTCACAAAGGGACTATCATGTAATGTGATCGATAGTGCATCGAGTGAGATGGGTTTGAGACCCACGTAACGTCTACCATGGTAGCAACCTGTTCTATATGATCAGAGATCCCGTGAAGTAGAATAGTGAAACAAACCAGAAGTAGATTGTGAGGAAAGACCCTTTATTTAACTCATCTCAATTGTACTTCTTTCCTAAGTCTGTAAGGAAGGCTGGTTATATACCTTAATGTATTCCAAAGTGGCTTATGAAGTGATAGATGTTGTCCTACAGAACATCTTTAAGGAATACACCAATATGAGTTTGACTGCTAGTCACAGTTTATGAGATCTGGGTGGTCTCTAGATACTCATGAATGGGCCAGAAGTATGACTTATATGCTTCAACTAGAGGGGATGTTCATGCAACCCGGTATCAATTATGAGTTTAGATGAAACTTATTTCACACAAAACTTGCAATTCAAGGCATAGTCCATTGTTCAAGTTGTGACTAAGTGTAATCTTTATTCTGGGTGGAAGTTCAACCTAGGAAGTTCAACTTAACGGTCTCCACCGAAACAACTGGTATATGAAATAACATGGAAATTTGAGAGCATTTCTTATGTGCCATAGAAATAGGTGGGGATTGTTGAATATTATTTGGGCTTTTAGCCCATATTCTATTACATGATTAATTAAAGGGCCCATAATAAATGTTATAATAAAAACGGTTTAATACCGGATTGATTGTTGACCATGTGTTAACTCAACTTAAATAGGCGGCCTGTGATAGCTCCTATAGAGAAGTTGACGAAGGGAAATAGGGTGCCACACGCGCGCGCGCCGCCGCCGCCACAGAGCCGAGCCGAGCGGTGTCGTGTTGTGTCGTGTCGAGTCGAGTCGTGATGCGCGAGTGTGAGTACGTTTTTCCTGGTGGAAAAGGAAAGGGAGGAGAATCGGGATCTGACCATTGTCTGGTTAAAGGCAATTGATTGTCATTAATTGCTATTAAACCAGACGTTTCCTCTCTAGCCTATATATTCCTTTGTCGCATCATCTTTCCATCTGCGAGACACAACACATCAGTCCTCCTCTCATCTTCCTGTCGAGTTGTGCTCTGGTTCATCCTTGTCCCAAACCTCTATGCGCATAGAGATCGGGAGAGCAGGCCTCCGGAACCCGACGCCTTGCATCGAGACACCTGCTCTGTGTGCGGGTAATCAGGTTTTTGCGGAGCATCTTCCGTGACTGCTCGCTATCTCAGATCTGCTTCTTCTTGCTACATCAGATCGGTGAGATCGGCTACTTCCTCCTACCTCAGATCGGCTTCCAGGTGGTGACGAGAGATCAGCTACATCGTCTTCTTCCTGGTGGACGTTCGCGGGACTGCACTGCGAACGTCTTCCTCCATCGACTGTGGTCCGCTACTTCAAGCAACGCACTATGTCGACTAGTGCGAATGGAGCCGCCGGTGCCTTCGCCACTGGTCCTCCTCTGGGTATAATCTTAAATGATTATATTTTATTTTTAGTATGTCTACAGTATTTGCAATGTTTATCTTTAATCTGAGTAGCGATAAATTTGCACACGTGCACATATATGCCACCACTTTATTTTGTGTAATTTTCTAGATTAAATCAAACATTAAAAAATGTCTAAATTTCTAACACCATCTGCCATCTGGAGATCTCCACTTTTTCCTCACCCCATTCCTTCCCCTGTAACCATTATTGGCTTCGAGCTTGAGACAATGACTCCTCAAGCAAGGAACAATCTTAGTGCTGGCAGAGTGATGGCAATGACGGCTCAAATGATAACACCCCGCCTATTTCCCCATGGACGACAAAAGACAAGCTCTAGTTTAGTTACACGACGGAGGAGGAGGAGGAAGGGAATGACAAGGACAAGGATGAGGAGGCAAATGACAAGAAGGTGGAGGAGGATGACCATGAGCGTCCATCAATGACTTATGAGAGGGATCCTTGCTCTAACATTGAGGATTCCAATTTGATTTGTTCAGTCTTCAAATTCATGTATTGATTTTAATTCTTATGAAATTATATATGTATAGTTTTAAATTATGTGGCTTAACAAAAGAAATTGTTTGTTTCTCTAGTTGAGCATGAGTCGTGTAGTGGTACTCATCAATGAGAATCACCATTTCATATGATGTTTTTTCTCATAAAATCAACACTTCGTATGGTGACTGCCACACTCCATCTGGAGCAATTTTAGTCATCTGTATAACTCATATAAATACAGGATACAGTTCAATGATTCATGCGCCCTTACCTCCCATCTCAATGGTAGTTCCACTGACATCACCACCAAGTGCTTCATACTCTGCCCCAACCGTTGTGCCCACCCTATGGACTTGGTACATCTAGGTGTTTCTCCCAACCATCACTTCTGGTTGGTGCCTCTTCCTCTGTTCCCTTGCAAAAGCCTGGCTTCTCAGACAGTGATTGTCACCATAGCCCATTGATGACAACCAACACGAAGATCCTGCCGCGATGATTAGTTGACTTTCCCATCCCAATTGTACACATTTATATTTTCAATTTCTTCTAGTATCATCAACTGCATAGGGCACAACCAGGTGCTTTCCAGTCTTTTGATGTGTTGGCCCCTTCCACTGCTGGACACAAGCGGAGGTCTTGAGGTCTTCTTAGCAGACCCTTCGCTCATCTTTTTGGGTTGGTATGGTGGCAGAGGCTAATCGCAGGTCACATTGCTCACTTTGGCTCACGTCACCCTCCTACGATGCATCCTACAAAAGAACTCTTGACATGAAGCAATTTCATGAACGGGCAAAATGGAGTCCACCTGAAAGTGCTTTCGCCCACCCATGTTAAGTTCAGATGGGTTGTCATTTGAGACCTATGAGCAAACTTCAGATCTAGCATGCGCTGACTTGGCTGCCGAAATACTTCTAACAATGAAAAAGTCATAGTATGATTTTCTTTCTCATATTCAAAAACTAGAAATCTTTCCCTACTAACTCTCAAAACCATTCCAATTACCTACTGCCCTAGTTTGGAGTGGTTTTGAATGCAATTTTATCAAATTTCTTGTTAAAAATCGTTAAATACTTGATATGGTTTTCAAGAAACAAAAAATGTTTCAAAGATTTTAAAAGTTCCCAAAAATTCTAAACATACGTTGGGATACCACAATCCAAATAAGGTGTTTAGAGCTAACAAATAACTTAGAAACATAAAAAATATATTTAGCTCTAGAAAAAGGGAAAAATATCTAGAAAATGTAAAAAATCATTGAACAACATGTTAATTTGTCCTGGTCATTCAAAAATATAAGGTGTTATGAATGCAGAGCATGAAATCATTCAACATTAATTTATTTTGCATTTATGTTGGTTGCGTCTCATATTTTTGTGGTGTAAACTTTTTAAAACTTGTTTATAGAGGAATTTTCCAGATTGTTTCCCATTCCGTAGAGCTAAACCTATTAGTTTGAAGTTTATAAAGATGTTTTCATTACCTCTAAATATTTGACTCAGTAATTGTCCCAATCAATTTATAGATTTTTTTAAAACAGTTGTAAAATTTTAGAGTCATCTTCTATGGTTTTTAATATATCAATTATTTACAGAATTATTTTTTAGTAAAAAAAGATAAACCCATATTCAAAACCACTCCAAAAAAGGGATGTAATTCGAGAAGTATTAAGAGTTCAGGGTGTAAGATGTTTGGTTTTGGGTTTAGGGTTTGGTACAAGAAAAATAGTCCAGGGAGATTGAGGGGATTTGGTACAAGAAAAAAAAAGCCTAGTTCACTTTGTGTGGATCACCAAGCTCAACAGTGGCTACCCG
The DNA here is from genome assembly GCF_000003195.3 of Sorghum bicolor. Lineage (NCBI taxonomy): Eukaryota > Viridiplantae > Streptophyta > Magnoliopsida > Poales > Poaceae > Sorghum > Sorghum bicolor. Next base: position 65,381,634 of record NC_012874.2, on the reverse strand, counting down.
TCGACACATAAAAATTCAACTTTGTTTGACCTTTGTTGTCCCCAAAGTGTTTCTCCCCACACGCTGTTGTTCATGACTGACATCCTAAAACCAGGGTGTCAGGCATGGGAGGCTAAGCCCACGCCCAAAGTTTTCGCCCTGGTCCCATTGCTATTGGGGATCAAATCGTCATCATATCATGGCATGAAATCTGTATGGTGGATCAAATACATTGGGTGGAACAAAAGCATAGGAAAGGTGCACAATTATTTTATTACACCTTGAAAGGAAACAGGTCATGGATAAATTACATGCTAGAGCTAGCAATATGGTATTGTCTGCCTCCATGTAACCATCCTATCCATCGTTAATCTTGTATATTAAATTCAAACAAAAGGTCCATTATGGTCTTCTGCATCAGCTAATCCCCTGGCTTCGGTGGTAAGCCACGGATGCTTCTTGGAAGAAAACTCACAGTGGCAAATATTGGGCTTATCACAATGGGAGATCTTTACCACTTGGTTATTATACTTATTGGCATGTTGCATGGCAAAGCCCTTCAGTGCATCCAGGTAAATTGAAATTAAATGTGACCGGAACTGCATGCATCCACAATTTGACTTTAGAAACCACACATGAGTGGAATTAGTTTGAGTACGAAATAAGTTATATACTTACGAAGATAGCAGGATGGGAGGGTTGAAGACATAATAACCAATACAATGCAAAGAGCAGTGCACTCAGTCTGCATTGTCTTGATGAGTATGAGTGGAAAGTGGGGAAGATCAATATTGGTGGTATATTTGTTGAACTTGTGCGCAAGTATGCATATGCCTTGTTATGTCTGGTTTATATACATGGAGTGACACATCTAAAGGTTGCTATATCTATCTACAATAGAGATATATCTATAGATGATGTGGTACAGCTTAATGTATAATTTGTATCCACAGTAGAGATATATATGGATACAAGCAGCACATCCTAATTTTGACATAACTATACATGCAGTGGCATATCTTAATGTTAACAAACCTCAGAAAGTATCATCACAATGCTTATTACATAACGAATGAATATTGAATACAGTATTAAACAATAATTGTAGCAAACTAATATAACTCTCGATGGAAAGCACCACATAGGGACAAACGTTGGCTGGTTGACTCCAAGCTTAGTACTCATTACGATAATCCTCATTCCAATCATCATCTATAGCACATCCTGAGGTGTTGTGAAATAGCAAGGGTGAGGATATTTCATATTCAACAAGTATAACCAGGGGTTCATGAGGCTCAAAAAGCTGACAATTATTTGACTGCATTTAGCATTTATGTATGTATCATATTTAGCATTATTAGCATTCAAGGTAATATCTCATCCCATAACCACATGATCAATGTATATAGTTATGAAGAATAATACACAAACCACATTCTTAATCATCATTAACATCGTTCAACAGTGATAATCTATTTTGTCAATTTTCCAGGCCACCCGTAACCGTGGGCACGCCTAGTATACCAGATTGTTCAACTTTGTGAAGAGGTGTACACTTTCACTGTGAGTCATGATTTCCATATGCACAGGTTACTTAGGCCCATAACACTGGAAACAATATAAAGCCACTCAAAGGTTTGTTTAACAAGTTAGGGCCACAAGGTTTCTAATCGGCGAGCAGATGTAGTGCCCCCTTTTGAATGGCACAATGACGCCCAACCATACACACATAGGGACAGAGGCCACACAATACACAAGTCGGCAAGCCCCTTTTGCGCTGTTTCGGGTAACCGCTAACAAGCTAGAAAATGTTCCTTGAGTAACAAGAGCTAGAGCCATGTAGCCCTCACAACTGTACGATTTGTCCTAGCTTTTGCCAAAGAATAAGTCCTTATAAAGAGTCAAGAACATCCAACAAAGGCCAGAGTTCTTCTTAGCCTTTTGTTCATGTTGCTAAAAATCATCTTTCAATGTTTATTGCATATTCCAATATTCATGATACAAGATCATGGTCATATAAATCAGCACTAGCAAATACTACCCACATGCAGATATCCGAGGGTAAACAAGGTACACAATAATTCAATGCTAAGTCATCCTTAACAAAGTATCAAAGACACATGCACATTTACTTCATTATATAAACTGAGTAGGTAATCAAGGAGGTCCCAAGCTATACTTGCCTTAATCAAAGTTTTTCTACTACTCCTGCTAGTCGTCAAACTACTGGTCTTTCTTACCAACGTACTACTCATCGTCTATACTCGAATCTTCAATCATCAACACACAAGCAATCAGAGATTGTCATGCATAGCAACACAAGAATTACAATTAGGACAGTACACCAATATCAGAAAAAACATGTTCAAAAGTTTATAAAATCATTATACGCATCGCTATGATCACACAGACGTAAAGATCACAAAAATCAGAGCTAAAGCGGAGAAGTTATGAATTTCCTAAGATTTCCTTTAGTAAAGTAATAAATTAAATAGGACGTCAAAATCAAAAAGTTGTAAAATTAGTAAAATAGTGACACAAACAAGTAGATTGCGCAAATATGAATCTTACAAAATTTAAACCGATCAAAATGGAGTTAAAATGAGCATTTTGTGACCAAACAAAAATCAGTGGCATTTTTGTAAATAGTGAAAATGTATTTTGAATTCAAATTGGGATGACATACTGAGAAGACATATTTTGGAAACATGCTTTGGACTGCGGGTTGATTCAAAGAAAAAGCAGGGGCTCTTTAACAAATACTCTGGCCGAAGTGGTATGGTCTAATCCTGGGCGTTGATTTTGTTTTGGAAGATGGGGATTTGATTCAAGGGCTCTTTAACAAAGAAGCTTGATGATTTTTAAATCCATTTTGAAACCATAAAAAGCTCTTGTTGTATAAATAAATAGCATCTATAAGTTCATATTTATTTATCATCATATAATTCCTTTAAGTTACATTATCACAACTATTTTGCCTAAGGCAATCATAAAGATCAGAAAATTATAAACCAACAAATTGTAAAAGGTTAACCAAAAGAAAAGAAGATTCTAGCTTCTAGTAGGGAGGACAACTGCTAGAGTAGAAAATGAGTATAGCAAATCATACATATTTCACAGAAAATGAGTCTAGTTGGTGTAGCAATTTTCACTTTCAGTTAGCAGAGTGCTCCAGTTCTTTTAAGTTTGAGCACTAGTTTAGAAAATCACAGATGTACTAAATAAAAAAATATCACTACATAATGTGGTTCAGATACATCCAAGCCAGGTATTCTATTGCTTTCAATGCTAAAAATCCCATATAGCAACTTGAGCATTACAACACTGTGGTATGCTATGACTGAATTTTAACATCGCTACTACACTAAAGAGCTAGCAGGACACAATATCAAGTCAGCGCGGGCAAGCATGACACTTGATTTTGATTTAATTAATTGAGTGGGGTTACTCGCAACTCATGATTCAGAGTCAAATTGCTATCTCAACGACAAAGAGGGTGCAGGTTGATTGGCCTAATCAGTTGGAGACTTCAAGGCATACCTAATGACCAGCTGCTCGGCACTCGGAGTCGCTGTCTCGCCAATGGCCGCGTCCACTGCTGCTGCTGGTGTGGTGTCACCCAGCTGCACGTGCACGGAGCTACAAAGAACTACTGCACTGCTGTTGCCTGCCGATGTGCTGCTGCAGCTGCCCCAACCCACGCTGAGCAGCTCGCTGTAGCTGCCCCGCCCTGACGGCCCTGAGTTGCTCTGATGGAGGAGGAGGATTTTTTTGCGAAAGGAAGGAGGAGGAATTAGTGGGGGAGGTTAGTTGAGACGCCGGCAAGCAGACAACAGGTGCTGGCCACGGAATAGGATCGAGCGATGCGGCACGAACAGGGAGGGGATTTGGGGCGCGGACGTTGTACCACCATGCAAAGCGGTGGCGGCCGTGATTAGGGTGTGTATAGGATAATAGGAGCGAGGGGTTATAAGTTTTGGATTGGATCCGGCCTTGTTCTTACTATAAGTAAAATTTAGTGAGGAAATAAAATATAAATGGGTAATGACTTGACTGGTTACAGGGTCAACCTGACAGCACTACATGTCCCGCATAGCTCAAAGGGCTGCTCACAAGAACACGGATAAGCTTCCAACGGTTTAATAAACATTGTCATCTTACTCCTTGCAACTAATAAACTAAGCATTGTCACCTATCCATTGCAAAAGAGGGGTTTCTCTTGTAGTGCTGGGAGATGGCCGGCGGCAGCCCAGACGGCAGCGCCATGGCCGACCAGGCCGAGCTCTCCCCGGAGCTCGTCGAAACGACAAACTAGAGCGCCTCAACCCAAAATAAATACATGGGGAGATTGAGGAGAAGACAACAAGCTCTCCTAGAAGCTCTACAATGGCAGAGAGAGCTCGGGGTGGCCGCAGCGCTCGGCGGGGCGGAAGAAAAGCTGGCAAGATCTAAATCCGACTACTGCAGCGGCTAGGGCTCCTCGGGGTAACGTTGATGTGAAAAGGAAGTCGCGGGGGAGGTTCACAGGCTTTATAGGGGGTCGGTTGTACCCTACACAAGCAATCCCGGGGAACATGGGATTCGGTGCTGGCTTCGGTTGGTATCAGACTGGAGATTGGAGAAGAAAGGCAGCTGACAGTGCAGGCCTAGGTGGTAGTGAGAGAAGAGGCAGGGCTGTCACTGACGCCCTAGGCTTGCCGGCTGACCTTGCCTAAAAACTAGCCGGTTATTCATGACGCAAGCACGATGGTTATCCTTTGGAGGTTTGCTTGTAAACCTCTTTGTTTTAAATCATGAAAGAGTAATATATCTTGCAGCGTTCTTCGGTCCGTATCAGCCATGTCACCACCCTATCCATCGTTAGTATCAAATTCAATCCGATATATTATATTCAAACAAAAGTTCCATTATCGTCCTTTGCATCATCAGCTAATCCCATGACTTCGGTTGTGAGGTGCAGACGCTTTTTGTGAACTAACGAGCACATACAAACATCCTCCTTCGCACAGTAGAACAGCTCTAACACTAGGTCATTCTTTTTGGCATAATCCAAGCATTTTGTTTGGCAAACCGCCGGGGTGCATCCAGGTAGACGGATTGGTTCAATTACTGCATGCATCCACAACTTTACTTAATAAACAATGCACCAGTGGAATTATTTTAAGTACAAAACAAGTTATACATACTCCATCCACAAGCGCAGGATAAGAGGGCTGGAGACATAATCACCAGGACAATGCACAGAGCAGCACACACAGTCCTCATTGTCTTGTTGAGTACGAGTGGCAAGTGGGGAAGATTAATTAGTATTGGTGGTATATTTGTTGAACTTGCATTGCGTTCTGGTATGCATATTGTTTGGTCCGGTTTATATATATGCAGTGGCACATTTTAAGGTTGCTATATCTATCCACAACAGAGATATATGTATAAATGCAGTGGTAAATATATGATTTGTATCCACAGTAGGGATATATGCACATCTTAATATTGATATAAGTATCAAGAATACAGATAAATATGTATACTTGCAATGGCACATATTATTGTTTATATAAGTATCCATAATATAGATAGGTATCCACAACAAAAGATATATTAATGTTGATCTATCTTGCCTGATCCACACATGAGTGGAATTATTGTAGGTACAGAAATAGTTATATACTTACTATAATAGCAGGATGACATTGTTGAAGAGATAATCACCAGGACAATGCAGAGAGCTGCGCACTCAGTCTTCATTGTCTTGCTAATTATGACTGGAAAGTGAAGAACTGTATTGGTATATTTGTTTAACTTGTGTTTATATACATGCAGTGGCACAAAGGTTGATATATGTATCCAAAATAGAGATATCACTATCCAAAAAAATAGAGATATATATGGGGATACATGCAGGCATAACTTAATGTTGATTGTATTCACAATACAGATAAATATATACCTACAGACAACATCCAAGTATTGATATATGTATCCACAGCAGAGGTATATGTGTCCTCATATATTAATGTTGAACTATCTTGCATGTATGATTTGATATATTCTAGCAATAAATAAATAAATAAATTGGCTTAGACAACTTGAATCCTTCATATTAATATTGATGTATCTGCATTATATGTCTCACATCAGGAAAGGTTAATTCGTCACTACAAAGGAAGCTTTCATGGAAGGATATGCAGTCAAAGGTGTAGTCAATAAGTACATATGATGCATACGGTTCTCCCTTAAGAACTGTGTATGCATCCAATGAAATAAGAGATTAAATTTTAAGGATGGCCACTGAACCCATTCACTTATTCAATCTTGCTGTCGTGACAAAATCAGTGTTCATGGAGTGGACAGATGCATTCATGTCAAATGTCACTACTTCATTAGCAATTTAGCAGTCATATGAGACAGACACAGTAAATAGGAAGAATTTATTCTCCAGTGACTCTAGCTTGACATCGCAAACGATCTAATGAAAAAACAAGGAGACGACAAAACTTGTTCCACAATACTTATCTTGAACCTTGACTGAATTTCTGGGTGGGCATGTTTGATTCCAGCGGGATAAAGTGGATCTGCTGTGAAAATATTAAAGCAATGCCATGACTAAAGGAAGGGAGGCACGATTTGGTGTGGAAGACAAAGAACTCGATTCCGATAGGATCATGGAGGATGCTAGTTTCTAGAGTGAAACACGGAGCAGGGGACCAGTTTGGCTGGTTTCCATGGTTATACCCACAACGCGATCATATATAGTCCATGACTTGTCCGGATTAAGAGAGAAACCAACCCAACCCGCCTCGGGTTAACCACACCGGTCTCATTTGAGCTGGTTCTGGTCTGGTTTGCAGTTTTATCAAACCCATGAACACGGCTGGCATCCTGAATTTATTACATCTATATGTATACGACTTTGCAGTCAATGTCAAAACCATTATGATGTATCATAAACAAAATAATTTATAAAACATATCTTACTTTAAGTATCATAATAGTCCGATTTTCCTTCAAGAACTGTTTTTCTCTTCGAACTCAAAAACCAGAAAGGTTATCCTCATTAACTCTAACAACCATTCAAGTTACCTGCCTACCCTATTCTAGAGTGGCTTTGAAGGCAATTTTGTCCTTTTTTGTAGTTAAAAAAATATAAATCATTGATAAGGCTTCTGAACCACACAAATGTGGGTAAGCTTTTAAAAGTTCTAAATTATTCTAAAGATAGATAGGGATACAACAATCTAAAAAAATATTTAGAGCTCAAGAATATATCGCTAGAAAAAATACATTTAGCTGTATGAAAATGGAGAAATATCCAAAAAATCTAAAATCTTCCCAGAAATAATATCTCGAGGAAAGAAATAGACTTAGTTCTCTAGCCCCTTCTATCAGGCAAACTGCGACAAGGTCACTGGTGTCAGGCAACATCATGTGCAATAGTCCGATTGATTCATGGGTGGTTTCATGATAGTAAGGATTTCACGCTCGGGTTTTGCATAACTTGACTAAACCTGAGGAATGACCACGTCTATTTGGTGGCCTGAAAAGTTCAGTTATAGTACAAAACTCAGTATGGCCTGAAATAATTTAGTTGTAACCAAAATAATGGATGAATCGGGTGAACAATAGTATAGGAAAGTCACACAATTATTTTATTACAGTTAGATGGAAACAGGGCATCGCCATGTAAGTTTGATGCAAGAGCATATGGTACTGCCTGCCTTGATACATATGTAAGGATCCCATCCATCATCTGTCTCAATTTTAATCCTGTTCAAACAAAAGTTCCTTTATCATCCTCTGCAGCAGCTAATTGGTGACCTAACACACAGCAGCAATCACCCATCTTCTCACAGTAGGATCTCTGTAACACTTGGCCAGTCCTACTGGCAAACTTCGAGCATTCGTTGAGGCAAAGCGCAAAAGTGCATCCAGGTAAATGAATAACTATGACTGGAACTGCATGCATATATGAAACACAGCTGGATTTTAAAACCATGCATGAATAAAATTATTGTAAGCCCATGAGATGTTATAAACGTACAATCATAGCAGGATGAGAGTGTTGAAGACATAATCACCAGAGCAATGCAAAGAGATGTGCCAACGGTCCTCATTGTCTTGCTAATTATGAGATGTAAGTGAAGAACAGTATTGGTATATTTCTTGAACTTGTGTTAAAGTATGCATATTGCCTCATTCAGTCCTGTTTATATACATGCAGTGGCACATCTTAATTAGTGTCGATATATGCATCCATAATAGAGATATGTTTATACATGTAGTGACACATGTTAATGCTGATATACACATGTATCCATGACAGAGATATGTGTATACATCCAGACATCTTAATGATTTGATATCTTCTACCAATAAATAAAGAAATGAGGCACATATTAGATTTTGATTTAACACAGCTTCAATCCTCCAAATTAATGCCAAGGTATGTCCATCGTAAGGTTCACATCAGAAAATAAAGGTTTAATCGTCATTGCAAAGGAAGTGTTGGAGGAGAATATAGTGGAAGTAGTCTCTGAGTTCATATTATGCATTTGTTCTCCCTCGAGGAGTCTGCAACAAATGAAGCAAGAGGTTATTAAATGTTCAAGATGGCTGCTGCCACTACTGGATACAACATTTTCCTTCTCTACAACATATTTTTTTGATGGTCATAAATGTACTCATAGAGAAATTTTTGTATGGTCGTATCACTTGCACTACTACTTAAAAGATTTCAAGAGACATGCTAGTTTTAATATGAGAAGCAATCATTTTATTTGAGAAGATGGCCAAGAATTGCCTGTCTCCCAAAATTGATTTAAGGAGGTGGTCAGAAATTGCTCGTATTTATATAGGTGGAGGCCCGCCTCACAGAGAAATCCAGTAGGGTGCACCCATTCACTGATTGGATCTTCCTTGTCATGACAAAATAAATACTCCTAGAGTAGGCATGGGCACAGGTAATATTCATAACTTTAGAAGTACCTCATCACCACTATTCCTAGTTCGCAGTCCCAATGCTATAAACTACATATAGTTTCTATACCTATTAAATTTTATAAACACTACATATAGAAATCATGGTCCCAATGGATAGTTTCTATGGAATAGTTTTTATCTAATTACATGCATTCTCTCTCCATTCTCTACCAATCACATCCCATCATGTCTTGGTTCTTGTGTAGATATGGTTTCCAACTTAGACCCAATTTCTATGATTTTTGCTCTCTCTCTCTCTCTCTTCAATAACTATATTGACACGTCAGCAAAATGATTAGGTGGCAGTATAATTAATGTCCATAAAAACTATGGTGGTTTCTGCATTAGGAGTGCCCTTAGACTGCTTAAGAAGCAGTCCTACCAGACAGCTTATCACCCATGAGACATTGTAAACAGGGCTCCAATGTCTCTAGTTTGGATTGCCACTAAAGAAAAAGAAAATGTGAGGCAACTTTGGCTCTTTTAGGCTCCAAAAAATGGGATTTGTCATTTCTCTATTTGTAGGCTATGTTTAATTTGGAGATTTTTTTATCAAGGGTATATCAAGACATTTGTGTTTATACTTAGACTTCATAGTGCGACCCGATATATGATGCACCTAATCTGACATGAAAAGCATTTGAGTTTGTTAGGGATGCTTTTTGGAGGAAAAGAAAATTTCTGGTGCAGTATGTGTCAAGCTTGCATTCCAAATATATTGAAAACCTCTATATTTCCACTTTTCCTTGTCGACTTACAGCGTAATGGCAGCCACCAACAAACACACAACTACTCCACTTTATTTGAACTAGATCCTCATCCTTTTATCCCCACAAGATGTCGATGGTGGACATCCCAAGACCATGCTGTTACCGATGCTAGGAGCCATCTCTCTGCTCTTATATAGAGAGCTTAACTCCATGCCGAAGCATGTTCCCATGTGGCAGAACCAAGCTTGTCAGGTCATGATTTTGAGCAACAACCACCAGCTAATTAGTCTACTCCACACCAAAGAACAAGGAGGGTAACTCCTCAAGATAGTTATTGCTTAATAGCCCACAAATCAATTAATCTTTGGGGTACTACTACAACAATTATTTGTAGACTACACAATACCATGTATGGTTGATGTTCAACATTCATTAGATGGAAAGTGCTTGTGTCACTATCTTGCAAACACTCTACCGAGACATGAATTTCCCCACCGGCGGAGGCCTAACTAGTTGACAAAGCCTTTGGAAGCTCTGGGCTTAGCAGTTTTAACCATCCCTATGAGGCAGCACAGGGAGGCTAGAGCCCTGGAAAGAATGGGGGCTCCGATTTGCCAAGAGAGGTCATGACAACATTTTCCTTTGGCGCGTAGCCGATGGCACAAGATGGACCTTCGACCTTGCAGGCAGGGGTCGGAGAGATGCCAGTGGGGATGCCCGGGGAGTGGCTGATGGCAAAGGTCCCAGTGGCATGGGCAGAGATTGGAGGCTGAGATGGGGGCTGGCGCCACGTGGAAATGTTAGCCGTCACCGGTGGCACTGAAAGATGGATCGAGGGGATCCTAAAGCTTAGGCCCATTATGGAGAGGCGGCCCACAGGGGAACGACTAAGATGCCCCTATAATCATAGGCTAAGAATAGGATATTCTTGGAATGTTCGGCCACTTTCACAGGGCATTTTTGTAATAGATCTAGGGAATGAATAGCACCCTATAAAATGGGGCACCAAATGCTGTAAAAATTAAAAGAGGTTGGGGAATGCATTTATGAAACCCTAGCTTTTCCTATCCATCGGTAACACATCTGTCATCTCGACCTTCGCCCGGAGCATCATCAGGCTAGAGAAGGCCCACAATAGCATGATAGAGCAAAGCTCATGCAAGGGCTACGATGGACTCCATGCCAAGGGGAAGGCCCAGGCACAATACCCGCAGTACATACGCTTCAACACAAGAGAGCCAAGTCTAGGAGGAACCAGTAGTCTAAGATCAACCTCCGGCTTTGGAGATCTAGCAAGTGCTAGGCTCAACTCATAAGCAAGAGCTCTAGTAGCTGCAAGCCCAATTACAAAGGATGCATCAAGAAAAGAGATAGAGTAGTAGCAACATTGACCTAAGCCAGCAAGCGGCCCAAACTTTAGCCTAGGCAATGGAGATCATGCAACAACTCACCCTCTTGTAGCCACAGATTAAAATCATGCACCTCTGCAGCCACCCTCCAGCACCTCTTGCGAGGTAGGCACAGCAAGCCAAAACTAGCTCAATCCTCTGCCAAATGCAACAGCTCAGCCAACCTTCAGTTCACCTCTTACAATCCCACAAATGCTTAGAACCATGGATCTCAAATCCCCACTATCCAAAGGCATCCAAATGACCCAATGGCCTACCTCATAAAAAACAATCACTCTCTCCAAATTCAATGGAACGTCAAACCTAAACAAATTCATCATGAGTTTTAGCCTAGTCCTTCGTAATTGTAGCCAAAGGAGACACACTATCCTTGTATTTCATGCTCAAGACAAGTACAGTGTACTCATAGGAAAACCTTTGCGACAATATCCTAGCAAATTTCAAATCTTTCACTAGCGAGTCCCTGACTTATTCAACAAACTTGTTCTAGTGCAAGCAAAGCCAGGGAGAGGCACTCGGTATGGAGTTAACTCGCTCGCCAAAAGCATAGGGAGGATGGAAGTATCCTAAGGTGGCACTTCATTGGGTTCATTGAACTCTTCCTTGTCCAGTAGATTTTTAAGTCTGATAACCAGCTTTTTGCTAAGGTGAACCACTTGTCGTTTCTTGTTTCTAGTGTCAAGCACATAGAGGCCATGGGACACCTGACTTGAGACAACAAATGGATCATCCTTGGACCCAGCTTGGTTGAGGTCAACTATAGTGAAACCATACCTTTCTTTCATGGCACCCTGACTTCCCTAAACCCATCAACACTGAAGAATAGGCACGTGAAACCAAGATACAATAGTTCCCATATCTCTTCAGTTTGACAATAGTACATTGTCTTGTGCATGTTGCTGTCAAATGCATCTACGCAAATAGCATTGGTATGGTACACGCTCTTCTTGTCTTGATCAATGATGTAAAACGTGTAGCCATTTATGTCATAGCCTTGATTGATTGGGACTATGAAGAAAGGGCCTTTTGCTAGTTTTTGAAGCCTTTCATCTGATCCAGAGGTTGAACTAGCAAGTCAATCTTTGAACTAGTTGTTGAACTGACTCATATGTGCTCTTGCTAACCAAGCTTGCTCTGATGCAGGTTTCGTTGCCTCAACATCTCCATATGCTCTTCGATATAAGGTTCCACCTCTGTTGTGTGTTGTAACACTATAAATTTAGCTTGGTCAAAGGCATCTGTATTTGGAGTGATGTACTTCTCTTCAACACACCCTCTACGTGCTTGGCTTCCCTCATGGCAAGCCATGGAGATGCTAATTTTGATTTGTGGAGTCAATGTAACCGAGGCATCACTCGATGTTGGGCATTCTTAACGTCATTACCAAAAGTAGACTTAGTTTTCTATTTCTGATAACGGCGCCAAAAATGCCAAACCTATCCCTCATGCCACTTAAGCCAAGTTGTCATCCCCAGCATGACATGAGAGACGCGGTATTGAAATATGCAATTGCTCTTCTGAATAAATAATAAAAGGGATGTGTAAGCGCACAGATTAATACCGATGTAGCATTTTAACCGAGAAGTATTCCTAGTATCGTTATTTATATTTTTACCACTGGGAAGGGATTACTCACACCAATGTTGATTATGGAATGAAAAATGGAACTGAGTATCATTGCATGTGTAATAGAGAGTATTCATCTGTCTCTTACATACAGGGATAAATATCACATAAAATATAGATAAAGTATGAATGGTGACAAAGATAACTAATCTGATCAGCATAACTAGCCACATATGATAATGATAAGCACCTCAACAGATATTCTAGCAAGTCATTAGCATGGAATTAGGATGAACTACAAGAATATTTCCTAAGTTATTCTTAACTATAAAGTCTAGTATATCATAATTAGTGCAATTATATACTTGGCAATCATTGCGAGACAAGATTATGCCCATGCATAGTGATATTATCAAGGAAGATGAGAAACATAGCAGTCACTCCCCTGTAATAATGTTGCTCTGCCTGCCCTATACACGGGAGGGGGACTATATAAGAATCAACGGAGCTGTCACCACCGCGAACTACCCCGCGATCCGGTATATAGGGTACAATCGCAGATAAATATGGTATAGGCACCACGCCTATACAATACTTCTCATTTACCCATGGACCCGATGGATAAATGCTATACGATCCTAAACATGTATATAATTCCAATCTAACTAAGCCAAGTATATAACCATGATAAACTAAGAACGTTATAATTGCAAATATAAACAAGTAGAGCAGAGTCATAATCAATATAGTGAAATAGAGCAATGATGAACAAATAAAGAACAGTAGAGGAATTACCAAGAATCCTCTTGACAGATTCGGAAACCAATCGAAGACTGACTCCTTCTAGTTCTAATCCTATGTAGCTATTGTAAACTAGAGATCTAGTTGATGTGGTGGCTCTAGGGCTTGATCAGAGACTCTCCTCCTTGGATGAATGAATGAATTAAGGTTTGAGAATGAGAATGCCTCCTCCAGGGATTAGGGGCCTGCTTATATAGCCTCTCCAAATGAACATGGGTCGTCGGATCAAACCGACCTTAATCGCATGGTTTTCCTTAACCCCTAGGCACGCTCGGCCTCCCGTTCGTTCCCGTGCCTTCTGGAGTCTTCTATATGATAGAAAATTGTCGCACACGTTAATATCTCTATGTAAACCCGACGTGTGGGCCTTTCCTCCATATTTCCTGATAACCCCCTGCAGAAATAGACAAACACCAAAACTCATGGAATTCTGTCAGATAAAACCCTAAGTCTGGGTGTTGGTTGCATTTGGATCCTTTTCTTTATTTCTTTGATGATTAAATTTTGTACTTAAGGACCGTCAACAAACTCACCTAAGCTTACCCTTGCTCGTCCCTGAGCAAGGATAGACTTAGTGATGGATTAGAAGTTGTTGCAATGCCTTAGAAAGTTGACGGTACACATGCTTTCAAACAAGGTCTTATCTCTGAGTTAGAGTAAACTGTTAAGACTTAAAACTTACTCATTTTACACAGCTTGACCACACTCAATGCTCATAAGTAGTAAAAAAAAGTAAATGTATAGTTCATAGTCTAGCAAGCATGTATGTATAGCCGTGGTAGGAATTAAACTCTCATCATACAGGAACTTATTATGCAATATTTTAAAGATTTTCAAAGATAAAATTCTCTAGAATTCTAGCATCTCTAGGAACAGATAAACAGCAGCTCAACCTTCCCATATCATATCCATTAACGACTTAGACTTTAGATCAAGTTCTCTTCCAACAAGTTCAGGTTTAGAGCAAGATTTAAATTATAACAGTTATGCCTAAACTTGAGAGAGAGCTTCAAATTTGAAAATTAGGCAGAGTAACTATTCATCATATCCATGCTAGAGTTTATTATTAAGATTCAGTTTAGCATAGCCACTTGATTTATTTATTTAGCAAGCTAAGCAAAAGTATATATATGTAAGCACAAAATCTTTATTTGGGTTTTTATGATTATGTATCTTTTTATTATGTGAGTAACGTATAAATGCGAGTAGAAACACTTAGCTAGATAAATGGGGGTGCTCTCTCCCAAGATGGATTTTGACGTAATTTCTTCTGATGTAGCTAGCAGGTGGCAGAGGTGTATTTGAATGTCGGCAGCGCCTTGATTAGGATGTCCTCCGTCTGCTAGTCTTCTTGATCCTTGAAATATGTGGAGCTCAAATAGACAGCAAAGCTTTGTGGAACTGGTTAAGTGTTAGCATAAATATCTAGCCTTTATCATGTTGAGTTTCCTCAATAGAGGTTACTCTATTTGGTAGAATCATAAACTTATTTTTTATATTTTCATTTAATAGAGCAGAAAAAATATTTATTTTATTTTTGCGCCACCACAGTGAATGTACTTATGGCTTTTATGCCACGAGCATACTCACATGGGGCTTACTGTTTTTAACATTTTTATTTTCTTTTTAAGATTGATTAACTAAACAAGCAATTTAGGGAAAGTAAATAATTAAAGGGAAAAAGGGATAACTACCAAGTTTACCTCTTGGCACGGTGTTCGGTGTTTTTAAGTCCTCCGAACGAGACTCCTTGTGTTCTCAATCGTCTGGGATTCGCTGGATAGCGTAGACGGTGGTTCCGACGGCGCCTCCTCTTCTATTACAACTCTCTTCTCTTTCCACACCTGATTTGGTGATACAGTCTCCTCAGGACAATCCTGTTCAAGATGTATATCTTTGGACTTTATTACCTCTCCTTCATAGTCTGCCCATCCGTCCTTGATGATTTGTTTCCTTTTGTTGTGGTTGCGTCGTCTTCTTCTCATCCTGATCTGCTTAGAATCTTCAACTATATAATTACAGTCATTAAAGTAGCGGCGTATCTTCTCAGAGGGGAAGTGCATGTGGACTTGTCCGGTTCCAATGTAGATGATGGCTTCGACAGTGTTGAGGAATGGTCTTCCAAGGATGATGGGTGGATCGTACTCATCTTCTCCTATGTCAATAACCTAAAAATCTGTGTCGACAAAATGGTTGTCTATTTTGACAGGGACATCAGGTACTATACCTTCGACCTTTCTGAATGTCTGGTCTGCCATCTGGAGCTGAATGTATGTTGGTTGTAGGGGCATGGTTTCATACAGGAGCTGATAAGTGACTGCGGCCATTATATTGACGCTAGATCCGGTGTCGCAGAGTGTCTTCTGAAATGAGTATCCATTGATTGTGCACTCGATGCTTGGAACACCAGGGTCGTCCTTCTTGATTAGGAAAGGCAAATTGAATCAATGATCTTGACCTCTATGAATTGCAGTGAGCATCTTAGCTGATTCGGTCCATACTTGCTTTTTGTTCTTGTTCCTCCTGTTTGTCCTCTTTCTTGGTTCATATTGGGGTTGCTCTAGGATTTGTGCAGTATTGTTCTTGAAGGAAAATGTCTCCTTCCTCCCCTTGATGTTGAAGTTGATCTTCGCAGCACTAGCGTAGATGACAGCTCCCGAGGTGTTCAGGAATGGCCTCCCCAAGATGATGGGTGACCTCTCATCGCCACCGGTCTCTATCACCACGAAGTCTGTTGGGACGTACGAGGTACCAACTTGGACAAATATATTCTTCAGTATTCCTTTTGGGAAGATCAGTGTCCGATCTGCAAGCTACAAACACATGGTTGTCTTCAATAAATGACGTGTAAAGAACTTTTCATAGATTACCCTAGGCATAATATTGACACTGGAGCCGAAGTCACAGAGTGCTTCTGGGAAGTCCACCATGCCGATGGAGATTGGGATGACGGGATATCCTGGATCGTCTCTCTTGACTGGTAGAAGGTCATTATGTACTTCTCCATCAGGGTTACTCCAGTAGTTACCTGCATCAAACATGTCTACAAGATTTGCAGATTCTAATCCTTCTAGTTGTGATGGTATATCGGGGTTAGTAGCAGGAACAACAATAGCTATTTGATTCAACTGAGATTCAATCATTTTATTGAAGCTAATTTGATTATTGATGGCAGTAGAAAAATTATCCATTCTATTATTTATATTTTCTAGCATTTTATCATTAGATGCCAATTTTTTAGACAGGTTATCCATTAGCTTTCCTTGATTAGACACTAACTCTCTCAGGGGTGGAAAATTATTATTATTGTTGTAAGAATTGTTACCTTGATAATTACCTGAGTAGTTACCTGAGTAATTAGGCCTCTGTTGATTCGAACCTTGATTTGTTGAGAACGGTTGTAGTAGTAGTAGTTGTTGATGATGTAGTTCACGTCCTCAAGCATCTCAGGGCAGTGATTGTCTGAGTGTCTAGTATCTCCATACTCCTCACAAGTCATGTGAGAGTCGTAGACGTGCATGACTTCTCTTTTGTCTTCAGCTTTGTCATCGAGCTTCTTCATGAGTAGGTCTAGCTTTGCAGACAGCATGTCTACCTCCTTGAGCTGGTGCATACCTCCACTTTTCTTGTGTGTCTGGATCCTCTCTTCATTCCAACCTTGGTTGGACGCCATCTTCTCTACAAGGGTTGTGGCTTGTGGTATGGTGAGTGACAAGAATGCTCCTCCGGCTGCAGCATCCATGGTTTCACGAGTGCTGTTGCCGAGCCCATGATAAAATGTCTGCATCAGTAACCAGCTCTCCATTCCATGATGGGGACATTCTAGGATGTAGTCTTCCAAACGCTCCCATGTCTCTGGCATGGATTCATCATGTTGTTGTTGAAAACTTGTAATTTTCCCACGGAGAGCATTGGTCTTGCCCATGGGAAAGAACTTAGCCAGAAAGTTCGTGGAGCAGAGTGACCACGTAGTATTCTTCTCCTTTGTTGCGTAGAACCACTGCTTCGCTCTCCCCAACAGTGAGAATGGGAAGAGACGAAGTAGTATGGCGTCTCTGGGAACTTCTGAAATAGTAAATGTGCTGTAAATCTCCAGGAAGTGTTGGAGATGAGCACTAGTGTCTTCGTGTGCCTTCCCACAGAACTGATTTGCTTGTATCATGTTGATGAGCCCAGGCTTGAGCCCAAATGTCCGATCGATCTCTACAGCAGGTCCAGTGCGGATGTTGTCCGTGGTGGGAGCTGAGAACTCGCGGATCGACTTGTTCGCCATGGCTTCGAACTTCGATAACAAGTTCCGAATGAAACTTCAGTGATCTTCTTGATTTGATGATGTTTTGCGCTGAAGTGTTGACGATGAGATCTTCTTGAGCTTGGCTCTTGTTTTTCTGATTATTGCTTCGAGATCGTCAACAAAATTTTCTGGAAGATGTCTTCTATTCATACATCACCCTGCATAAAATAATAAAAAAATAGCAAAATACAGGGATAAAGCTGTATGAGAGAATTGATGATCTCAATCATATTAGTGATGCGAATGATGACTCATTATTCCGTATTCATTCTTTATTAGTAAATCAACCTTCCCTGGCAACGGCGCCAAAAATGCTTTGTTGATCATATGAGAAGTACTGGTTTGTGAGCAACGTACGTGACAACGTGCTCCAAATTTTCTCAAATTTTTTCCATAGCATACGCATATGATATAACGACATCTCGCCAAGTTTCGTGATTTTCGTGATTCATTTGAATTTTTTAGAATTTAAAAATCGCCCGCACAAAACTTGGAAGTGATGCCGCGTGCGAACGTTGAACGAAAATTAGGGTCAGTTTTTGGATTTCGCCTAAATATAAAATCAAGAACAAGAATAACATTTTTGGCATCATTGAAATCCATTATTCGATGCACCCGCAGTTCAAATTTGCGTTTATCGGGAAAAGTAAAGAAAATAAAATAAAGTCAAAAAATATATTAAAATGTTTTGAAAAAGTGTAAAATTTGAATATGTTCATCATGGTGCCATGTGAAGGCTACAAAAAAATTTGGAAGCAAAAATCAAAAAAAATCTTTGCCGAGTGCCGAGGTGGCAATCGGCAAACGTTTTCCCGCCCGCCCGGCCCGCGGTTCGTTTAAAAAAATTTTTGTCTTTGCCGAGTGCCCAGCCACCTGGCACTCGGCAAAGGTTTCCTTTTTTTTGTCTTTTGCCTCGCCCGTTCAAAGGACGATTTAAAAAAAAAAATCTTTGCCGAGTGCCCCGTCACCTGGCACTCGGCAAAGGTTCCTTTTCTTTTTTTTTCATCTTTTGCATCGCCCGGTGAAAAGATGATTTTTTTAAAAAAAATCTTTGTCGAGTGCCCCCGATCCGGCACTCGGCAAAGAGCCAAAAAAATAGAAACCCACACGCGCCCACTCACACCAGCCACACACACCACTCACACACTCACACAACACACACACACACGAACACACACAGACCCCCACACACTCACGCCACCGCCTACCGCCGGAGCGCCGCCGCCGAACGCCGCCTGCCGCGCGCTCCCGCCCCCTGCCAGCCCCCACCCCGGCCCCCGCACACAAGCCCCCCTGCCCGCGCCCCAACTCCCCACCCCACAGCAGCCCCCCACCCCGCCCCCACCACCCCCCAGCCCACCCCCCAGCGCGAGCCCCCACCCCATCCCAGCCGTTGAGGAGAGGAGGAAGAGGAGGAAGGAAGGAGGGAAGGAGGAAGAAGAAGAAGAGGAAGAAGAGAAAAAAAAACACGTTTTCGTCGCCATTTGTCGTCGACAAGGTAATTAGTAATTGTAGTTGTAGTAGTAATAGTGGTAGTAAAGTAGTTGTAGTTGTAGTTGTAGTAGTGGTAGTAGAGTAGTAGTAGTTGTTGTTGTTGTAGTGGTAGTAGTAGTAGATTAGTTTTAATAGTAATAGTACAGTGGTAGTAGTAATAGAGTATTTGTAGTAGTAGTAGCGTAGTAGTTATAGTAGTAGTTTAGGGTTTTTTTTGAAAAATTAAATGATGGGCATACAATGCGTTATTTTTGGATGTGGATGGCCTTCGTGCCTCTCATTGATGATGTGTCGGCCTTCGTGCCGTGGATATGCGTGTTGGCCATCGAGCTGTTTTTTTTCAGGTTTTGGGAACCTCCTCGTACAGGGGAGGTTCTGCCGAAATTTGTAACTTATACTTTTTTGTAGAGCAGAGGACGTCAGAGGAGCTTCGGAGTAGTCAGCGCTGAGGGTCTGCCTGCACTGCTCCGACTCGCCACTGCCTCGACTCGCCACTGCACCGCTACCCTAACTTCACCGCCACCTGAGGTATAAACAATCTCTTGTTTTCTATCTTTGTCGTAGACCGCGTAAACCAGTTAGGCGTCTCCCGTCCGAAAGAGATACGGTGTCTCTGACCGTATCTCTCTCGGATTGACCGTATCTCTCTTGGGCACTGCTATCAAACATGCCCTTAGACAGCAGCGGCTGCTGAGAGCTGGAATATGCTGTGGAGATCCTGTGGTGGTGTGCACATAGCTCCATGGCAGCAGCACCGACAAGCCCAAACCCACCTATAGCAAGGTGACCTACGGTCCGCTTCAATCCACCGCCATCGGCACCAGTGGGGCTACTAAACTGAGAAATTAAGAAAATAATTACTAGTGTCTTACACAAAATAACCACGACAATTATCGAGTTGGCAGTGTCCCACATCAAAATTTCCCAACCAACATATACTCACTACCAGAAAGCTGAGATTTCGTGAGACTGGATTTACTCTCACGAAATGTGGGTTTACCCTCACGAAAATGATTCGTGACAAACAACCGTCACACATTAGTTCTCACAGTATTAAGATCAGGAAAATACAACTTTCATGAGAGTGAACCGTCATGATTTATTTTCCTGGTGAACATTCATGATGGCCACCTCCACGAAAATTACATTGTCGTCAGGTTTGTGACAACCTTTTCATGGTGGTTTTTCGTGGAGGTCATCATCATGAAATTAATTCGTGAGAGCCACAAACTCATAGGAAAATAGTATTTCATGAGAGGTTGGCACCACCACGAAATAAGTTTAAACCTTCAGAAAAAATAAATTTCATGAGAGCCGGACACCATCACGGAAACATGTTCAGCCCTCATGAAATATGTTTTCCCTAGGAGTCCAACACCACCAGAAAAATATGTTCAACCCTCATGAAATATGATTTCCAGTACAACACCACCAGGAAAACATGTTCAAACTCTCATAAAATATGTTTTTTTTTCAATAGTCAATCCAAATCAGATTTCAATATACATTCATATATTCAACTAATTTCAGTCCAGACATATCACAAAGTGTCCAACACTTGCACTCCAAGCATATTACAAAGTCTCCAACACAATTACATTAATAAAATACAATACTGCTTCATAAGTCATAGCCAACTAACATAATTAAGTTCCAGCAGCCAGAACATACATAGCTCAAGGTCAACTAGCCAAAATTGTTTTGTTTCAACCTAGGGTCACTGGTTAGCAAAATAAGCCTAGGTTAGCAAAATAAGCGTAGCATCCATTACTTGGATCAAAAGAGCTAAAAACAGATCAGATTTTACTCGCTTCAAATGCATCACACATCATCGATATCATCCTCGTCCTCGCTATCATCACTGTCATCCCTTCAAATGCATCACACAACTTCACTTCACTTAGTGCCTTCAATTAGTGCACTGGTTATAAACACCTAAAAAATCATAGCAACCAATAAGTCTCTATTGTATTTCATTACAAATACAACTAATAAATCACATTCAGAAATAGCAAATTTGAAATGAGATGTATTGTCCTATATATTTCATTCCAAAGCACACAAGGGGAAATAAACTATCGGCTTATGTTTATCACAGGATTTTTATCACATGTAGCCACAGGCATAAATCTATCGGCTTATGTTCATCACAGGATCTTTAAAACACAGTTGATCTAAAGGGGTTAATACAGGAAAGTGAAAATCACCAATTGATAGACACTCTGGTTGCACGCCATTTGCTGCAGCATTATCTCCATCTCCATCTGCTCCTTGGTCTTGAATACGAACAACACAGAAATAGAAGAATCAGAAGAAAGACATGGCAAATCTGAGAACGCTGATGGCATATTAGAGAAGCAGATCAGGTAAGATAATATTGGAATTTTTCAGATCTGGAAGAATACTAAAATGGTATACAACCATGAACCCGTCGCTGAAGGGGGCCGTCACCAAAGGGGGCTCTGTCGCCGGAGGGGACGCTGGCACCGGAGGCACCCCGTCGCTGGAGGGGGCCGCCGCAGGAGGGGGCCGCCACCGGAGAGGATCTGGCACGGGAGGGGCTCCATCACCGGTGGGGGTCATCACCAGAGAGGGAGCCGTCACTAGAGGGGCCTCTGCCACTGGAGGTGCTCCATCGCCGGAGGAGGCTCTGTCGTCAGGCAGACGGGCGAGGCCAAGCGGCGGCGGCGGCGGGCGCGCGGGCATCCGCGAGGAGCTCCGCGGTGCTGCTGCGTGCGTGTGTGTATCCGAAGTTCCGAACGACGCTGTGTGCCGTGTGCGTGCGTGCGATGGTGTGTGCATGGTGGGCCGGCCGGCCCACTAGGGTTCGTGGCTGTATATTCTTTTTTTATTTTTTATTTCTTTTATATTTTTAAATAAAAATGAAATCCAAAAGGTTTTTTTATTTTTCGGTCCAAAATTTTTATATTGGTTTCATACACTATCATAGACAATATATTTGAATTTTGAACTTTTTTATGACTTTTTGGTATATATTTTAAATATTTTATGTTCACTTGAGTTTTTCTCGAAAAGGTAATTTTGAACAGGAGGTGCATGAAATATCAAAATTTGGCGACTCAAAAAATGATATTCATGTTTCTGAGTGTGTTTCGAGGCTGTGTGCAAAGACACACTTCAAATTTCTAACAAGTTCTTCACGAAACATGACCACCAACTTGTAGGAAAAGTGTTTTTAAATTATATAAAATCTGAAAAAAGTCCGAAAATCACAAAACTTGTCTGGGTGTCATGTTATTGCATGTAGAGGCTAGGGTAAAAAATTGAGAAGATTTCGAACAAGTTGCGATGTCAGATGTCTAAAACTCAGACATCTCCGCATGTGATCACATAAACTATATGAGGGATATATAAAATTTATGAACAATATTACTACCACTATGTCGGATGAATAAATGACTAAAATAAAAGTTGTAGATCTTGATTAGTTCTACAACTTTTATGTTCTTGACTTTTTCAGTTGAAATCATTTACTCTTCGAAAATGTTGTTTCAAGTTGATATTGTTTGAAATTCAGATTTTAAATTGATCGAACAAATCACATGAAAACATGAAAAACATAATAGATATAAGAGCACAACAAATGGATAGAGCATGATTTTAGAAACATTTAGGAAAAAGAATCACCACATTTGGATTTAGCATGAGGGAGAAAGACTAGTTACAAAATTTTGTTACAGATTAAAAGGAGAAAAATCTTTGTTCATGTTCTTGAATTTCCAGGATTTAAGTAATTATTTTTGTACTAAAAATTAACAACCCATATTTCGTGACGGTGGAAGTGACTCTCGTGAAAATGATCACTCTCATGAAAATAGATAATTTCACGGCGGGGATAGTTGTTTTCATGAGGGGTACTTAAATACTCTCACGAAAATAGCTGATTTCATGACGGTGTGTAGAGCACTCTCATGAAAAAAGTTTTCGTGACGGGATTTGCGCCACTCTCATGAAAAAGAACATTTTCGTGAGAGTGTGTTTTAAACTCTCACGAAAAAATGTAACCCTCACGAGATCTCCGTTTTCTGGTAGTGACTGTGTACAACGACAATATGCACTAGGGCATTAGTGGAGAAGTAGGTGTGCAGACGTACACGCATATCAATGCAACCCCAGTAACGATATATCACCTGCTCTTGCTATATATATGTTCCTCATGTGGACACTGGACACACAACACTACGCCCCTGTTAATATCGTGTGGTTGCAACCGAGGCAATCCTGGATGCTGTGAAGACAATAGGATAAGTGACTGTATATTAGGTATGAGAAGCAATAGGAAATATGACTTGTTATTTGTTAAAGGTAGTACAAAACCTACACGCACATGACTACGAGGACCGGGGTTTATTTGTATATCATAGTTTATTGGATTTTGTCTAGGAGGAAGAGGCGGTGCTGAGCAAACATAGTTTTGTTTCAACATACAGCATGACAGTACAGAGAACAACAATTGCGGATGTGGTGGAATGATGATCACTTCTTGTGTTTGCAGTTACACGTTTTTGGGTGGATATATAATGGGTTGAGCTTTATGTCACTCTCATTATTTGATATATTCAATTTTATTATACTTTCCAGTGTTCTTTGAAACCTATGTTCACACCAGCTCACGAGTTGAGCTTTTGTGCTTTTTTTACAACAAAGATTTGTGTGCTTTACAGCGGAAGAAAAAAGTCAAAGAATGTTCCATTTGTAATTTTAATCAATATACATATTTGGATTATGTCAAATTATTACAAATTTTAACATATATTTTCTCTCCCATTGCAACATATGAGACTATTTGCTAGTAATAACAAAGATGCAAAATTTCATCCTATTTCTTGGTCCATCCATTTTTCTTTATCTGTCTCGCTCTGACTACCAGGTAATGGAGAGCTTCCTATATATATCCGGACTAATATATAACCATACTCATACGAGTTGTAATAGCTATTGTCTAGCGGGAAACACAGTTCGATTCCAAGGAGTATTGGGTGGTGTATGTGGACCTGGACTCACGAGATAACTTGAATTCTAATCCTAAACTGAATAGGAATATGAATTCTGATCAAATATAAAAGGAAAAACAAAAATACAAAAATATAAATCTTAACCTTAATATAAAACCAAGACTGCTCCCTTTGGTTTTGTGGATTGTTGGAGTACATGAGGTATTTCATGGGTTGGTTTTGTGGATGTATATGGCAACAACTTTCTCATCTATCTCTCTCGGATTGTACAATTCCTTTCCTATTCCAATACGCACTTACCTCATGCTATCCCTTGATTGTACAGTTTCCTTTCACATTCTAATACGCAGTCTTGGAATACTTATATAATTCATTTCCTACTCCAATACACCATCTTTGAATACTTGTATATACTTCAACTATTGAATCAACAAAATTTTTGTGTCATATCTTTATGGATATATGATTAAAAATTTCTTTATCATTATATATAGAATGTTCCAAATATTCTTTTCTATTATTTTTTCCATGCCACCTTTTTTCCGATGGATTCATTTTCCCACACATGATGTTTCCATATGTTTTCCTTACACCATATTTTCCAGTTTTAATTTCTCTCATATTTCTTATATGATTTTTGTTCCTTTTTTCCTCCACTGTACATGATGGTTTTCGGTTTTGTATGGGACATGACTTTTTTTCTGTTTTTTCTCAAGGTATATCCAAAATTTGTTTGGTAGTTTTTCCCGTTTGGTGATTTTTATTTGTTTTGTCACATGGAGATGTGTTTTTGTTTAGTTTTATAAATGTTGTTTTTCATGAATGTGGTAAACTAGAAGCAACGAGATAAATCTAAGATGATTTTGATTTGTTTGGAAAAAAATTTTCTTCTGTTTTTTCTTCAAATGTAACTCTTATCAAATTTTCATACGGAATTATATTTATTTGATTGAAGGTATTACTTGTACAATCGCCAAGTAATAAATTTTACACCCCATTGCAATGCGTGGGCATGCTGTTTTGCAGCTGGTAGTTTAAATCCTGCAGACCTCTCTTGCGGTGTGTGAGATTCGACAGTGTAACAGGCATGCACACCCGCTTGTGTGTAATTATGGTGTTTCCCCTTACAGTAACAAGCAAACATCCATCAATGAACTCAATGAAGGGAGGAAATGCAGCTTGCGAGCTGTCAGCCTTTTCTTGTTAAAGAATGACTCCCTTATAAAAGGTGCATATCATCTTCACCCTTGATATATCTTATCAACCATCATCAGTTTCCTCTAAAGAGAGCCCATAGAAATAGAAGGCATCAGGAACCGCATGTGCCTATGAGGTAGATGTGCAAAAGAACCACTGGGGTTGTATCGAGCATCTGTGTTCGGATGGCTAGTCATGAGCTGACCCATGACGTACGACAGTGGTCAGCGTTTGTGCCACATAATATGGGTCACCTGCGAGTGCTCGTTCTACTCCTAGTCACTGGAGAATGTTTGTACTTGGGTCCCCAGGAATGGAGCCTGTTGCTGTTCCATGGCCTTTCCAAAATGGTCCTTGCAACATACGATACTCCTAGTACTCACCAGGAAGTAAAAGAGCAGACATATCTGAGCCACATTGATTTTTTTAAAATGAAAACATTTAACAGTTAAACTTTTTTTGAATAGATTAAATACAAAATAAAAAGGCTGGCTGATATAATTACGTACCTGTTGTAAGTTTTTTGGAAGAAATCAGGGTTGTTAAAAAATGATCTAAAATCAGCATGCACCACATGCGACTAGGAACCAAATCAAATAGTGCTCGCGGAACGTACACTGTGCATTCACATGTGATGGCTCTAAAGCGCTTTAAACAAAAATGTGTTACAAGGAAGAGTCACATTGTCACATAATTATCAAGCGGACCTCTTTGTACGTTGGCACCTGGAAAAACAATATAACAGATAGTTGTGATCGAATTCAAAAACTTTAATACTAACATGTTGAGTCAAGTACATTTAATGTAACTGGATGAGTGCCCATGTGTTGCAACGGGACAAAGCAAAAACAGCACTAAAAACAATGAAAATCCATCCAAACATCCAATCACTTCTATTTTGCTTGCTTCTCGAATTCCTCGTATATAGATGCACCGCATGCCTGATAATCTCTGTTATAAATGCGTCAAAGGCACCCATGACCGTGGTGAAGCAGTGAAGCCATGAACTCGATCGAGGCTCGAGGTCACCTGCAGCCACGCGTCAGTTTGCCCCCTGTCATTGACAATTTCCCGCTGCCAATGGACATGTTGCTTCGAAATTCATGTGTAGAGAGACTGAGAGAAAAGAGAGATACAAGTTGCAGATCTAGGTCAGGCTTCTGCTAACACAATTTGCGTGTCTACTTTTAACATTCTGTGACATATAGTGAGTAAAAACACATTCGCGATAACTTGGTGGATCCATCAGAAAGTTTGGCTGATCTTGCCATTCCTTCGAGAGCATACGAGGGGCTAAAAGCGAAGGATTCATCTAGGAGATGCCAAGGAATCCGTGCTTAAGAAGTTTATGAAATCCTGCACTGGAGAAAAATTACCATGACCTTAATGATTATGGGATTTTCTCAAAGTTTTTTGTTTTCGGCAAGCTTTCAGTTGATAAGTGAAAACCATCCAATACCTTGGTACTGAAGGTTTGTCATGCTCTTGAGGCATCTGCAAGGTAATTAGCTTCAAGAAAACTCCAAATGACAAGAAGCTTAAGTAGTTTGGAATGTTTTGATCTATAAATAAACTTCAAACAGAACACATAATTTGGCTTGCTTGGAGAACAAGTTTCCTATGACCTCAGTTGCTTCAGAGCTTCTTGAAGCTTCTTCGCATAACAACACTCATTTCATATGGTTTGGCTTGTACGTGTTACAGGTTTTTCTCACCTGGATAATTCTGGGCATTCATTACACTTTGCTATGCTGAGATGACTAATAATGCACTGCAAAAGCTGGAGGTGGTGGCATGCTCCACACAGCTGACTGTGTATACATTTATCAGGAGAGGTTGTAGCCTCTCCATTAGAGGTCAGCCAAAAATTAATGGGGTGAAAATGCAGAGCTGGGTAGTCTCTGCCTCTCTGGACTGTTCTTGTTATTACTTGTTAGAGATGACCCCTATAAAAGACACATATACCGTGCCACTTGATGTATCGATTGCCATCCACATGCTTTGAGTGTTGACCCACCTCCGTTTCTACCTTATTTAAAGGCACATTAATGAAGCCAGGGGACTGAGGGCAAGAGATGCGTAACGACATATATATAAGCCACATGGAAATAGATGGCGTCAGGAACAGTATCTGCTGAGGTGCAAAGCATGGAGCAGAACTAGTGGCGATGTAATTGTCCCATCATTTCAAGTAGACGTGTTATGGCCGCTGCTGGTGACCATGTCTCTGAAGCTGAACCTGAAACAGCTCAACCTGAAGCGCAGAAGAGACTGTGGCCGGTCCAGCACGTGGAGATACAGGAACAAGAGCTAAAACACAGTGACCGCACCAGGTGTCAAGTACTCTGATCACTGGCCAAGTGGGCGTGACTCATAGGCCAGCTGTGCTGTGGGAATAATCACGTTCGGGAGATAAGCCAAATGTATTAAAGGAAGAGAGATGTGTGAGAATGTGTGGGTAACAACAAATAAGATAAGAACTGAAACACGAACTAATCTGTTCTCCACTTCCCTTGTTGGGTGTCTGTTCTTCCTTGTCCTGATCTTATCCGTTCTCTAGCCCTAACACGACGTTGGTGTTTTGGCCCCCTTGTGAGTCTACTCCTTTTCGGTGGTTATGCTGACTCTCGATTTCATAGCACGATAGAACTGTGTCATCAGTACGTATGTGTTGGTCCTATGATGTGGTAGGGGCACAAGGGGTTTGGGTGCGCGCCACTCGAAAGTATAGTGGGTCTTCTGCTGAGGATCACAGGATACTGGTACTCGATGTTCAGTGGAGTAAGCTAAGTGTCGCCTGTGATGCACATGTGATTGCTGAGGTGTGAGTGGCCCACAAATATCCTGGGGCAATGGTGCTATGATGTACAATAGATAGTTGGTAATGTATCGATGTCCAATCTGGGGCTCTGTCCAGCAGTGTCGGCTCATGATCCAAAGAAAGCAAGATGTGACATTACAATATGGGTCTCTCTGTTCTGTTGTGTCAGTTGTATTATGCACGTGGATCATGTATATCTGAACTAGGGTGATCATGCACAATGTACTTGGTCTCCTCACATCACTTGCTTTTTTTTGATAAAGGAAGGATTTTATCAATTCACAGTCATTATACCAAGTTGATACAATAAAAATGAATTCACTTTCGGCTTCTGCCTAAACACAAAGACTAAGAGAAAAAACCTGACACTTTAGTGACGATCAATTATAATACTAGATCGCCACTCATGTGCCCGGGAGAAAAACACCGTAAGCGCTTGCATCAATTGTTGCAAAGCCTTCTGCGCCAAATCCTCTGTATAAGGCTTTTGGAGGATAACCCATGTACGCAGCCAATGGATTACCGAATAAACCACCTGCAAGGAGAGTAAACATGTTTCGTTTCAAATACCAAATCATTTCTGCATAACCAAATTAGCGACCAACAAGTAGCTGCTGCTCCCAACAAAATTAAAGGTTTGAGATCCTTCTGAAACCCTCGAAGCCAACTCCCAAAGAGGTGGGAAATGCTACAGGGCCGAGGGAGATTTAACGCAACTTGTATGCAACCCCAAACTACCTGTGCAAAGCGACATTCTAAGAAAAGATGATTAATTATCTCATTCTCGTGACAAAAGCAACACTTCTCATTGCCTAGCAAGTTGCATTTTACTAAGTTGTCTGTTCTTAAAATAACTCCTATTCGAAGGTGCCACATAAAAGTCTCTATCTTTAGTGGGACCTTTGTTTTCTAGATGATCTTATTTAGTTTGGGACATCTTGGTTGATCAAGGCAAATAATGTGACTTCACCGAGAATTGGCCCTTTGGGTCCAAATTTCAGCGGAAAACATCTTGTTCTTGAGTGAACCTGATATTAGCAATGCGAGGAAGAAGTTCATTGTAGGCTGTTAATTGAGGTCCAATCAAACCACGTCTCCATGATAAATGCAATGGTGATGAGCTAAAAACCTCTGCTACAGTCGTTGCTTATGTCTGGCGTTGTTATATAAGCAAGGATACTGTTCACTTAGAGTTGAGTTTCCAAGCATTTGTCCACCCAGAAACGCACTTAGGAACCGTCTTTGATTACAAATGAGCCAAAACGAAGGAATTCCTATTTCACCTTCATGAGGCTTCCCCAGAAACGAGAGTCCCGACTTTTCCAATAAACTTGGGATAAAGAATCTGAGCCTAAGTACTTATTTCTGATTATCAGTTGCCATATCCCATCAGATGTTAGCAACTGAAACAACCATTTGCTTAGAAGTGCAGTATTCTTTTGCTCCAAATCGTGAATTCCTAACCCCCATGTTCCTTAGGTTGGCATAGTATGCTCCACTTAGCAAGGCGATACTTCCTTCCATGGTTATCACTTTGCCAAAAAAAACCTAGATCTAAAATAATCTAGCTTCTTAAGCACCCCTCTTGGTATTGCAAAGAAAGACACATCATATACATAGGTCGACTACTTAGAACTGAATTAATCAGTGTTAGTCTTCTCCCCCGTCGATAGATGTTTTCCTTTACAGCTACTAAATTTCTTCTCAAAACGCTCTTCGACCTTATGCAGTCTGCTTTACTTAACTTTCTAAAATGAATTGGAATGCATAAATATGACACACCCAGCTTTGTCGAACAGGTTCACTAGTGTTTTTGCGAAGATCGAATCTGGAACTGGGCGTGGTATATATGTACTAAGTAATTAGCCTCACCATTTAATTGGAATAAAGACCATCATATCAACAACTGTTTCACCACCTCCACAACGGCTGTCAACATTTGCATTAGACTGAGTAGAAGTCACTCAATTTTTCACGCAAAACACATGCGCTTGTAGTTCCTCTTCTCCTACCACTAAGCCAAGGAGTTACATGTGATTACGTGTAGCCTGATATCCTTTAATACTAACTTATACGAATCTTGTATTTCAATATTTTTGTTCATAAATGATAAATGAAAAAGTTTCAACTAGGTAGTTTTAAATTCATCGGCTACTACAAGTTGGGAACTGGGTGCATCTGAGGTCAACTAAAAATTCAAAATTGAAATTTGAAAATCGCACACCAAACAATTTGAAATGGAAAGGTCATGAACAACAAAATTTTAGTTCTGTCCGAGCTATATGAAATTATCTATCAAGTTTTTGTTCACCCAAATTCAGTTGCAATTGTTATAGATTTGTTCGTGTTGTTCCTCTTTTCAGAGGCCTGTCAATTTACCCAACCGTGGCTCAAAAATTAGTTTTAGTACCAACTGTATTTAGGAATTCCTCAACCACATCTGCCCCTAAAAACAGAGGCCATTTCTAAGGGTGTCTACAAGCACCAGCTACCCATAGAAATCGAAACCTAAAGGCAGTCCACTATGTGACTAGTTTTATAGGTGGATTTTGAGATTATACATACATTTAAGGCGCAAATCTATGTCAATGGTGTGTCTATATTTATAATACTGGAAAAATACTACTTGTATTTATTCATACGAGCACATAAATATCATAATACATATTACTGCATAATCTTAGCACTCTGATGTGGACAACTAAATATATGTTTTAATTTTGGAACGATGTGGATGTGAATAGCTGAAGTGAAGAGATAATTGTATGTGCTAGTGGATGCTGATGTGGACAACTTGCATGGCGAGGTAGAATGCTAGTGGGGGTCGGGAATGTTTGATATATAGATATAGATATAGATATAGATATAGATATAGATATAGATATAGATATAGATTGGTACATGATATAATACCATATACAAAAGATATCTCGAAACTAATATTCGCAACAAAGATGTATCTCAGCATCTATATAACTATGAGCGAACCAAGAAGAATAAGCATATTAGATATACCCATATTGTTCTTCGTTGCATGGCACTCATCAAGACCAATAGGATGAGGACCGTGCATGCTGCACTTTGCATTATGCTTGTGATAATGTCTTCAACACTGTCATCTTGTGAGGAAGGTGAGTATGTAACCTGTTATGTGCTTGCCATAATACAACTCATTTAACGGGTTGCTAAGTGAGTACGGATTATATATATTTGTGCCTGCAGATGAGAAAGTATGTTTCCAATGTGAAAAATGCAGTTTCCTGCTTGCCAAGCTCAAATGCTTTCTGGAGGCCAAAAGACAAGGCAAAGTTTGCGTCAGCGCCACCTGTAACACACCTACCGAGTGCGGATGCGTCTTTCTTAAGAGATAACATCCAGCCCTTATCACTGGTGTTGGTAAGGCTGCTGGGGAGAACGATAATAGATTCCTTTCATGAATGAAGCCGGTATATAGTTATAATACTCTTCCATGTAATGCTTCCATGAACTGTGTTTCGATATAATTAAACATCTATCTGTCCCCAATTAAAGGTTTTCATCGTATATATCCCCGTGCGCTTCACACAGGTCCTCATCCACTATGTCATTTCTCTACTAATGATTTTCCTTACATCTCGCGTCCTGTTTTTTCATCTGCTGGGTACCTAGTACTGCACAGTGCGGTCTGAGAACGAGGGGAGGTTGTGCTTGGAATGCAAGGTGACACCTCAGAATCTGCAACATACAATCGGGCCTTGTTTAGTTCTAAATTTTTTTGCAAAATGGACACGGTAGCACTTTTGTTTGTATTTGACAAATATTGTTCAATTATGGACAAATTACTCAAAAGATTCGTCTCCCGAATTACAAGCAAACTGTGCAATTAGTTATTATTTTTATTTATATTTAATGTTATATGCATGCGCTGTAAGATTTAATGTGATGGAGAATTTAAAAGTTTTTACATAATTATTTAGGAACTAAACAAGGCCCTGGTTGAGGCAGGAGCTGACGGACTCTAGCTCTTATATACTCCTATGTACCAGCCTCAAGAGAGGCACTGACACAATGCTAACAGGACCATTCGCTTGCCTGTCAGCACACGTTATAGCTGGTTTCTTTGATGTCGTGTCCATTTTGCATTTATCTATAATAAAAGTGTTTGTACGTGTAACTGTATGTCTGCAACTATAGGTCAATTAATATATAGTATTTATTCCACTATTGAGGACAATAAAATATTTTTTTCTGAGGGACATTAGGCCTTAGATGCCCTCGTGGCAGTAGACACACAACAAGATCCTTCTATATATTTGTTTGCTGCACAGATCCACGTGTCAAGAAGCTCTCTAGTAGTCTCGTCAACTTGACCTCAACTAAAGACTATATTTTATTGAAGCACAGGGACTGCACCTTGCCCTACATAATTGCTTTTATATATATATATATATATATATATAACCTCATATGCCAGCTGGATTACTAACCAAAAAGTCCATCATGCCATGGCTTCCTCGACTTGTGGACTCACCCCACTTATATGGTGGGTTTATGGTGCGCTGTTTGGTTTGTGGACACACCCCATCCTTCATAAGGTGATGGATCATAAGTTCATCCAATAAATTTTTTGGTGGAATCAACTCATTCCTCATAGCTATAATAATTACTAGCTTGTGGGGAATGAGGTGGTGATGGGTCGATCAACTCATTCTATTCCACAAACTAAATAAAAAAAGTGAGGAGTGAGAAGAAGATGAACCACCACTACCAGAAAACAGTGAGGGCCAGCAATTTCCTTGAGGGGTGAAATTAAACCCCCAAGGATATACAATTACCTTGAGGGTTGTATAAAACCCCAAGAACATACATATTCTTGAGTGCTAAACCAAACCGCCAAGTTAAATCTATATTTCTTTGAGTGCTAGTTGAAACCGCCAAGGTAATTCTATGTTTCCTTGAGTGTTATTATAAACCACCAAAGGTAATTCACATTTCCTTGGGTGTAACTAGAAACCTCCAAGGAAGTTCTAGTTTCTTTGGGTGTAAACCCTCAAGTAAATTATTGTAGCTGCCAAGGAAAAAACAGTTTATAGTCATATTTCTCTTAACCACCGATATAGTGAACTCATGCATTCTTGTTAGTTAGACATTGCATTTTATAGACATAAACGCTTCATTGACATGTTTGTAAAATGATATATAATTTTTGTTAGTAAATTAATCCAATAAAAGTTATAATTTTGTGTTGCTATGCATTAGAGAATGCATATACTAGCACTTAGCTTGAGATGCCTGCTTATTTTAAAGCTAAAATGTAACATAATATCGTATGGAGGCAAAGTTTATATCAAAGTTATAGAGCCCGAAGAGATATACAACTTCTTAGTTGATGAAATTTCCATTTGAAATTATTTGAGGTCCATAAAATATGTTTTAAATTATTAGAACTTTAAACTTTAAATTTTTTGAATCTTTCAAATGACCTCAGATAGAGATACAACCTAAACCAAAGTTATAGTACTCGATGAGATATAAAACTTTATAATTCAAACTTCTTTCATTTGAAATCATTTAGGTTCTCAAATATTCATTACAAGATCCACTAAAGTGAAAACAAAAAGAAAGAAACATTCACTTAGTCACAAAAGACTTCGTGGTGTAGTGGTAAGTTAGTTTCACATGGAACATCAAGTCATGAGTTCGATTCTCAACTACAACAAATATGAGATTGTTTCTCTTTTTTTCCATGCATATCCTTGAGGGTTATCGACACTCAAGAAAACATCTATCCTTGGGTGTTTTTACATTTTCTTGGGTGCCATCGGCACTCAAGGAAACCTATATCCTTAGGTGTTTTTACATTTTCTTGAGTGTCATTGGCACTCAAGGAAACCTATATCCTTGGGTGTCGTTAGATTTTCTTAACGATGTTAAAAATCTGACCACTGATTTATTTTCATGATGGTTTAACCCTCAAGGAATTGATTTGTGGCGGCCGGCACTCAAGGAAATAGTATTTCCTTGTCTCTCTACCCTTGGCGGCCATTTCTTGAGTGCTAGCCGCCAATATTGATTTTCTTGGCGGTTTTAGGGGTTTCCTTGAGGGTTTTTGACCCTCAAGGGTATTCAGTTTTGTGGTAGCACCTCGTTTAGCAAACCAAACACACCATTATATACAAGCCCTAAATTTTGAAGGAAGCCGCTATAGTTGAACATTGATGCATGACCTGTTCACATGAGTTGGGACTCGGAAGCATCAGGAACTGGATAGCTGGTATTACTCTTGCTATCAGTTCAAGTGCTCTTGGAGGAAGGATACAAAATAAGAATACATAATGTTGGTTATAATTGTCTCTTATGGCATGATTGTTGGTTGCATGATGTCCCACTGAAAGTCTATTACGAAGAACTGTATAGAATGGCGAGTCATCCTGATTGCGCTCTAGGTGACTGCTGGATTGATCAAGATTGGGTTGTTGAATTCGTAGAGCACTTTCGAGTGAAGAATTCCAAAGATGGACTATTTTATATGATGAACTTCAACACATTTCTTTAGATGAAGCCATTCCTGGTAGAGTGTCCTCGGCACTTGAGAAAGCTAAAATGTTTACAAAAGTCTTTATACAGATTCTTAAAACGAGTTATAAATCTATAACTAAGTTATACATGATCCAATGACTAGTATGAAATTTTTACCATAGTTCAACAATACAATAATGAGTCCACCATAAAAATTTTACCACAATTGGACCATAGGAACTACATATATCAATTATTCGAATTAATTACAGAAAAACATAAATTTAAAGCTACAGCAAAAACTTTGTACTAAAGTATACCATATTATATATTCACTGTGTAGATCTACTCAATAGGAGTCCAACAAAATTGAATATTTCATTTTATGATTTTTCTGTGATTTATTATGACTTTTCAAGGATTCGGTAGAAATAAATAAAAAAGAAAAAGACAAAACCGCCATCCAAAACCACTCGAGGGGGTTATTTGACCGGTTTTAAAAGTTCAGGAGGTAGAATATCTGGTATTATAGTTTAGGGGATAAAGTAGTCCACCCTAGATAGTTTGGGAGGTTATGTAGACTTTTTCTCTTGTGATATGTCAATACCAAAATGTATTGGTTCATTGCCATACAAGACAACAAAAGGACTCTTGCTGGGCGATGAGTGGTAAGACATGTTGTACCAATATTCAGCTAAGGGAAGCTACTGAGACCATTTGGTTGGACAAGTATGCACAAAGCAACACAAATAGGTTTCTAAGCATTGATTGACTCGTTCAGTTTGGCCATCAGTTTGAGGGTGGTAAGCACTACTCATGTTCAGATCTGTTTACAGAGCTCCTGCCAAATGTTACTTGTAAACACTTTATCTCTATCAGAGAACATGACATGAGGGAGCCCATGGAGTTTGAACACATTGTTCAGATAAGTGATGGCGACTTGTAATGCAGTAAAAGGATGGGCGAATGTCACAAAGTGAGCATATATGGAAAACTTGTCTACCACCACTAAAATGTACTCCCTTCGTCCCACAAAAAACGCAATTCTAGCAGTGAATCTGGACACTATATATGTATGTCCAGATTCATTACTAGAATTGCATTTATTTGTGGGACGGAGGGAGTAGTTAAAACTAGCTGACTTTGGTAAACCTTCTATGAAATCCAAAGTAACCATATGCCAAGCACAATCAGGTATTGGTAAAGGTGTTAGAAGGCCTGGGTAGGCAACTCTCTCATGTTTGGCTTGCGGACACACAGTACATTGGGCAACAAAGTTCTGCACAGACTGTTTTAATTTGAACCAAGCAAAAAGTTGTTTGACTCTCATATCGGTGACTTCATACCCAGAGTGACCCCCAATAGCACTAGCATGTAAGGAAGCTAAAAGCTTGTATTGAAGAGCTGGGTGAGATCCTACCCAAATTCTCTGTTTATACCTGATGAGTCCATCCTGAAGTGTGTAGAGTCCCACTGGTGAAGATACAGAGAGCTCAGCTAATAATTTGGCTGCTTGAGGATCATCCTTATAAGAGTCTTGGGTTTCTTGAAGACACAAGGGTCTGTCCACTGAGGTGGCTGAAATATCATAAGTAGGAGCTGGAGAAACTCTGGATAGTGCATCAGCCACCTTGTTATCAGCACCTTTCTTATAGACAATCTGATAAGATAAACTCATGAGTTTTGTTAGGGCCTTGTGTTGGATAGGAGTAGACAATTTCTGATTATCTAAATGTACTAGGCTTTTCGGGTCAGTCAATATTGTGAATGGAGAAGTTTGTAGGTAATGTCGCCAATGATCAATAGGTATAAGAATGGCTAGGCATTCCTTTTCATAAGTGGACAATCCATGTGCTTTGATTCCAAGGGCCTTGCTGACATAAGCTACGGGGTGACCTTGTTGTTGTAAAACTGCTCCAATGCCTCTACCAGAAGCATAGACAAGTTTAGGCAAAGCCAGCACTAGTTCTGAGATGAGAGCCTGCTTGAGAGCTTGAAAGGAAGCCTTAGTTTTAGATGTCCAGACAAACAAGGTTCCTTTCGTCAGAAGGTTAGTGAGTGGTTTACAAATGAGTCCAAACTGTTTGACAAATCTTCTATAGTAACCCACCATGCCGAGAAAACTTCTCAGGTCTTTAACATTCTGTGGTTGTGGCCAATCTTTGATAATTGCTATTTTACTTGGGTCAGTTGCCAAGCCCTTGGAACTAACAATGTGTCCAAGATAATTAAGCTGCTTCTGTGCAAAAGAGCACTTGGACAATTTGACATGAAACTGATGTTGCTGCAAAATCTGGAGAACTTGAGAAATGTGAACCAAATGTTCCTCCCAAGATCTACTGTAAATTAGAATGTCATCAATAAAGACCACCACACATTTTCTAAGAAGTGCTGCAAGGATGATGTTCATAACTGACCGAAATGTGGCCGGGCCTCCTGTGACCCCATATGGCATAACTCTATATTCATAGTGTCCATTGTGGGTTTGGAACGCAGTTTTGAACTCTTCACCTGAGGCCATTCAAATCTGATGGAACCCAGAACATAAATCTAATGAAGTGAACCAAGAAGCTCATTGCAACTCCTCTAGGAGTTCTTCTATAACTGGTAGGGGGTATTTGTTCTTCTGAGTGAGTGCGTTTAGACGTCTGTAATGAACACATAGACGCCAAACACCAGTTTTCTTCCTAACCAATAATGTTGGAGAGGAGTAAGGACTTGTACTCATTTGAATTCATCCTTTTGCGAGCATGTCTGCTATTTGTGTCTCAATTTCTGTTTTCTGTGCAGGATTGTACCTGTAAGGCTTGAGGCAAAATGGTTGGGCACCATCTAACAGTGGTATGGTGTGATCTCCTGATCAGGGTGGGGGTAATGATGGTGGTGTAAAACAGATTGAAACTTATCCAATAGCCTTTAGAGATCTGTTGGTATATAGCAGGCGCTGGGAGCAACTTATGGTCTGAGGCTTGTAGTTGCACCAAATACAATACTGAGTTTGTTAACCAACTGATTGTTACAGTAGGAGGTCCTAATTTTGTATCAGTGGAAATACCATGTAGGACCACACCTTGCTGATTATAATGAAATTGGATCCATCTATCAACCCAGTGAATCTCCATAGGACTGTACTGACTCAACCAATCCATTCCCAGTATAATGTCATAACCTTTGAGTGGTATGATCTTGAGTGTAGAACTGAAAGTATGGCCCTGAATTCCCTAGAGTTGATTCTTGAGTTCATGAGTACAAACTATGAGGTCACCATTTGCCACTTGAACCTTAACAGGTTGCTTTAATGGGTACCAAGGAGTAATATCTTCAGCCAGGTGATCACAGATGAAGCTGTGTGTACTTCGAAAATCAATAAGCATGAAAACCTTCTTGCCATGCAAATGTCCCCTTAATCTGATTGTTTTGAAGCCTTCTATACCATTAACAGCTTGAAGTGATATAGCCATAAGATCAACGCCAGAGTCAGAATCTTCTGGTTCTTGGTGTGGTTCTTCAGAGTCACTAATACAACTCCAAAATTCTTCCATAGCATCAAGAGAGATAGTTGGAGGACACTTATGGTTGGGTCCCCACTTTTCTCCACACTTGAAATAGAGGCCCTTAGATCTTCGATAATTTTTAGAGCTTGGAATCTTTCATCTGTAGAGGACTTGAACTTGGCTGGTTCAATTGGCTTCTTATCTTCTGTGGCTTGTTTTGTATGTGCCCAACCAGAAGCTTGAACAGGCTTGACAACATCATTAGAGTTCGAACTTAAGACCTCACCCTCGTGCGTAACCTCCTCTACCACTCCACCTCTCACTAAAATGTGTCTATATTAGAGTTTAGTTCCCCACATATTATCATAAACTGAGCATACATTGATTATTTGAGATCATAAACAGATTCAAATGGAAAAGTTGTCAACTACAAAGTTTCATAACTTTTCAAGATTTACAACTTTTATATTAGTAGTTTCTCCATCCGAGGTCATTTATAAAATTTGAATTTCAAATTTGAGAAATTCAAACGTTGTTTTCGACGACAAGATGATCTCAAATGAAAAAAATTATCAGCTACAAAATTTCATAACTTTTCAAGATCTACAACTTTCATTTTGATAGTTTTTTTCAAACGGGGTCATTTGAAAAGCTCAAAAAATTCAATTTTAAATTATTTTTACACCGCCTGTAGAAATATGATTTTTAGTGGCGGTTCCTTAGAAAAACCGCCTGTAGAAATACATGATTTCTACAGGCGGTTTTCTTCAGCAACCGCCTGTAGAAATGTGATTTTTAATGGTGGTTCCATAGGAAAACTACCTGTAGAAATACATGATTTCTACAGGCAGTTTTGTTAGGAAAACTGCCTGTGAAGATGCATCTTCACAGACAGTTGGTCGTTCTGACACCGCCCTTTTTATACCACAGGCGCGTGATAACTAAAACCGCCTGTGGTGTAAAAAGGGGGCGTCGGCATTGTACTTTTTTTTCTACTAGTGTCCGCCCGGATCGAATAGGCCGGTTCGTAACCAGGCCGGATCAAGAATGGTGGTTCGGTTAGATATGGCCTAGAATGCAAACTGGTCAATCTGAGCCTTTTCCTCTACTCTTTGGTCCAGAACGGAGACGGATCCTCCGACGTCTAGAACTTATCCCGACGACGGTGAGGCACGCGACTCGCAACAGTGCGGTACGAGACGATGGAGCACGGCATCGCGTGGGGTCACGACGGCGCATGGCATTGCGAGGGGACGCGACGGCGCGGCACGAGGCGACAGCACTGCGCTCTCCGTCGCCTTCTCGCCGGTAAGCATTGCGCTCATCTTCCTTGCCTCCTCCTCTCCCTGGTGCTACGTTCTTGCTAGGGTTCTTGCTTGCCTGCGCTGGATCCGTCGCTGGATAGTCGCTAGGTCTCATGTGATGCGTTGATCCCTCGGTTGGCTGGCTCTTCCTTCCCTTCTTGACCTGCCACTCTCGACGCTCCTGGGTCTTAGCGAAGGCGAGTGAAGCGAATGGGGACTGCAGGCTGGGGATGGGTCTGCGGTTGCTTACATAATTGGTCTGACACGGGTCTGCGAAGATCTATATGCTATCTAGTGGTTGGTTGGCGAATGGCGATGCTGGTCTTTGTAACCTTGAGCTGAGAGATTCATGATCCACCCTGTCCTTTCCTTTTTTTTTTTACCTGCTCTTACAGTGAGGTCCAGTATGCCTTGCACCTGCCTCCAATCACATGGTTCCTCCAGTGACAATTATCGTGTTATTATTCTTTTGCCAGTTGCCATTGCCACCCAAAGCAGCAGATTCTACAGTTACCGGCAGAGTTGACCCTGTCAGTGAAGTGTTTCTGTAACTTGATGTTTACTTACTTAAACTATGAAAGTTTGCTTACTGAAAGTTCTGTTTATCCACACAATGCTCACTGAAAGTTTGCCACTCTTAGATTTAGTGCAGTACTCATTAGAAGTTGCCGTAGGATTTTCATACCTCTTTCTTTGCTATATGAGTTACTCTATATAGTTGCTTTACAAGATAATTCTCTGAGATCAGTTTTGGAATTCATAAGGATGGCATTTGTTTAATTTAATCTCTCTTGTGGTGAAGTATGCTTTCATGTTTATTTGGAGGTCCCCTACCTGACATTTTGTTTGTTGATGATTAGTACTTCTGAAGTTCTGATATGATCTTGCCAGCTGGTTAGATGTTTTTAGGTTATTGCAAGGTGGAGAAGCATTGAACAACAAGCATATTTTCCTAATAAACTATTAATACTGAGTAATATGATGCAAGAGCTAAAAAGGGGCCCTTATTTTAGCTCGACATATAATAGTGCTTGAGATAATTTTTAGGCTTTACAATCATGCTAGCTGGTAGATATGTCCTTGGGAGTGAGAGACAGCGATGGACCTAATGCTCGGTGCAATCACTATATATTTCTTTTATAAAGCATTGAAGATGTTCTGCAAATTTTTGCAGGTACTGGTACCCACCTGATTATCCATACAAACAGGCAAGCAATCCAGTTTCCATTTCATCTCCTCTCCTTCAATGTCATTTTTGTTCTTTTTCTAATAATTGGCATTATGATATGAATATATTTTTTGTAACCTTGGAGTAACTGTTTGCTCTTGATTTGTAATTGTAGGATGAGGAGGCTTTCCAAGGTCAGGAGTGATGCAAAGGCCAGATACAAATCTCAGACAGCGACAACACCTGAGTTTGAGAACATGAAGTAGCTCAGCATGACAACATAAAGAATGCCATCTAGTTAAGTTTTGAGTAGTACAAGACCATAATCTGCAAGTATACTTTGGTGTCTCAATAACGTCATCAGTAGCAATGATCTTTTTATTTTATAATCTTGTAACGTTGGTGCTAGATAGTTCAGTTTGTGTGTCCGTGCA
The DNA here is from genome assembly GCF_000003195.3 of Sorghum bicolor. Lineage (NCBI taxonomy): Eukaryota > Viridiplantae > Streptophyta > Magnoliopsida > Poales > Poaceae > Sorghum > Sorghum bicolor. The sequence continues at coordinate 65,340,513 of NC_012874.2, read as the reverse complement.
AGTTCCTGGTATATTGTCCTAGTTTCAAGCCTACTGCCAAACAGTAAAATGCTTGTGTGTCTGTGCAATCTGTTTATCAGGTATTCAGGTTGTGAAATTTATGTTGGGTTTGCTTTGCATGGTAATTTGAATTGTTTGAAGATCGTATTCTGTTGTGTTAGTTAAATGCTTGGATATGTATGTGTACATGCTGTTAGCAGTCCTAGATGGATCCCTGGCCAAACCGAACAGCAAATTGGAGCCTCCTCGATTGGTTCCCCTGAGGAGTAAAACCCAGGCCTGGAATGAGTGCCACCAAGTGGATCAACTGATTCCTGGCCTGGACTGAATTATCTCCTGGATTGGATCCCAAGCTGCCGAACAAGGCCTTAATTTACTGGCAATGCATGAAATGGACAGTGCAAATGGGTTATGAACCCGCAGTGATGAGATTTATGTACTAGTGAAACAAGCCATATCCAACTCAATCCAATCTGTCTAGTACAAGAAGCTGGTTTACTAAAATCGGACCTCCTGGTTTCTTATCTTTATAACAAAATTGTCTCATCTCCTGAACTGGAGATTCCGGTATAGAGAGAGAGAGAGAGAGAGAGAGAAAGAGAGATACACACATGCAGGCGGGACTGACTGGCCATGTATATCCATGTCAGACGTTAGGTGAGATGAACCAAATCGATGGAACCATGGACATCAGCCAGAGTCATGCATGCATGTCCCTGCTTATATATAAGAGAGACTTTCTGCTGCCTCCTGCATTGCTCGACGCCGAAACAACAGTTGTGCCTAGCTTAGTTCATCTACTTGCATGTAGTACATAAAATTGTTTCTAGCAGCACCAAATAAACTCAACTCAACTGATGTTGACCTGCAAAAGAGGCCAGACCTCAATGGGCAAACCATGTGTTGGACCGGAGATGTCCACATAATAGGCCATGGGAATACGAGGAATCTGGAACTATGTTTGTTGCTAAATACAGTGAACAATCTACTCAACAGCTGCAGAAGTCAGCCGTGCTTGTATGTCTGGCACCTGCGCTCGCCGCTGCTGATTAGAGCAATTCGACCCCTGTACCTCGCCCTTCTGAAAGTGGTGAGTTCAACTAAGTGGCGACAGCAGTGACACATGCTATTGAGATAATGATGAGCCCATGGCTCCTCAAAATTCAGCTATCATTTCTAAGAACAATTCTATGGCATCGAATATTTTTGTTCCAAATAAATTACCTAAAATAGCATGAAGGATCATTCTTTTATGATGCTCGATGAGTTTTAGATTGACGTGAATCACGTCAAGGAGGTGGAGGACAGCATCCTGCCAAGTTAGCTGACTATTGAAGGAATTAATTTTCGCAAGAAACCTGAGATGAAATGAAAAGATTTATGCCAAGCTGAACAACATTGTCATTCACAAAAACAGCAAGGTTCCAAGTTTCCAATTAACATGTCGTCCAACTCCATATCATTACCACCTTCTTCATTCTACTGGTCCAGCTGGATCGGGTGAGCTGGATTTGGGTGAGGGCAGCCACCAAAAACATCTAATGCCCTGTTTTTCTTCCAGCAATCCGGGAATTGAGGATTCTCGACTGGGGCCCCAGGGCCATGCTTTGGATGGGGCTCACCAGAATTCTTGACTTGTTTGCGTCTGTGTACAAAGCAAGATGTCCCTGTAGGGTGCTGAATCTCTTTCTGGAAGTCAAGCTGGAAATCTAGGAACATGATCCAACAGTTCATAGTGTAAGAGCAGCCTCTAGAGTTGATACCTTCATCATGATTCACAACCCGAACAGTGTGCACCTGAACCAAATTGAGAGGACTACTGCGAACCAAACGGTCTCTCTGAACAACTGAGTGTAATCTAATTAACAACAGGCCAAGAGGCAAAGAGATGCGTAGAGAGAATTGATCGATGAAATCCAAAGTCGGCCGGAGTTGGTCCTCCACCAAAGGCATGGGGTTGAGGGCGACATAGTGGGTGGGGCTAGGAGGCATCATGAACCACATTTATCTTGTAAATCTTATGAGAATGTCGCACAGATTGCCAACAAGGTGGCACAGTAAGAATCATATCTGGACAGGACTACATAGCACAGATCACAGCTACTCCATCAACAAAGCCTTCACTTGTGTACCAGGGAAATGCAGCGAACAAGCACTACTAAGGGAGGTTGGAGAGAACATGCACAAAATTGAGTTCACTCTGGTTGACATGAACTTCAGTCATATTCCACTTTTCTCGTCGAACCTTATTCTCCAGGAAACTCCAAGGATGAGGACTTGTCACACTGAGCCTGGCCCGCCCACTATGCAATCCTTGGCAAATCAAATTTCCATTTCCATGCATATCTAGGATGGCAGTCTCGACATACAAACGCTCTATCAACCTAGTTGCTTCCGCTGAAGCGTTCCCATAGAACTTGATATGGATGGTATCTCGTCAAATGTATTAATTCCGGATGCACTTATCTATCCAAGCCAAACTACAGTTGGACCTCAGTCGGGAAAACCTAGCGATAGATATTCCTAGCCAACTGATACAAGGTTGTGGCGGCGGTACCACGCCCTCACTTTATGCGCTGAGGAACCCAAGCCGGAAAGGATCTAGACACAATCAGGCCCGTATCTGATACCTGCCACCACAACCTTGTATCAGTTTTGTCTAGATCCTTTCCAGCTTGGGTCCCTACTCCCTACACTACTACAGAACAGGGCTTTGGACGTTGCCCAAAATCTACAATTGTCTTGGCTTTTTTGCGCCCCGGGGTTAAAAAGACCTTAGTCTCGGCCCATAACATGCGCCGGGACTAAAGGGTCCTGCCCAATGGCTACCTGTCAGGGCTATCGAGGCAGGGACCCTTTAGTCCCGGCTCGTGTTACAGGCCGGGACTAAAGGAGTGGCTTGTCCTAGGACTAAGGGGACCCCTTTTAGTCCGTGTTCTTTCTTCAGCCCGGGACTAAAAGCCCACGCTATAAATCACGGTCACTTCTTCCTGGTCGAGACCGAGCCCATTCAAATTTCAGTGAGTTGTTCTTTCTTGTTCTTGCTCTTGCCATTGCTAGTTCTTGCTTGTTCCTGCTTGTTCTTCATCTCTGGCGCCCATTGGTGATCAACTTCAACGCCGCCATCGTTTCCATTGGTCTAGAGGTAACTAACTTCATCCTCCCTTGTCATTTTCACGCTGTTTTTATCTTTGTGATATCGCCGCCATTTCTTTGAGCTCAAATTCAATGGTTATAGTTTGAATCGACGTCACCGGCGCCCATTGGTGATCCATATGCTTCTAAAGGTAGAGTTGATTAGATTTCTGTTCGAATTCGAAACCATCACTACTTCCGTGGCGATGACCTTATCTTAGTCCAGATGAGCGAATTACACCAGCTATGCAACATGGACGCTCACGACAAATCTCTTATTAGCTGCTTTTGTTTGTAAGTATTTCTTTGTTTTTGTTAAACTCTCCAGCATGTCTATATAGTAGTAATTCTTACACACGTACTTGTCGATGGACTCACTATATGCAGACTCCAAATGAGTGAGCTCAAATCCAAAAACGATAATACTCTTGGATTTGTTGATCCTTATGTCATTTTCGTGGAGCCAAACCCTTCGGCGACTTGGATCAATGAAATGTGTACGAATCTTATGAGGTTCTTCCTGAACCAAAAAGACAAAAAAGAATACTCTTCCCCTACAACTTCAAGTGAGTTATATATATAGTTAACATGCAAGTGTACACCTTTAATTTTACTTAACCCTAATCTACAACTCATGTCTCTATGAACAGCTTTCACTGGATACTCATAGTCATCGATCTTGCTCAATGAAGAAACCGCAACAAGATTATCAAGATATGATAGACATCATTCAAAGGTAATTTTGATCCATTGCATGCGTAAAGTAGACTAAGCTTGTATATATGTATACTTAACGATCCAACTCTCTTGTTTCATATATATCATTGGTTTAGGGTTTGGGAAAGATTCATTGTTCAGCAACATCTAAGTCAATATAGGGCGCCACTAAAGTTAATACAGCTACAAGTAAGTTTATCCTTCATCAATGTACGTGGAATATCTTATATCTTGTCATTTTTACGAGCTGAATCTTTACATCCTACAGTGGATCTTGAGACAAGAACCGAGGAACAACTTATGTGGATACTACGTTTGCGAGTATGTTATGGTAGAAACAAATAAAATTCCTAAAGAATATCTCAGAGTATGTAACCCATGTCTTTTTTCATTTTCTCTCGAATTACTATTGATAATCTTGATATAACTAATACCTTCTTTTAATTCAAATTGAAGACTGAATGGTTGAAGCAAAAACTCATGCAACATGAACAACTCCAAGCAATACAAGAGACAATAGCAAGATTTCTACGGGAACAAGTCATAAATCTAAGCGGCGAGTTCCACTATAATACTGACGAGACGATGATTCCAAACAATGATGATCATTTGTATGCCCTGTAGATCTTTCGATGATGAAGTACAACTTGTAATAGGTTTAGAGTATTAACTTTGGAGTACAACTTGTGCAGTAATAGATTTAGAGAACAATTTCTATATATTTATGTGCATATATTTATATATATATGTAGTTATATAATTCAATTATATATGCATAAAATAAGCTTATTGTCATATGTTGCTAATATTTTATATATATATATATAGCAAAGAATACATATTGGAAACCCTATTAAATGAATAAACAAAACTAGTGAAAAGAAAAGAAAAAGAAAAACCAGGGGACCATTTAGTCCCGGCTCGTATTACTAGCCGAGATTAAAGTGTATAATATATATATATATATAGCAAAGAATACATATTGGAAACCCTATTAAATGAATAAACAAAACTTGTGAAAAGAAAAGAAAAAGAAAAAAACAGAGGACCATTTAGTCCTGGCTCGTATTACTAGACGGGATTAAAGTCTACTCCTGCGTGGCACTGCTGGTAGCACTCTTTAGTCCCGGCTGGTAATACCAACCGGGACTAAAGGCGGGGCTTTAACCCCGGTGCGTTGCGCCGGGACTAAAGGGGGGGGCCTTTAATCCTCGAAGCGTAGTCTTGGCTCGGAATCCGGGGCTAAAGCCCCTTCCGGCCGGGACTAAAGCCCCTTTCTGTAGCAGTGCTACTCCCTAGAGGGGTATATACCCGATCAGATACGGTGATGTGTAGATCCTCTCGGGTCCCTACTCCCTACAAACATTGGCTATATACCCCTCTCAGACTGTTGGGAAGTAGCGCACTGCACTCCTCAGCAACACGGTGAATCAAGAGCCTTCTCACCCGATGCCGTGAGAGGCTAAGCAACAGTGAACAGTGGAATCAACAGTAGGTGAAAACAATGAATGCTCTCCTCTGTTTAAAGACGGTAACACGCCCCTTATATAGGGCTCGGAAACCGACCTAAGACAATTACAGAAATGCCCCGTGACGGTGGGGGAATATCCCAGCATATTCTCATTTTACAGTCTACTGACCCTAGGCCATTCATGTAATTTCACACTACGAACCCTGCATGTGCCCCCTGTCTAGGGCTTCAGCTAGTCGGAGGCTCGGACCCTTCGCTCGGCTGCCGATCCTTCGACGCTCCCTTGTCGGAGGTTCCTCAGCCTGGCCGCGCCGGAGGTTCCTCGGCCTGGCCACTCCGGAGGTTCCTCAGCCCGCTCGGCCACCGATCCTTCGACGCTTCTTCGTCGGAGGTTCCTCAGCCCAGACGCGTCGGAGGTTCCTCGGCCCGGCCACTCCGGAGGTTCCTCAGCCCGCTCGGCCACCGATCCTTCGATGCTTCTTCGTCGGAGGTTCCTCAGCCCGGACGCGTCGGAGGTTCCTCCCCTCCACCGCGTCCCTCGCCATCCTCGGACTTGGGAGGATCGGAGGCTCCTCCTTTCTCTGCTTGCGGACCTCCGCGGGTGTCTCAGTCCCTGCATACACTTAGCACGATAAGACGAGTCGTCAACGTTAGTCTTTTCTCAGGATCCTCCGCACGTATTCGCATGAAGGTTTCTTGGGTGAAGGATATCCTTCGACGCTACCAGGGGGAAGGATGCGGCCAGCCCCCAACAGTTCCCCCCTTTTTGGGCTAATGGCACTCCTGCGGTCCATGTGCTCAAAAACATGCCACGCTGCGGAGGCTGCGAGCATGGTTGCTGCCTTCCCCCTGGTGTGCAGGATGTGCTTGTTGGCAGTATAGTGGAATGTTCCTTGTACTTAGCCATGGATTGTCTTTGTGTGTTTAGGTTTTCAGGATCCTCCGATCGTTGTCTGTTGTTTTGATAATTTGCTATCCTTCACATATTAGATCGTGGAGGATAGCGAGGTGTGTGATATTTGCGCGGCTAGCGGTTGGAGTTAGCCGTTACAGTTTGGGAATCGCAACGGTCGCGCCGAGTCCTCCGCTCATAGCTGTTGGGCGCGGGGAATCGCAACGGTCACGCGGCCGCAGGCCCCCCCTATAAAAGGGGATGCTGGGGAGCTGTGGGCTCTCACCCCTGCCGCTTGTTGAGTGAAGAAAATGGCGAAGGCTCGCCGCGCTGAGGTAAGCATTTTTTCGTTACCCTTTTTGTGTTGTGCTTATTTTTCCTTGGTTTAAGGCTTCCTGTCCGCAGGATCTTGCTAAGAAGAAGGCGAAGGCTGACAAGGCTGGTCCGTCGCGTCCTTCGGCTCAGGCTGGCACGGAGGATCCTGAGGCTGGTGCCAAAGCTCCGGAGGGATCTGGTGCTAAGGCTCCAGGGGAACCCGAAGCTCCTGCTCCTCCTCCGCCTCAGGTGTGAGGGTTTTTAGTTTGTAGGTTTTTCTTAGTTTTTTGCGTCTGCTTCTTATGCGACGTTTTTGTAAAAAAGTGGGGCGAGGTTTAAGTGACTTTGTAATGAACTACTAGTTATGTAATATATTCGACTTGTTTTCAGTGGGTTGTTTGTCTTATGTTTTATCCTGCGCAGGTCTCTAGCGGAGGACCTGCGTAGGTCTCTAGCGGAGGACCTGCGCAGGATATTTGCGAAGCTCCGCTTTCCATCTTTTATAATGGGATTTATGTGTTGGGAGACTTGTGGGAATACTGGAGAACTGCGTTTCCTAACCTTAGTGTGGTTGATATGTTCAACTTTGTCGAGTTTGATATTGACGATGAGCGATCTGATTTCCTCCGGTCGCTTGCGTACCGAGGTCCATGGCCTCCGGCTTAGGTAGTTGTTTTCATTTCATGCTTTCTTTGTCTTGGGTTATGTGGCTTTCCTCTTTTGATTTAGTTTGTTGTATTTCTGCAGTCGTCGTACCCGGTCCTTCGTATTTTTGGAGAAGATGCGGATGAGTCTGGTTGGCTGGAGGATCCTGATGATATGTATGAGCGTTTTCTGCCTGAGCGCGCGGAGGTTCAAGATTTATGCTTTTTGGATTGTTTGGGTCCTTCGCTTGGTTCAGTGTGTTTTAAGTTAGCTTATCTACGCAGGTCGTTCGGTCTTCTCCTAGGCGTGATGTTCTTCCTTCGGATTTTGTCGAAGGAAGTTACGTAACTCCAGTGACATTCAAACGAGGTGACTTATACGCAAGTGGTTGGTTGGTGGATTGGTGGAGAGGCGCGCGTCCTTCGCTCAATGTGGATGATTTGGTCGATTATATTGCTCGAGACTATTGTAGCGATTTTAGGATCTTTGGTGACTCGTGTGTGAGATTTGTACGTGAGTCTTAGATCCTTCGTCAGTTATGTTGACGAAGGATCTTAGGTCACTTAGCTTATCATAAGTAGAGAAATTTTTATTTTGATGTGAACAATTGTTGTACATACTGTTTATCAGAAATAAAGACAAAAGTTTTTCTAAGAAGTGTTTTATTGCAACCTTCGCAACCTTAGTGTTGTTTTCACTACAACCTTCGGATTTTTTGACTGTGATTACATGTGTTTGTTGAATGCGCAGCGAGCGTTGATCCTAAGGATCTTTGTGTTGCTGTTGCAACTAATTACTTGATGCTCGATGTAGCGAAGGCGCTGGTGGATATGTGGGATGCGTAGGCTTGCTGCTCCTTGACCTTAGGGCCTTCGCTTGCCTTGGTGCGAAGGAGCCTCTGCCGAATTGAGCTCATCTTTGCCTTTGCTCGACTCCCGTGGAGTGTTGTCGAAGGTATCCTTCGGGTATGTGAGTCGGAGGTTCTGAGGGCATGTTACGAGACTTCATGCGATGCCCTTCAGAGACCTCCGATTCTAACTTGCAGTGATTTTATTGTGGCTATACATGACTCTGTGGTCGATGTTCATCACAACGCCGTGGCTCTAGCATTACGAAACTTCGTGCAATACCAATTTTTTGTGCTGCTATGAGGCTAACTCCTGCCTCCATGGTGGCCTATGTTCTTTCCTTTGTGACTGCTAGGCTTGCACTATCTGTTTGGGTTTGTGTATACTGATCCTAACTGTGGGTGGTGGGCAGGATGAGCCTAGTTTTATAGGCTTTCTTATATTTATTGGGTGTACTTTGTTAGGTTGGGATTTAATATCTAGTTATTATTGGTTGTTGTGATTGTTGCAGTAGTTGGTCTTGCTTTACTTTGACTTGGGGTGATTGTAAGCTTGGCTTTATTTTTCACCCTTCGTGTGTTGGTGGCCTGCTTGGATTTGCAGGATACCTTCGACCTTATCTTGGCGAAGGTTATGTAATTGTTAGTGAGGTTTACTTTGTGAATGTGAATCCTTCGCTACCTTTTGGCAGAAGTTGTATAGCCCCTGATGCCTGATTGTCTTCAGGTCTTTGTCAGGTTTGAAGGTTTTGTCCCTTCTGGCCGTCTTGTGATGCCTGATATGGATAGGGCTTTTTCACTTTTGACCATGTTGTCCTTGCTGCCCGGCTCTTGGCCAGGTCTTTTTGCTAAGGATGTGGTGTTTTTCCACCGTTGAGGACGTTCCGAGCTTTTTTTTAGCCTTTGGTTAAAAGCTGCGGAGGGTCCTTGTAATCACATGATGTTTCGTCGAATGCTACAGCCTCGTTGTTGGCTGTTTTTCGACTTTTGAGTTTTGCTTCTGGGGTGGATTCCTCTTTATATCTCAGAGGTTTTTACATAGGTTCTGCCTCGTTAAAAACCTCACCTCCTAGTAGGAGTACCCCTGTGAGGAAAAGAGTGCAGACCTTGGATTACAAAAAGGTAGGGGGGAAAAGAAAATAGATGTATCTAAAAACATGGATGCCGCCGCTTATTTTGCGGGGGTCATCCTTACACTCAGATGTAAAATCTTCGTATATTGTTCTGGTTTCCACGTGTGGGTGGAGGTTCTTCCTTCGAGGTCTTTGAGGTAGAAGGATCCCGACCTTCTCGCTTGTATTGCTGTATAAGGTCCTCCCCACTTGGGTTGCAGTTTTCCAGCGTTTGGGTGATCTCCTTTTTTCCTGAGTACCAGGTCCCCATCTTGTATGTCTTTTCGTACTACCTTGCGGTCTCTCCACTTTTTGGTTTCTTGCTGGTACTTGGTAATGTTCTCCACTGCCTCCAGTCTTGTTGATTCCAAAGTTTCCTTGCAGTACTCTTCATCTTTAGCCAACTGCTGCTTCATGGAGCGTAGGCTTTGGTGTTTGATTTCCTCGGGCAGCATTGCCTCTTCCCCGTACAGGAGTTTGAATGGTGTGAACCCAGTCGCTCTTAAAACTGTTGTGTTGTGAGACCACACAACTCTGGGTAGCTCGTCAACCCATTTCCCCTTTCATAGGTTGAGTAGAGTTTTGGAGATTGCGGAGAATATTATTCTGTTTGCTCTCTCTACTGCCCCGTTTGACCCTGGGTGGTAGACAGACACGAAAGCAATTTTGGTTCCTATGTGGTGGCAGATTTCCTTGAACCTGTCTGAATCGAACTGCTTTCCGTTGTCAACTATGAGTAGGCTTGGAACTCCGAATCTACAGACTGTGTTCTGCCAGAAAAATTTCCTAATTGTTTCAGAGGTTATGGTTGCCAGTGGCTTAGCTTCGATCCATCTTGTGAAGTATTTGATGGCCACGACGGCGAACTTGTTTCCCCCCCGGGCGGTTGGCATCGGTCCTACCAGGTCCATTCCCCATCTTTGCAACGGCCATGATGCTGATATGAGCTGGGTTGGTGCTGAAGGTCCTGACTCAATTGGCGAGAAGGTTTGGCAGGCTTTGCATGTCTTCACTATCTCTTCAGCATATTTGATGTGAGTTGGCCAGTAGAAGCCTTGTCTTAATGCTTTGGCAGACAACGCGTGGGGGCCGATGTGTGACCCGCATATCCCAGAATGTAACTCTTGTAGTAGTTCTCTACCCTCGGTTTGTGATATGCATTTCAGCAAAGGTTGGACTACACCTTTCTTGTATAAGTTTCTGTCAATGATGGTGTAATTCCTTGCTCTTGCTTCCATTGTCTTGGTTAATGCTTCGTAATCTGTGGTTGTCTTGCCTTTGAGGGAGTCTGCTATCGCCTGTCTCCAATCTTCGCCTTCCGTCAGCAGGACTGAGCGGAAAGCTTTTGGCAACGATTCGGTTGCAGGTGCTTCAAAGGTTTGGTAGAAGGTTCCTTCTAGTAGGGCAGTGTTGTTGGCTGATGCTTTGGCTAGCTCATCTGCCTCGCAGTTTTCAGCTCTTGGAATGTACTGCAGGGTGAACCCCTTGAACCTTCTCTCTAGCCCCCTTACGACGGCCAAATATCTTGCCAGCTCGGGGTTATGTGCCAAGTACTCCTTTTCCACTTGTTCCGCCACCACCTAGGAGTCTGTTTTGATGAGCAGTGTTTTGGCTCCCGAAGCCTTAGCTTTGTTCAGCCCGAGGATGAGTCCTTCGTACTCGGCTATGTTGTTTGTCGCTCCGAATTCAAGTCTCGCGGCATACTTTAGCTTGAGGCCGGACGGTGCGACCAGGACAGCTGCTACTCCTACCCCTGATTGGCCCCAGGCGCCATCTGTATACAATGTCCATGGCTGGTCGACTACCTTCTCCTCTTCTTTGCTCGAAGGTGTCCAATCTGCCACGAAGTCGGCCAGGGCCTGCGACTTGATGGAGGTTCTGGGGACATAGGTGATGTCGAACTGCGATAGCTCAGCCACCCATTTCCCTATACGCCCAGAGGCCTCCTTGTTCCTAAGGATGTCACCCAACGGCTGTGAAGTGGGTACCTTGATCTCATGGCTTTGGAAGTAATGCTTGAGCTTCCTTGATGCGCACAGGACTGTGTACGCGATTTTTTCTATCTCTGTGTAGTTCAACTTTGCTCCTGACAGAGCTTCGGACACATAGTAGATGGGTCTTTGCACTGTTCCCTTATTATCACTTGCCTCGTGCACCAAGACAGCACTGACAGCGTGCTCAGAGGCAGCCACATACAGTAGTAGGGGAGTGTCCGGCTCGGGCACAGTTACCACCAGATTCGTCATAATGTAGCTTTTGAGCTGCCTGAAGGCCTCTGATTGTTCCGGGCTCCATTCTGTTTTGTCTCCTCCTCTTAGCACTTTGAAGAATGGAAGGCTTCGTTCAGCAGACCTTGAAATGAATCTGTTGAGAGCTGCTATTCGACCTGTCAACCTTTGCACTTCTTTCTTGCTCGAAGGTTCTGCCATTGACATGATTGCCTTTGTCTTGTCTGGGTTAGCTCTGATTCCTTCGGAGCTAATGATGTACCCCAGCATTTTTCCCTTGCTGACCCCGAACACACATTTTTCCAGGTTAAGTTTCAGCCCGGCAGATCTAAGGTTGGCAAAGGTTTCCTGCAGGTCCCTGATATGATCCTCTTTGCGCCTGCTCATGACGACAACGTCGTCAACGTAGGCTATGATGTTTCTCTGCAGCTGAGTTCCTAGGACCTTCCTCATCATTATGGAGAAGGTTTCTCCAGCATTCTTGAGACCCTCTGGCATTCTGGTATAGCAATACGTGCCGAACGGAGTCATGAAGCTTGCCTTTCCCTCATCTTCCTTCTTGAGCCAAATTTGGTGGTACCCGGAGAAGCAATTCAGTAGTGAAAATCTTTGGCAACCGGCGGCTTTGTCGACATAGGTATCTATCCTTGGCAAGGGGAAGGAGTCTTTGACACAAGCTTTGTTGAGATCTGTGAAATCTATGCACATTCTCATTTTGTCATTCTTCTTGGGGACGAGGACCACATTCGCCAGCCATTCTGGGTACTTGATTTCTCTGATGACATTTGCGTCTAGAAGTCTCTACACATCTGCCTTCGCTGCTAAGGTTCTCTCTTCAGACATCTTCCTCTGTCTTTCTTTCTTCGGCCTCATTCTTGGGTCGATGTCCAGCGAATGCTGTATGATGTCTCTGCTGACTCCCTGCAGGTTAGTGGCGCTCCAGGCAAAGATATCCTGGTTCTTCTATAACACGTCCAGCAACTCAAGCTCCTCCTCTCTGCTAAGGGTGGCGGATATGGTGACTTTCCTATCTGGTACTACCTCCTGCAAAGGGACACATTTCGTTTCCTCCTGATCGAACAGGTCTGTCTTCCCCCTTGGCATGTCTGGTGGCTGGGAAGCTTCTTCTTGCGTGGAATCCACCGAGTTTATGTTTCAGAAGGACTTGTAAATTTCTTTCTCTATGTTCCTCGCCTCTTTTTGACTTCCGTGCACAGTGATCACCCCATGCAGAGCCGGGATTTTCATGCACAGGTACCCCATGTGAGCATCCGCATTGAATTTGTTCAAGAACCCCCGCCCGAATATGGCATTGTATGGGTAATGCAGGTCTACCACGTCGAAGGTGACATACTCTGTCCTTGCGTTCTTCGATGTTCCAAAGGATACAGGTAGGGCGACCTTACCCAGAGCGTGTATCTGCTTTCCTCCGAATCCGAACAAAGGTGATTCCGAGGGTTGGAGCTGGCTTCTGCTGAGCTTCATTTGGTCGAAGGATCCAGCGAATATTATATCTGCGGAACTTTCTGAGTCTACTAGCATCCTGCTGACCCCCCATCCCGCAACATTCGCCGTTATGACCATTGCATCCGTATGTGGGTAGCTTTCTAACCTTAGATCTTCCTCGGTGAAGGTTATTGGGGTTCTGGACCAATCGGTGATCCTTCTTCTGCTTCTTTGTCTAGAACTCCATTGAGGACCCCCCGGCTATTGGCAAGATCATCCCAATTGTGGGCAGTGGTGTGTGGGGGCCGATTTGATTGTCGGGGTGGGGTTCTGGTTTTGGTGGAGGAGGAGCTTGGATTAGCTGCAGTTGGTTTGGTGGAGGAGGTAGCGATTGCTGATGGGGCTGCGGGGTTTCGATGTATGTAATCTGTGGGGGTCGGGGGGCGTAGGTTGGCTGTAGGTTGTGCTCTGCGGGCTGCTGTGCCGGGCGCCAAGCCGGTAGAAAGCTGGGATAGTAGGCGGAAGCCAACGCGCTGAGCTGAATTGGAGCTGAGTGTTGCTGGCTTGATCCTCCGACATATGAGTGGTAGAAGGATTGTGGGAATGTGTGATTCACCTCTCGCGGCTGCACGGTCGACGGCGGAGGTTGCGGAGCTGACCTGCTCTTGATCCTCTCCTGAGTTTCTTTGGCATCCGGGCAGTCTCTGGTGGAGTGACCCTTCTCCTCCCCATGGAAGAAATAATATTGCTTCCGCTGCCGTTGCTTCTGATTCTTTTGCCACCCTCTGTTCTGACCTTCTCCTCCGGCTTGGTTGGATCCGCGCTCTGAGTTTCGCGGTTCTGCCGGCGGACGGTCATGCCCCGGCTTGTCGCTCCTTGGTTGCTCAATATTCATCATCTGCCCACCAGCCTCTCGCTGTGGGCGGTGCTCATCTTGGCTAAGGTTCTTCTTCTGCAAGTTTCTGTCATTGCCCTGTTTCTTCTGAGAGTTCTGCTCCTCTAGCCTCCTGCGGAAGTCGTTGTCTGACTTGCAGTACTTCTCAAACTCATGGTACAGCTCGTGCATGGACGCTGACTTTTCTCTGGCCAAGTGAGCTGCAAAGGGCCCTATGCGAAGACCTTTAATGGCGGCCTCTATGGCAACCTCCTCCGGCACGCCTGGCGCTCTTGCCTTAGTCTGCACGAACCTTTGGAAGTATTCCCGCAGTGCTTCTCCTTGACTTTGGCGACACTGGAACAGGTCCGTGGAGGTTAGTGACTCAACAGCGAATCCTTGGAAGTTTGCCAAAATCTTGTCACGAAGGTTCTCCCATGAATAGATCGACCCGGGCCTGAGCATCGAGTACCATGCCAAGGCATCTCCTTCGGCCGCGATCACAAAGGATTTCGCCATTACAGTTTCATTCCCCCCAGCTGAAGTCACAGCTGCCTCAAAACTCATCAGGAATTGGCGAGGGTCTGTCTTTCGGTTGAACTTGGGGAGCGTGATTGGCTTGTAGGTAGCCGGCCAGGGTGAGGTCTGCAATCCTTCGGACAGAGGGGAACGAAGGTCCAATGTGCTCCGCAGCGTGCCACCGTAGCTTCCCGGCAGCACATTTACCGTTGGACCGACGCTGGGTAAAACAGCGGGCTGGATTGTAGGCTAGGGTGGAGGCTGCATGCTACTGATCTCTGCTTGCAAGATTGAAAGCTGCTGCCTGATCTCAGTTGCTTGCGCTGCTGCTAGCGCTGCCTCCTGGCTGGCGGCGTAGACGACAGCGATCTGGTCTCGCTCTCGTTGAAGGTTCTACAGCTGCGCTTGCAGCAGCTAAAGCTCTTGAGCTGCCGTGGGTTGTGCCGGCCCCGCGGTGGGAGGAGGGTCCTGGCCAGCCTCTGGTTGCACATCCTCCGGCTGCACATCCTTAGGGCCCTCCTGCTCCGCGGTTGCATACGCACTCTGCATGGCCCTCCTCGGCCTTCCTCTCTTGGTGGACTCCGCTCGTGGTCTTGTGGTGCTTGATCTCTTCCCAGCCATCGTAGGTGATGCTTCGGGCCCCACGGTGGGCGCCAATGTTGGAAAGTAGCGCACTGCACTCCTCGACCAGCTGAAGCCCTAGACAGGGGGCACATGCAGGGTTCGTAGTGTGAAATTACATGAATGGCCTAGGGTCAGTAGACTGTAATATAATATGCTGGGATATTCCCCCACCGTCACGGGGCATTTCTGTAATTGTCTTAGGTCGGTTTTCGAGCCCTATATAAGGGGCGTGATACCGTCTTTAAACAGAGTAGAGCATTCATTGTTTTTCACCTACTGTTGATTCCACTGTTCACTGTTGCTTAGCCTCTCACGGCATCGGGTGAGAAGGCTCTTGATTCACCGTGTTGCTGAGGAGTGCAGTGCGCTACTTCCCAACATAGACTCTCACCCCTGTTGCCCGCCGGCCACCGTACTCACTGTGGTGATGTGGCCCTCTCTCCTTTGGGATGGCAGCAGCGTAGGCTCAAGAGTGGCAGGTTTAGTGGCATAGTTGGTGATGTGGCCCTCTCTCCTTTGGGATGGCAGCAGAGTAGGCTCAAGAGTGGCAGGTTTAGTGGCATAGTCAACACAGGCAACACCGTGTTTTCATTTCCATCAGGGGTGGTTGAAACACTGAGTGCGTTCATCTCTCCTTTTGCATGATACGTACATACAACCAAAACCAAACAGCAACGTTCACTTAGCACAGGTGTGTCCTGCCATCCAAACAAGACTCTTTTGCACGACCTTAGGTTGAGTGGTGAGACAACCTGGTTCGCACGTACGAGCCTGGCTCGATTTGAAATAAAATCAAATAGACCCTATACTGATCGATTCTTAAAATGGGTTTTGAACTAATGGTGATGAGATTTATGTACTAGTGAGCCAATCTGTCCAGCACAATGAGCTGGTTGACTAAAATTGGACCTTCTGATTCCGATGGTTGTATATATATAGTTGACTCATTCAGACATCCAAACTAACTACAGACTAAGGGCAAAATTGTTCCAAAAACAACGGGGTCAGTTTAATACATAGGTAATAGCAAAGTATCAATGAGAGAGCTAATGTGGTACAGAGTACCATTCTAGCGGACACGTAAATCAGTAGAAATCAAGATGCTTATGATACCTGTTGTTTCTTGAGTTAACATTCCCAAGTTTCAGAAGGGCGAGTATTTCCAGTCATGAAGTAGTATGCATCTCAAGTTATGTGTTCAATAAAGCAAAGAACAAATACTTCCAAGCTCTCATTCTGTAAAACTAAAGCATGGACAATCGAGCCGTCTAATTCCCATAAAAGAAAAAGAGTAGCATTCTCTCAAGTGCTTAGAATTTCATTTATTGGTTTGTCTCCCTATATCAAGACTTAAATTCTCCTTTGCAAAAAATCAATGCTCAACAGACACCATTGGTTGCAGCACATACTCTGACATCTTTTGTAGTATTCCTACTGCAATACATGTTGCGATAGTGATTTTAAGTGGGTTCCTAGTTAGTACCCGAAGTTAGGGGCTGTATCTTTTAGCTGCTCATTTCTCTTGTGCGGTCCTATAAACCTTTTTCTGTTATGTAATAACATAAAATGGCAACTCCTTTACCATTTTTTAAGATAAATTCACTGCTGCAATATGCGGGAGTGTATACCATGGTTAGGTATGGATGTATATATACAACATGCAGGACAGACTGGCGAAGTATATCCATATCTCATGTTAGGTGAGATGAAGCAAATTCATGCAACCACCTAGTCAACCATACACTTATCCCTGCTTATATTTAGGGCCTGTTTGGGCTCACAACAGCTTCATGAGCCGTTGTGAGCTGTTTTTTTGTCAAACACTTATTTCCAAAACAGCTTCATGGGTGAAGTTGTTTTTCTTCTCCTCTCACAAAGAAATGAGTTGGGATGAAGCTAAAAAAAGTAGCTTATTGCAGCTCTCTCCCTCATTTCTCTCTCTCAACTATGCATGAAGTAGTTGGTGAAGCTATTTTACCAAACACTTTCTCGAAAACAGCTCAGCTTCATCTAGAAAATTGCTCATGAAGCTATTTTCTAAAAAACAGCTTTACTAGTGAAGTTGAGCTGTGCCAAACAAGCCCATTGTAGAGACTCTCTGCCTCCTAACATTGCTACACCCAAACAACAGTTGTGCCATGGGGTCCTTTCATCTGCTTGTAGTATATAAATATCTGGCTAGCAGCGCCAAACCAAACCCAACTTATCACTGATGTGAACCTAGAAAACCATGGCCAAACCATGCATGTGTTGGAATAGGAGGAATCTGGAATGGCTGTCTGTTGCCGAATGCTGTCAGCTGCAGATGTCAGCTGCACTCATGTGCCCAGCTCACCTCTGCTTGTTACAGCTGATTGGATCATGGTGCCGCTGATCCGAAGTTGTGGAGGGGGGGGGGGGGTGGCTGCATAACAAGCTGCAAACTGACTCGGTCATCGGTCCACTCCTGATTTTCTGCAATTCAACCCCTGTACCCACAATGACATAGTTTTCGATACAAAAGGTACAAGGAACGTGGTACCTGGGACGTTGATCGATAATTTTAAGTTCCCAGATCATTATGGGGTATACCTCTTTAGGATTATAGTTTCAAGGTCGCTCGGAATGTGATCCATGGAACACAGCTATGGAATTAAGATTGTGGACTTAGAATAATCAGGACAATTTATTATAGTTCACTCGACTGTTGTAAAAGAGCAAACAGGAACACGCACCCGCCGCCAAGTGTTGTAGCATTCCGCCACCGCCCATCTCTAGCTCCAACTCCAACCTCTTACATCAACTTCAAGTCAGTCACTGATTAAAGGTTGTGGTGCAGTGGCCGCGCTGCACTGTGCCCCCATCCCGCTACTAAGCTCTAGCGCCGCGCCTCATCACCACTGCAGTGCCACTTTCTGCAGCTTCACTGCTTCAATGGTTCCCGCCAGCATTCAACCTGTTGAAACAAAGGATGCAATTTAGTTTCACTACTACTAAACCTTTTCCAAAGTGGCCAAAATGAATTTAACAAGGCGGCATCACAACTGCCTCGGTCTAAAGGTCACGACAAATAAAATCTTTACTAAGGCAGAGATGCTTCCCTCGATTAATCAAATAAAAAATAAAAAAACCCATGGAAAGGCCCGTCGAGCCAATAATCCACGTGCCACCACCGGCCATTGTCGTTGCTGGATACGCCGCCAGATACCGCTCCTGCCTTGGATCCGCCGTCAGAAGACGAGCCTGCCCTAGATCCACTGCCGAGAAAGTGCACCAGTGCTGGATTCAACATAAGGGCCAACATAAGAAATAAAATTCAGGTGGGGAGCAGTTCCCCCCGTTGACCTTCAAAAAAAAGTGCACCAGTGCTGGATTCAAAGCTGGGGGTGCACCCGCCATGGATCTGCCCACCATCCACTGAATCCAGTCGTTGGGGTGCACCCCTGCCATACATCCGGCCAACCTCCACCACATCCAATCGCCGAGTGACGCGCCCACCATGGATCTGGCCACCTTCCACTAGATCCAGTAGCCAGGGGTGCGCACACCATGGATCCGGCTGACCTCCACCAGAATCTACTGCCGATCTGCACTCCCACCATGGATCAGGCCGCCGTCTACCGGATCCTGCCGCCGGGGGTTGTGTTCTCCATGGACGCCGCTATCGGAAGTGAGAGTCGCACCCACTGTGCCGGTGAGCTGAGCGAGGAAGAGGGAGAGAGAGAAGGAGAGGGTGGCGGCATTGCTCGAGGTGGAGAGGAGCGGCAGCACCGCTTGAGATAAGGAGGAGCCACGGCGCTCAGAGGAGGCACGAGGGAGAGGGCACGTCGTGTGGCGCTGAGAGGAGTCGCACACTCAGTCAGATGGAGTGGGAGAAGAAGAGAGTGGGGTGAGGAGAATGAAACCCTAGGGTACAGGAACTACTGAATGTGGCAGATATATAGTTTGAAGGTAGTAGCCATCGTTCTATCTCAGTCTGATGTCCTACTACATTTACAGGAACGAGTGATAAAACATAGTTGTGAGTGCATAGTGTCTCTATTTCATCTGAAGTTTGAATGATGCTGATCTTCTAGGCACAAGCGAGGCTTCTCAATGTACCTGCGAGTGATGCCTGATCAAAAGAGTTAAGAAAGGACTTGAACTGAGCTGGGCTCACATGCATCCTAAGCAAGGCTGGATCTCAGTCGAACATGGAGGACAAACAACACAACTTATGTATGTGTATATTTATACTTTATAGCAACAAATGTTTACCTTCCCTGCTAAACAAATGACATCCTTCCCTACTCACATTCATTTTAGTTATACAATTGTCTTCCTTCCCTGATAAAAACTAGGCATCAACACATGCTCGAGCACTGCCTAATATCCTGAGGTATACTATCTGTTGATGGCTTCAGTTAATGGTTCAGTCCTGATGGGAGGTATCTGCCAGTAATGCTTGCATTGTCCTTGGGCAGTCCGTGTGTTAAGCAAATTCATATTTATGTCCGATGTTAGGCACAAGAAGGAAATTCATGCACCCACGCCAACCACATAGCCATGAATGCAAGTCTCCCTAGCTCCCTGCTTATAATAGGGACACTGTGCCTCCTACATTGCTCGATGCCCAAAGTACATCTACGCCTAGCTTCTTTCATCTGTATGTATGTAGTACATAAAAATCTTGCTAAACCCAACTCACGAGGACATTGAAAAAGAGGCGCCTGGAGCTCAATCCATATGCAAACACCGTGTGTGTTGAATGTCCGGGATGTACCTATCTAATACACCATTACACTGGAATAGGAGAAATCTGGAACTGCATCAGTTGCCAAGTGCAGAGAAGATGCTACACACAAGAGCTGGAGGTCTCAACCATGCTGATTCTTCACACTGTCCCGGCTGCTCAACGATGATGCAGTGCAAGCGTACCTGGTACCAACAAGGAATGCCGTTGCTACACTCTATAGGGATGCCTCAGAACAGAGCTCAAAGAGGTAAAGTGACTGCTATGCATGCAATGATGAATAGGGGAAGCATGGCCTGATAGTCAGAGCATCATCACATATCCCCTACCAAAGCATCGTGGTACTCCTTGGTGTCGGCGCCAACTGTTTGCGCAGGTGTCAACAGTAGGAAGTTGAAGGAGGCGTTGAACAACCGTGTTCAATTGAAAATTTTATTGATGACAACATTCCCATAAAACCAATACTCCCATTTAACACAGTGGTCTGGTGAAGTATTTATCATAAAAATTCTAGTTTTACTAATGAGTAAAATACACCGGCGGCCCTTTAACTTGTCAACCTATGCCACTTTGGTCCATGAACTTGCAAACCCAAAAAAATGACCCCTGAACTTGTCCGCCTGTGCCACTTTGGTCCATGAAGTTGCAAACGCGAAAAAGTGCCCCCTAAACTTGTCGACCTGTGTCACCTTGGTCCATGAACATGCAAATACAAAAATAACACCAGCTGCATGGCACTGTTCTGCCACGTGGCCGCCTCTGGTAGGCCATGCATGGCACCCAGCTGATGTCAACACCATGCATGGCACCAGAAGCATATCAATAGGCATTGACATTGACGTATTTAAACTTAGTAGATATATAGCACCATATGATTTTAATTAAACATAAACTCCAATAGCAGGTGCTTACATAGATAGATCTTCTGGGCAGGTATAGATATATCTATTCTAGACTGGAACACTTCAGGGGCAGGAATTATTTGTTATACTTCTGGTGTTAACATAAATAATATGGGACTCATCACGTGGGCACTGTAATCCATAACATGAGCACACTAGGTGCTTACTCCTCGTCAGTCTCAGTGCCTGAATCGTCAGGGTGATCCCTGGCATACTCCTCCTTACATTTTGCCCACAGATCATTGATTTCCTCCTGTAGCTCTTCCTTGCTGCAGGATTCAGGGACCAAGACACGGCCATTCATCTCGAACACTTCACGGACCCATGCCTGGAACTCGAAGAAATCGTCATGTGAGGCTTGCAGCGATCGAGGCGTGCAGGTTGGTGAACACTTCCCGCTTCTCGTCAATGTACTTCTGCGTGAAGATGGTGGATTTCATGGCGTCTTCGCTGTAGTCCTCGAGGGGAGGCACGACATGGTTCTCCTTCTTCTGTGCCAGGATCCAGCGAATGTCCGCCATCGGCATCTCGACCCACTTTACTACATCTCCTGTATCTGAATCCTCCAGATCTCCGGCAGTAGCAGAAGCCTCCAATGATGCAGCAGAAGCCTCTAACGATGCAGCAGAAGCCTCTCGCTTCAACTCCTCTTCTTCCACCACCATCTTCTCCACCGGCGCCAGAAGGAGGGCGATTGCGACGCCAAACGAGATCGAATTTGGGTAAAGTTGCGTCGCTTGACGCGTTACGGTGTGGACTGTGGAACCCTAGCTTGCGAGTTGGGGACCGTAACGCAGCGGCGGCGGTACCATGCCCTCACTTTATGCGCCGAGGAACCTAGCAGCATCCATCTTCGAGTCGGAACAGAACAGCCCGTATCTGAAACCGAGCCTCTGAGAGTCTCAGGTCCCTACATACGTAGGCTACAGTTCCGACTCTTTTGCACGACCTTAGGTTTGGGTGGTGAGAGAACCTGGTATATGCACGTACCGAGCCTGGCCCGACTTGAAATAAAATCAATTGGACGCTATATTGATCAACTTTTGTCTCATGAATCATATATAGTTCAAATTAATCTTTTATATTGGTTATTTGGTTGTGACGTTGTTCCTTAATTATCATTGTGAGCTTCTACACTGCCAAAGCATGAAATGGACGGTGACAATGGGGGCGCGCGCGGTGATGAAGTTTATGTACTAGTAAGACAAGCCAATAAAATCCACTCAAATCCAATCTGTCCAGCACAACTAGCTGGTTGAATATCCGACCTTCTGATTTCTGATGGTTGACTCATTCAGACTTCCAAATTAAGTACACAGTAAAGGGAAAGTTGTTCCAAAAACAATGGTGTCAGTATACATACTGTAGTTAATAGCAGAGTATGAGAGAGCTAATGAAGTACAGAGTACCAATCTAGCAGACACAGCCTTGTTTAGTTCCAAAATTTTTTGCAAAATAGGAATAGTAGTACTTCGTTTGTATTTGACAAATATTGTTTAATTATGGACTAACTAGGCTCAAAAGATTCATCTCGTCAATTCCGACCAAACTGTACAATTAGTTTTTATTTTCATCTATATTTAATACTCTATGCATACGTCTAAAGATTCGATGTGACGGGGAATCTGAAAAATTTTGCAAAATTTTTGGGGAACTAAACAAGACCAGTAGAAATCAAGCTGTCTACCCCACAGAACCTTTTGTAATAATTTTGGTGACATACATGAATACATCAACTGATGTAGAGGCCGGGACTTTTTTATTTTCTTAATTAAATAAACTCCCATTATTTAAGGAATAGCAATCAAACTGCTTATGATACATGTTGTTTCTTGAGTTAACGTTCCCTAAGTTTCAGAGAAAGGTGAGTATTTCCAGTCTCATGAAGTATGCATCTCAAGTTATGTGTTCAATAAAGTGAAGAATAAATACTTCCAAAGTCTCTATTCTGTTCTGTTCAACTGAAGCATGGACCAATGGAGTCTTCTAATTGCAGTAAAAGAAAAAGAGTAGCATTCTCTTAAGTGCTTAGCATTTCATTTATCGGTTTGTGTCCCTATATCAAGACTTAAATTCTCCTTTGCAAAAAAACAATGGTGAATGGACACCATTGCTTGCAGCACATGTACACCGACATCTTTTGTAGTACTCCTACTGAAATACATGAAATGCGATAGTAATTTCAGGTGGGTTCCTAGTTGGTCCCCAAAGTAGCGGGCCTATCTTTTATATGCTCATTTCTTTTAGTGCTGTAATCTTTGAACTTCTCTTATCCAACAAAACAAAATGGCAACTTGCTTATCATTTTTTAAGATAAATTCGCTGTTGCGTGCATTATACGGAAGTGTATACCATGGTTAGGTGTGCATGTATATATGAAGCATGCAGGACTTACTAGTGAAGTACTGAGATGATGCAAATTCATGCAACCACACTAACCACCTAGTCATGCATACACATGTCCCGACATATATATAGTAGAGACTCTCTGCCCCTCCTATATCGCTGGACGCCTGAACAACAATTGTGCCTAGTGATCCTTTCATCTGCTTGTATATAAAAATCTTGCTAGCAACGCCAAACTAAACCCAACTTATGTTGACCTGGAAAACCACTACAAGAAATGTGGGCTTTTATGACGACTGCCAGATGACAAAGCACATATCTGTCATAAACAGTGGTTGTTTGTGACGATTGTCCACAGAATGATAACTGTTTATGACCAAGCTGTGTTTTTGTCAAAAACATCATCATAGTATATTGTATATGGGATTTGTGATGATAAATCAATGACAATAGTTCCTCGTCATAAAGTATAGAACTATTATAATTTTTAAACCCACATAAGCTTGTATGTTAGGTGACCATGAACATTTGTGAAAAATAAAAGGAAAAAAGAACTAAGAGTCAAAGTTAGGCTTTGGAGACTGTATCATTATTCTAAACGACTTTCTTTATGGTCACAGAGAGAGCAGTAAACATGCCTGTTGCCATAGAACTTAATACTTATAGAAATCAAACTCCATATAGTCACTAGATGCGAGTTCTAACTCATATGAGCATTTGACATGACCGTAATAATGCAATATACTATAATAAAAATCAAATTAATCAACAATCAGCAAATTACTATGAGAATTAAAAGAAAAAAATCTTAAACACTGGGCTGCATTGGGTTTGAAAATGAATACCAGATTTGATCCAAATTAGGCCCAATATCATGCTTAGCCGTTCGATTGAAATGGATGGTCAAGATGCACCCTTTCTCATATATAACCCCACGAAACCCTAATGTCTCTAGTTCTCCAACCACTCCCCTCTAGTGCCTTTCGGCGCTTGCAAATGCCAGCCACAATTCCTCTGCACTATTGGTCAAGCCTCCTACTCTCAGCCACCGGCTTACCTACGCAGGAACACCTGCGCGGGTGGAGGACTCGGCCGCAGGCGTTGTCCTTGCTATCGGACCGAGGACGTGAGGGGAGGCGACCCAGATCTGACGATCAGTTGAGGCAGAGTGTGAAGCCCAACAAATCTAGGCTTGTGGCACTGGCGGTTCCCTTGGCTCCTTCGTCCACAAGCTCGACGCGACTTCGGCGAGATCCACGGCAGTTTCGTGGCTTCGAGGGCCCGGTGTTGCAGGTGGCGGTGGCAGGGCTGATGCACTAGCTGCGTGGTGGATCCGGCTTGTGGGCAACCGTGAGCTCTTCATCTCTTCTCCCCTTCCTCTCCTCTATGCCCGCCCTGGCTCACTCACTCTCCTAGGTTTGGTACGATAACTGAGGTGGCGGATCTCCTTTGGACTTGGAGGCGTGGGTCTCCCAGAACAGAGGGTTGTAGGCGGTGGTTGACGCGGTGTCGCTGGGAAACCACGTGCATATCGGCATCCACCTCGTGTCGAGATCTACAAGGAGACCTTCTACATCACTAGATCAAGAACTTCTTCATCAGCATGACTGGGGCCTTGCGCAAGGCCACCCTTGTGTAAGGACGCCACCACCACATGCATCAATCACAGCAGGTATACGACATCTGCTCCCCCTGTTAATGCCCTCCTACCTGTTGCCTCAGCATTAAATTTGGGACAGATCTTTTGATGGGCTCTAGTGCTACGATATAGCCCAAATTGTAGCAGTCTTTGTGTGTGAGATATATGTGATGAGCCTACTGTGTTTGTGCTGCTAGTGCTCAATAGCTTCTCTATTGATCTATCCATGTGACATGCTTGATCTGTGTGATTCAAACTGTAACTAGTCAGTGTACTACACCTAATTTTGTTACTGCTATGAAATATTAAATGTTAGTTTATGTAAAAGCAGTTCACTAGTGTGTTCACTAGTATGCAATAAGACTTTTCTAGTGAACCGCTATATCTGAACTCGAGGATAAACTCCATTTTGTAGCAGTAATAGCATTACTAGTGAACTGGAGCATACTAGTCCAGATATATCTGTCAAGGATTGCATTTACTTGTGGGCAGTAAAACTGCAGTTCTTTATTTTTTTTTCTAAACCTGGGTTCAGTAGACGGCAGCTCTGAATCAATCGGTTACTTGAGTGCTAATTACAATGCAAATTTACTATGTTATCTCGACTTTTTTGGATAGTCTTATCTTAATATGTTACGGCCCAGTAAGCGTATCTTAATTTGGTTGAAAATAGCTAGTTTTATTTTTGCTCTGTCCTGGTGTCTGTGTCTATGCATGATTCAGCAAGCTAACTATCACTGGTAGCAAATGAAACACTCTTGTGCAATGAGACTTGACAACATGAGAGCTCTATTGCCAGATTTATATATTTAATCTGTAAGCAAATGGAATGTTGGAATTCCTGTCAAAGATATTACTTTTCTTGTTCATTGCAGCAGCTCTATGCAGAGAGAATTATAACTTGGATTACATTTTGTTGACAGATGATAGTGTTTTGTTCTGCCTCTAAAATAATCATTTTTTATGTTTGTTGCCTTGCTGCTGCAGATGTGTGGTCGGGTTGTCTAGGATGAGAAGTTGCAGATGTTAACATTCATATGCACATATTGGACAGTTGCAGATGTACATGGGACGTATTAGCTCTCAGCTGAGAGAATTATAACTTGTATTTCCCTGGGTTATAATTGTTAATTGATATATATATTGGTTGTTGTAACCAGTGAATTCTTTGCCTGCTGTGTAATCAATGTTTCAACTACTTGTGGGCCAATTAAAAACACATGAACCAAATAAAAAATGGATGAAATAAAAAATAGTATGTCAAATAAAAAAATGGCAACGTATACTGACCTCAAAATGAAATGTGGACCAATCAAAATGAGCCACGTATACCAACCCTAAAATGACACGTGGAGTGGACAAATCAGAAAGTGTTTGCTATGTGGCATTGCTGCGTCATCTGCCATGTCATCATATATGTATTATTTTGTTCAATTTTTTATGACGATTTAGTCTTGTTATTGCAACAATGATAGGAGAACTATCGTCACTAAATCAAAGACGAAGTCCTCTGATAGTCATAGAAGCTGTTTAGTGACATAGTAGGCAAGGAATGACAGGAAACAGTCTGTTATCGTCATAATCTAATCGTCATAGAAGCCCAGAATTCTTGTACTGAACCATGGGCAAACCATGCATGTGTGTTGGAGTAGGACGAATCTGGAACTGCTGTCTGTCCAAATGTTGTGAAGATGCTACTCAACAGCTGCAGATATCAGCTGCGCTCTTGCACCTAGGACCTCTGCTCGTTACTACTGATTCCATCATGGTGCCTCTGATCCATGGCGTGGGATATGGCTTTGTAGAAAGCTGCCTCTGCTGGCTCTGTCGACTTCTGTTGATCTGCAATTTGGCTGCTGTACCTCGCACGCCTGCAGTTTACCGGGTAGCTGCCGTGAGGCAAAGGATGTACCTCTGATCTGCCACGAGACAAAGGATGTACATGATTTCTCAAAGGAGACAATAATACTGACTTTTTTCGTAAAATGTGCAAATGGAAGGAAAAGAAAAAAATTATGATCCTACTTTTATATATATATAAGGGAGTTAACAGAAGTGAAGCATTTGTTTGGTTCTATTTCAGATATAATGTAGGCCTAGATCCCTCTATTTGGAATGATGCCATCAAATTTTACCTTCCCTGGAGGTTCTTACTACCTTCTCTTGCGGGGTTCTCATAGATTCAACCATTTGGTTTGGTCATGAAGGTTGTTGAAGAAGACTGGCTTTACTAGCGAAGGCTGCAAGCAAAGGCTTGCCAACGGATTCTCAACTCAGGCATCCTCACATGTTCAAGCCTCTTCTATTGAAAAACTTACTCGTGCCGAGCACACTGGCCGGTAATGTTGGGAAAGTGGTTCCTGAACAGGTTTGGAAGAGGAGAGTGGAAGGAGGCGGCTAGGGTTTATCAACGAGAGTTGGGAGGTAACCTTATTCCTTTAGCTTTATTGGGCTTATTCTAGGGAGAGTTGGCCCATATGAATTCGGGCTCCCACAACAATTATAATCTTACAATTGTATTTGGTATGGATTCTTTTGTTAACCTAGACCACTAGATCATCAGAAATTCCAAAATTGTATGTTATTTTCTTTTTTATTAGTCTTATAATTTCTGTACCCTATTTGCAAACATATTGTTTGAGTCAATCTGGACTGTTAGATCATCATAAAAACCAATGGCATAGGTTCTTTTATTTTTTCAATTGTTAATATCATAATTTCTAGACTATGTTGGCAAACATGGGGCTTCTTTTAATACTATTATATATATGAATGATAGATCTATAACAGAGCAAATTTTTTGCTATTTTTTTGAAAAAATGTTGCTGCTATGGAAATCTATACCATAGTGACATATGGACCATGGAAGAAGTACATCCATGAATGATGTTAGGTGAGGCCCTGCTTAGTTCCCACCTGAAAACTTTTCTTCCCGTCCCATCAAATTTTTGAACACATGCATGGAGCATTAAATATAGATAAAATAACTAATTGCACAGTTTGCATTAATCTTTTAAGTCTAATTAGTCCATGATTAGCCATAATTGCTACAAACACATGTGCTAACGACAGATTAAATAGGCTTAATAAATTTGTCTCGCGGTTTCCAGACGAGTTATGTACTTAGTTTCTTAATTAGTATCCAAACATCCCTTCTGGCATCCTAGGAAACATCCGATGTGACACTCAAAAAGTTTTCACCCACGAACTAAAACAAGGCCTGAGATGAAACAAATTCATGCAACCAAGTCGTCGTGCCTGAATGTACTTATATATAACGTAGACTCTCTCTTGCTCCTTCATTGCTCGACACCCAAACAACAATGGTGCCTAGCTTCTTTTAGCTGCTTGTATGTAGTACAAAAAAATCTCACTAGTAGCACCAAAGCCTGTACATAAAAAGGGGGCCAGAGCTCAATGAGCAAACCATGTGTAGTAGACGACCGGACATGTCAATATAACAGGCTGTTGGAATAGGAGGAATCAGGATTTCATCTGCTAACTAATGCACAACAACTGCTCGATATCAGCTGCACTCATGCACCTGGAACCCCTGCTCGTGGTTGCTGAGCCAGTGGCGGTGTTAGGCTGCAGAGCCTGCTGCGAGCAGACTCTGTCCATCTCCGAGCAGCGATTGGACCATTGTACCTCGCCCTTGTACATTCAGGTTGTGTGCTAGCTCCGCCGGGTGGCACAACTTGTTAGGATGCCGGCTCCTTGTGCTGGCCTGCGCGCTAGTGTCTGCACACCATAGCGTGCGGGATGGTGATAATCTGAAATGTACCTTTAGATCGAAGAAATGTTTCTAATGAAATGCAACAGTCCTGGTTGGAAGTTGTAGAGTTGGTAGCTACTATACATTTGTTTAATGAGGAGGATGAGATGGTTTGGAATTTTAATTCTTCTGGTGTTTATTCCTCCCAATCTCTCTATAAGATCATCAACTTTAGGGGGATTAAGTCGATACATGTTTCTACAGTTTGGAATATTAAAGTCCCTCCTCGAGTTCATTTCTTTTTATGGTTGGTCATTAATAATATGTCTCTAGCCAGGGATAATCTAGCAAAAAGGAGGAAAGTTGAGGATGAGAATTGTCTCTTTTGTTTATAGATAGAAACCATTATCATGTTTTCTTTGATTGTGTAGTTGCTAAAAGTTGTTGGAATATTGTGTCAGATATCTTAGGTTATCAAGTTGGGGAAAGCATGTTACACATTGGTAAATTTTGGCTAAGTGATAAGAGACATTGTGTGACTAACATGATTACTTCAGCTGTCATTCGGTCTGTCTAGAAACTTAGAAATGATTTATGCTTTCAGAGAACTGGCTGGAGAAGCATGAAAATGCTTCTTTCCGAGATTCCTATAGAACTGGATGATTCTCTGTCCAGTCGACAAGAAAGCTTTGCTCATGGATGAATGCACTGTGTCTCCCAGTTGTGACATCTGTTGTGGTGATCATGTTACTATGGTTTGCCCAAACATAAAAAAGATGCACGCTACTGCTATACCTTGTGGTTATGCTGTGGAGGGGTTTGGGTTTTTATTTTATTCCAATTGCCAAGAACAACTTAGAGGAAAAATCAGCAAATGGGCAAGATTGCAGCGGTATATATGAAGATCTACGGGATCAGCTGACCCTAGTCGGACAACATCTAGAGTTGTCAACTTTGCAGTTCTTTGATTGGATGGTTGTCATCTAAGAATATTGCTCTTGCTTAGTCAAAACTTTATCATCGTTTTGGTTATTCTTTTGTTTGCTTTTTTACAGCCCGCGGGTGTGACTTCGGGCAATACTTTGTAATAATTAGCTTGATTCTATCAGTTGAATAGATGAAGCCAGGTATAACATACTCCCTCCATAACCATAAAAAAGTTGTTTAGGACAACCACACAGTCTCCAAATTAAAGCCTAACTTTGACTCCTTGTTTTTATAAAAAAAATTATCAAAAACTGGTATATGTGTATTTTATGAAAGTATTTTTCAAGACAAATCTATTCATATGGTTTTCACATTTCTAAATTCAATAACTTAAAAGTTATTCATGATTTATATTCTCAATGTTTGACCTAAATCTTGTCCAAAACGATTTTTTTATACGTATGGAGGGAGTATCCTTTATCTAAATTTTTTTTGCTTCCGCTGAAGCATTCCCACATATCAAGCACTTGATATGGGTGATATCTTGCCAAATGTATGAATTCCAGATAAACTTATTACATATTATCCAAAGGCAAACAACAGTTGGACCTCTGTTGGGAAAATCTAGTTGGAGATATTCCAAGCCAACTGGGTTTCATTGTAAATATGTTGTGAGCTCGGAGACATTGTTTCCAGACACGCGACAAGTACAACCCTTGCATTGTTCCATGTTTCCAAACCTTTGTAATTGATATAAAGTTCTTCCGGATTTACCATTCTTGTCAGACTTTTTTTAGGTTACGTGACTTTGGACTGTAATATCACTTCTTTGATTGTGTAGCTACCGATAGTAATAAGCTAGCTAAAATACCCAACTTCACAGTCGAGACGAAGTAACAATAGACAGCTGTGGTTTTTCGGAGAGTCCATTGGATTAAAACCATAATAGATTCACATCTTAATGGACAGTGAATCTTTATAATTGTTTATTACATCACGTGGGTGAGGAATTGGCTATTATTACAAGACTCCAAACAAGTGGTTTCTTTATAATAGAATTTCTAACTTTGGTTTTTTTGAAATAGGACTCCAAACATTTGGACTAAGCTATATGTTTTGTAATCTTCTTATCTAAATACATGTATTTGTTTCCAAAATGACCTTTTTACCCTTCAATCATTAGATCATGAGGTCGACTCTGTTAGGGAAAAAAAATTACCGTGGCCTGGCTCATTCGCTACCTTGCCGTCTCCTTGACTGGCCTTGGCTAGCTAGTTGGTCGTACATGCCGCTAGCTGTGCATGCCAGCTGGCTGGCCGGCTGGCCATACTAGTATGGCGTACATGGCAGCCAGCCAGCCATGGTCACGGCCAGCCATCTAGGCCAGCCATGACCATGCCAAGCAACACGGCTAGCCGGCCACCACGCACAACAAGCTAGAACGCACCGCCAGCCAGCCGCAGCACGCAGCTCGGCCAGCCGGGCAGCACGCACAGCTGGCCAGCTAGCCAAGGCCAGCCAAGGAAACAACAAGGCAGCGAACAACGAATCAGTCAGACCACGGTGAATTTTTTTTCCATAACTGAGTCGACCTCATGATCTAAGGATTGAAGGATAAAAAGGTCATTTTGAAAACAAATACATGTATTTAGGTAAGAAAAGAGATTAAAAAGATACAAAATATCATTATAGCTTAGTCTAAATGTTTAGGGTTCTATTTCGGAGAAACCAATGTGAAGAATCCTATTATAGAGAAACCATTTATTTGGAGTGCTATAATAACCAATTTATCCACGTGGGGAGGTCTTGCCCTGTCAAGAGTCTAGATACATTACAAAACTAAGCATCAAACCAACTCAAATCCAATGTGTCCAGATAAAACCGACTAGTTTACTATAAAATTGGACACTCTGATTTCTTCATGTTTTATTTTTGGATGGTTATAGTTCACTGATCCAGAGTCCAAATTAAATTGGCTCATCTTCCAAAACAAAATTACGAAACCGGACACCTAGGCTATACTCTTATACAGATGCCGGCCTATCTAAGAGTTTTTACTGGGTAGTAGCTTATTCGCTGCTGCAATATATGGAAGTCTATAACATGGTTAGGTATGTATGCATATATATATAGATAGAGCATGCAGGACAGACGGGATATCCATGCCTGATGTTAGGTGAGATGAAGCAAATTCATGCAACCACCTAGTAGTAATGCATGCATGCAGGCCCCTGCTTATATAATAGACTCTCAGCCTCCTCCGTTGCTCCACAACCAAACAACAATTTAACATGTGTGCCTAGGTAGCTTACTTCGTCTGCTTGTTTGTAGTACACGTACAAAAATCTGAATCTTGCAAGTTGCAAAACCAACCAGACCTGAAACCCAACTGTTGCGAAACTGGAATCAGAGGCCAGAACTTAATAATGCATGGGAAACACCATGTGTTGGACGACTGGACGTAGGTATATATCAACATAATAGGCCCTTTACATTGGAATAGGAGGAATCTGGAACTGTGTCTGTTGCCAACTGCTGAGAAGATCCTTCTCATCAAGTGCTGCAAGTGTCAGCCACCGGCACCTCCGCTCGTTTGTCTTGAGTCCATCGATGCTGCCTCCGATCCGGTGGCAGTGGCGTGCTGCAAACCCCGCCACTAGTTTGATTGTGTCCATCTCCGAGCAGCTATTCCACCCGCGTACCTCTCCCTTCTCCACGTGTTGTGCAGCTTCACCGGCCGGGTGGCTGCCATGCCGGACAGGTAGACTGACTTCACGCACTACTTATTAGGAGGCGGGCTGCGCACATGCTGTCCTCCTCTTGTGTCTGGACACCATGCATACTGTGGGACGCAGCGGTGCAACATGCCCCCTGTCAAATGCTAGACACATGCAGACACACGGGGCCACTGTCCCAGCTGCTCCGTGACGACGCAAGCTCAAGCGGCGTTCCTGCGGCCACCAAGGACACAATTGGTATGGTGAAGGCATATAAAATTTTTCAAAATTTTGTGTGGTGTGTGCAAGGATAGCTGATGATCTTGATAAGGACCACTTATGCTAGTGTGAGGGCACTCACAATGCAAGACTCTATCACAGAGTCCAAGACAATTAATTACATATTATTTATGGTATTTTGCTGATGTGGCAGCATATTTATTGAAGAAAGAAGAGGTAGAAAAAATAAGACTCCAAGTCTTATTTAGACTCTAAGTCCACATTGTTCGAGATAATAAATAACTTTAGACTCTATGATAGAGTCTGCATTGTGAGTGCCCTGATGTTGTTGACTTGAGTGGTGGTTGCCTTTACTTTTGTGCTGCTCTAGCAAGTGCAGCATGTGCCGGGCAATGACGAGAGAGCATGCATGACACATGCTCAAAAGCTCCCATGCAAATATGAAATGTCCTTGGCATTCAAGGACTTACTGCTTAGTCGCGCCAACATACTTGCAAGTTGTATTCTACAGCCATTGAAACATCCCAATCAACACAAAACAGATATATTATTATGTTGTTTACTTGCTTTCTTCAATTTTTGCATCTAGGTCAGTAAATTACTAGTTATGGTTTGCCACTACACCAAATTGGTGTATCATCATCATTTGGTGTTGTTAGGTGCGATGAAGCAAATTCAAGCAACCATCTAGTCATGCATGTATAGCCCTCCTTATAATAGAGACTCCCTGCCTCTGACCTTGTGCTCTCCACGCCTAGACAGCAGTTATCCTTAGCTTCTTTCGTTTACTTGTGTACTGTACATAAAAGTCTTGCTGCTAATAGCATCACAAAACCCGACTGGTGTGGACATGGAAATAATAGGGGCGGTGGAGCTCAATGCATGGGAAACCCATGAGTTGGGCTGATCAATAAGCCATTGTAATAGGAGGAAGCCCGAACTGTGTCTATTCCTGTGCTCTGTAGAGATGCTACTCAACAGCTTTGTGTTC
Organism: Sorghum bicolor; assembly: GCF_000003195.3. Classification (NCBI taxonomy): domain Eukaryota; kingdom Viridiplantae; phylum Streptophyta; class Magnoliopsida; order Poales; family Poaceae; genus Sorghum; species Sorghum bicolor. Next base: position 65,307,500 of record NC_012874.2, on the reverse strand, counting down.
AGCAAAAGGGCGCTTGTGTTTTCTTTTTTTTTTCTTTTCTCTGTGTGTTTTATTGAAACCCATAGAATAATTGTAATTTTTCCATATGTACTGGCATACATAGAAAAAGAACATTACAATTATTTTGTTGATTTTTGTGTTTCTCTGTCGTTTTTTTGGAACCCACAGAATAATTACTATTTTTTTCTGTGTATCAAAAAAATACACAAAAATTCATCATACACAGGAATACTCAAGTAGTGATGGGCTATTGAACCGTCACGCTGGTGAATGGGTTCATTGTGTGGGATCAAGAAACCCCACCCCCCCCCCCCCCCCAAAAAAAAAAAATAGCGGATATCTAATTTTATCGGACTCTATGGATAGAATGGAAATTTCAGAAATTTAGGTGAATTTCAGGCCATAAAGAAATGCACTGTGCACAATGTGACTTCTGTCACTGCTGCTCATTCACAACGCAAGGGAGGCAAGTGAGCACTGGAAGAGCAATGGCATCTCAGGGTCTCCTGCGAGCCCACGGATCACTTCTCGTTCATGGCGTTCTACCTACCTAGATAGGGCGATGGTCGCCATGGACGCTAGCTAACTAACTAGCGTGGAACATGGTTGTTTATACTCAAAATTAGCCCAGGATAGAGTAACTTTTAGTATAATTAGAAAACCTGGTGAGGAGGGCGCAAGAAGACGGCAGCTTGTGGATCATGTGACGCTTAGCTAGGGAGCTAGGCGTGACATATACAAGACTGGCAGGCCCTCTGTATTATCTGTTGATGCCTTCTGTTAATGGTTCTGTCCTGATGGTAACCGATAGTACTGCTTGCATTTTGTGTGCTCGGGCAGACCGTGAGTTAAGCTAATTCATAAAAGTTGATGTCTGATGTTAGGTGAGATGAAGCAAATTCATGCAGACACGCCAACCACATAGCCATGAATGCATGCCTCCCTAGCTCCCTGCTTATAAGGGCGTCCTCAATGGCAGTTTACAAATAGTTAGATGAGGCTTGAAATAATATAAAAAAGAACACTATCATAGAGAGAGTTATGTGAGCTGTGAGAGTTGTTTCTGGGAGATTGTGCTAGACTAGCTATTTGATAGTCGCTAGCTATTTATTCTTTCTCCTTAACAGCCAATAGAATTCTTCTTAAACTAACTATTTTAGAATCATTGGGGATGCCCTAATAGAGACGTTGTGCCTCCTCCATTACTTGACGCCTAGAGTACAGCTATGCCTAACTTCTTTCATCTGCTTGTATGTAGCATACAAAAATCTTGCTAAACACCAACTAAAGTGGACACTGAAAAAGAGGCCAGAGAGCTCAATGCATGGGCAAACACCATGGCCTTGTTTAGTTTCCAAAATTTTTTGCAAAATTTTTCAGATTCCTCGTCACATCAAATCTTTTGCAGCACATGCATAGAGCATTAAATATATTTAAAAGAAATAACAAATTGCACAATTTACCAGTAATTTATGAGACAAATCTTTTGAGCCTAGTTAATCTATGATTGGACAATATTTGTCAAATACAAACAAAAGTGCTATAGTGTCCATTTTGCAAATTTTTTTGTAACTAAACACATGTGTTGGACGGCCAGGACTTAGTATCAACATAATACACTGCTATGTTGGAATAGGAGGAATTTGGAACTGCGTCTATTGCCATGTTCAGACAAGATGCTACTCTCCCATGTTTGGACCCTCTCCTTTTGGTTCTTCTAATAAATTCCAGTAGGGGCACAAGCCCCTCCTGCTCATTCAAAAAGATGCTACTCAAGAGCTGCAGGTGACAGCCGCACTGATTCTTCATAATGTCGCAGCTGCGCAACGACGTTGCAAGTGCATGCGTAGCTGGGGCCGCCAAGGACACACAGTACAATGATGAACATTCTGACGAGTAATGTCTCAAAACGTATAAAGAAAGACTCATTGTACCCCTTTATAAATATAAAGGGTGTGATAGCCATTGAGACACTCCAATCAACACAAAACTAATGTATTATTATGTTCTTTATTTAATTTATTCTATTTTTTGGCCCCTACACCAAAATTGTGTACCATCACATGTTGTTAGGTGAGAGGAAGCAAATTCATGCCACCACCTTCATTGCTCACTGCCTAAATCTTGATAGGAGCACCATTGAGAAACAATTGTGCCCCTGCCTAAATATAATAGGGACTCACTGGCTCACTGCCTCCTTCATCGCTCGACACCCAAACAACAATAGTGCCTAGCTTCTTTCATCTGCTTGTATGTGGTACATTAAAATCTTGATAGGAGCACCAAATAAGCTCAACACAACTGATGTGGTAATGCAGCAAGAAGCCAAAGCTCAATAGGCAAACTATGTGTTGGACAACCGGACCTATCAACACAATAGGCGGTTGGAATAGGAGGAATCTGGAACTATATGTATGTTGCTGAATTCTATGAACAAGCTACTAGACAGCTGTAGAAGTCAGCCACACTGATGATGTTTGCTGCTGATTTGATTCGTGGTGACTCCGATCTTAGCAGCAGTGCCAGCGGCCTGTCCCTTCCTCTCTGAGCCAGGCCAGTAAGTGCGACAGCCGTCGGTAAGGCAGCGTACCGGAGCTTAGGTACCTTGTTTAAAAAAATTGTATTTGATTTTTACTCTTGGTCTCAAATGGGCAGCCTTGACTAGGAGATAAACCAATGAGAAAAACATGTCTGTCAAGTTTAACCATTTTAGCTGCTAGTCCTGTAAGACCATGACAAACTCTAGGGACGTGATTTTCACTATTGGTGTCAAATGGGCTGCCTTGACTAGTGGGCCACAATGCAGCATCTATGATGGTTTCAGATATCGTCATAGGTTGAGCGTCATGGATTAACCACCGTGACGGTTTTCCGAAAACCATCACAGGTTAACGGAATCCATGATGGTCTTAAACTGTCATAGAACAGCCCAAGGCCTAGTTAGCCTAGCCACGTCATCTTGGATGCTTACATCACCATCTGTACAAGGCCTATGTAAACATGCAGCAGGCTGAGGGCATACTAATCTGCAGAAATTAAATCATAGGAGCACAAGGGAATAGAAATCGAAACTAAAAGAAGTATTGCAATTTTTTCCCTTGTCGCTCTTCTTAGGAAGACCAAAATGACACAAGGCATCATGCGGTTGGTAACAGAATGAACTCATAACAAAAGATACAGCCCCTTTTGGAGCGAACTTGCTCCAATTTGAATTGTGCAAACAACTGATGCTTAATGTGTAGGATCTAAGGTATATATATATATATATATATATATATATATATATATATATATATATGCACAACATTTTTAATAAAGTGTTCTATGAAATATGCAGTTATATATGTGTGTCGTGCGCTGAGATATTAAGAACTTAAAGAGAACGGTGGCCTTTTTCATCAACTGTTGTTAGCGTACTCGTAGAGGCAGCCATGGCTGGAGAAGACGATGAGCACGACCTCGGCATTGCAGAGCACCGAGAGCTCGTTGGCACCGTTGCGGAGCTTGCAAAAGGTGACCTGGCGGTTCATCGTGTTCTCAAAGCACTTTATCTCGACCTTGCCCCTCCTGTGCTTGCTGCCAGAGCCAGTCTGGGTGCCATCGGACTTTGAAATCTCGTCGCCAGGTCACAGCCACGCCCCGAGATCCAGCCACCAGAGCATCGTACCCCCTGCATGCAAGATCCAACCACTGCCGTCGCTTGTGTGCCGAGGCAGAGTAGGACATGCAGCACCTAGATCCGCCACTTGTGCGACGGAATTCCACCATGTTCAACGTGTGGCCCTGTTACCCACGCCCTGGAATTCGTCCACTGACGCCACGACCTTGTGCCTGCTGTGAACCCTCAGCAGCTATCATCGGATGAGTGGGGTGAGGGCGACGACTAGGGTGGGGAGCCACCGTGGGTTTCCTTGGGATAGGGTGGTGGTTGGTGAGAATGGAAGCAGCTGGGATGTGCAGCGGTTGGCAGAGAGGAGGGGCTGAGAAAGGTAGCCAGGGTGGCGGGTTAGGGTTTTGGGCCTCATTTATATATGTGAATAGGTATTGGGCCCTGGGTTAGATATCCAACAGGGTGGATGTTTATTTCTAGTGCTGGTGCATATTTTAGTGACGGTCTCTGGATACGTCACAATGAATCCGTCATGGATTACAAGGTCTCTTCTAGTGAGTACACACGGGCACTCATGCGGTCTCTACAACTGAGAGAGTTCACGTGCAACAAAACAGCAGCTGACTCCACCTAGCATAGTTGTGCTAGCATCCAAACAAGACTGAGCTTAGCCATATCTATACTATAAAGGAGTGAATGAACTATATATAAATTATTTGTCACTTGAAAACAACATACCCACCAAAGATATCCTCCTTTGGATGTAGATCTGACGCACCATATCGACCGCTACACACATCTGACAATGGGTCCAGTATGATCCTGCTTACTCCAGAAACACGCGTGTTCCTATTGTTGGTCCACCCTTCCTAGCGTTGTCTTTTTTTCACGAAAGAAAAAACTACCCACCCTCGCGTACGCATCGCGACATCACCTCACCATGTAAACAAATGCACACGACACCCCTTCCTCTGCTCCAACCGCTCCTACTCCTACGGATCTGGGCTATCTCGACAGAAATCGCAACGGAGCGCAATGAAGAAGCTCCCAGTGGCTAGCGACCTCGCGGTGGCGGAGGCGAAGACGGCGGTGCAGCAGCAGCCCCCCATGGTGAAGAAACAACCCCGGCGTCCTATGACCTCGCGATACCGTACCCGTGCCAGAGGGCTCTGCCGGTGTGGCACGTACGCAATGAAGACACTCTCCCAGTGGCCAGCGACCTCACGGCGGCGGAGGCCAGGCCAAGACGGTGGTGCGAAGAAAGAACGTGTGAAAACCTTGTTTATTATATCTAAATGTGATGGAAAGGTTGTGCTGCATGCACCACAACCTTGGGGCATGCAGCAGCAGCCCCCCGCGGCGAAGAAAGAACGACCCCGGCGTCCTGCGACCTCGCAACGGCTGAGCCAGAGGGCTCCGCCGGTGTGGCTTTGCTTCATGGTTGGTTCAGCATGGCGTACGTGGTGTACGCGAGCCAGACGCTCAAGTTTGTGGCGCCGGTGTACGTCGGAGATGAGGTGGTTGCTCGAGTCCAGGCACTCAACATCATCAGGACGACAGGGGCGACGAATTGCAGCACAACAAGCCGATACGTGTATGCACCTGCACCAAGACTTAATTGCACACCTCAATGCAACCTAACTTAATTATCGACTGCCCTGCACAACGTCAAGTTCGCAAGTGGAGAAATCAAGGTATCCAGTATTTTTTTACAAAAAAAAAAAATAATAATCGTTACTTTTTTATCTATTAAAATTAAATTAAAAAACACACCACCCATAATATAAGCTTTGATGAAGATTACTTTTGTATCTTAAAAGAATGTGTGAATGCAAATTGCTTTCCGCAATGCATGCTCATTCATAGTTGTGAAGTTAATTATGCAATTTCTTTGTGGAAGGAAACATCATAACTCATTAGAAGTTCAGTGTCTCAACAAGCTTGTTTCATTTCATATTCACTGCATTACTATTGCTTGAGAGATTAGCAAAAATATTAATTGTTTCCTTCACACTAATTTCTCTTAGAGAAGTTTGTATATTTGCATTAACGTTGATTGAGAGATTAGAGAAAATATTAATTGTTTCCTTTCACAATAATTTCTCTTAGAGAAGTTCTGTATATTTATTGAGGTTTTATGTCACTTCTTTGACCTTTGGGTTGCTTTTCTTGACAAATGATTCCTCCATCTTCACAACCTGTTAATTTTGGTCAAAAGCTCAATCTTTGGACAATCCTGGTTAGGAGAGTACTACTTCAACAATTGTCTGAAAACCGAAAACTGAATATCTGGGTTTTTTTTCAGTAGACGCAAACATAGCATCACATTCCTGTCAGCATGTCTCAATTTTTCATGGTGACTTTGCTTCAGTTTCAACAAGGTTTTTTGGAACTGCGTCTATTGCCATGTTCAAAAAGATGCGTCTATTCCTCTTACTATGTTGGAATAGGAGGAATTTAGAACTGCGTCTATTGCCATGTTCAGACAAGATGCTACTCTCCCCTGTTTGGACCCTCTCCTTTTGGTTCTTTTAATAAATTCCATTCCTGCTCGTTCAAAAAGATGCTACTCAAGAGCTGCAGGTGATAACCGCACTGATTCTTCACACTGTCCCAACTGTGCAACAACGTTGCAAGTGCATGCGTAGCTGGGGGCCTGGGGCCGCCAAGGACACACAGTACAATGATGAACAATCTGACAAGTAATGTCTCAAAATGTATAAAGAAAGACTCACTGTACCCCTTTATAAATATAAAGGTTGATAGCCATTGAGACACCCCAATCAACACAAAACTAATGTATTATTATGCTTTTTATTTAACTTCTTCTATTTTTTGGCCCCTACACCAAAATGGTGTACCATCATATGTTGTTGTTAGGTGAGAGGAAGCAAATTCATGCAACCACCTTCATTGCTCACTGCCTAAATCTTGATAGGAGCACCATTGAGAAACAATTGTGCCCCTGCCTAAATATAATAGGGACTCACTGGCTCACTGCCTCCTTCATCGCTCGACACCCAAACAACAATTGTGCCTAGCTTCCTTCGTCTGCTTGTATGTGGTACATAAAATTCTTGATAGGAGCACCAAATAAACTCAACACAACTGATGTGGTAATGCAGCAAGAGGCCAGAGCTCAATAGGCAAACCATGTGTTGGACAACCGGACCTATCAACACAATAGGCGGTTGGAATAGGAGGAATCTGGAACGATGTATGTTGCAGAATTCTATTAACAAGCTACTAGACAGCTGCAGAAGTTAGCCACACTGATGATGTCAGGTATGCTGGACAGAGCGGCGAAGTATATCCATGTCCCATACACGACCCTGCTTATATATAGTAGAGACTCTCTGCCTCCTAACATTGCTCGACGCCCAAACAACTGTTGTGCCAAGGGGTCCTTTCATCTGCTTCTAGTACATAAAAATCTGGCTAGCAGCAACAAACCAAACCCAACTGATGTGGACCTGGAAAACAATGGCCAACCATGCATGTGTTGGAATAGTAGGAATCTGGAACTGCTAGTGTTCCCGCATGCTGTGAATATGCTACTCAACAGTTGCAGATGTCAGGTGCACTCATGCGCCCAGCACCTCTGCTCGTTACAGCTGATTCGACCATGGTGCCTCTGATACAGAGTTGTGGGGGGCTGCAGTCCAAGCTGCGAACTGACTCAGTCCGATTCCGATTTTCTGCAATTCGACCCCTTGTACCCACAGTCACAAAGTTTTCAGTACCAAAGGTGTGATCGCGAGGAACAGGATACGTGGGATGTGGATCGATAATTTTAAGGTCCCAGATCATTAGGGGGTATACGTCTTCAGGATGATAGTTCCGAGCTCAGAATGTGATCCAGGGATAATTGGAATCATAAATCTGGAACATAGCTATGGAATAAAGATTGTGGTCTATGAATAATCAGGAAAATTTATTGTAGCCTGTTGTAAAAGAACAAAGAGATGTCAATCTTTAGTATTTTTATGTGCCTTTTTCTCCCTGATGTATATATATATAATAAAATTATAAACTTCTTATGTCCTTTCCTGCAGCGTCTGGGCTAAGGCCCATAGCCAATTTGCCAACCGTATTAGCTTATTATGTCTCCACCGGCTCAGGTGTATCATACACGAGAGGAACACGCACACACTGCCGAGCTCTGTTCTAGTGTCCCGCTGCCGCCTAGCGGCTCTAGCTCCAGCACCGTGCCGCGCGGCCCATCTCTAGCTCTAGCTCCAACCACTACTATTGCAATCTTAACCGAGGCAAGCAAAAGAGCATAATGGAGGCGGGCAATCCAACCGCCACCATCAAATGAACATAGTTAATTCAACCTTAATGGAGGACCACCTCGATTAATCGAGGCAGGCGCCTCAAGACAACTGCCTTGGTTAATGCTATTAACAGAGGCAGTTGAGTTAAGCCCGTCTCGGTTAGTAATTTCATGAAATAAAAAAGGCCACCAAGCCCGGCCATTGAGCCTGCGCGTGGTAGGATCCACGCGCCGCCATTACCCGTGGTAGGATCCACGCCCCTGCAGCCGCTGGTGGGCAGATCCGCTTAGTGCTAGCCGGATCTGTGCCCCACCACTACTGCTGACTGGATCTGTGCCCCCGCCGCCTCCACTGGTCAGATCTGCCACCAGTGGATGGTTGGAGGTCGAATTTAGTGGTCGACGCATGAGGGATATATATATATATAGGAAGAGGCGTCATGCTCGGAGGAGAGGCGTGGCCACCGAGATCCACTGGGGGCGAGGCCACGTGGATCTGCCGCTGGGATCGCCTAGTGCACTATGGTCACCGGTGCGGGTCCCATACGCTGTTGCCGCCAGTGTGGTCTTCCCCGCATGCCGCCATAGGGGGCTAGCCTATGCACCTCCTCCTTCCTCTCATGGCGACCGCCAGCTACCCTCGCTGCCTCCACGCCGAAGAGGAAGGCGTGCATGGAGGGATGGATCAGATGGTGTGCTCAAGTGGGTGTGTGGAAGACTGATGAGAGAGAGAGAGACGAGAGATGAGAGACGAGACGAGAGATGAGAGACGAGACGAGAGACGAGAGGCAAACGAGAGAGACGATAGAGGGATGATGGATGAGAGAGTAATTATTTCCCATGGAAGACCACGCCGCTCAAGCCGGCGGAATGGAAAAACACCGGCGCCATCTCCTGTTTTGCGAGACCGTTGCACACGTGGCGAGCCACGAGTGGCCACTAGCCCCGCTTCCAAATCGCTGATGTGGAGTAGCACACAGATCACCCCAACACGCAGCACATTTGTGCTTTCTCACTTCGTCCGACACGTAGGCCCCACTGCCACTCCTGTTCTTATGCGCCCGTACCTTGATGCTTGTATGCAGTGCTGGATAACTGAGGCTAGGCAGTTGTTTGCATGTGACCATCTCGATAGGCATTAACCGAGGTGGTTCTTTTACTTCGCCTGACTTGGTTAATACATTAACCGAGACAGTTGTATTTGGACAACCGCCTCGTTTAGTAGGCGTTAACTGGTACGATTCTTTTATATTACCCAGCTTGGTTAAGCATTAACGCTGGGCCAGCTGCCTAGCCACGAATGACCGAGGTGGGCAATCGTCCCAACTGCCTCTAAGCCCATTGTCGAACGCCTTGTAAAAGTTTTTGTGTAACTGCCGCCAGCCTGCCACACCCAGCGCCAGCGCCATGCAGTCCGCAGCTTCAGTACTGCTTCGCCAGATCCCACCATCAGCGTTTGCAGATCCGGTGTGCTTTCTGATAATTAAAAAAGATTTTGTCTAATCATCACGTATGCATGGCACAAAGTGCCTCTCCTTTTCTTTAGGTGTTGTTTGGTTTAGCAAATGGAATGGAACATTAACGGAAATCAATCTCGGACACACGTAAATCAATAGAAATCAAGCCGCTTAAGATATGCTGTTTCTGAGTTAACGTTCTCCAAGTTTCAGAAAGGCGAGTATTATATTTTCAGTCATGAATTATACATCTCATCTGACGCGTTCAATCAAGCAAAAAATAAACACGTCCGAAGTCTGTTCTCTGTTCAACTGAGGCATGGACAATGGAATCGTCAAAATGCTGAAAAAGAAAAAGGGTAGCATTCTCTGAAATTTGTTGCTTTGTCTGGATATATGAAGACTTCAATTCCCCTTTGCAATCACAACGGTCTACAGACACCATTGGTTGCAGCACATGTACGCTGACATCTTTTGTAGTACTCCTACTGCAATACATGCCATAGTGATTTTGTGGATCTTTCACCGGCGTGCGCATAAATATATGGAGCATGCAGGACTGACTGGCGAAGTATATCTATGCATATGAGATGCTAGCTGAGAAGATGAAGCAAATTCACGGAACCACACCAACTAGTCATGCATGCATGCATGCCCCTATTTAAATTTAATAGGGACTCATTGCCTCCTACATTGCTCGACGCCCAAACGACAATTGTATTACCTAGCTTTGTTCATCTGCCTGTATGTGGTACATAAAAATCTATAGGAGCACCAATAACCCCAATACAATATGCCGTTGGAATAGGAGGAGCCTGGAACTGCGTCAGTTCCTTAACACTATGATAAAGCTACTCAACAGCTGCAGAAGTCATGCCGTGCTGAAGCTGGCCGCTGCTGATTCGATTCATGGTGCCTCCGATCTTAGCAGCAGTGCGCGCGGCCTCTCCCTTCCTCTCTGAGCCAGTAGGTGTGATGGCCGTTTGCAAGGCAGTGGAACGAAATATATATATTGGATTTTCACGGTTGGCCTCAAACGGCTGACTTGACTACAGTGGCGGACCCAGGAATTGAAACTAAGGTAGTTTTAAAAAATTTTTTATGTGCAACACGACAAAATTCAAAGAAAAAATTCGGTAAAATGACTATAAAATAAGCAAATTGCGACAATACAATCTAATGTTCAAAGCATATTAATAAATTGATTCAATTCTTAGGCTCATAGTCTCATAGATCTAGGAGAAAATCAAATCCCTAAACCAGAAAGGCAGAAAGTCATAGCCATCTACTGGTCTACATCTGGGAGAAAAAAAATCAACTCACCAGTGTCGGCCACTTGTCTAGGGAGAGAGTTGTAGGGTGCATGGAGGCGCAGTCCACTTGTCCAGTGTCGGCCGACCGCCAACGGTGTCGGGCAGGGCGAGGGAGGCCGACGGGCGACGGTGGGGCGAGTGCCGAGGGTCGAGGGAGACAGGGAGTCAGGGACCGGACCGGAGGGAGGCGCAGTCCCTGTCCGTGCGAGGGAGGCCGGAGGCCGGAGTTCGGAGGCCAGCGACCGGCCGGCGTGGGCGTGGGTGGGACGGCGCCGGCGGTGCGGCGGCTCCTCCTCGGCGGGTCGCGTGCTCGCGGGTGGGAGACTGGGAGCGGCCGCACCCGACTCGGCGCTCTTGCGATGTCCTCGCAGTCGCTCGACTCTGCTGACAGGATAAACGAAGGAAGGCTTGGGCTAAGTTTCTGTCGGCCGAGAAAGACTAAAAAAATTTTAGGCCAAAATCCAGGGTAGTCATGTGCCTACCTGGCGCCACTGCTTGACTACAAAATAAACAAATGAGAATAGAGTATGTCTGTCAAGTTCAACCACTTTTGCTACTAGTCTTGGAAGACCATGAGTCCATGACAAACTCCAAGGGCATGATTTGATACCTGGTTTTCTCCGAACAAGGTAAGACACAGATGCAGTCTTCGATTGATTAGATGCCTGAACTTGTTAGTGGGCCTAACCAGCACAGTGCAAAATGCATGCCCCAGCCTAGCTCACGCTATACGGATTGTGTTTTCATTTCCATTGGACCACACTCCATGCGGGCACTCATGTGGCGTGGCTGAGTGCGTTCATCTCTCCTTTGCATGATATGTGCATACAACCAACAAAACAGCAGCTGAGTTCAGCTAGCATAATAATTACGTGTTGCCATCCAAACAAGACTGTTTTGCATGAACTTAGCCGGGCTGGTGAGAGAACCCGGTTCCCATGTACGTACAAAGCTGGCTTGATTTGGAATGAAACTTGAAACAAATTAGACCATATATAAATTTATCTAGTTTTCGCATATGAGTAAATAATTCAAGTTGATATTTTGTATCAGTTGTGAAGTGCCTTATCACCGCTGTCCACTTTTACTACCGAAACGTGAAATAGGCAGTGAAAATGTGTTATGAACCCATGGCGATGAGATTTATGTACTAGTGAAACAAGCCTAAATCTGGCTCAAATCCAATCTGTCCAGCACAACAAGCTGGTTTACTAAAATCAGACCTTCTGGGTTCTGACTGTTATCTATATAGTTGACTCAATCACGCTTCCAAATTAAATTCTCATCTCGGGAAACCGGTCAGCACCCCTCCTTGAATTTTGTATAGATGTCTGCCCATCAGAGAGTTTTTACTGGGAAGTACCCTACCACGTCCTCATCCTCCCGGGGGCTCCAGACCCATCTTAACAGTTCCGTTCATAAAGACCCATCTTAATGGTTCCATGTAGGAGACCTTGCTTATATATAATGGAGATGGGGACTCCCTGCTGCCCCCTACATTGCTGTTGATGCCCAAACAACAGCTTTTTCCTAGTTTAGTTCATCTACTTGTATCTAGTTCATAAAAATCTAGCTACGAGCACCACATCAACCCAACCCAACTGATGTGGACCTGGGAAAGAGGCCGGACCTCAATGGGCAAACCATGTGTTAGACCGGATATATCAACACTATAGGCCATGGGAATGGGCGGAATCTGGAACTGTGTCTGTTGCTAAATACTGTGAACAATCTACTCAACAGCTGCAGAAGTCAGCCACTCTCATTCAGCGGTCAGTGGCATGCCGCCGTCAACAAGAACATGTAAGTTAGTCTCCGGCCGGTTTCAATTTCCCCACTAATTGTAAAGGCAATGCAGTGATAACTGACTGACTGACTGACACTGATTCTTGTGCATCTGATGACTTGCAATTTCCCATCCCCTCCAGCAGCTACTTGGCGGCCTACTACTGCACCAGCTACTACAACATCATCGACCAAACGCCCCAAGTTCAGGGCTTCCAGTTGCTGCGATACCACCGCAACCCGTCAATGCATGGACTTGAACAATCAGTCCCACCGGGCCGCGCCGACGCCAGCACGGTGCCACCGGCGCCTCTGCCAGCCGCAGCTATGCCCCGAGGCAGCACTGGCAAATCAGTCTGATGCACTATGCTGAGTGGCCGATGTTCAGCCGAGTTTTCAGCTTGCAGCTCTGATCTGCAAGCTGACTCTAATTTTTGCAAGAAACATTAGACTAAAATGAAAGGATTTATGCTGATTGGTGAAGTACGTGTCGAGATGCCAAGCGGAACAACATTGTCATTCACAAAAACAGCAGGGTTCCAAGTCGGCCAATTCACATTGTCATCCACCTCCATATCATTACCACCTTCGTCATTCTGCTGGTTGACCTGGATCAGCTGAGCTGGATTTGGGTGAGGGTAGCCACCAAAAACACCTAGGTTCACTGCTGCTTCCCTGTTGTTCTTCCTGCCAATCCAGGAACTCAGAATTCTGGCCTAGGACCACAGAGCCATGCTCTGGATGGGGCTCAACATCAAAAGGAACTGGATCTTCATCAGCAGGAAAACTGTCTGGGAAGTTTCCGTTGAGGATATAAACCCCTAGAGACCACCAAGCTGTGGGGGAGACGATCTAGGCTTAGAAGGAGGATTTGAACCAGAATTCATGACATGTTTGCGTCGGTGTAGCAACCAAGAAGACGTTCGTAGGGTGCTACAGCAGCTTTAATTTAAACCTCTTTCTGGAAGACAAGTGGGAAGGCTAGGAACATGATCCAACAGATCCTGGTGTAAGAGCAGCCTCTGGAGTTGATACCTTCTTGAAGATTCACAACCTGAACAGTGTGCGCCTGACCCAAATTGAGAGGACTATTGGGAACCAAATGGTACCTCGATCTGAGTAACCGTGTTTAATCAAATTAACCCCAGGCCAAGAGGCGAGAGATGCGCAAAGAGAACATGAACCCTTTGATTATCCTCAAGGAATTGGTAGATGAAATCCAAAGTCGGCCGGAGTTCGTCCTCGCATGGGCTCGAGGGTGACAATGGCGAAGACCCCAGGTTCCCTTGTGGGCTCACTGCCGAGAGCCATCCTCCCACATAGCTGAGAGGCAATCTTCATCCAAGATTTTTTTTTCAAAAATATTGCGCACATGTTATATTTACTTAAGCGCTTAGCATTTCCTTGGTTTGTCTCTAGAGGTCAAGACTCATAGATGATGTTTCATTGGTCCAGAGAAAGGGAATGTGTCAACTCGAATGAAATTATATTACTAACTATGAACTTACTAACCATAAAAAGTTAGGAGAACTGCTCCGGTACTCCTTTCTAAAAATTAACACCAATCTTAAGGCAAACTATAATTATAACAGAGTTATTAATTGCTATTTTCCACGTGGGCCTCGTATGGGCCTGACCCTACCCGCTTCAACCTATATTGGCCCTTATCCAATCCCGTTCTTCTCTTTTGATCTCAAGCGAGACCACGGCAGCGTCGGGCCATCGATGATCTACAGACCATTCAATCTCCTTCAACGAGCTCAAGGACGGGCTTAAGGAAGCACGGTAACAACCTTAGGGAGAGCGAGATGCCGAGATCAGGGACATAGCTCATGGACGTCGCTGATGTCAACAGCAGCACCATTGACTACGACGAGTTCATCGCCGCCACCATGCACATGAACAAGCTGGAGCGCGAGGTGCATCTGCTCGCAGCCTTCACCTAACTCGACAAGGACGACATTGGCTGCATCACCATTGACAAGCGGTGGAGTAGGCGTGCAGGGAGCACAACATGGCAGACGTCGTCGGTCTCGATTGGTTTGTGGCTGATATCCAAGAGTATGTAGTTCTCGCCTTATTTCTTCAGCTGGTCGTCGATGCTCCTCACAACCACACATTTCTTGGTGCCGGAAATGCTAGCGATTGATAACTTAGAAGACCTCGCTGAGATGGATCTGTGCGAGACTGGGCCTAGGCAAGTGCGGGCTAGTCAAATAATATTAATTAAATTAATTAATGAAATGGATGCTTTGGGATTCGTGCTATTTTTTAAAGGAGGAGTACTGGAGCAGTTGCCAAAAGTTACTAAGTTCATTGTGCTAACTCGGATGAAATTTTATTATAAAATTAAGAAGGCCTTGAAATAAAATGAAATTGTCACTTACTTATTTGGGGGGGGGGGGGGGGGCTCATGATGTATAAAGTCTGATGATATTTTTTTGTCTTAAAAGTGGTCAAATAATTTTATAATACTTAGTGATATAGGTTTCATTTATGTGCATGTTCTTTGTTTGAAATACGTACATATAAGTTTTGAAATACATTCATGTAATTAGTTTGTTCTAGTTAAGTTACGTTATATCCAATGTTGCAAAAATAAAAAGATTCACTATATCTAATAGATCATGTACATATCAATTAGATCTAAAAAAGATCTTTATATCTAAAACTTTTCTTACTTCACATACTACCTTGTACGAAGTAATAGAACTAACCATCCGATCTAATTAGATGAACGGTTCACAGTTGCTTGAGAGTACCATATATAGCAATCAAAGCCCTTATTTCAAACACATGAACAATATCACCAAAGCTCATAAATTCATTTGATCATTTATACATGTATAAGACAAGATCATGCATGGGACCCGCAGCAAGTATAATGAAGATAAAGTGTACGCTATAAATATCCAACTCGCCTAACCGTTCCTCATATCCATCACTTGTCTCTGCCCAAATGCTATATACAGACAGGAGCCAGTGGTAGTCTTCCTTCAATCAGAGAAGTACTTCTAGCTTAGTATTAGTTTTCGATGTGTTGTCAAAACATACACAAAATAGTGTATCACACTGTGAATGGAGTCACTATTAAATCCAGCAGGCTGCTTGCACAGATGGGAAGTGTGATCTAACGGGTGGATTAGGAGGCATCAAGAACCACAAATGTTTACCTTCCCTGCTAAACAAATGTCATCCTTCCCTACTCCCATTCATTTTAGTTATACTAGGAAGCGTGCCCGTGCGTTGCTACGAGATAGCTAACATTTTGTATTAAAAACATACAGATCACATGAAAAAATAATAATACTATAAAATTAAATGCCAACATTAAAATAACATTTAATTCAAAAAATAAAGTTTTTAAAACTAACTTAGTCACATAGAGCGCGACATTGCATGCTCACATAATGATATAACAATAATTTTAAATTTAAACGTGTTTTGGATTTTCATGGCCTAGTTTTTATATATACTACATTTCCGTCCTCTTTTGTACTCAATGATAAATTTTAATTCAATAGTCGTTCATATTTTCAAACATTCATAATAGAATGACAAAAAAAAAGTTTATACAGGTCCATCAATTCTCCTGGCTAAATAATGTGCTTGCTCTGATAGACATAAGGGAAAGCATCTGGCTATGATCATAGTTGTTCATTGCAACAGAAGAAATATTATCACGATAAGTGAAGCAATGCTAAGCTCGCGCTCAGCTGATACGCTCAAACATAGAATTAAGCAATGCAAATCAAATGGAAGTGATTATGTCCATTGCAGCATTGGTAATCAAGCAGAGAATTACATACATTTAAAATTAATCATAAAGAGTAATAAATTGTAGTTGTTTTGTTAATTACATAAGCATAGGCAAAAATATCACAACTTCTGTATATCTTCTAAACATTAAAAAGATCTAAGTGCAGAGGGAGAGATGCCTCTTATGGCTCAACCATAGCATTTGTCAGCTGCTGTTACATAGAGACATGGCAAGGGGGTAAGTTGTCAGTTCCTTCTTACTACCTGAATCTCGGTCTTATTGGCAACTAACTTGAGGTCCACATTTGGTGCCCAGTTTCTCGGTTCTAGAGTTTGGAAGGCTCACCATTACTGCCATTAAAAATTGGTGCCAACTGCCAAGAGTTAGCTATAGAGTACACATAAATCAATCTTAGCTCAGGGACAATAGAAGTTTACCTGTAAGAGCAAAAATATAGGTTCTAGCTGTTTAGTACAAAACCATCATTATCAGCCAACATATATTAATCTGCAACATCATAGTGAATAGTCTGGACATCTATTTTTCTTTAATCTGCATGCTTCGCCCATGTTCTGTACTCCTGCTAAAATAGAGTAATTTGTCTAAAGATGGAGAGGTAATGCAAGTGGAGTTTAAGGAACCACCGCAATAAGAAGACTCACATTCAGAGGTCCTGCAACTGCATGCACCCTAGTGGAAAAATGTCAAAGAGCCATTACCTTAGTTAACCTTGTGCAATTTGTCTTTGCCTGAAGCCCGGAACTCTAACATGGATCACCGATCACATCAGGTTATTCAAACACAACACACTCCAATCCTAACAACAGACGCATTCAAGATTTAACATCATCAGGGATCAGGAATCATGGAAGAATTAATTATGCATGAAAGGGGAGTTGCCAAAAAGAATTGATCTGAACAAACTAAAATTTGTAATCTCAAAAGATCAACAAAGTCTGAAAACTTATCAATTTATCGTCAGGAACCATAACTCCATTGGAGACCTAGGCCTTATTACGCTTACTAAACAATTGACACTGTGAGTTCTTAGAGTTGTGTGAGGCTATAAGTAAGTGCCGCACCACATCACAGCACGCAACAAGATGTGCTGGGTACGGTGTGCCTTGAAGGAACACTAACTGCATGCACCCTATTGAAAGACAAACAGGTCCTGTCTAATTTCAAACAATAGTTTCATTTGAATATAGAACTTCGATTGGAGACAAAATTCTAGGTATGCAGCTGTAAAAAAATAGTGAAAGCTCTATCATGATTTTATCTAAAATATAATTCAACATAACATGAAGTAGATGATTGCAATATACATTGTGGCATATGTTCAGTACACGCGCACAGGCAATAGTAAAAAAAATATGCACTGCTAGGATCTGCACCAACAGTTGCACACTCCTAGGATTTCAGAAAACTGGAGTGCTATCTCATAACTATCACAGGACAGTAGGCCAGCCATGATCGTAGGGACAGTGATGAAAGAAGTCACTCCTTGATCCTTGATGGCATCAAAGATTGTTTTGGCATCAAATTCAGTACCAGGACATGGCAACCTCCGGCCATCAAGATAGCCATGTATGAAGAGATCCCTCCGATAAGGCACAGGGGTGCCATGTGTAGGTAAAACCTGGACCAACAAAGACAAAGTATTGTAAGTCATTAACATAACATAAAAATTATATTGGTGATTCATCAAATCTATTAATGACATAGGCAACATTACTTTCATAGGGGGAACTGTAATACAAGAGTACTTGGATCCTGATATCATATACCATCATCACTGTGGCTATTTTCATGGCAATTTTTGCAAGGGACTGAATGATGAAAGTATGGCTTATGTCTACACCCTTTGGATGCCCATTAGTTCCTAATCAGAATACCATAAAGTATCAGCCATTTTGTACCCAAGTTTCTCAATTCGATCTTCCTGTAATATGCATAAAAATTATGGAGATTTAAAAACGCAATGCCACAGAGGGTACAGCTAAAAACACAATGCCACAAAACTAACCAAGCCACGGTGATCTATTATCCAGTACATAGGGTGAGATCTAAAGGACACGAATAAGCACAAACCTGTAGGACGAGCCATCGGCATTAGGGGACCCTGCGCTGCTGCTACCGGCTACCGTCTCGCCGTCCTCCTTGAGCTCACCATGGAGCTCTGGCACGGTGAATGGGCGGGACCCCTCTGACCCAGCGCCACTTTGCCTCCTGCTTCACTGTCGCCGATCATGGCGGCTCATCCTCAACCTCCGGCGAGGGGCCCTCCGGCTCTCGCTTGTCATTCGCGAGATCCTTCGCACCAGCTGGCCTCACCCCGCCATGGCCTCGCCTAGCCCAGAGGCAGCACACCCCGCCGCGCTCTCACCTCGCTCGGCGGCGCCGGCGGCCAGCGGGCCCTGAGGTCGTGCGATGTGGTCGTGGCCTGGAGGCCGTCGACGGAGGTGACGTCAGCGGAGGCGGAGAAGGCTCATGGCCTGCTCGTCCTCGCAAATCTTGACCAGTGTTTTAAATAGCGTGTTAAGCCTCTTAGCGGCAGCCTCTCTAAACGGCTAAGAAAAGCTATATCGCGCTAATAGCGGGCTAAGCCATTTAGCGGTTGAGCAAAAAATATATCAAATATCATGTAATTTTAAACATAATAAAGATGAAAACATTATGAATACCAATAGTGATAGATATTTCAAAGGGTTACTAACATATTACATCAAAGTTCGTAGTTCATACATGATACATCAATAATAACATACATCACATAGGGGCATATCCCTACTATTTGGGCCTCCAAGTTATTTGGGACGATGAAAATGAATCCCAAGGCCAAATAGCGGCGCTAAACTAACCCAATTTAGCGAAATTAGCGCGCTATTAGCTGCTAATAGCAGGAACAATCATTTAGCGTTAAAATCTTCATAGCTTAGCAGTCCTCTTCCAGAAACGCTAAATAGCGCTATAGCGTTCGCTATAGCGCGCTATTTAGAACAGGGATCTTGACCATGGCTAGGGATGGGGTCGATGGCGGCAGAGCGGTTTCTTGGAGGAAAGCGAGCTGGGAGTTGGCTGCGAGGTGTGTGGCGTGGGGGTTGGGGGAGGTACGATTTATCGGAGGGGGGGCGATTAGCGTGGGCTGACGATGACCACCGGGTCTTTTTTAGTTGTAGAGACAAATGTCTTCCTTCCCTGATAAAAACTAGGCATCAACACATGCTCGAGCACTGCCTAATATCCTGAGGTATACTATCTGTTGATGGCTTCTGTTAATGGTTCAGTCCTGAGGGAGGTATCTGCCAGTAATGCTTGCATTGTCCTTGGGCAGTCCGTGTGTTAAGCAAATTCATATTCATGTCTGATGTTAGGCGCAAGAAGGAAATTCATGCAGCCACAGTGCCACACCAACCACATAGCCATGAATGCAAGTCTCCCTAGCTCCCTGCTTATAATAGGGACGTTGTGCCTCCTATATTGCTCGACGCCCAAAGTACAGCTACGCCTAGCTTCTTTCATCTGCATGTATGTACTATGTAGTACATAAAAATCTTGCTAAACCCAACTCACGAGGACACTGAAAAAGAGGCGCCTAGAGCTCAATCCATGTCCAAACACCGTGTGTGTTGAATGTCCATTGTCCGGGATGTACCTATCTAATACACCATTACACTGGAATAGGAGAAATCTGGAACTGCACCAGTTGCCAAGTGCAGAGAAGATGCTACACAAGAGCTGCAGGTCTCAAACATGCTGATTCTTCACACTGTCCCGGCTGCTCAACGATGATGCAGTGCAAGCGTACCTGGTACCAACAAGGACACATGGTATGATGATGAAGAATCTGATGGGAATGCCAATGACGGAAAAGCTTGCATCTGTAAATAAATTCAAGAGTCTTCTCAAGTGGATTCTAGTAGTGATACCATACCCTAGTTGTTTAGAGGCCACGACTATTCTTGGAGGACTGAATCGTATTGTTGAATTGCATGAGATCCATACAAAGCTTCATTTATCTAAATAAACATGGGACTATGTCTACACAGCTAACAGCTTCCAGTAAAAGTAAAAATTGTTCACAAAACAATGTTCTCTTTTTAAGTTTCAATATGAGTGTCAAAAGTACATTTCCATTCTGATTTCACCATCACCAAGTTCTGTGGTCAAGCAGGCAAACAACGAATACTTTTGAAGTCTGCTTTCAGTTCAACTGAACCATGGGATTGTATTCTTATATAAATTATTAGCTTTAGGAGTCTGTGTAGACTATGGATAGACATTGTCAGAGAGCAAAGTTGCTGTTAGCTAGTACAAATAGTTATTCTTTTACCTTAAGAACAACTGAAATACATTCTCAAAACGACAAGAAATGAAATGGAAATTATAAACCTTCACGTATATTGCTTTTATTTCAGCTTCAGATTCTAACTATGGATGAATATACAAGAAAAGCAGAACTCTTTTCTCTAAGCCAAACATATTATCCTTTAAACATATATTTTAAAATAGCCCAAACAATAAAGCAATAAGTTATCTTTAAAATATAATTCTAGTTTGGTCCAAGACGAAACTTCCTCCAAGAAATGGAAGCATATTCAAATATTCAGTAGTATTCTTTTATTTCGGTTCCTTCAGTGAAATTTTTCATTATTCTTATTATTCCAGTCTTGCCATCTATGTAGAAGTAATCCCATTACATGTACTTGTACAAGACATCTGACCCTTGAGCATACAGAAAGGAAAGCAAAATGGGCATGCCTGGCATATCTCCTACATATTACTGCTTTGTGTCAAGTATGAAGTGGTGCGATAAAGTGGATAACACAACAATATTCAAGCATCCTGTTTCATAACTTTTTGATATCTACAAAGTTTATTTAGAGACTTTTCCATCCAAGGTTATTTAAAAAATTCAAATTTTAAAATTTTTAATTAAAGACGTAGTTTTACATGACAAAATGAACTCAAATGAAAAAGTTGGCAAATACAATTTCATAACTTATCAAGATCTACATAGTTTATTTTGGTTGTTTTATTATTTGTTCATCCAACATATTGATTCTAATATTTTTCACAAATCTTATATATCTCTCTTATAGTTTCATAAACTATAAGAGAGATATGTAAAATTTGTGAACAAATTTATTTTAACTTTGTCAAATGAAGAAATGACCATAATAATTATTGTAGATTTTGAGAAGTTATACAACTTTGTAATTGAAAACTTTTTTATTTGAATTCATTTAGGGCTTAAAAATTCAATTTAATTTTTTTTTTGCCGAGTGTTTTTTTTTTTTACGCTCGGCAAAGAAGGTCTTTCCTGATTGTCAAAAAAAACACTTGGTAAATAGGCTTCTTTGCCGAGTGTCAAAAGAACACTCTTTGTTAAGTGTTTTTTTTACACTCGGCAAAAAAGCCTTTTTGCCAAGTTTTTTTCGAGTGTTTTTCTTTTGGCACTCGGCAAAGAAGTTCCTTTGCCGAGTGCCCGAAAGAAAACACTCGGCAAAGACCCTAATTTCAGTAGTGATATATAAAGTTGATCTAGTTTTTGCATATGAGTATAAATAATTCAAGTTGATATTTTGTATCTGTGAAGTTCCTTATCACCGCGCTGTCCACTTTTACTACCGAAACGTGAAATAGGCAGTGAAAATGTGTTATGAACCCATGGCGATGAGATTTATGTACTAGTGAAACAAGCCTAAATCTGACTCAAATCCAATCTGTCCAGCACAACAAGCTGGTTTACTAAAATCGGACCTTCTGGGTTCTGACTGTTATCTATATAGTTGACTCAATCACGCTTCCAAATTAAATTCTCATCTCCTGAACTGGAGCTTGAAATTTGTATAGATATCTGTCCATCAGAGAGTTTATACTGGGAAGTACCCTACCACGTCCTCATCCTCCCGGGGGCTCCGGAGACCCATCTTAATGGTTCCATGTAGGAGACCTTGCTTATATATAATGGAGATGGGGACTCCCTGCTGCCCCCTACATTGCTTGATGCCCAAACAACAGTTTTTTCCTAGTTTAGTTCATCTACTTCTATCTAGTTCATAAAAATCTAGCTAGGAGCACCACATCAACCCAACCCAACTGATGTGGACCTGGAAAAGAGGCCGGACCTCAATGGGCAAACCATGTGTTAGACCAGATATATCAACACTATAGGCCATGGGAATGGGAGGAATCTGGAACTGTGTATGTTGCTCAATACTGTGAACAATCTACTCAACAGCTGCAGAAGTCAGCCACTCTCATGAACTTGGCACCTCCGCTCATCGCTGCTGATTCGATTCATGGTGCCTCTGATCCAGGGGGCATGGGCGGGTTGCGGAGCTTGCTGTAAGCTGACTCTATCTAGCTCTGATCTGCAACTCGACCCCTGTATGTCATCGTTCTGCAGGTGGTGTGCTTCAGTCAGTGGCGGTAGCAGTGAGACATGTCATTGAGATCATGATGAGCCTATCGCTCCTAAAGGTTCGGCTATCATTTCTTAGAAGAATTCCATGGTGTCAAATATTTTTATTCCAAATGAATTACCTAAAATAGCATGGAGCATCATTCTTTTATGAAGCTCGGTCAGTTTTTTTATTGACGTGAATCATGTCAAGGACGCGGAGGACAGCATCCTGCCAAGTAAGCTAACTTTTGAAGGAATTAATTTTTGCAAGAAACATTAGACTAAAATGAAAGGATTTATGCTGATTGGGGAAGTACGTGTCGAGATGCCAAGCTGAACAACATTATCATTCACAAAAACAGCAGGGTTCCCAAGTCGGCCAATTCACATTGTCGTCCACCTCCTATCATTACCAACCTTCGTCATTCTGCTGGTTGACCTGGATCAGCTGAGCTGGATTTGGGTGAGGGTAGCCACCAAAAACACCTAGGTTCACTGCTGCTTCCCTGTTGTTCTTCCTGCCAATCCAGGAACTCAGAATTCCGGCCTAAGACCACAAAGCATGCTCTGGATGGGGCTCCACATTAGAAGCAACTGGATCTTCATCAGCAGAAAAAGTGTCTGGGAAGTTGCCGTTGAGGATATAAACCCCTAGAGACCACCAAACTGTGGAGGAGACGATCTAGGCTCAGAAGGAGGATCTGAACCAGAATTCATGACATGTTTGGGTCGGTGCAGGAACCAAGAAGACGTTCGTAGGGTGCTACAGCAGCTTTGATTTAAGGCACTGTTTGATTCCACCAACTAAATTTTAGCTAGCTAAACTTTAGTCACTTTAGTAGCTAAAGTTCCAAACACATTGACTAAAAGAAGTTAAAATAGTTTAGTTCCATTAATCACTTAAGAGTAACTAAAATAATTTTAGCTAGCTAAAATTTAGTAAGCCAAACAGGCCCTAAACCTCTTTCTGGAAGACAAGCTGGCAGGCTACGAACATGATCCAACAGATCCTGGTGTAAGAGCAGCCTCTAGAGTTGATACCTTCTTGAAGATTCACAGCCTGAACAGTGTGCGCCTGACCCAAATTGAGAGGACTATTGGGAACCAAATGGTCCCTCTGCGTTTTTTTTAGACATTTGTCATGTACTCATATCTGATGGAAATAGAAAAAAAATGTTTCTTTTAGAAGTAGGTTGTCTGAGAGCGAGGCTGCAGAGGCCGAGCACGAATAGTAAGAGCGGCCGCGGGCCGACGACCTGGTGGGCCTGCGAGGACTGGCTGGGCTAAATGGGCCGTGTAGGCAAAAGCATGCACCTGCCGATAGGCGTAACAAAGCCAAGGCCCAACATGGAAGCAAGCGAACCAGCCTTTTGCCATTCTTTGTTGTGGGCTTACAAATTAATAATAGTAATTAAAAATAAAGTTTTGGCCTTAAAAAGACACACGTTACCACACCAGTGGTTGTTGCATTATGACCACCTCTTGTTTTTTTTTATCTGATGATTATTTTTTCACGCAAACTACTGGTTCTAGTCTTCTAGGTGGGGTTTTTATTCTGAAAAGAGACATGCTGCTAATTCTATTCCATTCCGTACAAGTATTTTTCCCTCTCTCTTTTTGGCATTATATGAATTGTTATTCTACTTCTCGTCATTCATTATTTTGTAGTCCGACGATAGGACTACGTACATATTGAGTTTCACGAATTTGGCACATACACTTCTAGCCAGTTCCGCTGAGAACGAACTTGCTGACATTCATATAGTAGTACCTTTTTGGTTAAAAAAATCTAATAATATAAGTATATTCACATAGTACACATCCAAACGCACGCCGCACCCCAGTTGATAATACTACTTAAGTACATACTCATATATATTCGTTTGTCCGAAAAGTCAAAGCTAAAAATAATATTTACTGATTATTTTGAGGAAAAAAACACTACTAATAAGCTCAAGCGAACAGAACCGTAGTACTTAGGGAGAATGATGTACAGAGAGTATGAAGTTGATACGTATGTACGTACCTAATTTAACTGAGAGAATAGCTAGGTCGACGACATATGTAGTAGTTGATACGTACATGCCTACGTACTTCTCGATTCTGAATTTCTAATGCGTGTACCTAATTTAACTGATGGAGACTCCACTCTCCTGAACTCAGGAAAAAAAAAACTTCCCATATATTACTTATAATATTCTAGACTAGTAAAACTACTCACGAGTCACGTCGGATTGGTATCAACTACGAATAGTATGCTATATATATAAGGAGTATAGTATACTATGTTCTACTTACTGGGAAGTACCGGTCAGCACCCCTCCTTGAATTTTGTATAGATGTCTGCCCATCAGAGAGTTTTTACTGGGAAGTACCCTACCACGTCCTCATCCTCCCGGGGGCTCCAGACCCATCTTAACAGTTCCGTTCATAAAGACCCATCTTAATGGTTCCATGTAGGAGACCTTGCTTATATATAATGGAGATGGGGACTCCCTGCTGCCCCCTACATTGCTGTTGATGCCCAAACAACAGCTTTTTCCTAGTTTAGTTCATCTACTTGTATCTAGTTCATAAAAAACTAGCTACGAGCACCACATCAACCCAACCCAACTGATGTGGACCTGGGAAAGAGGCCGGACCTCAATGGGCATACCATGTGTTAGACCGGATATATCAACACTATAGGCCATGGGAATGGGCGGAATCTGGAACTGTGTCTGTTGCTAAATACTGTGAACAATCTACTCAACAACTGCAGAAGTCAGCCACTCTCATTCAGCGGTCAGTGGCATGCCGCCGTCAACAAGAACATGTAAGTTAGTCTCCGGCCGGTTTCAATTTCCCCACTAATTGTAAAGGCAATGCAGTGATAACTGACTGACTGACACTGATTCTTGTGCATCTGATGACTTGCAATTTCCCATTCCCTCCCGCAGCTACTTGGCGGCCTACTACTGCACCAGCTATCATCGACCAAACGCCCCAAGTTCAGGGCTTCCAGTTGCTGCGATACCACCGCAACCCGGCAATGCACGGACTTGAACAATAAGTCGCACCGGGCCGCGCCGACGCCAGCACGGTGCCACCGGCGCCTCTGCCAGCCGCAGCTATGCCCCGAGGCAGGGGATCACTCCTATGCAGCCGAGTTTTGTGCGCTGGCAAATCAGTCTGATGCACTATGCTGAGTGGCCGGTGTTCAGCCGAGTTTTCAGCTTGCAGCTCTGATCTGCAAGCTGACTCTAATTTTTGCAAGAAACATTAGACTAAAATGAAAGGATCTATGCTGATTGGTGAAGTACGTGTCGAGATGCCAAGCTGAACAACATTGTCATTCACAAAAACAGCAGGGTTCCAAGTCGGCCAATTCACATTGTCATCCACCTCCATATCATTACCAACCTTCGTCATTCTGTTGGTTGACCTGGATCAGCTGAGCTGGATTTGGGTGAGGGGTAGCCACCAAAAACACCTAGGTTCACTGCTGCTTCCCTGTTGTTCTTCCTGCCAATCCAGGAACTCAGAATTTCGGCCTAGGACCACAGAGCATGCTCTGGATGGGGCTCAACATCAGAAGGAACTGGATCTTCATCAGCAGGAAAAGTGTCTGGGAAGTTGCCGTTGAGGATATAAACCCCTAGAGACCACCAAGCTGTGGGGGAGACGATCTAGGCTCAGAAGGAGGATTTGAACCAAAATTCATGACATGTTTGCGTCGGTGTAGCAACCAAGAAGACGTTCGTAGGGTGCTACAGCAGCTTTGATTTAAACCTCTTTCTAGAAGACAAGCAGGAAGGCTAGGAACATGATCCAACAGATCC
This sequence comes from Sorghum bicolor, assembly GCF_000003195.3. Lineage (NCBI taxonomy): Eukaryota > Viridiplantae > Streptophyta > Magnoliopsida > Poales > Poaceae > Sorghum > Sorghum bicolor. Next base: position 65,281,069 of record NC_012874.2, on the reverse strand, counting down.
TGGTGTAAGAGCAGCCTCTGGAGTTGATATCTTCTTGAAGATTCACAACCTGAACAGTGTGCGCCTGACCCAAATTGAGAGGACTATTGGGAACCAAATGGTCCCTCTGCGTTTTTTTTAGACATTTGTCATGTACTCATATCTGATGGAAATGGGAAAAAAAATGTATTTTTAGAAGCAGGTTGTCTGAGAGAGAGCGAGGCTGCAGAGGCCGAGCACGAATAGTAAGAGCGGCCGCGAGCCGACGACCTGGTGGGCCTGCGAGGACTGGCTGGGCTAAATGGGCCGTGTAGGCAAAAGCATGCACCTGCCGATAGGCGTAACAAAGCCAAGGCCCAACATGGAAGCAAGCGAACCAGCCTTTTGCCATTCTTTGTTGTGGGCTTAAAAAATTAATAATAGTAATTAAAAATAAAGTTTTGGCCTTAAAAAGACACACGTTACCACACCAGTGGTTGTTGCATTATGACCACCTCTTGTTTTTTTTTTATCTGATGATTATTTTTTCACGCAAACTACTGGTTCTAGTCTTCTAGGTGGGGTTTTTATTCTGAAAAGAGACATGCTGCTAATTCTATTCCATTCCGTACAAGTATTTTTCCCTCTCTCTTTTTGGCATTATATGATTTGTTATTCTACTTCTCTTCATTCATTCTTTTGTAGTCCGACGATAGGACTACGTACATATTGAGTTTCACGAATTTGGCACATACACTTCTAGCCAGTTCCGCTGAGAACGAACTTGCTGACATTCATATAGTAGTACTTTTTTGGTTAAAAAAATCTAATAGTATAAGTATATTCACATAGTACACATCCAAACGCACGCCGTACCCCAGTTGATAATACTACTTAAGTACATACTCACATATATTCATTTGTTCGAAAAGTTAAAGCTAAAAATAATGTTTACTGATTTATTTTGAGAAAGAAAAACACTGCTAATAAGCTCAAACGAAGAGAACCGTAGTTCTTAGAACCATAGTACTTAGGGAGAATGATGTACGGAGAGTATGTAGTTGATACGTATGTACCTACCTAATTTAACTGAGTGAATAGCTAGGTCTACGACATATGTAGTACTCCGTCCATGCCAAATTGTAAGTCATTCCAAGAATCTTGGAGAGTCAAACTTTTTAAAGTTTGAGCAAATTTATATGATAAAATAATAATTATTATGATACCAACTAAATATCATTAGATTCTTCCTTAATTATATTTTCATAGTATAATCACTTTACGTTACAAATCTTAGTATTTTACTCTATAATTTTGGTTAGACATGAAAATGCTTTGACTCTCCAAAATTCTTGGAATGAGATACAATTTGGGATGGAGGAAGTAGTTGATACACGTACATGCCTACGTACTTCTCAATTCTGAATTTGGAATGCGTGTACCTAATTTAACTGATCGAGACTCCACACTCTCCTGAACTCAAGGAAAAAAAACTTCCCGTGTATTACTTATGATATTCTATACTAGTATAAAACTACTCACGAGTCACGTCGGATTGGTATCAACTACGTATAGTATGCTATATATATATATATAGGAGTATAGTATATATACTATGTTCTATATGTACGACCAAGCGCCAACTGGCCAAGAGACCTGTCGGGTAGTAGCAGCTGTACGTGCTCGATTTTCTTAATGCTCGCAGGGGCTCGACAAGATTTGCGGGAATATAATAAATAAATAAATAAATAAATAAATAAATAAGAAAACCAAAATATGATATCCAAGGACTTTGCGGCCAGCAATGAAATGGAACTGTATTCCTTCATTCCGTGAGCGCAGGTACACACAATTCGACAAGGATCTAGGCCCACACCGCAGCCCTGCCCGGCCAGGACAAGTGCTCTGCTCTCTCATACAGCCCAAAAATATCAAACATATATATGTATGCTCTTTTCGTTCCGAAATAAGTGTATTTTAAATTTTATTAGAGAGATTAATGATGCTAGTAAAATTTTGTTTTATAATGTACTAATAAATAATTGCACTTTTAGGAAAGAAATAAAACACTTACTAAAATTATTTAGTATATAGCTAAATGTCCACTCATTTTTGGGATAAATTTTAAATCTTAAAAGTGCATTTATTTTAAAACAAGGTATACTACAGCTGTTAGTGCTTAAATCTTTGGTAGGTATAGTGCAGATAAGAACAACCGCATACCACTATAATGCTGTCACACCACTATGATGTTATCAATATACAGATAGCAAGATAGTATAAGCTATACTCCCTCCATCCTTAAAACACGGTTGTTTTAAAAAAATGAATCTGGACAAAGACATGTCAAGATTTATTAATAAAACAATGAATAGACAAGTCTTGTTTAGTTTTTTTTTTTAAAAAATAGATTTCTTGTCACATCAAATTTTACGGCACATACATGAAGTACTAAATATAAATAAAAAATAACTAATTATATAGTTTGTCTTTAATTTGTAAGACGAATATTTTAAGCCTAGTGAATTTATGATTGGACAATATTTGTTAAATACAAACAAAAACATTATGGTGTCTATTTTTTTAAAAAAAAACTAAATGAGGCCTAGATGGATGAGGACGATCGTTGTGGGTCATGGCACGCGCCTATCGCGTAGACGTCACCTGGCTTCACTCAAAAATCCAAAAAATTTTAAGATTTCTCGTCACATCGAATCTTATGGCACATGCATTGAGTACTAAATTTACAGTTTATCTGTAAATTGTGAGATAAATCTTTTGATCCTAGTTACTCCATGATTAGATAATGTTTATCAAATAAAAATAAAAAAGCTATAATACTCAAACCAAAAAAAATTGGGGACTAAACAAGGCTCTAGTCCTTCTCTTGTCCACCCGTCGTTGTCCACCACCTCAGCCTGTCAGCCAGCGCGGTGACGGCAGCGCACCCATGCATGACCCATCGCGGACGCGGAGGCCCTCGGCGGCGGCCATCTGCAGCTCGGTGACCTGCTTAGCCCTGACCGCGGCGCCCTTCCCTTCCCCGCGCATCACCTCCTTCGCGGTCACCTCGATCTTCTTCCTCCCCTTCGACTCGAGCACCCGGCAGGATTGCCGCCGACGGACAGGGGCCAAGCTAAGCTACGGCTTGCCATTGCGGTCGGTTGACCCGACGAATTTTGAAAAACAAAGAGAGAATGAAGCCTGTTTAGTTCCGAAAAAAATTCGGATTTCGGCACGGTAGCATTTTCGTTTTTATTTGACAAATATTATCTAATTACAGATTAATTAAGCTTAAAAGATTCATCTCGTGATTTATAGGTAAACTATGTAATTAGTTTTTATTTTTGTCTATATCTAATGCTTCATGTATGTGCTTCGAGATTTGATGTGACGGAGAATCTTGAAAAAAAACTAAACAAGGCCTCATTGTATATGGTTGTTCTTTGCTCCTTAGGACCCCGCCTTGCTTTAGCCAAGACCCCGGTTGCCTGGCTTCGCCACTGCCGACGGACGCCGTCAGACATCATCATCACGCCGTACGTTCTGCCTCTGGTCACGCCACCATGGGCACACACCGTAGCTGTCCTGTTGCTCGTCGCCGGCCGGCGCGACTGCGTTCGCGTGCTCTCCTCACGGGGCCACTGCCGGGTCGGAGTCGATCACGGACGCGCGGATGAGCAGACGCGAGATGCTAATATCTGTGGGGCGCATGCGGCTTGATGCGGTCGTAGCTGGCCCGTGTCCGGCCGTACGTCCGGTCGACAGTACTAGGCCGCCGCACGATGGCCGTCTGGAACAGGGGTTGGCAGATGGACGAAACAAAGCGAGACGGACCGACCCGTGGATGGGGATGGATTTGGATCATATGTCAACGTTGACATGACAAATGCGTGTGGAGTGGAGTGGAGTGGAGTGTGTACTTCTGGGGCCCGGTTTATAGATGCCGAGATGTGAGTGCAAGTGACACACGAATTTTTTAAACCTAATTAATTTATAATTAAACACTAATTGTCGGGGAGAAGTGCTCTCTCGCAACGCACGATTAGAGAGGTCAAACATATACGTATAAAAGATGCTCAAATATAAGGTCAAACTTATAAAAGAATGCCAGTAGATTATATGTACAAGTTGCTCCCAGCATGTAATTAATAAAATTGCATTTTTGAAGGAAAAAAGTTTAAAAAAATTACCGAAATTATTTAATTAGTCCGATCCATAACTAAATGTACACTAATTGCCGGATAAAATTTAAATCTTACAGCTGTATTTATTCTAAAACAAATTATATATGCTACAGCTGTTAGCTCTTAAAACATTGGTAGGTGGTGCATGCAGACAAGACCAACCGCACACCGCTATGATGCTGTCACACGACTACAATGTTGTCAATCTGCAGATATTAAGATAATACCCAGATAGTAATATGGTAATACATATATAATAATTGCACGGCGTGGCATAAGTGTGCATACCACAGCGCATGTTTTCATTGACATCTCTCCTACTTCATGGTGAATTTAAAAATTTTCAAATAAAGAAAGTGCCAAATTTGACATCTCTCCTAATGAATTGTGAATATTGAAATCACAAAGCGCCACATATATAAAATTGGTAGCCTTCTTATCTTATTATAGTATCATCACCACACGAATTACCTATCTGTCTATACTCTACTACTAAACTGCCAAAGAGCAGGACTGCATTGGATTGGATGATAGTTACATATTTTTTTCATACAGCGAGCATGTGAGTAGACAAGACCAAGGACACAACATACACAAGGGCCAAAATAAACGGTGGGCCCGGCCTAAGTAGGTGGATGACGAGGAGGATCGCTAGGCGCCAATCGCGTCAGCATCACCATTCACCATCACCTAGTCCTCCTCTTGTCCACCTGTCGTCGTCCACCCCTCCACCACCTCGGCCAGCGCGGTGGCGGCGGCGCCGCCGTCGCGGAGGCCCTCAGCGGCGGCCTTCTGCAGCTCGGCCACCTTCGCCCTGACCGCGGCGCCCTTCCCTTCCCCCTGCATCACCTCCCGCACCGTGGCCGCGATCTCCTCCCTCCCCTTGGACGACTCGGGTACCCGGAGCGCGGCGCCGACGCCGTCGGAGAGCATCACGGCGTTCTGCCGCTGCTCGGCGAAGAGCGGCCACGCCACCATGGGCACGCCGTAGACGAGGCTCTCGAGCACGGAGTTCCAGCCGCAGTGGGTGAGGAACCCGCCCGTGGCGGCGTGCGCCAGCACCTTGGTCTGCGGCGCCCAGGACGGGACGACCAGCCCCACGCCGGTGGCGGTGACGCGGTCCACGAATCCCTCCGGGAGGTAGGCGAAGGGGTCCTTCTTGCTCTCGGCGTCGTAGTAGTTGTCGTTGACGGCGCCCTCGTCGCTGGGGCTCCGCACCACCCACAGGAACCGCTGCCCGCTGAGCTCCAGCCCCAGCGCCAGCTCCCGCATCTCCTCCGTCGGCAGCGCGCCGCCGGAACCAAACGACACGAACATCACCGACCTCGCCGGCTGCCGGTCCAGCCACTCCAGGCACAGCGCGTCCTTCTCGTCCTTGCGTCCGTCGGCGTGGATGAGCGGGCCGATCGGGTACACGACGGGGCGGTGGTCCGCTGCCGGCTGGCGCAGGATCTTGGCGGGGCCCGGCTCGACGGCGTCGAAGGAGTTGACGAGGATGGCGTCGGCGTCCCGGTACTTGCCGCCGTGGTGCACCATCCAGCGGTAGCACGGGTTGGCCTTGTCCTGCAGCGGCATCAGGATGTCGGGACCCGGGATAGGCACGCACCCGGGGAGCCGCAGCGGCTCCGGGAGGTCCCGGAACTCGCACGACACCGAGGCGTCGAGCTCGGGGAGGTGGAGCATGAGCGTGAGCGCGTGGAGGTTGGTGGGGAAGAAGATGCACCGCCGTCGCACCCCGGCCGCGCGCGCCGCGTCCAGGGAGTCGGCGCCGAACAGGTCCGCCACGAACGCCGCCAGGCGGCCCCCCGTGGTCCGCTTGAGGTCGAGGAGGATGGACGTGAGCGCCGGGACAGAGCGCGCGCACTCCTCGGACATGAGCGTCTCGATGGCGGCGCCGCGGGGCAGGTCGGAGAGGTCGACGGGCGGGAGCGAGAGCGAGGTCACCGCGGGCGGGAGCGACGCCAGGAACGCGCGCTGCGTCGCCGACGCCGTGGACGCGAACGTGATGAGCGTCGCCGTGGCTCCGTGCCGCGACGCCAGCCGCTTCGCTAGCTCCGCTAGCGGGATCAGGTGACCCATTCCCGGCGTCGCTAGCATCGCCACGTGCGGCCCGCGGACGGCGCCGTTGCCGTTGCAGCAGGCGGCGCCGCCGGTGACAAAACGTTACTCTTCTATAAAGATCTTTTGATGACAAAACGTTCCCCCCCATGTATTCACTATTATTTCCGAGAAATGAATTGATTCGTTGTATTATTATTATCCTTTGCCAACTGTGCAAAATTTTAAGAAAATTCAATACAAACCGTGTTTGATTAGCACTAAATTTCATTTTAGAGCCTTTGGAGACCCAAATATCTTTGTTTTACTTGCTTAATATTTCCTTTGTTATTTTTCAAACGACATCTGTTCGTTTCTTTTTTTTTTGTTTTTTTTTAAAAAAAGTGTCTACTAGTCATGCATGCATGAACCTCACAGTGAGCAGTACTGCCGATAGCCGCCGGAGCCGTCTCTGTTGGAGACGACGACCAAGGCGCCTGTAGAATAGAAGCCAAGTACGAGTAGTGTCCTTCGCGGCTGCTAGTAGGTGGCTGCATGCAGTTGACGGTCCACCAACTCGATCTGGCAACGCCCAAAAGTTGGACCGGCCGGACGGCTTTCGAATACGTAACACAAGCAGTGTACGTACGTGTAGCATGCACAGCGGTGTCCACTGTCCAGGCCGGAACGTGTGTAACCTGCACGAGCGCGCCTACGTGTGCGTGCGTGCACGGCTGATGCGGCTATCTCTATCTATCTGGCTAGCGACATCTCGTGAGCGTCGTACACGTGATACTAACGACTGTAAAACCGTGGCTATTTTTAGTAGAGTTTTATAGCCTAGATTTTAACACATTTATATTTTGAAAATAATATATAAAAGTTTTTCTATTCTCGTAAAACTCTTATCAATCCCTCTTCGTTACTATAGCGTCACATCAACATATTTAATATGCATGAAATTTTTATAAAATTTTATTAAAACTGACCTAACCAACAGCGACGCTTGGTCGTCCACCGCAGCACTTTACTTTGTGGAAGACGTCCGATTGAATGATCTCCAGTGGGTTCTATTACCATGTCCAGCTTGTTTAGTTTCTCAAAAAATTTGCAAATTTTTTCAGATTTCCCGTCACATCGAATCTTTAGATGTATGCATGGAGTATTAAATATAGATAAAAAAATAAAAACTAATTGTACAGTTTGGTCGGAATTGATGAGACGAATCTTTTGAGTCTAGTTAGTCCATAATTAGACAATCTTTATCAAATACAAACGAAAATGCTACTATTCATATTTTACAAAAAATTTTGGAAGCAAACAAGGCCCATGTTTTTGTTGCATCCCACCGTGTTATTCCTACTAATATATATGATTTCCCAAGACGTTACCGGTTGGTGACATGCGCACCAGACTGGTGGGCCCATCCCATAGCATCATAGAATTGGACGAAGGATAATCAATATGCATGCTGTATTTTCATAAAAAAAACATGTTGTATAGTATTTTCCATTTCCCCAGCTCAGGCTAGCCAAGAGCTCGATATGCACACGTTAGGTGTTTACTACTATTTGGTTAGCTTTTAATTTTTGTCCAACCAAAATCATGACACGCTAAAATTTTTAGGCATTAATTAGTTCACTAGTAGATTGCGCGCGCCCTCGCGCGCGTACCGGTATGAAATACATCAAATTTTTTATATGGAAATAGGCTCGCGCGCGTACCGGTATAGAATACATCAAATTTTTAATATGGAAATAGGCTCAGAGATAGGAATTTAATATATATGTCATACAAAGGAACTGAAATATTTTATTTATTTTTACATAGGTCAGAATAGAATATATATACACACACAGACAAGGTCAGGAATTTGCTTCAGGAAACCTTTTTATTTTATGGATAAGCACTATAGCAAAGGCTGTGTTGCAGTCATCTGTAAAGATAACACCACTAAAACAATGCATAACTAAGGTATGGGTACTAAGAGCAAAAGAAGACAAAGTAACCCAAAACAGCTGACCAGAGCAGGTAAGAACCCCCGCCGATGACCAAAGGAATGCAGAATACGCCACCGTAACATACCTGAAGTCACGTGGATAGAAAAGGTTACCAAGAAAACTGGAGATGACATAGTTTTGATGAGAGCACATGTGAAGTAGATGGAAGCTTATGTATGTAGCAACTGGAACTGCCAAAAATAATAAAAGAATTTAAGACAAATCAATAGATCATCAAATACGATAACACGAACAAAGAAACATATCATAGGGACCATAGTCACCCTCTACTTTGCTGTGGATTCTGAAAATTCTCTCAATTCTCAGACAAATGCTAATACAGCTCATACAACTAAGACAATTGTGATCTATGTTTTAGTCAACTTAAAATCATAAGCATGTGAAGAGCTCGCTAAAAAAACCTTAATGTTAATGTCACTAACCATATCTTGAAACTCATGGTTTACCTAGCAAACGAGAGATTGAAGTTGAGGGTCACTGAACCATAGAGTAGAAATAAAATAAAGTGATTGGTTCCTATAATTAGCGGTTGAACGCAAGCTCTTTTCAATAAACTGCAAGTACTCCCAGTAGATTTGTTGTATTTCACATTAAAAGATTTTCAATTAAAAGATGTCAAAGAGCAAATATTTGACCTATAGGCATTGGCAAAAAACAGAAAAGATTTAGGAAAGAAATGAAGGGACGACATGGAAACAAACCCATATGTCTAATAGGAATCATAGAGCATGAGTCCTTCATCCTATCTGGTACTCTTCTTTATCACTAATGGTCTACAACTTTCTCTTATTTTTAAATAATAATTACAATTAGCAGGCGCATATATCTATGAAAGAAGTAGGCAAGTAAATAGGGGAGTTCTAAACAAGGAAAAAATAATCTAAATAATTGACATATAGTTGCTGAGCTTTCCAATGTTTTTAACTGAACCAAATTAACAGAAGAAATATGCAGTACATTGCAATTCTCGGAATAGTATTTAAACAATTATCACTCTAACATACATGATGCATCACTGGCCGATGTAAAATAGCATCACTTGGAAATAAATAAAACAAAAATGGTATGACAACCTTTAGAGAAGACATGTAACGAACACATGGACACAATATATGTCAAAAGCTAATTTTGCAAACATACACTAGAGGTTCAACCACATGGCCTTCCTCTGTTGCTGTGAATTTAATCCTGACAAATTGTTGTAAACGAAAACCACATGAATAAAACAAATGGCTTAAAATTTAGAACCTAGCATCTGCAGTAGCAGCACATAGTTTATCTTTGCAACACTGAATACTATCAATCAATCAAGTTTATCTTTGCAAAAACAATACATAGAGAAGATAGAAGAGCTATTCCATGCTTGCGATCCCTGGAACTAAATAGTGCAGGATGTCTCTAAGCATATCCTTTGCAGCCAGAGGAAGACCATTTTGGTGAATAAATAAACTATTACATGATTAGATTTATATTTTTTTGAAAGAATAAAAAATATAGACCTTTGCTGGAAGGCATCCAAATGGCTCCACAGATGGAATGTAGGTTAACAAAGTCAAACAAACATGCATCTAATGACATGGCATGAATAAGCAAACTCTTTTTCATAATTGTTCGCATCCATACGTACAAACAGAACATGACCAAAATCTAAAGGAGCAGTAGCCAGGACACTTAAAGAGGCAGTGAGATGTAGAAGCTCACCAAAGGTTGAGCGCTACATATTAGCTGACACCCTAAGATGATGGACAAAGGATAAGCCATCTCACTCCCTGCCAAAAAAAATTCCACGAAAGCATCAGAACCGACCAAAAGAAATAGCAACAAAATAGCAATGAACAAAGTTGAATTTTAGCTTATCTGAACTCTTGAGTTTAAAAAATGCAATCATATTGTAGCAGTAAGGCTAAATCTAACCCCAAAGCTATTTTCACGTGTCCTGAAACACCAAATGGCGATATTGAAGGGTTGTATTAAATCAGAATTCGTATGACATGTGCAAAAATATATTAAATTAAACCATTTCATTTCATACTTGAAATAGGAGAGAAGACGTCAGCTCAAGCATTGTATTTATTAAACCATTGGTAAACATTTGGACATGGCACAACAATACATTTGTATATAGAAACTAAAAAATAGACCATTATTCAAGAAGTTAGCCGACAATGACAAATTAGATCCTAAGAAAGCACTGGGCACTGACCTAGGCATTGACCAATACAGTGCAAAGCGCTAGATAAATAATAGCAACGAGGGTGGAGGAGGGAGTAATGGAGGTGCCATCGCGCAGCCTTGGCCTGACCACACGAGCTGGAAGCAGCGCCCGCCACCGCATCGGAAGGGCAGGGGAGAGAGAGAGGAAGGGAAGGGGAGAGACAGGAGGAGGAGGGCGGCGATGGCATGTCGCTGGCGCCTGGCGCCGTTGTCGTCGCCCCTGCTGGTGTCGGGGGGACGAAGGAGGGAGCGAAGAGAGAGGAGGCGAGTTGGAGAAAGGAGAGGATGAAGAAACAGACGTGGATGTGTTTTTTTTCTTCAACAATAAACCTGCTGATGTGGCTGGCCTCTCCTGCCATAAAATTCCCTCAGGATTGAAGAGAATTCCTAGTGACATTTCTCTGTAACCCAACATGTTCTTTTAAAGGTTTGCAAAAATGTCTATCACACTAATGGAGAAGGTAAGGATTTTTTTGAATAAAAACATGATTTTTAGATGCCTCCAAAACATGACAATGAAAAACAGACCTTGAGCTAACTAAGTAAAATGAGAGGCGACATGTAGACACAATCAATGGAGAGCACACACCTTGCATTTCTGGACCTTCACTTTATTGTTACGAAATCCTGCAGCAGACCACTAGGTGGAACCTAATTTTGCTTTAGCCCCAAATTAGAGAAGGTAGTGATACAGTGTCAATAAAGGGCAGTCGTAACTGTTTAACCTGCATATAGTAATCTTTCTTGTCAAAATCAACCAAAGCATTAGGCAGATCTCAATCATTAACCAAGGGATTTCACCTTATCATACACAAGGACCAAAGCCTGTGTAGTGCCATCCTCATTAATACTCAATCAATGAAAAACAACAGTAAGTATTTAACCTGCATTGCATATATAGTATTTTTTTTGTAAAAACTAACCAAAGCATTTGGCTGATCTCAGACTCGATCAATATTTTTTGTCTATATCTAGTATAAAGTGTATAGCAATATAATATAGTTACATGAGAAAAATACCTGTATCCAGTCCATAGTGCATTGGAGATGGAAGGTGCATGTTAGGAGTTTGACTTCACGTTGTAAAAATGTCTCACAGGCAAAGCCATTGTTTACCATAAAGATGGAAGCTTCATATCCGGAGTGACCATTCCGAATAATACCTTCACCGAGAATTCCAAAGGCCAAAGATTTTTCTTAGATCATCAGGTAAATTCAATGTATACACTCAGATTTTGCACAATATTATAGAATTTAAAAGCTGTAGCATAAAAACTCTATCCATAAAATGGGACATCTGAAAGTTAAAACTGATACACTCTAATAAAAACGGACAAATCTGTATCCAACAATAAACTATTACTCAGGTAACAACGCCTGCCCTGCTTGTGGCTTGTGCACGAGGTTGAGCAAGGGGGGTGCACATGAGGTTATTATAGATCATTAACAATATAGTAGTAATGATAACAAAGCAGTTTTATGACATGCCTCGTGCGCTACTTAGCTGAGTTGCAATAAGGTTGGGGGCTAAGATATTTTACCGGGAAGCTAGAGAGAAACCTACGTTGGGTCAAGCAATGAGCTAACTACATTAAAGCTGAGTAGTTACCAGAAAATGGAATCACCCATCAAAATGAAAACAACCCAAAAAAAAGACTTATGGTTTTGTTTTTTTTCATGTTACAAAAACACAGCAAGGAAACTGAAGAAAAGGCACTACTTCCTGACACTCAATGTAGATAGAATCAATAATCATTGTTAGCTTCTAAATGAAGTCAATCTGTAGCTTCTAATTAGATAAGTTCCTGTGATATGACAATTAAAACTAACTACCCCATAAAGATAACATGACTGATGAGAGGTACCTGGAATATTGTCTTTAAAGGTTGCCATCTCCATAGAAATATTGGATGTCCTTGGTCTCTCTGTAAAGGTCAATAAAGACCAATGCTGCATAAACAAATGGAGTTCAGTACTGAATCTATGTCATGCCAAATTTTGAAGGACTAATTGTACATACACAATAATGTTTTGGGAAAGAAAGACAAGAGCTCAGAAGAACTGTACAAATTATTTAGCCTCAGTGACGCCTACTTTATATTTTTAGGACATCAAAACACATACTTTGACAAAATTATTTCCTAAGATAGGTTAGCTCCAGTTCAATGTGGCAGCAGGCAATATGGATAGACAACCAAAAGTGTGGAACATCACTAATTGAACAAGGTGCAGGCAGTATATATAGCCAAAAGCCTGAAACATTGGAACATCACTAACTAAGAAGCTGAAGGCAATATATATAACCCAAAGTCAGCGCTAGTCCTGATGCAAGCTGCATTAGATGAAAACCAATTTAACGTACATAGATGACAGCTGCATCATGGAAAATAAGAGCACAGAAAAATCGTAGTTGAGCTATGAACAACAAAGCTAAATTAATAGATGAGGGCAGCTCATTATTTTGTGCAAAATATGGAAAAACAAAATCTGCAATCTAGAGGGCAAATCAAACATGCCTGAAATTATTACTTTGGGCGATAATATACACCTCAAATTTGGAGGAAGTGTCGATCGAAAAAATCTTACACAAGGAACCTCTGTTTCCAATGATATGTGAACATGGCTCACAGAAAGATGCTTGTATGCACATCTTACAAATGTACCTGCACAGGTAATAGGCATCCTGCCCCTACACCTACTGCAATAGAACACATAGCAAAATTGCGGTACAACAAGATGAGCGTAAAAATGAGAAGTGAACTAAGGAAAAGCACAATAGCTGTATGACGCAAGGCAAGCCTAAAAATGAGAAGTGATCTGAGTAAAAGCACAATAGCCGTATGACGTAACGCAAGGCAATCCTGGAAAGTGAAAAAAGCCACTAATTAGTAATACCTATAGCAAGCTACAAATGATAGATACAGCAACCATGAGACCGAGAAGGAGAATAATAAAGGGGTGAAATACCTCTATAGCTGATTCAAGAGTAGAGCTGAACCGCTGTGGTTGCTGCTGGCGAGGAAGAAGGCACTCGCAGGCGTGGTCACCCGTGTACGGCACAAGAGCTAGGGTTTCGGTGAGCAGGGAAGGCATGAACCGCAGGAAGGAGGCAGTGCCGGGGGGCAAGCAAGTCGGTGGGAGAGGACGTGAGGGTGGGGGAGGGGGCGGCAGAGGCACCGGCGTGCCGCCTCGGGCCGACCGCACGACCTGGCCGCGCCGCCCGCCGCCGCATCGGGAGGGCATGGGAGAGAGAAGAAGGGGAGGCGATAGAGGAGCAGGAGGAGGAGGAGGGGGAGGAGATGGAGGAAGAGGAGGAGGGCGGCCACGGCGCGCCGCTGGCACCAGTCACCGTCGCCCCTGCTAGCATCGAGAGGATGAAAACTGTCGAGGGGAAGGTGGAGGAAGCGACGAGAAGAGTCAGGGAAAGGAGAGAGGAGAAGAGCCAGAGGAAAAGAAAGGATGCGGAGGAGAGTTTTTTTTTGTGAACAGTAAACCGGGATGACGTGGCTAGCCTCATGTCCCAGAGAATGCCACGGAAGGAAGACGAAGTGGGGAGCAGGCGAATAAAGCGGTGGGTGGAAGCCAGAGAGAAAGACGGAGAAAACTGAGAGAGACGACGGGACGCGAAGATGGAGCGGCAAACAGTGGTCCAAGCTGAGCACCACGCGCCGACAAAACAAAACAGGAGCTGAAACGAGATCTGGCCATCGAAGACAGGATCTAACGGGCCAAAATAACTCTGCTAACGTGGCCGGAGCGAGGCGCCGGAGAATTCCACAGACATAATGTGTAGAATTGTCAAAGAATTAGCACATCACTGCCTATGACCAAAGTTTTGACAAGTCATTAAAATTTCTTATAAATAAGAGAGAGAGAGAGATAGAGAGAGAACTTCCTATTATTGTCACGACACCTAACCAAATGCAGATCTGTTTTTGCCCAAACTTTGGCAGGCTTTGATGTTGGCTTGCCATGATTTTGGTTGGTCAAGGATTGGAAACCAACCAAGCAAACCCTACATCATCTTCGTCCGATTGATTCATCTGAGTTAACTTGGAACTGCTAGTCCTTTCAAAATGGCATCAGTTCGTACGTAGGTCTTACACTGTATATTAAGCAGCTATTTTGCGCTCTCTTCGTAAAACGAACAGAAAAAGGCAATGAACTATCAGAGAACTTAGGACCTATTTGGAATGCAGAAATTTCAGATATCGTGCAAGAATTTATAGGAATCAGTTCAGTTTTGTAGGAAAAACAAAGGAACCTAAAAAATCTCGCATTCCAAACGGGGTCTAACTTGGCACCTCCTGATATTTTTTTTTTGACAGAAACCTCAACAACTTATGCGGCTACTTGAACTTTATTGAATATGACATACTCTTTCCATCCCAAATTACAGAAGATTCAAAACATCTTAAATTTGAAAAAAATTATATAATAAAATAATAATATTTATAATACCAAAAAAATATTATTAGATTATTCATTAGTTATATATTTTTTTGGTAAAACCATAAGTTATATATTTATAGTACACCCATTTAATGTCATAAAATCCTTATAATTCGCTCTATAATTTTGGTGAAACTTGAGATGCTTTGACTTTTTTTAGAAAATTTAGAATGACCTATAATCTAGGTCTTATTTAGTTCATCCAAAAACAAAAAAACTTTTCAAGATTCTCCGTTACATCAAATCTTACGGCACATGCATGAAGCACTAAATATAGACAAAAATAAAAACTAATTGCACAGTTTACCTGTAAATCGCGAGATGAATCTTTTGAGTCTAGTTAATCTATAATTGGATAATAAAAAACGAAATTGCTACAGTACCTAGAACCAAACTTTTTTTTTTAAAACTAAACAAGGCCCTAGAATAGAGGAAGTATAAAGTTACAAAGAGCACAAACACCAGTTTGGTTTTGAACATATTTTCAATGGGACAGCAGGAGAGGGAAACAAAAAGCAACGAGGAGAAACTAACGTTGCAAAATAAAAAAAAAGATTAGACCAATTCTAGAAGATTGTTATCTTTGCCCGCAGAAGAATGACAACGGTAAGCCCCATGCTCGATGAACATCATCAAAACATCTCCTGGAAATTTGTGGGGCTCAGGTTCACCTAACCTGTACACGAGAGAAGACTTTTAGAACTGCAGAACACTTCCTGAATCTATATTGTTGTATCTAGAAGCCTTAGATTATATAGAAAAGAAAAACACTAGTGGTAACACAGAACCTCAATATATATTTAGTGCATTGGTCGTAGAGATGTTTCTGAGAAATATAAAAAGACAGGCCTTTGACCTATACATAGCCCAGCCCACCAACAGCCAACATCGGTCTCGCGCTTTCCGGGCTCCCACCAGCGTGCGTGCGTCATCATGACATCTCCCTGACCTCACGCTCCCACCCATCATGGCTGAATTATTGCCTCCCCGCCCCACACGACAACTATACTCGCGCCAACCCACCACGGCTGCCCCTCCTCCCTTTTAAAGCAGAAGACACGTCCCGGCACCGCCAGCCCAAACCCTCCACAGACATCCACGCCCACCGTCAGAGTCAGGGCATCCTCCTCTCTCCACTCCGATCACGATTCAGCCGTCGCTCGCTGCGTACCGCGCGGTGAGCCGGTGATTCAACGCCAACACCCGGTGCAGCAGCGGGTGCCCGCAGTAACCGCTCCCCTGCCCCGCCCAAAAATGGAGAACGGCACCAGCAACGGCTCCACCGGCGGCGCCGCCTGCTGCAACGGCAACGGCGCCGTCCGCGGGCCGCACGTGGCGATGCTGGCGACGCCGGGGATGGGTCACCTGATCCCGCTAGCGGAGCTGGCGAAGCGGCTGGCGTCGCGGCACGGCGCCACGGCGACGCTCATCACGTTCGCGTCCACGGCGTCGGCGACGCAGCGCGCGTTCCTGGCGTCGCTCCCGCCCGCGGTGACCTCGCTCTCGCTCCCGCCCGTCGACCTCTCCGACCTGCCCCGCGGCGCCGCCATCGAGACGCTCATGTCCGAGGAGTGCGCGCGCTCTGTCCCGGCGCTCACGTCCATCCTCCTCGACCTCAAGCGGACCACGGGGGGCCGCCTGGCGGCGTTCGTGGCGGACCTGTTCGGCGCCGACTCCCTGGACGCGGCGCGCGCGGCCGGGGTGCGGCGGCGGTGCATCTTCTTCCCCACCAACCTCCACGCGCTCACGCTCATGCTCCACCTCCCCGAGCTCGACGCCTCGGTGTCGTGCGAGTTCCGGGACCTCCCGGAGCCGCTGCGGCTCCCCGGGTGCGTGCCTATCCCGGGGCCCGACATCCTGATGCCGCTGCAGGACAAGGCCAACCCGTGCTACCGCTGGATGGTGCACCACGGCGGCAAGTACCGGGACGCCGACGCCATCCTCGTCAACTCCTTCGACGCCGTCGAGCCGGGCCCCGCCAAGATCCTGCGCCAGCCGGCGGCGGACCACCGCCCCGTGGTGTACCCGATCGGCCCGCTCATCCACGCCGACGGACGGGAGGACGACAAGGACGCGCTGTGCCTGGAGTGGCTGGACCGGCAGCCGGCGAGGTCGGTGATGTTCGTGTCGTTTGGTTCCGGCGGCGCGCTGCCGACGGAGGAGATGCGGGAGCTGGCGCTGGGGCTGGAGCTCAGCGGGCAGCGGTTCCTGTGGGTGGTGCGGAGCCCCAGCGACGAGGGCGCCGTCAACGACAACTACTACGACGCCGAGAGCAAGAAGGACCCCTTCGCCTACCTCCCGGAGGGATTCGTGGACCGCGTCACCGCCACCGGCGTGGGGCTGGTCGTCCCGTCCTGGGCGCCGCAGACCAAGGTGCTGGCGCACGCCGCCACGGGCGGGTTCCTCACCCACTGCGGCTGGAACTCCGTGCTCGAGAGCCTCGTCTACGGCGTGCCCATGGTGGCGTGGCCGCTCTTCGCCGAGCAGCGGCAGAACGCCGTGATGCTCTCCGACGGCGTCGGCGCCGCGCTCCGAGTGCCCGAGTCGTCCAAGGGGAGGGAGGAGATCGCGGCCACGGTGCGGGAGGTGATGCAGGGGGAAGGGAAGGGCGCCGCGGTCAGGGCGAAGGTGGCCGAGCTGCAGAAGGCCGCCGCTGAGGGCCTCCGCGACGGGGGCGCCGCCGCCACCGCGCTGGCCGAGGTGGTGGAAGGGTGGACGACGACAGGTGGACAAGAGGAGGAGGACTAGGTGGTGATGGTGATGCTGACGCGATTGGCGCCTAGCGATGCTCCTCGTCATCCTCCTACTTGGGCCGGGCCCACCGTTTATTTTGGCCCTTGTGTATGTCTTGTCTTGGGTCTTGTAATTTTGGTTCACATGCTTTAATTTGCTGTATGTAAAAAGCAAATGTAACTTTCCTCTGCAGTCCTGCTCTTCCGTAGTTAGGCTAGTCGCAATGAGAATTTTATTAGAGTTTCATGTACATTAATATGTTAATATGTCATTGTATTAATAAAGAGAGATTAAATTGGGTCATGAAACTCCACTGACGATGGCCTAGAGTACTCTAGATAGGTAATTCGCGTGATGATGATAAGATAAGATAAGAAGACTAGCGCTTTTAATTTAGCACTTGGTGAGATGTCAATGAAAACATGTAGACCTTGTTTGGCATCACTTCACCAACAGCTTCATGAGTCTTTGAGGAATGAGTGTGATGAAGCTGAAAACAATAGTTTACACACTATTAGGTCCTGCTTGGGATTTAGTAAGAGCATTTTTAATAAACTTACATGCAGAGTTGTTTTATCAAACGGATCTCCAAAATAGCTTTGATTTGATCTAGAAATGTGCTCATGAAAGTGAAGCCCTAAAAACAAATCACTAGTTAAGCTAAATTATGCCAAACTTGACCGTACTATACGAGCACACATGATGTGCCTTGCAATTATGTACCATATATATTATGTGGCTATGTGCAGATTGACAACATTAAAGTGGTGTGCGGTTGTTCTTGTCTGCATTACCTACCAATGTTTTCAGACCCCATGCTGGGAGTGAACTTCACACCCCAACCTTGTTTAGTTACCGGGCTTACAGTTTTATAGTGTTACATTTGGATGTTAATAAAAAATAAATTATAGAATCCGTCGGTCAAGATAAAATTATTAAACCTAATTAATCCGTTATTATTTTGTGAAAGAGCTAACTAATCCATTATTATTAGCACATGTGTTATTATAGCACTTTATTATTAAATCATGGACTAGTTAGATTTAAAAAATTTATCTTGCAAAGTAATCATAATTTCTATAATTAATTATTTTTAGTCTATATTTAATACAGTAGTAATTTTTGTTGGGAGGAACTAAACTATGTTTGACACTTGTCGTGGCCTGCGGTGTGGGCGTGACTGATTGTGGTTGTGGGCCCGCGGCAGCTTCATGCTCGTGCGCGCAGAAGTGGAATGAATAAAAAAGTTAGGCCTTGTTTAGTTCCGAAAAAATTTCGTATTTCGGTACTGTAGCTTTTTTGCTTTTATTTGACAAATATTATCTAATCATAGATTAACTAGAATTAAAAGATTCGTCTCGCGATTTTACAGACAAACATGTGCCGAAAGATTCGATGTGACGGAGAATCTTGAAAAGATTTTAGTTTTTGAGGTGAAGTAAACCAGGCCTTACATTGCTGGCCGCAAAGTCCTTTTGATATTATATATCTTGCTTTATTTATATATATATATATATATTATAATTCCTGCATATGCAATGCAAATCTTGCGGCGCGCCTGCCTGACTTAAGAAAATACAGGCTGCTACTACCCGAACTAGGAGGAGTATGTGCCAAATTCGTGAAACTACCTCTATCCATAAAAAAAATAATTTCTAGAGTTATTCTAAATTAACATTTTAAACTTTCACCAAAATTTTTAAAGAATTTATTGAGATTCATGGTATCAAATTAGTATAATTAGATTTATCACAAAAATAATTTCATAAGATGTGTATTTTATATTATTGTTATTCTTTAGTCAAACTTTAAAAAAATAACTGAGACAAATTTAGAAATTGATTCTTTCTGTGAACCGGGGAAGCATATAGGTAAAGTTTATTCTGCCCTTAGGCCAGTCTCAATGCATGTTTTATGGGAGTGTCATGCATATTAAATAGGGTGCCACGTAAGCAAAATTGCTGACTTGGCAGGGTCATTAAATGAAGGAGTTTCATCAGATGAGAGAGGAGTTTCATCCCCATGAAACTCATATGGCTCGGTTACCTAGTTTATAGTCATGAAACTATGCATTGAGACTGACCTTTAGTTATGTGTCCTCACTCTCTCACTTATTGAATTCGTATCGAGAAGTGTGTAAACACACGTCTCAATACGTACATAGAAATATGTGTTTGTATACTTCTCAATACAGTACGAATCTAGTGAATAAGGAATGAGTGCATGTACCCTTTACGGGAAAAAACCTGCTTTCGGAGCACATACTTTCAGGCCGTTCCAAAAAATTTTGCAAAATCGACACTGTAGCACTTTCGTTTGTATTTAACAAAAATTGTCCAATCATGGACTAACTAGGCTCAAAAGATTCGTCTCGTCAATTTCGACCAAACTGTGCAATTAGTTTTTATTTTCATCTATATTTAATACTCTATGCATGCGTCTAAAGATTCGATGTGACGGAGAATCTGAAAAATTTTGCAAATTTTTTTGAGAACTAAACAAGGCCTTAGTGAGAATGAAGAGAAGCAGAACGAACAACTTTATTTGGCACAAGGAGATTAATAATAATAATAATAATAATAATAATAATAATAATAATAATAATAATAATAATAATAATAATAATAATAATAATAATAATAATAATAATGATGATGATGATGATGATGATGATGATGATGATGATGATGATGATGATGAAATTAGCAGCATGCATGTCGTCCGTACGTGGCGGGCGCGCGCACACACGCGTCTTGTCGGCATCTAGAAACCCGGCGGCCCCAGTCCACAACACTCCACACACACACACACACATGGAAGACATAGCATCATCGTTTATTCGTCGACGACATCGATGTCGCCAGCGATATATGCCCGGAACCCCGGATCCACGTCCATCCACGGATCCGTCGCTTTTATCTGCCTTCCTAGTACGTTCCAGACGGCCCATACTACACGAGCCAGCTACCGCGCAGCCTACTGTCGACCGGACACAGACACAGACACAGACACAGACACGGGCCAGCCAGCTAACGCATCTGCACGACTGCGCCTCAGATTCCCAGCTCATCCTCGTCCTCATCCGCGTCTGTGACTCCATGCCCGTGAGCCGCCGCCGGCGGCGACGACGAGCCGCGGCCGGCCGGCCGCCGGTCACGTCAGCGTGCTGTCGGTGGTCAAGAGGCCGCCGAGAAAAGAAGGATGGCAGCAAGGTGCAGAGCGAGCGACGGTTGACAGGTGAATTCGATCGGCCGGGGCTGGCTACCTTGGTGCATGAATGTGTATCGATCATGTGGTGACGACACAAGACACCACGTACGGCTTTTGTTGTTGGATGGATCCATCGACCGATCGAGACTTTCTTCCATCGTCAAAGGTCGAGTGATGACGACGATCGATGGATCCTTTAAAGGGACGATGGCATGCATGGGCCGAGATATATATGATGGAGTATGTTGGTGAACTATCACGGTTGACGCCATGGTTGAGCAGTATATATATGACGCTATGATGGAGTATTCTACACCTAGGGTGTAGAATAGCACTTATATATATACTGCTCAGTATAACAGTTTGGTGTAATATATATATATATACATATATCATGCTCCATACATGCGTTTAAAGATTCAATATGACAGTAATCTTGAAAAAATTTGGAAAATTTCGGAAACTAAACAAGGCCTTAGGGTGACAAACTCGGTACAATAGAGCATGCAAAACCCACAAAACAAGGTACCGTCCGTAAATTCCTACCCTATCATACAAACAAAATTAAACAAACAATATATAATTAAACAACCTTTAGAAACTTCTTTTATCCTCCTTGTTTTTTCATTTACTCGCTCTCCCCCACTCCTCCCATTGGTTCTCGGTGACTACTCTCTCCTTCCTTCTCTGTAAATCCCACGTGTGGCTCCTCCAGTGGTGGTGACCCCGTCCCCGGCTCACGACAACAACCATGGGAGCATCTCATCTAGCTCGGCTCGACGCGAGGCAGCGACTGCGAAGTGAATGGCATGGCGGCAATGACAACCATGGGAGTATGTTGAAGCTTATTATCATTGTCCACTTTCACGTCAAAGGACAAAATGATGGTGCAATGGTTTTAGAGCCGACGATGATGAAATCGACGTATAATGTTTGGTAGGCATATCTAAGTCATGGTAAAATTAGATGCATAGAGATTGTCGTCACACACTTGGGTGTAGTAGCCCGAAAGGATATAACGGATCGATGAATATATATTACGTACTTTCTTTGTCCCAAAATTGATTAACTCTAATGGTCCTAACTCATAAGTCAAACAATTTTAAACTTAATTAACTTGATAGAAAAGAACACTAACATTTATGACTTCTATAAGCATATATCATGAGTTTGGGTCACAGACTGGACACAAAACCAACTAGGACTCTTATGTCTAATTCATCAGTTGTTACTACTCTTAGGGCTTGTTTGGCACCGCTCTAAGGGTTTTAGCTCACTGTGTTTAGGTATTATATAACACATTATATTGTTGTTCTTTTTCCACAAACAACAGCTATGGCTCTAGCCAAAAAAATTAACTAAGAAAACAAAGGAGCTAAAGGAGCCGTAGTTTGGGGCCTCTGACAACTCCACTATATATTGTTACATAGTTGCCAAAGCATCATGGAGCCTCTTCAAACATGTCCTTAATAAACCAGGACATAACTCTTATGTTCGAGGAAGCGGAGGGATGGACTCCAGAGAGAATGAAACATGAAATTTTAGAAGAGACTTTCATGCTTCAGTATCGGGTATATAGATTTTATAGTGCGATAAAAGACTGCACAGTGATACATATTCCCTCAGTCTCATAAAGATTACACTTCTGGGACCTACCACACAAACCAATAGTACATACTCCCTCCGTTCTAAAAAGAGTGTCATTTTTTACTTTTAGATATCTTGTTTAACCATTTGTCTTATTCATTTTTTTATCTAAATATTATCTATTTTGTTATGACTTATTTTATCATTAAGTATACTTTAACAATTGTTTATTTATTTTATATAATTAATAGAAAAGTTTTGAATAAGATAAATAGCCAAACACGATGTCTGAAAGTCAAAAGCGTCACTCTTTTTGATACGTAGAAAACACTATTTTTTTAACTTATGAATTGTAGTCCTTTGGAGATAGAAAAAGTATGTCTATTCTCATACAGAGTGGGTCCGTTTGCTTCAACTTCTTGCCACGACGGTAGCAACAGTTGTTGCAAACGAATACTCCCTGCATCCCAAAGAGACTGTTGTTGTAGGAATGAACGACTTGGACATGTTGCTGTAGCAATGAATCTTGACAAGTGTTTGTCCAGGTTCATTTCTAAAACAACAATTTTTTTTGAGACAAGGAGAGTACATGTCTTGGTTGTACAGTCATTGCTACTTCTGCATGCATTCTAGAAGCTCATATATATATATATATATATATATATATATATATATATATATATATATATATATATATATATATATATATATATATATATATATATATATATATATATATATATATATATATATATATATATATATATATATATATATATATATATATATATATATATATTGCACAATTTACCTGTAATTTACGAGATGAAATTTTTAAGCCTAGTTAGTCCAATGTTTGGATAATAATTGTCAAATACAAACGGTAGTGCTACGATAGCCAAACTAAAAAAAATTCAACTAAATAAGACTATAGATCATGTTTGGATTCAGGTACCATAATACTTTCGTTTGCATTTGGTAATTATTGTCAAACTATAAATTAACTAGATTTAAAAGATTCGTCTCACAATTTATAAGTAAATTGTACAATTAATTATTTTTTTTATCTATATTTAATGTTCGGATCCATACATGTGTCGATATATGGTAAACTTTTAGAATTTTATAAGACATCTCAACAGCTGTCCTGCGGCCTCCTTGCTGTCATGTCCGAATAAAATTCCTGTGGCATGATGCACCCGCCGGACGCGCGCGGAACTGTCGCAGGCTCTCGGAGGTACTCATCATTCGCCGGGCCGGCGAACCGAACCGAGAGGGCCCGCCGCGCCCGTGTCTTTTGGTGGCATGGCAGACGCCCGAACCGAACCGGACCGGACCGGATGCCATGCTCGCTGACGCTTGCGCGCGCGTCTGCATGACGTGTGTGCTCTCTGATGTCGACGCAAGTGTTAAGTTGTCGTCGTTGGTACAAGGAATCGTACGGGCGTACAGTCGTACACATTGGTTCGTTCTATACACGTACTTGTGCCTTTTCAATTCAAATACAAGATGAGGCGAACATCAAAAGTCTTCTTAATTGGTCTGCGTCATGATGTGCATATAGTATATTATTATTACATACTGTATATCCTACAGTAGGTTTATATATATATATATATATATATATATATATATATATATATATATATATATCGTGATCGTCATTCACCGCGTTTCATGAAATCGACACGAGTGCATGATTTGTCAACAGTGTCGTTCATCGATCCTCCTCGTTCTTATTTTGATTGACATATATTTTTTTTTGGTTTGCTTTAATTGGTCAAACAACCAGGGCCACGAATTCATGCATGACGTGTGTGTAATTTGTTTGCTCGGACGTCAGTCCCATCTCCAACGTCAATGTTTCCTCGAAATTAAATCGCCTTAAGTCTAATGATGCTTAATTATTCACTGTGCGGATGATAAGCCGTGACATAAAATGTTGTTGGCTGATTTGTTGTAAGAAAAAAAATACTACTGAATGGCTGACAGATTCAGCTGATAAACTCAAGCGAACAAACCAGTAGCATGCACGAGTTCTGTAATAATTTTTTAATGTTAAATGTAAGGGCTCTTGTAGAACACGTTCTGCATAATATTAGACGTACTATTTATATTTGTTGACAAAATACCATTTAAGTTTTCTTTGCTAGATGACACTCTTATTTCTTGGATCCTACGACTATCAAAATGATGAATGTGAGTGAGAAATTAGAAGTGACCGTTATGTGTCTAACTAGCTATTATACCACAGCACTGAATAATCATCTAAAAAATCATAACTTTTTGTAAATAAAGTCGGATAAAGTTAAACTTTACATAAAAAAAATATAGAGCTCACAACGTGATCTACAAGTTGTACCTAGCTAGTTTTTTTATTTATAATTATTTGGTGAACTAAAAAAAATATTTTAATATTCTTATGTTATGAAATTTTAAATTTAGAATTTTCAAACGACATTGGATCTTCATATGGTCTACACAAAAGTTGTTTTATAATTTTGCAGTTGATAATCTTTTTATCCAAAATAATTTAGAGTCCACAATATCAATATATTTTCTTAGATTTGTAAATTCAAAATTTAGAATTTTCAAATGACTTTGGTTTCGAATTTATTAATCCGGAACAATAAAATAATTATTTAACACTTGAAATGACTTTGGATAAAAGACTTATCAAGATAAATTTAGAGATCCGATTGATAACTAGTACTCAATCTATCCCAAATTATAAGATGTCTGATTTTTTTTACACCAAGTTTGACCGTTCATCTTATTTAGAAATTTGTGCAAAATATCACTTCTTTTTTCGTGGTTTGGTTTATAAAGTTCTTTAAAAATGACTTAAATTTGACTATTTTTGTATAATTTTTCTAAATTAGACGAGTGATCAAACTTAAGGTCAAAAAAGTCAAACTTTTTATAATTTGGGACTGAGGGAGTACAACCTTTTTTTATTTTTTTATTGATCATATATCAACGTCTCAGGTCAGCATCATCTAGCTTTTTGAGATTTTTTAGAAAGAAGGACAGACGTTACAAGCGAGCTATAACTATCCAAGTGGTAGTTAGCAGCTGCGGCCATGCCCCATCGTGCGGTAGCAGCTAGCGATCATCAATTCGACGACGCAAGAGCCCCATGATGTGCCTGCCACACATTGGCTGATTAGCTCAACACGTCGTCGTTAATCGTGACACTTCCAAAGTTATTTTTTTTAGCCGCATGCGGTTTCGTTCTTTGATTGAAATTTGCTACCCAGTACTAGTAGGTACAAATATAAGAACAGGGAGTTTTCTTATGTTTTTGTTTTCGGAGAAATTTGGAGAAGTTGTCATGTTAGCAGTAAGGGGGACTGGGGATTAGAGGAATCGGAATTTAGGCGGGAAGCAGAGCAATTAGGCGAGGAACAGAGGAATCTCTATTCCATTGGAAAAAAAATAGCTCAACACATGGTTCATACGATAAGATATAGAATACGAGAGGGGAAGCATAGCAAGGGGATCGGATTAGAGAGGCGAAGAGTCGAGGGAAGAAGATGAACAGTATAGTACTATAGTCTAGGAGGAAGAGGAGGCTGGTTCTCTGTATTCTTCGATGCCTAGCTTCCTTGGGTTTTGCTCAGTTCCCTTTTGTAGCTAGAGGGACAGGGAATCCCAGTCCTACATGGCAGGCAATCCTAACATGTCATTGTGTTTTTTTAACTCTACTCGATCTATTTAGCCTTGTGTTTTTCTTACTGGTGGAATCCCTCTGGAAAAGTTTTATTTTATGTAAGCCTTATATTACTCGACATTACGGAACGAGCCACGAAATGGTGCGCAGGGTATTTTGTATCTGTATTATCATTTTATTTTTATTTGTTGTTTTTTTAGTAGTGTATAATAGTACCTTTTTTTATGTCTTGGGTATTGTTTTTCTAGGTATTTCCCCCCTAGCTTATTGCATTGGCTGCTCAAACATAATAACGGGAATACGGGATACATACATTTCCATTTTATCTAAAAAGGGCATGAGTTTCACCATGGGCCATATTTGATTGCTCAGCCCAGTCTCATCTCTACAATCCTGCTACTGGCCCACCAGAAGAATGCGCCCCCTGCCCTTTCTAAGCCACCTGGGCCGATTCCCACAAGGTCAGGCCCATAGAACCCCGCGAAATCGCGCATGCCACGTCATTTCCCTAGCCTTTTTTACATTTTGATTGACTCATCAAACAAAAGTTTTCCAATCTTTTTCCTTGTAATAATATACGTATTTCGGTATCGATGTAGGGCTAATCGCTTGACTATGCAGTTTGGGTACATTGTCCGGACGACCTCTGCTGGCATCATGCTTGGGCCCAGCAGGAAGAACGTTGGTGGCAAAGCGTGCTCGTCTTCTTCTTCTTCTTTTTTTTTTACTGAAAAAAACAGGACTTTCTGGAATGATTATCGATCAGTGCTTGTAGTATTAGGAAGCTGTTGTGGAATCTGCCTGATTGGTGTGCGCTCTGTTCGGAGCAGAACAAACATTTGGTTTCTTGTTCGCGTTCGTTTCTGTACTGGCCCTGTTTATCTCAGCGAATTTCTAGCATTTCTCAGAACGGCGTTCATCTTTTATTCCGTCGCATTTGCTAAGTTTTCAGAGCTGTGGTTTGATTTTAAGTAATAATCAAGATACTACAACATCACCGTGTTCTCGTGTCGTGTGTGTGTGTGTGTGATCAAGTTCTGGAGCAAATGACTGCTGACACAGAGATAAGCATACGTAACAGAGGGCAGATGATAATATCAATGCTGCATTTGCATCAGAGTGGATTCATCAGGATTCTAGGATGCCTGCACTGCTCATGCCATTTTTCAAGAGTTCAGCTTCGAAATGAAAGATGTTGATGACCAAAGTTCAAAACTTAAAACCACTGACGGCACGCAACCCAAAACAACCAAAGCATCCGTTTTTTTTTGTGGCCAGAATGGCAACCAACTCATCCAGAAATTTGGTTAACTTCGGAACCTGCTGTACCGACATCTCTCACTAGAGGGAGTATGAACTTCCTGATGTTTCTACTATAACGACCTCTCACAAATCTAGATGGAGCTGAAGATACGAGCCACGCGTCCATACAACTGACGATCCTGTTCTGTTCTAACCTGAGCCATACTCCCGCATATCCCTATCCTTGTTTGAAATCCTACAGCCTACAAAGACAGTACATAACATAACATGTGTCTAGCAGCACTGTTTTTCCTCTACCATACTTTGGACTGGTATTCAGTCTCACTCCTGCTGGTGCTGCTGCTGGTCACTTGAACCAGCATCAGAATCCACAACCGAGCTGTCAGAGCTAGCTTGGACCAATCTGCAGCTTCTCCAGCTTTGTGTCAAGGTCACTCCCTCCCTCCTCCTGGTTGGTAGGTTGACCTGACAACTCTGCGCCGGTAACCGTGGCCTCAGAAGTCTCTCCTCCTTCAAGCTGAACACCACTGCAACAATAACAAATGATGTGAGCTTAGCAGATGAGATCTAGGCGTGCAATAGAATTGAGAAAAGGGAATGGCATTCAGTGAAAGGGGATTATTTGCATGTTACAGCCTGGGAAACTTCTAAATGAATCAGTCACATAGGGGGTGTTTAGTTCCCTATAAAATGCAAAATGTAAAATGCCAAAATTTTCAGGATTATGTTTAGTTTCATCCAAAATGCATAATTTATTGCCCTCATTTCTTGAGGCTCTTTTGGGCTTTGTTTGGCCTCTTTAGGCCAAGATCCAAAATAGAGAATAGGCCCTTATTACAAAAAAATTTGCATAGTGTTTAGTTCCATTATGCAAAATGATGGACCAAAACCCAAAATTTTTTGGGATAAAAGGGGACCTAAACAACCCCATGGTTAATTATGGCATATAATCTGATGATGAAACAAAATCTTTGTGAACAGATTATGCGTGGTTAGCATCAGGAGGGTGTTTCGATTTCTAGGACCACACTCATTGTGGTCAACCACAAAAATACCCAGCAATGAGGGAAACCAAATATAACCATTTCTGGAAAGCTAGTCGTAACATTCAGTATTGCTTAGCAGTTGTACATAGCAAACATCTTAGCTGTTGCTCTGTAATATGGCCCTTTTTTTACAGATAGGCAGCAATACAGGATGCTAGCGATTCTTTTTATAAAAAAAAGTACAAACACTTTTCAAAATAGGCAACCCTATTAATGTCATGTTTTTCATTACATCAGTTGGTTAATCACAATCAAGAAGATAATTTGTTGACAAAGATACAAGCAAATTACTCGAAAAAAAAAGGAACAAGATAGAAGCAGTCTGTTGAACTACAAGATGTTTGATGACACCATTAAAACTATATTACAGAAAAGACATCGACTAAATAATTCTGTAAATTGTATAAACCAGCCAGGAAGTAGTAAGCCAGAATAAATATCACCTTTCCTTATTATTATCACCGAGCTTTGGGTTAGTCTTTTCATCTAGGGAATCAGAACTCTCGTGTTCAGCATGAACCTCACTGTAATGATAATGAAACTTGTAAGTTGAGCAGGTGAGAACCAAAAGGACATTAAGTGATAGGTGATTAGTTGGATACCCAAAAGTCTAGATGAATTTTGAAAAGTGAAACCAGTGTCAGGATTATGGTTAATGGTTGAGTACTGTGATGAAATAATAGCCTCCTTGTGTTTACTCCAATATTAGGAATAGGCACCACTGGACAAGATGCTTTATTAGACACCCGATTTCTATACTAGAAACCTATAAACATTTTCATGCTGGTAATTCCATTCGAGTGTATAATTGCAAACAATAAGATATAAAAAATAGAGCCAGTGTGCCACAATTGATAATAACGAATCTAAGTGTGAAGTCAGGATCAATATGACAATTTGCTGGCAAAGACACAAGTTACTAAAAAAAAAAAGATAAAAACACATTGAACTGACATTCTACTACATTAATCAAACTAGATGCAGGACATAAGTAACTAACTCAGAAAAAAGGTATAAAGCAGGAAACAATCAAACAATAAACCAGAGTATCATTTTTTTTTGAAGTAAAAGGCAAGAGCTCTACCGCACAATTAAGAGGGAAAAGAGGTTTATGTACAAATGAAAACCAGAGTATCATTACCTTTCAACTTTTGCAGCAAGGTCAGTCTCAGTGTGTACCGCACTGATTGTCGGATCCGGTGATTCTGTATTCTTTCTCAGGTTCTCAGAACTGTCCCCTCGGTCGTGAACATTACTGCAACCGTAATCAAACTTGTGAGCTGAGCAGGTGAGCGAAGAAAAGGACATTTAGTGGAAGTGGATTATTTTGTATACAAACAAGTCTTAAGAAAATTCTAAAAAGGAAATCAGTGGCAACTCTAAAAAGGAAACCAGTGAGAAATTTCTAAAAATGAAAACCAGTGGATTATTTGGATACCCCTCCTGCATGCAGATGGTGAACTGTACTGCCCGCTTGGGAAAAAATGATCTAAGCACAAATACAATTGTAGAAAATATAAGTAAATAATTATCTTGGTTTCTGTGTTTAGAAGTGTTGAAGAAACTTCTGTGTGACTGTGACACCAACAAATACTCCAATATTATAAATAGGCACAGCTGGACAATATGCTTGATTGGACACTACATGTGTTTGAAACAACCCTGTTCTACTCTAGACAACCCCAAACAATATCATGTTGCTCATCCCATTGAATCAGTTCATCAAACTAATACACAATTGATAATATCAATCAAAGCTATGAACAAGATTGTTATATAGACATTACCTTTCTTGACGATTTCCACTGACCATTAGACCACCCTCTGTTTGGCAAGACTGAAAGGAATTCCCTTAGTTAGTATACTTTGTATTTTTCCCCAATCATCTAATGAAATAATAACAGTACTGAAAGAAACGCCATGTGTAGTAATTTACTTCTATCTTTTTTTGTATCAACTAATGAAACAATAAAATAACATAAGAGTGGTCCACAGATCAACAACCCTAGTATTATTGGGAAAATGTGAAAATAGCAGAAACAACTTTCATCTAGATCTTTACCTCAACAGCATTGCTGGCAGGATTAACAACTTCTTTGGTGAATATGGCATCAATATCCGCAGCACTGATCGACTTAGAAGCAAGTTCTGGATCTTTAGTCATGCATCTCTTCAATTCTCTCTGCAAATATGATTGCCATATACAATGTGAGCAAACAACTGTATAACTTGACCTAAGCAAAAAAATTCAGAGATAACGAACCCATAGGTATGATCTTGCAAGTTCAAGAATGGCTTCTCGATAATCCAATGCAGAAGATTTGAGAAACTTATGCCACCCCTCCTGGATTTCAGGAATAGCCTTGGCGAACTGCGATGAAAAGTTATAGTGAAACATTAGACTCTCATTAACATATAAAGTGCAAGTGCAAGAGTTCATCTAAGAAATGCCAAATCCAAGTCATGCGGCGTCACTTAAAATCGACAAACCTCAGTAGTAGATCTATCTGTAGGTAGAGTCTTCATTTTGTCCTTTATGCTTTCAAGCAGCATACGTCCTTTCTCACACTTCTTTTCTCGTATTTCAGGAAATGGCTTTGGCCGTACTCCACTTGAAGGTGCATAGAACAACCATTTGAATACCTCGCTGCTCTTGTTCAAGCATATCATCATGTCTTTCTGTTCTGAATCTTCACAAAATGTCACCCCATCCAGAGAATCATCACTCTCCAATGCTTCATCACTCAGTTTCTGATCCAATACTGACTGAAGCCGCGGCAGGACTGCCCTTGGGTGCCTGCTGCACATGTGTGACAATAGCAAACCAGTATCCATGAACTTCTTGCGATCACAAAGGGGGCAAACCCAGAACCTCCACGACTTGTGCTCCTTGACAAAGCTCCGCACATCAGACATGGTGAACACATACGACCGATCAACCTTGAGGTACTCATCCTGCAGCACATCGAGCCTGACCTGTAGGAAGCTGTTACGCTGCCTCTCACTGCTCATGGAGTCCCAGTAATCGCTGGCCAGCATCAGGATCTTGTTGATCAGCTCGTGGAACTCGCAGGCCAGCGAAACTAGCCTGGTGCCTCGGTTGTCCCCGCTGATTGAGCCAACCGGGATGCAGTCATTCTGCGGGTCATCGGGCTCCTTCATTTCCAGCGCGCGGCGGCACTCCATCTCGGCCGCGTGGTACTCACCCAGGACGAAGAGGAGCTTCGCGTGGAAGGAGGCGATGACAGCGGATTTGGGGTAGTCCCGCGCGGCGCGCTCGGTGATGACGAGGGTGCGGCGCAGGAACGGGCGCTTGTCGATGGCCGCGTCGAGGCTGCGCACGAACTCGAGGTCCATGTACGCGGCGAGGTACTGCGCGCGGCCGAGGTTGGGGAAGGTCTCGGCGACGAGCTTGGCCCGCTTGCGCCCGTCCGCCGCGCCGAGCTGCCTGCCGACTTCGAGCACGTTGTGGATCGCGATCGGGACGAGCTCCTCGACCGTCATGCGGGCGTAGGAGGCGCGGGCGCGGTCCCTGGCCTCGCCCACCCTCTCGCTCGCGAAGTCCGGGTCGCGCTCGTGCTCGTAGCCCTCGAACATGCCGTAGGACGCGTTGTGGAGGGCCGGGTCGGAAGGCCGCGGGATGCGGCTCGCGCGGCGGTACTCTTCCTCGGCCTCCTTGAACATCCGGGAGGCCGCGAAGGCGTCCCCCAGCGCGGCCGCGATGTCGACGCAGTCCGGGGCGAGGCGGCGCGCCGCGGCGAGCGCGTCGCGGGCGACGCGGAGGTGCGGCGCCGCCGCGGCCTTCCTGGCCTCCGCGGTGCCCTCGGCGCGGGCCGCGCGGACGGCGGCGGAGTAGTGGAGCTCGCCCAGGAGGCGGTGCGTGACCGCCACGTCCTGGTGCGCGAGCATGAGGTCGCGGGCGCGGGCCAGCGCCTCGTGGTTGTGGCCGTGGTGGTCGAGGAGCAGCACCTCCGTGGCCGCGGCGCGGACGGCCTCCGCGTCCGCTTCGGCGTCGGCCATCGCGGTCGGAAGGCGGCGAGGTGCGCGACGCGCGCGCGGGGTGTTCGGTTAAATGCCGCGGCGACGGCGGGGTCCGGGCGGCGGAGCGGGGGGGTTTGCTTGGGTTTTGGCCTGGGGAGGAGGTACGGTGGAGCCGTGAAGGCGAAGGAAGGGCGGAGGGGGGTTTTATAGTGACGCCGTGGAAGAGGGTGGTGGGGCCCGGCGGGCGGTGGCCGCCGCGGTCGCGGTGAGGTTTGCGGTTTTGCTGCTGCTCCGTGTGCCGTCGCGCACACGAGATTTTGGGGGGACAGGTCGATGGAGGTGTTGAAGTGGGGAAAGGGGTTTGGTTTGGTGGTGATTCTGTTGGGCCCACCAGTCAGTGAGGTTACTTACTAGGCTAGGCAGTCCTAGAAGAAGAGTGTTGTTTTCCAACCGGGAAGAAGTGGTTTTATTATTTGTAAGAAGGTAGATACTTGTACAAGAATGGTGCAAAGGAGTATTTTAGATCTAGTAAAAAAAGGGGTATTTTAGATTTGTATTAGAAGATGAGATTATATGATCAAATTTCAAAAAGTTGAAAATCTATGTGGGGTCCAGCTTACAATGTGTGGTTGTCATCTATCCCATCCTTCTATGCGAGGTTGTTACCTAGCCTTGTCGATTGTGTCTGTTGGCCAGCCAAAACAAGCGTTATCATTTTTGCTCGTCTGGATGTTCTGCATTACATGAGCTGTACCGCATACTTGCTGTAACAAAACTTGGTAAGGTGTATGATTCTCGCGAGCGTTACCTACTTTTGCTAGCAATGAAGAAAAATATAATCGTGATCATGTCGTGGAGTGTAGGTGATGCCATTATGCAAAGTGGGGTTTGGTCACATCCGCTGAGGTTGAATCATATTACGACGCTTAACTTTGATTTCCATACTATAAGCGGTATAGTTTGTGGTTTTATGGTAATGCTAAAGTTGTGTAGGCTACCAAAATTTGGTAGTGAATTAGATAAAGAAAAAAAAATCTCATGAACAACTTTTGCTAGCCTTTCTTTAGCAATGAGGCAAACATGAATATCTTGTTACAGAGTGTAGGAGTATAGGTGATGCCTTTATGTATAACATACCTTGCTAATATATATGGAGGTTGCATCATATAAATTTGGCTTGTTGGAATTCTGCACTGCCTGAGCTATATAATTTGTGCTTTCTGTGGTTCTAAAGTTGTGTGTACTTACCAAAACTTTGGTATTGGTAGTGAAGTAAATGGGCATTGAATCTTGTATGCGTTGTCAACTTCTAGTAAGTCCTTTTGTGAGCAATGAAGCAAACATGGATTGTTCTCCTATTAGGTTATTATTGACATGCATGTGCTTGTTTACATTAGTGGGTTTGCTCACATTTTCATTCATGTTCATTTTTCTTGCATGGATTTCTGCACTTCCAGCTATATGGTGTGCTTTGGTAGTGCTAAACTTGTGTGGCCTACCAAAATTTGGTAGGGAAGGCACTCATGGGTGCTATCAATCTTTTGATATGGCTTAGGGCTTGTGGACATTTAGTGAGGCTCCATCAAATTTATTTAGGGGCCTTTAGGTATGCATTAGTATAGTTGCATATCTACAATACAAAAGGTTTTTTAAGGAATGAAACTAATAGAAAGAAAATATGATTTGGAGCTTCTTGATTGTAAAAGTTCAGAATCCATATAGGGTCCATCCTCTTATGTGCATTTGTCACTTAGCTCATCACTTGTTACTGTGGATGAGCCAAAACAAGAGTAATTATTTTTCTTGCCCAATATTTTCATTAGTTGATTTGTATTAAAAAAACCTTTGACTGCCAAATTATATATAATTAAGTGATAGGCAAATATTGTGGTTGCTATTAAGTTTTGCTAAGCCCTTTTTGTGAGCACTTGAAGCAAACATGATTCGTACTCTTGTTAGTGAGTACAAGTGATGCCTATATGTTAATGGGCTTGCTCACATTTCATGAGGTTCCACCATATCAATTCTTATTTTGATGCCTGTACACTGCATTTGCAGATTGCTTGAGCTGCACAGTGTCATTTTGGTAAGGCTAAAGTTGTGCAGTCTTACCAAAACTTTTTGTTGAATCTTGTACGTGTTGTCAACTTCTACAAACACTTTTCTGTGAACAATGAAGCAAACATGAATTGTTCTCCTATTAGTGACATGCATGTGATCGTTTATATTGTTGATCTTGCTTAAATTTCATGGAGTTAAATAATATTCATTTTCTTGCATAGATTTCTACACCCCTAGCTTTATAGTGTCCTTTGGTAGTGCTAAGCTTGTGTGGGTATGCCAAAATTTGTGCAATGGCCAATGAATCTCATGGATGCTCTTCGGAAAAACCTATTGCTATAGTAGGATAGGGTGGTTACCCCATGTAGCCAATAGTGAGGTACATACCTCTCTCTCCTCAGTAGTCTTTTCATGGATAGCACTTCGCCACTCACGTGACCAACGATCAAACAACGAGTGAAGGTGAGACATGTGGACCTTGGGTAGTTGACCTAGGGAGCACTTGGGCTATGCGCTAAGCAATTGACCCAATAGGCAATACACATCAAGAATCTGCCTTGGTACAATGTGATATGCTTAGTTTGCTTCACTACACAACCCACATAAAGTGTAGTACCACATGTAGGTCCTCTCGGTTTATAGACTCTTGTTTAGCTCGTGTGACATCTTGATGAAGAACCCTAACGATGGCGATAGACAATGACTTGCTAATTCCAACACCTATTGAGGTATTAGAGAAGAGAATTTTAGAGAACTTGATTGCAAGAAACTCAAAAAAGGTTCCATGAAGGATTGGGAAAATTGACTTGCCTATGCTTAGTGGAGCACCTAGACCTAGGCCCAGATGTCTTCATTCTTTACTAGTGATAGTGCTCACAATACTCTCTATTTTTTGGATGCATGGTCTCCTAATAATCGCTTACTAATTAATATATTTGATTTGATAGGTTGATCAGTTTTCTTCTAATTATATGATGTGCTCCCTCCATCCCAAAATAGAAGACATTTTAGGTTTGGACACTAGAATTAAGAAAAAGTGAACAGGTATTATGCACAGAAAACAAGGAGCAAGATAGAGAGAAATAGAGGTAGAGATGCATTGGAAAAAGAAAAAGGTGTATTGAGAGAAGAGAAAAGTGCATTGGGAAGTGAGAGCGTTAAGTATTTTGGGACAAAATTTGAATCTTGTATTTTGGGACTGAGGGAGTATGTTGAATCTTATAGGGGCAAAACATGCTGTTCACTCTCCTTAAGAGAGGTTATGTCATTATATCTTCAGTTACGTATCACTTTTATAGGGGCAAAACATGCTTTGTATTTTAATTATATGGATAATTTAGACATAAAATGTTATGCACATGAGATCTACTTTTTTTTATTAATGGTTAAGTTCAGCATGTATTTCTACCCCACTTATATTTTTCAGCTAGGTCCACCACTAGTGGATGTTATCGATCTTTTCTATGAATTTGTGTGAGCAATGAAACAAATATGAATTAGGGCTTGTGCACATTTCGTGAGTCTAGATCAAATTTATTTTTGGCGACTTCAGAACATTTGTTGGTATAGTACGTTATGCATTTATAATACAAAAGGGTTATTTCAGGAATGAAACCAATAGAAAGCAAATGTGATTTGGATCTTGTTGAGTCTAAAAGTTTGGAATCCACGTAGGGTCCATCCTACAATATGTGTCATTATCATTAAGTCATCCTCCTCCTATGTGCATTTTTCACTTAGCCTGTCACTTGTTGCCACTAGTGAGCCAAAACAATGACAATCATTTTGCTTACTCAGTTATTTTCATTGCCTTATTTGTATAAAATTGGTTTGGCTACCAAAGTACTATAGAGAATTAAGTGGCAAATTGTTAGAAATTTAGATATTTTAATGTTTGATTTAATCCAGAAAATTACGCATAATATTGTGGTGGCATATATGTGCACGTGTGTAATTTTATCACTACTCAGATTAGAGATAAACATGGTGAAGCCACAACTCCCATCCCTTTTAGCCATGATACGCTATCCCATCAACCCATGCTCCACTCACCCATGCATGCAAAATTATTTTAGCGAATTTAAAAAAGTCATAACTTTTAAACTGAAGATATAAATTAAATTCCGATTGCACCATTAAATTTCTCGTAACAAATCCTTCAAAACAAGATCACACATGGATATATTTAGATAAAATTTTATTAATAAATATTTATCTCTACAACTAAAAATTATAGAGAGGACCCGTCCACAACTTCTATCCCTTTGGTAGTCTTTTTTACTACGCGATGACACGCTATCCTTGAAAACAAGATCACACATGGATATATTTATATAAAATTTTATTAATGAATATTTATCTTATAAAGATAAAATATTTTCTTTTATTAAGTAGAAACAATATTCTAGGTTCAACAGACAATGTTCTATCTTTGTAAAAAAAATGTTATCGATTTAGAAAAATAGTATTTGGGTTTTAGGTTTATGAAACTGATATTACAATATACATAAAAATACATAAATACATGACATAGATAAAAATAATAAAAAATCTAGAGTAAAAAGCATAAGAAAAAGAATAAAAACACAAAATGGAGAAAAAATTCAAATAATGTCAAAGGGTTACTTTTCAAATATCATAAATATATTTATAGAATATTAACATTACTAAATACATCATAGAACATCATTAAATATATTATAGAACATCACATCTATTATAGATTACATATATACAAAATGAACACCATAAGAAACATCATAGAACATCATATGTATACTACGTAAACATGACATAACACAACATAGAACACTAAATATATAGTACATAAATATCACATATATATAGAAAATAAAAATAAAATTACTAAGAAAAAAAATATAAAAACAAACATAATTAACAAATGATAAAAAGTGCATAGAGCAAATAAAATTAATGAATGATTTAAATAAGGATAAAAATAAGATTAAAAGGAAATAAAATATAAAATAAGAATTTCAAGAAACATAGAAAATCTGAAAAGAAAAAAGAAAAACAAATAGAAGCAAGGAAGAACAATAAAAATAAAACCAAAAGAAAAAGAAAATAAAAGGTAAAATTAAAACAAGAAAAGAATAAGGAAAGGATAGAAAATAAAATAAAATCGAAAAAGAAAAACTGAAAAGAAATGAAAAAGGAAGAATATAGACAGAAAAAACAAAATAATAAAATAACAATGAAGAAACATAGAGTACGTAGATTTTAAAACCCGTAACAATGTACGGGCATTAACCTATTAGAGATAAACACTGCAAATACTACTGCAACAACAGCAGACATACTGAAAATGAAAAACAATCGTTTGAGATTGTACCCTGAGGAGGGACCAGTGCCGAAGGCACCGGCGGCTCCATTCGCACTAGTCGACATAGTGCGTTGCTCGAAGTAGCGGACCGCAGTCGATGCAGGAAGATGTTCGCAGTGCAGTCCCGCGAACGTCCACCAGGAAGAAGACGAAGACGCTGTAGTCGATCTCGATCCGCCGGAGTGGAAGAAGACGATCTCACCGGTGAGCAGTCGCGGAAGACGCTCCCCAAAAACCTGATTGCCCCCACACCCGAGCAGGTGTCTCGATGCAAGGCGTCGGGTTCCGGAGGCCTGCTCTCCCGATCTCTATGCGCGCAGAGGTTCGGGACGGAGATGGACATAGAGCAACTCGACAGGAAGAGAGAAGACTGAATGTGTGTGTCTCGTAGGTATGGAAAGAGTGTGTGCGTATGGAATATATAGGCCCCAGGAGGAAATGTCTGGTTAATGACAATAAATCATATTTAATTGCCATAAATAGAGTCAATCAATCAGTAATTAATTGCCATTAATTGCACAACGATCAGATCGCGTTTTCCTCTCTTATTCACCACGCATGTGCCACGTCACGTCTGGTCTAGTCCTCGTGTGCCACGTCACGCTCGCTCGTCTCGACAAGAAAAGACAAGACAAGAACGCACGCCACGGCACGGCTCGGCGACGGCGGCGGCGTGCGCGTGTGGCACCCCTTTTCCCTCCCTCAACTTCTCCATAGGGGCTAATAAAGGCCACCTATTTAAGTTGAGTTAACACATGGTCAATCATCAATATGGTACTAAACCTTTTTCATTATAACATTAATTATGGGCCCTTGAATTAATCATCAAATATAATTATGGGCTAAAAGCCCATTATATTCAACAATCCCCACCTATTTCTAGGGCACATAAGAAAAGCTCTCGAATTTCCATGCCGTTTCATATACCAGTCGTTTCGGTGGAGACTGTTAAGTTGAACTTCCACCTAGAGTACAGACTACACTTAGTCACAACTTGAACAATGGACTATGCCTTGAATTGCAAGTTTTGTGTGATATAAGTTTCATCTACACTCATAACTGATACCGGGTTTTATGAACATCCCCTCTGGTTGCCCATTCATGATTATCTAGAGATCACCCAAATCTCATAGACTGTGACTAGCAGTCAAACTCATATAGGTGTATTCCTTAAAGATGTTCTGTAGGACAACATCTATCGCTTCTCAAGCCGCTTTGGAATACATTAAGGTATATAACCAGCCTTCCTTACAGACTTAGGAAAGAAGTGCAATTGAGATGAGTTAAGTAAAGGGTCTTTCCTCACAATCTACTTCTGACTTGTTTCACCATTCTACTTCACGGGATCTCCGATCACATAGAACAGGTTGCCACCATGGTAGACCTCACGTGGGTCTCAAACCCATCTCACTCGATGCACTATCTATCACATTACATGATAGTCCCTTTGTGAATTGATCTGCCAGATTCTTGGACGTATGAACATAGTCTAATGCTATAACTCCGGAGTTTCTCAATTTTCTGACAGTCTTCAACCGCCGTGTGACATGCCTAGTAGACTTCATGTTGTCCTTAGAACTGTTGACTTTAGTGATCACCGTTTGATTGTCACAGTTCATGGAAATAGCCGGCACAGGTTTTTCAACCACTGGTAGATCCATCAGGAGTTCACGAAGCCACTCGGCCTCAACACCGACGGTGTCTAATGTTGTGAGTTCTGCTTCCATGGTTGACTTCGTTAAGATAGTCTGCTTGCAAGACTTCCATGAAACAGCGCTACCTCCAAGTAGAAACACATATCCACTTGTGCCCTTTAACACATCAGCATCAGATATCCAATTTGCATCACAATAACCCTCTAATACCTTCGGGTATCCGGTATAGTGAATGCCATAGCTCACAGTACCTTTCCGATAGCGCATCACTCTCTTAAGAGCTTGCCAATGAATATCTCCCGGATTTGACACAAACCGGCTAAGTTTGCTCACTGCAAACAAGATATCAGGCCTCGTGGCACTAGCAAGGTACATCAATGAGCCTATAATTTGGGAGAATCTTAGTTGATCCCTTGCTATTCTTCGATTTTTTTCTCAATAGCACACTAGGATCATAAGGCGTAGGAGCAGATTGACAGTCATTGTACCCAAAGCGACTTAAAATCTTTTCCACATAGTGGGATTGTACAAGTGTAATCCCACCATTGCCTTCTCTTGAAAGCTTAATGTTTAGAATAACATCAGCTTTTCCCAAATCTTTCATCTCAAAGTTATTAGACAAAAAGTCTTTAACTTCCTTGATCACATCAAGGCTTGTCCCAAGGATCAGTATGTCATCCACGTACAGACAAAGGATCACACCTTCACCCCCACCAAACCGATAGTACACACATTTGTCAGCTTCATTAACAGCAAAGCCGGTAGAAGTTAAAGTTCTGTCAAACTTCTCATGCCATTGTTTTGGAGCTTGTTTTAGGCCATAAAGGGATTTTAATAACTTACACACCTTGCCCTTTTGACCACTTGTTACAAATCCATCAGGCTGATCCATATAGATCTCTTCCTCTAACTCTTCATTTAGGAAAGTTGTCTTCACATCCATCTGATGAATGAGAAGACCATGAGAGGCGGCCAAAGACAGTAACACTCGAATTGTGGTCAAACGGGCAACAGGTGAATAAGTATCAAAGAAATCTTCCCCTTCTCTTTGGGTATAACCCTTAGCCACAAGCCTAGCCTTGTACCTCTCAATTGTACCATCAGGCCTAAGCTTTTTCTTGAACACCCATTTACACCCTATAGGTTTACACCCATAAGGCCGTTCAACCACTTCCCAAGTTCCATTAGACATTATTGAATCCATCTCATTCCTTATTGCTTCATTCCACAAGTCAGCATCAGGAGAGGAAAATGCCTCTTTAATGGTTGTTGGGGTATCATCCACGAGGTACACAATATAGTCATCTCCAAAAGACTTCACTTTTCTTTGTCTTTTGCTCGTTCGAGTGACTACATTATCATCCTCCTCAGGATAGTGAACATAGGGTTCCTCAGATTGTTCTATCGGAATAAATTGCTTATGAGAATTTATAGACTCATGACTAGAAATATTAGGTGTACTTTTTATAGGAAACTCACTTTCAAAGAATGTTGCATCTCTAGATTCCATTATAGTACCAACATGCATATCTGGTACTCCAGAATTTATAATTAAAAACCTATACCCTATGCTGTGAGTAGCATAACTAAGAAAAATACAGTCAACTGTCTTAGGTCTGAGTTTGCGTTTCTTGTTTATTGGCACATTCACTTTAGCCAAACAACCCCAAGTACACAAATAGGAGACATTTACTCTTTTCTTTTCCCATTCCTCAAATGGTGTGATTTCTTTATTCTTTGTAGGAACTCTATTCAGGACATGACACGCGGTCAATATCGCCTCATCCCACCATTCCTTAGATAGACCCGAAGTCTCTAACATGGCGTTCACCATCTCAGTTAGAGTATGGTTCTTTCTTTCGGCAATCCCATTGGACTGTGGTGAGTATGGCGGTGTCCTCTCATAAATAATTCCATGTTCTACGCAAAAGTCAGAAAAATCACTTGAAAAATATTCTCCACCACGATCGGACCTTAAGCGTTTAATTTTCCTCTTAAGTTGATTTTCTACTTCAACTTTATAGGCTTTAAAATATTATAATGCTTCATCCTTTGTTTTAAGCAAGTACACATGATAAAATCTAGTACAATCGTCTATAAAAGTAATGAAGTATCGTTTACTACCTTTAGTCAACTCACCATTCATCTCGTATAGATTGGAATGGATTAATTCTAATGGTGCCAAGTTCCTCGCCTCCGCAGCCTTGTGAGGCTTGCGAGGTTGCTTGGATTGCACGCATACATGGCACTTAGAACCTTTGACTAAATTAAATTTAGGGATT
Organism: Sorghum bicolor; assembly: GCF_000003195.3. Classification (NCBI taxonomy): domain Eukaryota; kingdom Viridiplantae; phylum Streptophyta; class Magnoliopsida; order Poales; family Poaceae; genus Sorghum; species Sorghum bicolor. Next base: position 65,239,367 of record NC_012874.2, on the reverse strand, counting down.
AAATTCATATTTGCTAGCCACATTAAACAATCATAATTAACATGACAAAATCGTAAATGCCAAATATTCGACTCATTCGAAATCACAGTATGGTTCACGATTTTATTACACACATCATGTATGGATAAGCGGAACAAGCCTCCGCAATCATAACATTTACCAATAAAAGTTCCAAACTTTGAAAGTATAACTTTATTGACCTCAAAGACTATTTTGTAGCCATATCTACAAAGTTGTGAGCCGCTAACTAGATTCTTTTTGATGGAGGAGACATGCTGCACGTTCTTCATAAGCACCGTCTTTCCCGAAGTGAACTTCAGAATGACTGTACCAACACCAAGAACACGCGCATGAGAGCCGTTCCCCATCAGTAAGGCTCCAGTGTTGCCGGCCAGATAAGAAGAAAATAAAGAGATGTCAGCACACACATGAACATTAGCCCCAGTATCCATCCACCACTCAGGTGAATGACAGACTGAAAGAACAGTAGGTAAATAATTACCATATCCAGATGTTCCTCCTTCAGCCTCGCTAATGACCATGTTTACTGACCTTTTCTCTTCTCGTTTAAATTTGCGGTCTGGACAAGCACTCGCCCAGTGGTCATCGCTACCGCAAACAAAGCAGCCTCCATCTGCCTTTTTCTTCTTAAAAGTTGCGGTTTGTTTTGGCTTTGGGTTTGCCCCTTGCTTGTTCTCTTGCTTGTTCTTTTTCTTATTACGGAATGCGAATTGCTTTTTCTTCTGCACCACATTGGCACTAGAAGACTCAACGCCTTTCCCATATGTATCTTTTGCTCTCGCCTTCTCCTCAACATCAAGAGTTTCCATGAGTTCAGCAAAACCAAACTCTTTCCTCTGATGTTTTAGAGAAGTAGCAAAATCCTTCCAAGAAGGTGGCAGCTTAGCGATTATACCGCCGGCCACAAACTTTTCAGGCAACACACAAGGAAATTGTTCTAGTTCCTTAGCTAGTGCATGTATCTCATGTGCTTGTTCAATCACAGAACGGCTATCAACCATCTTGTAATCAAACAATTGTTCCATGAGGTACAGCTCGCTACCAGCATCAGAAACCCCGAACTTGGCCTCAAGCGCATCCCATAATTCCTTAGCAGTGGTGCAAATGATATAGTTGTCAACGTACTTTTTATCGAGCGCACTAATCACGGCGCCTCTGAAGAGGTTATCAGCAGCCATGAACGTTTTCTCCTCCTCAGGAGTAAACTGTTCCGGCTTCCCCTCCGCGGCGTGATAGCAACTCATAGCAGTTAACCACAATATCATTCTCGCGTGCCACCGCTTATAGTTTGAACCATCAAACACATCCAGTTTTAACGCAGCAGCAAAACCACTAACAGAAAAATGCCTAATATCAGGTTTTTAGATTGTTAGAAATTTAGACATTTTAATGTTTGATTTAATCCAGAAAATTACGCATAATATTGTGGTGGCATATATGTGCACGTGTACAATTTTATCACTACTCAGATTAGAGATAAATATTGCAAATACTACTGCAACAACAGCAGACATACTGAAAATAAAAAACAATCGTTTGAGATTGTACCCTGAGGAGGGACCAGTGCCGAAGGCACCGGCGGCTCCATTCGCACTAGTCGACATAGTGCGTTGCTCGAAGTAGCGGACCGCAGTCGATGCAGGAAGATGTTCGCAGTGCAGTCCCGCGAACGTCTACCAGGAAGAAGACGAAGACGCTGTAGTCAATCTCGATCCGCCGGAGTGGAAGAAGACGATCTCACCGGTGAGCAGTCGCGGAAGACGCTCCCCAAAAACCTGATTGCCCGCACACCCGAGCAGGTGTCTCAATGCAAGGCGTCGGGTTCCGGAGGCCTGCTCTCCCGATCTCTGTGCGCGCAGAGGTTCGGGACGGAGATGGACAGAGAGCAACTGTGTGTCTCGCAGGTATGGAAAGAGTGTGTGCGTACAGAATATATAGACCCCAGGAGGAAACGTTAATTGCCATAAACCGAGTCAATCAATCAGCAATTAATTGTCATTAATTGCACAATGGTCAGATCCCGTTTTCCTCCTTATTCACCACGCATGTGCCACGTCACGTCTGGTCTGGTCCTCGTGTGCCACGTCACGCTCGCTCGTCTCGACCTAGACAAGACAAGACAAGAACGCACGCCACGCCTCGGCGGCGGCGCGCACGTGTGGCACCCCTTTTCCCTCCCTCAACTTCTCCATAGGGGCTAACAAAGGCCACCTATTTAAGTTGAGTTAACACATGGTCAATCATCAATATGGTACTAAACTATTTTCATTATAGCATTAATTATGGGCCCTTGAATTAATCATCAAATATAATTATGGACTAAAAGCCCATTATATTCAACACAAATGAATCTTGTGGTTGATATCAAGTTTTCTAAGCCTTTCTTATGGAACACCAAAGAAAACATGAATTTTATTCCTGTTATTGAGTCCCAAGTGATGCCTATATGTAAATGGGCTTGCTCACATTCCATGAGGTTCCACCATATTCATTCAATTTGTTGTTTGTGCAGTGGATTGCGCAATCCTTGAGCTGCATAGTGTAATTGCGTGAGCATGCCATAGTGCGGTAGAGAATTAAATGACAAATGAACCTCGTTGGCGCTATCAGGGTTTCGCTAAGGTTCTTGATATACTTTTGTGTAAATGGACTTGCTCACATTTGACTAAGATTATATCAAATCTATCATAATGGTTCAAGGCATTTGTTTTCTATATAGCTAGTTTCATAGTTGTAACCAAAAAAGGAATATTCAACTATTACTGTTCTATAAAAAAATATTATGTGTTAGATGCATATGCAATGCAACCTACTACACATAACTTGAAATATGTACATAGAGCATTGCCCATTGCTAAGAGAGGCTAAAGGGGACAAGGTTATTTATGACTACAAGAGGGTACACTTACCTCGTCTAGGATAGGATCATCTTCAAATCAAATTTAGTACTCCATCCTGAAATATAAGGTACTGGGGTATCCAAATTTTGTCCCAAAATATAAAGTATTTTAGGTCAATTGACTCTTCCAAAGCACCAATTACATGCTTACCTACTATTCACATCCACCACCATGCATCATTTGTTTTATCCCATAATCAATCCTAGAATCCCTAGGATATGTTGTATTTTCTAGACAATGGGAGTACATATTTCTTCGTAATATCTAGTTACATTTGAACCAGGTTAGTTAGAGTTCATCTCAAATGGATGGGATCACATTCCAAATACCCCCACAAAATTTAACAAGTAAATATTTCCAATACATGCATAAATATTACTAAATTCATAAAAACAATGTGATGTTTTAGGTTTGTCCTAAGACAAACTATGATTTTGGTAGTATGTTTATTTCTAAAAGTAACATAATTTAACTCTTGGTCAGAACCAGGAACTCAATTTCTCTCCACTTGGGAGGGAGGGGGCATATAAAAATGTTTAAATTTTGAATGCGGGGGTGTAAGTTCTACTGCTAGGAGGGGGTAGCCTCTCTTTAGAAATATCATGTTTTGTTTAAATGAGTAGAAGCATATATTCCAAAATCCAAAATTACACCACAATTTTGTGAATCCACAATTAATCTTCTTTATGTATGCCTCATTTCACGAAATCCAATTCTGTTTTAAGTATATTAGTTGTTAGGAATATAGCTAATTCTTCTCTGGTCTAGTCACTGATCATAATTAAATGGAATTCCTAGTTCGAAAGACGTGTAAGTGTAATGCTTTGTTTGCTATGAGAACCCACAAAAGGCATCTTTGTAACCCAAAATCATCTAGTTCGAAAGACGTGTAAGTGTAATGCTTTGTTTGCTATGAGAACCCACAAAAGGCATCTTTGTAACCCAAAATCATCAGATGATCATTGTGCCTAGCAAAAAGCCTAACAGCATGATCATAAGCAATTGGAATACAGCCTAACAATGTGGTCAGAAGCAATTGCTGCTTATTTCTTTGCAGCAGGGGAAATCATCTCTGGTCACACACTAGTATATTTTCACGAGTTCAGTTTCTCATTAACAAATATTCAGTTATCACATAAAAAATTAATTTAATACTCCCTCCATCCCAAATTATATGTCGTTCTAAGAATTTTGCAGAGTCAAAACATCTCAAGTTTTACCAATATTATAGAAAAAATACAAAGACTTATGACATCAAACAAATATACTATGAAAATATAATTAATAAAGAACCTAATGATACTTAGTCGACACCATAAATATTATTTTGTTATTATATAAATTTGGTCAAACTTGATATACTTTAACTCCCCAAGTTTCTTGGAATGACTTATAATTTGGGATGAAGGGAGTAGAAAATAAGTGAAATCCCCTAATAATTTATCATTAGTAATAAATCATGCTGCGACCACAAACATAATAATGTTTAAATATTCTTATAGTTTCTGTCATGTTCATGCCAAGTCTAAAATGAACTACTACTAGTCACTCATATTTTCTTATGTATATACCATGAGAAAATCACTTCAAATTGCAATTCAAGCCAAACACTTTGCATCTTCAGTAGATGTCCTATCCAGTCTCCTATACCTAAAATGGGAGGTGAAGCATAGGCAGACCTAATGCATGGTTCGGGTTGGCCAGCACATACCCTAAGCTAGCATCAACCCTTATATTAAACAAAAGGATAAAAAACTAAACTTATTGACTCCCAGAGACTTGCTCTGAAATTATATGTACTTTTAACTTTGTTCTAAGACAATCATGTCTAACTTTGATCAAGTTTATAAAAAAATATATCTATAACATCAAATTAATTTCACTAGATACACCACAAATATCTCTTGATAAAGCATTTATTTGGTGTTGTAGATGTTAATATGCTTTTTTATAAAATTGATCAAGGTTGACTTAGGATAAAACCAAAACAACATATAATTTGGAAGAGAGGGGGCCAGGGGGGTATATATGTTTGTTTATACTTGTGTACCAAGTTCCTTAGCAAATTTCTGAGTCGGACCAAATTGTTTACTAGATTATTATATTAAATTGTATATGGATTATAATACCAAGTGTAAATGAAAAAAAATGTTAAGCATATCCTTTGTATATATTCTGGATCCGCTGAAGGTGCTCCAATATATTTCTTATCACTATCACGTACACCATATCTAAATCTTTTGCAGATCCTCTAAAAATAACCCCTTCTCCCCTAAAGAAAGGAGAGACCCTTTCCGCTATCCGTTCATCTCCTATTTTAGATAAATTCGCTACAACAATTCTATGTTGACATGGTTTTAGGAGAGACTATATATGAGATCTGTTGGAAATGCTCGCTTCACTTCTTATATACAACTTGGCAACTTATCAAGAAAATGAGCTCTAAAGACTGAAAATCTGAGCTTGAGTTTCAGCCAAATGGCCCTTAAAGATTTAGTAGTAGGACTAGACAAGGATGTACAAACGGCTGTGGCCACATATGAGTTGTGCGTCTATCCATGTGAATGCTACCACTAATCAAATGAGAAAGTAACTGAATCTGCAACTATCAATGGATACTGCTATCTGATCTAACACGGTCGAAGAAAAGTATTTGGGGCCGGAGACTCCTATGCCGATACCGATGGAGTAAACACTCCCACGAATCTGCAAACTGCAAATACAACCAAATTCATAAGAATTGCCAGGAAGAACAAATAAGTGAAAAAAAAATAATTGAGATCTCATGCCTCTACTGTCTGGCTTCCATATATGATCCATTTCTCCTCTTTCCGAGCAAAGCAGACATATTCCTCCTCAAGACAGCATATCTGATTACAAAGTAAGATTGGCACCTATCATAATCTGGTCCTGTATGATAATTAATATGAACAGGTGTACAACAACATGTAGTCCATCATAGGCCATCAGTTTGGATAGTAAGTATCAAGGATTGGCAGAGTATTTAAAATTTCTTCCCTGCTCTCCCATTTAAACTCAGAGCCTAACGTGTAGTGCGTGTATATATGTAGTTTTAAAAAGAAGAACATTGCAGATGTGAAGATTCATGAACAATTGAACTAAGGAACACATATGAAAAACAGGAGGTTCTCTCAGGACATACGGCTGTAGCCAGAGTATAATCTTCTGGAGGAAGGACTTCATCATAAAGTGTATCAAACCGCAATGGAGTGGTTATGTTTATCAGCACTTCTGACATGTCAATGTGGCAATGCTTGTCAATCGGCCAGTTAAAAACTGCAACAATGGTACAAAGAGAGAAATAAAAGTTTGTGATGTAGTCATAAAAATTGTCGATAAATAATGTTTTGTCATTATTTAATGATTGTGGTAACAGAAACTGTTAGAGGTAACACAGATTTTGATTAGCCTTGAGGCAACTAACCCCAGGCGTCTCCTTCATATATATAGAGAAAGACAGATATTGCATTGATTACAAACAGCTCACTAGAGCTTTAACTAGATAGAATAGCTGCCTGGGTACCCGCACAACTCTTGGGCTACCCAAGGTCTTTAATGACAGAAATTAACTAGCACAGTTATCTAAGAAATGCTTAGGAAGCAGGGCTTATTAACTACATTTCTCCCCCTAAGACCTGCTTCAATTAATCTTGATCTCCTTGATCCCAATCCTGCTCCTCATCTCTTCCAGCTTGGTTTTGCCCAAAGCTTTAGTCAGTATATCAGCGAGCTGATCTGCAGTGGGAATGAACTCTGTCTTGATGCTACCATCTTCCACACAATCTCTGATGAAATGATGCTTGATTCTAATATGCTTGCTCCTGTCATGGAAAACAGGATTCTTTGCCAAAGCCAGAGCAGACTTATTGTCTACTCTGAGTTCCACCACTTCAACTTTTCTTCCCAACAAATCTGCAAACAGTCTTGACAGCCACAAAGCTTGGGTTGCAGCTGTTGTCATCGCCACATATTCAGCCTCACAGCTAGACAGAGCAACAACTCTCTGTTTGACAGACTGCCAGCTGACCAGGCTGGTTCCAAGGAAGAACAAACATCCAGTTGTGCTTTTGCTTGAATCAACATCTCCAGCCAAATCTGAATCACTGTAACCCACAAACCTTGCTTTGCCTGTTGATCTAGTGTAGCAGAGCCCATGATCTAGAGTACCAGCCAGGTATCTTAAGATCCTCTTCACAGCCTGAAGATGTTCAGTTGTTGGCTTCTCCAGAAATCTGCTAACATACCCTACTGCAAAGGCCAAATCTGGTCTTGTGTGCACTAGGTATCTCAAGCTGCCAACCAGTCTTCTGTACTGAGTTGGGTTCACTTCTTTTGCTGTGCTTTCCTTGCTTAACTTCAGCCTTTCTTCCATGGGTGTGGTGGCTGGATTACAACCTGCCATACCACCAATCTCAAGTATCTTCTTAGCATAATGGGTTTGCTTCAGAGTGATGCTCCCCTCTGATTGTCTCACCTCAACTCCCAGATAGAAGGACAGAAGACCCAAATCACTCATTTCAAAAGTTTGCTTCATCTTTGCCTTGAAGGCTTCAATCTTCTGCTGATTGACTCCTGTGATGATCAAATCATCAACATAGACTCCAATTACCAGTAGGGACTCACCTGATCCCTTCCTGTACATAGCAGCTTCATACATATTCTGCTCAAAACCCATCTGCTTGAGAGTCAAGTCAAGCTTGGCATTCCATGCCCGAGGAGCCTGTCTCAGGCCATACAGGGCCTTGTGCAGCCTGTACACTTTCTTCTCTTCTCCTGTTACAGCAAAACCTGGAGGCTGTGTAACATAAACCTCCTCCTGGAGTTCTCCATTCAAAAATGCAGACTTCACATCCATGTGATGTACTGCCCATCCCTCTTGTGCTGCTAAGGCAAGCAAAACACGCACTGATTCCATCCTTGCAACCGGTGCAAAAGCATCTTCATAGTCAACTCCTTCCTGCTGCACAAAACCACGGGCCACAAGTCTTGCCTTGTGCCTAATTACAGCTCCATGTTCATCCTTCTTCAGCTTAAACACCCATTTTAGTGAAATGGGACGGTGACCAGGACGGGGAGAAACAAGTTCCCAAGTCCCATTCCGCTCTACTGATCTCAGCTCCTCCTTCATCGCTGCTTGCCAATCTGGATCATCTTTGGCTTCTTCATAGCTTGTAGGCTCACCAGAATGGGTGAGATTCAGTTCTGCAAACAGCCGCTGCGCTGGCGGAGGGGTTGGCTGATTACCAATAATGTCATGAATCTTCCGATAGCGGAGTTCTTCATCGTCATGGTAGGCATCCACCCTTTCATCATCATCTTCCAGGGGGGTCACATGCTCAACCTGAGGACTTGCTGGAGCTGGTGTAGGTGTTCTGGGTGACGCAGGCACCTCTGCCTCCGCTGCGGGCTCCTCTGCTTCTGCTGCAGGCTCTCCTGCATCCACCGGAGAGAAACCAGGCGATGCAGGATGTGGCGGAGGAGATAGTAAAGGCGACGCTGAACTTCCTGCTTCAGGGAGTTCCTCCGCCCATGGGAATTCAACAGAAAACTCACTGCCCGCTGCTTCTGGTGTGCCTACTGCTGGTGATGCCCAGTCCCAGCCGCGGCCTTCGTCGAACACCACATCACGGCTGACACGCACGCGCTGGGACACTGGATCATAGATACGGTATGCCTTGGCCCCTTCCGCATAGCCGATAAACACACCAGCCTCTCCGCGGTCATCGAGCTTGCGAAGCTGAGTAAGCCGCCGGGTATAAGCCACACAGCCAAAGACCTTGAGGTGGCCGACTGTTGGTGCCCGACCGTGCCATGCTTCATAAGGAGTGACATTCTTCAGCGCCTTCGTCGGGGATCGATTCAGGATGTGTACAGCCGTCATCACAGCCTCCCCCCAAAACCGAGAGGGCATCTGGCGTTGCTTGAGCAGAGCTCGTGCCATGGCCACCACTGTTTGGTTCCTGCGCTCAACAACACCGTTCTGTTGCGGTGAATAAGGGGCACTGAAATGCCGTTTAATACCTTCATCAGCGCAGTATGCAGTAAATTCTGCGACGGTGAATTCGCCGCCATTGTCGGTGCGCAGGACCTTCAACTTGCGCCCGCTTTCCACCTCTGCTGCCACCTTAACCTTCTTGATTGCTTCTGCTGCTGCGTCCTTGGATGGCAGCAGCACAGCCCACATAAAGCGGGTGGCGTCATCGACAAGCAGCAAGATATAGCGGTTGCCCGCCGGTGTCGCTGGCGTGACCGGACCGCACAGGTCACCATGCACCAGCTCAAGCTGATTCTGGGCACGGTATGCTGCTGCAGCCGGAAAGGAACGCCGCCTCTGCTTGGTGGTAACGCAGGTGTCACACACCTGCTCAACATGGTCGACCACCGGCATCCCGCGTGCCATCTCCTCCTTGCTGAGTCGCCGGAGTGCATCGAAGTGCAGATGGCCGAAACGCTCATGCCACTGCCACGCCTCTTCATCCTTGCGTGCCGCGAGACAGACAGGTTGTGCAGCCTCAAGATGCAGAATATACAACCTATTCTTCCCTCTGCGTACCTTGGCGAGCAGACGGCGACTCTTGTCCCAGATGCGAAGCACGCCATCATCAATCTCAACCTTGGACCCTCCTTCATCAAGCTGTCCCAGACTTATGATAGAGTTCTTCAGCGCCGGAATGAAATAGACGCCATGAAGAACCCTCTGCTCACCGGTCTTGGCTTGGAAAACAATAGACCCGACGCCCTTGATCTCAACCTTCGACGCATCCCCGAACCGGACCGTTCCTCGAACGCCAGTGTTCAGATCAGCAAAGAGCTCTTGGCGCCCGGTCATGTGATGCGTCGCGCCGGAGTCCAGATACCAGCCGTTGTCCACCTCTTCTTCGTCCACGCCGAGGTAGGCGCGAGCGCGTGGCTCAGAGAGCTCGACGTGCTGTGCCGTGTAGCTGTGCGCCGGCGTGCTCTGTTCCAGGCTGATGAAGCCATGTGCCAGAAACAGAGCACCATCTTCATCGCACTCAGCGTACTGGGCGCGCGCCTCATGCCTTCCTTGGTTCCCACCACGCTGCCCAGCCTGATTTCCGCCGCCACGACCTCCACCACGGTTGCCACCACCGCGGCCAGCACGGTTTCCCCCTCCACCGCCGCGCTCTGCATCTTCACGGCGTGGCTGGGGACACTCACGTGCCCAGTGGCCTTCCTGGTTGCAGTTGAGGCAGGTGTTGGGGCCAACACGGCCAGCGCCTTTGCCTTCACCACGTCCGCCACCACGGCCAGCACCTCTGCCTCGTCCGCGTCCGCCACCACGGCCGCGTCTGCCGCCACCGCCATGCTGGTTCTTGAAACCAGAACCGCCAGCTTCTTCTGCGCCTTGCTTCTCCTTCTTCAAACGCGCACGCCACTGCTCCTCGGTGTACAGCAGCTTGCCGTTGATGGACACCGGCTCTGTCACAGCTTGCGCTTCACGTTCATCCACCGCCTTGAGCCTTCCTGTCACCTCCTCAAGCGAGAGCGCCTCGAAATCGAGGAACTGCTCGATGGCGACGACAATCTGCGCGTATTTGGCAGGCACCGTGCGTAGAAACTTCTCCACAACACGCTTCTCGTCGATGTCCCTGTCACCATGAAGAACAAGCTGCTGGTGCAGAGTTGACAGCCGCAGGGCAAAATCCTCCACCGGCTCGCCAGGCTTGACATCCATGTTCTCCCACTCCCGACGCAGCCGCTGCAACGTCGCTCGGCGGACCCTGTCCACACCGATTCGAGTCGCAGCGATGGCATCCCATGCCTCTTTTGCTGTCGCCTTGTCAAGGAGCGGGAGCCCCAACTCCTTGGGCACAGACGCGACAATCACCTCCAAGGCTCGCCTGTCGTCGCGGTACTGCACTGGGCCTCCTTCGACAGCTTCCCAGAGATCGCGCGCCTGCATCCTGAGCTTCATCGTCTGGCTCCACTCATAGTAATTTGTCTTGTCCAGCATTGGCCATGATGTGCCGCTGCCGGAGTCGCGGTAAACCACCCTGCCTTGCGGTGATTCATAGCGGCCGCCGCCACGACGCCTTCTGTTACGCAGTGGTGACTGCGAACGGCGCCTGTCCCGCGATGGAGTCCTCTGGCTCCTCAAGTCCTCTTCCTCTTCCTCCTCTTCCTCCTCTTCTTCTCCCTTCTCAGCAGCAATTTCGGCCCGCAGCTCCTGCGCCGTCCTTGCTGCCGCCTCTGCAGCAGCCGCCGCCTGCTGTGCTGCCTGGACTGCCAGCGCTGCTGCTTCCTCTGCAGCCTTCAAACGCGCGGCCTTGAGCCTGGCAACGCGCTCAGCAGAGGTCGACATGGGTGGAGGAGGTGAGGAGTTGGCCTCGTGGCTCTCTGGTGTCTAACCTAGCTCTGGTACCAAATGTTAGAGGTAACACAGATTTTGATTAGCCTTGAGGCAACTAACCCCAGGCGTCTCCTTCATATATATAGAGAAAGACAGATATTGCATTGATTACAAACAGCTCACTAGAGCTTTAACTAGATAGAATAGCTGCCTGGGTACCCGCACAACTCTTGGGCTACCCAAGGTCTTTAATGACAGAAATTAACTAGCACAGTTATCTAAGAAATGCTTAGGAAGCAGGGCTTATTAACTACATTTCTCCCCCTAAGACCTGCTTCAATTAATCTTGATCTCCTTGATCCCAATCCTGCTCCTCATCTCTTCCAGCTTGGTTTTGCCCAAAGCTTTAGTCAGTATATCAGCGAGCTGATCTGCAGTGGGAATGAACTCTGTCTTGATGCTACCATCTTCCACACAATCTCTGATGAAATGATGCTTGATTCTAATATGCTTGCTCCTGTCATGGAAAACAGGATTCTTTGCCAAAGCCAGAGCAGACTTATTGTCTACTCTGAGTTCCACCACTTCAACTTTTCTTCCCAACAAATCTGCAAACAGTCTTGACAGCCACAAAGCTTGGGTTGCAGCTGTTGTCATCGCCACATATTCAGCCTCACAGCTAGACAGAGCAACAACTCTCTGTTTGACAGAGCTTTTTTTTTAGAACATGCAACGGCATGTGTTTCATTAAGCAGAAAAGGTGGCCCAAAGCTCAGCATGATCAATGAGGAGACTAGCTGTTGCCAACTTGCCATATCCAAGAGTGGACCTTGCCAAAGATCAACATGTTCCTCCTCTACCAGATTATCCAAAGCATAAGCAAGATGTCAGTGTCGAGGAAGCATGCTGGCGATACAGAGCAGAGACAGCGGGCAACATAATTTGCCAGAAACTGGCGTTGGATGCGCATGTACAGAAAGGTGTTTGATGGTCTCAGGGACACCATCACAGGCCTCTCAGGTTCGGGGCAATCCAAGCAGTAAATGGGATGTCAGGATGCCCTGGTGCGCATCTTGCCTTGCCTCAGAATCCAGATTCCAGAAGAAGATCTGAACCTTCTTAGGGGCAAATTTGGCCCAAATGATCAAACGTTTGGAGTATCAATGTGCTGGTTACATGGTTCTAAAAAACCTAATTAAACTTAAGTATATGCTTGATTAAACCTGAAACGGACCCCTAGCGTCTCCTTTAGGGCCTTAGCGTCCAATAAAACTCTGGACACGTCGAGGTGGTGTGCGAAGGCGTGGGCAGTGCTTAAACGGTGCAGACACGCGAAAAAGCAGCGGCCTGGCTGTTGGTGAGCTTTGTGTGACCACACTGGCCAGTGAAAATGCAACTCCTTTCGCCACTTCTTTGCAAGTTTGCAAAAAATGGAATTAAAATTACCTGAATGTGTTACAATTTCTTCTGAAATCGTAGTTGGGCATCTACTCTGAGCCATATGTGTTGCTAGAAAAAAAAAATAAAAAAAATAAAAAAGCATAAACGCTTAATCACATTTAATCTACGTTTAGTCTAGCACCTAGCGCCTTATGGAACATAGCAACGAATGCAATAATCTTATATAGTTTATTGCTTTGCCTTTCCTTTATAGCACAACCGAAATGTATTATCCTAGCAAATAGTGCACTGGAGCAAGCAAACATACCAATAGCAAAAATAGGAGGCTCGGATAGAAGAGAACGCTTAGTCTTGTTCTCACATTGGCAGTTCTCAGTGGCAAACTGAAACTGCTTGTTCGCATCTCTCAGGAGCTGACCGAGCGATTTCTTCTGAAAAAACCAAAAGGCTCCAGTTTTAAAAAGGAACAAAATGCAACAGTCAAATGTATATCCTCAACATGATGGAATCAAATAAGACAGAAAATGCTGTTTACCTCCACTGTTGGAATTGCACTGACATCAACACTGTGGAAAAATGTAATGTACTCCTTTTCTTCAGAGGATTTGTTCAGACAGATGCATTTCTTTTGTTCTCTAATGGGCAAACCAAAAACATTATGTGCTACACATACAAGATCGAAGCCTCTTGATGTGCTTATTAGTCGGTGTTCAATATTTGCATTGTAAAAATGCGAATAAGTATGTGACTTATGCAAAGTCTCCAAGATTGTTGATATAATTTCTGATGCAATGTTTATACCTTCCTATAACCAAATAAAAAAATATAACGCTGTCAAAAAAAAAACTGCAAAAACAAATACAACTAGTTAGCTATAAGCAGAATCATAAATGGACCTAATGAAGTGCCCATTAGTACTATGTTATAATATATTCTTCCAGGCATCTGTCTAGTGGTTTGTAGCCTAAAAATGCTGGATAATACATTCTTTTATGGAGGCCCCACTCAGGAGTATGTCCAGTAGAAAAGTATAATGTGAAAGCAACAAACCTTCCCAAAAATATTATGTTCGTTCAAAATATCACTGAAAGCAGTTCCTACATCATGTGGAAAAGTAGTGACTCCATAGTCTTTCTCGTTGTCCCATGCTTTGAATGTTTTTCGCAAAAGACAGATAATGCAGTGGACCTCAGCAGTAAGATGAGGCAGTACAAGTGGTATATCCAGGAACCTATCATGGAACTCCATCAAATGCCACAATGCCTGCAATAATATTGTTCTTTTCAAGTGGATAAACATCAACATATTAAAATTTTGAAAGAAGAACGAAAATAATTTGCTACCCGCAGAGTCACATTCAAAAACAGCAGAACCTCGGCAGTGAAGTGAAGCACAGAACCTACTCCACTGTCTATGGAAGAACTTTCAGCTTCCAAGGTAGAAAAATTCGAGCTATCTGTAAATGTTGTCAATCAGGGTAAGCAAACTAAGCAAGTCATGGATTTATTGTAAAATAACTGAATCTTCAATGACGATAGATCCTATTTAGAACAGACAAGATTAATATTTCTTTAAATTCATCACATGGCTAATAAAATATGTATATAACTTTCTCTTATGGTCTCGCGCAAGTGATGCAAGCCCTTTTCTGTTGGGTATTTGGATCTCATAGAAATAAGATCATCACAAATTGAGAGAGATGTTTACAGTTTACCGGATTGCGAGAGTGAGGAGTTTTCACATTCATCTATCCTGCTGATAGTAAAACGCATGTCTGAATCAGTGTCTGGAATTTTGTCTTCGAACAAAGATTCCTCAGGCAGATTATCTAAACCATCTCCATTATTGACAGCATTTATATCACCCACATCCTGTGAGTCTTGTCCAGTAGAATTATTCAACTTATCCTGTGGAGACAACCATGAATACAAGCATTCAAGCAACTAATATGATAAAAGACATGCAACAATTAAGTGACATAAGCACTACACTAACCCATATATAAGCCCTAATAAGAGGCAAAATGGCAGCACCGTAATCAAATGCACAAACTTCCACGAGCTTGCCCTTTAAATAGTCCACTTCATTATCCAGTAGCAACATCTCAACATCTATAGAATCTTCCTGCATGTTTGACAGGAAAAATCTGAACATCAACAGACAAGAATCAAGGAGAGTGAGATGCACTCTTTCTGTTTAGTAGTAATATATGTCGAACTTCCTTCTATTTTCCACTGCCTCAAAGATATAATTTCCTTATATCTGATTGCATTAAACCCACAGTGAGTTATAAATTGAAATATAAGTACCATTAACATGCAAAGTAAGGACCTCCGTAAGGGAATAATCCCTATGATTTTTCTTCTTTGCAGCACACTTCATATCAAATTGTCTCAGCAATAAAGCTGATATTCCATAAATCTTTTCCAGGACTCCGTTTCCATGATGGACACACTTCTGCCTCAAGCTAGCCCATGGCATCGCAACCTCTTCCAGGGAATTTAACAGCCATCTAAACAATGCATCCTCCTTGCAGGAACCATCCTTTGTTCTTGAAGCAATCTTCTCAGCGTCCAAAGATAATAAGGTCCCATCTTGAACCAGAGATATGATATCAGAACGACCTCCCTTGTTCTTCCCTCCATCACCCAAAATCCTCACGAATTCCCAGACTCTGGATAAATGATTATAAAGCTGGTCCAATGGTTTATTGAGTCTTTGAATTTCCATAGAGTCCAATGAGGTGACACAGGAAGGAATGGAATATGGCAATGGTTTCTTGGACCTACTCCTCGCAAACTTGATGACCTTGTCCACAAGACCAACAGGGAGAGCCTTAAATGTATTGAGACCAGAAAAGACATCCTTGATCTTGTCCAAGTTTCTTCTTCGCTCTGCGTCTTCTTCTCCCATCTCAAATGGCGTCCACTTCATGGAAAACTCAAGCTCTTCGGGATCCAAGGCTGCTCTTTTGGGCATCAACGGCTGCAGCTCTTGCAGTTCATCGATGTACTCGTCCTCGACGTGTGCCACGAATGCGTTTGCGTCCGAGAAAACCATGTCGCACACAGGGCACAGCCAGTACGCCCATGCCTTTGTGGCCTTGGCAAACTCCACTGCGAGGGTGAGCAGATGCACGCCGCCGCCGCCAGTTTGGTCGCAGTACGACCTCAAGTCGTCGAGGTTCACCGTGAGAAAGCCGCGCAGGTCGTGGTCGGTCACCGCCTTCCGCATGGTGGCGTGGCGACAACAGCAAGGTGGCTTCATCGTCGGCATCGACACGGGTGGCGGTGGCGCGGTGGCGCGGCGGGCCCCCGTGGCCACGAGTGCCTCCGCGTCGGCGCGGACCCCGAGGAGCCGCTCCCGTGCCACCGCGACGCGCGCCTGGGGGCTCGTTGTTGCCACGAGGGCGGCGCGGCGGGAGGCGCCAGCGGAGGCGTCGGCGGCGTGCAGGGCCGGGTCGGTAGGGTCCGCGACGTCGAGCGCGCGCGCGCACTCCGCGAGAGCCTCTCCGGGCCGGCGCGCGTAGAGGAGCGCGGAGGCGAGCGTGGCGGCGATCCCGGGGCACCGCGGGGCGAGCTCGGCAGCGCGGCGGAGCGGCGGGACCGCGTCGCCCGCGCGCGCCTCGACCGAGGCACGCGCGTGGCCGAGGATGTGGTGCGCCAGCGGCGACGCCGGGTGGCGCTCCGCGAGGCGGGCCGCCGCCGCCGCGGCGGCGCAGCCGTCGTGGTCATGGGAGTGGGACCGGGACTGGGTGCGGATCGCGGACTCGGCCTCCTTCCGGAAGGCGGCGGTGGAGTCCTCCCAGTCCGCGTTGGTCGGCGGCGACGGCGCCGCACACCCCGCCGCGGGGCGGGGCGGCTTCCTGGTCCCGCCGCCCTTCTTGCTCTTGCGGCCCATAGGAGTGTCTCGGTGGTGTGGGGGGCGAGGGCAATGCCGGCGGCGGCACAGAGATCACCACGCGTGGCGGCGGCGGCACAACAGAGAAGCAGCGGAGCGGAGTCACGACTCGTGGAGGGGACTGCAGGTGTGGGTCCCACTCGTCAGCGTTACATGACTTTTGGTCAGGTCATGGTCTTGTGGAGGAAGTCACGGACTCACCGTATGTAACCGTATAGTACGTTCCGAGTCGTAACCCCCTTCTTTGTTTTCGTTTTGCTTTTTTTTTTCTATAACACGACTTCACGTGTATTTCATTAAAGAGGAAAAAGTTTGACAGTTGTACAGCGAAGAAAACCGAAACAATAACCCCCGGCGAGATGCCAGGAAGCGAGGAGAAGATGATACAGGCGTGGGAGACACGCACGACGCACCACCAACGCGGACTACTCGCTAAGGGATTGCGCGACGATGACCTCCAAGGCCCTGAACCCTGCCGACACCCACAGCTGCCCCTCCTGGACGATAGATCGGACCACCTCAATGGCGCTGGAGCGGAGGTCTTCGAAGGTCCTCCGGTTGCGCTCTTTCCAGATTGACCAAGCGACTAGAAGGACAACGGAGTCAAAACCCCGGCGAAGCGGTCGTGGTAGCAGGCCACGCGAGGACAACCACCAATCAACAAGGGTCGAGGGCGCGGCAGGCGGCCGCAGAGGTAGACGGAAGCTGCTGAGCAAACGGTGCCAGACCTCCCTCGTGAACACACAGCCGAGCAGCAAGTGGTCGGCGGTCTCGTCCTCTTGGTCGCAAAGAGCACAGGAAGCATCACCCTGCAGACCGTGCCTGTGACGACGATCACTGGTCCATAAGCGACCGCGCAAGGCCAGCCAAGCGAAGAACTTGACCTTAGGCGGAACCGAAGCCCTCCACAGCTGACGCGCACCAGGCAGTAGCGTGAGTCCATGGAAGAAGGCCTTGTACGCCGAGGACGAGGAGTAGACCGCATCAGGCGACCACCTCCACACAAACCGGTCCGGAACGCCTGGCTGTAGTACCACTGTCTCCAGCCGTTCCCAGGGAAGCACGTACTCAACAAGAACATGCATTGTCAGCGCCCCGGAGATATGGCGCACCCATGCGCGTCCTGCCACAGCATCTCTGACGGAAACCGAAAGGGAGCGGCGCCGGATCGCCTTGAACAGATTGGGCGCGAAGGACTGTATGCGACCCTCAGGAAGCCACCGATCCGTCCAGAACCTCGCGTGCGCGCCATCCCCCATCCCCCAGCTCGACAGAGGTCGAAGCCGCCATCATCTCGCGTACGATCAAGCCGTCATTAGAGGGGAGCTGGGACCAAGCTGGCGCGTTCGGCTGACGCCTCTGCCATTCCCAACGTAAGCGGAGAGCAAAGCCGAGCGTACGAAGATCCGGCAGCCCCAACCCACCGTAGATGCGAGGAGAACAAACAAAGATCCAGGCCACCTTGCACTTGCCAGCGGCGACCGACTCCGTGCCCGCCTAGAGGAAAGCGCGGCGGCGCTTGTCAATTTGCCGAATGGCCCATGGGGAGAGCACGCAGGTAATCGACACATGTACCGGGATAGCGGACAGTGTGGACTGAGCGAGGGTGAGCCTGCCTGCCGTGGTGATCAACCCGGCCTTCCACGTGGGGATGCGCCGCGCCACCGCGTTCACGAGCTGCTGCTCAACGGCGCGCGACAGCCTCCCCAAGGACAGAGGCACTCCCAGGTAGCGACAAGGAAAAGGCGATAGTTGACAGGGAAAAACCGCCTGTACTGCAGCTATCTGCTCGTCTGAACACCGTATCGGGGAGAGCAAGCATTTGCTGACGTTGGTGAGCAGACCCGAGGCTCCCGCAAACAGCTCTAGGACGGACTTGATGCAAAGAAAATCACTTGCCTCAGGCGCAAGGAAAAGCACGACGTCGTCCGCGTACACGGCAAGGCGGTGCCCAAAGTGCCCACCTGGCAGCGGTGTGAGGAGACCGCGCCGATCAGCCTCCCGGATGAGTGAGCTGAGCACCTCCATCACCATCACAAAAAGGAGAGGCGAGAGCGGGTCTCCTTGCCTCAATCCCCTGGCATGACAGATCCTCCTGCCTGGGCGTCCATTGACTACTACCTTCGTGCTGGCTGAGGAGAGCATGGCAGACACCCAATCGCGGAAGGCAAGGGGGAAGCCGAGGCGTTCAAGCACCTGGAGCAGGAGGATCTGTCATAATGCCCATTCTACGTTCCAAATTATAATGCACTTATAATGTTGCAGAACTCTCCATCCTATTTCTTCTCTAAGTTCTATTTCCATGGTATTGCACCGAGATATCTATGTGCGTTATAAGGTCCCGTTTAGTTACTAGCAGACTTTTAGAATCCATATAAAAAAATCTCAGAATCCTAAAATCTCGTCCAATAAAATCTCGTCCAATAGGTTAGATTCTTTTAGATTTTAACACACAGACATGGAGTCCAATGAAACATGCTAGATTTTTTTATCCGGATTCTAAAAATCCCCTGATAACCAAAGGACCTAAGTTTGTCATAAGTGCATTATCTATGTACCCTTGCTAATAAAAACCGAGCTTAATCTTTAAAAACCATAACTAATTTATTTTAATATGGTTTCTAAAAATGTTATCTTTTTAGACTTATTTGGAAATTATTTATTTATGTTCATATTGCTTTGTTGCTCATTATGGTCTTTATTATTATATGTTTAAAGAAAATAAAATCAAAATGGCTCCAAATAGATTACTAATAGTTAGATAACACTTTTAGAAGAAAATTGGAACTAGTTTCATATTTTTATATTAAAAATAATTAGTTATGGGTTTTTATTTTTTTTATAGTAGAAAACTACATTTTCAAGCTACACCAAATTTGCCTTGTTTAGATATAAATAGTTGGAGGGCGTCTGGTCTGACTTCATAGTCCAGATTGAAAATCAGACTGTCGTGTAAGTTGGAGGTTAAAAAAATGAACTCCACCCTTATAGAAAAATATAGCAACATTAGCAACCAAATTAGTTATTGAATCCACCAATGAATATACTATAAATGTTGGTCAAAATGAAGAAGAAGGTTAGGGCATGTACAACGGGTCTTCTAGGCTCGTCTCTTCGTTGTTATTTTTGCAGAAAACACCCTATTGTGGCTTGGAGACGGAGGCCGCGTCGTCTCACGAGACGACGGGAGTGGCCCATGCTCCGAGGCGGAGGAGGCGGTTCCAGCAGCGTTGTACGGCTCGTCTCTCCAACTCAACGACGGCCGGATCCTATGCGTGCGTGGTTGTGGTTTGGAGACCACCGCACTCTCCTCCTTTGCTGCCTCGACATCCTATTCGCACCACCCATCGAGCATCGCCATCCTCAACTCCACCGTGGATCTTGGTGGTTGCGGCAGCACGACTGGTATGGCAGGGGGAGAAGGCAGCAGCAGCAACTGACTTTGAGCTGTGACTGGAGGCCTTTGACTCAGGGAGCAAGATCAAGGCATATCCAAGGAGGAGGCTGAGGTGATTGTCGACCGGATCTACAGATGTTGGTGGCATGTTCTGAAGTTCACAAAATATGTTCTGAAGTTACCATATATGTTGCCATATGTTCTGAAGTTCAGAAAAATAGCATCCCTGATGTGTTACATGTACTGTTATGTGTAGAGGATGTCATTCTTCTGGAGTTAGCTACCTAATGAGTTATCGGCTGCCATTCTTAGCTTATCTGTCAAACTAAATGTGTGAACCTTGAGTTAATCATGTGAACTTTCAGTTAAATAGTTAATGTTGTTTGGCTTATTGAAAAAAGAAAACTATTATCCTGTTATCTATCCAGCATCTGAATTTTATGCATGTTTAGTTTCCAGCTATCTGTTATCTGAATGTACAGCTATTTGCATGTTATATGAATGTACAGAAACTGCTGTCTGCTACCTAGAAAGAATAAAAAGTTGTTATCTGAATTCTAGCTATCTGTTAAGTGGAAACAGCAGCACAATAGTATAGAAATGAGAATGGAGTAGAGAATTCTTTGATTTTCCATAAAATAAATATAGTTGAAGGTTTACTAATCCAATTTCATTGCTTCTGTGTATGAGTTGTGTTCTTTAGGTACGTGACAGTGAGTGTGTACTGCTACTGCTGAATAAATTTAGTAGAGTTGAAAACCATTCAATCTTTACATGATTATATAGTATTTCTAAGGTTGATTTGATGTCCCTTTGAGTAACAGGCTGGTGTCTTTAGTTCTGAAACTGCTTCAATCAAGAAAGGTGACTTTCTTCATTCAGTACCTTGCACTCCAGTTCGTTTTTCAGTAAAAGTGAATTTACATGGTATGATCTTATCTATACATCTTGTAGATTTAAGTCTTGGAAACACAAAAACCTTCTCTGAAAACTTTGTTGTTTGAGTAGTACGAATGAATGGATGAAGATTTGTCATCGGTTGATAGATTTTTTTTTTTATACATTTTCTATCAGAAGCCACATAATGGTATACAAAAACTTGTTTATAGTTGATCTTATCTACATGCAAAGCATTAAACAGCTAAGAGACTATCCTTCGTCTATGGGTTGTATTATATGTCTTTATACCTGTCTGTATGATAGATTCGAGGCGTTTAGAGACGAAACCTCGATCTGTGGGTTGTACATGCCCGGGAGACCTAAAACATTTTATTTTACATTTTAAAACAAACACGCTTCTCAAAGCATTGACGGCCTGCAGCGAAATCAGAGTTCATTTCCTCTGGGCTCAACTCGCAACAGACACAAGGCCACTACGATGAAACTTGCACCACCGGTCTCCTTGGAGACGCCCTGGCCCAATTCATCCACATGGGCCAAGCAAGTCCTGAGTCCTGACATACAAACATGCCTATATTTTTTTTAAATTACACACTACAACATAGTCACTCACAACACACGGACTCATGCCTTGTCAATTCTATAACTCTTTATTGGAACTGTTGAATTAATCAACTAATTATATTTTTAAAGACTCTCAAACATGAAACATGAAACCTCAAATCGTCTGACGATTTACATCGTTGCTTTTGGACCCGGGCCTGATGCCTAAAACTGATCTGTGACTTTATGTGTTGTTAGATTAGATATTGATTGATGAGCCCGTGGCTCCTCCGATCCAATTATTTCAATATATGTAAAGCTACAAATTTTTATAACTATATGGAGTTTGCTTCATAATTTTTTGATGTGAAGCAAAGCTCTACCAAGGAAGGAGTCTTTGCTTCAAATTAATGGGCTGAGGGAGCATAGAATCATCGGCTCTAACTTATTGAGGGAAAAAAAAAGAAGAATAATGGAATGGGGGAGGAGGCGACGAGTTGATGTACAGAACTCATGGTCAACTATAATTGTTAATCGACACCTAAAGTTCATCCTAGTTTAGTAACCTGCGGTGTTCCCGCATTATTTTAATAATACTTGTGTGTAGTTCTATTTAAATGAATGGTCAGCCCCTCTTCCTCCTCGAGGTTCTTTTTGTTTCTCCTTTCTCTTAGGTTTTATGCTATTGGACCTGTCATATATGTTTATGGTTTCATTATTTGTAGTTCTAATATTAAATTCAATAATACAGAAGCAGTGAAACGAGTCAAAGTAGTGCAAATAAAATCTAACGAAGTATATGATAACATAATGCACACCACACAACATATAAAATGGTATGACAGAACATGTACCAAACTAGGGATAGAGGTCCTAGATTAAACCTAACATATTTTTAATATAATACATGTGCTAACGCTACAGTAGCACATACCTGACAATACTAAAAGTAAGTAAAAAATAACTCCCACTCTGGTAGTTAAATTAGCTTATAAGTTAGCTTAAGCAACATTGATTGGTGTAAGGCACCTAGGTTGTTCGTTTGGCTGATAAGCTATGACAGAAAGTATTATTAGCTGATTTGTTGTGAGAGAAAAATACTATTGAATGGCTGACAGATTTAACTGATAAAGCTCAAACGAATAGGCTTGGCCCTGGAATCAAGTAAATCTTGCTAACATGTGGATTAAAACAAAGATTGTCACTCTCGTGCATGGCTTAGAAATAGTCAAACGTATCAAAGGAAACCTTACTGTAAATAAAATAAATCTAAGATGTTGTAGAAGCTAAGGAAGTTAACAAAGGTTTGTAGCCAATGTTTTGTGTTACAGATACATATGCAAGAAGATAGTGTAACAATAAAATTTGTCAGATAGTGTAACTATAAAAATTGACAGATATATAAGTATGTTTCTTTTGTGCAACATGTTATAATTTTTTTTTCTTTTGTGCAAGCAAACAGTGCAGCAACATGGCTGCCGCGGCGACCCAGTGCAGCGCAGGAACGGCAGCCGCTGTGGAGAGTAGGTGATGGGGGGAGCACGGGCGTGCTTGCGTTTGCGCAGGACAAGTGTGCCGAAGGAGGCCCTGGTGGAGGTTTAGAGTCGGTGGCGGGAAAAGACGTCGAGGCAGGCAGCGAAGTATAAGAGTGAACTTGAAAAGAAAAAAAAAAGAGAGAAAAAGAACTAAATCCACTTGTAAAGGGTTTGGTGCCAAGATTGCTGGCACCAAGCTTGGCGCCAAGCTCCTTGCGACGCAAGCACTATAAATACCGCGGTGCAAGGACCTTGGCGCCATTGGCGTCGAGATGTGTTAGTTTGGTGCTAATGATGATAACATCGAGTTCTGAATTTATATTCTAAAATCAAACTACCAAAAAATATATATTTGAAAAAAAAAGAGAAAACAAGGAAAAAGACGGTAGGTGGCTACCTACAGTACCTGACTGCATGTCTCTATCATCTACTGTACTATACTGCTGTTGTGCGCTGCTGCTACTGCTAGTAGCAGCAGGACGAGTAGAGGCGTGAGGCGCGGGGGGAGGAGCAGAGGCAGAGCAGCTGGCTGGCTGGAGAGTGGAGACAGTGGCGTAAATGCTCGGCATCGCACCGCTGCAACGCTTTCCCGTGCCAGCGAGGCCTCGTTTAGTTCACCCTGAAAATCAAAAAGTTTTTTCAAAATTTTCCGCCACATCGAATCTTGTGGCATATGCATGAAATATTAAATATAGACGAAAACAAAAACTACTAATTACACAGTTTAGCTGAGAATCACGAGACGAATCTTTTAATTCTAGTTAGTCCATAATTAGATAATATTTGTCATAAACAAACGAACAAAAAGTGTCCCGAGTCCAAAGCATCACTTGGGGCGGTCACCAGGCGACGTGACGCGAGCGTGAGTTGCGTCGCGTCGCCTCTGTGCCCCCGGCCGGCGCCATCATTGCATTGCATTGCATTGCATTGCCATGCGCCGCCGCTCCCGAGGGCATGCGCCTGCGGCCTGCGGCGCGGTCGTGTCGGCCCACGACCCCTACTAGCGCGCGTGATGGCGTCAGCCGAGCCGCGGCAGGCATCGGCCGTCGCCCGTCTGCGCCGGTGGCGGACGTCACGCGCGCCAGTTTTTGTTTTGTCCCTGCATGCAGTCTCCAGCTGCAGGCACCGAGGACGAGGAGCCCGCACCGCAGCATATGGAGATGGAGGAGGACGCCAGACAGAGTCTCTGGATATAATATACGGATACAGTGCTACGATCGAGCATGCAAGCGTACGTACTGTACTGGTGGTATACTGCTGCTACTTTACCACTTTGCATGACACACATCGAGGCTCCTCCGCTGGTCTCCTCTTTTGCTCTCTTTGGCACGCACATGACCGATCCACTCGTTCACCAAACGCGCGCAACATGGCGGCGACACTAGTGCGTACGGCCTGGTGCCACCACAACAAGTAGCTACAGTAATGCATAGGAGTATATTGTATACACTACAGTATGATTAATTTGGACAAGTACCTTAAGGGGGGATGTTTAGTTAGGGTGATAAAATTTATTTAACCCCAACCAAACAAAATCTAAAACTAGTGGTTGATCAACTTGATGCTCAGAACGTTTGTTTTCAACATGTATAAGAACTGGTGCACAATTTTTTTTTTTGTAAAAAAAGAAAACTTATGCGCAGAACGTTTGATCTGGGACATGGATATATATAATAGTGACCACACACCAGCATCGATGAACGTGGGGCTAGTTTGTTGTCACAACATGACACGATCTTTATGTGTTCTACTAGAGCGCGCGCGGCGCTGCCTATCAATTCATTGCCTATTATTTACCCATCATCGATGAACATTTTTTCTATGCACCCGATGCCCGAAGCTTGCCTCTCATAATTCCAAATTACAAGACGTTTTAGCTTTTTTTAGATATATGTATCTAGACATTTTATATATCTAAAAATACACAGTAAAAACTATGTATCTAAACGAATCAAAACATCTTGTAGTTTGGAGCGTAGAGAGTGGTTGTTAGTACTTTAACTAAAATTTGGGTTTCTAAAAGTTTTACCCTATACTGTTTGGATAAACTATAAAGCAAGAATTAGCAGCTAGTTAGATTAGACAAAAGCTTAGTATGTGTTTTAGTCTATAAAGTAGTTAGAGATGAACTTTACAATATACCCTAAAATTACCTAATAAAGAGTAACATACATGGGTGGTTCTTCAAAGTGTTCTGTCGTGTTGTTCAGATCCTCGATCTCTAAATTGTAGTTTCAAAGTCCTCATATTTGTCTTCATGTGTTATTTAGGTCTTAAACTTTTGAAATGCCATTTATATGTCTTTAAATTTGTTTTAGTGTGTGTCATCTCGATACCTAAACTTGTTATGATGTGTTATTTGGCCTTGTTTAGTTCCAAAAAATTTTACAATAGGAATAGTAGCACTTTCGTTTGTATTTGACAAATATTGTCCAGTCATGAACTAACTAGGGCTCAAAAGATTTGTCTCGTCAATTCCGACCAAACTGTGCAATTAGTTTTTTATTTTTGTCTATATTTAATATTCCATCCATTCGTCTAAAGAATTGATGTGACGGAGAATCTAAAAAATTTTTGCAAAATTTTTTTGAACTAAACAAGGCCTTAGGTTCGAATAGGATCGATCTACTTTTGCGACATGTTGAATATATACCATAACAATTGGATCCATATATCGTTCTTGACCAGGGAACAAACTTAGACATTGTTTAGATCAATTTGTTTTGAATTTTGATATTGTAGTACTTTCATTTGTATTTGACCATTATTGTCCAACCAAAAATTAACTGGGCTCAAAAAATTTGTCTCACAAATTACAGACAAACTCCACCTAAAGAGCACTAGTTTCGGCCTCGCCGCCGCCACTACTAATGACGTCATGGCCTTTGCTCTTTGATATGGTAGATGATGAAGGCATAGAGAGGGGATGATGAGTTAGTAATAGACCTGAACAAATTGAGTCTGGCCTGAAGTATTTCTACACCCTTTGTCTTTAAATAATTGTCGTCGTTGGTGTACATGTTGTACGTTTAACTCGATTTTAGAAAATATATGCATCATTTGTATATCCAAATAAATCACTTTAAAAAACTAAATTCAAAGATATTTCCAACGATACTAATTATGTACCAAAATTATTAATATTTTTAATACATATTTAGTCAAATTTGTTTCTTGAGAAGCGAAAATAATAGATATTTAGAGATAGATAGAGTATTTATTTGTTTTTCAACTACAAACAATGGTCGATCTGTCAATAGAATGCAAAGAGGGGAGAACAAGGTAGATGCAGAGAGAGAGAGAGGGAGAGCATCATGATGCAACTAGAAGAGAGAAAGGGAAAGCATGTAGATAGAGTGCTATAGTCTACTTTTTTTTAGGAAACTAGAGGGACCGTTAATAGTAATTCAGAGTAGAGACTAACGTGTTGATTACTTTTTTTTTTTGAGGAAACTAGAGGGGCCGTAACCTCTCTTAGAGGATTTATTAAATAAAAGTAAACAAGTTTACAGCAATGAGGAAGAGAAGAGAGAAGAGAAGAACAACAGTGAACATGTGGGCTACTTGGATTTCGTTTGGACATAGTGGAATAATGTGCCCAAGTTTGAGGAGCTAAAATGAAACTTTTGAGAGACCGACATGACACACATCGAGACAAGTTTGGATGTCTGAAAATGCATCTCGCTCTTTTGGTGGACTCAGCAGGAGGAGTACGTGGTACAGTATAAACTATTCAAAGCTGGCTAGATTCTACATGCATTCTACGTACTCCGCGCCGCGCGAGCTACGTACTGTACTGTACTTTACTGCGTAGTGCGTACGTAGAGGATATATGCCGCCGTATCTATCGTCTATGCATGCATGCGTCCTATGTGGCAGCACAGTAGCTTTGATTCTTCCTTTTTGTTTGGACATGAGTAGGAGTAGGAGTGGCATGGCATGAAGCAGCCGGCGCCAGCTTTTCTTGAACTTGAGCCCTGCGATTTGACCCTCTACGGATCACAAACACGTCAGAGCAAGCAAAAGATGCGGTCATCAATTCGCTTTCCAATTTCCAAACGATGATCTCTGTACTGGATCCGCGACGCAGGAGCAGGATCTCCCCTCCACTCCACTCCACTGTGCACAGGAGGTGCAGCCATGCATGATCCTGATCCACTGCCCTCCCCTCCCCTCCCCTCCCACAGGCCACAGCTCCCTTTTCCCAGAACAAACAAACAAAGCAACTACTGTGTAAATTACTGCTCGACACGACGGCAGCCATCTTGTCAAGCCTTAAACTATACGATTTAAGGCTTTGTTTAATTTTAACTTTTTTACAAAATAGACATCGCAGTATTTTTGTTTATATTTAATAAATATTATTTAGTTACGGACTAAGTAGATTTAAAAGATTCGTCCCACAAATTATAAGTAAACCGTATAATTAGTTTTTATTTTCATTTATATTTAATGTTTTATATATGTATCGTAAAATTTTATATAACAAGGAATTTAAAAAATTTTGCAAATTTTTTTTTAACTAAACAAAGCCTCCCTCATTGTTCCTCCAGTTTTATTTTTTTTAAAACAAAAAATCGGTGTTCCTCCAGGTTTTTACCCGCTCACTCGCAGCGGTATAAAGAGCTTGACCAAGTTGATGGCCAAAGTTTGAGGCTAACGGCTATTCCCTCCGTCTTAAAAAGACTATTACTGTTGACTTTTAGACATCTTATTTGACTATCTGTCTTATTAAATTTTTATATAAATATCGTTTATTTTGATATAACTTATTTGATCATTAGAGGTACATACTTTAATAATATTTATTTATTTTTAAAATTTACATAAAAAAATTTAAATAAAACGAACAGGTAAACATGATTGATCAAAGTCAAAAACATCAATTTTTTTTTTTTTGTAAGTAACCAGCAATTTTTAAGAACAAACCAAGTGGGCCCGAGCTCTCATCTATAAGTAGGAGTACCACCGTGGCCCTGCGCATATATGGTCACAACACAACACAAGCCCGGCCACACGTCACTCCAGAGAGTCCAGACACCACTGCTAGTCGTTCCTTCGGAGACTGTCCGCCGTCGTCTGGTTATTATACACCGCGGTTCCTCTTGCTTCCCATGGCCCGGATCTTCCTGTGCTTATTGGCGGCGGCGTACTGCTGCATCGCGCTGCTTCCGCCGCCGGCGCAGGCCCGTCGCCATGGTATGCACGGTCGAGCAATGCCACCATTTACTCGCACTAGTTTTTCTTCCTTATCCTCTCTGACGATGTTCATCAGTTCATGTACTACCTACCTCATATGCTTACAATGCAATGCGCTTCGTATCTTGCTGTTGTGTACTTGTAGCATGCATTTCTTTTTGAAGAACCTACTTATTGTAGCATGCATGCATTGTGGATGCATGGATGATGGTTGAGAGTCCCTCCATCGTCGTCTTCGTTTTCATTTCGGCTGTGTGTGTTTCTTTTTCAGGCCTGCAGCAGCAGCAGGCAGCCGGCGCCGGCGGCCGCCGCAGGCTTCATCTGTCGCCACAAGTGCCAGAGCCGCGCTTCTTTGTTCCCAAACAGGTACTTATCGCAGTACGCAGGTTCCAATTAGTAGTGCGCTCTAGCGTGTTAATTTCGATCGCCTAGATAGCTTTTCTTCGCTCACCTCTGTGGCTGTGTCAGGCGGCGGCGGCGGAGCGACGCGGCGAGCCGGTGAGTATGAAGGCGAGGCCGCGGGCGGCGGCAGCGTGGAGCGTGAGGCCGGAGCTGAGGGCGGTGCCCGGAGGCCCGGACCCGCTGCACCACCACGGCGGCAGCCCCAGCAGGCGGCCGGAGCAGGACCGCACCCCGCGGTCCCCGTGACGCCCCCCGGCCGGCAAGCATGGCTAGGCTACCTGCGCCAGAGGACCTTCTTTCCCGGCCACCGGCGCCTGCAACTGCAATCCTGCACGGTCACCTCGTGCGCTGGATCCTGTGCGCGGGGAGACTCTGTGGCCTCGCCTGTGGCCGCGCGTCCTCGCCCTGCACGTGTCTGGCTGGCTGCCTACCGAGTTGAGGTGAGTGAGGCACTGAGGCTGCTGGCACTGGCATGGGCTGCGCATGGTGAATGGTTGAGGGCGTTTTGGTAATATATACTGTATGCAGTTTTATGTACCAAGTACTACGCAATGTATACAAAATGGTACGACATGGGTTTCGTCCCATGTGGATCGAAAGCGCAATTTGTGAAATTATTTGGATTTCATCATTGGTTTATGTCTTTATGAGACGTAGTAGCTCCCCCCGCATACGCTCCCAAGTCTGAAAAGAAAAAGAAAAGAAAATACCAAAATGCAAACACATAATCATTGGTCATTACCGTACTACAAATTCAGCGGAATCATGCATCCACTGATGCAATCTCTTCGGCTGATAAGCCGTTAGAAACTGATTTATTAAGAGAGAGAGAGAGAGAAAACTATTCCATGACTGTTAAGTTCAAATTATTCGTACGGAGCTTGATCGAGGATATATATATAATAATACAACACGCACGTAGCAAAAACCTCGCACAGCTTCACAACTCACAAGCAGTCAAGACTGACGGCCTGCGATTTATTTATTTTTTATTTATTATTTTTTTTTTGCGATATCAAAATTGAAAAGCTACTAGAGGAGGCGATCGAAGGGAGATCGACTCGATCAGGCTCTTTGGCTCTTTGCATGCGTCCCTATAATCTGGTTTAATTTCTTATTGCCAAACCTTGACAACGTCTACTATTTGCTTGTCGTCACATTTGTTGGCTCAACGTTTGGCAACTTTTGATGATCTAAAGAAAAAACTTTTGGTAACTTTCGCTTGCTTGCCAAAAATCTCTTTCTAGTCCAATTCGGTACCAAAACCAATCGGTCGGGCCCACACTCTCCGCCATCGCGACTATATACATAAGTGCGTGTGTACGTATCCAAGCCAACCCACAAGTCTGAAGATCGACGCCTCTGGTTCGTCGTCGTCGACCAAGCCTAGCCATGGCCCGGTTCTCGCTGTGCTTGGCGGTGGCGGCGGCGGCGGCGTGCTGCTGCCTTGCGTTGCTCCTGCCGCCGGTGCAGGGGCGCCGTCCTGGCACCGGCACCGGCACCGGCAGGGATCATCGTCTCCTGTTTCCCGAACCACGCTTGGATGCCGAAAAGGTATCACGGCTACTTTCACGTTCTATTGTTTTTTCATGTAAATGAAAGAGTATGTATACATACGTACTCCCTCCATCCCAAATCATAAGTTATTATTAAGAATGTTGGAGAGAAAAACTATATTAACTTTGATCAAAATTATAGAAAAAATTATGAATATTTATAATATCAAATAGGTATACTATGAAAATATATAATTAATGTAGAATGTAATGATACTAAGTTGATATTATAAATATTATTATCTTACCATATAAATTTGGATAAACTTGAAATGGTTTGACTCTCCAAAATTTCTGAAATAACTTGTAATTTGAGACAGAGAGAGTACTTTTTTTTTTCTACGAGAAGAAATTAAGCTTCTGTGACTGATCTCTGCATGTGGTGGTGCAACTGACTACCGTCAGCCGACGGAGCAGCAGCGCGGCGAGCCGGTGAAGAAGGCAGCGACGCCGCCGTCGGCGGGGGGCGTCGTCACGGCGGAGCTGCGGTGGGTACCTGGAGGCGCGAACCCGTTGCACAACCACGGCAGTAGCACCAGGCAGGACAAGGAACGCACTCCACCGGCAGCGGCGGCGGCGGCGGCCGCCGGCGGGAGCGTCTCCAGGCCGGAGCTGCGAACCACACCTTGGAGCGCGAACCCGTTGCACAACTAGACCACGGAAGCACCCCGTCCCCGTTACCTTGTGCCGTTGTGCGCATGGCTGATTTCAGGAAGCATCGTAGATTGAGGGCACATTTTGGATCGTGCACTAAGAAATTGCAATTGTCACGGAAACTGTTTTAACGTGTGCGTCGTGTACGATACTTGTTTCATCCAGTTTTGCAAAGTTAAAGAGTTTTGTTACTGAAACGGTTTAGATTTCTGGAACATAGCTCTCCTGCATATATATGCTCAGGGTTAAAAAAAAGGGCACAAAACCCAACGCGTAACCATTGCTACATTCCAATTCATAGAACAAAATGAAGTCATCACTAAAGTTTTTGCAGAATCATCCACCAACAGCATCTGCCCGCAGATTATTTGTACGCAACCCCAGAGGCTTGCGGCAACATACAGCTACAGCCCCGCATTTCAACAACTGAGCGTTAAACACTACCAGGTCTTTAGGTTACAAGAGTGCTGAAAAGTTCTGCAATCCAAAGTATGTACAGAAAAGCAGTCCACAACATGCTTATGAGGGCGCTGATTCAGCTCCATCATGGAGAGCACAGCACACGGTGGCCTTGTGATGACCCTGGTACACCCTGATGGCCTCTCCGGTTGACATCGTCCATAGCCTCGCTGTGGTGTCTGAAGAAGCTGCAAGAGAGAACAAACCGGTTAATAATAACAGTGTAACTGATGAATCATTGGGGAAGGCAGAGGCGGCCTAACTGATGAATCATCGGGGAAGGCAGAGGGCAACAAGGTGTAGTTCATACCTGTTATCAGATAAGCACCATCGACCGAGAACACACAGTCCCAAACCCAGCGCTGATGGCCTGAGAAGTTGATTGCCAGTGATGTTTCAGGATATCATTCAGAAACATAAGATGAATCTGAGATGGAGAGTTGGTTAATATAAAGGAAGACTCTGAACATTACCGACTAAAGTTCTTTCCAACTTGAAGCCATCGACATTCCAAATCTTTACAGTGTGGTCAGATGATGCTGTGGCAAGATACCTGCAAACAAACCCAAGAATTTTACGTGGAATCCAAGAGGACACAATAATACAATGGAACGACCATGAAAAATACCCTTTTAGACCATTATTACATTACCTGTTAGGATCACAAAATTCTGGTGAAAGCAGGCACTTCAGAATGTAGCCATCATGGGCTTGCAGTTTGTGCAGAGGTTCAAAGCAGGTAATTGTCTACGTAACAGAATTTGTCAACTTGAAAAATTCAGAAATCACAATTCTGCATTTAAGAACAGGTAAGTCTGCAGAACAGACTGACCTGAGTACCCTTAAGCAGGCGCCAAACGTAACATGTCCCACGGTTATTTGCAGCAACCACCATACTCCCATCCCACATGACTGTCAGAGATCTTACAGCAGTATCAACCTCCGGTACCTAAATCCAGCACATCAATTGTTTTCTTGCATTTCCCTTTCCACAGTAGTACAATAATACTGGAATATGAGTATGTAACTCACCAACTCACAGCTGCATGAGTTAGCAGCCAAATCCCACACACGTATGTTTCCATTCTGGTCACCAGATATTAGCTCTTTCTGGGGGAAAAAAACATACAATGTTATGAAATTTGGTGGGAAGAAACAAACAGAAGTAACAGAGGAGATTAGGCAAAACAAAAACTATCTGACTCAACCATCAAGGTTAAGAATACTGATAGCACTATTTAGTCAGTACAAGAAAATAAAGTTCCACAAGAAATTTGAGAAACAGAGTGAGAAATAGGCCAAGCCATCTCTGCAGTTTGAGACGAAGGCTAGCCATATGAAAAATCAGTTCACTCTGCCAAGTTGATTTCAACTAGTGTATCACAGTAATTGAAACCTCTGATCCTTCAAAAAATAAAAAATAAAAAATTGAAACCTCTAAATTCATAGCTACACAGTCATATTGTCTACTGTCAGCATTTTTGCATTACAGAGATGGCAAGGGATCCAATCAACACCAAGCAATCACCTAAAACAGTATGTATGTAATGAACAGAAGTAGCAAACCAACAAGTTTATAACCAATTGTAGCTTAATAAGTGTTGTACTTGGATAACGATTGAAGACATTTGAAATCAATTACCAGACCATACAAATGAACAATGAAAAAATGATTCTAACCTGATTTGGGTGCAGAACTACAGTGTTGACAGCGGCACGACTTTCATATTCTCGTTGGCAAGTGCCAGTCCTAAAACCATACACAAACAAATAAGAAAAATAAATATCAAAGCCATAAGATGATTTACAGCTAAGAAAATTAGTAAGGTCCACAATGTACAAAATTTAAAAGATAATATCCAATTTATCATACCTACCATCTAGACACACTACTAGACTAACTCATGAAAGAAGTTGTATGAGATTTGGAGGATTCAGATAGTCAGGTTTTAATAAATTTGGTGTGGTGGCATTGTTATTCACAGATGAGCTATCGATTCGTGAGGCAGTTATTTTCGAAATGTCCATATGTGTGCCCTTTTAAGTTTCCCTAATATTTAGACTGTTTAAAGCAAACTCAATGCGAGCATGCATGATAGCACCTGGACATTTTTTTAAAAGTTTTCACTAGAACTGCAGATCAAGTAAAATAGCTTGTAACTTAAGAAATGATAGTATGATACAAGATATTAGGTTTGAAAAGCTCACCGTAAATCCCAAATTCTAACAGTACCATCTTCAGAACCTGAGTACATCCAGTTACCATCGCAATGGAATCCCACAGCCATCACATTGCTAGTATGTGAATCATAGCTAATTACCTGCTAGGTGTAATCTCATTAAATAAGGAAAAGGAACCTGATGACTCATAGGGATTGCTATAGAAAACATGTATTAATACCGGTTGAGGGCTATTTGAGTTCACGTCAAAAAGGCGGATATGAGGATTGCCAGCAGCAGCTAAGAACCGCTTGTCTGGGGTTATCTCAAGGCGATTAACTTGCTGCAGTCAACATGTTACAGCAGCGAAAAGGTATGTAAGATTGTTTTCTAAACTAGATAGCTCTGATGCCGACGGTGAAGTATACCAATAGCCGTTACTTACAGAGTCTGGATATTGAATAGTGCGGTAACAGCGACCACTCTTGGCTTCCCAAAATCTGATTGTGTGATCATAACTTGCAGTAGCTAGAATGACAGAAGGTTGAGCCATTTAGCAGCATTAGCCTGCACATACGTCAACACATGCTCTCAGAATGATGAAAATAGACACAGACAAGGCCTTTGGCGTTACAAAAAGGCCTTGTTTAGTTCCCAGAAAATTTTGCAAAATTTTTCACATTCTCCGTCACATCGAATCTTTAGGCGCATGCATGGAGTATTAAATATAGACGAAAATAAAAACTAATTGCACAGTTTGGTCGGAATTGACGAGAAGAATATTTTGAGCCTAGTTAGTCCATGATTGAACAATATTTGTCAAATACAAACGAAAGTGCTACAGTGTCGATTTCCCAAAAAAATTTAACTAAACAAGGCTTTACAAAGAATCCATTTATCGAACAATTGAGCATTTATTCCTATCCTTACTTATAAATTCAATCAACCACTAAAATGGTACATGATTTTTCTTTCTACCAAATCACACATAAATAAAAAACCATGACATAGGTAACCTGCTGATCCTCAAAGCTAAGTCTGTCTCCATGGGTGGGTCTAGGATTTTGAGGTTGGGCATTCAAAATGTGAAGGGCTGTTCAGGTTTTTCTTTTTATTTACAGTATAAAGTCTATTTTTAGCATGTAAAATACAACATAATAGTCACTGTACAATATATAGCAGCTGTAACACATAGTTGAGCACACATGTTCATAGAACTGAACTACTAAAAATTAGTAGTACCACTTCACTTCGTCTTTATATTTGAGACCTCAAATCGAATCAGTGATCTAAAATCAGCAAATCACACTAAAGTAGTGCTCACTGCCAAACTATGGTAGTTCCATTGCTTCACATAGTAAAATGAAATGTAAGGCCAAGTAACTAAATAAACTTACAAATTGGATTCCCAGTTGATAGCTTGCTGAAGATTGCTGAAGACTCCAATCGGTCAGACCTTCTCCTGCCCTCGGTGCCTATGCAGGTTGCAGAACTGCTGCTGCCAGCATAGGCGCTGGCTTCCAGTCGCTCAAACGCCCGAGCAGCCGGGCCGCCGGCCACCCCGCGGCGCAGCCGCCTAGGCGCGCTGCCGGCTTCGGGCCCCACCACGAGCCGAGCGGCCGCCGCCCCACCGCGATCCTCCTAGCCGGCGCCCCCCAGCTGCCCGTGCCCACTGCCCAGCGTCCTCGCCTGTCTCTGCGCACGCCGGAGGGAGTACACGCCGCCGCCCGCTAGGGTTTGGTTGGGAGTTTGGATCGTGAGGGAGGAGCAGAAGCCGGCCGACCCGGAGGAGACTGGAGGGAGGGGATGCGATGCCAGCGACAAGGAAGGAGGAGAGAAATGTTGGGCTATTGGGCCTTGTTGGGCCGTCGGGTAGGGAGGGAGGGAGAGTAGAGATGGGCCTTTTGGACGGAATTCTTGAGTACCCAGTCGTTTCTGTGTCATTTTCTTTTTTGAATACACGTACTACGTGGTATATGTACCTGCCATATATTTAGATTTTTTTTTTCAAAAAATATTCTTTCCATTTTAAAATTTTGACTTTTCTAGATATATAATTTTTTATGTAACTAGATATATATTATGTCTAGATACTAGAAAAAGCAATATTTTTATAAAAATTAAAACGTCTTATAATTTGAAATAGTATAGAGAGGATGATTATTTAACTATAGTTACTCTTGGTAGTCTTTGTTCTTTGGATGCTGAACCGATTCTGGGTTCAATCTCTTTATGTATTCATCAGTTTGTAATTGCCGACGATTCAGCGTTATCTGAGTAATCGAAATCCATATTTCCCTTCAAAAATATCCTTAACTAAAATTGTCCCATCCTTGTTTGTCTCTATGGGCGATACACGTTTGGGACTTATGCCTTGTTAGTTCCTAAAATTTCTCATCACATCAAATCTTGTGGCACATGCATGGAGCATTAAATATAGATAAAAAGATAATTAATTGTACAGTTTACCTGTAATTTACGAGACGAATCTTCATGATTAGATAATAATTATTAAATAAAAACAAAAGTGCTACAGTAGCTAAATCCAAAAATTTTTGCGAACTAAATAAGGCCGACACAATCCTCACGCAAGTCAGCCTAGCCTAGAGTGACGACGACCGGTGACACTCGGCTAGTTTTTTGAGAGAAGATCAAAGGAAGGCTGAATGACACTCCTTCCTCCTCTTCCAAAAGTTTATATTATATCCTATCAAATATTTAGACACATACATAAATATAGACTAAAAATAACTAATTACACAGATTACGACTACTTCATGAGACAAATCTTTTTAGCCCAGTTAGTATACATGATTTGACAATAAAGTGCTACACTAACTTATGTGCTAATGATAGATTAATTAGACTCTAAATTCGTCTCATGGATTACTAACATATTCTATAATTTGTTTTTTTATTAGTATCCAAACACCCCAAAGGATACTCCAAAACTTTACACCGTGAAACTAAACATAGTTGCGATTTAGGTTGCCCCCGCAAGAGGATGCTTGTTGGGTATTTTAAACGCAAACAGAAAAATCCGCAAGCGCACGGATACCGATGTAGCCTTCACCGGGAGTATTCCAGAGTATCGATTTTCCACAGGGAACGTGAGTGTACTAATTAAGATCCAAGATCGCCCAAGGATAACTATATAATTATTTTTTTGGTGGGAAGAGAGGAAGTTTCCTGAGAGTTCTCTAGTTGATCTAAGAATCAAGAATTACTTCAAGATTATCTATATCGGGACATCAGAGCACTAACCACAGAAAGAGATGAGAAGGGGGCTAGGAAGGTCTGACTACGGTCCTACAAACACCGATCCGAACGTGGTGGAATACGTCGACCGTTAGGGCTGTCACTACCCTAGGGCTACCACAACAATCCGTAGGATTGGGTGCAATTCCAGGTAATCGCAAGACTAAACACCATGTCTAATCTATTAATTACTACTCTAGCGTTATAAAGACTAGAGCACTTGATGCAAGCGGGAATCCAATAAATAACTTGAATGTAAATAAAAGTAATTAGAGAACTCAGGAGTTATGAGTTGAAGAACCTGGAGAACGATGAAGAACGAACCAGTTGCTGCAAAAGTACAATATTGAGGAAGATCCGACAGATCCGGCTCCTCCTCCGCTCTCCTCTTCTCTCTCCCTATTTTCTAGATTACAACTAGAACTAACTAGAACTAGAATAGAAGAACTAGAACTAGAACTAGAACTAGATGAACTAGAACTAGATCTAGATGAACTAGAGGTAGAACTAGAAGAACTAGAGGGATCCTCTCTACTTGGATGAAGAATTGAAACCCTAGCTTTGATTCTGTAGAAGAGGTATGATCTCCAGGGGCCAGGGGGGTCTGGTTTTATAGTCCCTTCAAGTGAATCTGGGCCGTCGGATCAAACCGACATTGATCGCACGGTTTTCCTTGATCCTTTAGGTCGGTGGAGCTTGGTCCGCAAAGTTGGACGTGTTTGACCACAACTCCTGGGCGGGCGCCCAAGGGGGGTGGGCGGGCGCCCTGCCCCCGGGCCCGTTCGCCTTCCCGTTCGTTCCCGTGGCTTCTGGAGTCTTCTAGATGACGTAAAATTGCGCGGCACGTTAATATCTCTATGTAAACCCGACGTGTGGGCCTTTCTTCCGTATTTCCTGATAACCCCCTGCAGAAATAGACTAACACCAAAACTCGTGGAATTCTGTCAGATAAAACCCTAAGTCTAGGTGTTGGTTGCATTTGGATCCTTTTCTATGATTAGTTGATGGTTAAATGTGAGCATTAAGGACCGTCAACAATGGTCGTGACAAGGAACATAGTTGTTTGATCTTTCGTAAGGTACAATAGACTATGCCCTCACTAGTTTTCACAATTCCCTTTGACTACTACCGGATTATGATGTGGGATCAACACCGTTGGAAAACTTATCTTCTTTGCTTTTATGTAGATGTGTAAAACATTGAAAACGGAGTTCGTGTGCGGTCTGGGCTTTAATTTTATTGCAGACTGCTCCTGAAAGTCCGAGTTGGACTCAAATTTGATATGGATTGGGGGCTCCAACTTTTTTGGATGCTCTTGTTGGTCGTCTTCACCTCTATGCCTCCCTCCAAGTACTTCCATTACCTCTGTATAGTTCTTAAAAATAATAATATCATTAGATGTCAATCTATTCACAAAATGGAGTACTAAGCTCACCTGGAGAGTAAATTGTCGTGCTTGAGTTCTAGTTATCGGACCCTTCTTGAAGAATGATGTGTGTATCTAAAGAAGTAATGTCCCTGTTAGAGCTACGGAGACGTGGAGGAGATGGTACCACATGGATCAGTACCGCTGCACCCAGTAACAAAATAGCTCCATTTTCAAACAAAGGAGCTTGGCGAAAGACCATTTTATCTCTCACTAATTAGGAAGGAGAGAGTAGTTAAGTTGTTACTGTCCTTAATTACAAGTTACTCTCTCTACTCCAAATTATAAGTCACTTTGTCTTTTTGGTTTATAGAATTTGCTATGTATTTAAAAAGTCAAAGCGATATATAATTTAGAATGGAAGGAGTAGCTTTTTAGATCACATTAAGCTTAAAAATCTCAGTATTTCCTAAAAGAAAGACAACGGATGATGCGCGGGGGGTGTTGAGGACTATACATTTAAAAATGTGCTAAACAGGTCTACTAGGTCTTATGAGTTAAGAATGTAGGAGAAAAATGCATGGCACCAAGACCAGTGAAGAAACAAATCTAAAACGACCAAGTGTGAAAGATTACACACCTTGGACGGTCCGTACGTCAAACGAGAATATGACCTCATCAATATCACTAGATTATAAGGGACATGAACCGTGCCATAAGATGTTGCCATGGTTCATGCCATGCTCCTGCTTCCCGCCTTCCACGATGAGCTTTGAGCACCACCGACGAGGGATTAAGTAGTATCCACTGGCATCTTGTCTAAGGACAACCAACAAGCCCCATGGAGCTGAAACACAACCCATGACCACTTGAATGGTAGTCGGCACTACCCCACAACCACCAAGGATAGACAACGCTGCCCATGGGCGTACATACGGCTAGAGAGATCGACACGGATCCACCTCCATGGTGTTGAATCTACCACCTCTGCCACGGATGGGGTTGTCGTCACCACTACCAGAGCCATCATCTACCTAGAGAAGAAGCAAAAATGGAGACAGAGACCCCTTCTTCCCCACCCTGGCCACCTTTATTGTGACCTCAAGGGAAACCGATAGAGGGCTTTGGTGACGGCGTGGGCATGCGAGGTTCTACTTGTATTGCCCTTAGTGAGCATATTATATCACTCGCACTAGTAGTGGTTGTAGCAGGCTTACAGTGTGTCGCTGAAAGCCCAAGTTTTGTTTTGGTAATTAATGACACCAAGTTGCTAATGCTTTGTATTTAAGTGATTTGAGTTAGGCATAGCAACACATGTGTTATAAAGATGATAAAGATAAAACAATAAAAAGGGCATTTGGTCTAGTGGTATTTGATTCTCGAAATGATCCATTTTTATTAATATCAAAAATGGCAGTTTAATATCTTTTTTAAATAAAAATGATAGTTTTTCCAATATAATTATGTAATTGGGAGGCATAAATACTAAATTATAAAAATAAATAATAAATAACAAAAACGGCATTTGGTCTAGTTGTAGGTTCCTTGATTTGGGATCAAGAGGCCCAGAGTTCAATTCTCGGAATGCCCCTTTTTGTAAATAGAAATGGCACCTTTTCAAATAAATATGTAATTAGGAGTTATAACTATATTAAATTATAAAAATGACAAAGAATAAAAAAAATAAAAAAGTATATCTAGTGATACGATTCTTGATTTGGGATCAAGAGGTCCCCAGTTCGATTCTCGGAATGCCCCAAAAGGCCAAAATTGTTAATATCTTTTCTTTTTTTCATAACAATAGCAGTTTTTCCAATGTAACTATGTGATTGGGAGAAATAAATAATAATAGCAAAATGTTAAAGAATAAACGAAGAAAAAGGGCATTTGGTCTAGACGTCGTGGTATGATTCCGCTTCGGTTGTGAGAGGTCCGAGTTCAATTCTCGGAATGCCCCCTCTTTTCAATTTATATATATATATAATTAAAATTTTGGAACGATAATCAAATGATTTTTGATTTGTGAGGCAGATATTATCTCCGTTAAATAGTCTTTAAAAGGACATCATTCACAACAGGGCATTTGGTCTAGTGGTATGATTCTCGCTTTGGGTGCGAGAGGTCCCGAGTTCGATTCTCGGAATGCCCCACTTTTTGTATTAACATATTTAAAATTAACTAAAACTTGTCAACAATTCAACAAATTTCCATTTTTTTATTTAAGCAAACAGGGCATTTGGTCTAGTGGTATGATTCTCGCTTTGGGTGCGAGAGGTCCCGAGTTCGATTCTCGGAATGCCCCACTGTTTTTATATTAACATTTTTCTAATTAACCAAAACTTGTGAACAATTCCACGAAATTCCATTTTTGCGTTGAAAAGAGACACTTCTTTACCCCCACTCTACATATCCAATTCTACGAATTTTTCATTATACATCAGCTAATCGCAAATTCAGTTTCACGAAGAACAGAATGGCAGAACATGGTCAGACGCACAAACCAAAAATCGACCGGAGAAGAAGAAGAGGGATGGCAATCTCACACACAAGCCGGCCGGCAGATCCGTCGGAGGTCAGGTCAGGTCAGCTTTCACGCGATGACGAACACCCTGAGCTCGCCCCTGTCCCCGCGGGTGATGCGCGTGTCGTCGTCGAGGTACGTCACCTCGAACTCGCCCTCGCCGCTCCCGGCGTTGGACGACGACGACGGCGGCCGGAGGTTGTCCGGGACGCGTGGCACCTCCAGCGGCGGCAGCTGCGCCAGGCTGCCCTTGGTCTTGACCGTCGTCTTCTCGAACGTGATCTTCACGCCCGACGTCCCGACGACCTCGAACTTGTGCGCGAGCGTCGCCGTGGCCTCGAGCGGCGGCAGCGGCCACGGCGCGCCGAGCTCCAGCTCCACGATGTTGTCCAAGTCGCGGCTGACCACGTCGATCCGCTGGAACACCTGGCCCAGCGTGACGGGGAGGAGCCGCCCCGTGGGCGGGCCGGGCCGGCTGCCGCCCAGCGTCCGCGACGAGAACGCGCTGCTGTAGAGGAGACGCCACCGGCCCTGCAGCTTGTCGAGGTCCCCGCCGTTGAGGTCGACGGGCCCGCCCGCCGCCGTGCCCGCCGCCTCCAGCTCCCGCGCCGCCGCGTCCGCGCGGTCCAGGTCCTCCTGGCTCGCCGCCAGGCCGCGGTTCAGCCCGGACACCGCGCTCTGCGCCGCAAAATCATTACCCAAGCAGAGCACGAGCAATCCATTAGAAAAGAGACGCTAGGATGAGAAATGATAGGTAGCTGGCTAATCACCGACCAGGAGCTTGATCTTGAGCGAGGCCACGTAGTCAGCGCCGGCGCCGGTGGCGGCGTCCGCCGCGTAGTCAACGGGCGGCGGCGGCGGCGCGGCGGCCGTGGCGCGGACGGACAGCTCTCTCTGCCGCCGCTGAAGCTGCCTGCGCCTGAAGATGCTCCGGGTGGCACCGGGTACCCAAGGCGCGCTGCACTGGACGCGCGCGGGGCGAAGCGGAGCGCTGGTGGACGCGGTCGCGGCGCAGCAAGACGAGGGCGCGGCGGCCATGGCCACGGGGAACGGACGGACGGGAACGTCTCTGCTTCGGAGAGGACGTGCGGTGCGGCGTGCAGAGCAAAGGCAGGAGAAGGGAACGGCTATTCAGAGCGTGGTTGGGAGGAGCTCGCACTCGCAGCAGGAATCACAGCGAGCGAGCGCGAGAGGTTTCCATGGCGTTCTTGAAGCGGCCGAGGAGAAAAAGCCGAGATTTTTCTTCTTCGTCCAGGAGGTGAGTGAGGGGTCGTGGGGGTAGTAGAATATTTTTTTTGTGGTGGGAGGGAGAGACAGCGAGTCGCCCGGGTCAGCACGCAGCAGGCAGCGCCCAGCAGGTGAGTGGAGTGGCGCAGCTGGGGACGCGTAGCGGCGTACGGGGTGGATGAGCTCGTGGGCACATTCCTTGACCTTCTGGAATGTTCCGTCCACACGGCAAATTTCCTATCCTACGTGGTGGATACTAGAAACGAGAAGGAATTTCATGTGCAAAAAAGTACGACCACAAAAGCGATTTGGAAACTGAAAATCCCAAGCAGAGGCCTTGTTTAATTCACCCAAAAACCAAAAACTTTTCAAGATTTTCCGTCACATCGAATCTTACAGCACATGTATTGAGCATTAAATATAGATGAAAACAAAAATTAACTATATATAATTTGTCTGTAAATCGCAAGACAAATCTTTTAAACCTAGTTACTCCATAATTGAATAATGTTTGTCAAATAAAAATAAAAGTGAGCAACCTTGCACAGCGTAGTATGAAAATTGAAACTAGGTGCCTAGCCTGTAATGCAGTAGGTGAAGATGGTGGACATCTTTTTCTCAAGTGTGACTTGGCTAAAGAGGTCTGGAGGCGCCTCAATTTGGACAGTATGCGAATGGCTTTGGAATCAATTGCAATGGTCAGAGATGCAGTGGATATGATACTGAAACAAAAGGACGACCAAAAGTTGATGACATTACAATGTGGTTCCTTTGGAGCGAAAGAAATCTAAATTAGAGAAAAAGGGCGAAGGCGGGGTGCTGAACTTCTTGCTCGCTGCATCAGGTCATATGCTGATGAGAACATTGCAGTGCTGTGCGACAACACCACGATGAGAAACAGTAGCCTGCATGCGGCCGAAGGAGCAGTGGACAAAACCTCCCCGAGGCTTCTTAAAACTGAATTGTGATGCATCTTTCTTGCCAGGGTCACTGTCAGGCAGTTGGGGTTTTTTGATCCGAGACAGTGAAGGAGATGTAGTGGTCTCAGGTAGACGGAAGATAGATCACCTCCTAAACACCTTTCAGGATGAACTTATTGCCTGCCTATATGGGATTCAATCAGCTATTGATTTGGGGATCTGACGACTTAATGTTGAGTCTGATGCAAAGATGGTTGTCCAAGCGATCAGCACCAATGATTATGATGATGCTGCTATAGGTATTTTGATCACTGAAATGAAGTCTTTAGTGTCATCCGCCTTCATTAGCTTTGAGTGCTCTTTTAAGAACCGTGATTGTAACAGAGCTGCTCATGAGCTAGCTGTGTTGGGTCATTTGGGTAATCAAGGGGAGGAGCAAATTGATAGCTCCATTCCTGAATGCGTTCATGTAATTATCGCTAACGATTTGTTAGCTATTGAGTAATGAGATTACACAGTTTCAAAAAAAAAAGAACTATATGCACACTGCCAGAAGTGTGTACGGCATATGGTGTTTATGATTATTTTTGCAGCTCCTTGTCGTGATTGTCTACATATGTTGTTAGGGTTTGGATTCAGTACAGAGAGTTGTTGGATTCCACTATTTAGGTGATATTTTAATGAAAGATTATATCTTTCTTTTTGCAAAAAAATTGATGTGCCAAATTCAATATTTAACATGTTTATGTGATTATGTCATAGGATTGTAGACAATTCGTCACCCTTTAGGCCTTGTTTGGATATCCTTGGGGCCACCTCAATCTACATGTGTTAGGATAGATTGGAGCCGAACTTAAACTAACTTACACTCTAGTTCTCAACGCATGTGGATTGAAGTGAATACACACACATATGAATAAAAAACTGTGGTAAATGCTTCTATTAGAAGTCGTGAGTCTTACAACCAATGAACCAAACATCCACTGAATCATAATGTGGCAAGGTGTGGCACGCAACCAAACAACGGGCATGCTTGTTTGAGCTTATCTATCGAATTCTGTCAGTAATGCAGCAGTGTTTTTCTCTCATAACAAATCAACGAACAGTACTTTGAGCCATGACTTTTTAGCCAAACAAACATGCTGCATTTACTCCTAATTTAATTGGCACATATAAGGGTTTGAAATACTAATTGGATATGAAGTATTGATGCACCTCATCTATAGCAAATTATTTTTCAGTAAATAGTTTTTGTAACTTGCCAACCGGCTTAAAAAATTCATTGTATTCCGAGTAAAAAAATTCTCACGATAGTTGCCCGGTTGGGCCCACTAGTCTCTGAAAAAAAGATGGTTGTCCCACCTGGCCTTTGGAAGGTCAAATCTCGTAGAAGCCCCCCGAGGCGAGGAGAAAAAAAACGAAGGTCCGTCGAGTAAGAC
Organism: Sorghum bicolor; assembly: GCF_000003195.3. Lineage (NCBI taxonomy): Eukaryota > Viridiplantae > Streptophyta > Magnoliopsida > Poales > Poaceae > Sorghum > Sorghum bicolor. The sequence continues at coordinate 65,195,277 of NC_012874.2, read as the reverse complement.
TCTCCTCCCTGAGGCTGGGATCCCGGCGGCCGGCGCCGCGACGCTGTTCGGCAGCCATGGACTCCGGGACAGGAAGCTCCGCTGATCATATTCGTGACGCGTCTCTACCTGGTTGCGCCCGTAACGGGTCCAAGGCGTCCAGGTCGCTGGTGGCGGTGGCGCAGACAAGGCGTTCGACGAAGTGCGTCCGTGGTTCGGAGGCACCAAGGCTTGACGAGGCGCCGGGTCCGCAGCACCGGCCTTGGGCGGACCTCCCACCAGACATCCTCGGCGTCGTGGCCGGTCGCCTCGCCCTCTTGGAGGACCGCGCCAGGCTGCGCTCCGTCTGCCGAGGGTGGCGTGCTGCAGCGCGCATCCACCGGCGGCTGCCGCCGTGCCCGCCCCTGCTGGTGCTGTCAGACTTCTCGTTCTTCAGCTTCCGTTCCGAAGGGACCCTGATGGGTGCGTGTCGCCGCGTCCCACTGCCGGGAAGGGAGACAGCGGGGTCTGGCAACGTCCGCTGCGTGGGCTCGTTCGAGGGGTGCCTCGTGGGCGTGAAGAACAACAAAAGTCGTTACTTTGGCGACCTCCGGTGCTTCCTGATGAACGCTTTCTCCCAGGTTGTCATCCGTCTCCCTTCTCCTTCATGTCGTTCAGGAGCTGCACGCTCCGCCGATACCTTAAGGACGTCCCTCCCCATCATCATCAATGGCTCTGGTGTGGTGAATTGCGCAATCAATGCCGCACCGTGTGTCATGTCATTCAGCAAGGTCATCTTATCCTCCTCACCGGACTCCGGTTCCAAGTGTGTTGTGGCTGCCCTCTCCAACATCAAGAGTGCCGCTAAGCTTGCTCTCTGGCGGTCTGGGATGAAGTCGTGGTGCGTGTGTGATGGTGCCTGGACTGCTGATCTCATTGATATTGTCTTCTGCCAGGGGAAGCTATTCATGCTCAGTTTCAGCAAAGTCACCACAGACCTCTTGGCACTTGAGATCGCTGATGACAACAGTGGCCTGATGGTTTCTCGTGTTGCATTTTGTGCAATTGAAAGGCCAGAGGTCAGTGATGGCTGTTGGAAGAATATTTGGGGCATAGTAGAGTGGCGTGGAAAACTATTAATTGTTCAGATCTGCCATGGCAATGATGAATTTGGGGAAAGCTTTGTTGAGGTTAAAGTATTTGAGGCAGACTTGAGCAGAAATCCTGTAAGATTAACTGAGATCGAGAGCTTGGATGGCGACTGCATCTTCATGAGCCCAAGCAGCAGCAAGTCATTCCGTTGTCATTATGGTGGAGGTGGAGGTGAAGGTGATCTTATCTATATCTTTTTGGGTCCCTCCCGATTAGTCTACAACATGAAAGATGGTACTATGGCACCATTTGCTGCAGACATACCAGAGGACAAACTTAGGGAAGCAGATGGTAAACCGATGAATCCAGTATGGTTATTTCCTTCTGAATGAACTTCTGCATATCAACTCTGTTAGTCTGATCCTGTAATGAGTCTTAACGTTAGAAGCACTGATGCCAATTGGGGCTAGGGGCCATGATGTTTTATTTCTCAGAGCTGAAACAAGTTTTCTGTTGTTTTATATGGTCTGTTCTGATGATTTTTTAGTAGTAAACTTATGTGTACTTCTTCTGTTTTCAAGTTCCAATGTGGATTTTTATTGCATTTGCACTCTTGCCTTGTGGGGGAGTCTACTAGTTCCTATCTAGATGAGCATCGGTTTCAGATTTGCTGGACAATATTATGCTGATGTTCCTCTATACCAAAATATCTCTTGCAATTCATGGTTATAGTGTGCTTGGTGTTTATGGGCAGTTCGTGGAATCCTATCCTTAAAGTTGTTTTTGAAGGTAATCGAATGAAGATATTTGGAAAATACTGACGAGGCATGTTATTGTTTCTTGGCATGCATGGCAACTTTTACCTGGTCTTTGGTACATTTGGAATTTCTGAGCCTGATATGGATTACGGGAAACTACCACATATGCATTGTCAAATGTATTCTTCAAAATACCACTTTATTGTTTTATATTTTTTATTAATACATAGAAATATACTCCAGGTTTAATGCCTTTATTGTAATATGATAAAATCATATATATGTTCACTGAGAATTATTGTTAATTTGTTGACACTTTAAACTTTTCTTAGATCAAAATTGAAAACATTAGAGTCAAGCGAGTTTAAAGCGCAGCACACCCGACTTGCTCACCTCCCCTAACCAAAGACTATCATATCAGGGTTTTGTTTAGTTGCAAAAATTTTTGCAAAATGAATACTGTACCACTTTCGTTTGTATTTGACAAATATTATCCAATTATGCACTAACTAGGCTTAAAAGATTCGTCTCGCAAATTATAAGCAAACTGTGCAATTAGTTATTTTTAATCTATATTTAATACTCCATATATGTGCCGCAAGATTCGATGTGACGGAAAATCTAAAAAAAATTGTAAAATTTATAAGGAACTAAACAAGGCCCAACTCAACAAGATAGTTTTAAGCTTATTATTGAAACAACCATCCCAGCGGATAACTCAATCTGCCACTTACACCCAATACAAGCATTTAAAATTTATACTCAAATATAAGAGATTCTAGGGGTTAGAAAATAATTTGCATTAAATAGAAGCATAAATTTGGTAGGTAATTTGCCATTTATCAACTAATCTATGTCGATGATAGCGTCTGATTAGAAAATAAAAGAGAATATATACATTATTTTGTGCTCTCTAATTAATTTATCATAAAATCTCTAGAAATACTCCCTCCATCCAGTAATATAACAAATTGTGGCATTCACAATTTGTTCTCAAATATAAGGCATTCTACAAGACAAAAACTAATACTTTCTATTTATCAAACAATCATCACTAATCATGTTGATAATAGCGTCTTACTAGGAAATAAAGTGAGGGCACATGCATCCTTTGTGATGTCTTTTAATCTATCCTAACAGGACAAAGGGAGTACTATATTACATGACAAAATGTACAGGAGTACGAGACTGTCTTGAAGATATTAAAAGATCATTAATACCTCCACTTTGCAAGCCCTCCTGCAGCTTCCTTGACTCTTTAAAATTACATAAGTATAGTCTAATTAATTGGTCCTAAACTGAATCTCAGTATTAAAAACCTGCTATCTTATGTAAATACATGGTTACTTATTGTTGTATCATGTGAGCAGGGTTTCTATCTTTGTGAAAATACTCAATAAGGCTATTACAAAAATACTAATAAAAGAACGGGCATGCTATGCGGCTTGAGCCCACACACCCGCCTGCTGCCCCACACGACACCCACAACCCCACACTCCTCTCCCTCTCCCTCCCCTCCCTCACTCCCTCTCTCTTTCTTTCTGGCGAACACCTCACTGGCGGCCTCCTCCTCACGCCTGCGCCCCATCGCCTCCCCCGCGTGTGGCGATGGTGGATGCGGTGGTGGCGGATCCGTCGGATCCAGCGGTGGCAGCGCCAGGTAGGCCTCCTCCTCTCTCCTCTAGGGTTCCGGTGAGCTCCCTTTTTTTCTCCCCCAACTTCGGTGGACTATAGGATGGCCGGCCAGGGGAAGCCAAGTAGGCCAAACAGTGGGGATGGCTGACGGGCAGCTTATGAGAGCTGGCAGCGATACGGGCGGTCGAGCCAAGTCGGGGCGGAGAAGGCTTGAGCGGAGTTGGAGAAGATGGCGACGGGGAGGGGTGAGGTAGGGGGGAGGGGTTAAGGGGAAGAGGGCGCCCACAACGGGGCGTTGGCCGGCGGCGAGGTCAGGGGCGAGGGCGTCGGAGTCGGAGAATAAAATATTCCTTTTCCTTTTTAGCAAACAAAATATTTTTTTTTAAAGTTGGAGTGTGTAGCCAGAAATTGAATTTTCTGCACACACAAGCTCTAGTAAAGTTCAACTATCTCTAGGATGCTATTTATTATATACTCTAATTTTTGTTCAAACGAGATTGCTGGCCCACAAAGCAGTGATGGGACCTCGCGTATCATATTAGGAGATTTTCTGTCCAAACAGCAGTAAATAAATTTCCTATAGTTATTGCGAGTTTTTCTCAAGTTGGCAGCCGGCGGCTCTTCTCCCCGAGGCGAGATGCGAGAAACCCCGGCGTTGCAGAAGCCTCTGACGGCCATGAGCTCCAGCACAGGCGCCTCAGGCAATCAGACTCACGGCCATGGGGCTACGCCGCCACGGCTGTCGGTGGCCGCTACGCTGGCAATGTGTCCGACGATATGTACCCTGGCCCCGAGCCGCCAAGATTCGACGCGGGGCTGAACCTGCTGCACCGGTCGTGGGCGGACCTCCTGCCCGACATCCTCTGCGCCGTGGCCGGCCGCCTCGCCCGCGCGGAGGACCGCGCCAGGATGCGCGCCGTCTGTAGCGCGTGGCTCGCCGCGGCGCGTCTCCACCGGCAGCCACCGCCGCTGCCCCTTCTTGTGCTCCATGACTTCAATGTCTCCAGCTTCTGCTCCGACGGGGCCATGACGGGCATCCGCCGCATCCCTCTTCCCTTGGATGGCGTGGGGGAAGGAGATGTCCGCTGCGTGGGCTCCTTCGAGGGATGGCTCGTCGGAGTGCAGCCCTACGAAGGTCTTTACTCTGGTGACGGCCCGTGCTTCTTGATGAAAGCTTTTTCGCGAGATGTCAATGTCATCCATCTCCCACCTCCTTCGCCAGAGCCAGACTCCAACTCTGTTGCTGCCTTGTCTAATTCTGCTGATGCCTACAGCAGATATTTCGCTTTCGCCTTCGTCAATGGCTCTAATTCTTTCAATGCCTACATCAGATCTCTCACCAACTCTGCTGATGCCTACATCAGATATCTCCCTGTCATCAATGGCTCTGGTGAGATGCAGTGTGTAGTCCACGGCCCACAGTGTGCGATGTCGTTCCACAAGGTGGTCTTATCCTCTTCACCTGACTCTACCTCCAAGTGTGTTGTGGCTGCCCTCTCCACAATGCACGAACCTATGCTTGCGCTATGGACGCCTGGGATGTCGTCATGGTGTGTGTGCTTTGACGGCTGCATCACTATGTACAGCGATATTGCCTTCTACCAGGGGAAGCTCTACATGTTCAACAAGCTCGCTTCTCAATTTCAACTTTTCTCCATTGAAATCTCTGAAGATGGTGACAGGGGCCTGATGGTTTCTTGTGTTGAGAGTTGTGTGACTGAGGAACTACCTCAGATTGATGGTACCCGTATACGCTGGTGGAAGATAGCAGAGTGGAATGGGAAATTATTGCTGATTCTGACATACCTTCTTGGTCCTGAATGTTGGCAAAACATTCGTGAGGTTAGTGTACTTGAAGTCGACTTGAGTGCCAATCCAGTCAGTTTCACCAAGATCAACAGCTTGAATGGTGACTGCATCTTCGTCAGCCCGTGCAGCAGTGGGACTTTTCATGTGTGTCAGTATGACGGAGTTGAAGATGATCTTGTCTATTTCATTGATGGAGTTGAAGATGATTTTGCCTACTTCAATGATGGCGAATTCCTTTCCGATGAAAATGCTGCACCCGCTTTTGTTAAGTTTGTGTACAATATGAGAGATGGTACAGTAGCACCGTTTGCGGCAGGCATATTAGAGTACCTTCAGGTACCAAAGGGCAGGCCTATGAATCCAACATGGCTCTTCCCTTCTGAATGAACTGCTGGAGATCAATTGTGGCCATGCAGAGTGTCAATATACAGGTCGCTGTGATGTTGATTGGTGCCAGGCGCCAGCATGGTGTTCAATTCCTAAGAACTGAAAATATTTGTGTGCCGTTCTTATATGCCTGGTTGTTATTGTGATTGCTTTTCTGGATTCAAATGTTTTTAAGCAGTAAACTGTCGTACTTAATTTGTTTTCATGTATGGACGTACCTTTATCTATATGTAGTTCCTAATTTCCCATCTATGCAAACATTGATTTCAGGTTTATGGACTACAGTAGTTGCACAACTCCCACTTTTTAACTTTCAATTGCAATTCTTGTTTGTCTACGTACCCTTTTTCTCCTTGTGGTATCTTTGGGCCTCATATGGTGGCCTTGGACTATGTTGTCATTGTTTGGACTGGGACACTTATGTCAGCGGAAGCCTAAGCATGCTTCTGTGATTGCAAAATGCATGAAAGTTCCTTTTGATGGACAGATTTGGAACTTTTTGAGAAATTGATACTCGTAGGTAAGTGGCGCATGCATTCATGTGGTTTTTCATCATGTATTAACGTCCACCATTTTGATACAAATTTTGTATCCCAAATAACTTGTATTTTGAGACGGAGGTATATCTACGAGTACCATATGCATAGTAGCTTAGCTGGTGCATACCACTGATTAGTCATAATTGACTTTCCATTTTTCTTCGAGTCTAATGGACTTTCCATTTTCAATCAACAGTTAAATTGCCACTCATCGAGCCGTCTCAGAACTTAAGGCTTAAAAATGTAGCTGACGCATATCTGTGAGCTAGCTGGCATAGTGTATATTGAACTTTTGGTGCCAATGAAGCCATAACTTTTGGTTTCACTGGCTCCGTCTCCTCTGTGTGCACTGTAACAAGAAGTCGAAGGCATTCAGAGCTATTTTTTTTTGATTGAACTGGAGGGGCTTTCGCCCCTGTAGAAATTTATTATAAAAAAGAGAGGTTCCAAAATTACAAAAAATAAGACTTACAGAAACAGGAAGGCAGGGGAAGTTGAGTTAAGAAACAAAAAAGGAGATGAAGAAAATTAGAGCTAATAAGCAGTCTATTGAAAATGTTGACACCATTGATCAAATGGGAGGCTTAGACTTGTCTTGATACGGCATGAGACCTTTGCCAGTTCCATTAAAAAGGCTCTTTTGCATTCTTGGGTTGACATTAGTCTATTTTGAAGATTGCTTCATTTCTTGCTTTCCAAATCGTCCAACTCATCAAGATGATTACTATCATGAAAAACTGGGATTGTAAATGAGTTCTCAGAGCATGAATGTTTTGCAGTGTTTCCCCATCTTGTGCTTAGTTCCCCAACATTGCTGTGCGTATGGGCATCCCCAGAACAAGTGAAGTACTGTTTCTTCCTGGGCTGATCCATAGAAAGCACAATTGAATGAGTCTAATTGCATTTTCCTTCTCTTCAAGATGTTTTTTATGCTCAATCTATCGTTCATTAGCAGCCAGAAGAAGACTCTATGCTTTGGCTGGCAATAGGACTTCCATAACCATTTGAGGGCAGGTTGGATCGGCTGATGACCCATCAGTAGTTTGTATATTTTTTGGACTTTGAAACTTGAGCTTTGTGCTGAGTATGTCCATATATCTTGTTCTTGTTCGTTTCTGTTATACGTTTCCATCCGCTGTTGTATTTCCTGTATTTGCTGAAAAGCTATTTGGGATAGAGGTAAATTAAACAGGTTGATGATATCATCAATGATGAAGGCTTTCCTGACATTGATCTGTTTATCCTTTGCAAAGGAGAATGCTTGTGGGAATTTGTTCCGCCAAATTTCTGTTTCCCATTTGTCCTTCCAGAACTGACAAGTCAAACCAATATTCACTTGAACTCTGGCCATATCCTTGAATTTTGGCAATCCTTTTAGTACATCCCTCCACCAGAAAGATCCTTTTTTGATAGTTCCAGGTAGTTTGTCATTTGGGTAGTGCTTTTCCCAGACCATGTTGACCCAGGGTATGTCCTTTCTGTTGTAGAATTTATCTAAGTTCTTCATCAGCAATGCCTGATTCTGAACTTCTAGGTTGATTATCCCCAGGCCCCCCTGTTCCTTGGATTTGCATACCAGTTTCCAGGCAGCTTTCGCCATTCCTCTCCCATTAACATCACTACCCCTCCACAGACAGTTTTTCCTCAACTTATCAATTTTTTTGATAATTGCCTTTGGCAGCTCCAAGGTACTCATATAGTAGGTGGGCAAAGCAGACAGTACAACATTTGTTGTTTGTAGTTTCCTGGCTTGGTTGAGCATGGTGGAGATTCCACCCAGTCTTTTTTCACATTTGTTCACTAAGGGCAGAAAATCGGCAATCTTTGGTTTTGTTGTGCCTAGAGGTAATCCTAGGTATGTGAACGGTAGCGTACCTTTTGAGCACCCAAGAGTTTTTGCAAGGTGATCTAGTCTGCTCTCATTCATGTTGATAGGTAGCATCATTGACTTGCTGTAATTTACTTTGAGTCCAGTAGAGTCAGAGAAGTTCTGTAAGATTGTTTTGAGGAGAAAGATCTGTCTGGCATCCCCTTCCATGATGATCAAGGTGTCATCTGCATATTGAACAATTGGGAAGTCTTTTTCGCTTTGTATTGGAATGGGTAGCTTAAGTAGTCCCAAGTCTTTCGCCCGGTTTACCAGTCCTTGTAGGAAGTCTGCGGCCATGACAAATAACAGTGGTGAGAGTGGATCCCCTTGCCTCACCCCTCTCTTGCATTCAAATCTTTTCCTAGGGGTGTCATTCAACATAACTGAGGAGGTTCCTGTGGATAATATGCTCTTAATCCAGGACATCCATTTGTTACCAAATCCTTTTGCTTCCATGATTTTGATGATAGCTTGGTGCTCTATTTTGTCAAAGGCCTTTTCAAAATCTAACTTTATTATTACAACTTCCTTCTTTGACTGGTGACAGAAATGTATGTACTCAAATGCCCAGGCTAGGCAGTCTTGTATTGTCCTTGATTTGATAAATCCATACTGATTCTTGTGTATCAACTGAATGATTTTTTGCTGTAGCCTAGAAGCTAGGATTTTGGTGAGCAATTTCATTGAAGTGTTGAGTAAGGAAATTGGTCTGAAGTCATTTACTGTCATTGGTGTATCAACTTTGGGTATTAGAGTGATGTATTACCCATTGATGCTCTTGAGAGAACAACTGTTCTCAAAAAAGTTCTGGCATAGGTTATAGAAATCTTGTTTGATCATTGGCCAGGTAGCTTTTGTGAATTCATTGTTGAAACCATCTGGTCCCGGGGTCTTATAATTTGGCAGAGCTCTTACTATGTTATCAATTTCCTCATGAGTAATAGGGTCCTCCAAGTTAGTCAGGTCAACCCTAGCTTGGTTTATTGAGGTAGGCTCTATGGTGAACCCTGTGAATTCATTGACCCCAAGTCTTTCTCTGAATTCTTCCCATAAGATTGCTGCTTTGTCTTTGTGATCAACTGCAATGTTTCCATGCCTACTTGTGAGTTCACTGATAAGTTTATTCCTATGTCTCAGGGTTGCACAAGTGTGAAAAAAATGTGTCCCTGCATCTCCCAACTGTGCCCATTTGATGCTTTCTCTTTGCCTCGAGTAAATTCTTTGGTTCTCTAACAGTTTCAGCAGATGCTTCTCAAGAATAATTTTGAAGTTCCATTCATCAAGGCTCAAGTCTCTGTGTTCATTAATTACTTCTAATAGGTTAATCACATATCTTGTATTGTTGATTATTGTTTTCAGATTCTGCATTGAGCTTTGCCATTCCCTTAAATCTTTCCTTAATTTTTTGAATTTTGATGTCAGCACCTTGGCACTGTCAGTAATATTGGAAGAGGTATTCTAGCTCTGAGAGAACACTTGCTGGAAGCCATGGTGTCTTAGCCAAAATGTTTCAAACCTGAAGACTTTGGTCTTTGGAATGGAAGTTGAAATGGTTACCACACATGGACAATGGTCAGATGGAACCATTTCCATTGCTAGAACTGAGGTGGTTGGGTAGGATGTGCCCCAATTTTCTAATGTGAAGACCCAATCCAGTTTCTCCAGTAGAGGGTCATATTGTTTATTTGACCATGTGTACTTTCTTCCCTGCAGTTTGATTTCATTGATTCCCAGTTGGCTGATTGCTGCATTAAATCTGAACATATCCTTGATATCTCCCCGAGGCTTGTTTCTATCTGCCTCTTTTCTGATCAGGTTAAAGTCTCCCAAGATAAGATGGTCATCTTCACTATCGATTTGCATGTTTCTGAACCAATCCAAGAATAAAGTCCTCCCTTCAGTTGTACAAGGAGCATAAATGGTAGTAAGTATCCATCTTTCCCTGTTATGTTTTGAGCAGAATTCCAGGGAGATAGCATAGCTGTTAGTGAATCTCATTGTTGCAGAGAAGAGAGAACTTTTCCAGATGACAAGGATTCCCCCTGAGGCCCCAACTGAGGGCAAGTACTCAAAAGAGTCTAGGGTTGGTGGACAGATTCTCTTAATGAAGTTTGCATGTATTACTTCTTTCTTTGTTTCCTACAAGCACGCCACATCACAGTTGCTGTCAGACAGTTTGTTTTTCACTGCATTCCATTTCCATTTCGAGTTTATTCCCCTAACATTCCTGTTAAAACTTTCCACTCTCTGTTATCGTGTGTATTCATTTGAACGAATTGTGACCTTGTGGTTGTGATTCAAGAGTCCAGCTCTTGTCACCTATGGTCAGCATGTTCTCCCCGTATCTTCTCAGACCAGGCACTCTTTTCCTACAGCTAGGGGAACTGTCACATACCGACCAATCATAGCTAGCAATTACATGGGAATTCCATAAGCAGCCATAGGCATTCCATAGTGATCTGTATGTCCAGCATCCAACAACAGAAAGCACAGAACGCTTAACGTTGGTCTTACAGGAAGTTAAATGTCTGAGAAGTCTATCAGCTATTACAAAATGAGATTTCTCCTCCCTAAAAAGGGACGTGCCAAAATACACTAGCCTACCCTTAGGTCTAGTTTCCCATCTCCCTTTCCTTGGTCTCTGCTTCTCATTCTTCTGCATCATTGTGCTTGTTCCTGTCAGTATTCTGCCCGGCCTCCACTTGCTCCTCGGGCACTTCCTCCAGCTGTTGGTCACCCTGGATCCTTTCTTCATCCTGTATCACAATCCAGGCCCGAGCTATGGGTAAACTCTTCTGCTTTTTCATTTGCAAGAGGTCATCACTTATTTCAGCTTCCTCCATTCCACACAGATTAATAACAATTTTTTTAATTGCTTCTCTTTTCAGCGTTGGTGGTTTTACACAGCATGGTAAACAACATTTTTTCTCAGTTGTGGTTTTATGTTTGAAACCACTTTTTGAGTTTTGAATCCTGGGACTTCTTCTTACCTCTGATTCCACCACCACTGGGGCAATCCTTTTGCAGTTCCTCTTTTTTGGTGGTATCTCCCTTGTCATCCTTGAATCTGTCAAACATTGCAGGTCATGTTCAGGACAAGCAGGAGGGATGGCGAAATTAATCTGACCAAATTCAGGACAGTCCAGGTTTGGGGCTAAAGTGATCAATAGTTTTCTTATCCAATTGAAATTGGCAGGATTCAAAAGTTGAACAATGAAGAAGTTGGCCCAGTTACCAGGTATTGCTGTGTGGATGTATGAGCTATTACCTGATGTGAAGTACTTAGCCCACAATCTGTTCGCCTCAATGTCAGCTGGGTTTATTTCCCTGTTGATGGTTTGGGACCAAGCCATTCCATCTTCCATCTGCGATCCTTGCACTCCAGGTCCCATGTGATTGCTGTTGCTGGTGTTGTGCTAAAAGTTATCTGCAACCATAGCTCCATAGATCTCACTTTCTATTGGGAGTAGCTGGTCTTCATTCAGGGTTTCAGGGATAACTGCAATCTTGTTCCTTTGGACTGAGTCTATTTCCTGCCTTTCTTGTTGGGCTTGAATGTTTTGTTGGGCCTCAGTTTGATTTGTGTCGCTTTGGGCCTGGGGTTGTTCAGTTCTGTTGATTGGGCTGCCAAAAATCCTAAGTAAACTAGTCTGGCTTGTGGGCTGAGCTTGTATGTTGTTAGGCTAGGTAGCCAGCACCCGTTGCTCTTGTGGCCCATCCCCTTCCATTTGAATTTGGACACGGTGAGAGGGGTTGACATTGGAGTTTCCCTCCACTTCCTGTTCTTCTGTATTGTCAATACTATTCTCTTGTTCCTCAGTAGCCATCAACTCTTCAGGAGGGAATTCTTCAACCAGGTAATTGATTGGGTTAGCTGGCAGCTGGTTTGGCAGGTTATGCTCGTGCTGACCTGGCAAGTTGTGCTCCTGCTGCATGCCCAACTCCAGGTCAAGATTTGGCTCGTTATTCTGCACTTGTTCATCATGCTGAGGCTGGGGGTTTAGTAGAAACACTTCCCCCTGCCCTTGTAACAGGTACTGAGTTTGATAGCCTTGTCCAAACTTATCATGTTCCACAGGATTAATGATGACCGGGTCCAGGTCCTGGTCAAGAGGTGGTTGATTGAGGTCTAACATATGGTTGGGGTTTCCTTCTGCCTCAATTAGCACCTCATTATTCTGTGCCACAACTACATTGTCTTCAGGCACAACAACTTCCCCTTGAGATCCCTCTGGTTGTAACTGAGCGAGCTGCTGTTCCGCTTGTGGTATCTGAGCCTGCACTTCTGTAATTCTGCTCCGACCTCTGCGCTGTCTGCTTCTTGATTCAACTCATCCTCCTCATCAGGCCAGGGTTCCCACCAACTGGCCTGCACTATCCCATTTGCTGGCTGTCCTAGACCGATGAAGTCAAAGGGCATGTCATCCTCTAAGATATTGTTCTCTGGCGTTGGATCTTGCGGTGGTGGCATTTCATATGCAATCTTGCTGCGCACCACTTCGCACTGCACCGTGAATGATTCACCCCCAACTACATCTGGGTCTTCTATTACTACAAACTATGGCACCTCAGTGACATCCCGGACTCTAGCATTTAGAATGATGGAAACTTCCGTCCCCTGCTGAACCTGTAAATCTAGGACTCTGGCAAAGTCACCAACCGACTGGTGAATGATTCTTTCTGTGATGTAATCTCTAGGGAAATCCAACAAAAGCATCCAACACTCATGGTTGAACTCGGCAGTACGCCAATTTCTACCGTGGTCATGCTTAGTGAAGGTGAGCAGGACATTATCAAAAACATGGGGACTATTCTGAATCAGGGTATCTCTGGCATGTGCATAAGTCAATCTAACCATTGCCTGACCCAAACTTGTTTTCTGAATGCTCAGATACTGCATCGACACTACTTCTCAAAAAAAAATCTCTGATCACACTACGGAAATTTGGAAAGTGCATAGGGTTATCGGGAAGAGGGTTGATGGTGACGATCGCCAAATTCTCGTTCCTGAGCTGCGGTCGGTACGGAGCCACCGCACGCGTCATGAATCTTCTATTTGGCACGTGCATTGCCTCCAGGTGCTCCGGAAGGAACAGCTTGGGGTCCGCTCGCTGGAACGCCATTGCTTCCTCCTCCGCTGCCGGTCGATTGAGGTCTGGTAGCTGTGAGTGTCGCTGGTGGGGATTGTGGTTTCCCTAGGCTACTGTGGCACCGCTGCCTGAGGAAGACGGAAGGTTCGAGGGGTATAGTTGCCAGGAGCTAGGGTTAGGCGGAGTATTAATGTCTCCTTCCCTGTGCTCTAGAGCTATTTCCCCATTATTGGGCTGGAGGCCCATAGTAGTGTTGTTATTATTCATGGCCCTCCCAGAAAAGCAGCTTTTATCATTAGCATTGGAACCCCGTGCGGACAGACGAGCGGGCTGCTCCATGCGCTGCCAGGCCTTCTTACGAGATGAAAATTGCGCGCGATAGGCTGCTGAAAGATTTTGCTGTCTGGCAGGCGATTTGAGAGAGGGGCAGCGGGCGGCAACATGGTCGTTTGAGTGGCAAGCGTGGCATCTGATAGGTTGAATGCAGTTGACTCGCCTGTGATCATTAGCAAGGCAGCGAGCACAGTGCCTCGTTTGTTTTGTTTCTTCCCAGGCAGCGAGCTTTGTCTGACTGGTAAGAGGGAGCCGCCTAGGGAAGGAGGAGGTGGCAGAAGCCTGAGCCTGCACAATGTCATCACTGACAGGTGCCTTTGCCTTGTCAGCGTAGGACGACACCAGTTGGTGGAAGGTTCGGCCCCGGCCAAGCTTTGTCGTGTTGGCCCCAGAAAGGAAATGGGGCCTTCTGTCACCGGCCATGTCGGCGCCGGGAGGCTGGTCGGCAAGGGAAGCGCTGGCGCCTCGATTGCCAAGACCAATCGGAACAGCATTAGCGCCCGAAAGGTGAACCAAGGGAGTAGCGTGAAGGATAGGTAGATGGCTCGCATCATGAACAACGACTCTGCTCTTGAGTTTGGGAGTGGACCAAGAGTTGTCTTCCTCCTGGCAGAAACGCAGGTATTCGAGCTTCCAGTTTGGGCCCCCATTCCCCCAAAGAAAGAAGAACACTTTGAAAGTGTCACAGGAGAAGAACTGAAGCGATGCAAAGAAAAGGCCAACCTTTTTGGAAGAAACCGCAAATTTGAAGGTGCGCTCTCCAAGCCTAGACACAAAGAACTGCGCCACCAAGCCTCCCAGAGCTGCTTGTAGCAGGAGCTCAACTATTTTGATAGAGAGCTTGAACTTGCAACGGCCAAAGGCCGCAACAAGGATGAAAGAAAAACGATCGAGGGCATGGTGAGTGACTAGAGAGGCAAAACGATGTCGGATGCGCTCTTGCATAGCCAGACCCAGATCGAAAGATAGGCCTGGCAACTCCATAAACCTCTTCAAACAGAAGTTACGGTGCGTACCTCATCGTGGCGATGCGAAAGCTTGCACGGTCATGGTGGCGACACTCGGCGCCCACCACGGCGTCCTCCGGCGGCAGCGACTTCTACGTCGTGTTCGGCCAGCTCATCGCGAAGGTCCTTCTCAGCGTGTTCCTCTGGCACAGCCTCGCGAACTCGGCTCGCCGCTTGGCCTCGCCGCGTGGATGCCGCCGGTGACGGAGCAGCCAGGCAGGGGAGTCACCTCAGCGAGGTCGATGTGGTCTAACTCGGCGCCGGTGCTAAAGACTTTTGCATTCAGAGCTATGCCAAACGAGGCTCTAATGTTTGTGTATTCACATGTGTAATGTTGAGGTGATTTTAGTTTTAAAACTATCAAGACAACTTGTCTTATATCGATCAGTCATCGATATGTTTATGTGAACTTTTTATCCATTGTAATGTTCGCTCAGGCTCTAAGAAATTTCTAGGTCCACCACTGAAGCCACTTGATGTATACAAGCATCCAACATTCTAGCTAACACTACAAGAAATCTACTTATATATGATGGTTTGATTGTGACCTAGTCATCCATGACGGTCCAAATTCCAGGTGATGATGCATGACGATTGGTTGAATTATCGTCATAAGTGGGATCATTCTATGGATCAATTTGGTCATCCAGACTCATTGGAAGGTCACATATACAACATCCAGGTGGCATGCTGATGTGTCACGCTGGTCTGGTGGGACCCACCTGTCGATGAGGGATTTAAATAGGAAAGGTTGGAGGAGGTAAATGCAAAAAGGGTGCCACAGGTGGGATTCAAACCGTGGCCGTACAAATCATTCCCAACTACAAGGAGCTAACCAGTTGGTTATTGATTGTAGTGCGCATAATGCTAACTTGTTTTTTCTTTTGACCTATTAATGAAATTTGGGATAGTTCTTAAACAAATTGGACGATCCCTGTCTAGACGATGACCCTATCCGCGACCTTGTCCGTGCCTTGACCCCTGTCCGTGACGGCGTGCGCCGCCCCTATCTTCACTGCCCGGTGTCGCCCCTGTCCTTACAGGCCACCCGGTGTCGCCTCTCTCCTTGTCGGTCGCTCGGTGCCCACTGCCCCTCTCCTCGCCAACCATCCTATCCATGCGGGCCGCCTTGTCCTCGCCAGCCGTCGTCGTCCGTGCCAGCCGTGCGCATACGGATACAAATTCAGTACATGTGAAAAAAGCATGTCTGACTATAATGAAGGAAGTTTTTCGCCAGCAACGCTACAAGTTGAAAAAGAGGTATTTTGATGCTTTCCACACTGCATGAGGTGCCCAAAACTTCTCCTGTGGGTACTATGACTGATGTGCAATGGGATCATCTTGTGGAACACTGGAAAAAGGAGGAAAAAATGGTAAGATCATGCAATTGTTCTAATCTCATCATGTTTGATGTCATGTGTGCTTAGCTACAGAACTGTGTTCCTGTAGGTGACTTGTGAGAAGAATAGAGAGAACAGAAGCAAAGTGCAGTTCCATCTGACCATTGGTTCTCGCAGCTATGAAATGCACATTGTAAATTTGGTGAGTACTACTCTTTGACACTTTCAACTTGAACATGCTTTTGGACCTTCAACTGCAAGATATTGTATACCATCATGTTGTATGTGAGGTCTTTTCTTCACTACAGATTTAAAATAGCCTTGTATGTAGCTATGGCACAAAGATTACTAATAGTTGATAAAAATCTCCTGCTGGTTGTGAGTGTTTCCACTAGAACATGTTTGTGAGGTCTTTTCTTCTCTGCATATTTACAAAAGCTTTGTATGTACTACCATAAAGATTAGTAATAGTTGACAGAAATGTGTTGCTGGCTGCTAGGCTTTTAAAATTATATCGCTGCATACTAAACTTGCATTGGGTCTACAAAACTTGGCTATGCCACTAACACTAGAAAATCTAGAAAATGTTGTAAATTAGTTTGTTTACTGACTATTACCTGTGTTAGTAATTAATACAATCAGCAACAACTTTTAAAAGTGTCCTTTTCTATTCTTTTCAGGCGAAGAAGTACAAAAATGAACCACCAAATGCACTGGAACTATTTAAAGAGACACACTACAACAAAAAGAAAGGATTTGCTCCTGTAGTTCAATCTCTTGTTGTAAGTAAATTCATACTTAGTTCACAACCTGTTGATACATTAGGTTCATGTCATGATTGTTGAGTTATCTATGTATCCTCCATTGCTAAGTTGAAATAGAGGACAACCTGAATCAACCTATTGATGAAGGTCTTGAACCAAAGGATGTCATCGAGGTGCTCTCTGAGGCTCTTGTTCAGAAAACTAAGAAGAACATATTTCTTGTAAATGTGGGGCTGAAAAGCAATGCCACCCGTGGTAGTGCTGAGTCTGACCTACAAGAGGAACTGGTGGTGGAGAAGGAAACTTCAAGTGACCTTAGGGAGATTGTCTGTTAAAATATTAGGCAAATTCACCAGTAATTTAATCCAGAAAAATAACATGATAATTATGTTGGTGACATCGAAAACGTGCTTGTGTGTTCTAAGCAAGAACGTCATGTAGACAAGGCTAACCAGCAAGAATCTAACACAAGACCTTGTTGGAAAGAAGAGTATATGATTATACCCAGCGGCACCAGAGCCGGTTGCGCTAGTTGACATAGCGCCTATCGGAGTAGTCGTCCCGCTCGATGTAGTGGAGGAGTGTTGCAGTGTCGATCAACCCGATGACGTGCGTCGACACTAGGAAGAAGAGGACGATTCAAGTAGTCGTGCCGCCAACGACACTCCCGAAAAACGTGATTGCCGCCTTTCACCCGTGCAGATGAACCCGAATACGACAAGCGTTCTGGAGGCCTACTCTTCGAGAACTTGTGCGCGCAAGTACCGGAATGGGAAGAGCTTTTGTGGCAGCAGAACTTTGGTTGTGTGTGCAAGCGTCTTTCTCTACCTCAAAGAATAGATGACCATAGGATATTTATATCATAGCTAGGGAAGATGAGTGGACACAGAAAATCAAGAGACAGTGCATGGGACGTCATGAAATAAACATTCAAGAGGAGAAACTCCCATCATCATGAACGAATAAACGCTCATAAGAGAAACTCATGCCATCATGAATGAATAAATCCAGTAACTCATGTCATTAGAATTAGAAACTCCTATAACTCCTGAAACTCCCAATTTAATCAGGTGTTAAAGAGAAGAAACTCCTATTTTTACTCAACTTAAGTGGCAAAACAAATATCACATATATTATGGTGTTAAACCATTATATGCACATTATTTATACAGCCCTTAGAATTATTTGATATATTAAATATTTCATGGGTAAACCCATAATATATCTAACATTGTCAAGACTCAACAACAACAAATGGATGAAATGATGAAGAAGTTGGAGGAAAAAGAAGCAGCTATGGCTATGAGAGAAGAGGAGTCGAAGAAAAGGGAAGCTAACATTGATGCACTAATCAAGACTTTCATATCCATGGTTTCAGGAGACCAAGCAACACAGTAAGGTTGGCTTGGGTTCTTGCCTGGTGCACTTTGATGTTTATTGCATGTTTTGCTGATGGATGTTGTGATGTGAACCGGTGGCTCCAAGGTCTTTTGGCGGAAATGATGCATGATTGTGCAATTATGAACTTATGTGCATGTGAACTGCAGCATGGTCTTTGACCTATGCATGCATGGTTTTTTGTGATGGATGCATGTTCTGTGAACTTATGTAAGGTCTGATGTACATCTTTGTTGTGTCAAACTTTAAGTGCAACTATATTGAGATGTATGTGGTGATGAGACCTACTCCCTCCATTCAAAATTATAAGTCATTCTAAGAATCTTGGAGAGTCAAAGCATTTTCAAGTTTGACAAAAAAATATAAAGAGAAATATAAAGATTTATGTCATAAAATAGGTACACTATTAAAATATAACTAATAAAGAATCTAATGATACTTGGTTGGTACCGCAAATGTTATTATTTTGCTATATAAATTTGGTCAAACTTAAAAAACTTTGACTCTCTAACATTCTTGGAATGACTTATAATTTGAGACGGAGGGAGTATATTTATATGTGATGGCATATTTATGTTTATCGGTGATGATCTGCGGTCATCTGTGATGATCTGTGGTCATTTGTGATGATATGAATCATGTGAATTTTCATTTGAATGTGTTGTGAATTTAAATATGAAACTGCTGTCCATTAAATTTAAATTTGGTGCTATTTAAATTTGAATGTTTCCTGATATGTTGTGGGCCAAAATAGGCCATTTCTACCATGCAATTGGGTTGGCCCAATAGTGCCTACTAAAATATAGGCCTAACTTAATAAAAAAATACACAAAACATGGGTCTAATTGGAAAAAATAGGCCATAAAAAGCCTAGTGATGATGTGGCAAGGTGGGAGCCAAGTCAAATCCAATATCACCAAATGACAAGACAATAGGTGACATGGTAGCAAAATCATGACGGTTCAGTTCATCACCATAGTCTATTCCTATAGTTGCCCTCTGGCCGTGACGTTCTATTTTGGTCCAAAAAATGTATGATGAAGATTAGATGACGTTTCTATGGACCATCATAGATAGTTAAACGTGATAGATTTTTGCTTGTCCATCACAGAATCAAACCGTCATTAATAAGTTAACTTCTTTTGGTGCCCGCGTGATTCTGGACAGACGCTTGGTTGCCGGGGCAGTGCCATTTGTTCCTTCGCGCCAAACTTTTTTCAGAGCGGTGAGCCATCAGCGGCGCCAACAAGCCATCAACATCAAGGATGTGTTGTCACATGGCCAGTGGACAAGAGATATCACCAGTGCACTAAGCAGTTCTCTATGAGTACGTCGACCTCTATCAACGGGGTTCAGCTCCGACCTTTAGATTCCGATCGCTAAATCTGGAAATGGACGGAGAACGGCGCGTACACTGCCTCCTCGGCATACATGATCCTTCTTCAAGCCAGAGGCATGACTACATTGTTTGGCGCCGGTTCTTCAAAAAACATTGTTTGGCGCCAAGCAGGTTTGGAGATCTGTAGTGCCGCCCAAGGTGAAATTCTTCTTCTCGCTAGCTTGTCACGGTCGCCTATGGACTGCTGAGCGATGCGAATGGCATGGCCTTCAGCATGACGCGGCCTTCGTGCTATGCGATCAACACGATGAGACCACTGATGATCACTTTTTAGCCTCCTGCGTTTCAGTGTTCACCCGAGAGATTTGGCACCGACTGCTGAGGACAGCGGGGCTGCAGCACCTGGTTCCGCTTGCCAGATTGGTGGCAGCAAGAACAGCTGTTCCAAAGATCTTCGAGAAGCTTCGACTCACTCGTGCTGCTCGTCTCTCGGAACACTTGAAAAGAGCACAACCGGAGAACATTCGACAACAAGGCAAGGATTCCAGCTCCGTTGTTCGCGCTAATTATGAGAGAGGCGGACGCCTAGATCGCTGCGGGCTTTCGGTGTCTTGCGTTGCTGACCGCCATAGCTATCTAGAAGGCTCGGCCATCAACCAGAAAGATAAGATGGGTAAAAGAAGGAGATGCAGCAACAAAATTCTTTCATGTGAATGCAACTATCAGACATAGAGGCAACAAAATAGCTTCCCTCTCAGATGATCAAGGAAATACACACCAGGGGCTTGAACAAAAAGCTCTGATTTTACGGCACTCCTTCAAAAATAGAATGGGAATCTCAGAGTTCAGTCACATGGCCTTCAACCTCAACAACCTCATGGGCACATCGCAGAATCTGGATCATCTGGATCAACCTTTCAGTGTACAAGAGATTGAAGGAGTGGTTAACAACCTGTCTAATAACAAATCACCAGGCCCTGATGGCTTTTCTAATGAATTTTTAAAGGGATGTTGGCCACTCATTGGTCAGGACATCATCAAGTTATGCAAAAAATTCCAAGAAGGGGAGGTGTGTCTGGCAAGCATTAATGGATCATACATAACCTTAATCCCAAAGAAAGATAGCCCAATCATTACTAGTGATTTCAGGCCCATATCTCTGTTGAATGCCTCTATGAAAATAATCACCAAGTTGCTAGAAAACAGATTGCAGGCTCAAATAAAAAGTATGGTTCATCAGAACCAATATGGGTTCATAAAAACAAGGACGATCCAAGATTGCCTAGCATGGGCACTGGAGTATCTGCATCTCTGCCATAAGTCCAAGAAAGAGCTAATCATTCTGAAGTTGGACTTTGAGAAAGCCTTTGACAAAGTGGAGCATCAAGCTATCCTGCAAATTTTAGAAGCTAAAGGGTTTGGAAATAAAATGGATCTCCTGGATCAAGGACATCATAAGCTCAGGCACATCATCAGTTCTACTGAATGGAGTCCCTGGTAAAGTATTCCATTGCAAAAGAGGACTAAGGCAGGGTGATCCTCTATCACCACTGCTTTTTGTGCTAGCAGCTGATCTCCTGCAGTCCATTATTAATGAAGCTTGCAGCAGAAACATTACTATTAGACCAATACCTCTGCAGTACACACAAGATTTCCCAATACTACAATATGCAGATGACACTCTCCTAGTAATGGAGGCATCCAGTAGGCAACTGCTGGCTCTAAAAGCTCTTCTCTACTCCTTTGGGAATCAACTGGTCTCAAGGTAAACTACAATAAATCTGTTATGGTACCAATCAACATCAGCCCAGAAAAACTGCAGCACCTAGCCAGAACATTCAATTGCGACATAGGCTCTCTCCCCTTTACATACCTAGGCCTTCCTCTAAGTATTTCAAGGCCCAAAGCAATAGACTTTTCACCACTGGTGACAAAGTGTGAGAGAAGGCTAGCAGCAACCTCAACCTTCCTAAACCAAGCAGGGAGACTTGAGATCACCAATTCAGTGTTGTCTGCAATGCCAATGTTTTGCATGAGTACCTTCTTACTGCAGCAGATAGTAATAGAGAAAATTGACAAGTTCAGAAAGCTATGCCTATGGAGAGGTGCTGACATAAATGCTAAACAAAGACCCAAGGTAGCTTGGAAAGTGGTATGCAGGGATAAGAAAGAAGGAGGGCTTGGAATTATCGATATCAAAACCCAGAATGAAGCTCTACTCATCAAACAACTTCATAAGTTCTTTAATAAGGCGGACATACCATGGGTATAGCTCATATGGGAAAAATATTATGCAAATGGCAGTTTTTCCACCACAAACAAGAGAGGCTCTTTTTGGTGGAGGGATGTTTTAAAGCTCCTGGACAAGTTCAAAGGAATGGCTCAAGTGAACATAGGCTCAGGCAGTACATGCATGCTATGGGAAGACCAGTGGGGACATGGTGCACTTCGTAATGTTTTTCCAGAGCTTTTTTCCTTTGTTAGAGAAAAACAAATCTCCTTTACGAAAATGAAGGAAGCGCAGAATTTTGAATCCATCTTCTTCCTCCCCTTGTCCCAGCAAGCCCATTCCCAGTTACAACAGCTGTTACAACTAGTACAAGCAGAGGGTACAACTGAAGCTCAGGATGCCTGGAGATACATCTGGAACAACCAATCTTTTTCAGTTAAAAAAGCCTACAAACAACTCAGTGGTCACTCTACTATTCCCCAAGCATTTAGTTGGCTATGGAAATCTTCCTGTCAAAACAAGCATAAGGTGTTCTTTTGGTTGGTAATGAAGGACAGAATCAGCACCAGACAACTCCTTAGAAACCAAGCTACTCCTGTGTTTTATGCAACAATGCAGTGGAGGAATTAGTAATACATCTCCTACTGGAGTGCCCATTTGCCTCCCAGTGCTGGCAGCTCATCAATGTACAGAGTGACACCAGTACTGAACCCTTCAGAATTCTACAGAGCTTCAAGGTACAATTGGGGGTACCTTTCTTTATGGAAGCCATCATCTTAATGGCCCGGACCATCTGGAAATGAGAAATGACTTGATCTTTAGAGGAAACAACCCCTCCTTGCAAGCAGCCAAGAACTCATTCTGGGATGAGTGCAAACTGTTCCTGCTCAGAGCAAAAAGAAGCTACTTTCCCTTAATAGAACAATGGACTGCAAATCTTATGTAGCTTGGCTTTCTGCAGTAGCCTCACTGCTCTTCTTCATTTCATTCTTTGTATCCTGATTCCTCTTCCCCCCCCATTCCCCCATCCCCCCATGCTTTTTCTTCTTTCCCTTTTCGTTGTTCTGTATTGAACCTTGGTTTCTTTTTTTTAATATAATTGTGCTGTAGGGGTGTAAACCCCTCCAGTTTTCCTCAAAAAAAAAACCATCTCTTTCCTTAGTCGCAAGTCTATAGTGCCCTAGCTAAGTTAGTACACCTTTCTAGCGCCACCGCTGCAGCCGGTGCCTCTCGTGTCTGTGTGTCCCCTGGTGGGCTGCCATTGGCATATCGCCGTTTTGCAACCCTAGGTTTTTTTGTATCTTTTCCTTAATGAAGCACATCCAATGCATGTTTTTGAAAGAAAAAAAAGTAGAGAGTGGACAAAACCACAAGGGGATGATGCACGATATATCTTATGGTTTAGTGACTTACTGATCGACCAGCAACTCCATATTGATGCGAGTTTGAGGATCATCTCTCCTCCACTTGCTCAACTACCTCGCAAGGTAGGCTTCGACGCGAGCACTAGACTATGAGTCAGCCAATCACACGCAATGCAAGACACTCCACAAAGCCTCCAATCCTTTAGAGTTGCTCTTCGCTTTCCTTCCTCGAGATGAGCATAAGAGCCTCGTATAAAGTTTGCTCCATAGCTGTGGTGACTGGTGAGGGCGAGGATGGTGAGGTGCCGGGGTCGATGGTGCAATAATGCAACTTGGGGAAGTTGAGTTTGCAATTTGCAAGTACAGGAACCCAAATTTGGAGCATGTTTAAGGGCCATTGGTGAAATTTACTCAAACAAATACGACACTTTGCAATGTTTAAGGAGGTACATACATGCATGATTCTCCTATTTTTCAAATGGCAAGAGAGGCCAATGCAATAAAAAAATTCATAAATGCTTGTTAGAATAACTGAATAATTAAGCAACATTCTTTTTGGTTGAATTCATATATGGTAGTCGCGCATGGAGCTAGCACATATATATATATATATATATATATATATATATATATGTTGATGAGTAGCTAGGTGTTAGTGGACATTGATCGTCGCCTTCCCCATCCATGATATGACGAAGAAGAGGCCTGGGCTGCAAATGCCGATGGCTATGACAGCATAGGCAGGCCACGGCGCTGTTGGCGCCACGGTGATATAGACTGCGGTCATGAGCGAGAGGAGCATAGCGAGGCAGGCGACGATGGTCAGCTTTTGACTCCACGCAAGGTAGTGGAGCCTCAGAATCGCGGGCTCCTGCCTCGCCCAGATGAGCAAGAAGATGACGACGATGGAGCTGCACATAGCGACGCTATTGGAGATCACGAACGTTTTGAACACCCTGTTGTTGCCATGAAGGGCGATGCCCTTGGCCTGGTCGTAGCCGCCGGGCATGGTGAAGGTGGCGGCGAAGGTGACAGTGGCGATGAGGGTGGCGGCGAGGAAGTAGGCATCAACGACACTGTCGAAGTCTTTACTGTTGAGGGGCCTGCGTCTGTCGGAGACAGTGGGCGGCAGCTGCTGCCTGCTGCACCTTTTGGACTCTTGCTGCATGAGCTGGGTCCAGAGGTGCATCTCGTAGGTATCTGTCTCGTCGGTGTTGAGCTTTTTCTCGACGAGGCTGCGTGCCGTCTGGCCTTGGTAGTCGCGGACGCAGGGGTCGACCACGCGGACGTCGTTGAGGAGCAGCAGCGCGAAGTGGACGCGGCTCATCTTGACGGCGAGGTGCAGAGGCGTGTCGCCGTAGCCATCGACGCGGTTAAGAAGAAGCTCCGTGGGACGGACATGGCGGAGCAGGCACCTGATCGTGCTCTCATTGCCACTGATGATGGAGGCGTGGAAGGCGTTTCGGCCGTTGCCGTCCTCCATCTCGGCCACATCGGAGCAGTGCCGGAGCAGCGCCTTGATAACGTCCGTCGAGCCGTACTGCGCGGCGACGTGCCGCGGGGATTGCCGATCCTTGTTTCGGCTGTAGGCCAGCTCCGTCTTCCTGATGAGCAGCAACTCCACCACGTGCGAGTTGTTCTTCTGCGCCGCGTAGTGCGACCATCAGCTCCTCGCTCACGGCGAGGACCTCGCGGGCGAACTCCGCGTGCCCGTGCAAGGCAGCCAGGTGGAGCGCCGTGTTGTCCTGCGGCGTCTTGGAGTTGAGGATCTTGACGTCTCTCACCACCAGTTTCCGCAGGCTCCTCACGCTCCCTTGCGTCGCGGCCTTGTACAAGGCGGGATCCATGCCTACTGATGATCCTATCACTTCCGTCTCCGTTGCAGCCATGGGTGCCTGACCTCCGTTGCTTTAATTTGGACGCAACACACAAAGTGCAGCGTCTCTCTAGCTACTGGCTCTCTCTTCTTTATCGGGAGAAAAACGCGGGCTACAAGCTCTCTGCTCTTAATTTGCTTTTCTTTTTCTTTTTCCTTTTTGAGCTCTGCTTTTGCTTTGTGATAGGTGGAGTTCTAAATTCGATCCGTCGATACGCCGAGCACAGAACGACCAAGTTTGGTATATTGACTTCCTTTTCTTCGAAGCAAAGTTTGTATACCATACTCTTTCGACTTTAAGCATGAGCATGATGTCATCTATCTGTACTAATCCTTCTCTTGGTCACTAGATCAACAAAATTGTTCCTTACCTCCCATACCACAACAACTGCAAGTCCAATCAAAATCACGTCTCACATATATTAATTCCTCAACAAAACTTTAGCCTTTTTTATTTGGCTGCACTCTAATGATCTACATCAATCCATATATAGTGTATGTGGTTCGTTTGGGGCTCCTTATCGTGATTGTCTACATATGTAGTTAGAGTTTGGATTCAGTACAAAGAGGTGTCGAATTTCACTATATTATGGTGGTATTTTGATGGAATGTTGTATTTTCTCCTATACAACTAAAAAGACTAAAGTATGAACATTTTTTGGTGCAACAATCGAACTTGGTTCGTCTGTCTGCCCATGCGATCCGCGGCCTCCCTCGCGCGTGAACCCTCCATCCGAAAAAAAGAAATCAGGGTTCCCCATCCACTCCCCAGGCGATCTCCTTCCTCAACCCGCGCCTTCTTCACCACTCGCGCTCGCCCACGCCGCCGCCGCGATCGCCCCCTCCTGCTTCCTAGCGCTCCTTGGCTCCTTTAATAGCGATCCTCGGCACCTTCTCCCTCGCCGGCAGTGGCGCGACTACGCGAGGATCCTCTCCCATGAATGGCAGCTATTGGACACCTCCCTCCCGGTTGGTGACGGCGTGTTGGGCCCCCTCCGGCCACCCGCTTGAGGATGGCAGCGTACTACAGGGCAGTGGTGTGGGATCTAGAGCAGCAGATGAGGAGATAGCGAGGACCGTATTGTTTGTCCAACTTCCCATTGCCTTCGTGGCCTGCGCCTGGCAAAGCGCTACTATGCCACATCTTTGTTGGGCATCTCTTGTCCCTTCCTGCTGTGTACTGATTTTTTATTTCCAAGCTTAATTTCCTGGATCCATAGCACCAAAGTGAGTTTGTGTTGTTTTCCCCTCTATCCCTCAGATCTGAATAGAAAGGATCCCTATTAGTTAGTTTCTTGAAAAGCTAAACTGACACTTTTTTTTATTAAATTTAGAATAGTCGTGCATACTACTGGTATTTTAGACCAACGACATTCAGTTTCAATCTTTGTGCATTTGGTTTCCATTGACCATGCAGTGCACCAGCTAATAACTATACTGACTATCTTGAAGGAAATGCATCTGTCATACTATACTGTAGTAAAAAAACTTTTATTCGATTTTATGTTATGCTGGAGCTTTTGACAGCAGATGGCAGGGTAGTAGCTATAGGAATATGCTCTGTTTAATTATTCTTTTGCAATGTTATTTGCTTGATGATCATAAGGCACAAGAGCAGAAGAGCATAGTGGTTCTGTTTCATTTTAGCAGTTAGTCATCTTGCGAACAGAAGCAGTGCAATTTGCTATGATTCAAATTCTGTGTTTTTGGAGCTTCCAAGAATTTTCTTTGATAGATTCCCTGATCTGCATATAATTTTCTTGTTGGAGAGGCTGTACTACTTGGAGCACAGGGTTGATTGGGATCAGTGAATTAAACTATGTAACTTATGGTTTCTGCCAATTTTTTAAATCGCAGAAGCAGATACACCAAAACAGTAAGTAAGGTATAGTGGCACTGAGCCATTTAGTCCCCCCCTCACACATGCAATTTATGGCCAAGTATAAAGGATTTTAGAAGACATTGACACTTCCATAGGTTAGCTGATAAGTGCATAACAGTTAACACTATATTGCATAACTGAGACATATGGTAGATGGTAGTGACAATCTAACATATAGGTAGAGTCACAAATTTAGTTTCAGTCTGTGTTTTAGTTTCAAACTTCACTGCTTCAGCCATTCAGCGTTTCAATACAGGCAGAGTGAATGGTGTTGTTTTAGGTTACCTGATCTTCATTATCATTTACCAATGTAAGTTCAGCAAACATAAAAAACAATGGAACACAGTGCACAAACCATTGCTAAAAATTTCTCCAATTGTTGATGATTCATCTATTGTTGAGCATTCTTCTCCAGCTGTGTAGTCTCCAAAATGTTCTATTGTTGTTGGTAGGGTCAGAAGGCAGCCTAAACCAGTTAAAAGGTTGATTAAAGAATGCAATGTTGCTTATGCTATGAGTGTTGTAGAGGAGATTGAAGGTAATTCAGAACCTTCTAATTATTCTAAGGCTATTACTTCTGCTAACTGCAACAATTGGATGGCCGCTATACAAGATGAGATGGAATCACTTGAAAATAATGGTACTTGAGATTTAGTGAAATTGCACAAGAATAAAAAGTTTGTCTACTGCAAATAGATTTTCAAGAGAAAGGAGGGTATTTCTCCAAGTGAGCTAGCAAGGTCTAAAGCAAGGTTGGTTGCTAAAGGTTATTGCCAGATTCCATATATTGATTGTAATAAAGTTTTTTCTTTAGTTGTTAAGCATAGTTCTATTCGCACTTTGCTTAGTATTGTTGCCATGCATAATTATGAACTTGAGCAACTTGATATTAAAACTGCATTCTTATATGGAGAGTTGGAAGAAGACATTTATATGAACCAACCTAAAGGTTTTGTTATTCATGTAAAAGAAAACCTTGTGTATAGACTAAAGAAGTCTCTTTTTTGTTTGAAACAATCTCCTAGGCAATGGTATAAGACATTTGACTCATTTATGCTCTCTCATAGATTTAAGTGGTCTGATTATGATAGTTGTGTTTATTTGAAGATTATTAATAGCTCAGCTATTTATTTGCTTCTTTACGTTAATAATATGCTGATTGTTGTAAAAATAAGTACATGTCTAGAGTCCCATATCTCAGTGTAGTTGGTTCTCTTATGTATGCCATAGTCAGTTTTCATCCTGATTTATCTCATGCATTAAGTATGGATTTTTTATTTATTTGCCACAGTAGATTCATTACTATTATTATTAGCACTATCCTACTTCTATTTCCACGTTTATCCAAATGTCCAAAAAAAATCAAGAGAAATAATGTTGAACCAGAAAAAAAAGGCTAGGAGAAATCTGAACTTGCAACAGAAAATGAAAAAAATAACTGTAATCCGATAGTATCATGCTTTTTATTGTGAACCATAGAATGTAAAAGGGTATTACTTTATACTCCCTCCAACCTAAATTATAAGGCATTCCAAGAATCCTAGAGAGTCAAAGTATTTTAAGTTTAACCAAATTTATATGATAAGATAATAATATTTATGATATCAACTAAGTATCATTAGGTTCTTCATTAATTACATTTTCATAATATATCTATTTGATGTCATAAATATTTATAATTTTTTCTATAATTTTGGTTAAACTTAAAATGCTTTAACTTTCCAAAATTCTCAGAATGTCTTATAATTTTGGATGGAAGGGGTATTTTCAAAGAAACAAAGATATATAGCTTGTTAGAGTGATCATATTTTTGTATTTTCTATCAAGACACAAAATATTGATTGAAAACATATATATATATATATATATCAACTGAAAGGATACCCGCGCGTTGTTGTGGTAATCACAGATAAAATTATACAACTTATTTACTTATATAAACCGAGAAATATTGTAATGCATGATTATGGATGATGTAGAGACTCCAATACGGACAACTAAACATATATTAGTGAATCAAGTTGCTCAATGATGTAAATTTAGTTGCGCTACTAGTGGGATGTGCTAGTGAATGCTAACATGGACAACTTACATGCTGAGTAGATAGAATGTTATGAGGATTGAAAATATAAGATAGTAGTAGATGAATTCCCCGCGCGCTGCGGTGGGAATTGGAGCTGAAATTGCAGTGTATGACATTTATTTAACATAAAAAATATATAAAACAAAAGGAAATTGATTTAATATTCAAAAGAAATTTGATAGAAACGTAAAAGAAAATATAGAGATGAAGGTCCGAAGGAGAAGATTGTGGACAAACTTGATTAGGATTTCCCAAATGCATTAGCGGTGAAACCCTGTAGGCAAATTGTAATACTCCCGCTGAGAGAGGTGGTGCCATACGGATCACAAGCAATAGGGAAAAAGTCCAAATGCAGTGGTGCAGCGAAATGGCATAGCCGCATGGTACAGTGGGGATCAGACTATCAGAGGGGCCGGCGATGAGGCTAAACAGGACTACAGGAGACCGGAAGAAAACAGTTATTTGCTATTGTCAGGAGGTGATATTTTATCTGAACCTTGTAATATGTTTCTGTCAAAAAAACTAAGTGACCTGTTCAACAAGCCAGTTTTACTTCTCAAATTGTAATGTTATATTTTTTCTACGATACTCACCTTGTCTTTTCTAATTGACTGAAACAGCACTATTGTAACAAGCAAGCATACTGATGGTGAGGGCAAATTAGTGCATCCTGGTGAATGTCGTTGTCTCACGCGATCGAGTTGGTGATCAGTCAGCCTAGCGAGCCCATCTGCTCGCCTATGGCAACTATTCTGCTTGTTTGCTCCGATTCAGGTCTTGTTTAGTTCGCAAAATTTTTCGTTTTTGGGTACTGTAGCATTTCATTTTTATTTGACAAACATTGTCCAATCACAGAGTAACTAGACTCAAAAGATTCATCTCACAAATTACAGGTAAACTGTGCAATTAGTTTTTATTTTTGTCTATATTTAATGCTCCATGCATACGACTAAAGATTCGATGTGACGAGGAATCTTGCGAACTAAACAAGGCCTCAGTACTTGGTCTGTTTTGTACTCGCACAAGTGGAGAATGGGTGTCAACTATTCTGTTTGTTTGCTCTAGTGGTCGTCTACTTAAGGCCTTGTTTAGTTCACCCAAAAATCAAAAACTTTTAAAAATTTTCTGTTAAATCGAATCTTGCGGCACATGCATGGAGTATTAAATATAGACAAAAACAAAAACTAATTACACAGTAAATCACAAGATGAATCTTTTGAGCCTAGTTAATCCATGATTAGATAATATTTATCAAATAAAAATGAAAATGCTACAGTACCGAAATCCAAAAATTTTTTCAGAACTAAACAATGCTTTAGCAAGACTCCATGCATCTCATAAGTATCAATTGCGTGGTCTGTTGTAGTGCCAATGATGGGTTAGGAGGGCATTATTCAATACTGTTGACTCTGAAATGCGGTACATTCTGTTTCACCTGTCTTAGGTTCAGGGTTTCCAGGGACAATTCTAGTACTTCCTCTGTTGAAAAAAGTGTCGTTAGTTCGTGCCCGTCAATTTACATAAGTTAGACTAGATTTTTTTTAAAACACAGTTTGACTAGATTTATATAAAATATTAGCAACATTTATATCTCTAAATTTGGAAGATCACTATGTTTGCGATGCTTTGGCAAGACTAGGTAGAAAACTCCAAACCATGAGCCAGGATGGACCAACCATGCAAGATGCAGGACAAACTCCTTTTTAAAGCATCAACTACCATCGCGATTGCAGATAGTATGAAAGCGCAATTCTGACACCACAGTTGGCTCGACGGTGAGGTTCTAGAAACCTAGCACCACACCTTTTTGAGCTTGTAAAAAGGAAAAACAGAACGGGCCATGAGCAATTTTTTAGAGATGCAGTACAAACTCATAGCTGTGAGAACATCTAATCAATGGCCCGGAAATGGCACAGAAGCAAACAAACTTCGTCACACACCCTCTCAAGCCTAAGAGCATCTAAGTCATTTGCCTACGCCGTTACCCACAGTTAAGAGCATAATCAGATAGAATGACATGTTGGGCAAAAGAGATAAACGTCATGATATTGGTCTGTTTTAGCTTTTTAATGGCACATGGGAAGCACAATTCCATTCTTACGGTCGTTCAGTAGTTTTGAATCTAGCGAACGATATCCAGCGAACCATACATGCCGGTCACCCACCCTCCTTCCCCCTCCTCCCACTTCTCTTTCTGCTTGACGTCATCATGAAAAAAACAAAACATTTATTTCAAATTACTATAACTTTTAAATGATGTATCTATTTTTAATTTCGTCTACACCGGTGTGTTCAACGTGACGAGGCGAACAAAACTAGACCCCACTTCTGTATGTTTCGAAGATTTTATTTTTCTAGTAGCAATTTATTTATATTAACTTATAACATATAAGTTATATTGCTAATTTATTCTGCTAAGTTATGCTGCTAACTTATTATGCTAAGTTGTATTGTATAACTTCTGTTTGTGTATAATAACTATGTAACTTTCTATATACACTAGCGTATTAGTTGTGTAACTTATATACATAAGTTGTATTGTGTAAATTATGTCTCCCTCTATTCCAAATTAGAAAATGTTTTGATATTTCTACATATATTGATTTTGTTATGTATATACATATATAGTTGTGTCTAGATACATAGTAAATTCAATTTACAAAAGTCAATATGCCTTATAATTTGAAATAGTGGGAGTAAACTTATGTACATAAGTTATATAGTATAACTTTTTTTGAGAACGACTAAGTTAGCAATGTTGAGTTATTCCTCGAACTTATATTGTCTAGAAGCACTGCTAAGTTAGTACTGTTAAGTTTATCGTGAACGTTATGATTTTTAATTCCGTTTTATAAGTTATGAGCACATGCTTCTTAAAAAAATAAAAATAAAATTAAAGGGCAGGTGATCTAGCAAAAGAAAGTGAAAAGAGAATCGGGTGCCTTAAAAGAGAAAGAGAAACCATTATTGTTCCGTGCAAAAATAAAAAATAACATATGCACTTTCCAAAAAAGAAAAAAAATTGCTGTCGGAAATTGACCGCCGCGTTCATTTCGGCTGAACGTTCGTGAAATAGTGGCGTCGCATGGGAAGGGACCATCTTTTATAATGGCATACAAGAAAAAAGGCTTAAGGATTATTTATTTTTTTAGAATTACACAGTACAATACCTACCTATAAGAAATGAAGGATTATTCATGTACGACATGTATAAACATAGGAGTTCAATAATGAAGCCTGCTAAATGGGCCACAGCTCCGGGTCTTTTTAAAATGGCCGCTCGTTCACAAAAGATTTGGCCCATTGATTAATTATTAGGCATCCTGACTGCCACTTCTCTTGGCGGGCTAATGTAGCAAGTTGCCAGCCCAACTGAAACACACATCCAACCCTAATCCATCTCTGCTCTATAAATAGTTTTTTTCTTTTCTGGAGTGCCTCATCTGGTACACCGTGGATAGAGATGGCTGCGGTCGTCTCCGCACGCGACGGCGACGCGTTGGACGAAAGTGTCTACCAAGGAAGCGAGGCGTCGCCGCCGCAGCCTCCGCCGTCGTGGGCGTACGTTCCCGCGGACATCCTGGGCGGCGTGCTCCTCCTCCTCCCCTGCGTCGCCGACCGCGCCAGCGTGCGGTCCGTGTGCCGCCACTGGCGCGCCGCCGCGCACGCACGCGTCCAGGCCCTGCCCGCGCCGCTGCCCGTGCTGGTGCTCCCCAGATTCATCAGGTTCTCTTGCTTGACCTCCGACTCCGATGGGGCGGCGCGGCTGATGACCGCCGCACGGCGCGCCCTGATGCCCGTCGTGGCGGCGGGCGATGATGTCTGGACACTTGGCTCCTGCGATGACTGGCTGATGGCCGTGAAGCAAACCGGTGACCGGTGCTTCTTGGTGAACGCCTTCTCCCGCGAGGTGTCTCATCTCCCGTGTCTGCAGATCAATTCCCATCAGTGTTACCATTGTTTGGACGATGTGTCCAGCAGCCCCGTTGGAACATCCTTTCATGGCTGGATGCTTCGCAGTGCCTTGTCTGCTTCACCTAGCTCATCAGTACAGTGTGGCTGCTTATACTTACCGCGGGGGCGGGTCTCATCCTGGACTGGCTCTCTGGCAACCTGGAATGACCTCATGGTATCTCTGTCGAAGCTCTCAAATCAATAGTTTCAGCGGTGATCTTGCCTTCTATCAGGGAAAGCTATACATGGTTTGGATGTACACAGCAGACATATCTTTGCTTTTGAGCTTAGGGAGGACGAGCACGGACTCAGTTTGTCTTGTCCTGAGCATTATGCGATTAATCCACTTATCCATTCCAGGACCATAGTTTCAATGAGGTGCAAGTGCAACATGGTGGTATGGCGTGGAAAACTGTTATTAGTCATCAGAATCTTCAGTGATTCCATGTACGAGAAGACGGAGTGCAAACCTCATAGTGTTGAGGTGTTTGCGTTAGACTTCAGCACAAGACCTTGTGGAGTCACTCAGATTCATAACTTTGATGGCGATTGTATCTTTGTCCAGAAAAGCGGTTGCAGGTCCTTTTCTGCTGGTTTGCATGTTGGGGTTCAACGTGACCTTATCTACTTTTTGGATGAAGGCATAACCAATCATGGTTCTTATACATATGTGCACAACATGAGAGATGGTACACTGTGGCGTATCGCTGCCGGTCTACCTCTTCCCAACTCAGGGGTACCCCAGAAGTGCTTCCCTGATGATTTCCCTGTTTGGATTTTTCCTTCCTCTTGAAGCCTATGTGCCTTTTGCCATCGGTGAGCCTAAATGTTATGTTGCTCTGCTATGTTATATATCTTTCCATATTCTTGTACAGTGATATGTACTGATGTGCATATTTTGTTTCAAACTTCTTGCTTGTATGGTGAAAGCTGAGGGGAATTGCAATAGGTGGAGACGAGACGACCTCTTCAGTTATGATCTACCACAACCAAAATTTTTAATTTCTTCCAGTGATGTGGGCTTCTCCTATTGTTTTAGCATTCAAAATTTAGTACAAACTTTTCCTAGTAAATGTCTCCTAGTGAGGATTCCCTAGTGCTATAACTAGTGGTAGTGTTTTACTACTAATTAAAAACACTAAGAACTCCACTAATTTGGTAGTGTACGATGCTGATATTTCTCATCGCTCTACATGCAAAACTTTATTGATGTGGATGTACATGTTACATGCTAGCGTATTATCCTCTTATTTCGTTTTTCCAGGAATTCCAGCACTGAATATACTGCTCTTGCTTCTATATAGCTTGTTACATATCAAACTTGATTTGAATGTTCAGCTATATCATCAGTGATGCTATTTATTTGAGCGCAGTCTATTTTATGTTCCTGGTTCAAAAATATGTGATATGTTAAACATGCCAGTTTCACTTCTCAGTTCTTACAAACCTCTTCCACTCGTTATATTTTTTCTTGTCTTTTGAACATAAAAGATGTTAAATGAGTTTCATGCACGGTATTTGACTGCTTCCTTTTTCTAATTGAAACATGACACTGTCATGGTCTTGCTAGTTCAGTTCTTACTATGAATCACTAAGGTTCTAACTAGTTGATATTGGACCTTAACCTCGAGAGACTAATGTATATAGCTATATATATTTCATAGGTCTATAGCAAAGTTGCACGGTTTGCCTTATTATCTGGTAATAACTAAAAAATTTCAGGCTATTAAGGAGGTCATATGCATCCAGTACCCAAAAGACATAGTCCAATTTCTCACTAGATGCTTCAACGAGGTTCGTGGGGCACAATAGCAAGAGACCACGCTATTCTTCAATACCCTCGCCCTTATAGGGATTGACTACTTTCGACTAAGATCATGTTTAGCTGCATATGCCTACAGGTTGCAATAGGGAATATATATGTTGGACTGAGGTTCACTAGCGATTCCCCTTTATAGAAATGTAAACAGAAAAAGAAATCCAATAATGAAGTCTGCTATATGAGCCACAATGCCCTGATCTTTTTGCCACGCCTTAGCTGGTAATTCTCTTGGCAGTCTTGGGTACCACAAGGACTCTGGAGTCTGGTTGTTTCATCAAAAAAAAAAAAAAACTCTGAAGTCTGGTTTGGATTAGTTTAGAGAGGCTGAGGCTCCTTAGTCGCCAGATCAATAAAAATCCCGCAGCAATTGGCCCCCAATGACGACGGATTCCAGCAGCTGCGAATCTGCCGGTGAGCTCCGTCTCTCCTGTACCGCATCTCCCATGGCCAACCTGTGGAGATTACTGTGAAGCGTCTCAGATGCCAAAGATCTGCTGTGCACGCAAGGCGTTCGACGAAAGGCCCTGTAACAGATCAAGCCACTACTGCGAGGGAAGCGAGGCGCTGGCGACGTTGTGGGTGGACGTTCCGGTGGACATCCTGGGCGTCGTCGTGCTCCGCCTCCTCGCCTGCGTCGCCGACCGCGCCAGCGTGCGGTCGCCGTGATGCCTGTGGAGGTGGCGGCCGGGCGTGGGCTCTTGTGATGATTGGCTAATGGCCTCGAGACCCAGCTGGCATGCCAAGGAAACGACGACTGGTTCCGACTGCCGAGTGCTTCTCTTGGTGCATGCCTTCTCCAGCGAGGTGGTTCGTCTTCCGTGTCTGCAGCAGATCGAGCCCTTGCAGTTACAAATTTAATTATTATTAGCACTATCCCTACTTCTATTTCCACGTTTATCCAAATGTCAAAAAAAATCAAGAGAAATAATGTTCAACCTGAAAAAAAATGCTAGGAGAAATCTGAACTTGCAACAGAAAATGAAATATCTGTTATCCGATAGTTTCATGCTTTTACCGTGAACCATAGAATGTAAAAGGTATTGCTTTATATTTTCGATGAAGAAACAAAGATATATAGCTTGTTATGTATTTTCTATCAAGACACAAAATATTGATTGAAAACATATAGCAAGTAAAAGGATACCCACGCGTTGTTGTGGTAATCACAGATAAAATTATACAACTTTATTTACTTATATGAACAGAGAAATATTGTAATGCATGATAATGGATGATAAGAGACTCCGATACGGATAACTAAATATATATTAGTGAATGATGTTGCTTAATAATGTAAATGTAATGTAATTACACTGCTAGTGGGATGTGCTAGTGAATGATGTTGCTCAATAATGTAAATGTAATGTAATTACACTGCTAGTGGGATGTGCTAGTGAATGCTAATGTAGACAACTTACATGCTGAGCTAGATAAAATGCTAGTGAGGATTGAAAATATAACCTCGCGCGTTGCCACGGGATTTGAAGCTGAAATTGCAGTATAAGATATTGATTTCACATAGAAAATATATAAAACAAAAGGAAATTGATTTAATATTTAAAAGAGTTTTGATAGAAACGTAAAAAAATATAGAGGTGAAGGAGGAGAAGATTTGTTGTAAATATAGACAAAATCATGTTTAATTTATTCCAGAAATATGACTTACACAATATATCAAATATGTGCTTATTTAAACCAATAATCATGAAGTAAGTATAGCAATAATCAGAATAATATCATGCATCTTATTGTGTAGACAAAGCATGATTGTCATCCAAACAACGCTAACCAACAATATTTTGATCAACAAAATAAGAGGATGTTTAAAGGTTTCATACCCTGCGGCAGAGCCGGAAGCACCAGCGAGCGACATGGTGCTTTTGCTGATGTAGTCGTCCCGATCGATGCAGTGCTGCTAGGAAGCAATGAAGATCCCTGCGCACCAGGAGAAGAACCTTGCAGACGCTGGGAGCAGGGAGAGGACGAAGCGAGTAGTCGTGCCGCTGCCGAACAATGTGATTGCCGTCCTCACCCAAGTAGGTGAGCCCGATGGACGGAGACATTCTGGAAGCCTACTCTTCCATCTCGAGTGCTCGCAAGAGATGGAACGAGGAAACTCAGAGGCTGCTGGATTGTGAAGTGTTGTTGTCAGGTCTAGAACAAAGGGAGAGGGTCTCAATTTAGAGATGATGGAGAAGAGAGATCAAGGGACAAAGTCCTAGGTGCCAGGGAGATGAAGGGACAACGGAAGTGAACGGTTCAGGAGAAACTCCTCTCATCATTGCCACTAGTTGCAACTCCAGCCATGATGAGTACTAGTTGCAACACCAACCATCAATGGAGCTAAGTGGTAAAATTAAGGCCCGTCCGCTCGCACGCCGCCGCCGCCACGCCCACGCCAACGGCCCTGCCCAGACGGCGGCGGCAGCAGCGCGCGCGCGCGTGTGGCACTCAGCTATTTTTTTTTCAACTTCTCAAAGTAACCGATCACGAATCAAATCAATCATTTAAGTTGAGTTAACCCTCTGTTAAAAATCCATACGGTACTAAATCATTTACCAAACCGTAGAGTTTACTTGATTCATTAAATATTTAATGGGCCAAGCCCATAAAACATCTAACAATCCCCACCAAACTCTAGGGTTCGATACAAACCACACACAGTATCACATTCTTTCATATACCAGAGTTTTGATGGAGACTGTTAAGTTGAACATCCATCTAGAACAATAGCAACACTCAGCCACAACTGAACAATGGACAAAACCTTGAATTGACAGTTTTGTGTGAGATGAGTTTTACTAGAGCCCTTAATTGGTACTAGGCAACAAAGAGCATCCCCTCTGTTTGAAGCATATAAGTCACACTTCTTAGCCTTTTTCATGAGTGTCTAGAGATGACCCACATATCATAGATTGTGACTAGCAATCAAACTCATATAGGTGTGTTCCTTATAGGATGTTCTGTAGGACAACATCCCTGCTTGATCAAGGCACTCAGATCACATTAAGAATTTATTCAACCTTCCTTACAGATTGGAGAAACGGTGCATCTCAAATGAGCTAGACTTTATTCTAAGGAGTTTCTCTCTCAGTCATCCACTAGCTTGTTTCTCCATCCTAATTTACGGGATCTCCGATCACATAGGATAGGTTTTCACTATGGAGTGACTTCAAGTGGGTATCAAGCCCAACTCCCTTGACGCACCTTCTATCACATTGCGTGATAGACCCTTAGTAAACTGATCTGCCAGATTCTTAGTTGTATGGACATAGTCCAATGCAATTACTCTGGAGTTTCTTAATTCTATGACACTCTTCATACGCCTTTTCATATGCCTTTGTAGACTTCATGTTGTCCTTAGAACTGTTCACTTTGGTTATCACAGTTCATAGAAATAGCCGGTAGAGGTTTTTCCACAACCGATAAATCCATAAGGAGTTCACGAAGCCACTCAACCTCAGCGCTAGTGGTATCTAATGCTGTCAGTTCTGCTTCCATTTTAGACTTCATTAAGATAGTCTCCTTGCAAGACTTCTAGGAAACAACACCACCTCCAAGCAGGGACGCATATCCGCTCATGGCATACAGCTTATCAACATCGAAAATCCAATTAGCATCATAATAACCCTCTAGTACCCTTCGATATCTGGAAAAGTGAATGCCATAGCTTATTGTACCTTTTAAATAGTGCAATACTCTCTCAAGAGCACTCCAATGAGTATCTTCCAGATTTGACACAAACCGGCTTAATTTGCTCACAGCAAATGAGATATCAGGCCTAGTAGCGCTAGCCAGGTACATGAGAGAACCGATTATTTGAGAGTATCTCAATTGATCTCTTGAAATTCTTCAATTCTTTCTCAGTATCACGCTTGGGTCATCAGGTGTTGGAGCGGGTAGACAGTCACCGTACCCAAAGCGACTTAGTACCTTTTCCACATAGTGAGATTGTAATAGAGTTACCCCACCATTCTCTTCGTCTCTCAATAGCTTGATGTTGAGAATAACATCAGCCACACCCAAGTCTTTCATTTCAAAGTTATTAGATATAAAATCTTTCACTTCTTGAATCACATCAATATTATTTCCAAAGATTAAAATATCATCTACATATAAGCACAAAATGACACCACTACCGCCACCAAACCAATAATAAACACACTTATCAGCTTCAATTATTGCAACGCCAGCTGTGGTTAAAGTTTTATCAAATTTCTCATGCCACTGCTTTGGAGCTTGCTTCAGACCATACAAGGATTTTAACAATTTACAAACCTTTCCCTCTTGACCTTTCGCAACAAATCCATCTGGCTGATCCATGTAGATCTCTTCCTCAAGCTATCCATTTAAGAAAGTTGTCTTAACATCCATCAGATGGACGAGAAGACCATGTGAGGCAGCCACGAATAGAAGCACACGAATGGTCGTCAATCGGGCCATAGGTGAGTAAGTGTCAAAATAATCTTCTTCTTCCTTTTGTGTATAACCTTTGGCCACTAGCCTTGCTTTGTACTTCTCAATAGTACCATCAGGCCTCAGCTTTTTCTTGAACACCCATTTATATCCCACAGGTTCACATCCATAAGGATGATCAACCACTTCCCATGTCCCATTAGACATGATAGAATCCATCTCACTTTGAACCGCTTCCTTCCACACGTCAGCGTCAAGAGAGGAATATGCCTCAGCAATGGTTGTGGGAGTGTCATCCACAAGGTATATAATAAAGTCTTCACCAAAGGATATTGCAACCCTCTGTCTCTTACTCTTTCGAGTGACTATGTTATTATCCTCCTCAGGATTTTCTTTAAGGGTTTCATCACCAGTGTGTACTATCGGTTCGTGAGAATCAGGGATAGAAATAGAGTCATGACTAGATATGCTAGTTGTAAGCTTTTTCATGGGAATTCTTCTTCAAAAAATGTTGCATCTCTAGATTCCATGATTGTATCAACAGTCATCTTAGGAACACTAGAATTCACTATTAAAAATCTATATCCCACACTGTGAATAGCATACCCAAGGAAAACACAATCTACAGTTTTGGGTCTTGTTTATTGGCACATTCGCTTTTGCCAAACATCCCCAAGTTCACAGGTAAGAGAGATTTAGTCTCTTCTTCTCCCATTCCTCAAACTGTGTAATTTCTTTGTTCTTAGTGGGTACTCTATTCAGGACATGGCTAGCTGTCAAAATAGCCTCACCCCACCATTCCTTAGATAAACCAGCAGTCTCCAACATGGCATTTACCAAATCAGTTAGAGTGCGGTTCTTTCTCTCAGCAATCCCATTGGATTGAGGTGAGTATGGTGGTGTCTTTTCATGAATTATTTTGTGTACCACGCAGAACTCAGAGAATTCATTAGAGAAATACTCTCCCCCACGATCGGACCGTAACCGTTTGATTTTCTTCTCAATTTGATTTTCTACCTCAGCTTTATAAATTTTAAAATAGTGCAATGTCTCATCTTTAGTTTTCATTAGATACACATAGCAAAATTGAGTGCAATCATCTATAAAAGTAATAAAATATCTCTTACCACCTTTGGTCAAAATCCCATTCATCTCACATATATCGGAATGAATAAGCTCAAGTGGTGCCAACTCCCTCGTCACAGCAGCCTTGTGAGGTTTACGAGGTTGTTTTGCTTCGACACAAGCATGACACTTAGAGCTTTTGAGTAAATAAAACTTCGGAATTAAATTTAAACTAGCTAAGACGGACATGCAACCAAAATTGACATGACATAGCCTCGAATGTCAAACACTTGTCTCAACATTATTCACCACATTGTTCGTAGACTGAAAACAAGTATCAATCAAAGACAAGCGGAACAGACCTTGCTCTCATAGCCCTTGCCAACAAAGTTCCATATTTAGAAACAACACATTTATTGGATTCAAATACTAGTTTGTAGCCATCTCGATATAATAAGGAGCCACTAATCAAGTTCTTCTTTATTGAGGGGACATGATGCACGTTCTTGAGTTGTACGGTCTTTCCCGAAGTAAGCTTCAAATCGACTATACCAACACCACGAATAGCCGCACGAGCCCCATTCCCCATCAGCAAGGAGCCAGCCCGCCTGCCCTAATAAAAAGAGAACAAGAAAGCATCAGCACACACATGAATATTTACACTAGTATCAACCCATCAATCGGGTGAATAACAAACTGAAAAAGTAGATGACAATAAATTACCACACCCAGATGTTGCTGCCTCAGTCTCAACGGTGTTTGCTGATTTTTGTGGAGGAGGCTTCCACTTGGCCTCAGGACATTCCCTAGAGAAATGCCCAGTCTTCCCACAGGTGAAACAGTTCATCTTCTCCTTGTTCATCTTCTTACCCTTCTTGGAAGAAGTGGTAGACTTTTGCTTAAGCTCTTGCTGAAATTTCCTTTTCTATGATTTGGGACGATTCTTTTGTACCACATGTGCACTAGAATTCCCCTCAACGATTTTCTTGCCCTTGACATCCTTTGTCGTGGTATTATCCTCAACATCTAAAGTCCCAACAAGTTCAGCAGTACTAAACTCTTGCCTCTTGTGTTTCAGAGAAGTTGCAAAGTTAGTCCAAGATCGTGGCAGCTTGGTGATCATACATCTAAAGTCCCAACAAGTAGTTCCCTTGCGTGACTAATCTAGTTTGTGTAACCTTTTAGTCACATTGCTTAGTTTGTGTAGCTAAGTAATTTGCGCTCTCTAATTTGGCATTGGTTGCCTTATTATTGAGCATTGCTAGTGAGCTTAGGAGCTTTGTGCTTTTGCTTACTTGTTGTGTAGGAGCTCCCCGATCTTGCAAAGTACTAGTGGCATAGGTTTGTGTGACCTTACTCCTAGAATTGATTAGGTGAGCTCTTGCTAAGGTAGCACCTTGCTTGCTTGTTTAGGATATTTTCAAGATGCTAGAGAACTTAGATAGAGGGGTGTAGTCTTGGCTAGACCAATAGTTTTAATTCCACATTTGTTTTGGTTAGCCGGCGTAATAAATTTTAGAAAGGACTATTCACCCCCCTCTCTAGTCCGCCATCTCGACCTTCAGTAGCTCCCCCTTGATCCACGCAAGGATCAAGTGTTCTCTACATGGTGATTCATTAACACTCCATCGCCCATAACCGCTCACAAGATGACTTGCGTCATCCACAAGCTCCGGATGATCACCAAGCTTCCAGTCAGCACCGATCTATCTAGATGATGGTCACCAAGAGTAACAAGCACAAACTCTCACTTGACCATGACAAGTCTAATGAGAAAGGTGGATGCACACTTGCTACTCCCTATGCACTAATGAGGTCGTTAATTTTGGATTATCAAGTCTCAATCACCCCACTAGGCTCTTGTACGTTCTCCCTTGCACTCCAAAGTCTTTCCTTAGCTGAACAAATGGGCAAGAGAGATGTGTTAGACGAGTTGGAGAAGTATAAATACCCTCCACCAACTCAACTAGCCATTTGAACCAAAGGTACTCTCTATGAGAGCCCGGACTAGACCCAAGGGGGTGGTTTGGACCAACTCTGGCCCTATGGTCCAACTCTTATAGAGTTAGCAGCCATGCCACTATGTCAGAGCATGACCATTGGCGGTCTGGACCCAAATGCATGGTTTGGAGCTACGTTCTAGACTGAGTACAACCACAAATCCCCTCTCTAGACCCTTACAGTAAGGCTCTAGACCGACCACCCTGCTGGTTTGAACCGGCATAGTTCCTCGGGTCTAGAACCCTCTGAAGCCAATGCCAAGCAACTGGACCCTAGCGCTAGAGTCTGGACCCCAACTGACCGTGGTCCGGAGCATCCCAGCGCCTAAGGAGAAAAACCTAGAAGTGCCATGTAGCCTCCGGACCATCCATCCATGGTTCGGACCTAGGTTACAAATAGGGTACGTCTAGAGATGATTAAACCCCCCAAATCACATCCAATTCAAATTATTTGTGTGTTTGAGTTGATCTTTGGGCCATCCCTGAGCTATCTAGTGCTAACTTTGACAGGTGTGCACAACCTAACACATTAGCCTCACCTAGGTCAAGCTACTAGTTTATCCCCTCCTCAATAGTTGGCCAAAGGAAAAACAAAGTCCTAAACTACTTTAAGTGTCTCTCTAATGCCAATTGACACATAGAACTAGTCCATCCTTAACCTTGTCATCCATCCTTTGAAAACTAGAATGAACTCATCAATAGGGGCATGAAAACCATTTATTGCCCAAACAAATCACCATTATCATGAACAAACTTAAAGTGCCTCTGCAAGACACACGTTAGTTAAAATAATCTTATGTCATCATTAATCACCAAAACCCACTAGAGGCCTAGATGCTTTCATCTGTAAACAAAGTGGCTTCTCCCTAGTACAAATTTCACCGCATCTAGGGACTTGCTTCCGATAGTCGTGGGATCGCAGTTTTTGCAAAATTACCCATCGATCACTAGTTACGATGCATACTAGATCATTTTTTGATCCCTCCTCCGTCCATGTGAGGAACAAGGGCCACCAATGGTGCTTCCTCAAGGCCGATAACAATGTTCCCTTGGCTCTAAGATCGGTGGCCATGGACCACTCCTCCATTGGCTCCTATACCAACGGTTAGGACCCTCCTCCTAACCACTTGGCTCCCCTCCCTTGATGTTACACACCAGTGGATGGAGCTTCCTCATAGCCACACACATGTCATCATCCTCGGTAGCCTTCACTAACACTTTAGCACTCGCATCGAGGCTAAGGAGCACCTCAATAGTCCAGTCCTAGACGATAGTGCTACCGTAGGGCCTGTGCATGGACCATTGATTGAGCTATGACCTAGTGCACAACACAGGGTACAAGGCAGTGGTGGTGGCCTCATCTAGGAGGGATGACAGATGAGAACACACAGGAGAAGGTGAGGAAGAGAGAATAGATTGACATGTGAGGCCTCTAATAATAGTTAGGCGAAGATAGGGCTGATTGAGAAGATTTGGGAGGCTCCATAAAGTAGTGGCTCAAGTTAGGGTTGAGATTAAGTTTTTTGCTCTAGCCCTAAAAGGAAGAGTAGGGGCCTATTGGAGATGCTCTAAGGGCCTTCAAATTTAGTCTACCAAGGTGCATTGCAAATATGGTGCCTAGGTGAAGCTCCATGTATGCTATATGTTCTGATTTTACGAAGTGTGAGATAATTGTAAATGGTGCACAAAGTATTTGAGGTGAGATTCCTTTACATCAGCCCATGATATGGATGTGGAAGTCGATCTTGATGGATGACTTGTCCCCATATTTCTCCACTAATAATGCAAGGGGAAGAAGGCACTTGCTCTCCCGTAACAATGGTGATAGCCCGAGGTGATGGTGGTGCTTGGGATGTCCTCCAACCCTTCTCCTTGCCACCTTTGACTTTCTTTCCTTTATTCTCCTTGCTTCTAGGGTTCTAAGTGTTCTTGAGTAATGGCCTAGCTTTGACTGTGTGTCAAGCGACCAACCAACTAGTGTTCACCATATGATCTATTGGTGATTTAGTGACACCTTAGTAGATCATATTTGAGGCCCTAACTTGGGTGTGTGTCAAAAGTGAGCACCTTATGATATAGTGGAGAATTCATGATACCTGATGGATCATCTAGTGACAATGTGCCTCAGCTGTGTGTCAAGTTAGCCAAGTCTCAAAACTGCATTATATGACCTGGTGATGAATTTAAGGTTGGTGAGGCATATTTCATTATACTCCCTTTTGATTGCTAGAAAACTAGCCTATATAGGATCATTATATGATCTAGTGAAACTCCATGGTTGTCGATAGATTATTTTGCATGCGTGTTGTGGACATTTGCGTTGTACTGTGTAATTCTAAAAAAATCTTGTGTGTGTGCCTTCCCTAGATCATTTGGAGCTTCTCTTTCACAATAGCTATGATACACATATGAGGGACTTTTGTGAAGTGTGTGTGAGCCATCC
This sequence comes from Sorghum bicolor, assembly GCF_000003195.3. Classification (NCBI taxonomy): domain Eukaryota; kingdom Viridiplantae; phylum Streptophyta; class Magnoliopsida; order Poales; family Poaceae; genus Sorghum; species Sorghum bicolor. The sequence continues at coordinate 65,150,823 of NC_012874.2, read as the reverse complement.
AAGCTGTGATTGCCAATTGGGAGAGTGTGTGTTGTGCACATGGGATGTTCTTGGCTTAGTTGTCATCATGTTGTTGTTGTTTGTTACTCTTGGTATTTGCTAGTGGATAAACGGCCCAGTTAAGGACAACCTTCCTGATAGAGGATTTTTTGTTGGGAGTCTCATATTGGCGTCATAGTTTCAAACCCACCATTAAGTATTCACTAGTGAGTACTTGAGACCTCATGACTCAAGTAAGCAAAATAGAGTGTTACTTTTTAATCCTCCAACTTGGAATGGGGTGTTGTGGTAACAAGTTGAAACCATGGGAAAATCCAGTTGTCTTTGCCTGTTTTATTTTCTTGGAGTACTTCTTGGTCCTAGTTTTGTGCTTTGATTGTGTGTGTGTGTGTGTGTGTGTGGGCACGTGCACGCAAATTCAATGGGGTGATGACTAGAATTATATGTTATAGTATGCTAAGTGATAGGTCTGCCTTCCCCATCTAAAGACCTTAATCTTAGTGTGAACCTTGCTAAGGACATATTATGATGATCCTAATTAAGGACTCATTTATGTGTTATTTTTTAGTCTTAGGTTCCACTGTGTATGTGGGTGAAGTAGCATTTGCACATGCTTTTTGCTCTTCAAATTTGAAAGCCCAATCCTTCTCCTTTTGGGCAATTCGGTCCTTTCAATGTGCTCCCACTGTACATCCAAAGTATAGTTATTCACATTTATCCTTCTTTCTTTACCCACTCGATCCTAAATGTGCGGTCACCACTCACGTCAAAGCTAGCTAATTAGCCTTGCTCACGATTTCTTTTTTCTTTTCTCACATGCCAAAATGTGTTGCCACCTCTCACCTACATCATAATTAATCTTTACTCAATCTTTCTCAAGTTTTCTTCTATCCTTGACTGACTACGCTTCCACATTTACCCACAATTTAGTTCATCTAGCTCAAGTTATCTTATTTCTTGTACCACTTCAACCTAAATACATTACCATTATCACCACATCCTGATAAATTTCCACAATCCTTTCTTGTTTGTCTTCTGCCCCGCTTCTCATCTTCAATTTAGTTAATGCCCATGCACCCTTTCTCATTCCTTCTCCCACTCAATCTAGATTGCACCGCCATCGCTCATCATCAACTGAATTAACCCCGCTCACCCTTTTCTCGTTTCTTCTCCCACCAAACCAAACTGTCGCCCACTCACCCACAATTAATCCCTACTAACTTTTTTTCTTGTTTCTTTTCATGCTCGAGCCCAACTGGGCCCCACAACCTGCCCACAGTTTACGATCCCTACTCACTCTTTCTTGTTTCTTCTCTTACTTATGTCTAAGTGCACTGGCACCGCTCACCGAATTCGAATAAAGCTACGCCCACCGTTTGTCTTTTCTTCTCCTACACGAATCTGACAACCCTCCCACCGCTTACCCATAATAATCTAATTATGCCTACTCACACTTTTCTTGTATCTGCAACCACACAGACCTGACTACCCTTCCACCGTTCACTGCAAAGTATGTATAATTAATCTCCATCCACCGATTCTCTTTTCTCCCACTCAATCTCGACTACACCTTCATCGTTCACAACCAAAAGTATGTTGCCCTCGTTAGGCTCCTCCACCCCCAAAGAAGACCCTCCTCACAAGTGATTACCTTAATCAATCCTCCTTCAACCTTCATCGCCAACTAACTATTCTCCAACAACATGGTTGGAGTGTCTCAACTTCAGAACATCGTACCCGAGTTGTCCAATCAATCTGTCAGCCATCCCCTCAAGTTCATTTAATCAGGTAAATCTCCACGGCCAAACCCTAGATCTCCTAACACTATTTTTTCTTTTCTGAATTTGTGGTGATTCTTTTTTTTATTAAGAACAGGAACCATATGTGGTGATTTTGGTAATAGAAAATATGTTGTGCGCTCAAATATGTTTTGTTTGGACAAGTTTAACCTCTTGCCTTATCTGGCAGTAACAGTAGCTTACAAACCCTTTATCTTTGTGAGCATTGAACAATCGGAACCCATTTTGCCCTTTTCGGCTCAGAAGAACAAGACGATCTCAATCTGGGAGCAATCCTGTCCCCGTCCCTGCTTGAAAACGAGGTAGCCGATTCAATCAGTCGTTGTAGGTCCTGAATTTTGAAGCTATTTTATCACTCATCGAGCATGAAGTCATAACCTGCTTGATTCTTGCAGGTTCTTCTTTGGCTCAGCTTGCTGGGATGTTCAGATTCGTCAGATAAAGAGACCGACGGCGCTGGTCTCCGGCGGCGATGGATTCGGGCGCGAACACCGCCGGTGAGTTCCTCCGCCCCGTACTGAGTACTTCGTGGCCTTCGATTTCGGTTGCCGCAGGGCCGTCACAAACTCAGGTGGTTGGCTGGCTGGCTCGTGCAGGCGAGGTGTTCGACGAAATGCCGCAAGAGAAGAGGCGAAGACTTGACGCCGGGCGCGACGAGTCGCCGTCGTCGCCGTGGGCGGGCCTGCAGGCGGACGCCCTGGGCGTCGTGCTCCGCTTCCTCCCCTGCCTGACCGACCGCGCCAGGGTGCGGTCCGTGTGCCGCAACTGGCGCGCCGCCGCCTACGGCCGCGGCGTGGCCCCGCCGCTGCCCCTGCTGGTGATGCCCAGGTTCAGGTTCGCCAGCATGACCCCCGGGGGCGTGCTGACGGCGACGTCGCGGCGGGCTTGGATGCCGCCGGAGGTGGATGCCGACCGTGCCGACTGCGTGGGATCCTCTGGCGCGTGGCTCGTGGGCGCCAGGCAGGTCGGCGGCGAGTGCTTCTTCGTGAATGCCTTCTCCCACGTGGTGCTCCATCTACCGCGCCTGGGCGATTCCGATCACAGCCATTGGGCCTGCTCACTGCGCAAAGTGGCGCTATCTGCTTCACCTGAGTTGGGAACCAAGTGCATTGTGGCTGCTTTCGCCTTCTGCAGGTCCAAGCCTGAACTGGCGCTCTGGAGACCTGGGATGAAGTCATGGCGTGTTTGGCAGCATCCTTTGATTGCTGGGCATATCGATATGGCCTTCTATCAGGGGAGACTGTACATGCTCTGGAGGTTCTCGCCATCCCTCTTCGTCTTCGAAATCGTGGAGGATGTGCATGGGGTCAGTTTCTCTCGTATGAAGGATTGTCTGCTGGAGAAGCTCCTCCCTACCCCTCTTGGATCCAATCATGTATTGAGCTGCAACATGGTGGAGTGGCGCGGGAGACTGTTGTTGATCATCAGATACTATGGTGGTTATCAAGTCAGGCACAGAGTTCTTAAGGTCGAAGTGTTCGCGATGGACTTGAGCACGAAACCAATTAGCCTCACTGAGATCCACAGCTTCGGTGGCGACTGCATCTTTGTTGGTTCAGGTGGCTGCAAGTCCTTTCCTGCTGGTCTGTACCGCGGAGTTGAAGGCGACCTTATCTACTTTGTTCCTGATCATTACAACACTCATGACGCATTTGTGTACAACATGAGAGATGGCAAGATAAGGCTCATTGTTGAACCAACGCCACGCAGGATTTGTGCACCAGTGCACAGCCTCGGTTTCCCGGTCTGGTTGTTTCCTCCCGAGTAATCACCGTCAGGCACAAAAGTCTGATGAACTGGGTGGGTGCTGCAGTTTGCTCTCAGAGATAATGTGTACTGTGACGTATTCTGTATGGCAACCGCATTTGTAGGAGAAATCTGTATCTTGTTCCCAATTTCCTGCCTGTATGTATGGTGAGGGGTTGCCCAGTTACAGAACTGAGACCAGAGGAAGAACATGACCTCTGCAATGCTGTTGTATGTGCCTCGAATGCTCTAAATGCAAGTATTAAACAGTGCCTGTATGTACTGGCCTTAAGCTGCTGGTTTCCTTTGAATTGATAGTGGATACAGATCAAGCATGATGAAATATTCTGCTATTGTTAGTGGCGTGGTGTATCTTCAAGTGTGATATTAGCTCGTACTGTAAGTGTAACCAGTCAAAATGTGTTTAAATAGCCGTGAACTGTGAATCTGGAATACTTGCTCCTTTCTTGGGGAAACATGAGTGCCTGACACAGCCATGGTTCCTGCTGATCCAGTAAGGCTTGGTTTAGTTCCAAAAAATTTTTAAGATTTTCTGTCACATCGAATCTTGCGGCACATGCATGAAGTATTAAATAAAAATAAAAAAATAACTAATTACACAGTGTACCTATAATTTGCGAGATGAATCTTTTAAGCTTAGTTAGTCCATAGTTGGGCAATAATTACTAAATACAAATGAAAGTGATACAGTAGCTAAAATAAATAAAAAAAATTGCCAACTAAACAAGGCCTAAGATGGACCCTCTAGTTCGTTATGTACAATGCCCCTCTGAAGTTTGCAATTGGCATCTTGGAGTTGCTTGTGTTTCGAGCTGGCGGGGCCACCGGATAGCAACATCTAGTAACTACTTGTGGGGCCAAGCAGCTGGCCAGCATGTGTGCTTTCACAGTTTCACCTTAATACAACGGATACAAAGAGGCCACACTGCATGCACACGCCACACATGGCACGGCGATGACGTCGAATTCATAGTTAGGCGTTGATTAATTCCCAAAATCTAAAAACTTTTTAAGATTCTCATCACATCGAATCTTGCAGCACATGCATAAAGCTTTAAATATAAATAAAAAACTAATTATACAGTTTGTTTGTAATTTGCGAGATGAATCTTTTGAGCCTAGTTAGTCCATGATTAGACAATAATTGCTAAATACAAACGAAAGTGCTACAATGTCAGGATCCAAAAACTTTTTGATCAAAACCTGGGCTTAGCAGTAACCGAAAAAGGTAAACCGTGGATCAGTCGCTACACATATTTATTTTTAGATAATCGGATAAACATCTAGGTTCATTCTCGTTCATAAGTAAGGAACCAGATTATATTATTACAAATAAGTTCTCACACTCATATTTAAAGCAAACTCATAAAAATAATAGAAAATTAAATTAGTCTGTAATCATAGACATAACGGACCATCTATAGGAGAAAAAAGGGCCAAAATTAACGATGTCTACAAGTCTGAAAGGCATTGTAGATACATTATTTCTTCTGTTCACTTCACTAAAACTAACCTCAACATCAGAGCCAATTTGCTCCCTGAATAAGATCTGCAAAAATAAATGGGGACTATACTGCTCAAAAATGTATCATTTCTAGTAAGCCATAAGAACCAATAGGAGGCAACCACCCCTGCTAGAAATAAGAAGCTTAAATCTTTTCCACACTGCTTACACTGATTCCAAAAAGGTTGCCCATAGTACATGGTGGAGGAATATCAAACATCATATACAACGTATGCTAGAGAAATTTAGCATATTTACTCTAAAAGCAGGCATTGAATAGTCTCATAATTACTATGGAAGGAGAAATATTTGCATCCTTGCCAATTTCTTTTAGCCAGGTTGTCTTTAGTTACTATTATGCCCTTTTTAAAATTAAAAAAAATATATCCTAACTTTAACTTGTAGTTTTCACTCGCCAAATTTCATGTGTTACCATGGTATCATTAGCAATTAAGTATTTGTACATTGACCAAACTATAAAACTACCACTTTACTCAATGTCTATATGATAATATCCTTCCCTGCTCCTAAGTTTACATTCATAATAGTTGCAATCACATTATTCTGTGCCAACAATTTATTTCAAATCAGTGGCCTCCTAAAGAGACATTAAAAGGAATTGTGCTGTATACTTCGGCTACTGTTGCATGTTTTTTTAACTATGTTGATCAAGTTCAGGAACTTGTAGCTTAAGGGTTGGTTCCCTAACCAGGTATCTTCCCATAACCTAATTTGAGAAATATTCATTAAGTAGAACCTCATCAAATCCAAAAACTGGTCCTTCACTGCGAGTAAGCCCATTCAAAATTGAGAACCCCTAGCTTTCCTCTTAACTTGGGAAAGTGCTTTATCTTTTATGTTCTTATTTTGTAATAATTCCTACTACATCTCATCTTCATTACAAAGTTTGTATAACCATTTATTGATTAGGCACTTATTCCATAAATCTAGATTTTGAATTCCTAACCCTCCTTGTCCTAGGTTGGCAATCATTTTGCCAAAAAATCTTGAACTATTATATTTTATTTCCTTGAAAATCCATCAAGGTACCTCGAAGAAAGAGAACATATATGTTGGTAAACTGGACAACATGGGACTAATCAGGAGAAGCCTGCCACCTACTGATAGAAACTTACTCTTCTAACTATAAAGTCGTTTATCAATTCTTTCTTCAGTAATCCTCTAGTCTTTATTATTTAATTTTCTAAAATGCATGTGTTCTGACATATAGAAAGGGAGAGGATCGTACTTTATGACCAAAGAGTTGTAAATATTGAGCTTCACATTCTTTTGCTTGCTCAAAGTAGAAAAATCTTACACTTATGAAAGTTTACTTTTATTTCCAATAATCGTTCAAAAGTACAAAGCTGCAAGTTATGTTGTATTTATGAAGATTTTTAAAACTTACATTTGACAGACATATAGGCATATGTTATATTTGTTTCGTTTCACTAGATTTTGGGAGAAGAATAACTATGCTAAAATTCAAACTATGTAGAGGTAAGGTGCCCCCATGGAAATCCTCAAACAAAGCCATCAAGTTTCTTTTAATTACATTCCAAAAAAATTATTTGAAATACTGCCTCTTTAATCTCTATAGTTAAAGCTTATAAAGTGGTTTTAGGGAATTATAATTCCCGTTCTGTGATGACTGAAGTTGTATCTAGCTTCTCAAAAGTTGGGATTTGTAGTTTATTAGCCCAAGAAAACTATCTACCTGATAGATCTAATTCTTTAAGGTTGAAGTCATCGATAATTGCACTAAAAAAGGTCATGCATCATTGTATGTCGAGTTATTTTACTTAGACGGACCTCTTATGATATTGACATCACCACATATAACATGTTTCTTTTCTCGAACATGCTGGAGGCTTGAAACCCTTACAACACACACCCACACCCTTTAAAACTAGAAAACAAGCAATTGCCTTTTAATTGAGAACAATCGACCTCAACCTAACCATTTAACCCTTAGTTGGTGGTAGAGTGAGGAGATGAACAAGTACTCAAGCTCCAGCCATACCCCGCAAACGATAGCTCATCGTCTAGCAATGACAAAGCTCTAGGTAAGGTTTCTTTCGCACATAAGAAAGTCAACTATGATAAGAACACATCTTTTAATTATTGTTTATGTGCCACCATAAACCAACACTGATAACCATTTGAAATCTATCTCTCTATTGTAAATCTTGAATTTTATAAAGAATTCTCCTTCCTCTATCTCCCTGATGTCAAAAGTTCGTAGGTTAATGCCTAGAAACATACCACTAGATCATCCTTGGGTATGTTTATAATGCCACAAAAACTCTTTCCCAACACTAAGATTTTTAAGAAAAGTTTCCGAGCATTCTCTCTTGCTTGTTTTCAGAAGAATAAAATTTAGGCTATTTCAAATATGACATAAACTTAAACTTCTTAGTGTCACCCAAACCAATACAATTCCAAAAAATCGTTCATTTGGAATTCATTTAGTTTTGTTAGATCTACCCTTTGTTAAAAAAACTCAAACAACATATGCGAGGACCTATGGGGAAGACACACTAGCTTAGGATTACTCTAGAGTCTGCAAGGTTGTCTAGAACACTTGGAAACTCCATCAAGAAGCTTGCAGAATAGTAGGTTATGGTTAGAGGAGACTAGGGAAAAGGGAGAATAAAAAGTAAAGAAAAAAGATAAAAATTGTTGATTGGGTCGCTCAGTCAGTCATGGCACTTTTATATTTATAGGGTGGAAAGTCTACTGTGCAGAAGACTCCAAATACATCACTAAAAACTGACCCAAAATAAATAAGGAAATTGAGTCATTCTTGGACCTATGGCATCATCTGGCGTCCACGCACCAGAGTGTCTGGTGCTTTATTTGTCTTTTGTGTGGGTCTTGCAAATTTAAGTGGGACAATATATAAAAATAATCATAATTTTTAGAACTCACAGAAGCATTATTATTCAGCGAATAGGAAAAGTAATCCAATATAAACTACAATACTCAACCAGAAGAATCAGATGAGAGGATTCCTCCAATTGAATTCATAAAGAACAAAATTGACTTATGGCGGCCTTTTATCTGATTATTATTATTACTGCTAATTCACAGAAGATCATGGTGTCACGCTTATGTTTTTTTTTATAAAAAACTCTGGCAATTTATTTAAGGTATTTTATTTGATTATTTTTAGAGCAAATTTCATTCACCAGACTTTCAAAGAGTCACATGCCACTAAAAATAGCAGAGCCCCACAACTCACATTGATCAAACATATAAATTCCAGGTTCAGACAAACAGCGAGTATAGAAAATAAAAGACTGCCATCAGATCACAGATATGCAAGACTTCAATTATTGCATATAGAAAGCCCATGACTATCAACAAATTTATGCAAGACTCCAATCAAATCGACATCAACTCAAAGAAAAACAAGTGCCCTAAAACGGGGTTCTAAGAAATTAGAGGCATATTGTAACTGAAAATCCTGCAAATTCAAACAAGTGACAGCACCAGGTAAGATACCAGACTCAATCTGCAGTTCATTCGGGAGGAAACATCCACACTGGGTCCGCGAGATTGTCCTCTGCTGGGTTACCCGACAATAACTCAGCAGTGAAGGGCTTCACCGTACCATCTCTCATGTTGTACACAGTTGTCATATAACTAGGCTCGTCGTCGTCGCCCTTCTGATACTTTTCGATAAAGTAGATACAGTCACCTTGGACACCGTCATATGAGCCGGCAGGAAAGGAAGTGCAGCGGCATGGATCGACAAAGACACAATCACCATCGAAGCTGTGGATCTCAGTGACTCCACAAGGGTTTATGCTGAGGTCCAATGCAAAAACATCAACCTTCTCAGTTTGGAACGGCGATACACAACCCTCGACGTATCTTATGATCAGCACCAGGCTGCCACGCCATAGCACCAAGTTGCACCTCGCCCACAGTGTAGGGCCAGGCCGGGGGATCGGCGGCATAGTCACTGGACGCTCAAAGCCAGAGACATTTACCCCATGTTCATCTTCCCCGAGTGTAAAAGCCAAGAGCAATGGCGATTGGAAGGCGTACCAGGACCTGTTGAGCATGTAGAGTTTCCCCTGATGGAACACAAGGTCACTCATCCAGGCAACCCAGTCAGATTGATAGACGTACCATGTCTTCATCCCAGGCTGCCACAGCGTAAGCCCAGGCAAGCTGGGCGCAGGACTGCGGTAGGAGAAGCCAGCCACTATGCACTTGGTTGCCGAGCCAGGCGGAGCAGAGAGCACCACGTGGTCGAGTGACCCTGAATACTTGGGGTCATCGTTGGCAATCCAGGGGAGCTCACCAGAGGTGGTGCAGTAGGGAGCACGCAGGCGGGGCAGACAGACGATCTCGTGGGAGAACGCGTTCACCAGGAAGCGCTCGCTTTCGGTGCCATCTTCGCAGGGTCTCGCCACAAGAAGCCACCCTTGGGAAGATCCCACGCAGCCAACATGGCCAGTGGACACCTCCTGAGGCATCCACCCGCGGCGCATAGCGACGACTGCGCCATGGGTGGAAAAGCTGAAGAACCTGAACCTGGGGAGCACGAGCAGTGGGAGCGGCCGCGGCAGGCTGTGCCCCTGCGAGGCGGCGCGCCAGTGCCGGCACACGGACCGCACGGCGGCACGGTCGGCGAGGCAGGGCAGGAAGCGGAGCACGACGCCCAGGATTTCCGCCAGAATGAACGCCCACGGCACCACCGCCACAGCCGCCGTAATGCTTGTCGTCGTCCTCTGCCGCTTTTCGTCGAGCGCTTCGCCTGCGAGAAGAGCGAGCGGGCTGCGGGCATGACGCTTCCGAGAAACAACCGTACTGTAGAGTACAGGAGAGGAGAACTGGACTCACCGGCGGTGTCGGCGACGGGATCCATCTCCGTCCGGGCCCCAGGGTTTCTGAATCCGATGAAGCCATATCTCTGTATTGACGATATATATATATATATATATATATATATATATATATATATATATATATATATATATATATATATAGTAAATTTTTTCTACTCCTAGGGAGTAGTTACTCCTCTCTCCTAACCGGCACACATACACCTGTGAAATCTCTTAACGGGCCACGAGTGGGTACTAACGGGTTTAGATTTATGCGGATGTATTTGAAGTTTTCCGTACGCAACAACAGATGCGGACGGCGTCCGTATACATGACAATTAAATATGTGAAATATTAATTAAATAATTATCAAAGGAGCAGGGTTTGCAATTTTTTCGGATCTGAATTGGAGTCGAGTTATTTATTTAGTCGGATCCATTTTATTTTCAACGCAGCCCGGGTGCCCGTCGAGATGGCGGCGCCGCTCTCATCTTCGCCGAAGGTGTGTCATGTGCATGTACGTATGTTGGTATGGATTCTCCTCCATAATACGTCGTACTTTCTTGTTTTGCTCTTAATATTCTATTCAATCTTGACATTAATTTCTGAACTGAACTCATATATATGGCTTTTTTATCCTGCGACAGTTGCGTTCGGGCGGCACCTAGCGATGCCATCGACCGTCCTCATCTAGCTCACCATCGCATGTACCCTTACCGGCGCTCTAGCGACTCGACGGGGCCAGAGCAGGCACAAAGGCGCAAGACATGGAGCAGCACGGAGGCAGGGCGCCGCCACCAGCCTGCTACTGCGCTGCATTACGCGAACCAGCTTATAGTATGCATCGATCCGTGCATTAATACATCTATACCCGCTAGTTTCTGCAACATGCCAATGATGATTTTCCTGCATCCCTTTGGTCGATCTATACCTACTAATTTCTCATTAATTTTCTTTATGAACCATGTAGCAGATCGCATCTTGAGGAAGACATCTGTATTCAACTATGTCATCCGCCGGTCCATGGTTCATCCCTACGACGACCACAAAGCATTCGGTGTACCGGCGACCAAAAAGCAAGCTGAGAGACAAATACTAGTTCTAAAATAATATATTCGTAATAATGTATGAACTGATACTCCTGTTTAATAAAAGGTATCTACATATACATATACTTATTTGTGAAAAAAAGTATGTACATGCAAGTATACTAAGCAAACTTCCGTGTATCTACATGTACTCATCTATCAAAAAAAAGTATGTACATATACTAATTAAGCATACTTCTATGTATTTACATATACATATACTCATTTGTCGAAAAAGTATGTACATATACGAATGAGTATATTCTCACTCTCTAAGTATATACATAAATACTTTTTTAAAACAAGTATTTAATTAATTTTCAAAATAATGTGTACGTACACATACTCCTTACTATAGCAGTACGGATGTACTCAAACTCAACAAGTATGGATCCATACTGGTTGTTTTCACATGGATGCATATACGGCAGGAAAAAATGTATACGTTTTCAAAGAAGCAAACAAATCGGCACCAGCCACAAAATCACGGACGTCAACATGCACATGCAAACGAGCTGCAAATCAGATTATCAGTGGAGCAGATATACTCTTATATATATATATATATATATATATGTGCCTCCATAGTTCTTCTGCCTGTGTAGTTTTTTTCGCCTGTTCGCAGCCCACTCGCATACTCGCTTGCGGCCCACTAGGCTTGGCCCACTTCAATCACAGCAGCCCGCTCGCTTGGACCACTCCAGTCACCGCAAAAATCTTGCTAATAAACAATACCTTTTCAATTTATTCTAAAATTTCTGCCATAAAATATTTCTTTTGTTCCTTTGGGTGCACTTCATTTGACTTTTTTTTTATCTTCCATCCGATTACTTTATTTGAATTTTTTTTCACCAGTTATCCTCTTAGGTTACTTTTCCATTGACTTTACTTTTTCTAAAAGAAAAATTATGGACCTTTGAATCGTTGATTTTTGTCCAAGCAAAAAAATTATTGTCAAGTTGTTATGTAATATAATTAGAAACATATTCTTATTTAAACCTTGATTAACATGTGATTCAATTAATCAAAATATGAAACAAATTTAAATAGTTTTATTATCTAATCTGGTCTAAATAAGTGTATCTTTACAATCACTGATGAGGGTTAGCATGTGAAAACTAGATTTAGTTTCCCATCATAATCTAAGAGGATAGATTAATCATAAACATGTCAGTAACTAACTTTTTGTTGACTTTAATCAGAGATTAAAATTATAGTTTTTTATGGTCTTAAACGGCACAAAAAACAGTATTTAACTATAGCATTGTAATAAATGGGCTAGCGACAATGTTATCTTGAGGCTAAAATTCAACTATAGCAACAGGCTCAAATTGCTAAACTGAATGTGAGCATAAAGAGCGGTATACTTTGTTTTCTTTGAACTATAGCAACACATGGATAGAATAAAAAAGTTTTTAAAATTTAAATGGTGAGACATAAATAATACCCCCTTTTGTACTAAATTATAGGTCGTCTTGAATTTTCTAGGTAAATAATTTTTGCTGTGCACGTAGATACACGATGTGTCTAGATGTACAAAGTAAAAGTTATATATTTAGAAGTCAAAATGATATGTAAATTGGAACGAAGGTAGTATGTACCATTTATACGTCGTTCACCATGAATGTTGGATAGTTTTTATTTTCCCGTTGCAACGCACGGGCATATTTGCTAGTTATATATAAAGAGGCAAAATTTCAGCCACTTTTTTTTGGTCTGGTTTGTTTTTTCGTCTGGCCTCCGACGTCTTGCATCATGCCTCGGACGAACAAAACAGACACCCGACTCCAACTTGGTTGGGCTTATTCCTTCTCCTCGCATGTTTTCTCCCTACGCCGCCAGATGCCCAGGTCCTCGTCGGCTCCTTCTACTTCTCCGCCAACCAGCAACCAGCAGGTATATGCCCCGCCGCTTCCTGCTGTGCGAAACCGAGCAGCATTTGAAGCCTAATCTAAGCTGTTTGATTATTTGTAATTGGAGACCTGACCTATTTGCAAGTGTATGTATACGTACTGACTCTGATTTTCTTTTTGCAATAAAAAAAGTATCGATCGGGTGTTCTTCACTGGGTCCGACGCACCTGTGCGGTAAAACTAGAATTCTCTGCTTGGCTGGAACTTGGAAGGGGGGAGGCGAAGGCAAGGGATGGGATCCCTGCTTTGCTGCCTGCTTTACCCGGAGGACGGCTCGGCGGCGCCGCCTGTGTGCTGCTTCTGCCTACCGTGGCCTTTCCCTTAATTACTATGGCGTCGACTCGGTATGCTTCTACCACTTGCTACACTAATGCTATAGTGTTATGTTATCTATCTGCCAACTGTTTTCGTCCTTCTGCCATTGTGAAAAGTTGTTGACTTGTTTTCCATCTACCGTTTTGGGTGTTGTTAGCATGTTGCAGCGGAAACTACTGAATGAATCTGTGCATGTGTGTTTGTGTTCTTCTGATGATGCCTCATGGATCCTGCAAAATATGTGTTAGGATTTGGGGATCCATGCGGGAGGGAGGGTGTTTGTTTGTCTCTGTACATGTTCTTGGCTCTTGCATGCGTTAGGCCGTTTCTGAGATCACATTGCTGCAAAGTTGGACTCCTGGTGTCTAAGGTTACAGAATTGGATGCAGCAATATTTATTTGTCACACTAACAGTAGAAAGAAGGTTAATTTTTGGTTTATAGTAATTGCTATGAAAGTATAATGATTTGCATGGAGCTCATCCATTTTTTACTGATGCCTGACTTTGGCAATTACACTCCATATTTTGGAATATGTTTTTATAAGTTTGAACTCAAATGGATTATTTTAGAAATTTAAGCTCGCGCAACTTACTGCATGTTCTTGAGTTTTTTGGTCTCAGTGTAATGGATTTATATCATTCTGTCATCTCTGTTTGCTCTGTTCACAATTCACATACATTTTCTTCACTCTCTTCTAATTGCCTCCTTCTCGTCCCAGGGCTCTGCTGCTCGTCACAGAGGTGATAGTGATACACGTGTGGCACCTGATCGTGGAAGGATTCCTCTTGCAGCTTGCACCTCTGCTAATCAAGTGGATTCATTGGATACTTTCCAGCCTCCTCTAAGGCCTCTCCCTTACGATGATCCTCAATTCAGCCCTGCTGGTGCAGCTGCCAATAGTGTCATCAGGACATGACAAAGCATCAACGCATATACCGAAACTAGGACAACAACCTACAGAAAGTAAGAATACTGGATCAACTCGCACAGCCCATAAGGTGTCTGTGACATCAGCAAAACAGCACTCAGGAGGTTCGAGAATTGACGGAATACAATTCTGTGATTCTTCTGACAATGAGGATGACTGTCCGATATGCCTAAAAGGTTGGTGGAAACAACTGACACAGCTCTCTCCTATTCACAAATTGTCTTTTCTTTCAACATCATATACTGTCTTTACATGATACAGGTTTTAAGTGTGTCTAGCATGCATGGATAGAAAGTTAAACAGTTAAAAGTCTTGTAGCTGTACATAGCTGCGGAAGGAAATACATGTCCATTCATTTTATTCAATTCTAAATATATGGACATGCCTAAGTGCTCAGTTATTATGGTTGTTAGATTGTAGCTATGTCGGATAGATGTTCTAATTATCATGCTTGTCATTATAGTTCATGCACAACACCATGCATTTGTAATTTCAGTATTTCTTGTGTCCTGTGTAGATATATATAATTAGGCAATAGAGATATAGTATAGATTTGATAGCTTTTTTCTCCCGTTGCAATGCACGGGCATTTTTGCTAGTATATAATAAAGAGTGAATTCTAAACTACCATTGTCCCATCGAAGGGAAACCGAAGAGAAACTCGTTTGTATTGGATGGTCACGTAGGTATCACACACACGTGCCCTTTTGTAGGAAGAACCTTTGGTATGTGAGCATGAGTCATGAGTCACGTAGAGCCTTAATGGTTATAAACCCCTATATCCTTATTAGTCGATATAGGCTGCACTATGCAAGATGGCTCAACCCATAAGATGAAGACGTGCGGCGCACGACGCTGGTCAGCATGCACCGCAAAGTTATAAGAAAATATTATAATAAATAGAATACTTTACTGTCACTTCACAGTATATAAGGGGAGGGGTCCCCTAGAGAACAGATTACCATCTTAACACAACTCATATCAATACAATTAGACGCAGGATGTAGGTATTACGTCCTCACGGCGGCCGAACCTGGATAAAATTCTTATCTATGTCCTGCGTCATCACTCACCATCTAGTTCGTAGCTTACGCACCGTCTGCCGACAATCTACTACCTTGGGCATACCCCTAGGTGACTGTCGATCATCTTTCGTCGACAGTGGCGCGCCAGATATGGGGTGTGCGTACAGTTTCCCAGGCGAACCAGATGGTCATCATCCCCGACTTCGCGGCCGTGGTGGACGGCCTCACATTCACGGTCGATCAGATCACCTAGACCACCGGCCTTGACAACTTCACCACCACGATCACGGAGGAGGTGTAGATCCAATCTGCGTCGATCGCTTCTTCACCAACATTGGTTATGGCTTCGATCACGCTGGTTACGGCTCCGACCACTCCAGCGACGTCTCCGACCACACCGACAACGCATCGCTGCTTCCCTGCTACAAAGGAAGGCAGATCGGCGACACCGATCTGCTTGGGCTATTGACGCTTGGCCTACTTGCTTTGACCACCTGTCATGTCACATATAATGATCGCCGCGAAGCACGACGCTACGACAATCGCAACTACCGTCATGACAACACGTCGAGAAGCTCAAGGGCCAGACAATTTTGTCATCACCGACCAGATTTCCGTCTAAAGATAAGTGCACTTCTAATATTTTATTTATTTTTGGCATAATATTTTGTATAACGTCTTTGACATGATTATCCTTCAAAACAACTTTTTGGTTAGCCGATTAGTTTTTTCTCCTACACGAGTTTTTCAGAGCCGGCACTGTCTCTGACTCCTCCCCACACGTACACAAGATCCACCCTCTGCGTTTTGGATGGTCGGCAATAGCTCTGGCGTGGCTGGCAATCCTACACGTGCCAAGGCTCCGCGCCTCATGCTCCATATTATTGGTCAGACCAGAGCTGATGCAAACTCTAGGATGACGATGATGGTCTGAAAGGATCCGCTGTCACCCAGCGATTCGAACGCTTTGCCGAAGGTGCAAGCGAATTCTTGAGATTTTTGGAGCTTGGCGGAACACCACGCAGACACATGTTTTCTGACCCTCTTGTACGCCATCTTATCGCTGGCAAAGGAACAAAGTATTGCTTTGTTAACAATGGTCAACATCTCTCATTTCTTCTAAAACCCTGTAGTCCACTACAAGAGCATGGGATGGAGGTTGACCTAGTATTGATACTTGAAGATACCAATATAGCAGAGAATAATTTCGCTCTTGTCCTCACTTTACGGCTCTCGGAAAGTACAGACATAGTTAGGATTGCAGTCGGATGCCTGCACCTGTTCATACCTTACTTAGGTTCAACAGTCGAGACTGTGAAGGCAAAGCTCACTCAGGTACCAACACAAGACTTGTGCTGGGTGCCCGATGCTTATCATATTTTTAGCCATTGTGGTGAACACCAGAACAATCTTCACACCATCTGGTCCAGATGGGTTCGGCCGAATCCTTTTTGTTGCCAGCAACAAGAATATCACTACTCCCAGAGCCACAATTTCAAAAGCTCATCGTCAGAATCATTGCCATGTGATATATACATGGAACCCATTATCCAAGTGTATTTGCTAGGCCATATCACTCTTTCTGTTGGGAACAACATGCAGAGAGCAGTCCCTGATGGTGAAAGCAAAACAAGTCCCATGAGTGAATTTCCTTATCTGAAACTTGGAGTTCATTTCTATCCCCATGCCCCTTATGAAGATTTGTCACCTGCAGTCGAGGGTTCAGCAACAGAAATGATCAATGAGGTGGCCGTGAAACATGGCTTGTATGCAAAAATTTGCTTTGAACAGTTGGGAGAATTTATGATGCCAAAGGCAGTAGATTGCCTTCGTGGGAGTGGGGCAGCTACCTCATATCAGATGCTTTGGAAGTCCAAGCATGGTGGCGCAAACCTTCAAGTCGAGAAAATCTCACGGGGACCAACCACTGGGAGAGGCATAGGTGGAAAACGTCCTAAACAACGACAGGGCAAGAAGGTACAGGGATGGGCAAGTGCAAACTTGTGCTCGTGGGTTGCGCACGCACCTGCCCACGTACAGGGCGCAGTCATGGACTGGGTTCAGATAGAAAAGCGATTTCCGCTATCATTATTATTTAAATATAATGCCTGTGTCGATGATTGTCCAATCATGTCGCTTTCTTCGCAATATTACAAATCTTTAGCAAGGAAGATCAAATCGTGCAGCATGTTCAAAGCCAAAAGGATATGTTATTAAGTGTATGTCATCCGGACATTAAGTTCTACTAGAGGAAGCTTGTCATGATGGAAAATTCAGATCGATTTATATGTTCACTGTTAGACAACCTTGCATGCATGTTCCTTTGGTGTGTCTGTAAGTATATAAGCCTTTATGTAATTACATAATTTGTCGGGACTAAAAGGAGAAAACTGTAAAATGACAAATAAAAGAAAACTAAAATCGTCTATTGATGGTGGCTCTTCTCGTAAATCCTACATCTCTGAAATCCTCTAGACCCTATTTATTCTTTAGGAATGTATCAAAACCAGGATAACTTTGTCGATCACAATCTATTTTCACTGAATTTTTAGTGATAGGACGCAACACACAATTTGGTGGTCTTCCCGCATATGGCAGGCTGCGTATATTGTTGGTAGTTGAGGTAGTTGACTGGGAATGGATCGAACCAAAAGGTTCCTCTAAGGGTACTCACAATGCAAGACTCTATCACAGAGTCCAAGACAATTAATTACATATTATTTATGGTATTTTGCTGATGTGGCAGCATATTTATTGAAGAAAGAGGTAGAAAAAATAAGACTCCAAGTCTTATTTAGACTCTAAGTCCACATTGTTCGAGGTAATAAATAACTTTAGACTCTATGATAGAGTCTGCATTGTGAGTGTCCTAAGGGCATTATAGTGGGAGTTAAGGTTAACTCCTTTGAGATTAATTGTGACACTTTTATAATTTTGTATCCACATGACCATAAGAAATATAATAACTTTAATCCTTCTTTAATTACTTCCTGAAGCTCTTGTCAACTTATTGCTCACCTTGTTTTAATAAATATTTACTATTCTCCCACTCCGGTTTGGCTCAAAAAATAAAGTACGTTTGTATGGAGTGTATAGCTGATGAAGTAAGTTTGTATGGAGTCTTATAGCCAAGGACTAGGGCTGCAGCACAGGCAGCCCTGCCCTTGGATCCGCCAAAGTAACACCAGAGAAATCTACATACAAATTACCAACCCTGGTCATTTTATTATAAAAGGGCCTAAAATAACCATCAATCCCTATATATATATTACTCACATCTTGAAAGTAGCATAAAGTTACCCCTAAATATATTTATCTAAATCCCCACATCTGGTATTGTAAAAAATAATCTGAGTAACCCCAAATATTCAATTAAACTACCTATGTTATTATGAAAATAGCCTAAGTAAATTTGCATATCAATTACATAGCTACATCATTTTTAAAGCTAGTCTGTTTTGTAAACAATATATTTAGTATAAATAATTTTTAATAATTTGGTATTAAAAAAAATCTAATATTTTCCTTCTCTCATGCTTTTTGCTCCAAGATTTCAAACCTAGATTTCTACGTTTTGTCACCAGCCGTCGACTTTGACTCAAGTTGGTCCTATGAGATGAATATTTCTGGCCCATTTCTGACGCATTCCTAGAGGTGTCTATATATCAATTAATTCTGGCGACTCTCCGAGATGTGATACATGTCAACCTCAGTGCTTTGCCCACTACTCCAAAAGTATTCAAAGTCTTCCTATGTGTATATCACTCATGACAAATTTCCACGATGTCGCTCTCAAACAATGTACCTCTCCGTGTGTATGCTCATGCAACTGGCTGGCCGGGCTGCATGGATTCACAAACTCCTGTTGGTGCTGGCCACAACCCAGCAACCTTTTTTCTCAAATAAACACGACTACATATCGTCACATTCAGAAGTTAGCAATCTTACAGCTAGATCAAACCTCACCAGGTTCTGATAATGATTTCCTCTGCTCTTGCAAAACTGATTAACAGAGACATGCTTTTCGTGCTGACGATCATGGAGAGTCTGAATAACTGCCTAAGCTGGGTGGAGCAGCGGGGTTTTTAGCGCCTATCAGTGGCATTGCTGGGTACCGAGTTAGTCTTTACGCGGATGATCTAATTCTGTTCGTCCTTCCACAGCAGCGGGACTTGGAGGTGATCAGAGGGGTGCTGAGTATTTTTGGACTGGCTTCGGGCCTCTTCTCCAATCTTGATAAGAGTGTGGCAATCTCCCTGAACTGTACTGATACTCAGATTCAGCTCCTGCATAATATACTACCCTGCCGAGTTGAGGACTTACCTTGTCGCTACTTGGGTGTCCCGCTTTCGGTCAGGAGACTTACGAGATCACAGGAGCAACCGATCATAGACAAAGTGGCTGCACGCATACCTGGGTGGAAGGGGCAGATGCTAAATGTTGCTTGACGCACGGCACTTGTAAAGGCGACATTGTCGGCGATCCCAGTCCATATACTTCAATAGCTATTTTCCTTTCACCTTGGGCGATCAACACCATCGACAAGTTGCGCCGCACATTCATTTGGGCTGGCACAGATGTTGTGGCTGGAGGCAAGTGTAAAGTGGCGTGGGCTTTGGTGACCAGACCGCGTTATCTAGGCGGACTAGGTATATCCGATCTCAGGCGAACCGGGATTGCGCTAGGCGTATGGTGGATCTAGAAGGACAGGCGTCAGGGCCAGGCACCGAGGACCTCAGAGCGGGCTGCTCTTGCCCTCTTCCAGGCAGCCACCGTGTTCAACTTGGGCAACGGGGAGTCTATTTTCAACCATGGTGAAAGTGTGCAGTCCATCGCCCCACAGTCTTTGCGGCTGTGCGGCCGCGCAAGAGGAGGGCAACGGTGTCAGAAGCGTTACTAGACCTCGCCTGGCGTCCGCCTATGGTGCCATGTTCCTTGGTGCGTCGCTACCCCTCAGCGCTAAGGAAATTTGGAAGACGGCGGCGCCATTGCGGCTACGCTTCTTTTTCTGGCTGGTTTTGCATGGGCGCTGTTGGACAGCAGAGAGGAGGCGCCGTCATGGACTGCAGCGCCCGACGATACTTGCATCATGTGTGACCAAGGGGTTGAGACCATCGACCACATTTTGCTGTCTTGCTGTCATAGCCAGGAGGTGTGGCACTGCTGGCTGTCGAGCTTCCAACTTAGTGGTGTTGCCCCTCTCCAGGATGATCTTGCCATTCCATGGTGGCTGCGCGTGAGGAAGCTCTTGCCAAAAGCGCTCAGGAGGGGCTTTGATTCGTTCTTCTTCTTGATGTGTTGGTCTTTATGGAAGGAACGCAATGCTCAGACCTTCAGGGGAACCTCGACGCCGGCACCTCAGCTGGCGTTGCTGATCAAGGAGGAAGCGGACGCTTGGTGCAGTGTGGGGTTCAGACACCTTGCTGGTCTGTTGGTAGGGGTCTGATTTCCAGGTGGACAGGTTCCCTGGTTTCGTGTTTTTCTTCTTGTAGGGGCTTTTGTGAGCAAGCTTCCTTGCTCCTATTTTTCTCTGCTGGGCTGTGGCAACTGTGGTTGCTGGCTGTGTCTGTCTGTTTCGGTTTTGTTTCTTGGTGATTCGGTCGGTGTGTGTTCCTTGTTCATTGTTTCTGGCAAACTCTTTCCTGCTTAATGAAATACGCGCCTTCGGTGTGATCGCAAAAAAAGGGACATTCTGACTCCTATATGTATTGAGTGATAGTATTTTGCTTTCTTTCCAGTTGAGCATGCTGGACAGTCAAGTTCTACAGGTTGGTTTGATCAATCCTAATGGCTGCACATATATGGTCAGTTCTGCAGTGGCCCAGGAGGCGGTTAGCCAAGCCTTATAAAAATTGGTGCCTTCAGCATCATTTCCTTCTTGGAGGTGTGGCTAGGCTTTCCAGCACCGCTGTTGCTCTCACGTCGTCTGGCCTTGGTGGTGCTCCAAGCTGTGTTGGTTGTGCTCTGGTTGGTAGAGTTTGTTGTTTTTGCTAGTTGGTTCCTGGTTTCATGGTTTGATCGAGTTGTTCTCATGTGCTTTAGTTATTAACTAGTTGCCAGTGCAGTTGAGATGCTAGTTCGGTTGTTTTCAATCAAGTTGGCTCAGGTTTGAGCTAGTATTAGGGTAAAGTCATTAGTTAGTTGGATGGTGTTCATGAACCCCAGTTGGTGGTTTTTAGACCCGGTTTTCAGGAATTTTCCCTTTCTTATGTTAAATGTTTTTGTAATAAGGTTGCTCATATATTAGCCAAGCAAGTCTTGAGTACACAATGACTAGAGTTGTGGCATGTAACTTCAGCATGTGTATCAGACATTGGCAATGTATGATGCCTCGGCCGGTTGATTCTAATGAAAGGCAAGCAATTCAACAAAAAGAAACCAACGACGTGAATATTAGTTTGTATAACTATGCTGATTTTATTAACCAACTGCCCCCTTGTGACCGGAGTTTATTAACCAATAGCGTGAATATTAGTTCGTATAACTATTTTTCTTAAAGGACAAAATAGATCTAATGTTACAGATAGTTAGAGTCTCTTTTTTAATTAAGGGATAGATGTTTCTGATTAACATGATAATTTCTAGCATTTATCTTTTCTTTTTCAAGCGCATCTTGTGAGAAGAATTAATATGGAAGCTCCGTTTGGGCTCTAATTAGTAAATGTAAGATTGAAGCTGGACTGGACTCATCTCGTTCTTGATGATCGCCTCGAAGCAAGAAAAGTATCCACGCCCTCCCCTACCTAGCATATAGTATATATCATCATTGACCCATTGCTTTCGGTGTCCCTCTAGATCTTCTATATATTCTACGTTTATTTTTCCACTGTTGACCAGTAGAATGCTCAGTCCTGTGTATAGAATTCTAGCTAGCGCACCATGGGACATGTGGCCCACACTTGACATGTTCCTAGATTACTCCCAAAGTCCCAATGGTGTAGCTGTCACTCCACTCTGGCGGTCTTGGCGATGTGATCCATACATCAACCTCACAGCCACTTGGCCCTCTACATTACTTAATTGTCTTTTCCGTCTATTCAAAGTCCTCCTGAATGCATATCCCTCTCACAAATGAAGTATACCTTCCAATATGTATGGCCACAACGAGCTGGCTGGGCAGGATAGATTCAAGTGGTGTCAACATCATGATCTCTGTCTGTGTTGCAGTGGTGTCAACATTCTGGAAACCTACAGCTAGGTAGTTCAAGTGTTCGACCACGCCAGGTTTTGATTTCCTACACTTGCACTTTACAATTAATCATATATTTTAGACTGATGCATAGGGACAAACTAACTCATATATGTATGCAACAATATTATGCTTTCATTCTTTGCATGAAGGACAACCGATTCTACAGATTGCTTTGATCAATCTCAATGGCAGCAGAGATGGTCCGTTCTGCAGTGGCCCAGGAGGCTGTTAACAAAGTCTTATCAAGAATCAAGGAGGGTTATGTGGAGAAGTCAGATGCAAAGGAGCGCTTAGAGAGGACGGAGATGGCGCACATCAAGCTAGAAGCTGCCCTTGAGACATCCAACATGTGGAATATCACCAGCGCGCGCACCACTGCTTCACTGGTGAAGCAAGCTCAAGCGTGCCACACAGGAGTGCGATCATGCTTTGCGCCGTTGCAGGCATTCCAAGAAGAGGAAGAAGTGCAGCAGGCAGTACAGAGCTCCTCCTTTCCTAAGAGGGTTGCTCATACTGCTATGTCATTTGTTTCGTCAATCTTTAGTAGCACTTTGCGGCGATTCGGTAATGACGACAAGCTCAGATCGAGGATCCAACGTTGTGCGGCGATTCGAGCACTTTGCAGATGGTGCGACCGAGTTCTTGAGGTACGTGGAGCTTGGTGGCACACCATGTAGATACATGTTCTCTGTGCCTCTTATACGCCATCTTCTCGCTGGCAAAGGAACAAACACCGCTGGACGATCGAGCATTAGCACCGGTCAGGAAGAGCCTGTTGCTCCGGTTCCCGAGCCAATGCTGCCCTTCCGGGACTAAAGGCCCACCCTTTAGTCCCGGTTCAGGGAACCGGGGCTAAAGCCCCCCCCCTTAATACCGGTTGGTAGGGTTTTGTTTTTTTTCGGTTCATTTCTTCGGTTCTGTTTATTGTTTTTATATAATAATAATAGGTTTGTCAATACATATTTTATGCTGATATAATAATATATATATTACACGCATATTAAGCATATATAAATGGAAATGTATTCTTCCTCCCAGTACCAACCTGTACATCTGCCGGTACCGTCCCACTGAAATTAAAAGAGAGAATCAAAAGTTTAATTAATATCATTAAAAAATAAGCACACATTCTGGAAATAACTCACATTATGATCCAGACACTTGTAGAATATACGACCCTTGTTTACTCCCTCTTTCGACACTTTTACTTCATCACAATCTTCTGCCCACACTTGCCACAAGTAATGAGAGGGAGTTCCGACCGGTATCGCTTTTTGGCGATCTTGGGCATCGACCAACGCCTCATTCTGTAGCAGTGAAAGTATTGCTTTGTCCGTGGGGGGCAACATCTCTCACTTACTCTACAGCCCTTTAGTCTACCCGACAATGGGACAGGGGGGAGCTTGGTATTCTTACTTGAAGATGGCAATGTGCCACAGAATAATTTCCTTCTTTCCCTCAGCTTATGACTCTCTGAGAGTACTGACATAGTTGGGGTTGTAGTCAGATGTCTGCAGCTGTTCATACCATACATGAGCTTAACAGCCGATGCGAACGCAAGACATGTATTCGGTGTTTGATGCTTATTCAGTTTATGGCTGTGATGACCAACATAATATACTTCACACCATGTATTCTAAATGGTTTCGACCAAACCCATTTTGTTGTCAACAACAAGACCATCCCCATGCCCAGAGCTCCTCTCCAAAATCATTGCCATGTGATATATACATGGAACCAGTTTTCCAAGTGTATTTGCTAGGACATGTTACACTCTCAGTTGGGAACAATAGGCTGAGGGCAGTAATGGATGGTGAAAGCCAAACAAGCTCCATGAGAGACTTTCCATATCTGAAACTTGGAGCACACTTCTGGCCTCATGCCTCTTTTGAAGATTTGTCACCTACTGTCTGGGGTTCAGTGTCAGAGATAATCAACAATGAAGAGAAACAATGTAGCATGTATGCAAACATTTCCTTTGAACAGCTGGCCGAGATCACGATGCCAAAAGCAGTAGATTGCCTTAGTGGGAATGTGAAAACTACCTCATATCAGATGTTGTCGAAGTCCAAACATGGAAGCGCATACCTTCAGGTCGAGAGGACCTCATGGAGGGCAAATACTAGGAAGAAGGACAAAGTTGGAAAACGCCGTAAGCAACGACAGGACAAGGAGGTTCCATTTCAGGGATGGATAAGTGCTAACAATGAATTTATTAGCTCGTGGATTACGCACATGCCTGCCCAGTTGCAGGGCTCGGTCGTCGACTACTGGATGCAGAAAGAAAAGCGATCCACACGACCGTTTTTACTGAAATCTAACGCCTGCACTCATGATTGTCCAATCAAGATGTTGTCTTTGAAGGATCACAGTTATTTGACAAGGAAGTTCAATATTCCAGCATATTAAACCGCTGAAGGATTTCCACTTGCTTGTACTACCTTGATGTACAAAAAACAGTTCAACTGTTGGTGTCTGTTTCAAATATAAGATTATCTAGGGTTGACCTATAAATGTAATACTCTATTTCAAATTATAAGATATTTTAGCATGCATTTCTAAATATATTGTTTTATTATATATCTAGATATGTATCACGACGTTCCTCGTCCTTTCACGATCGTGGGCCACGTTCATTCCCGATGTGTGGCCGGTTTCTTGTGGCGCTGATCCACACATGTAAGGCCTTGTTTGGATGTTGTCGTATTCACTTCAATCCATGTGTGTTGGTGTGGATTGGGGTGGAATTTAGTTCAAGTTCCACTCCAATCCACCTCAACACATGTAGATTAATGTGAATACGACTACATCCAAACAAGGCCTAAGTAATGTGAGCATACATGGAAAAGCGTACAGAGGGTTTCATGAGAGCCTATGCTGATCGTCTGATAGAAACATGGGTGAAGGATCTGCAAAGTATTGAAGTACAAAGTTTATTAATGGTATGCTACTATAATTTATTTAATTATTAGTAAAATGTTTTTTTAATTCAGCTACTAGCCGATAATCACGAGGGAAAATATAAGATATGTGTGCAAACGGGTAAATGGTCCTACAATACCTAGATTGCAGCTAGCTGGGTCAGATGCCTAAAAGCATGGTTTATAACTATCGGACGTGATAACTTTCATGAAATATTATCAAATTTTTATCATAGCCTCCTCATGTGATGTCGAGACGTGTCACTAGGTTTTAAGATTTTCGAACTCCATTTGTAATTTATATAATTAAAATACATTTCTCCCATAACTTTGTCGCCATGTTTCGTGTATAAGACGTTCGAAATTTCGGACGTGCTCCTGGAAATGACCTCAAACTATAATAAGTATCGTGAATATCATTTTTCTAATCATCGAATTCTATAATTCCATGCACCTATAGTTCAATATTGTATTTTCGGAAAAAATACGTTTAAGTGAAATAAATTAAAGATATATAGAAAATATATCGAGAATTATGCCAAATTTATGCACTTTAAAATAAAGTTTAAAGTCAGTAGAAAAAGTTTGGAGGCAAAAAAAAATTCTTTGTTGAGTGCCTTAGGATGCACATGGCAAAGAATAATTTTTCAAAAAAAAATAAAAATTGTCTTTGCCGAGTACCACCGGTACGGCACTCGGCAAAGAATAAAGTTTTTATTTTTAAAAAAACTAAAAATAATCTTTGCTGAGTGTCGGGTAGGATGGCTCTTGACAAAGAATAATTTTTTTAAAAAAAATAAAAATTGTGTTTTCTACGACACTTGACAAAGCATAAAGTTTTTCTTTTTAAAAAGTTTAAAAATTATCTTTGCCGATGCCGAATCGGGTGGCACTTGGCACAAAATATTCTTTCAAAAAAAAATTTATTCGGCAAAGAATAAAGTATTTTTTTTTTAAAAAAATAAGAAATAATCTTTACCAAGTGCAGACCGAGTGGTACTCAGCACAGAATAAATTTTCAAAAAAAATCTTTGCCGAGTGCCGGATCAGTTGGCACTCGGCAAACAATAATTTTTTTTTAAAAAAAATAGGCTTTGGTGAGTGCCAGATCTGGCAGCACTCGGCAAAGAAATTAAAAAAAAACCTTTGATGAGTGCCGGATCGCTGGCAATCGGCAAAGGGGCTTCAAATGATACTTTGCCTGGCCACTTGGGCCATTCTTACCCACCGCCGAGCCGCCCACCACCGAGCCCAGCCCCGCCCCGACTGCTCCCACCACTGAGCCGCGCTTGCCCGCGCCCGCCCTGCCCGCACCCGCCGCGCTCGGCCGTGCCATGCCCGCCCCACCGGCCCCAGCCCCAAGCCGCTCCGCGGCCGCAAGGACACCCCCGGCCGCCGCCGCGTCCGGCCCCGGCCCCGCCCCGCCTTCATCGCTGCCAAGCCTCGGCCCAAGCCGTGCCCGCCCGCCGTCAAGCCCGCCCTGGCCGCCGCTGAGCCTTGCCCGGCCGCCGCACCCAGCCCCGGCCTTCCTCGCTGCCCCGGCCGCCCCTGCACCGCCTCTTCTCCGATCGTCGCCAGAGGAGAAGGTAAAGCCCCATGAATATCAGTCATCATGCCGTTTATATCGTTGACGGCCTTCGAGCCGGGTTTGTGGATGTTTGAGCCATCGTGCCAGAAATATGGACATCGGCCTTTGTGTCAATGTTTTTTTTTGCAGGTTTTGAACCTAGGGTGTTGTGTTTCTTCTTTTGCAGAGCAAGAGCTGTCGGAGGGTACCCGGAGCACCTAGACGACCCTGATCATCTTAGTTGGTGCTGCAGTCGTGCCTTCATAGCGCCGACTCGCCACTCCTCCGCTAGCCTGTCTCCACTGTCACCTTAGGTATAATTAGCCTCTCTTACTTACCGTTATCATACGTAGATTGGTGTAGCCTAGTTAGGCGTCTCCCGTTCGAAAGAGTTACGGTTAGAAGTATGTAGATCTTTTCATATGCATAACCGTATCTGTTTGGATTGTCCATGTTTTTGGGACAGCCTACGGATGCATAGATGAGTTAGTTTCCATGTTCTGCTCCGATTTGAGATAGAGTTTTGGCATCACCAACCTGTTGTTCTCTTTGGATACACACTCTCCCTTTTAGGACATGTATCGGAAGAATAGCGGCGAGGTGCTGCTGAAATTCTGTCTCGGATCAGAGTAGATCGTGGAAACTAATCTCGTCTACGCATCGACGGGTGGGATTAGGATCTATCCTCACCTATAAGGGCAGTAGGAACACCAACAACTGGGAGAGGCAAAGGTGGAAAACGTCCTAAACAACGATAGGGCAAGAAGGTACAGGGATGGGCAAGTGCGAACAAAGATTTCTTGTGCTCGTGGGTTGCGCACGCACCTGCCCACTTACAGGGCGCAGTCATAGACTGGGTTCAGAAAGAAAAGCGATCGCCGCGCCGTTACCATTATTATTTAAAAATAAATTTAAAAATAATCCCTGCATTGATAATTGTCCAATCATGGTGATTTCTTCACAATATCGCAGATCTTTAGCAAGGAAGATCAAATCGTGCGGCATGTTCAAAGCCTAAAGGATTTTATGTTGCTAAGTGTATGTCATCCGGGCATTAATTTCTACTAGAGGAAGCTTGTCATGATGGAAAATCCAGATCGATTTATATGTTCACTGTTAGACAATCTTGCATGTTCCTTTGGTGTGTATGTAAGTATAAACCTTTATGTAATTACATAATTTGTAGGGACTAAAAGGAAACAATTGTAAATTGATAAATAAAAGAACACTAAATTGGTCTATTGATGGCTCTTCTCCTTGTAAATCCTACATCTCTGAAATCCTCTGGACCCTATTTATTCTTCAGGATTGTATCAAAACCAGGATAACTTTGTCGATCACAATCTATTTTTACTGAATTTTTGGTGATAGGACACCACACACAATTTGGTGGTCTTCCCGCATATGGAAGGCTGCGTATATCTTTTGTTTTTGTTGGTAGTTAGGTAGTTGACTGGAATGGATCGAACCAAAAGGTTCCTCTAAGGGCATTATAGTGGGAATTAAGGTTAACTCCTATGAGATTAATTGTGACACTTTATAATTTTGTATCCACATGACCATTAGAAATATAATAACTTTAATCCATCTTTATTTCCTGAAGCTCTTGTCAACTTATTGCTCACCTTCTTTTAATAAATATTTAGTATTCTCCCACTGTGGTTTGGCTCAAAAAATAAAGTACGTTTGTGTGGAGTGTTATAGCTAATGAAGTAAGTTTGTATGGAGTCTTATAGCCAAGGACTAGGGCCTGCTGCAGCACGGGCAGCCCTGCCCTTGGATCCGCCAAAGTAACACCAGAGAAATCTACATACAAATTACCAACCCTGGTCATCTAAAATAACCCTCAATCCCTACCTATATATATATATATATATATATATATATATATATATATATATATATACTAAAGTTACCCCTAAATATATTTATCTAAATCCCCACATCTGGTATTGTAAAAGTTAATCTGAGTAACCCCAAATATTCATTTAAACTACCTATGTTATTATGAAAATAGGCTAAGTATAAA
The DNA here is from genome assembly GCF_000003195.3 of Sorghum bicolor. Classification (NCBI taxonomy): domain Eukaryota; kingdom Viridiplantae; phylum Streptophyta; class Magnoliopsida; order Poales; family Poaceae; genus Sorghum; species Sorghum bicolor. Next base: position 65,121,932 of record NC_012874.2, on the reverse strand, counting down.
TTTGCATACAAGTTACATAGCTACATCATTTTTAAGGCTAGTCTGTTTTGTAAACAATATACTAAAAATATACAATTTAATATAAATATTTTTTAATAGTTTGGTATTAAACAAAATCTAATATTTTCCTTCTCTCATGCTTTTTACTCAAGATTTCAATCCAAGATTTCTACGTTTAGTCACCGGCCGTCGACTTCGATTCCAGTTGGTCCTATGCGACGCTACTGCATACAAGGGCTTTGCCCAGGGTCCGGGACGCTCGGCAAAGGCAGTTTCGTTCTCGGCAAAGGCTTTGCCGAGAGTGGCTCTCGGCAAAGACCTGTCGGCACATTTTTTATCGGCAAAAAGGTCTTTGCCGAGAGCTATTCATCGGGTTCTCGAAACGGTTTGCCGAGAGCCCACCCTAGCTCTCAGCAAAGAAAAGTAGCCGTTACAGCCGTTGGAAGGCTGACGGCGGATTTGCCGAGAGCTACCTGACCAAGCTCTCGGCAAAGAAATTTAATTTTTTTTAAAACCTCTTTGCTGAGAGCCTCCAGGAGGGCTCTCGGCAAAGTAATTAATTCTTTTTTGAATAAGCTCTTTGCCGAGAGCATTCAGGAGGGCTCTCGGCAAAGTAATTAATTTTTTAATAAGCTCTTTGCCGAGAGCTAGGCCTGAGGCTCTCGGCAAAGCGATGGCTTCTTTGCCGAGAGCCTTGGCCCTGGCTCTCGGCAAATTGACCATAATCTTTAGATTTTTCGAGAGGGCTCTCGGCAAAGGCACCATTTTTCCAGATTTGCCGAGGGGAACTTTTTTCTTCTGTTTTTCATCCAATTTCCACTGAAATGATCATATGACCCATATATTTCTAGAAAATCACATATTTCACATCCAAGAGCCTATATCTCACATATTCGACATCGATGACAATATATACCACATAATCCACATAAATGATCATTTACATCACTTTGTCCATCACAACAAGTTCAAATACTCCAAACTAAGTTCACATGCGTCCAAACTAAGTCCAACATGTTCAATAACCACATATTCCACAAAGTCCACATGTTTAAACAAAACTAGTGCATCACCACATAGTCCACGTACTCCAAAATAACTGCATCTCAAGCTAAGTCGACATCACTTACTGTGAAGGCCCCCAATTGATAGGAGGGACACCTAGGCCGCGTACCACACGAGAGCCACTATCTGGAGGTGTCGGCCAGATGTCAGGTGTTGAAGAAATGCCAGGTGCCGCGTTCGATCCCGCCGACGGAGGCTGCACAAAGGAGAACATAGTTTATTAGACAAGATGACGGCAATAACTAGTTTAGGACTTACTTGTGTCTTTGAGTTTCCTCACAGGAGTATTAATAGGAGTAGTAAATACATGTGGGCGTTGCTGTGGTGCCAGTAGCATAGCTGGCAGGGCTACACCCGATTGAGCCTCAACCGATTGCAGGAACGCTATCATTTCCGCCATATGTTGTTGATGGGCAAGCTGGTCGGCCTCTCGCTGGGGCTCTTGAGCCTCCAACCGCTCGACCATCCTCTGCTGCTCGGCCCTTGATGCTTCGAGCTCAGCCTACAACATTGGAAATCAAATGTTAGAGTTATTCAAAGGAAAGAAAAGCAATGCAAAGTAGAACTATTGAAAATGATGAACAACCTGGAGTGTGTGGACCCGGTGCTGTGTCGGCTCCAGCCGTGGGCGTATGGGTGGGCGGTTGCTCACGCTCGTGGCTGATGCTCGGATCTGGGTGAGGATGGGAGTAGTCGACTTGTCGATGACGCTGTTGCCAATCCAATAGCGCCCATGCTTCTTGTCGCCTCGTATCCTCATGACAAGGTCTCCATCAATGTCGTCGGTGGATGGATCATAGTCCAGGCCATGGACCTGCCTTGCCACCTGCGCGTAGGCGGTGACCTTGTCGTATACGCTCGCGTTGGTGTACGCCTCGGGCGGGTCATCCACATTGAAGGAGACATCGGACGACGCCAGGCCCTTGTGGGACATGCCATACGCGGCGAACAAGGAGCAAGGCTGTCCCCTGTGTGCCGCCGACTGCGAGAAAGATAGCAACAAGGTTTCAAATGAGGCATAATTGAATGAATTGAAACATAACCACGTACCCATGCTTGTGCGTATCTAGAGAGGCTGTGGTTGCCCTCATGGTGTGCTACACCAGGCATCCGTCGACGCCTTTCCTGGGCCGCCCTATGCGCCTCACAGAACGCAGGGTCCAGCCACTTGTCCACCATCACCTCCCAGGCATCATCAAGTATGTTACATATAAGAATATGAAACGATGCATTGATAAAAGGTTAAGGAATCAATGTCAAAATCTACCTCTTCATCCATGTACTGCTCATGGGTCAAATCTATGTCCCTTGCCTCCGCCTTGGTCTTCCTCTGTCCAAGCCTCGTTGCATAGTAGTTGATGACGGTCTGGACGCACACGTCATAGTGCATCTCAGTGACTCGCGTCCTTGTAGACGCGGCAACAATGGTGTCGGCATAGGCCTGGTCAATTCCATCCTCAAGTTTGAAGTGGCGCTGCATATAGACACGACATTATTGCAATGATGGACCAAAGATGCAGTGTATTGAGACTTGTAGTGCGAAGAAGACTTACCCAAAACTCCTTGATAACCCTATTGACCATGTTGCCATCTTGCGTGTCGGTGGCGGCCACGTAGTAAGCAAACGTGTAGGTCGGCTCCTTCCCCGCGAACGTGACAATTCTAGGGAAGTGTTCCCTTCACAAGAGACCTAGCATGCTGTTGACATGGCGAGTGCCACCTCACGCCCCCGACATAACAGTTTCAGTTCCTGCAATAGTCATTAAGAAAACATTTAAGTTTCTATTTCCATGATCAACATATCATATGAAGTAGTAATAGCATGTAAGTAACTTACTTAGTCCCCTTGGGACGAATCACGACGCGTAGGCTAGGTGTGGTGGCTGAGGGAGGGACGCGGGTCCTCGCAAGTAGACACTCGACGTAGTGGAGGAAGTGCTACCTCCAGTCCCGCCCTCGGCCCCTGCCTCCTCCTCCTCCTCCTCCTGGACCCTCTCGGCACCTGCCTCCTCCTCCACCTCGTCGTCGTCCTCATCCTCCTCTACAGGAGGCGTCATAGGAGGAGGCAGCGCCGGCTGGCGTCTCCTGCGCCCATGCCTCCTGTGAGACGGCTCTAGAACCTGCTCTTCAGCTACAGGACGCGTCCTTCGGAAGAGCGACGCCACACTCCTGTGATGGCCGCCCACCATCTTCGTTCAATGACATGTAGTTAAAAGGAATAAAGAAGCAATTAGATATACATTCACAATAAATAAAGTATGACATGTATTACAAAATTATAAAGCATTTGCATGTACAACAAAATTAGAAAGTGTTACATGTACCATCATAACTCTCATTATCACTATCAATATTATCGAAGTAATCATCATTATCCGAAGGAGAAGTGTCGTCGTTGTCATTGCCTTCACATAATCGATCAAGCATTTGTAAGTCCTTTGCATTTTGCACCTCATCACCCGCATCATTGTCATCAACCAAAACCACATCCATTCCTATGGCTTCAGTTAAATCTATCACCAACCTCCCTTCTAGCTCTTCTTCTTGAAAGAACTCTCCTTCATACGTGTTTGGGTTGAAGTTGTAATCTTCATCGTTTGGTATAGGTAGTCGGCCGTGTGGTGATACTTTGTGCACAATATACCAACCCTTGAGATCATCATTGGTTTGACAAGCATATGAGAGATAATAAACTTGTGTGGCCTCTGACACCACAATATACACATCTTCTCGACTTCTCCTAGATAAGCAGAATCCTGTCGAATTTTGACAAGGCCGAGATGAGGGGTCTTTCTCGTTACTGTAGGATCAAACCAATGGCATTTGAATATTACGACTCGAAGATTTGTATGACCATAGAATGAAATTTCAAATATTTCTTCAACTCTTCCATAATAGTCTAGGTCATCAGTGACAGGCATCAAAACCCCACTATTTGTGGTTCTTCGGTTGGGACGACTCTACTCATATGTTGATGTGTGAAATCGATACCCATTGATGTCGTAACTGGTATATGACTTAACCTTAAAGGCTAGGCCGCCGGCAACCTGTCTAAGCTCATTAGACATAGACGCATCGATGCGGGACTACAAGTTCAAGCAGGATAAATCGCTCTATTAGTTGAACATACGAGGTACTTAGAATAAAAACAGGTTTTTTCAAGAGTACCTTGGTCTTGAACCAACCACTAAAATCAGGGCTCCCTGGCCCCGCACCCTTTGAGAGAAGGGTATCTAATTCTTGTGGGGTAGGGTCCCTTGCTTGATGCCATGCACCCTTTGAGAGAAGGGTATCTAATTCCCTGTAACAAGAGGTTAGAAGGAGAATACTAAGGGCTCATTGAAATTAGTCTGTTCAGAACTTACCCAATATACGGGTCCACCTTATCAAGGTTGGTCAAGACATATGGCATGATACAATGTCAGTCTTTCATCATCAATTTCTTTGTGGTTGGTACACTTGCCCTTCTGAGTTGCCCTCTGAAAAGGGGTCAATTCATTTTCGTCTTTATTGTAACGAGGGGTTGGATTATGCACGCTTGGAAGCATCTCAGAATAGTACAATGTTGTGTGAAGTTTGAAACCTCCTCCAAAACGAATGCACTTGCAATGGAAGCCTCAATTTTGCCTTTCTTTCTGCATTTTTGCAAACAGTCTTGAGTGTTCTCTCGACTATATAGCACAAATGGCCCTGCACAGGCCCCCCATTTGTGCCTCATACGGAAGGTGCAATATCAAATGTTGCATCGGATTGAAGAAGCTAAGTGGAAAGATCTTCTCCAGCTTACAGAGCAAGACAGATGCCGCTTTTTCTAAGTCTTTAATCACAGTCCGAGATATTTTCTTGGCAGAAAGCTGTCTGAAGAAGAAGCTCAACTCTGCCAACACTATCCATACACCCTCAGGAACAAAGCCTCGAACCATCGTCGGAATAAGCCGCTCAATCCATACGTGAAAGTCATGACTCTTCATCCCGTTGACTTTTAGAGTAGTTAAGTTCACTCCCCTCCTCACATTCGCTGCATACCCATCAGGGAACATTAGCGTCTGAATCCATTGAATGACTTCCCTCCTTTGTTTGGCGGTCAACACGTAATTAGTCTTAGGCCGTTTCCAATTCTTTCCGTTTGCAGGAGGCCGCATCTCTTGAGTTGGTCTATCGCATAATGTTGCCAGGTCCACTCTAGCCTTAGGATTGTCCTTTGACTTTTCAGTTTCCATCAAGCTAGGTTCCCACACTACCTCGGTGACATTCTTTTCAGTGTGCATTACATCAATGTAATGTGGCTTAAGAAGATCCTTATAATAGGGGAGCCTCGTCAAGCCTGACTTATGAGTCCACATATGATGCTCATTATACCCTTCAAAACGATCACCTCCTTCCTCGGGCACGAGAGCCTCTATCCGATCATGATAAACGGTATCACATGTGGAGATGTTCACGTTTCTGAGGGTCCGACGTGACGCCGTGCACGAAACTTTCTCAAATTTTTACCACAAGCTACACATGTGATATGAGGACACCTCGTCAAGTTTCGCGATTTTTTGAACTCGTTTGGATTTTCTATAATTTAAAACCTATTCCACACCGTCTCAAAAGTCAGGGTTCGCCACAAAAACATGCGAGAGCTAGGGTGTTTTCATGCACACGGCCTTGAATTAGCGTAAGTACCATGAATATCAACTTTTTGTGCATAGAAACACGTGATTTCATGCACTTGCAGTTCTAACATACATTTTTCAAGAAATTCAATGAAACGAAAAAAAGAAAGAAATATAGTAAATATTGATAAAATTACACCAAACTTGAATATGTTGGATAACTCTAACTAGCTAGGGAGCATAAAGAAAAAGTTTGGTGGCTAAAAAACAAAAAAATTGCCGAGAGGCCTTGCCCTAGATCTCGGCAAAGGACCCTCTTTGCCGAGTGCTAAACCATAGCTCTCGGCAAAGACCCTAGTTTGCCGAGAGCTAACGGGGCTCTCGGCAAAGAAAACGGTGTTAGCCTCGTCCTCTTCGCCGAGAGCTTCAGTTAGGCTCTCGGCAAAGAGCCCAATATGTCGAGAGTTTGCCTATGCCGAGAGCTAGGCTCTCGGCAAAGACCTCTTTGTCGAGAGTAGTTCTTCGCCGAGAGTCACCGTAGGCAAATTTTGAGTTTGCCGAGAGCCCGATAGAAAGCTCTCGGCAAATCTAGTGTTTCCCGTAGTGAGATGAATATTTCTGGCCCATTTCTGATGCATTCCTAGAGGTGCTGGTGAGTCTCCGAGATGTGATACATGTCAACCTCAGTGCTTTGCCCACTACTCCAAAGTCTTCAAAGTCTTCCTGTGTGCATATCACTCATGACAAATTTCCACGATGTCGCTCTCAAATAATGTACCTCTCCGTGTGTATGCTCATACAACTGTGGCTGGCCGGGCTGCATGCATGGATTCACAAACTCTTGTTGCCTTGTTGGTGCTGGCCACAACCCCGCAACCTTTTTTTTTCTTAAATAAACACGACTACACATCGTCACGTTCAGAAGTTAGCAATCTTACAGCTAGATCAAACCTTACCAAAATTTTTGTCCTAGAATTTTTTGGCCCCATTTAGTTCCCAGGCCCCAATTCCACAAAAAAATTTCTCTTTGGACCCAAAAAAACTCAAATCTAAACTGGGCTTAAGTAAATTTGCATACAGATTACATAGCTACACCATTTTTAAAGCTATTCTGTTTTGTAAACAATATACTATAAAGAGAAAAACATACAATTTAGTATAAATAGTTTTTAATAGTTCATATTAAACAAAATCTAATATTTTCCTTCTCTCATGCTTTTTGCTCCAAGATTTCCAGCCAAGATTTCTATGTTTTGTCACCGTCGACTTTGACTCCAGTTGGTCATATTAGATGAATATTTCTGGCCCATTTCTGACTCATTCCTAGAGGTGTCTATATATCAATTAATTCTAGTCTCCGTGATGTGATACATATGTCAACGTCAGTGCTTTTCCCACTACTCCAAAATCTTCAAAGTCGTCCTGTGTGCACATCGCTCATGACAAATTCACACGATATGTAGCTCTCAAATAATGTATCTCTCCGTGTGTATGCTCATACAACCAGGGGGGATCTAGGATGAGATCAAAGGGAGAGGGTAAATAATGAAGATTCAGAGCTTAAGCTACAGATTACTGTGATTCAAGGCTGATCAGTACTAATTTAATGCACAAATCACGTTCATAGGGGGGGGCTGCAGCCAACCCAGCCCCCCCTTTGGATCGGCCCCTGCACACAACTGGCTCGCCGGGCTGCATAGATTCACAAACTCTTGTTGGTGCTGGCCACAACCCAGCAACCTTTTTTTCTCAAATAAACACAATTACATATCGTAACAGTGTGTGTCTATGTGTGAGTGACCATGTCAACCAAGAAGTTTCTATAAATCAGTTAATTCTGGCACATGCCTGACACGTTCCAAGAGGTTTCTATATATCAGTTAATTTTGGCACTCTCCAAGATGTGATACATATGTCGACCTCAGTGGCTTAGTGCTTGTTGCCTCTACTCCAAAGTCTTCCTGTGTGCCTATCACTCATGACAAATTTCCACGATGTCGCTCTCAAACAATGTACCTCTCCGTGTGTGTGCTCATACAACTGGCCGGCCGGGCTGGATAGATTCACAAACTCTTGTTGGTCCTGGCCACAAACCTGCAACCTTTTTGTCTGAAATAAACGGGAGTACATATCGTCACATTCAGAAGTTAGCAATCCTACAGCTAGTTCGACCTCAGCAGGTTCTGATTTCCTCTGCTTTCGCAAAACTGATGAACAGGAACATTCTGACTCCTATATTTATTGAGTGATAGTATTTTGCTTTCTTCCTGAGCATGCAGGACAGTCGAGTTCTACACGTTGCTTTGATCAATCCCAATGGCAGCAGAGTTGGTCGGTTCTGTAGTGGCCCAGGAGGCTGTTAACCAAATCTTATCAAGAATCAAGGAGGGTTATCAGGACAAGTCAGATGCAAAGGAGCACATAGAGAGGATGGAGATGGCACACATCAAGCTGGAGGCCGCCCTTGAGACCTCCAACAAGTGGAACGTCACCAGCGCGCCACTGCTGCGTTGGCGGAGCAAGCTCAAGCGCGCCTCACAGGACTGCGACAACACTCTGCGCAGGTGTAGGCAGCGCTTGCAAGAAGAGGAAGAAGTACAGCAAGCGGTAAGGAGCTCCTCCTTTCCGAAGAGGATGGCTCATACTGCCATGTCATTTGTTTCGTCAATCTTTAGTGGTGGTGATGATGATCTACTGAAAGGATCCACTGTCGCCCGGCGATTCGAACGGTTTGCAGAAGGTGCGAGCGAATTCTTGAGGTACGTAGAGCTTGGTGGCACACCATGCAGATACATGTTTTTCGACCCTTTGATACGCCATCTTCTCACTGGTAAAGGAACAAAGTATTGCCTTGTTACCAGGGGTCAACATCTATCACTGCTTCTACAGCCCTTTACTACACCAAAGCCTGGGATGGAGGGTAACCTAATATTCTTACTTGAAGATGCCAATGCTCCAGAGAATAATTTCTTTCTTAGCCTCCAATTACGGCTCTCTGAGAGTATTGACATAGTTGGTGTTGTGGTCAGATGCCTGAACCTGTTCACACCTCACTTAAGCTCAACAACCGAAACTGTGAAAACAAAGCTCACCCAGGTACCAACACAAGACTTGTCCTGGGTGTCTGATGCTTATTCTGCTTTTGGCTGCTATGCTGAAGAAATGTACAACCTTCACACCGTCTATTCAAAATGGTTTCGACCCAACCCGCTTTGCTGCCAGCAACAAGATCATCAATACGCCCAGCGCTACAATGCTACAAGCTCGTCATCTGAATCATTGCCATGTGATGTATACATGGAACCAGTTATCCAAGTGTATTTGTTGGGCCATGTCACACTGTCTGCTGGGAACAATAGCCCCAAGAGAGAATTTCCTTATATGAAACTTGGAGCACATTTCTGGCCCCATGCACCATGTGAAGATTTGTTGCCTGCACTCGACGGTTCAGCAACAGAAATGATCAACGGGGTGGTCGTGCAAACTGGCATGCATGCAAAAGTTTCCTTTGAACAGCTAGGCGACATTACGATACCAAAGGCAGTAGATTGCCTTCGCAGGGATGTGGCAGCTACCTCATATGAGATTATGTGGAAGTCCAAGCATGGCAGGGCATACCTTCAGGTTGGGAAGACCACATGGAGAGCAACCGCTCAAGAAGACCGAGGTAGGAAACACCATAAACGATTGACGGGCAAGAAGCTGCTAGGATGGGCCAGTGCGAACAATGAGTTCATGTGCTCGTGGATTAGACATGCACCTGTCCAGTTGCAGAGCTTAGTGGTGCACTGGTTTCAGAAAGAAATACAATTGCCGCAACCTTTATTATTGAAAACTAATTCCTGCTTCCATTACTGTCCAATCATGCTGTTTTCATTGAAAGATAACAGGTCTTTGGTAATAAGGACAATCAAGTCGTCCAGCAAGTTCAATGGTTGAAGAACTTTTAATTCCTTGTACTTCAGCACCTTGATGAACAAACTATAGCTGAACCATTGGTGTGTTTTGTAAATGTAAGACTATATAGGGGCTTTCTGAAGAATATACTAGCTATTTATAGGGATAATGAGATGACAAGATTGAGATGTGTCATTGTAATTGCAGTATATTGAGTTATTGTCGCATTGTCAACGTTGGTGAAGTTTTTTTATTTGTCATTCTTGCTCATGCTAACCAAAGGTGAAGTGATGGTGGTGCAACGTGTCTTGTTTTTTATATTTGCCTGGTTGTGGAGAAAGTGAGGAGAGGTTCATATCGATGTACCATATGCCCCGAACGATGGATGAGAATGCTAGAAATGAGAGGGCCAAGATCATGGTGATTATATGTTATCTACACCAAGAATAAGGACAACAAGCAGGTTTATAAAAGGTAACAAAGACCGCATTGACCATAGTCAAGGTGGTATCAAGACCAAGTCAAGTAGGGCCTATGAAAGACTTGGTCGTCCAAATGAGGACAATGTGGAGATGCATTGAGTTCGTGGAGAATGTATATGAGCTACACGAATTTGAGTTGGTTTGTCAGTTTGGGTATCCAAATCACGAAGGCTTGGTTTGTAAGCTAGTTTTGACATCATAATCGAGAAGTGGGAATCCAATGGCTTGTGATAGAATCTCCAAGCTAGTGCCGAGACAAAACCAATGGAATTCAATGGCATGTGGTAGAATTTCCAAGCTAGTGTTGAAACTAAGCAAATAGATGAAGGACTCATCATTATTGGATATGTGTATCATGTCTTTTTTATCTATTTAGACCATATTGCGCTTAAGTGGTTGATTACCTAGTTGTTTAGGACAGAGTAGTTTGGGGTATGTGCAAACATATGTAGAAAGGAATTTCCATATATATATATATATATATATATATATATATATATATATATATATATATATATATATATATATATATATATAGAACTATTACTCTGTAGTTGGCTACAAAATAACTTATTTTATAGCCACTTTGAGTTACGATAATTATTATGTTGATTTATGAGATTATAGTAACTTTTTACTAAGTGGTTTACTATAATTTTACGGTAAATATCCACATGTATTATAGTAACCTAACTATCGTAAACATATATAGATATTATCGTAAATTAGTATATAAAATTATCGTAAATGAAGGTGGCTACAGAATATACGCTCCCTATTATATATATATATATATATATATATATATATATATATATATATATATATATATGAGTAGAAGACGACCACTTCTCTTTAGAAGTCTCCATGATTTGATCTGATATATATGTCGGCCTCACTGCTTTGCTCTCTACTAAGTAGGGTCAGAGTAGTTTGGGGTATGTCCAAACATCTATATATAACTTCCTTTGATCTGGCGGTCTAGAAATGTGATTTGGATGTTAACCTCCCAGCTGCTTTGCCTCTTGCGTGCGTATTCTTTCACAATTATCTGCGATGTCCCTCTAACACATAAAGTACACTTTCATAAAAAAACAAATAAACAACCCAGAAAAGAATATATATAATTCTAGGTTTGGGAGATGTCAAAACTTTCAAGTTTAAACAAATTTATAGAAAATAATTTCAACATATATTTCTAGGTATGTTTAATATTAAAATATATTCAATAATTAATTTAGTGTTATTTATTCAGTAATTGGTATGATTAATGTCAGTACCTTTTTATAGATTTTATAAAATTAGAAACTCTTTGGTTCCTTGAAAATTGATAATTGCATTGGTTTTGGGATGGTGGGAAGTACCTCTCCTATATGTATGGTCATCACCACTGGCCAGCTGGAGAGGAAGGATTTCCAAATTCTTGCGTGTGCTTCCGAGGTGTCGGCTGCTGAGTAGCTCAAATGTTCAACCATGCCCGTTTTGATTTCCGCTCTACTGCTGCACTTTATAAGAGATTTTAAAACTGATGAACACGGACAATCTGGCTCATAATATACATGTATGGAATATTTTACTTTCATTCTGAGAATTTCTACATGTTGCTTGATTTTTAGATAGTGGATTCAACAAAGAGAACACACAGCCAAAAGAGGCGACCTCACTACTTCCTGACATTCTCTCCTGAAAAGGCTAGATTCAATAAGTGGAAGTCATCAAGTCGCTGCCGCCCCAAGTATGGCATCGCTGCGAACCTCCGCTACTACCATCTTCATCCACTTTAAGTGAGGTGATGCCACGTGCTATCAGTTAGTCCATCTTCATCTGTTGTCATCCAACTAAATGATCAGACGCGAGCCGACAGGCAGTGGCAGAGGAACAGGGGCTGAGAGGGGCCTAGCAACCCCCAACCTTCCCACAGCTCCCATATTACACCTCCCAAATTAGTTATTTAATTATCTAATGAGCTAGTTAATAATAGACACCCCCACATTAGTTTGTCCCGTAGCACACTCTCTAACTAACTAGTTAATTGAAAATAAATTATTTTGCTTGTTTGATCCCTCCCAATTGATATGCAATAGCATCTATATATATTATTTGCTACTAGTCTTTGTGTTATCTTTCTTATTGTCTATCTTCTTGTCATTCTTCGTCTATACGGTCGTTTAGCTTGTGTACTCAACATTTAAACGCTACACAATGGTACGGTATTTCTGTTTAATGATTTTTTAACCTGTTTAAATGACCACTATACCCGTTTAAGTGACTGCTTTGTCCAAGACCAAATGACAAGTGACTTGATTGTTTGCCACTTAACGTCTAGGATCTAGGGTTAATTTTGCCTCGTTCTACTACTTGTTATTACCATGATTATTTTTCTAGCTAAAGAATTAGATTGATCAGGTGAAGGTTAGAGACCAGATGATAACTAAATATGTTTCTTTGTTTTTTAGTTTTCAGCTTTTTTATCATAACACAAATAAAATATTTATTTGGATGTTATGTATATCTTAGTCGTGTGTATGTATTTTGACACATATGATTGTTGCTAGTTTGCACGGCTCCCTATGTTTAAATCTTGGCTCTGGCCCTCCCGACAAGATCAGCCCGCTTTGCCAGATTCCAAGGCCTCCACTGCCCATAAGGTAGCCATCATCATTGGGATAATGGCATCACTTTTGTCATAGTCCTCTGTCACTACTGCTAAGGATATCCTCTTCCACCTGCACTCCTTGGGCCCTACCGCTGCTGATGGGATCCGCCTCCACCAGATCTGCCCCCTCCTTGTGAAAATCTTTACCAGCACTGAGGTCGTTGTTGTCCCTAGGGTTGCTACCGCTGTTGAGGTCTTTGAACTCCTAGGCCACCGCTACGCCTTGCACACAGCTATCGGGCAAGTCCAAGGGCTGAGGACATTGGCCTCCAGCGCCATGCCTGGGGGCTGACCGCGTGCTGTCTCATGCACCTACCGTGAGGCAAGCCACACGCCGCGCGTTGGTGCCAGCCGCACCGGACCTGGGGGCCGGTCACACCCGCATCTAGTGCAGCAGCACTACCTGGGGCTTGGTCGCAACGCGCCTAGGAGGTCGGCTATGCCATACCTGAGGACAAGCTCTACCACTGCTGCACCTAGGTCCAGTGTGGCTAGATCCAAACACTAGCTCGCCAGATCTTCCTCCAGCATGGATCTGAGCCACCACACTGCCGCTACAGCTAATTTCCTGACTCTGACTAACTTCCTATGTGTGATGCATGAGTGCTCCTCCAATCAGGGACCAACCACGAGGGCTCCGCCGCTGCCGTCCTCGTGGGCATTCGGTGACCTCTCTCAAGCTATGGTGAGGCTGAGAGAAGGGGAGGGCAGCGTGGTGGGTGGGCACGACTCTGCCTAGAATGAATCTTAATGGCAGAAAATATGGTTAGTTCTGGACTGGCCATTGGCCAAGGAGGCTTTTGTAGTCCTATCAAGATTTAAGGAGAGGTACAAGGAGAAGTCAGATACAAAGGATCACATTGAGATCACTGAGATGCCGCAGGAAAAGCAAGACCACATGTAACTGAGGTAGTAACTTCTCTAATACGGTAGTACACCTTACATTACAAATTACAAGTCATTCCAACTTTCTTAGAAAGTCAAAGTTTCTCAAGTTTAATCAAATTTATATAATAAACTAATAATATTTATGATACCAAATAAGTACTCCGTCCGTCTCCGAAATAGTGACGTTTTTTACTTTTAGACATCATGTTTGACCTTTCATTTTATTCAATTTTTTTGTAAATTATAAAATAAATAAATCATTATTAAAGTATCTATAATGATAAAATAAGTCTTAAGAAAATATATAATATTGGTGTACAAAATTGAATAAGATGAATGATCAAATAAGATATCTAAAATTCTAAAACGATACTTTAACTACTGCATACGGAGGCTTTGCCGAGAGCCACAAACTCTCAGCAAAGGCAATCCTGCTCTCGGCAAAGCCTTTGCCGAGAGGGACTCTCGGCAAAGCCCTATCGGCACATCTCTTATCGGCAAAATGGTCTTTGCCGAGAGTCATTCATCGGGCTCTCGGCAAAGAGTTTGCCGAGAGGCAAACCGAGCTCTCGGCAAAGAAAAGTAGCCGTTACGGCTGTTGGCGGTTGACGGCAACTTTGCCGAGAGCTACCTGACCAAGCTCTCGGCAAAGAAATTTAATTTTTTTTTCCTGGGAAAGGTCTTTGCCGAGAGCTGGCAGGAGTGCTCTCGGCAAAGTATTTAATTTTTTTTTTTGAAACCTCTTTGCCGAGAGCCTCCGAGGCTCTCGGCAAAGCTGGTTATTTTGGCCATGCAGGTGGGCTTCTTTGCCGAGAGCCCTGGAGCCGGCTCTCGGCAAATCGACCATTTTTCAGCTTTGCCGAGAGTCCCTCTCGGCAAATCGACCACTTTTTCAGCTTTGCCGAGAGATGCTCTCGGCAAATGGACCAAAATATTTTTTTTCTATTTTTTCATCCAATTTCTACTGAGAAGATCATATGACACATATATTTCCAGAAAATAATATATTTCACATCCAGGAGCCTATAGCTCACATAATCGACATCGATGACAATATATACCACATAAATGATTATTTCCATCACTTTGTCCATCGTAACAAGTTCAAATACTCCAAACTAAAGTCACATACATCCAAACTAACTCCAACATGTTCAATAACTACATTCCACAAAGTTCACATGTTTAAACAAAATAAATCCATCACCACATAGTCCACATACTCCAAACTAACTGCATCTCAAGCTAAGTCGACCTGACTCACTGTGAAGGCCCCCAATTGATACGAGGGACACCTTGGCCGCGTACCGCAGGAGAGCCATCATCTGGAGGTGTCGGCGAGATGGCAGGTGTTGGAGAAATGCCAGGTGCCGCGTTTGAACCCGCTGACGGAGGCTGCACAAAGGACAACATAGTTTATTAGACAAGATGACGGCAATAACTAGTTTAGGACTTACTTGTGTCATTGAGTTTCCTCACAGGAGTATTAATAGGAGTAGTAAATACATGAGAGGGTGGCCGTGGAGCCAGTAGCGTAGCTGGAAGGGCTACACCCGTTTGGGCCCCAACCGACTGTAGGAACGCTATCATATCTGCCATCTGTTGCTGATGGGCAAGCTGGTCGGCCTCTCGCTGGCGCTCTTGAGCCTCCAACCGCTCAGCCATCCTTTGCTGCTCGGCCCTTGATGCTTCGAGCTCAGCCTACAACATTGGAAATCAAATGTTAGAGTAATGCAAAGGTAACAAAAGCAACGCGAAGTAGAACTATTGAAAAATGATGAACAACCTGGAGTGCGTCGACCCGGTGCTGTGCCGGCTCCGGCCGTGGGCGTACGGGTGGGCGGATGCTCACGCTCGTGGTCGATGCTCGGATCTGGGAGAGGGTGGGAGTAGTTGACCTGTCGATGACGCTGTTGCCAATCCAGTAGCGCCCATGCTTCTTGCCGCCTCCTATCCTCATGACAAGGTCTCCATCAATGTCATCGGTGGATGGATCGTAGTCCGGGCCATGGACCTGCCTTGCCGCCTGCGCGTAGGCGGTGACCTTGTCGTAGACGCCCGCGTTGGTGTACGCCTCGGGCGGGTCGTCCACGCTGAAGGAGACGTCAGACGACGCCGGGCCCTTGTGGGACATGCCATACGCGGCGAACAAGGAGCAAGGCTGTCCCCCGTGTGCCGCCGACTGCGAGAAAGATAGCAACACGGTTACAAATGAGGCATAATTGAATGAATTGAAACATTACCACGTACCCATGCTTGTGCGTATCCAGAGAGGCTGCGGTTCCCCTGATGGTGTGCTACACCAGGCATACGTCGACGCCTTTCCTGGGCCGCCCTGTGCGCCTCACGAAACACGGGGTCCAGCCACTTGTCCACCATCGCCTCCCAGGCGTCAGGACAGTTAGCGCACCACCAGGCCCTCATCTTCACATCAAGTATGTTACATATAAGAATATGAAACAATGCACTGATAAAAGGCTAAGGAATCAATATGAGAATCTACCTCGGCAAAGCCCTATCGGCACATCTCTTATCGGCAAAATGGTCTTTGCCGAGAGTCATTCATCGGGCTCTCGGCAAAGAGTTTGCCGAGAGGCAAACCGAGCTCTCGGCAAAGAAAAGTAGCCGTTACGGCTGTTGGCGGTTGACGGCAACTTTGCCGAGAGCTACCTGACCAAGCTCTCGGCAAAGAAATTTAATTTTTTTTTCCTGGGAAAGGTCTTTGCCGAGAGCTGGCAGGAGTGCTCTCGGCAAAGTATTTAATTTTTTTTTTGAAACCTCTT
Organism: Sorghum bicolor; assembly: GCF_000003195.3. Taxonomy (NCBI): domain Eukaryota; kingdom Viridiplantae; phylum Streptophyta; class Magnoliopsida; order Poales; family Poaceae; genus Sorghum; species Sorghum bicolor. Next base: position 65,105,560 of record NC_012874.2, on the reverse strand, counting down.
TGCCGAGAGCCTCCGAGGCTCTCGGCAAAGCTGGTTATTTTGGCCATGCAGGTGGGCTTCTTTGCCGAGAGCCCTGGAGCCGGCTCTCGGCAAATCGACCATTTTTCAGCTTTGCCGAGAGTCCCTCTCGGCAAATCGACCACTTTTTCAGCTTTGCCGAGAGATGCTCTCGGCAAATGGACCAAAATATTTTTTTTCTATTTTTTCATCCAATTTCTACTGAGAAGATCATATGACACATATATTTCCAGAAAATAATATATTTCACATCCAGGAGCCTATAGCTCACATAATCGACATCGATGACAATATATACCACATAAATGATTATTTCCATCACTTTGTCCATCGTAACAAGTTCAAATACTCCAAACTAAAGTCACATACATCCAAACTAACTCCAACATGTTCAATAACTACATTCCACAAAGTTCACATGTTTAAACAAATAAATCCATCACCACATAGTCCACATACTCCAAACTAACTGCATCTCAAGCTAAGTCGACCTGACTCACTGTGAAGGCCCCCAATTGATACGAGGGACACCTTGGCCGCGTACCGCAGGAGAGCCATCATCTGGAGGTGTCGGCGAGATGGCAGGTGTTGGAGAAATGCCAGGTGCCGCGTTTGAACCCGCTGACGGAGGCTGCACAAAGGACAACATAGTTTATTAGACAAGATGACGGCAATAACTAGTTTAGGACTTACTTGTGTCATTGAGTTTCCTCACAGGAGTATTAATAGGAGTAGTAAATACATGAGAGGGTGGCCGTGGAGCCAGTAGCGTAGCTGGAAGGGCTACACCCGTTTGGGCCCCAACCGACTGTAGGAACGCTATCATATCTGCCATCTGTTGCTGATGGGCAAGCTGGTCGGCCTCTCGCTGGCGCTCTTGAGCCTCCAACCGCTCAGCCATCCTTTGCTGCTCGGCCCTTGATGCTTCGAGCTCAGCCTACAACATTGGAAATCAAATGTTAGAGTAATGCAAAGGTAACAAAAGCAACGCGAAGTAGAACTATTGAAAAATGATGAACAACCTGGAGTGCGTCGACCCGGTGCTGTGCCGGCTCCGGCCGTGGGCGTACGGGTGGGCGGATGCTCACGCTCGTGGTCGATGCTCGGATCTGGGAGAGGGTGGGAGTAGTTGACCTGTCGATGACGCTGTTGCCAATCCAGTAGCGCCCATGCTTCTTGCCGCCTCCTATCCTCATGACAAGGTCTCCATCAATGTCATCGGTGGATGGATCGTAGTCCGGGCCATGGACCTGCCTTGCCGCCTGCGCGTAGGCGGTGACCTTGTCATAGACGCCCGCGTTGGTGTACGCCTCGGGCGGGTCGTCCACGCTGAAGGAGACGTCAGACGACGCCGGGCCCTTGTGGGACATGCCATACGCGGCGAACAAGGAGCAAGGCTGTCCCCCGTGTGCCGCCGACTGCGAGAAAGATAGCAACACGGTTACAAATGAGGCATAATTGAATGAATTGAAACATTACCACGTACCCATGCTTGTGCGTATCCAGAGAGGCTGCGGTTCCCCTGATGGTGTGCTACACCAGGCATACGTCGACGCCTTTCCTGGGCCGCCCTGTGCGCCTCACGAAACACGGGGTCCAGCCACTTGTCCACCATCGCCTCCTAGGCGTCAGGACAGTTAGCGCACCACCAGGCCCTCATCTTCACATCAAGTATGTTACATATAAGAATATGAAACAATGCACTGATAAAAGGCTAAGGAATCAATATGAGAATCTACCTCTTCATCCATGTACTGCTCACGGGTCAAATCTATTTCCCTTGCCTCCGCCTTGGTCTTCCTCTATCCAAGCCTCGTCGCATAGTAGTTGATGACGGTCTGGACGCGCACGTCGTAGTGCATCTCACTGACGCGCGTCCTTGCAGACGCGGCAACCACGGTGTCGGCATAGTCCTGGTCAATTCCATCCTCTAGTTTGAAGTGGCGCTGCATATAGACATGGCATTATTGCAATGATAGACCAAAGATGCAATGTATTGAGACTTGTAGTGCGAGGAAGACTTACCCAGAACTCCTTGATAACCTTATTGGCCACATTGCCTTCTTGCGTGTCGGTGGTGGCCGCGTAGTGAGCAAACGTGTAGGCCGGCTCCTCCTTCCCCGCGAACTTGACAATTCCAGGGAAGTGTTCCCTGCACAAGAGACCTAGGATGCTGTTGACATGGCGAGTGCCACCACGTGCCCCTGACACAATAGTCCAGTTCCTGTAAAAGTCATTAAGAAAACATTTAAGTTTATATCTCCATGATCAACATACCATAGGAAGTAGTAATAGTATGTAAGTAACTTACTTAGTCCCCTCGGGACGAATCACAGCGCGTAGGGCTGGGTGTGGTGGCTGAGGGAGGGACGCGGGTCCTCGCAAGTAGACACTCGACGTAGTCGAGGAAGTGCTACCTGCAGTCCTGCCCTCTGCCCCTGCCTCCTCCTCCTCCTCCTCCTCCTCCTCCTCCTCCTCCTCCTCCTCCTCCTCCTCCTCCTCCTGCTCCTGCTCCTGCTCCTGCTCCTCCTGGACCCTCTCAGCACCTGCCTCCTCCTCCACCTCGTCCTCCTCCTCCTCCTCCTCTACAGGAGGCGTCACAGGAGGAGGAGGCACCGGCTGGCGGCTCCTGCGTCCACGCCTCCTCTGAGACGGCTCCGGAACGTCCTCTTCAACTACAGGACGCGTCCTTCGAAAGAGCGACGCCACGCTCCTCTGACGGCCGCCCACCATCTTTGTTCAATGACCTGCAGTTCAAAGGAATAAAGAAGCAATTAGATATACATTCATTATAAATAAAGTATGACATGTATTACAAAATTATAAAGTATCTGCATGTACAACAAAATTAGAAAGTATTACATGTACCATCATAACTCTCATTATCACTATCAACATTATCGAAGTAATCATCATTATCCGAAGGAGAAGTGTCGTCGTTGTCATTGCCTTCATGTAATCGATCAAGCATTTGTAAGTCCTTTGCATTTCGCACCTCATCAGCTGCATCATCATCATCAACCACAACCACATCCATTCCTATCGCTTCAGTTAAGTCTATCACCAACCTCCCTTCTAGCTCCTCTTCTTGCAAGAACTCTCCTTCATACGTGTTTGGGTTGAAGTTGTAATCTTCATCGTTCGGTATAGGTAGTCGGCCATGTGGCGATACCTTGTGCACAATGTACCAACCCTTGAGATCAACATTGGTTTGGCAAGCATAGGAGAGATAATAAACCTGTGTGGCCTGTGACGCCACAATATACACATCTTCTCCTAGATAGGCAGAATCCTGTCGAATTTCGACAAGGCCGAGATGAGGGGTCTTTCTTGTTACTGTAGGATCAAACCAATGGCATTTGAATATGACAGCACGAAGATTTGTGCGTCCATAGAATGAAATTTCAAACATTTCTTCAACTCTTCCATAATAGTCTAGGCCATCAGTGCCAGGCGTCAAAACTCCACTATTTGTGGTTCTTCGATTGGGCCGACTTCGCTCATATGCTGATGTGTGAAATCGATACCCATTGACATCATAACTAGTATATGACTTAACCTTAAAGGCTAGGCCGCCGGCAACCTGTCTGAGCTCATCACTCATAGACGCATCGGTGCGGGACTGCAAGTTCAAGCAGGATAGATCGCTCTATTAGTTGAACATACGAGGTACTGAATAAAAAGAGGTATTTTCAACAGTACCTTGGTTTTGAACCAACCAATGAAATCAGGGCTCCCTGGCCCCGCACCCTTTGAGAGAAGGGTATCTAATTCTTGCGGGGTAGGGTCCCTTGCTTGTTGCCAGTACTGATGAAGAAATTCCCTGTAACGAGAATCGAGGTTAGAAGGAGAATTCTAAGGAATTATTGAAACTAGTCTGTTAAGAACTTACCCAATGTACGGGTCCACCTCGTCAAGGTTGGTCAAGACATATAGCATGATACAACGCCAGTCTTTCATCGTCAATTTCTTTGTGGTTGGTGCACTTGCCCTTCCAAGTTGCCCTCTGAAAAGGCTTAGGGTCGATTCATTTTCGTCTTCATTGTAACGAGGGGTTGGATTATGCACGCTTGGAAGCATCTCAGAATAGTACAATGTTGTGAAGTTTGAAACCTCCTCCAAAACGAATGCACTTGCAATGGAAGCCTCAATTTTGCCTTTGTTTCTGCATTTTTTGCGAACAGTCTTGAGTGTTCTCTCGATTGTATAGCACCAATGGCCCTGCACAGGCCCCCCCATTCGTGCCTCATACAGAAGGTGCAATATCAAATGTTGCATCAGATTGAAGAAGCTGGGTGGAAAGATCTTCTCTAGCTTACAAAGCAAGACAGGTGCCGCTTTTTCTAAGTCTTTAATCACGGTCCGAGATATTTCCTTAGCACAAAGCTGTCGGAAGAAGAAGCTCAACTCTGCCAACACTATCCATACACCCTCAGGGACAAAGCCTCGAACCATCGCCGGAAGAAGCCGCTCAATCCATACGTGAAAGTCATGACTCTTCATCCCGTTGACTTTTAGAGTACTTAAGTTCACTCCCCTCCTCACATTCGCTGCATACCCATCAGGGAACATTAGCGTCTGAATCCATTGAAGGACTTCCCTCCTTTGTTTGGCAGTCAAGACGTAATCAGCCTTAGTTCGTTTCCAATTCTTTTCGTTTGCAGGAGGCCGCATCTCTTGAGTTGGCCTATCGCATAACGTTGCCAGGTCCACTCTAGCCTTAGGGTTGTCCTTTGACTTTTCAGTTTCCATCAGGGTTGCCCACAGTGCCTCGGCGACATTCTTTTCAGTGTGCATTACATCAATGTAATGTGGCATAAGAAGATCCTTATAATAGGGGAGCCTCGTCAAGCCCGATTTATGAGTCCACATATGATGCTCATTATACCCTTCGAAACGATCAACTCCTTCCTCAAGCATGAGAGCCTCTATCTGATCATAAACCTCAGCACCAGTGAACATTTGCGGTTGAGGATCTGTCACTACGACACCTTTCCTAAAGTTTTTAATGTCATGCCGAAATGGATGGTCAATAGGGAGGAATTGACGGTGTTGGTCAAATGACGAATACTTGCCACCCTTGTTGAGCCAGATGAACTTCACACGATCCTTGCATAATGGACATGGGAATTTACCGTGAACACACCAGCCACAGAATATACCGTACGCTAGGAAGTCATGTATGGAGTACTGGTACCAAACATGCATTTTGAAGGGCTTCTGTGTAGCCCGATCATATGTCCATACCCCTTCGTTCCAAGCACTGATTAATTCATCAATCACAGGCTCCATGAACACACCCATATGTTTCCCTGGGTGCCCAGGAATTATCAACGACAAGAATATGTGCTCACGTCGGAAGGCGACACCGGGGGGGAGATTGAGTGGGATAACAAACACAGGCCAACATGAGTATGGGGCAGCCATCAATCCATAGGGATTGAACCCATCTGTTGCCAGCGCAACACGCACATTACGAGCCTCTTCTGCTTTGTCATGGTGAATTTTATCAAAGTGGACCCATGCTTCACCATCAGCCGGATGCACCAGCTTATCAGGATTGTATCGTTTGCCCTCTTTATGCCACGTCATCTGTTTCGCATATGTCTCGCTCATGTATAGCCGTTGGATCCTCGGAACGAACGGGAGGTGGTGTAGGACTTTGACGGGGATCGCAAGTTGTTTCTTCTGGCCATCCCCAGAGTCAGCCTCTAGATATCTGGAGGAGTTGCACTTTGGACAGTATTTTGCATCCTTGTAATCTTTCCTAAATAGAACACAGTTTTTTGGACAGACATGTATCTGCTCGTAGGGCATCTTAAGTCCAGCAAGGAGTTTCTGGCACTCGTACAAGTTCTTTGGCAGAACGTGGTCAGTTGGTAGCAGGCTACCAACCACAGTCAGCATTACATTGAAGAATTCTCGACTCATGTTAGCATCGGACTTAAACGCCATCAAGCGTCCGATGGCATCGAGCTGACAAATGTCAGTTTGACCGTGAAGAGGTTTCTGTGCTGAAGACAACATGTTGTAGAACGCCTTTGCACATTCCTCGGTCTCCTCATCTGCACGTCCATCAAAGAACTGTGCCTGCTGATAGTCATCTAACATGTCTGCGACCCCGGCATCATCATCAACATGCTCGATGCGTGGTCTGACGACCTCCTCTCTTGTCCGATGGGCTTCACCATGGTAGACCCACCGAGTATAGTTCGGCATAAATCCATTCTTCAAAAGGTGTTGACCCATTCTTATCTTGTCTTGTCATCTCCTATTTGCACATTTCATGCAGGGACACAACACTCTATTGCTTCCTTTCGTAGCCGGTCCAAATGCACTCTCCAAAAAAGCCTCAGTCTTCGTGAACCATTCATTGGTGAAATCAGTCTGACTTCTACGGCCCGTGTACATCCACTGACGATCATCCATCCTCTAACATATATAGCGACGAGTAATGTGACTTGCAGATAAAAGGTGTACCTAACATCTAATAGGATAGGATAGGTCCTAATCCCACCCCCGTATGCGTAGTAGGGTTAGTTTCCATAGTCTGCTCTGATCCGAGACAGAATTTCGGCAGCACCTCCCCGCTGTTCTCCAGATACACGTCCTACCATGGAGAGTGTGTATCCGAAGAACAACGTCGAGGTGATGCCGAAACTCTATGTCGGATATGAGCAAACCATGGAAACTAACCCTACTACACATACGCGGGCTGTCCAAAGAACGTGGACAATCCGAAACTGATACGGTCAGAGAGATATGCAGTAATCTGCATACCTCCAACCGTACCTATTTCGGACGGGAGACGCCTAACTGGGTCACGTGATCTACGACAAGAAACCCTAAACCCTAAAAAAGAATGCAGGTAAAGTAGAAGATGCGGGACGAGAGGGTATACTTAGTGCGAAGATGTAGCAGAGACACTCCGGGTCCGCTCCTATGCACACACCTCTCTGCAAAATGAAAATTTAAGGTCAAATTTTCGGCAGCACCTCCCCTGCGTGGAGAGGAACCCAAACCCTGCAAAAGCAACGACACGATGGCCGGTAACCACAAATCATATCAACCGAAAAGGCACGAAGGCCGACACCATCCACCATCATCAACACACTAACACCACATGTATATCAAGTCACTACTAACTACTCTAACTACTACTACTAACACTACACACACTAGTACTAACACTACTGACCATTACCTTGGTGGCGGTGGAGTTGGCCGACGCGGTGCTCCGACGACGACACGGATGGCCGCCGATGACGAACAGCTCCGGCGGTGGAGCCCCTCCTCTCTCTTCCTGCTCCTCCCTCCTTCCCCTGCCTGCTCCTCCCTTCCTCTTCCTCTTCTGTCTCCTCCCTCTCGGGTGGGGGGCTGGCGGTGGGCACTGGGCACTGCGGGTGGGGGGCTGGTGGGGGCGGGTGGGAGGTCGGCGAGGGCGGGCTGTAGGGGGCGAGCTGGGTGGCAGCGGGGAGCGGCGGGGTGGACGCCGCCGGCCCGGACGCGGGTTGCGGGCAGGGTGGCGGCGGGGAGGGGGCGAGGTGGGGGCGGAGTTGGGGGTGGTGGGTGGCGGGACGGGAGATGGGTGGAGGCCGCCGGCACGGAGGCAGAGGGCGGCGGGTCGCGGCCGGGAGGGGGCGGCGGGTCGCGGCGCGGCGGGTGGCGGTGGCTGCTGGCGCGGCGTGTGAGTGTGTGTGCGGGGTTTGCGGGCGGGTGTGGTTGGGCAGGTCAAGTGAACCGTGATTTGCCGAGAGCCAGATCAAGGCGGCTCTCGGCATACGTTTTGTCTTTGCCGAGAGCCAGGGCTCAGCTCTCGGCAAAGAGGTGAATTTGCCGAGAGCTAGGGCAAGGGCTCTCGGCAAACTTCCTTTTTTTCTTTTTGTCTACCAAACTTTTTCTCTGACCTTCTTACACTTAGTGTGACAACATGTCAAAGTATGGATTAGTTTGTACACATTTTGCTATATTTCTTGCTTTTTTTTTGTTTAAGTGAGTTTGTTGAAAAACATTGGTAAGAACTTCAAGTGCATGAAATCACGCGTTTCTATGCACGAAATATTGATATTCATGGTACTTACGCTAATTCAAGGCCGTGTGCACGAAGACACCCTAGCTCTCGCACGTTTCATTCCCGAACCATGACTTTTGAGACGGTGCGGAATATGTTTTAAATTATAGAAAATCCAAACGAGTTCAAAAAATCACAAAACTTTATGAGGTGTCATCACATGTCATGTGTAGCTTGTGGTAAAATTTTGAGAAAGTTTCGTGCAAGGCATCACATCGGACCCTCAGAAACCTGAACATCTCCACATGTGATGCCGCCTTGAATTAGCGTAAGTACCATGAATATCGATATTTCGTGCATAGAAACGCGTGATTTCATGCACTTGAAGTTCTTACCAATGTTTTTCAACAAACTCACTTAAACAAAAAAAAAGCAAGAAATATAGCAAAATGTGTACAAACTAATCCATACTTTGACATGTTGTCACAGTAAGTGTAAGAAGGTCAGAGAAAAAGTTTGGTAGACAAAAACAAAAAAAAGGAAGTTTGCCGAGAGCCCTTGCCCTAGCTCTCGGCAAATTCACCTCTTTGCCGAGAGCTGAGCCCTGGCTCTCGGCAAAGACAAAACGTTTGCCGAGAGTTTAACGTTGCTCTCGGCAGAAGGAACGGTGTTAACCCCGTCAAGCTCTTTGCCGAGAGCTCTAACCAGGCTCTCGGCAAAGAGTCCACTATGCCGAGCGTCTGCCTATGCCGAGAGTTGTGCTCTCGGCAAAGACCTGTTTGCCGAGAGTATTTGTTCACCGAGAGTGACTGTTGGCAAATTTCGTGTTTGCCGAGAGCCCGATAGGATGCTCTCGGCAAACTTTAAAGCTCTAGGCAAATCTACTGTTTCCCGTAGTGAATTTGTTGGGACCGATGGAGTATTTAGATTACTAATTATATTATTATAGTATAACTATTTGATGTCATAAGTCTTTATAATTTTATTTTTAATTTTGATCAAATTTTAAATGTTTTGACTCTCTAAAACAGTCTGAACGAGTTATAATTTGGAATGGAGGGAGAATAAGTAAGAAGATATATAGATTCAGAGGTTGTCACCAGACTGAGCCATTAAAATTTTGGTGTTTGGGACCCTTTTAATTACTTAACACTCTTAATCTTATCTCAGTTCTTTTCACAAATTGTCACTGACTTTGTGAGTCGCCTGCAATTCTTCTGACGACCCCACAACCCTTCCCCAAAACCAGTGCTCCCTCCACACCTTCCCAATCTGCTCAATGGGCATCCCCTTCGTCTCCGGCAAGAACATGTACACGAAGGCCGTCATCACCACGATCCACCCCGCAAAGAAGAAGAAGAGCCAGGCCCTCATCCGGCACAGCATGGCGAGGAACCCCTGCGCGATGAAGATCGTGAACACGAACCCGGACGCCACCGTGATGCTCTGCCCCGCCGACCGGATCTCCAGCGGGAACACCTCGCTGGGCACCAGCCACGTCATGGGCCCCCACGACCAGCTGTACCCGGCCACGTACACGCCGATGAGGACGAACAGCGCCGCCGCGTAGCCGCGGGGCATCCCGCCCTCGTCCCCCAGCTTAGCCGCCATGACGGCGCCGATCATGACCTCGGAGACCAGCATCTGGATGCTCCCGGCGATCAGCAGCGTGCGGCGGCCGAACCGGTCGATGACGAACATGAAGACGACCGTCGACGCCGTGTAGATGACCACCGTGACGACCGTGGAGAGCAGCGCCAGGCTCTCGCCCATCCCCACCGTGCGGAGCAGCACCGGCGCGTAGAACCCGATGGCGTTGATCCCGTTGAGCTGCGTGAACGCCGGCATCAGGACGGCGATCGCCAGCTGCGGCCGGTACCTCGGCCGCGAAAGGATGAGCCGCAGGCCACTGTCGCCGCGGCCGCCGCCGCCCCGTGCCGCCGTGCTGTTCGCCGCCACGATGTCGTCCAGCTCCGCGTCGACGGCGGCGGCGTCGTCCGTGCCTCTGATCTTCTGCAGCAGCGCGCGCACCCTGCCACGGTCCTCGCCCTGCTGCACCAGGCTGTTGGGTGTCTCTGGCAGGAAGACGGCGCCCAGCGTGAAGAGCGCGGCGGGGACGCCGGCCAGGCCCAGCGACAGCCTCCAGCCCCAGCCGCCGGTGATCTTCTCGGCGCCGTAGTTGATGATGTTCGCGGCGAGGGAGCCGAGGCATAGGCTGAGCTGGAACCCGTTGCTGAATGCTCCTCGGTATCGTGCAGGGGCCATTTCAGAGAGGTACAAAAGTACTGCCTGAAAAAGTTGTTGGATTTTGGATTTTCAGCAACAAAAGCCATTCATGCGTTTCAGCTGAGTTTGGATTTTTGAACAATAGTTTAACTAACCTACATATGGGTAAATTTCGAAATGTGGCCAAATTAGAATTTTTGAACTTCAAATTTTGCCTGGCTTCAGTTCTTTTCAGCAGGGCTGAATGTTGCAGGACTACCGAATTTTGTCAGATTCAGGGAAATTTGTAGTCGACGACTCTGACCTGATTCGCGAACCCAAGGCCCACTCCGAGGAGCGCTCTGCCCAGGATGGCCATGTACACATTAACGGCGCCGCCGCTGACCGCGGCGCCGGCAAGGAACGCCGCCCCGCCGATGATCATGGACGGGCGGCGGCCGCGCCTGGCCGTGAACCACGACGAGAGGAGCATGGCGGTGAGCAGGCCGGCGATGTAGAGCGACGACGTGAAGAGCGTCAGGAGCTGGCTGTCAAACTTGCAGTAGTTGCTGACGCGCACGTCGCCCTTCATCCGCCGGTACACGTCCGGGAAGAACTCCTCCAGGAACGACCCCATGGATGACACGCCACCTGTGCTGTGCAAACAATCTTGTAATGGATGGGCGGGCACTTCGGAAACCAAAGCTTGAAGATATTATCAGTTTCTCATTACGTTTTTCTCTGAATTTCGATTCAGTAGAAACTAACTTGTTTCCGGGATATGAATCTGAAATTCTAAGGTCGTATTCGTACCAGAGGTTCCGAGGTCATAGCCGAAGATGGCGCCGCCCATGGCCGCGGTGACGCAAGACAGGGCCACGAACTTAGTAATCCTCCCGCCATACTGACGACCATCGCTGCCGCCGGGATCGACGAGACCGACGGCCATGGTCCGCCACTGCGGCGGTTAAGCTTAGCTGAAGGTGAGAGCTTGGTCAGTGAACCTTGGCGGCCACGCTGTTGGAGTTGTGTTGACCAGCTGTAGCTGGCTGCTGTTGCCATCCGGTCAAGCTTCGATGTGATGTGCCCTTGTTTGGAGCTTTGCAAAGCATGTGCCTGCCGTCTGCATCTTGTTTGTTTACGTGCATCTTGTTTGTTTACGTTTTTTTGGTACGAATTTTCTAAGGCGGCTCTTGACTTATTAATCGCAAGAGTTCACAACATTCAATCATGTTCACGTCATTTTTATCCACATCATCTGAAAAGTGAGGAGTTCTTATTGCCCCATACTTAAATTATCCATAATTCGTCGTTTTCCGTGTACTGTGCGTCATCCGAAGAAGATACTCTCTCTTCACCTAGGCATTGTTGCAACTCTAGACACACACACACACACAAAATGCTCTAGTTTTATTTTAGGAATAAGGGAAAATTATCCAGCACTGCCACTATTACACAAAAAATAAAGGTTCGTTCTTGTTCTTTCTTTCTCCTTCCATCACCAACGGCACCGGCTTATCCATACCTTCATCACGCGCTGCTCTGCCGCCCATGTTCAACCTCCATGGCTGGTTGTGGCTACACACGGCACTACCCACCGTGCCCATGCCAGTGGTCGGCTGTCCCAACAAGCCAGTACTTGGCTGCCCCGATGACCGCGGCCTGCTAGACTCCCTACCGCGACCACCCTCACCCCCATCGCGCCCGGGCATGCACCGTGCCCATGGCATCGCTTAGCTACCTCCACCGCTGCCGGCAAGACCCTCCCTACCGCAACCGCCCTCACCCCCCACGCCATGCCCGGCGCCCCGCCGCCCCGGCCTCGACTACGTACTGCTCCCACCACGCATGCATGCATGGGCCTAGCCTTGCCACCATCCACGCACGCCGCACCACCGGCCATGCACACAGCACCATAGTTATTAGGATCGGACCGGAGATTGAACCGGCGAGGCTATCGGTTCACTGGTTCACTGGTCCAACCGTTTAGAACCGGTTGAACCGTCGGTTCGATTATTTAGAACCGGTTAAATCGAACCGGCCACCAATATATTAAACCGGTATATATATATATATATATATATATATATATAATAATTAATAGATGGTAAAAAACATAATTTAATTGTACAAGCATAAAGTTACACATGCAGATCCAATTATCCAAATACAAAATGACATGTTCTTAAATTCAAAACATCAAAAGTGTGTGAACAATCTCGTTGTGATAATTCAAAGTGGAATGACTAGAATAGTAATTAAAATATTCACCATTGCAACATAATCGTGAATGCTAAAATGGAGTGTACTATTGCGAAGACCTCGTTATGACAATTAAAATAGATATATTATTTATCTAATTTGGAGCTTATTTAAAAAGTTATAAAAATTTAAAATTTAAAAGATTGTGCTGACGCTAGCGCTACCAAGCACCATCACCCATGAAACATTCAAACAGGAGCAGCCAATGGCAGGTGCATGCAGTCAATCCAGCCATGCACTCCACCCGTAACATTCAAAAAAATGAGGAGCAGCTTGGGGGCCCATTGATGCCACGTGCATGCACTCCACTAACCAGCACCACGCAGCACAGGAAAACTGCAGTTGAACTAGCAAGCGCCATTACGAACCGGGACGGTTCGACTGGAACCGGCCGGTTCACCGGTTCCACAAAAAACCGGCCGGTTCAACCGGTTTTTACCGGTTCGATTGCTCAAACGGTCTTTTAAGTGAACCGGACCGGTTTAAGCTTGGTTCGGTCTTTTAGCGGTCCAACCGCCGGTCCGGTCCGGTCCTAATAACTATGCACAGCACACCTCACGTCGCTCGCACGTTGCTCGGTCCGATGTGCTTTGCTCTGTGTAGGAGGGCGAGGAAAGAGAGGGGATCAACAGCTTATGAGTGGGCCCAGCCGCCCTGGTGACAGTGAGTTTAGAGGGGAGGAAACTCGGAGCTGCATATCTATAACTCTTATAATCCTAAACCCCACTAAGTATTTCTCTAAGCATGCAAGCTATCCACCTAAGCAATGCACTACCATATTGAGTTAAAATCCACTAAGTAAAACCTTAATAACTATTTATCTCAACATGCAACGTGCTACCACATATATACAATTAAAATCCAATAGCACATATGACAATTGTAGTGTCCACGCCAGCAAGACAAAATAAGTATAGTCCACATCATCGTACTACGCAATCCATTAATCCGCAATTCCCGCAGCAACGCGCGGGGTATGCTCCTAGTATAATATAAAATACGGCCGGAAACAATATATACATGCTAATAATTTCATTCAGTAAACAATAAATACAGAACTTTCAAATGAACTGTAGAATGAGCTTGGCCGCCATGATCGCGCCGATGAGCGCCTCGCAGACGATCGAGCATCTACGCGCCGCCGGCGAGGAGCAGCGTCCGCCTCCCGAAACGGTCGGCCGCGAACAGGGAGAGGTGAACGTCGCGGCGGAGGAGACGATGACCAGGACGATGGTGGAGAGGAGGGACGCGCTCTCGCCCATGCCGATGCTCCGCAGCAACACCGGCGCGTAGAACCCGATGGCGTTGGTCCCCGGCAGCTGCGTGAACGACGGTATCAGGATGGCCATGCATGGCTAGCTGCGGGCGGTACCGCCGGCTCGTCAGGATCAGTCGCAAGTCATTGTCGCCCTCCTGCGCTACGGTGTTGTTGGCTGCGACGATGTCGTCCAGCTCTTGGTCGACGGCGTCGGTTCTTCCTCTGATCTTTTGCAGCGCCGTTCACGGCCATGAACACGTTCACGGCGCCGCCACTGACCGCAGCGCCGGCGAGGTATGCAACGCCGCCAAGGATCATGGACGGGCGGCGCCAGCGCCGCGCCGTGAGCCACGACGCGAAGAGCACCGCGGTGAGGAGGCTGGTGATGTAGAGCGACGACGTGAAGAGCGTCAGCAGCTGGCTGTCGAACTTGCAGTACACTGTCATGCTGCTTACGAACGACGGGGCGCAAAGGCGTGTACCCGAGCTGCGACGGCGTGGAGGAGCTGCTGCTGGTCCAGGCCACGCGGCTGCGGTGCGGCTTCCTCGTCCTCGGCTTCACCATGCATCACAAGGTGCCCGACGGTCCTGCCATGTGGAACTTCATGGTCGCGTGGGGCCAGGTCAGTCGCGGCGTCGCCATCGACCCTGTCCCGGTGCACGACCACGGGTGCCGGAGGATACACCGGCAGCGTCGTGCTCTGGGCACGGCCGGCGACAATGGCTCGAGAGCTGCTGGACCGGCCTCTGCGGTACGCCGTGGAGCTCATCTCCCGGGAATTTGCCCGGATCGACGACGCCTACTTCAGATCGTTCGTCGATTTCGCGAGCTCCGGGGCGGTGGAGGAGGAGGAGCTGGTGCCGACGGCGACGGCCGACGCGGCAGAGGTCCCGCTGTGCACGGACATCGACGTCGACTGCCTGCTATGCTAGCGATCCCATTCCACAAGCTGGACTTCGGCTGTGGCAGTGCGGCCCTGGCCCGGCGTTCTTCTTCAGGCCCGGCTACGGTCATGCGCCGGTGCCAGTAGTTGCTGACGCCTGTGGCACGCTTCATCCGGCGGTACACGTCCGGGAAGAACTCCCGCAGGAACGCGTCCATAGACGACACGCCGCCCGCCGTGCTGATGTCGTAGCCGAAGATGGCGCCGCCCATGGCCGCCGTGACGCAGGACAGCGCCACGAATGCGTCCTCGCCGCCTTCGGGCCGGGCCAACGACGGCAAAACCGACGGCCATGGACGTCGGGCAGGGTTAGGGAGAGCTAGCTATATATTGTGAAGTGTGAACTCGATCAGCAGTTGAGCACATGGTGATCGCGCACTGTGCGACTGTCCTCTCGTGCCGACGACTTCCGCTCTTATCGCTCCAAGATGCTCGCTGCGCGGTCAAGCTTGATGTGCTGCCACTTGCAAATCTTCTACGGAAATAGTAGAAGCTTACTGATAGGGATTTTTAAATAATTGCCATTGAGAGGGCGGCCACCTCATGTTGTAAAAGTTTGAAAACTCTATTTACTCTTTATGAAATACGTACCTCATGGTAAGGTCGAGAACAAAGAGGGAGGCCACCTGTTCGGGTAAATATGGAGTCCACCTCTTCAATTACTAGCTTTATTACATGGGTAAATACAAATTGCCACCGAAAATAATAACTCACCTCGTTCTTGTCATTTTTGCTAATATGGCATGCCACTTCACCTTGCTAGTGTGGAACTTGGCCTGTCCCGAACACGCAGGCACGTGCAAATACCCTTTTCCCAGTCGCCCGGCCCCATTCCCCGATCGAATCCTCCACAGCCTCAACACCCAAGCCTACTCCGACGACACAACCCTTCCACGCTGCCGGTCTCGCAGACCACAATCCTCGTCCCAGGCTCCATGGGCTACATTGACCACTAAGTCATCAGAGGGCTCCTCCGTCGGGGTCACTGTGTGCTCATCGTGGCATGGTCCTGGAGCCCCATCCATGGCCACAACTCCCTCGATGACATTGTCGCTCCTCAAGTTCCAGCGCACCAAGCTCAAGTTCAAGGAGCAGCTAGCCGCAGAGACCATGCAGGACCCCGCCTTCAGCTACATCGTCAAGCGCCCCATGACATCCTTCAACGGCCTTGTTGGCCAGGTCGACATCGTCAAGAACAACCAACCGTTTTGTATGCCTACAAGGTCGTCGGCGAGGAGGACCTCGCCACCTTAATTGTTGAGTTCATCTATGACGAGGACAAGGCTGTAAGG
The DNA here is from genome assembly GCF_000003195.3 of Sorghum bicolor. NCBI lineage: Eukaryota > Viridiplantae > Streptophyta > Magnoliopsida > Poales > Poaceae > Sorghum > Sorghum bicolor. The sequence goes on along the minus strand of NC_012874.2, from coordinate 65,089,570 downwards.
AAAATGGACCTTGGTCCATTAAGTTGGATTTTGGTGTTTGATGATCAACACAACCAAATATGACTAATGAATTTGCGAGTTTGTTTGTTAATCCAATAGAGTACAAATGTGGCTTAGACAAAGGTGACGAGGTGATCGGATAATCAACACCTCAAGCAAGGCATTAGAAGCTAAGTAGAAGACTCAAAATATCATGAAAGTTCAAACATGAAGGATGCATCCAAGTCGGATACAAAGGTAGTGAAGAAATGAAGAGATGGAGCATCGCGAGGAGCTCTGAAGTCTGGACCTAGATGCACTAGGGACCGGACCAACTAGACCAACGACAATCTTTCTGTGGAGGCATCTAGAGCGGTTCTAGAGAGCGCGTAATGCTTCAGACCAAGTCCGGTCTAGGGGCTCCGGACCATTAGTGGTCTGATCCTGCAAGCTGGCCCCATTGTTAGCCACTATAGGCGCACGTAATGGCCATTCAACGATCAGCTGCCAGTGACCGTTGGAGGAACCAAACCTAGGAAGAATGGTCTAGACCACCCTCTAGAGTCTGGTCTGGTTGGTGCGCAGAGAGCCCACCAAAGGGACCAATGTCTCTATTTGGTTAGGGGCTTATAATTACCCCAATATGTGCGCTAAGCATAGAGGTGGATGGCAAGGTGTCTACAACAGTGCCAGTCTAGGCTGGTAGATCTCCAGCGGCCCTAGGGAACTACCAGTCTGTGTGCACGGTGCGGTGGCGTCCTTGCGGGCACAGTGGCACGGAGAAGCGATGTAGAGCTTGCCACGGTGTTGCCCGTGGCGGCCGTGCTCACGCCCGTAGAAACTAAGGCAAGGCCACCTAGGACACGTTTGTGGTGTTCGATGTAGACTCAAACTCCCAACGACGTTGGCAGCGGCCCATGATTGGCATGATGGGTGTATGGTGGTGTTGATGCTTGGGTGGTAGTGGACTGGCCTATTGGCGGAGGTGGTGCAGCCCTTCAAGGTACTGCTCCACAAGGGTTTCATCGTTGCATGCTGGAGCACTCTGTGGTGGCTAGAGAGGGACAGATTGACAACGGTTCTAATTACCGGCATTGCACCAAGTTGAACTGTGTTAGAGGTGCAGCATCGATGCAGTAGTGGCAACTATCCTCTGTGTCTAACCTTGTTGGTGCCACAGCGATTAGTTGCTGGTGGCGGTTGGCTACGGTCGTCCACGATGTGATTGGTTTGGGCTTGGATGTCGGGGGTTATCGAGCGACGACCTTACTAGACCCTTGGCCTTGGCCGACAATGGTGGCGCCTTTGGTAGCACGTTCTTCATTGGAGGTATTGTCATAACTCGTGAGGCTCCTTACTCTCTAGGAGTTTGGTTTAAAAATCTTGGTTCTCCTTTTGGCGTTGACAGCATCTATGGACGTCGTTCCCATCATTGGAGGCATCAGTGTGGAAAACATACTCCCCCTGCTAGTTTACATCATTTGTTCTCTTTGGCGTACAAAGTGACATTTGAATGCTGTTACTTCCAAGGATCGTGGTTATTGTGTTTCTTGTGGCGGTAGTTTTGTTGTCACCTCCATCATGAGGTTGTTCTTTTTTATTTCTTTATTTATTCTAATTGCTTTTTGTCAATTAATATATGCCCGACATACTCGTGTCGGTGGCTTAAACAAAAGATATGGTGCTAAGCGCGAAAAGAGAGGAGCCCTCAAGGTGCATCTTCTTGTTCTATGTACTCCCTTCATATAGGATTTAGAAGTCGTTTTGGACAAGCTTTGTACCAAACATTAGAAATATAAATTATAAATAACTTTTAAATTGTTGAGTTTGCAAATATGAAAATTATATGAATAGATTTGTCTTGAAAAATACTTTCATAAAAATATACATATATTATTTTTTAAAAAATATTTTTATAAAAATAAGAGATCAAAATTGTGTTTTTAGAGACCATGTTGCTAACCTAAACGATTTCTAAATCTTATCTATATATCCTTTCTTGCGGCGGGGAAAAGAAACGGATTTGGGGAAGGCGGTCTCTGGTTTTCTTTCTTGGAGCGTGGGAAAGAAGGAGAGATGACGTCACGCACTACTCTACAATACATTCCTTGCTGCAACGCAACGACTCGTGGGCTATACATTCGTTTGCGGCGGCTCGTGGGCTCGTGGCAGGTCCATCTGCAGCCAATTTCCCTCGACGGTCGCAGATGCGCGTGCACAGCGAGACGAGACGACTAAATATAGACGAAAATAAAAACTAATTGTATAGTTTGGTCGAAATTTACGAGACGAATCTTTTGAGCCTAGTTAGTTTATGGTTGGACAATATTTGTTACATACAAACAAAAAAGTTACTATAGCAATTTTGCAAAAAAATTCCCAAGTAAATAAAGCCGTGGCAAAAGTGGTGCGTGCTCCTCTTCCTCTCCCGTACTGATCGAAGCAGGGGTGGCGTTTGTACTGCTGCTGTCACACGTACGGCTGCTGCTTTTTCCAGATGGCTTTGTGTTGCTGCTCCAGGCTCTCAAGCTAATGCTGCTGCAGGTTTGTTAGCAGTTGCATCAACGGCATCAACCCAGCGGTGACGCAACTGATGGTTACTGCAAAACTGATTGTCTGCTGAATATTCACACTCCAGGGTAAAAGAAAGTCAGGCAAAGGAACTGTTGCTACGGTAGACTTGCAGAACCGTACCAGATGATGGAGCGATCGAGCCGGCCAGTGCTGAACTGCTAATCCTCATTCAATTCAACAATCATAATAGGAAAAACACTCAGTCATTTGGAATCTAATCTAAGGATCATAACAGCTCAATGGAAAGATGGAACACAGGCAATGAACATCAATTCAAAGTAACCAGAAGCACGAACTCATGGCAAATAGCTTGGGTGACGATTCGATTTAAGGCACAGATTGAGGTTCACATTCAACGAACTTGAAGCCGATCAGCACTGAGTGCTCGTGACGAATTACTGGGCTAACCATTCCCAAACCACTACCATGACATACTATGATACTAGTTTCTGGGGAGACCAAAGAAGTCTCAAGGGTTCACCGTAGAACACCCAAAGATTATTTACATTTTGTTTCCCCACAGTGATCAGACATAACACCTTCAGTGCGATTAAACTGCTTTGCAAGACAACGATCAGAATCCCCTCATTTATCCTGTTGTCGCAGGCTTCGCCGCAGGCTCGACCTTCTGCTAGCCGAACACCTACAACATGGCAGCATGGCACAGGCAGATGAGATTAGCCTTGAAACACGTCATAATCATAATTAGGGAAGCATCATATCTCAATAAAAATGATGACTATTAGAAAAATGCATAAGAAGCAGTAACAGATTAGCTAGAATGCTTGCCGAACAGCTAGCATGACTAGTAGCCAAATCACTAGACTGTTGCTACACTATTGCCCGAGATGGATCCCAACGGCATAAACAGGAACTTATTCACACAGGCTTGCCCAAAAAAAAAACAATAACACCACCATGTTTATTGAACAGACAGACTTAAACACAGACTTGCTAAATCTCCTATTCTCCATTATGCCATGATCAGTTCAATTCAAGCCCAAAAGAAAACGAGGAAAAAAAAACACTACCATCACCATCCAATAAACTGGCTACTACAATACTACCAGAAATGTATTCCAACAGAACAGCATGGATCACCATGTTTGCTAAAACTACAGAAAGGATTTGAACATCAGAACATGCTAAATTGCCTATTCACCATCATCCATTCGCGATTAGGAGAAAACGAGCAAAATAAATGCTACTGCCAATAAAGCAATCTCTGATCGGTTGACAACATGACGAGTTTCTGATCACTTAGCGAAAATAACACCACTAACTGATACTATGCTGGCACTAGCGATGATTCAATCCAATGAATAACTCCATTCGCACAGAAAAGAAAACTGAAAAAACAAATACTAGCATTCTGATCTTACCAGGTACAAGTTACCACAACTAGTTGCACACAACAATATGTCTCAACTCCCAACCAGGCAGGCCGGAGGCACAACAAGCAAAGTAGTACACCAACAAATAGCTAAGTACCAGAAGAAATCCCCAAGCAGTAGAAACCATGCATGCACATCATAGAACGAACGGGATATCGAGAAGAGATGGATGTGCACAAGAGACATTACCAAGCCGCACTTCCTGTTGAAGTAGTTCTTGAGGCTGATCCAGTGCTTTTACATGGGCAACAACTGGTTAATGCAGTAGCTTTCTCCCCCACCGTCTTCTTGTAGCATTTTTCCTGCACCTCTGGCGCCTACAACATGGTACATGCAGAAGAGATAGGGAAGCAGCTCAATAAAAATGATGTCTATTAAGTAATAACAGAACCTGGAACAATAAATTCTACTGCCATTGCCAACAACATCTAGCAATTTCTGAGACTACCATCACCATCCAACATGTAGATAGGATTGACACAGCACAATGCAAACCATATCTACAGACAATGCATAATATAAGTAGTAACAACTTTATTAGCTACTCAAATCCAAACCACAAGAGTACTACCATCACAAATCCTAACAATTTACACCGAAACAGAGAGCACCAAAACACCACTAACATGGAAACCACAGTAGATAAAGTTAAATGCAACTAAGACTGCCCAGTTACTCTATGACAAGGACAGTTAATGTTATTGTGCATTTGCTGGAGGTTGGTCCAGGTGTCCAGTACAAGTGAAACATGTAAGTTCATTATCCATTTCAAATCATCTGCACCTGATTTTAGCTCTGAGCACAAAACCAATTGATTAGCTAGCAAAATAAATGCTACTACCAATCCAGCAATCTCTGAACGGTTGACAACATGAGGAGTTTCCGATCACTTAGTGAAAGTAACTAACTGGTACCATGCTGGCACTAGTGATGCATTCAATCCAACGAATAACTCCATTCGAACAGAAAAGCTGATCCTATACCAGGTACAAGCTACCGCAACTACACACACAACGAATTTGTCCCAACCTGGCAGGCCAGAGGCACAACAAGCAAAGTAGTACACTACCAAATCACCAAGTAGTAGAAATCATGCACGCACATCATAGAACGAACGGGATATCGAGAGAAGAGGAGAGGGGTGGGCGCAAGAGACATTACCGAGCCGCATTTCCCGTTGTTGAAGGAGTTCTTGAGGCAGATCCAGTGCTTGTTGTGCAGATCTCCTTGAGCTGGTTTGAAGTAGTCTTTTGCGGTCTCCAGGAACGTCAGCATCTCCGGCTCCTACAACATGGCACAGGCAGAAGAGATTGTGAAATAACAAGCAGTAACAGAACCTGGAACAATAAATTCTACTGCCATTGCCAAGTGCCAACAACATCCAGCAATTTATGATCACGAGAGAACACTACGAGTTTCTGATCGCTTACCAAAAAAAACAACATTACAAAAAATGGTGACATGCTTGTACTAGCGATGGATCAACATCAGATCCTACTGCATTCAGTATTTTTTTTCCCTCTATATGCAAGTAGCTTCTCATTATAGGCCATATATGCAGTACTGCTACGAAGTAGAAAAAACAGAAATATGGCATAATCGCAGACAGAATACAGATAGAGAGATTACATGAAGTAAATCAGTGCACTACTAGAGAGCTAGAACTCCATTAAATTCAAGGACAGCAATATGCATACAGCAACAACACAGGCCTTGTATTCAATCTAACGAATAACTCCATTCCAAACCCAAAAACAAAACTAGCACGGCATCACAATAACGAAAACCCTGATCACGAGACTGATTGAACGCCTACCAGGTACAAGTTACTGGAACTACACGCACACAACAAATTTTTCGCAAACAGGGAGGCCGCAGGCAGAACACGCAACGCAAGTAGTATTTCGCCAAACAGCTACGAACCAGAAGAAATCACGGGGGCAGATCATCGAACGAACGAGATATCGAGAAGAGGAGAGGGGTGGGCATTGGGCAAGCGACATTACCGAGCTTGAGGCCGGTCCAGTGCTTCTGAGCGGGTATCCCATTGAAGTGGCTGGCGTCGCCTCACCGAGCGAAGGCACCGAGGTGAGGGGTCGGGTCGCGGCGAGCGCGTCGCAGGCGACGCGGAGGCGCGCGCGCTTCTGAGCCGCTATCTGGTTGAAGTAGTACTTGGCGGCCTGCAGGAACTTCGCCCCCTCCACCACCGTCTTCTTGGAGCACTTCTTCGTCTCCGCCTCGAGCAGCGGCGCGGTGAGGATCGGTGTCGCGGTCGTCGCCTCTTCATCCCACTCTGTCGGATCTCCATCACCAAGCCAAGGCACCGAGGCGAGGGGGCGCGTCGCGGAAGTGAGGCGTCGCCGCGGCACACTTCCCCACATCTGCGCTCCTAATGTCGGAGCATCGCCTGGTGACGCTGACGCTCCCCAACTGAATCGAAGCGATTCCCGCACCGGGGGCATAGGAAGCATTGGTTGTTATGCTCCCGGGACAGCGGCCGATGCACAGCCTGGTAGTGCGACGGCATACTGCCTGGGGCGAAGCAGCCAACACCGCCAACGTTGCCCTTCTCGAATGCCAAGAGAAGGCAGGCAAGGCACGGGTATCTCCCCTTCGGTGCTGCCTCGAACGCGGAACGGACGGCCTGGTTGTACAGCGCCGTAGGCGATTTGGGCGCGTCCCCGACAGCCGCTGCAACAGGAGCGACGGGCACATCCTCCCCAACTTGATGGGCGGCATCATCGTCCATCTAACGGAAATGGCGGGCGGCGGGCGGCGGGCGTGGAGCGGGACGGGGTGGCTCGGGGAGCGGGAGCGGGACGGAATTGTGTGTGTCTTGTGGGACAAGAAGGGGAGCAGAAGGGGATGAGCAGTTTGGCGTGGGAGGACTGGGGGAACGGGGTTAATATAGAATCTTTCTCTGCAACAACCGAATTTTTTGCCCTCTCAGATATTTTTTTTGTCTATGTATTTACCAAGGTTCTGGAAACTTCGGTACTTTTGGATAGGGATTAAATCTTTTGACCGGTCAAACTATTCAGATTTTAACTAATATTTGACGGGATTTTAGACAAAATTTGATCAAAAAGCATGGAGATGAAGATTTCTATCTATAATTCTTTTAACAAAATAAAAAAACCCTCTATAGGAGTTTGATATTTCAATTCTCCATCTTTTCCAACTTACATATCTCGTTGTTTAGCGCGCAAATATACGTGTGGACTCCGCGCTTGGCATCGGTCTCATGCTTAATAGGGCTCTTCGTTCGTTTAGCGGGGTTTTTCATTCACCTAGTGGGGCTCTTCGTTTCGTTAGTGGGTTTTTAGGTTTTTTTAAACGAATTTTGCCAAACTGTTAGAGATGCGTTTTTTTCTCTCTATATTATTTTGGGAGTTAGTAAACAATAAGATTTGAAAACAAATTTTGCCAAACAGTTGAAGATACTCTTATAAAGATAAACCCCACTAGCTATTTCTCTTGTCATGTAAATTGTTCACATCAACATCTACTAAAATATGTTACTAGCACATTCAACTATCTTACCATGCATTGTGTCCACATCAGATCCATTAACATATCCAACTAACCCATGTCATTATGTCTTCATTCAAGCTATTCATATTAGCAAACCACATCATTTATTAACATATATTGCTACATTATCAACACTATATTATAGATTCTTAGTGATTAGCATTGTAACATATTTATATTCCTTCTTCATAGCCACGACAAAGCGCGAGAATCCTCCTAGTTCTATATTGAAATTAAAACTTGTAGGCATGTTTGATCTCTAGACTTAAGTGAAAAATCGAATGAACTCAATTTTTTGTTGTTGTTTTGGACCTCACCAAAACGGGTGAATTTCACCTAAACTCTGTTAATTTAGGCTGAATCCCATAACCATGGGGTTTACACTGTCTTTTTGCTACATTTGCTTGTCTGAAAAGCCATGGTTCAAAGTACTGTTTGCTGAATTATTGTGAGAGAAAAGCACCGCTAACTGCAAAAAAAGTACGGCTTATAAGATAAGCGAACAAGCCAACGGAGCCATATTTGCACCTTTTGTTACTATGGACCTATTTGGCAGGGCTCATCTCCAGCTCCGGCTCTAGCTCTTCTAGAGTGATATAATTTCTGACGACACAACTTCATTTTCCATGGATTACATATCCCAAAGAAATATATGCCAAAATTTTTAGTAAAAAAATTCAACTTATTTTAATGGGTTGCAAATATAACATAAATATATGTCAAATTATTCATAAATTTCAGAACAAATTATAAGTTGTTTACAATTTCCGGTGGGACCCACCCTCCCGAACCTTAGGCCTTGTTTAGATCCAAAAAGTTTTTGGATTTTGACACTGTAGCACTTTCATTTTTACTCGTATTTGACAAGCATTGTCCAATCATAAAGTAATATGCTCCAAAGATTCATCTCGCGATTTACAGACAAACTGTGCAATTATTTTTTGTTTTTATCTATATATATTTAATTTTGCATGCATGTGGCGTAAGATTTGATGTGACAGAAAATCTTAAAAAGTTTTGGTTTTTTTAGGTGAAAGGCCTTACCCTTCCCTTACCTTCCCTTGAGGGAGCCACGTAAGCATGATGACGTACGGAGAGGGCCGGGTCCTAGCTTAGCCCACCACTAGCGAAGCCGCTGCTGCAGCTGCCCTTCGCGCCGCCGTGGACCCGGATACGCCATGAGTCACCGCTTCCCTGGTGGCCAGGTGGTGGGGGTAGGGCGCCGTCCCCAGGCGGTACATAAGCGGCGGCGGAACTGCTTGGCCTGCCAACAGCGAAGCCGCTGCGGCTGCCCTTCACACCGCCATGGACTCGGAGACACCGTATCCCCGGGTATGGCCGCCTCACGCGGGTTCCAGGCACCGACGATAGGCGGGCGGTACCTAGGCGGCGGCAGAGGCAGCGGGAAAATCGATTGCTAGAGGCGGTAAAAACAACCATCAGGCATAACAATTGTCCTAATATAAAATTCGTTGGTTAGAAAAACCAATTTGGTTTAAGCTTAAAATCAAATATACTATAACTCATTATTATAAAGTCCCTGTTCGCTTGAACTACCTGAGCAGTACTTTTCAACGATTTTCTTTTACAATAAATCAGCATAAGCCACACATTTAAGCAAAACAAAGTCTACGTTTAATTTGAATCTATATAAAATATGTGAAACCAATTTAGATCAGCTTGTTTATTCCTTACACTAATTCATTACTCCCTCCATCCCATATAAACATTTGACTTTTTTGACCTCAAATTTGACCACTCAAAAAATTTATATAAACATAACTAAATTCAAGTCATTCTTGAATAACTATTATTAATAAACCAAGCCACGACAAAAGAAGTGATATTTTGCAAATTCTTTTGAATAAGACGAGTGGTTAAACTTAGTGTTGAAAAAGTCAAATGTTTTATAATTTGAGATAGATTGAGCATTATTTATATAAAACAGATAAGTTCATTTACTATAACCCACTGCCACACGTTCGGGCATTAGCACCGGTCGGGAAGGGCCTGTTGCCCCGGTTCCCGAGCCGGTGCTGCCCTTCCGGGACTAAAGGCCCACCCTTTAGTCCCGGTTCGGGTAACCGGGGCTAAAGCCCTCTCTTTAACACCGATTGGTAATATCAACCGGTGTTAAAGGGTCCTGCCAGGGCTGCCACGTTGCAGGACCCCCGGTTGGTATTACCAACTGGTGTTAAAGGTTTTCTTTTTTTTTCACTTCTTCGGTTCTGTTTATTGTTTTTATATAATATATAATAATAGGTTTTTCAATACAAGTTTTTGCTGATACAATAATATATTTATATTACACTCATATTAAGCATATATAAATGAAAATTATAGACTTAGCTTAATAATTAAGCTTTGCCTATAATAAAATGAATAGGCCACATAAAAAATTAAATAGATATGTAAAAAGCTTTATATATATATATAGTTTTATATGTACAAAATTCGTAACACATATATACATAGAGTTTTTTCTCCCAATGTCTACAAACGATACAAATGATCATCGATGTTTGGAATAAGAGTTTCGTTGCCATTGAAGTGAAACTCGCCGTTTGGATTGATCACTTGCTCGCGGAGAAATCCTGCTATCGTCTCTTGGATAGCTTTGATTCGGTCTTTTTGTAGGACCTTTTCTCTCAACCATTTCGTCTTTAATTTGAAATAAATAAAAAAAGTATTAGTTATCTAAGTTATTCAATATAATTCAGGAGATAATGAAAAGAGACATGTAACGTACTCTGAGCGTCTCTGTGGGTGTTTGATTGACTTGTGCCATCATGAATTTGCACACGTAATATGCACATAGATTGTTTCCCTCTTCTTGTCTTAAACACCACTGTACGATATATATATAAAAAATATTCACGACCACGACAATAAGAAGGCTAAAAGTTAGCGAAAGTTTGCTAGCTAGTAGAACTTACTTGTGGAATTATGTTAAGCGGCGCTTTACATCCACTGAGATGTTCACGGTCAATGAATCTTTCCCAAACCCTACACACAGCCATTGTGGATCGTGAACTAATAATTACAGAGTCATATTATGATATTCTTCTAGCTGAGATCGACATTACGTATCTTTGAATAATGTTTACCATTTGTTGATAATTTTCTTGTGGTTTTCTCATTGAGTCAAAGATTATCAACCGATTCTTGAGAATTTCAATGACCATGAGTATCCAGTGAAAGCTGTTTACACACATATATATAGTCAGTCCTATAATGTAAAATAAAATAAGCATGCACTTAATAACTATATAACTCACTCGAAGTTGAAGGGGAAGAGTATTTTTTGTTTTTCTTTTTGGTTCACAAAGAACCTCATAAGATTGGTGCAGGCTTCTGTCTCATGAGCTGCTGCCCACACTGCCTGCGGAGCCTTGAAAACAATATAAAGATCAACGAACCCAATACTATTGTCATTTCTTATTCTGAGCTCTCTCATTTGGTGCCTGCATATATACATACAAATCCTAAGTGTGTAAGGAATATATACATGTAATTAAAAAAGTTAGAAGTATAATAAAAAAAATAAAATACTTACAGACAAAAGCAGCTCACAAGAGATTTGTCGAGAGCGTCGAGGTGACATAATTGGTGCAATTCTTCGAACTGTACATATATGAGATCATCTCCACTGAAGTAGTGATGTTGTCTAATACGAACAGAAATCCAATTCTCTCCCCTTTTAGACGCCTCAATGCACCATTTGTTTATTGCAAACATTTGTGTGTCGAGCTTATGTAAACGCTGAGGGTCGAATAGACTCCTGCCCGGTTCATATCTTACCCTCCATTGATCAACTACCTCAGCTTTTTCAAATGTTTGGCATCCAAGAATGGCGGCAATTTCTGCCATATTTAAACCGCTCTGTCCAAAGTAACGCTCAAGCGAGTCTAGCTCAGACAAAGCTAAGGATTTCTTTGGCATCAAGTCTTCATTTGAGCCGTATTGATTTGGCACAATCAAAGGGGGCACCGGTTTTGATACTTCTCCGAGCTGTGGGACCCCTTTCCTACTCTCTTCTTAGGCTGTGAAGACTTGACCAGAGACCGCTCATAGTCCGAAAGTGTTGGCTTTTTCTGAGCTTCGCGTTGCTTCTTTTGATGGTCCGCCACCTTCTGCCTCAGTTCCGATGGCTTTACATAAAAGTACGGCTTTTCTGGGTTAAGCCGTTTTTTTCTATCCTCCTTCAATTTATCAAAAAATTGTTGCACCTCAGCTTTGGATGCAGCAATTACCTCCTCTTCACTCTTTTCGTAAGGTAATTTTTCTGGCGTCTTAGCTCTCTTTGCTGAGGCAGCCTTCTTTGGAGGTGGGACCGATGACTTTGGTCGTTCTTGGGCGGACCGCTTCTGACTACCTCGCTTTGGAGGCGAGGGGACCGACCGTGCACTCTTTGGAGAGGGCGGTGCAGGCGGTGGAGGTGGTGGGGCCGATCTTTTCGGCGTTGGAGAACGCGGTGGAGGAGTTGGAGACCTCGGTGGAGGAGGTGGAGACCGTGGTGGAGGCGGTGGCGGGGTCGGTGTGGCCGCCGCAGGTGTTGGAGGAGATCCAGCATTGTCACCGCCCGCAGCACTATGATGCGCTGGGGAGAGAACTGGACTTAGGTTGTAGGAGTCCCTGCAAAGAAAACAATTACAAGTTTTGTGAGCAAACTTTTTTTAATTTCAATACATAATAAATAATATAAGAAGTAAAATCACACACAAACCTATGTTGAGGAATAATTATGAAGCGCTTGCGCCAACAAATAAATGTCTTCTCAGCTTCACCTAAGGTCTTCTCTCCGTCTCCCCCTTCTATGTTTAGAGGCACATTGCCACAACTTTTCTCAACCCTATCAACCGAGACGCTAGCATATCCACCAGGTACTGGTCGATTATGGATTCTTGGAGTTCTCGTTCGGTCGATAGGGTTGACAACAGCGATAGCCACCTTTTTTGTTGCATTCCCATCTGGTACATGCAGCTCACATGTAGTAAAAGCCTCTGTGACATCATCCACGGGAAAGTGTAGCTTCGTGCCATCCTGAATGGTTGGTACTTCCGTGGATGCGCAGCTGCTTTTCAACTGGCCTTGGGGCTAACGTTGACCTCAGGCTGTGATGTACCTTGCCCTTTCGTCATTTGACTAAGTGCTGCTTGCACTTGCCTTTGAATCTCTACCTGCATCCATTCTTCACGAGCTTTCTCGCGCTCTTCTGACTGCAGAACAAAATCTTCCAGGCGGCGGATCCGCTCTGCCTCCTCATCCTTCTTTCTCTGGCGGCTTCTGTACGTATCTTGATCGGCTTGGAATGACTGCAGCCACGGAACTGCCCCATAGCCTCTCGTACGCCCACCGTGCTCAGGATTTTCAAGCGCATAGGTGAGTTCATCCTTCTCCCTGTTAGGCCTGAACTCACCAGACTGAACTGCCTCTCGTACACGGACTAGTCTCTCTGCTGCTCTAGATATTTCTTGGCCCCAAACTAGCGCCCCGGTGTCTGGGTCCACGCTTCCCCTATGACCGTAGAACCAATGCTTGGAGCGCTCGCTCCAATTCTTTGCTATTGTCTCGGGTGTGACCCCCTAGCAAGCATTCCTATTCCATTCGGTCCCACTTGGGAACAACACTCTTATAACCACCTGATCCCATATGATGGTGGTATGTCTTTTTACTTGCAATCTCTTTGTTTCTATTGGCTCGTTCCTCGCCCTCTTCTGATGTTTTGTACTGCACAAAGTCATCCCGGAAGGCCCTCAGCTTTACATATTGCTTGAGGTTGAAATTTAGAGTCTCGTTTTTCTTGACATATTTATTGTACAAAGTCTTCTTCCAATTCTGGAAGAGTACTACCATCTTCTTCATAGTCCAGTCATAAATTCGCACCTTCAACTCTTCACCGTTGGTGTCGAAGGTGAAAACGTCTGTGACGGCTTTCCAAACTAACTCCTTGTCACGATCAGAGACAAAACTGATCTCACGAGCACCTCGCTTCTCTCTCCATTCACGAGCACTGATCGGTATTTGATCTCTCACAAGATATCCACAGTGACTAACATATTTATTTGCATGTTCACCAAGTGGTCTGCCTGTAGCTATCTCAAACTCAGAGATTACATAGCGGCCCTCCAACAGCTTCTTTGGCCCTCGTGGAGGTACGCTTCTCTCCGTAGAGGTCGATCCAGAAGGCTACACGTAGATATAGAAACAAAAATACTAAATTAATAACCAAGTAAGTCTAAAACCTAATGTAAGAGATGCATTAATTATATATGTTTACATTTACATACCTCGCCAGTATTTTCTTCTTGTTGCACGACAAGTTGTTGCTCAGGCGCATTGCCCTCTTGTTGTTCAGGGGCATTGCCCTCTTGTTGCTCAGTAGGATTGACTTGCATGATCTCGTGGTAATCAATAAAGTACTGACTACCGTCGTCGATTATATTTTGAATGGCATCTTCCATATAATCATGATCATCATGAGCACGGTCAGCCATTTCTATGTCTGCAACCATACATATATATATTCTATATAAGATAAGAAATACACTAGAATAATATACTAAAAAAATAATACTAACAATAACACTAGAATTCATAATATACTAGAATAATATACTAAACAAACAATACGAGAATAATAGTACAAACAATAATATATATACAAAACACTAGAATTAATAATATACTGGAATAATATACTAAAAATAATAGAATAATAGTACAAATAATAAAATATACAAAACACTAGAATTACTAATATACTAGAATAATATACTAAAAATAATAGAATAATAGTACAAACCCTAAAATATACAAAACACTAGAATTACTAATATACTAGAATAATATACTAAAAATAATAGAATAATAGTACAAACCCTAAAATATACAAAACACTAGAATTACTAATATACTAGAATAATATACTAAAAAATAATACTAACAATAACACTAGAATTCATAATATACTAAAACACTAGAATTCATAATATACTAGAATAATAGTACAATCAATAACATATACAAAACACTAGAATTACTAATATACTAGAAAAATATACTAAAAATAATACTAGAATAATAGTACAAACAATAATATATACAAAACACTAGAATTAATAATATACTAGAAAAATATACTTGAAATAATACATGAATAATAGTACAAACAATAATATATATACAAAACACTAGAATTAATAATATACTGGAATAATATACTAAAAATAATAGAATAATAGTACAAACAATAAAATATACAAAACACTAGAATTACTAATATACTAGAATAATATACTAAAAATAATAGAATAATAGTACAAACCCTAAAATATACAAAACACTAGAATTACTAATATACTAGAATAATATACTAAAAAAATAATACTAACAATAACACTAGAATTCATAATATACTAAAACACTATAATTCATAATATACTAGAATAATAGTACAAACAATATCATAACAATTCAAAACACAATATATACAAATGTACATATATATATATATATACATATATATATATATATATATATTATATACATTTATTATATATATACATATATATATCACAACAATTCATTCATTTTGCAGATTATTTAGCCGAAGTTCGATTGATCTACATAGGAGCGAGGAGACGCCAGAGTTCTTGAGATCGACGTGGAGAAGTTGTGGCCCGCGCGCGCGCTCTAGCTGGTGGCCCGCTGCGGCGGCGCTGGTGGATGGCCGCGGCGGCGGCAGTGGCGGATGGCCGCGGCGGCGCTGGTGGAGGGTCGCGGCAGCGCTGGTGGAGACGGTCGCGGCGGCGAGGGAGTCGAAACGACGGCGGCGAAGATGAACCCGGCGGCGCTGGAGACGAAGACGAAGACGAAGGAACTACGGATCCAGGGCAACTGCTCGCTTATATAGGGGCGGACCCTTTAGCACCGGTTCCCACTATGGGCCGGTGCTAAAGGCCCTGTTTTTTAGTTTAGGGTTTTTCAATTGTTTATATGTACAGTTTATATTATAAATTGTATAGTAAATTAAATATTTTGCATAATATTTTTTAAACAGTGACATATATTGTAATTTTTTAATGTACACATGAAAATTTTTAACCTTAAATATCTTATTATATTTTTATAATTTGCAATGATTTTATAAGAATTGTTTAGTATTTTGTTAATGTAAAAATATATTATTCCAATAAATTTACAAAAACTATATCCAATCAACTCGAAATTTATTTTCACATTATATTGACGTTTTTGTTATTTATTATAAGGAATGCTAGTTGGGTATAGTTTTCATCAAATAAAAAATCATATAAAAATATATATCTTAATGAACACACCCTTTGACCGAACCCTAGATTATCCCAAATGGAAAAGTCATGAATACAAAGTTTGCTACACTCATCAAGTTCTACATTTTGTCTAATGGTCAACTTTTCATTTGGAAAAGTTTGAACCACTGAATTTTGAATTTTCATAGAATTCATAGCCACGCAGCGGTTTCGGAACCTTAGATGGTCTCGAATGGAAAAGTCATGAATACCAATATTGTTCCACTCATCAAAATCTACATTTAAATATAGACCATTTTTGCATTTGACAAAGTTTTGGGAAGGTGTAGTTGAAAATCCACAATTGACACATATAGTTTCATATAGTTTGTGTGAGATTTAAGAATTGGTGGGTATTGTTAACTTAAACTTTCTCAAATGGAAAAATTGTGTATATAAAAAGTTTAGATCTTGATGATATCTAACAACTTGGTATTCAAAATTTTTTCATTTGAAGTAATTTAGTTTGTCATTTGACCAAGTTTGACCAAAACCCGTCTTGGATTTTGAACAAATGTGCTTAGGATTGGCTCAAATTTATCCAAATGGAAAAATGGTCAATATATCAAATGTATATCTTGATGATCTCTAACAACTTTTTATTTAAAAGTTTTTCATGTGAAGTCATCAAATGGGCCATTTGATCAAGTTTGACCAAAGTCAAAGCATTGGTTTTTACAAAAACACCCTTTGACCGAACCCTAGATTGTCCCAAATGGAAAAGTCATGAATACAAAGTTTGCTACACTCATTAAGTTCTACATTTTGTCTAATGGTCAACTTTTTATTTGGAAAAGTTTGAACCACTGAATTTTGAATTTTCATAGAATTCATAGCCACGCAGCGGTTTCGGAACCCTAGATGGTCTCGAATGGAAAAGCCATGAATACCAATATTGTTACACTCATCAAAATATACATTTAATATATAGACCATTTTTGCATTTGACAAAGTTTTGGGAAGGTGTAGTTGAAAATCCACAATTGACACATATAGTTTCATATAGTTTGTGTGAGATTTAAGAATTGGTGGGTATTGTTAACTTAAACTTTCTCAAATGGAAAAATTGTGTATATAAAAAGTTTAGATCTTGATGATATCTAACAACTTGGTATTCAAAATTTTTTCAGTTTAAGTAATTTAGTTTGTCATTTGACCAAAACCCGTCTTGGATTTTGAACAAATGTGCTTAGGATTGGCTCAAATTTATCCAAATGGAAAAATGGTCAATATATAAAATGTAGATTTTGATGATCTCTAACAACTTTGTATTCAAAATTTTTTCATGTGAAGTCATTAAATGGGCCATTTGATCAAGTTTGACCAAAGTCAAAGCATTGGTTTTTACAAAAACACCCTTTGACCGAACCCTAGATTGTCCCAAATGGAAAAGTCATGAATACAAAGTTTGATACACTCATCAAGTTCTACATTTTGTCCAATGGTCAAATTTTCATTTGGAAAAGTTTGAACCACTGAATTTTGAATTTTCATAGAATTCATAGGCACGCAGCGGTTTCGGAACCCTAGATGGTCTCGAATGGAAAAGTCATGAATACCATTATTGTTCCACTCATCAAAATCTAAATTTAATATATAGACCATTTTTGCATTTGACAAAGTTTTTGGAAGGTGTAGTTGAAAATTCACAATTGACACATGTAGTTTCATATAGTTTGTGTGAGATTTAAGAATTGGTGGGTATTGTTAACTTAAACTTTCTCAAATGGAAAAATTGTGTATATAAAAAGTTTAGATCTTGATGATATCTAACAACTTGGTATTCAAAATTTTTTCAGTTTAAGTAATTTAGTTTGTCATTTGACCAAGTTTGACCAAAACCCGTCTTGGATTTTGAACAAATGTGCTTAGGATTGGCTCAAATTTATCCAAATTGAAAAATGGTCAATATATCAAATGTAGATCTTGATGATCTCTAACAACTTTGTATTAAAAAAGTTTTCATGTGAAGTCATTAAATGGGCCATTTGATCAAGTTTGACCAAAGTCAAAGTGTTGGTTTTTACAAAAACACCCTTTGACCGAACCCTAGATTGTCCCAAATGGAAAAGTCATGAATACAAAGTTTGCTACACTCATCAAGTTCTACATTTTGTCTAATGGTCAAATTTTCATTTGGAAAAGTTTGAACCACTGAATTTTGAATTTTCATAGAATTCATAGGCACGCAGCGGTTTCGGAACCCTCGATGGTCTCGAATGGAAAAGTCATGAATACCAATATTGTTCCACTCATCAAAATATACATTTAATATATAGACCATTTTTGCATTTGACAAAGTTTTGGGAAGGTGTAGTTGAAAATCCACAATTGACACATATAGTTTCATATAGTTTGTGTGAGATTTAAGAATTGGTGGGTATTGTTAACTTAAACTTTCTCAAATGGAAAAATTGTGTATATAAAAAGTTTAGATCTTGATGATATCTAACAACTTGGTATTCAAAATTTTTTCCGTTTAAGTAATTTAGTTTGTCATTTGACCAAGTTTGACCAAAACCCGTCTTGGATTTTGAACAAATGTGCTTAGGATTGGCTCAAATTTATCCAAATGGAAAAATGGTCAATATATCAAATGTATATCTTGATGATCTCTAACAACTTTGTATTCAAAATTTTTTCATGTGAAGTCATTAAGTGGGCCATTTGATCAAGTTTGACCAAAGTCAAAGCATTGGTTTTTACAAAAACACCCTTTGACCGAACCCTAGATTGTCCCAAATGGAAAAGTCATGAATACAAAGTTTGCTACACTCATCAAGTTCTACATTTTGTCTAATGGTCAAATTTTCATTTGGAAAAGTTTGAACCACTGAATTTTGAATTGTCATAGAATTCATAGGCACGCAGCGGTTTCGGAACCCTAGATGGTCTCGAATGGAAAAGTCATGAATACCAATATTGTTCCACTCATCAAAATATACATTTAATATATAGACCATTTTTGCATTTGACAAAGTTTTGGGAAGGTGTAGTTGAAAATCCACAATTGACACATATAGTTTCATATAGATTGTGTGAGTTTCAAGAATTGATGGGTATTGTTAACTTAAACTTTCTCAAATGGAAAAATTGTGTATATAAAAAGTTTAGATCTTGATGATATCTAACGACTTGGTATTAAAAATTTTTTCATTTGAAATAATTTAGTTTGTCATTTGACCAAGTTTGACCAAAACCCGTCTTGGATTTTGAACAAATGTGCTTAGGATTGGCTCAAATTTATCCAAATGGAAAAATGGTCAATATATCCAATGTAGATCTTGATGATCTGTAACAACTTTGTACTCAAAAGTTTTTCATGTGAAGTCATCAAATGGGCCATTTGATCAAGTTTGACCAAAGTCAAAGCATTGGTTTTTATAAAAACACACTTTGACCGAACCCTAGATTGTCCCAAATGGAAAAGTCATGAATACAAAGTTTGTTACACTCATCAATTTCTACATTTTGTCTAATGGTCAACTTTTCATTTGGAAAAGTTTGAACCATTGAATTTTGAATTTTTCATAGAATTCATAGCCACGCAGCGGTTTCGGAACCCTAGATGGTCTCGAATGGAAACGTCATGAATACCAATATTGTTCCACTCATCAAAATCTAAATTTAATATATAGACCATTTTTGCATTTGACAAAGTTTTGGGAAGGTGTAGTTGAAAATCCACAATTGACACATATAGTTTCATATAGTTTGTGTGAGATTTAAGAATTGGTGGGTATTGTTAACTTAAACTTTCTCAAATGGAAAAATTGTGTATATAAAAAGTTTAGATCTTGATGATATCTAACAACTTGGTATTCAAATTTCTTTCATTTGAAGTAATTTAGTTTGTCATTTGACCAAGTTTGACCAAAACCCGTCTTGGATTTTGAACAAATGTGCTTAGGATTGGATCAAATTTATCCAAATGGAAAAATGGTCAATATATAAAATGTAGATCTTGATGATCTCTAACAACTTTGTATTCAAAATCTTTTCATGTGAAGTCATCAAATGGGCCATTTGATCAAGTTTGACCAAAGTCAAAGCATTGGTTTTTACAAAAACACCCTTTGACCGAACCCTAGATTGTCCCAAATGGAAAAGTCATGAATACAAAGTTTGCTACACTCATTAAGTTCTACATTTTGTCTAATGGTCAACATTTTATTTGGAAAAGTTTGAACCACTGAATTTTGAATTTTCATAGAATTCATAGGCACGCAGCGGTTTTGGAACCCTAGATGGTCTCGAATGGAAAAGTCATGAATACCAATATTGTTCCACTCATCAAAATATACATTTAATATATAGACCATTTTTGCATTTGACAAAGTTTTGGGAAGGTGTAGTTGAAAATCCACAATTGACACATATAGTTTCAAATAGTTTGTGTCAGATTTAAGAATTGGTGGGTATTGTTAACTTAAACTTTCTCAAATGGAAAAATTGTGTATAAAAAAATTTAGATCTTGATGATATCTAACAACTTGGTATTCAAAATTTTTTCATTTGAAGTAATTTAGTTTGTCATTTGACCAAGTTTGACCAAAACCCGTCTTGGATTTTGAACAAATGTGCTTAGGATTGGCTCAAATTTATCCAAATGGAAAAATGGTCAATATATCAAATGTAGATCTTGATGATCTCTAACAACTTTGTATTCAAATTGTTTTCATGTGAAGTCATTAAATGGGCCATTTGATCAAGTTTAACCAAAGTCAAAGCATTGGTTTTTATAAAAACACCCTTTGACCGAACCCTAGATTGTCCCAAATGGAAAAGTCATGAATATAAAGTTTGCTACACTCATCAAGTTCTACATTTTGTCTAATGGTCAAATTTTCATTTGGAAAAGTTTGAACCACTGAATTTTGAATTTTCATAGAATTCATAGGCACGCAGCGGTTTCGGAACCCTAGATGGTCTCGAATGGAAAAGTCATGAATACCAATATTGTTCCACTCATCAAAATCTAAATTTAATATATAGACCATTTTTGCATTTGACAAAGTTTTGGGAAGGTGTAGTTGAAAATCCACAATTGACACATATAGTTTCATATAGTTTGTGTGAGTTTCAAGAATTGATGGGTATTGTTAACTCAAACTTTCTCAAATGGAAAAATTGTGTATATAAAAAGTTTAGATATTGATGATATCTAACAACTTGGTATTCAAAATTTTTTCATTTGAAGTAATTTAGTTTGTCATTTGACCAAGTTTGACCAAAACCCGTCTTGGATTTTGATCAAATGTGCTTAGGATTGGCTCAAATTTATCCAAATGAAAAAATGGTCAATATATCAAATGTAGATCTTGATGATCTCTAACAACTTTGTATTCAAAAGTTTTTCATGTGAAGTCATCAAACGGGCCATTTGATCAAGTTTGACCAAAGTGAAAGCATTGGTTTTTACAAAAACACCCTTTGACCGAACCCTAGATTGTCCCAAATGGAAAAGTCATGAATACAAAGTTTGCTACACTCATCAAGTTCTACATTTTGTCTAATGGTCAACTTTTCACTTGGAAAAGTTTGAACCACTGAATTTTGAATTTTTTATAGAATTCATAGCCACGCAGCGGTTTCGGAACCCTAGATGGTCTCGAATGGAAAAGTCATGAATACCAATATCGTTCCACTCATCAAAATCTACATTTAATATATAGACCATTTTTGCATTTGACAAAGTTTTGGGAAGGTGTAGTTTAAAATCCACAATTGACACATATAGTTTCATATAGTTTGTGTTAGTTTCAAGAATTGGTGGGTATTGTTAACTTAAACTTTCTCAAATGGAGAAGTCATGAATACAAAATTCACAATTCTCAAATATAGTTTCATACAATTCTCAGAATTCGTACATTTTACAACACATACTATTAAATATGACTTTATGTTAAGCCGACACAACAGTGAACTTCTTGACGTATGACCCTTGGTTATGATCCTGCCGTAACCATGGTGTATCCTCATTGTTTAATAGAATGCTTGGGTCTTTGTTGACTATGAAGGGCAGAATTCGATCATCCCTTTCGTAATCGCCTGACATGTCTGACTTGTCCTCAATTCCGACAATGTTTCTTTTCCCAGAAAGGACAATGTGGCGCTTTGGCTCATTGATGATTGAGTGGTCATCATTTTTTCCTCTCTTTGGTTTCGTAGACATATCTTTGACATAGAACACGTGACTCACGTCTGCAGCAAGGACGAATGGTTCGTCTTTGAACCCACTATTGTTAAGGTCCACGGTTGTCATCTCATACTCCTTGTCGACTGTTACCCCACCTCCGGTCATCTTCACCCATTGACACCGGAACAAAGGAACTTTAAAATTAGCTGTATAGACTAGTTCCCATATGTCTTCTATGCGTCCATAATATGTTTGTCTGTTCCCATTTGGATCCATGGCATCCACGCGTACACCACTATTTTGGTTGGTGCTCCTTTTATCTTGGCCAACTGTGTAAAATGTGTTACCATTTATCTCGTACCCTTTGTACGTGAGGACATGCCATGATGGTTGCCTGGCCAACAAATAAAGCTGCTCATCAATGTTTTCATCACCTTGACATTTTTTGCGCAACCAATCGCCAAAAGTTTCCATGTGCTGACGCATTATCCAAGCTTCATTCTTCCCGGGCCACTGGGACCGTAGGAAATCTTTGTGTACCTCAACATATGGTTCCACCAATGAGGAGTTCTGGAGAACTGTGTAGTGTGCTTTATTGAAGTAATCGTCTCTCATACCAATGTATGTTTTCTTCCCAAGTGTTCCCTTTCCGCTGAGTCTGCCCTCGTGTCGAGATTTAGGAATGCCAATTGGGTCAAGGTCTGGAATAAAGTCAACACAGAACTCTATGACCTCCTCTGTTCCGTAGCCCCTGGCAATGCTTCCTTCTGGCTGGGAACGACTATGGACATATTTCTTTAGGACACCCATGAATCTCTCGAAGGGGAACATGTTGTGTAGGAACACAGGACCGAGAATACGAATCTCTTTGAGGAGATGAACTAGGAGGTGTGTCATGATATCGAAGAAGGATGGAGGGAACACCAACTCAAAGCTGACAAGACATTGAACGACATCATTCTGCAGAGTAGCTAGTTGCTCTGGATTGATTGCCTTCTGAGAAATTGCATTGAGGAATGCACATAGCTTTACGGTGGCTAGACGTACGTGTGGAGGTAAAATTCCTCTTAAAATGACCGGCAGCAATTGCGTCATTAGAACATGACAGTCATGGGACTTCAAGTTCAGGAATTTCTTCTCTGGCACATTAATTATTCCCTTGATATTGGAGGAGAATCCAGATGGGACCTTGATGTTGCTAAGACATTCAAACATGCTTTCCTTCTCTTCTTTGCTCAGAGTGTAGCTAGCAGGGCTTAAGTAATGACGTCCATCATCTGTCTTTTCTGGATGCAGATTGTCTCGTTCTTTCATGCACTGCAAGTCTTGTCGTGCTTCAAGTGAATCCTTAGACTTCCCGTAGACACCCATGAATCCGAGCAAGTTCACACAAAGATTCTTTGTCAGATGCATCACGTCGATCGCGTTGCGGACCTCTAGGACATTCCAGTAAGGTAGCTCCCAAAATATGGATTTCTTCTTCCACATGGGTACGTGTCCCTTAGCATCCTTGGGAATAGGTTCGCTGCCTCGTCCCTTTCCAAATACCACTTTTATATCCTTGACCATTTCGAGTACATCATCCCCGGTTCGATTGAGAGGTTTGGTCCGGTGGTCTGCCTTGCCTTTAAAATGCTTGCCTTTCTTTCGTACTGGGTGGTTCACAGGAAGAAACCGACGGTGGCCAAGGTACATGACCTTTCGACATTTTTTCAAAAATACACAGTCAAGGTCTTCATAACAATGTGTGCATGCATTATATCCCTTGTTTGACTGGCCTGAAAGATTACTCAGAGCTAGCCAATCATTGATTGTTACAAACAACAATGCTCGCAGGTCAAAGTGCTCTTGTTTGTACTCATCCCACATGCGAACTCCTGGTTTGCTCCATAAAAGTTGAAGTTCCTCAACTAATGGCCTTAGGTAGACATCTATGTCATTGCCAGGTTGCTTCGGTCCTTGGATAAACACCAGCATCATAATAAACTTCCGCTTCATGCATAGCCATGGAGGAAGGTTGTAGATACATAGAGTAACTGGCCAAGTGCTGTGACTACTGCTTTGCTCACCGAAAGGATTCATACCATCTGTACTTAAGGCGAACTGCAAGTTTCTAGCATCATCTGCAAAATCTGGGAATTCTCTGTCTATCGCTCTCCACTGGGATCCATCGGCAGGGTGTCTCAGCATATTGTCTATCTTACAGTCTTCTTTATGCCACTGCAACAACTTTGCATTGTCCTTATTTCTGAACAGACATTTTAATCGTGGTATTATAGGAGCATACCACATAACCTTGGCAGGAATTTTCTTCCTATGACGTTCTTCACCCTCAACATCGCCAGGATCATCTCGTCTGATCTTATACCGTGATGCCTTACATACTGGACATGCATCCAAATTCTCGTATTCCTCCCCACGGTAGAGGATGCAGTCATTAGGACATGCGTGTATCTTCTGGATTTCTAATCCCAAAGGACAGACAACCTGTTTTGCTTCATACGTAGTGGTGGGCAATTCGTTGCCTTTCGGAAGCATCTTTTTTATGATCTTCAATAACTGCCCAAATGCCTTGTCAGATGTACCATTCTTTGCCTTCCATTGCAGCAATTCAAGTGTGATACCCAGCTTTTTTTGCCCCTCTTCAGCGGTGGGATATAGCGATTTCCTGTGGTCCTCTAGCATGCGCTCGAACTTGGCTTACTCTTTATCACTTTCACATTCTCTTTGTGCATCACGGATGGCATCACCAAAAGCATCATCGCCCCGATCATCTTCTGCCGCTACCTCTTCTTCATTATCTTCTCCCATTGCAACATCATTGAAGCCATCGTACTGAGCAATAATATTGGCATGGTCCAATTCTTCTTCTTCTTCTTCTTCACCTTCATCCATTATAATCCCGCTTTCTCCATGTTTGGTCCAACAAATATAGTTTGGTACGAAACTAAACTTTAATAAGTGTGAATGAAGAGTTCTTGAGTTAGAATATTCCGTCAAATTCTTGCACACGGCACATGGACAGCACATGAAACCGTCCCTCTTATTTGTCTCGGCCACACTTAAGAAATAGTGCACGTCATTAATGAACTCTTCGGAGTGCCGATCGGCATTATATATCCAATTACGTGTTACCATCTGCATTAAATATAACATATATATTATGAAAACCATGCACACATATAGTTTCTCATCTTATTGCACAACATGTCTAAGATACATAGTTGATTAATTCAGAAAAGCTTGGCTACAACAAATACAATCGCAACTAGCACTAAAAAAACCAAAACTAGAATGCACTTAAGCAACATAATTAGTTCGCGTCCGATCCCAACTATAATAGATAGATCATTCGCTTGATCAACATCATTGAACTCCTTTCGTCGGCTCACTGCCTCACCACCTTCAGCCTCAACCACCTGTGCAAAAGATTTCTTAATGTGTTCAATGTATTCTTCCTCC
Organism: Sorghum bicolor; assembly: GCF_000003195.3. Classification (NCBI taxonomy): domain Eukaryota; kingdom Viridiplantae; phylum Streptophyta; class Magnoliopsida; order Poales; family Poaceae; genus Sorghum; species Sorghum bicolor. The sequence continues at coordinate 65,064,155 of NC_012874.2, read as the reverse complement.
CAGTACCAACCTGTACATCCGCCGGTACCGTCCCACTGAAATTAAAAGAGAGAATCAAAAGTTTAATTAATATCATTTAAAAAAATATGCACATATATATAAGCAAATGTCTGGAAATAACTCACATTACGATCTGGACACTTGTAGAATATACGACCCTTGTTTACTCCCTCTTTCGACACTTTGTACTCCATCAAAATCTTCTGCCCACACTTGCCACAAGTAATGAGAGGGAGTTCCGGACGGTATCGCTTTTGAACCCGTTGAGAGACCGAAGACCCGGTCACGGTTGCCATCTACTATCCATACTCAATTTTTCAACAATTATAAATTCTACATTTACTAGTAAACATGTATGATTAAAGAAGAACCTAATAATATCCTTTATTTGTCTAGTTACTTCAACAAATCTTCTAAATTATACAATGGACATTATGTAGTAATAAAAATAAATCAAGTGATACTAACAACCCAATTAATTTGAACTATCCTACTTTCTAAGATCATAAAAAGATACTATAATTCATTCTTGCAAACTACATTAATACTAGGTCAACCATGAAATATGATATATATATATAATGATTCAAAATAACAACGTGGATTTGAGCTAAAAATAATGGGAACATCACAAGCCAAAAACAACATGAAAAAGACAAGAAAGACAAAAGTTAGTTACCTCCAAACACGAAGAAACGATGACGGAGTCGAAGAAGATCAACAATGGGCGTCGGAGATGAAGAACAAATGAGGAAGAAGAAGCTCCAAGAACAACAATGGTGAATGGTGCTCTCGGTTTCAAATGGGCAGAGAGGATGAGGGATCCGGCCTATAAACCGGACCTTTAGAACCGGTTCAGGGACAAAACCGGTGCTAAAGGCTTTGCCTCGGCCCGTGGCGCTGGCCGGTGCTAAAGGGGACCCTTTAGCACCGGTTGGGAACACGAACCGGTGCTAAAGGGTTCTTGCCCTGACAGCATGTGTCAGTAGCCGTTGGGCAGGACCCTTTAGCACCGGTTCATGTTACGAACCAGTGTTAAAGGGGACTTTAACTCCGGGCCGCAAAAAGGCCGAGGTTTTTGGCTATTTTGGGCATCGACCAATGCCTCATTCTGTAGTAGTGACCCTAATAAATATTTTTATAGTGCAGTGGTCTGGATATCATTATCTTTTGGCAAGGTCTATGATTAATTGTTAGTTTTCTTTTTGCTTTTTTTTGTTTTTCGTGTAATACTTGGGTGTGACCCATTTTAATTCGCGAACCTATGCATGAGCTTATTTGGCTGAAAAAAAGAGTGAAGTCTAATGGTATCAGATATATTGGGTTGGGATACTCTCACTAGCCATTTACTAGTATAATGATTGTACTGACGCCACGGCTTTATTTTGGGATGCACATAAAAACAAACGTGTTTTCTCCTAGTTCAACTTTTATACAATTTTATTTGAGCATGTATACAATCTAGCAAACACTTTTACTTAAGAAGGCATAATAAAGTTATATCTCGTATTAACCATCTAGGTTACATTCTGCCTAAGTCCTTAAACATGACTTAGAGATCTTCAAGGAAGCTATCAAAGTATTCATTTGCACAACTCTTCAAAATATCTGGCAAGAATTACATCCCCAGTGAATTTTATAGTTGTGCATAACAGATCTTGCCCATACTAACACTACGACACACATTAAATGCAAAATTAATTCTATCAAGTTTGAAGTACTTAATTAATTGTGCTTTGACAATGTTGTTTTCATAGCATTGAAGTCAGCACAAATTCAACAATGCATTGCATAAACTAATGCTACCCCAAAGAATATGTGGAAAAATAACCTTCAAGTCACTTGACACGAAGCAAGAGATAAAAATAAAGGGATATAAAGGGAGCCGCCTATGTAGGGAGAACCACGTGGCTTAGCAATGGCATGGTAAAACAGAAAAAATATACCAGAAATTCTAAGATGGGTGGGATTCGAAACTGTACACTCTCTTCTGTCATCATTCAGGTGTTACACCAGTAGATGTTTAAAATTGATGGGCACAATAGATGTGGTTTTTTCCTAGTTCTTTCTCACTTAAAGCCCCCCAAACCGCTAGTTTAATAAGAGGATAATTCTTAATAGTTTTGCCTGCATTTGGGTGTCTATCAGTCTATGTATCAGATATAGAGTTTGTTCTTGGGAACAAGAGAAAACATGAATCATATCTAAAAGTAAGTCCTTTCATATCAATATTAAACCCAGAAAAAGGTTCAGCAAATAGAACACCACAAACAGCTGCTCTCGGGAGTCCAACCTCCAAACAAGAATGCAGCAGCGTGCTCCTCATTCAGTTTGAGCGCTTGAATTACAGATGCCCTGTGAAAATCAAGGTCCACAAGTTAGTTCACGGTTAGTGGTTTTAAAGTAGTTCATGATTATCAAAAGATTACAAGTGCTTGGAACATATAGAAGTCATAATAATAATAGAGAAAAAGAAGTAAGCTGAAGGAGAGACGCTAGTTGAAATAAAAATAAAGTCACATCATGCAAAGGTCGAGTTTGCTACTTTGCTTACATAATTGCTTCGCCAATCGAGAGATGCTTAGAAAATTTCTTTTCATCACATATCTGACAAATATGAGCTGTTAGTCAATGCATATCGAACTAAATTGTATGATAATGTATCAAGAATTTCATAAGCATCTAAGCTAAAACATATTTATTCCAAAGAGTTTTCATGGCTTCCACGAAATACAGGGGTTTGTCTTTCTTCATCAGCCATCTCAAGTAATTAAGAAAAAAACTATTTTTTTCTTCACATGACTAATTTGGTAACAACACTTTGCAAATTGCATATATAAAAAAATTGCATTACATGTATTCTTCCTAATATCTCTGATTGACCAACTCCAACAGCAACCCCTGGGTACATCTGATCAAGAAGCCTCAGACACCATTTACATGAGAAAACATACTTCAAAGATGATGAAAACCTTCAGACACCATTCCATATTTCCCACACTTACCTTGGTCATGTCAGCAAGCAGAGAGTAGTGATACCTTGCAGTCCCCTGCTTTATCACTTGGCCAGTGGCGGACCCAGAAATTTTGTAGAGCCTGGGCGAATGTTATGGTAAATAAAGGATAGCAGATTGGTAGTGGATTAATGTTGAGATAGTGGATCATGAATAGCGGGTGCTATTGCGAACGTTGAGTTCCAATATCAGCATATGATAATTAAATGTAAATTTAAGCATATATATTATGAATAATAGATATAAATAAATATTTAAATGTACTCAAAGAACTAAGGTTTAACATATTTAAATTAAGAAAAAACATGGTGTTCCATATAAAGCCTTGTTTAGATGCTCATGTATCTACCTTAATACATATGTGTTAGGGTAGATTAACACACATGGATTAAGGTGGTTATATGGATATCCAAACAAGCCCTTAGTCATCATATATTAGATTTTATAAAGAAATAGATTATGGGAATCATAAATGGTAGCAATTTGTAGCTAGAAAATAAACATGCCCTATGACACTAAAATTAAACAAGCCCTTAGTCATCATATATTAGATTTTATAAAGAAATAGATTATGGGAATCATAAATGGTAGCAATTTGTAGCTAGAAAATAAACATGCCCTATGACACTAAAATTAATTTTATATTGAATTGCTAAAAAGGATTTTAATATACATTATATAAGAGGGTGTTCGGTTGGGGGTGTTAAAATTTAACAGGTACTATAGCATTTTTGTTTTATTTGGCAATTATTGTCTAATCATGGTCTAATTAGGCTTAAAAGATTCGTCTCGCAAATTACTCTCTAGCTAAATTTTTAGTTTCGTAAATAGTCTATATTTAATACTCCATGCATGTATCTAAACATTTTATGTGATGGAAGTTAAAGTATAACTCCCTAAACCAAATAGGACCTAAACTCTTAGAGCATCTCCAAGAGCTGTTCTAAAAACAATAGCCAAATCCTATATTTTAGCTATTAAGTAAAATAGAAAAGTTCTAAAAAAGATATATCATTCCAACAGCTTAGCTATTTTTTTGTTTATATATATTTAACAATGTCACGTTAACACACAGGTGATTGAAACTTTAACCGATCGACATCCCTTCGTGGCTGTTATTATTTTTGCGCCCACCACCATGCCCGATCAGACGGACCAAAGGCCTCGCTACCAGATTGACGTTCAGGAAGGGAGCTCGTGTATGCGGGAACATGCAACCACAGACGGGAAATCGGAGAATAGCGAGCGAGCAGGCTTGCTTTTTATGGCCACCGAAAAGCATGGGATGGCTAGCTAGCCAATTTAGAAACAGGGATACAATAGCTGTTGGAGCATCATTTTTGCTGCTTAAACTCTAAAATGGACTCCAAAACAAATTTAGCACATCTCTTGGAGATGCTCTTAGGTACTTAATTTTTTTGGGGAACTAAACAAGGGCCTTCATTTGCTCATGTCCGTCACCGAGCAGAGCCCGGGCAGGCGCCCAGGGTCGCCGGGCCCTAGGTCCGCCCATGCACTTGGCCATGCCACCAAATCAGGAGGACATGCGCGGGAAGCCAAAAATGTTGGGATCTTGTTTCACAAATTAGTTGAGGGCTCATCTAAGCTGATAGCATTTCACAGAAACAAAGTAATAAAATAGGCTCTACTACATTGTTTTAGGAATCTAGCTACATCTAGATCTCTATGCATATGTTTAGAATAGAGACTCGTTCATCAGAAGAAAAAAAAATGCTAGCCTATTTCTTATTCAACTGAATTTCAACAAAACGACATGGGCAATTTTTTGAGAGCAACAAACTAAAGATCAGTGAAGCTGAAGTCAAAGGAACATTCGGAAATCAAATATATGTAGATAAAATAAGAATGTCATTCATAGGGTCTGGAGTTCCCAGTTCCCTGCAACTTTCAAATACATTCACATGCTTACTTTAGTCTAAGCTAAGATACAATGAAAAGGATCGAACACTACGTGGGCGGGTAAGAAAATCATCACGTCAAAAAACTTGGGCTCATATGTCAGGATGTTAGGATACACTTTGGGCCCACTGTTATGGGGATGAGTATTTTGGGATACTAGGCCTTATGCTTTGCCAAGAGCTTGAGAGATTGAGGGGGTATTTTGGGATAACTAGGCCTTATGCTTTGCCAAGAGCTTGAGAGATTGAGAGAGACTAGAATTGTTTCTTCATAATTCATTACTTGATTATATCGAAAGAGTCTACAGATACTTATGTCCCTTCTACTCCACCTCTTTTGCTAAATAACCTATCTGGGACTAATATAAATTGTAAATACAAAGATAATTAAACTTATAAAGATAACTGGGCCGAACTATCAGTCTGTCGGCCCTGACAGCCTGTTGGCTGCCCATGACATCTCCCCCTCCCTTGAGGACCAGCTCGTCCTCGAGCTGCAGTGATAGTGGTCGAGGAAGGTGCCGAGAGCGTCCTGGATCCCATGGGAAAGACCCAACAGCGAGTGTCGCGTGGGCTGAAAAGAGGACGACGTAGCAGCCAACGAGTCCGCTGGGCGCCTGAACAGATGAGATGGCCACTGCAATTCATGGCACAGGTACGGTTGAACCGTTGGTGGTGCTGGTCGCTGCGTTGCCATGGTTGTTGCCGGAAGACACCAGACCTAGAACGCCACAGCAGGCAAGCTTGAGTAGTCAAACCATTCGGCTGTGATTTGCCAGCGCGCCAGAATGAGAAACATGCGTCTAATCCGCACCATGCGACGGACAAGAAATCCTTGCACCACTGCTTGCTCCTTCGATGCTTTTGTTGCATGAAAAGCCTGCACTCAGCGGCGTGCCAGGAGTCCCCGTACTGCTGTCTGGAGGCGTACAGCCGCCCGACGTTCATGTTCCTCCTTGTCCTTCGCCTGGAGACGCGCCCTGAGGCGATCTAGCTGTGTGGACACATCAGCAAGGATGCATAGGGTGTTGTCGACACCAAGGGATATCGGATGGAGCAGGTTGGGGCATGGAGGCGATTTGAAGCGTAGGTGTAGGAGCTCGGTGAAGCGACGCCAAGCCGGGGTGCCTTCATCATGCTGAACTTGGAGGAACCAAACTCGGGCGTCATCTTCCAAATTATGGGAAACCAGCCATACCTTTTCTTCCTCCATGATGCGCTCTCGGTGGAAGTAGGAGTCACATTGGTTGACGAAGCCAAAGGATCAAATTTCTGAGAAAATTTAGGGAAGTCCATCAATGCAAAACATGGTGGTGGCAGTGTGTGGTGGGGTGGCGGCGGGGGGTTGCGGCGGATCTGGATCGATGATTGCGGCGGCGGCGAATGGTGGTGATGGGGCTACAGCGCGGCGGCTGTGGTGATGGGGGTGCGGCGGTGGCCATCAAGGCAAAATGTGGTGGCGGCAGTGTGTGGTGGGGTGGCGGCGGGGGGTTGCGGCGGATCTAGATCGATGATTGCGGCGGCGGCGAATGGTGGTGATGGGGCTACGGCGTGGCGGTTGTGGTGATGGGGGTGCAGCGGCGGTTGGTGGCGTTGCTGTGGCGGCGCGGCATGATGGATGAGGTAGGCGACGCGGCGATCTGGATCGCTATCTGTTTTTTTTGAAACGGCTGATGGAGGATCTGAGGTGCTGGAGGATCCGGCTGATGGAAGAGGATCGCTGGACTACAGATGTTATGGGGATGGGTATTTTGGGATACTAGGCCTTATGCTTTGCCAAGAGCTTGAGAGATTGAGAGGGTATTTTGGGATAACTAGGCCTTATGCTTTGTCAAGAGCTTGAGAGATTGAAGGAGACTAGAATTGTTTCTTCATAATTCATTGCTTGATTATATCAAAAGAGTCTACAAATACTTATGTCCCTTCTACTCCACCTCTTTTGCTAAATAACCTACCTAGGACTAATATAAATTACAAATATAAAGATTATTAAACTTATAAAAATAACTGAGTCGAACTATCAGTCCGTCAACCCTAACAGTCTGTTGGCTGCCCATGACACTGATAGTTAACCACCTAATCAGATGCGTTAGATCAAAGGTGATTCCACCTTAGGTAAAACTCAAAACAATCAGTTGCCTTTGGTTACGACCATGTTCTAAATTGGCTTAAGCTTTCTAGCCAGCAGCCAAAATAACCTTGCAAATTAATGTCATGGTTTTTGATCAATATCACTGTTAGAAAAAATACTCTCAAGAGCTTTTTTAAAGAATCACTCTCAAAATCTTTGCATGGTGCTCTGTAAAAGTAGTTCCAAATGTTTTTATCCCGTAAATTTCAGACAAATTTATTCTATGTTAACTGATTAAATAAAATACATTGAAAAACCAATGGTAAACATACGCCGCATTTCTACAGCCTTGCTTTTGTCCACTTTCAGTCAACAGAAGTTACGGACACATATTATACCAAGTATAATATCTCGTCTTGAGCGAGCACCGACTGCTCCACCACAATTAAATCTGGATTTCGGTCACATCAGCAGTCAGCGCGCCGTTATAACCCTAATATTCTTCCTGATATTAAGGCCGAAATAACCAAACTCAACAGGAGGCACAGGAAAGATGTTCCTATATAAGGCTCTCCTTGCTAGAGTTCGTTCCAGAGGATTGATAGCCATTGCAACAGCCACGTCAGGTATAGCAGCATCAATATTGCCTGGAGGATGCACTGCACACTCGAGATTTAAAATTCCAATTAAAATTGGGAACAATAGCATGTGCAGCTTTACAAAGCAAAGTGGCACTGCAGAGTTGCTTCGTAGGGCATCTTTGATCATTTGGGATGAAGTTGCCATGACCAAGCGTCAGTGCATCGAGACACTTGATAGGTCCCTACAAGATATCATGGAGTGTGCTTTGCCATTTGGAGGAAAGGTCATGGTATTTGGTGGAGACTTCAGACAGGTCCTCCCTATCGTGACACGTGGGACAAGAGCACAAGTAACTAATGCTACTTTGCAAAGATCCTATTTATGGAATAAAACACAGAAGATAAGATTGTCACGTAACATGAGAGCACAGTGAGACCCTTGGTTTTCTGAGTACCTGCTACGAATTAGAAATGGAACCGAGGAAACGATTGGAGATGATTATGTTCGACTCCCTGATGACATTGTGATTGGTTATACTAACACAGAGGTGGTCGTCAATAAACTCATTCAAGATGTTTTCCCATCACTTGAAGAGCATGTAACATCAGCCACCTATATGAGCTCACGTGCCATTCTATCCACCAAAAATAAACATGTTGATCGGCTGAATGCAATGATGATTGAGAGGTTTCTGGGTGAGGAAAAGGTTTATCACAACTTTGACACTATTGTTGATGATCCTCAGAATCACTTTCCTATTGATTTTTTGAACTCAATTACTCCAAATGGCCTCCCCCCACATGACCTGAAGCTAAAAATCAATTGTCCTGTGATTCTTCTCCGCATCCTTGACCTGAACAATGGCTTGTGCAATGGAACAAGGCTTATGGTCAGAGCATTACAAGATAATGCAATTGATGCTGAGATCGTTGCTGGACAACATGCACGAAAAAGGGTGTTCATACCAAAGCTCCCACTGTCTCCCTCAGATGATATTTTTCTTCCTTTCAAGTTCAAGAGAAAGCAATTTCCAGTGCGGCTGAGTTTTGCCATGATGATAAATAAATCACAGGGACAGACCATCTCTAATATTGGGATCTACCTTCCAGAACCCGTGTTTTCGCATGGACAACTCTATGTTGGTTTATCGAGGGGGGTGCCAAGATCAACAACAAGAATTTTGGCAAAGCTAAAAGATGATTTGGATCCTACACGAAAGAGCACCAAGGTTTATAAAGACGTCTTAAATTGGTGATTAACGGTGGGTATACTCAAACCATTTTATCAGCCATCGTATGAATAAAATTGCTTGGTAGGTGCTTCATTTTTTTATTTTTGGACATGTCAGTAAACCAAATTACTCACTGTGCATATGCTCATAAAATTATTATTTTCAGGCACAATGGAGGAGACAAGTGGATGGTTTTCTAATATATGGAGATGCGTTGTTATGCTGTTATGGTATAATGCCCGTCAAAGAACAGCTCTGGCTCTTGATTTGTTCTTTATTTTTCCAGTGGATGGCCCTTGCAAAATGGGTAGGATATTGCGTGAAAAGATTGTCGGCAATCTCACAGCAGCCAGACTTTGCAATTAGCGTCGATGCCACTCTTAGCAGCTTTAGGATGCGCATGGATATCCGTATATTGGGCATATATGATATATGTGCATCTCTACTTTTATTGCCTCTGCTCACATTTGTGTCTTGAAATATAATATATATGTGGCATGATGACGTTTGTTTGTGTATTTGGGAATATGGAAACATGTATATATTTTATCTCCGTTAAGAGCAACTCCAGCAGTAGCCTCCAAAACTAGGTCCCTACTTTTAATTTGGGTGCTCCCCCTACTTCTTAGGGCTCAACTTTTTTGCTTCAACTCCAACAGTAGCACCCAAATTTAGGCCCCCAAACCTATCCCAGAGAGAATGATAGAAGGGACCCACTCGTCAGTGTCTTTTTATTCTTCCTCTTTCTTCTTCCTTTGGATATGGACACAATTAGAGTATTGAGCCGGTTACCGTAGGGTGTCATGCACATGTAAGGGTAGAGAGAGAGGGAGCATGCGCTGGGGCTAGGACACGCGATGGAGGATGGGGGCTGCCCTGTTGGGCCAACAAGAATGAGGTCTGGGGGAGAAATATGGGTGCCCAGCCAAATATGGGGTCTGGAGTAGGGGCTCTGCTGGAGTAACGTTTTTAGACTGGGCACTCATATTTAGCTATTGGGGCTCGAGTAGGGGCCCTGCTGGAGTTGCTCTTAACGACGATGATGCGTACTTACCGTTAAGGACTTGGACAAAATATAACTTAGATGGTTAAGGACTTAGCTTATTCTGCATTCTTTATGCTAAATGTTTCTAGATTGTATACATACTTAAATATAATTGTATAAAAGTTAAACTATGAAACAAAATCATTGGATGTTTTTATGTACATTTCTAAGATAAAACCGTAGCGTTACTAGTCCTAATAGTAATATTCTACTCTTCAAATTTGATTTTTAATTTTGTACCTAGTTCTTCGCCAAAACGATTTTTTAAATATTACGAAGGAAAATAATGCAACCCTTTACCGAGAAAAGCAAAATTGCTTTTTGCCGTGGTAAACCGCATCGGTTCCTGATTTGACGGCGCGTTTCAGTTTCCGATTAGCCTGGCCGGCGGCCGCTCGTCTGCCGCTATAAATTGTACCGACGGTGTGCGGCCGGCCCAGCATAACCAGAGAGATTGAGCCTATCTAAAACAGTCTCTCGCGGCGAGGAACAGAGCTACCAGTTCCCGTGAGAGCGGAAAAAATTCATTTTTTTCCCCACCTGCGCCGCCTGATATGGAACCGGCGACAGCCAACGGATCCAGATTCGGATCCGACTCGGGGCTTATCGCCGGCGACACCCGTGATTGGTCCCGCTTGCCGGAGGACCTGCTGGTCAGCGTCCTGCGGGCGCTGCACGTCGCCGATGCCGTCCGCTCCGGCGCCGTCTGCACCTCCTGGAACGCGGCGTACGCCGCGTTCCGACGGTTCCGCCTCCCGTCGCCGAAGCAGCCCCCCTGCCTGCTCTACGCGTCCGACGCCCTCGGCCCCGGCGCCGCCGCGCTCCACTGCCCGTCCACCGGCGCCACGCTGCGGATCCCCTTCCCGCGGGCCCCGCTCGCCCGCCGGCCCCTGCTGGGCTCCGGCCACGGCTGGCTGGTCACCGCCGACGAGGCCTCCAACCTGCACCTTGTCAACCCCGTCACCGGCGCCCAGGTCGCGCTCCCGCCCATCACCGCGCTCCACCACGTCGAGAGGGGCGCGGACGAGCAGGGCGACCCCGCGTACCTCGTCTACGAGAACCTGATTATGTACAACTACAGCAAGCACCGGTTCGAGGTGAACACCAAGCCGGGTATCCTGGACATGGACGACGCGTACGAGTGCATGTACTTCCGCGTCGTGCTCTCGGCCGGCCCATCCGCCGGCCGCGGCTGCGTCGTGCTGCTGCTGCACATGCCGCAGGGAGAGATCTCCTTCGCCAGGCTCGGCGACGACCGGTGGACTTGGGTCCCACAGGGAGACGACGACACGGGTCTCCCGTGGAGGTACGGCTACCGTAACGCCATTTACAGTGCCGCCGATGGCTTGTTCTACCTGCTCGGTTTAGACGCCTCCATGTGCAGCTTGGACCTTAACGGGCCTTCGCCGGTGGTACGTAAGATCCTCGACAGCGTGCCGAAATCTGCCGACGCGAGCAAATACCTCGTTCAGACACCGGCCGGTGACATCTTGCAAGTTTGGAGGTCCAGGGAAGAAGTCGACTCGGAAATACCGGCAGAGTATCCACCGGACTACGTGGTGGACGAAAGCATAGGGCCTCAGGACCCATGTTTGGAGCTCAACACCATTGAGATGCAGCTGTACAAGGTTGACCTCCATGGACACAGGGTGGAGCTGATCAAGAGTCTGCCGGAGTATGCATTGTTTCTTGGCTACAATGGTTCTATGTGTCTACCGGTAAAGGATTTCCCTGGGTTAAAGCCGAATTGTGCCTACATGACTGACGACTCCATGGAGTATATTAATTTCTGGAAGCATAACCGTAGAGAAATTGGTATTTGGAGTTTGGCAGAGCGAAGCATGTCGAAGCTTGTTGATGCCTCACAGACTATTTATCCTTGGCTGAATTGGCCATCTCCTATCTGGATTCAACCATCCTTTTTCTAGCTACTTAGCTAGTGTTGGATGCTTGCAGAAACTATTGTACTTTTGTTATTCAGAATAATTGCTTCTTTTTATCTGGACAATTGCTATAGTGACTTTTATATTCAGAATAGTGGTGACCAATAATCTTAGAAGTATTGTCTTGGTAACTTTGATTGGTAAATTAATAAGTTGATTTAGTTTGCCATACCAAATAGTTGTATCATTTTGACATCAGGTAACATCTAGGTATTAGCTGTTCTGTTGCACCTTCTATGTCGGATGGATCCTCAAAAGGATTGGATCAGTCTGCGTCGGCTCCATCTCCCTTTTTTTATTATTATTATGGATAACTTCTTGACATTTGGGCAGTAAATCTATGTGCAGGTCCAGGTTCATATGAAGATTTATCGATTTAGATGTACTTAATCAAATCTTCCTATGGAACATTACTTTAAAGTCTTCATAAGCATAGATTATAAGCATAGTTGCAGATACATTTACTGTATTTGTATGGTGCTGCATTTGTTGTATTCTGGTTATTCCTCACCAGTACATGTCTACATTTTACTCAAAGTGCTCGCCTGCAGCAGCTTCACTGACAGCCAATGCAGCCAACCGGAGGCACTGTATTTGTATGGTGCTATGCTACGGCTCTTTGTAATTGGTTTATCACTCATCCTGTCTTTCAATCTCCGTAGAATTGGATGCAAATGTTTCTGTGGTGGGTTTTGTTCTGGAGATCTCTGCACTGCTAAAGCATGAAGAGGAATATGATTTTGTGCATAAATTGGGGGTTTGTGATTTTTGTTTTGAATGTTGCGAGTTAGCTTAAGAACAAGCAGATTTATTTGTACCTGAGTCCTTGATATGAATGAGAGGAACCAACAAAAAGGAACTGAAAATGTTCTTAATTAGTTATTTTTTTATCTGTATTAAATGTTCTACACATGTGCGTAAGATTCGATATGATAAAGAATCTTCAAAAGTTTTTCGATTTTGGCTTAACAAAGCCTTACTGCCTGTTAATCGATCAGAGATTCTATATTTATATTTTTTTCAAAAAATCTCTCAGCATTATCAAGTTAGGCTTGGTGAGTTTAGATTGGATCGGTTCAGTTACGGGTTCGGATTGGGAAAAAAATCATGTCAAAACTTTTAGCAGAGTAGTTGTGTCAGGTTACTAGTCGTGTCAGGTTATTTATTGAATTTTTTTCATTTATTTATTGCATTTTTTTGGTTGGGTCGGATCACATTGAGAATTGACGCGGCCTTGTTTAGTTTCTGCCCCCTAAAGTTTACCTCAGGCCGTGTTTAGTTTACCTCAAAATCTAAAATTTTTTTAAGATTTTTGTCATAGCGAATCTTGCGGCACATGCATAGAACATTAAATATAGATAAAAAATAACTAATTACGCAATTTATCTATAATTTACGAGATGAATTGAGCCTAGTTAATTCATAATTAGACAATAATTACCAAATAAAAACAAAGTGCTACAATACCCAAAAACTTTTAACCTCTTCAGCTAAACAAGGCCTCATATAAATTGACAAATATGTCATCTTTCTTGAGCCATAGGGTCATAGTCCAACGTACACGATTGGGCTTGGAGCTCTTTCGCATAGCGGGCAGGGAGGCTTGCGCCGCTTGGCCAATGGGGCTCCTCGCATGAAGGAACATGCCGCCCAGTCGAGGGAGCTCCTCCATACAGCTAGGGAGGTGCGGAGGGCTCGAGGCCTCAGCTTACTCACGCCGACTGCCAGGGGGCCTGGGGCCACGCGCCGCTGGCCATCAGGAGCTGAGAAAGGCGGAGGTGGCAAGGGATGCTAACAGTGGTGCGTGCGTAGAAAAAGAATGACGGGTCAGCGAAATAGAGTGAACAAGTAAGGCCTTGAAAAAACTTTTCAGAATTTCTCGTCACATCAAATTTTACGGCACATGCATAGAACATTAAATATAAATAAAAACAAAAACTAGCACAGTTTGACTGTAAATCACGAGACGAATCTTTTAAGCCTAGTTATTCTATAATTGGACAATGTTTGTCAAATAAAAACAAAAATACTACAATAGCGAAATCTAAAAAGTTTTCACAACTAAACAAGACCTAAGTTCTTTACCAGTGGTAGTAGTGGTTAATTTTCTCCAGGTCCACAAATCTTATACTAGTTTTCAAAGCACCCTTTGAGCTGCTCCAGCATTTGCTGGATCTGAGAGCAAATCCATGGAGTAAATGGAGTTTCCCTATGGTTATTCTGTGCCGATCTAGAACTGGTTGGCATGGAAAAGTAGATCTGGAGCTGCTGGGCACTCCGAAATAAGGCCTCAATTCTACCTTGAGTTTGAACTTCGACTTTGCTGTCCTAAGACCTTGATTTTATGCACTACTAATGCCCTTAAGTCCTTGACAAAGCATACACACATGATATACCTCTATAAGCACGTCCCAAATCTTCTTGTTTTTATACACTACTAATGCCCTCACAAAGCATGCACACACATCATAAATATCTCTATACGCACTTCCCCCAAAAAAATACAAGTTGACCTTCACACCTCTTATGATAAGAACTGAAGGCAGATTAACTGGTATTACAATAATTGGAAACAAAAGCTCAGCACGGCCTATTTGTCTTCCTTCCTTTAGTTCATGTATTAAGAACATTAGGTGGTGCTACACAAAAGGCAAACAATGATTAAAGGCCAGCAACATTAATGGCTCTGCAATCAGAAAATACCATTTGATCTAAAACAACTGCATTACTTCTCAATCCAGTTGTGTGCCTTCCATTCAGTTGCACTACCTTATTAGTCTTGTTCTTCTCAGATTTAATACATTAAGTTGAGGAAGAAATTAGATAGTATAGCAAGAAAAAAAAACATCATGTTATCAAATAAATTAGATAGTAATAAACTCCATAGACTACAAAGGCTGCTAGATAATAGTACAAATTTGTTAAATTTTTTAGCTAGTAGCACATGTCAATTCCCTAGACTAGAGAGGTTGTCTGCTACAAATAATAATAGTACAAATGTGCAACTTGAAATAATTAATGTAAGCTAGGACAGGATACATGTCCCCACAACCATTATTGATATTTTGTCAAAATTGGGATCTAAGTACTTCGTCTTCAAAACAACCTTGAAATCTTTCCACTTTTAAAACATTATTTGCAGACTTCAAAACATGCTTGTAAGACTCATTGATGTCAAAAAAATCCCTGCATGAATTTACATTTCTAATTAATCAACACTAACTTTCAAAATCATCAAGTAAATAAGTGCAGGTTGTGCCTATGTACCTTTTTTTTTTGAGGAAGTTGTACATGGCGAAGCTGTACATGGCGTGGTTCCATGTCCAGGCGGTGGCCAGCCAGCCTAGGCCATGCCCACGGCCAGGGAGCGGCAGCCAGACCAGCCAGCCTAGGCCACGGCCACGGCCAGGGAGTCGGCAGCCATGGGCACG
Source organism: Sorghum bicolor (assembly GCF_000003195.3). Taxonomy (NCBI): domain Eukaryota; kingdom Viridiplantae; phylum Streptophyta; class Magnoliopsida; order Poales; family Poaceae; genus Sorghum; species Sorghum bicolor. The sequence goes on along the minus strand of NC_012874.2, from coordinate 65,048,919 downwards.
GCCAGGGAGCGGCCAGCGAGCGGCAGTCAGACAACGTTAATAAAGCCATAAAGTCCAGGGGTAAAGGAGTCATGTCATAGCTAAATACATATATTTGAGGACTTAAAACATGGTTAATTGTATTAAAATGTCATTAGAGCTTACAAACAATGTTTAGAGTCCTATTTGAGAGAAACAAATGTTTGGAGTCCTATTTGAGAGAAGCCACAAGGATTGAAGTCCTGTAATAGCCATTTTCTCAATCACTACAATTTAAACATATTCTTCTCTGCCCCAAGTTTCAGTGTTGGGCTTTAGCTGAACTGAAGGGCATTAACAAAATGCAAAGGTCCACTAAAACACACTATTCTGTTCTGCAACTTCGATAAAGTACATCGTGACCTACCATCCTTCAATCATCGATTTTTTTTTTACTAATTAAGGGGTTCTCCAAACTCCTATGTGCAATCCAGAAATATTCAGCCCGATACTGTCAACCCTATAAATCAATTTATGAACCCTATAAATTCTCCAAACTCCTATCGATGCCAGATTGTATAGGACAAAAAAAAAATAAATATTGTTTGTTGGTAAATAAGGCTGGACGAAAAATTCAAAGCTCGTTAGCTCGTTTGGCTCGTGGCTGGCTCGGCTCGGCTGTTAGAATAACGAGCCGAGTCGAGCCAAGATTTTAACTCGTTAGCTATAACGAGCCTACTCGAGCTAGCTCGCGAGCCGCTCGCGAGCCAAACGAGCTACAGTATTAGAGAAAAAATCATCATAACTTATACTAGTTTTATATTACTTCATATCTTACACTTTATAAATGGTTGATATGTCAGCTCATATGAATATTTTGTTGGAATTAAAACAGTTGGATATATTATTATTGTATTATTACTATTTTTAAGCTTTAGATAAATACAAATATTATATTTTATATACTTTTTATACCTGGCTCGCGAACTTAACGAGCCAGCTCGAGATTTTAACAAACTGAGCCAAGCTGGCTTTCTAGCTCGTTAAGATAAAGAGCCGAGCCGAGCTAACTCATTATCCTAACAAGTCAAAACGAGATGAGCCGTGCTAGCTCGTTATTCAGCCTTTTATTGATAAATGATAATAATAACCGCATCATTTGGGTCACCTACTGTAACTCCATTTGCAGCAGCAAGCCCACAAATGACAGCTCTCCAAATCACATGAAAAGGAATTGATCCAAACATTTTGGCAGGCGTTCTGCCATTTCATTTAGTAGGTCAGAAATCCAATGCCACATGACTTACCGGCGACGTGTGAAGTGCAGTGGGCTCGGTTGACTACATTGTGCGACGACGAGGATGATGGATTCTGAGAACTCAACTACGATCCCAGTTTTCCATGATAGCAATTATTTTGATGAGTTGGACGATTTGGAAAGCAAGAAATGAAGCAATCTTCAACAATAGCTTAATGTCAAACCAAGAATGCAAAAGAGCCTTTTCCATAAAATTGGCGAAGGTCTCATGTCGTATCAAGACAAGTCTAAGCCTTTTATTTGATCAATGGTGTCAAAATCTACAATAGATTGCTTCTTAGCTCTAATTTTCTTCATCTCCTTTTTTGTTTCTTAACTCAACAACCCCCGCTTTCCTGTAAGTCTTGTATCTTGTAATTTCGGAACCTTCTTTATCAATAAATTTCTACACGGGCGAAAGCCCCCCCAGTTCAATCAAAAAAATATTGTTCTTCATGTTGGTCATAGTATTTTGCAATCCCAAGTTCAAAACATTTATCTCAACAATGTTCTTCATGTTCCTAGCGCCACTAAAAATCTTGTTTCAACACATCATCTAGTCAAAGATAACAATGCCTTTCTTGAAATTCATCCCAAATAATTTTCTCTTAAGGAATAGGTGACGAGGAAGACACTCCTCGAAGGGGCACGTGAGGGTGGTCTCTATCCATTGAAGCCTCATCATCCACGAAACCAGCCTTCATCAAAGTAACAAGTTCTTGGATTTGTTAAGGTGTCCACCTCCTTATGGCATAGTCATCTAGGTCATGCTTCGTCACCTATCATCAAGAGTATTCTTAGTCGTCATAAGTTATCTTTTTCTAGTGAGTCAAACAATAGTGATGTGATTTACGATGCTTGTCAAATGGCCAAGAGCCATCAGTTACCTTGTCCTAAGTCAAATAGTGTTTCCTCTAAACCTTTTGAGCTTGTGTTCACTAATGTATGGGAACCTACACCAACTTCGGTGGGTCGACATTCTTATTATGTTAGTTTTATCAATGATTTCAGCAAGTTCACTTGGATCTATTTGCTGCAGTTTAAGTCTGAGGTTTTCCGATGCTTTCATGATTTCCAGAACATGGTTGAGTGCCAGTTTGGTCATAAGATCCTTGCAGTCCAGTTAGACTGGCGAGGAGAATATCAATCTTTCAATACCTTCTTTAAGTGCCTAGGCATTGCTCACCATGTCTCCTGCCCTCATGCTCACCAGCAAAATGGATCTGTGGAACGCAAGCATCGTCATATTGTAGAAGTTGGTCTCTCACTTCTTGCTCATGCATCTATGCCACTTAAGTATTGGGATGAAGCCTTTTTTTACCACAATATTCATCATCAATCGTCTTCCCTAAAAAACCATTCACAACAACACCCCACACGATCTATTCCTTGGATCCTCTCCGGACTATTCTTTCTTTAGGACTTTTGGGTGTGCTGTCTGGCCTAATCTCTGTCCATGCATACAACACAAAAAAAACTACAGTTCCAATCAAAACGTTGTGTTTTCCTTGGATATAGCAATCTTCACAAATGCTTTAAGTGTCTTGAGCCATCTATGAGTCGTATCTATGTGTCAAGCGATGTGGTTTTTGACGAGACTGTCTCTCTGAGCTTCATTCCAATACAATAGCACGTTTCCGTGCTGAACTTGACCTTCTGCCGGATATTCTTAAGAATCTCGATCCATCACTTGAATTTGGGAGCGCAAATATACATGATCAATGTCTAATTAATTGTCCTACTAATGCAGTTTCTAGTGTCCCTAGTGTTGTGGCAGATACAGGGCAAATTTTGGAGCAATCTATAGAAGAAACGACGCATTTCGGATGTTATTTCAAGCAGTCGTCCGACATATCACGTCAAGATAATGCTGGTGTGGGACACACAGTGGATACGACCATACCTCGTGCGGTCTCAGTGGTGCAATCCTCTTTGGGATTGGAGACAACAGCACCTAGTTCTACAACAGGATCAGGTTTGTAGTCTGCATCAGCCACTACGCCTAACGTGTCGGGTGTGTCCCCAACTGCAGGCTCAGGATCTTCTCCATCAACTTCAGCTGCATCTAGCTCTATGCCGTCTTCGCCAGGTGCTGCAGTGGATCCTGTGCTCCCCTCGCCGCCAATTTGGGAGCAGGCCGGGGTCTAGGATTTGGTCGCTGGATCTAGTGCGACTGTAGATCCTGTGGTGCATCCAAAACATCATTATGACACTAGACTTCAGAGCAGAATTTCAAAACCTAAGCAGTACACGGATGGCACGGTCCGTTGGGGGCTAAATAGCATTGTTGAACCGGAAGAACCAACAACTGTGAAGGTTGCTCCTCGTGATGATCGTTGGGTCATGGCCATGAACAAGGAATATGATGCCTTGATGAAAAACCGAACTTGGCATTTGGTTCCTGCTCCTAAGCACAAAAATGTCATCAGATGCAAATGGGTCTACAAGGTAAAGCGTAAAGCTGATGGTTCTATGGATCGCTACAAGGCACAACTTGTTGCTAAGGGATACAAACAGCAATATGTTATTGATTATGAGGATACCTTCAATCCAGTAGTGAAGGCGGCTAAGGTTCGTCTTGTTTTGGTGGTAGCAGTCTCCAAAGGGTGGTCGTTGCGGCAGCTTGATGTTCAAAATGCTTTTCTCCATGGTGTGTTGGAAGAAGAGGTTTATATGAGACAGCCCCCGGGCTATGAAGACAAACGGTGTCCTAATTTTGTCTGCAAATTGGATAAAGCTTTGTATGGCCTTACTCCTAGGGCTTGGTATGCACGTCTTTGTGGCAAACTCATTCATCTAGGATTCACAGCATCAAGAGGGGACACTTCCCTATTCTTCTATTGGAATGGACAGGTTACTATCTTTGTCTTAGTCTATGTTGATGACATCATTGTCGCCAGCTCGTTGTTGGCTGCTTCAAAGGCGTTAGTCCATTCGCTTGAGGTCGACTTTGCTCTAAAGGATCTCGGTGATCTTCATTTTTTCCTTGGCATTGAAGTAAAACGTGGTTTTGATGGTCTTGTGTTGTCACAGTAGCGATATGCTATGGATGTGGTCAAGCATGCAGGTATGTGGAACTGTAAACCGGTTGACACTCCCATCTCTAGGGGCACTTCAATTTTTAACACTCCCTTTGTCGTTAATAAGGTGTGTCAATTTCTTCATTCTCCAACCACGACACACTGGAGTGCTGTTAAAAGAATCTTGCGGTATGTGAAAGACACTCTGTCTACAGGATTGAAAATGCGAAAGTCAAGCTCTACTCTTGTCAGCGCCTTCTCTGATGGTGATTGGATAGGATCATGTGTTGATGAGAGGCTCTCTACAGGAGGATTTGTAGTATTTTTTGGTCCGGATCTTGTTTGTTGGAGTGCTTGGAAACAACCAACATTGTCTCGCACTCTCGCTCTAGCACTGAGGCTGAGTACAAGGCATTGGCTAATGCGACAATAATTGAGATGATGTGGACACAAAGGCTAGTGACTGGGCTTGGAATTTCTCATTCTCCTGTTGCTCGGTTATGTTGTGTTAATGTTGGTGCCAAGTATTTATTGGCAAATCCAGTTTTTCATGCCGGGACGAAATATATTGAGATCGATTTTTGATTTTGTTCGTGAATGGGTGGCACAGAAGTTAGTGGATATCAGATTGTCAGCACTGGTGATGAAGTGGCCGACGGTTTTACTAAACCCATGGCGTCCAAATTGAGAGAGAAGGGAACACCCCGGCATATAATGAAACACCGAGGACCCTAGGAGGTACCTCTTCCTGTATATTTTACACGTCGAACATGCATATAAGAGAAGGGAACGCAATACGCAAGAAAGGAGCTGAGCCGCTGTCCCGCAGATATATATGGGCCCCGCAGCCTGGCAACTCTAGGCGCTAGAAGTCGGATGCAAATCAGAGTCCCACCTCCCACGGCGAGGAGCAGATCAATTCCCACGCGACAAGGTATGGAAACAGCCACGGACAGCAGATCTGGCTACGGCCTTGTCGCCGACACGGTCACCGGCCGCGACCGCGACTGGTCGCGCTTGCCGGAGGATCTGCTGGTAAGCGTCCTTGGAGCACTGCCCGTGGCGGAAACCATCCGCTCGGGCGCCGTATGCGCATCGTGGCACGCTGCGTACGTCGCGTTCCGTCGGCTCCGCCTTCCGTCACCGAAGCAGCCCCCTTGTCTGCTCTACGCTTCCGACGCCGTCGCACCCGGCGCCGCCGCGCTCCACTACCCGGCCACCGGCGCCACGCTGCAGATCCCCTTCCCGCAGGCCCCGCTCGCCTGCCGGCCCCTGCTGGGCTCCGGCCACGGCTGGCTGGTCACCGCCGACGAGGCCTCCGACCTGCACCTTCTCAACCCCGTCACCGGCGCCCAGGTCGCGCTCCCGCCCATCACCGCGCTCCACCATGTCGAGAGCGGCACGGACGAGGATGGCGACCCCGCGTACCTCGTCTACGAGAATCTGCCGGATTACAATTACAGCATGAGCCGGTTCGAGGTGGACACGGAGCCGACTATCCTGGGGAAGGACGAGGCGCACGAGTGCATGTACTTCCGCGTCGTGCTCTCGGCCAGCCCGTCCGCCGGGCGCGCCTGCGTTGTGGTGCTCCTGCACATGCCGCACGGCGAGGTCTCCTTCGCCAGGCTCGGTGACGACTGTTGGACGTGGGTCGCAACGGGAGACGACACGGGTCTCCCGTCGAGGTACGGCTACGGTGACGCCATGTACAGTGCCACCGATGGCTTGTTCTACCTGCTCCGGTTCGATGGCTCCATGTGCAGCTTGGACCTTAACGGACCTTCGCCGGTGGCACGAAAGATCCTCGACAGCTTGCCGAAATCTGCCGACTCGACCAAATACCTCGTTGAGACGCCGGCCGGTGACATCTTGCAAGTTTGGAGGTCGAGGGACTATGTCGACTCGCAGATACCAGCGGAGTATCCAGCAGACTATGTGGACGACAGCATGGTCGGTCGGGACCCGTGTTTGGAGCTCAACACGTTTGAGATGCAGCTGTACAAGGTTGACCTCCATGGACGCAGGGTGGAGCTGATCAAGAGCCTGCCGGAGTATGCATTGTTTCTTGGCTCCAGTGGCTCTATGTGCCTACCGGTGAAGGATTTCCCTGGGTTAAAGCCGAACTGTGCTTACATGACTGACGACTTCATGGAGTATGTGAATTTCTTTAAGCATAACAGGCGAGAAATTGGTATTTGGGATATGGCAGAGCAAAGTATGTCGAAGCTAGTTGATGGCTCAATTTGTCCTTGGCTGAATTGGCCATCTCCTATCTGGATTCAACCATCCCTTTTCTAGCTAGTGGAGGATGCTTGCAAACTTTTGAGTACTTCTTTTTTATCTGAATAATTGCTATTATATTATTGTCTTTTTGTATTCAGATAGTTGTGACAATTAATCTTAGAAGTATTGTCGAGGTAACTTTCATGGTACATTAATAAATCGATTTCTTTTGCTACCAAATAGTTGTATTGTATTATCTGTTAACATAAAAAATTTGAAGTCAATTGTGGCAAATATATCTGGAGATGCAGTCATCTGATGTGCATAGATGTTCTGTCGCCTTTGTTGGATGGATGTTCAAGCTACGGATTGGGTCGGTCAATATGAGCAGCATCTCCCATTATTTTTCTTGTGGATAAAACATTGTAACTTTTGGTTACTAAGTGCTGGTTCAGCAACCGTACGAAGATCTATCCATACTGTACTTAACCAAATCTTCAATCTTATGGACCATTACTCAAAGCCCTGGTCTCTTCGCTTGGCCGATAAGACATGGCTGAAAGTACTATTCACGAATTTATTGTGAGGAAAAAAATATTGTTAAATAACTAGTAGATTCGACGGACGAACATGCTCACATTTTTGCCCGATAAGCATCCTTATAACAACATTTACGACATTTGTATTGTGCTAAATTTACGCCCTATTATGGCTCCCGATAGATAATAACTATCTTCTAACAGTTATCTCTTTTATATCAAATAGGTGTAGCTAATAAAATATCTAATTGTTAGCTGGACCTATACATAATAACTATCTCACTGACTGACTGTACCAAGTCGCTAATAGATTTAGCTAGCTAATACTCAATCTATCCCAAATTATATGATGTTTGGTTTTTTTTATACCTAGTTTGACCACTCGTTTTATTCAAAAATTTATGAAAAATATAACTTATTTTATCATGGATTGGTTTATTAATAAATGTTCTTCATGAATGATTTAAATTTGACTATATTTGTATAAATTTTTAAATAAAACGAGTGGTCAAACTTGAGGTAAAAATGGTCAAGCGTCTTATAATTTAGAATTGAGGTATTATTAGATATGAGCTTTAGCCAACTAACTAGTAGTAGATAATGAATCCAAACATGGTCTTAGGGTGTGTTTAGTTCCTCGTAGAATGCAAAATACAAAATACCAAGTACTTTGTAATGATGAAAAGCAAAATGCTCATTTTTTATGGGTGTGTTTAGTTACATCCAAAATACCAAATTTTTTATGGTGCCAGTGGGGTGGGCACAGGCTCCCAGGCGCTTTTGGGCTTCTTTGGGCCTTTGAGGCCAAAATCCAAAATGGAGAATAACATCTTTTTGCCAAAAATTTTGCATGCTATTTACATCAAGAGCAATATCAATAAACACATCTCTCCAAAGTTGTTCTATCCTCATGAATTACAACAAAGTAGAGAGATTGATATCTTAAAAACCAAATCATGCGACAACCTCGCTGATTTATTCACTAAGTCCCTATCAGCTTCCTCATTTGAAAAATGCACCAAAGAAATTGGTATGTGACGACTTAGGGATTTGAAAGGTTCAAGGGGAGAAATCTCCTAGACATTGGTCTGTCTGGACCATTATATTACACTCTTTTCTCCTCATGAGTTTTCCTCACAAGATTTTTAATGCGATAACGCTCCTTATAGGGCGTCCGTCCATCCGGACAGACCTCGACTTGACCGAGCCATAAAGGGAAATGACGCGCTCCATCTCATCCCTGTTAACCCCCGCGCCCACTCCCTACTCTGCTTGCCTGCTCCCCCTCTCTGCTCATCCCCATTGTTGCACCTGTTGCTGCGCTCACCACTGCTCTTGCCGTTGTGCTTGTTGCTGCTCTCACCATTGCTCTCGCTGCTGCTCTACAGGATGGCTGCCACGCTGGCATCCACTCGCTGCTGCCTCGCCTCGCACTCCCTTCCTCCCTCGCTCCGTGACCTCCATGCCATTGGTGAGGAGAATGATGGCGGTGGCTTCCGGCGAGCCGCTCCTGCCTCCCTACCTGCCTTCCTCCCTCGCTCCACGACCTCCATGCAACCAAAAAGGAGGGTGATGGTGGTGGCTTACGGCAAGGTAGGTCTAGATCTGAACCATCCTCCTTATCCATCCCATCCTCTGGATCTGAGCTCTCATCCTTCTCCTTCTCTTTCTCATTCTCATCCTCCTCCTGCTCCTTTGGATCTGGATCTGAGCGACATCGCGATGGCTAGGGTTCCAGCGAACGCTGTTGTAATAGGCTTGTTTTGGTGTTTCAATAAGCAATACTTCTTTGTTGCATTAGTCTTTTTATGTTGCATCTCTCGTTGCTTTTTTGTTTTTGTTGTTGTAATAGTGTTGTTTTGCTATTTCAACAAGTAATTTTTCATTTGTTTCATTACTCTTTTTATCCTAATGTTGCATCTCGCATTTGCCTTTTTGTTTTTGTTGCTGTAGTAGCATTTTTTTCCTATTGCAACAAGTAATTTTTGTTTGTTGCATTAGTCTTTTTTTGTGTTGCTCTCTTTTTGCATTTGCTTTTTTGTTATGTTTTGTTGCAGTAGTATTTGTTATGGTGTTACAACAAGCAATGTTCCTTTGTTGCCTTAGTTTTCTATTTTTCTGTTCTTGCATCTCATGTTGCAGTAGTTTTTGTTCTATTGTTGCAGTCATTTTCTTGCAATGTTGTAGTAGATTTTGTTCCATGGTGAAGATACGACGCACCTAGCGGGATGAGGCAAGGGATGCGGCCGCACAATAGAATGGTAGTGCGACAGGCGGTGGGGTGGGATGGTGGGATGGACAACGCTTGCCTTATTCGCTGATGCGGCTTGACCCCCCCATCTCGGTCTATTATGCTCCGCGCCTCCCTCCCAACCCAATGTCGTCTGTTCTTGGCGTCCTATTGTGGCATCTGGCCATTGGCGTCCTGTGGCAGGGACAGCGTGGACCTTGGGGTCGACAACCCATACGACAACGTCATGGCGCCAGCTGCAGAAGACACAGAGGTGCTCGGGATCCGGCGACCAAGCATACTGCAGTGTGAGCAGCGGTAGTAGCGGTGGCGCCACTAGATTTGGGATTCTTGGCGACGGGTGCCTCGGCAATCGGAGCAGCGTCCGATGGGCCCTTTCCCTTCCTCTTCTTATCCTTGGAGGAGGAAGACAACGACTTGTTCTTGGCTGCGCAGTGACGGAGGCATTGGCGGGCTTCTTCGGCACCGGCTTCAGCGAAGACGATGGCTTCTTCTTGGATGACGCGGTGGTAGGGGCATCGACGCAATAGCGGGCACCTCGGCCATGGGTGCGGGTGGAGCGGCCGCTGGGAGGAGTGGCAACGCCGACGAGAGCATTCGCGTATGGAGGTGGCGGCGGTGGAGGCCGGGTCACATGCGGAGGGGGTGATTTGCAGGACTTTGCAGTTTGCAGGCTGCCCACAATGCCTACAAACCCTAGCAGACCTACTGCCCCAGCCCACAATAAAAAACAAGTCGCCAATGGGCGCCCAGTGGGCCTGTTTTGTGTGGCGGGCCTAGCAGGCTTGCGGACAGGCCCGCCCGCTTGCAACTTGAGGCGTGACGGCGGCGGTGGCCCAACCCTCTATAGGCAGCACCACCTAGAACCATCATGTAGGGCGGCACCACTACCGCTGATGCCGACGAGGGATGTTGATCTGGGACACGACAGGGAAAGGAAGCGGAGAGGATGGGATCCGTCTGCGCAGCCACATGTAGGGCCAGTCACACCATTCACGGAGGCAACAGAGACGGTTTGAGTGGCGTCAATGAGCTGGGGGAGCAAGGGAAGAGGGAGGCGGACGATGGGAGGAGCGGCGGCGGCGAGCAGAGCACAAGTTTCTTTTTGAGTTAAATAACACAAGCTGCCCTTTAACTTGTGTGTGTGCCACTTAGGTCCATACACATGCAAACTCAAAATTTGTCCATATTTCTTCATGTAGCTGCTGACTAAGATAAAATTTTATAAAAAAAAAGACACCTAGCATAGTTATTTCCTCAGTTGTGCACCCCACGTTCACCCACCTACATCCGGTGCGCGTTCACCTATGTTGTCCATCTCTCAATCATCCTAAGACACTTCAGTGTCTTTAAGGTGCTCTTTCTTCATTTTGCACTTCATATTAATTTTGCATGCTGCTATCCTGAAGAATAATTTTTTCATTCTTGCTCATCCTACTTTCGTAGTTGTTCTAAGTAATATATGCGGTACAAAGTTCGTGGTATGAACTTCTATTGTCTTTTTCTATTCATACGAAAGAAAAAATATGTGATTTTCAAATTGGAAAATCCCAGCAAGCATCCTCCACACTAGCTAGAAAAAGGATGGTTGAATCCAGATAGGAGATGGCCAATTCAGCCAAGGATAAATAGTCTGTGAGCCATCAACAAGCTTCGACATGCTTCGCTCTGCCAAACTCCAAATACCAATTTCTCTCCGGTTATGCTTCCAGAAATTAATATACTCCATGGAGTCGTCAGTCACGTAGGCACAATTCGGCTTTAACCCAGGGAAATCCTTCACCGGTAGACACATAGAACCATTGTAGCCAAGAAACAATGCATACTCCGGCAGGCTCTTGATCAGCTCCACCCTGTGTCCATGGAGGTCAACCTTGTACAGCTGCATCTCAATGGTGTTGAGCTCCAAACATGGGTCCTGAGGCCCTATGCTTTCGTCCACCACGTAGTCCGGTGGATACTCTGCCGGTATTTCCGAGTCGACTTCTTCCCTGGACCTCCAAACTTGCAAGATGTCACCGGCCGGTGTCTGTACGAGGTATTTGCTCGCATCGACAGATTTCGGCACGCTGTCGAGGATCTTACGTACCACCGGCGAAGGCCCGTTAAGGTCCAAGCTGCACATGGAGGCGTCTAAACCGAGCAGGTAGAACAAGCCATCGGCGGCACTGTAAATGGCGTTACGGTAGCCGTCGTCTCCCTGCGCGACCCAAGTCCACCGGTCGTCGCCGAGCCTGGCGAAGGAGACCTCTCCCTGCGGCATGTGCAGCAGCAGCACGACGCAGGCGCGGCCGGCGGATGGGCCGGCCGAGAGCACGACGCGGAAGTACATGCACTCGTACGCGTCGTCCATGTCCAGGATACCCGGCTTGGTGTTCACCTCGAACCGGCGCTCGCTGTAGTTGTACACAGACAGGTTCTCGTAGACGAGGTACGCGGGGTCGCCCTGCTCGTCCGCGCCCCTCTCGACGTGGTGGAGCGCGGTGATGGGCGGGAGCGCGACCTGGGCGCCGGTGACGGGGTTGAGAAGGTGCAGGTCGGAGGCCTCGTCGGCGGTGACCAGCCAGCCGTGGCCGGAGCCCAGCAGGGGCCGGCGGGCGAGCGGGGCCCGCGGGAAGGGGATCCGCAGCGTGGCGCCGGTGGACGGGCAGTGGAGCGCGGCGGCGCCGGGGCCGAGGGCGTCGGACGCGTAGAGCAGGCAGGGGGGCTGCTTCGGCGACGGGAGGCGGAACCGTCGGAACGCGGCGTACGCCGCGTTCCAGGAGGTGCAGACGGCGCCGGAGCGGACGGCGTCGGCGACGTGCAGCGCCCGCAGGATGCTGACCAGCAGGTCCTCCGGCAAGAGGGACCAGTCACGGGTGTCGCCGGCGATAGGCCCCGAGTCGGATCCGAATCTGGATCCGTTGGCTGTCGCCGGTTCCATATCGACGCACCAGGCGGCAGAGGAGGCGGCGGCGCGGGTAGGGAAAAAATGTTTTTTTTTTCCGCTCTCACGGTCACGGGAACTGGTTTGTAGCGCTGTTCCTCGCCGCGAGACTCTGCTTTAGGTAGGCGCAATGTCTCTGGTTATAGCGGCAGACGAGCGGCTTTTCTCGATGTTACCGTATTTTTTTTGTTCGTAGTTGGTAATTATTGTTAAAAAATCTGTCTTATAAATTATAAGTGTAATTAATTATTTTTTATCTATATTTAATAATTTATATATATGTGGCGCAAAATTTAATATAATAAAGAATCTTAAAAAGTTTTTTAATTTTAGCTTAACAAACCTTACTGCCTGTTAATAGATTAGAATTGAGATTCTATAAGACTTTGTTTAGATCCAAAAAGTTTTTGGATTTTAACATTATAGTATTTTTGTTTTTATTTGACAAACATCGTCCAATCGTGGAGTAACTAGTCTTAAGATTCGTCTCACAATTTAAAGTCAAATTATGCAATTAATTTTTGTTTTTATCTATATTTAATACTTTATATATATGTCGCAAGATTCGATGTGACAGTAAATCTTGAAAAATTATTGGTTTTTGGGTGAACTAAATGAGGCCTTATAATTTTTTGAATAAAATCTCTCAGCATTATCGAGTTAGGCTTGGTGTGTTTAGATTGGATCGGTTCGGTTCCGGGTTGGGAAAAAAATCATGTCAGAACTTTTAGCAGAGTCCGAGCCCGTCGTACTAGTTGTGTCAGGTTACTAGTCGTGTCAGGTTATTTATTGAATTTTTTCATTTATTTATTGCATTATTTTTTGTTTGAGTCGGATCACATTGAGAATTGACGCGGACTTATTTAGTTTCTCCCCCTCAAGTTTACCTCAGTCCTTGTTTAGTTTATTCTAAAATTTTAAAAACCTTTTAAGATTTCTGTCACAATGTATCTTGCATCATATGTATGGAATATTAAATATAAATAAAAAATAACTACTTACACAATTTACCTGTAACTTGCGAGACAATTTTTTTGAGCCTAGTTAGTCCATGGTTGGACAACAATTGTCAAATAAAAACAAAAGTGCTACAATACCCAAAAACTTTTAACCTCCCCAACTAAACAAGGCCGGTATAATATCGGATGTTTGAACATATGTATGGAGTATTAAATATAGATTAAAAAATAACTAATTGCACTAGTTGTAATTAATTTATGAGGTGAATTTTTTAAACCTAATTAGTCTGTGATCTGACAATATGGTGCTATAGTAAATATGGGCTAGTAATAGATTAATTGAGTTTAATAAATTCATCTCACGGAATACTGAGAAGGACTTCTATAATTTGTTTTATTATATTATCCAAGCACTCGATGTAATACCCTATCTAACACTCCTAATTAAACTCTAGCCCTCGGATTTAAATACCCCATGAGGTAATCAGGTCGAATGGCCCACAATTAAGGCCTATTCAGGAGCGTTTGGCTCTGAAATATAGATTCAAATTACTAGATCTTTCTAGATACATCATAAAGCAACTCCATCATAGAGCTAGATACTAATCTATTTAAAAGAGCACAGTTGTGAATCTAGACCTTAGCAGCCTAGAAACGGGAATATGACACACGTTCTCGTTCTCATGTTCCATGTTTCGGGAACGTCTACGTTCAGAAACGTGAATATTCTCATTCCCACGTTAAAAATTGATACCCTAAGTTCTCGTCCTCGTTCCAAAAAGTAAGACAGAAACATGGTTGCTATGATCTAAGGGCTTGTTTAGATGCAAAAACTTTTTGGATTTTAGCACTGTAGCACTTTCGTTTTTATTTGACAAACATTGTCCAATCATGGAGTAACTAGGCTTAAAAGATTCGTCTGGCGATTTACAGACAAACTGTGTAATTAGTTTTTATTTTTATCTATATTTAATACTCCATGCATGTGACGCAAGATTTGATGTGATGGAGAATCTTGTAAAGTTTTGGGTTTTTGGGTGCATCTAAACAAGGCCTAAACTTACATGTGATTTTAAAATACTAGCTAGGGGGCCAAATTGACAAACATGTCATCTTTCTGGAGCCATAGCCCATAGGGTCACGGTCTAACGTACTTCTATAACTGCATTTAATAGGGGTAGACAGAAAAAAAATATGTCATAATTAATGACTCATTGGTAAGCACAATTATATTCTAAACATCTTCTAATTACGATTACACGATGGGCTTGGAGCTCTTTCGCATAGCGAGAAGGGAGGCGTGCGCCACTTGGCCAATGGGGCTCCTCGCATGAAGGAGCACGCCCAGTCGAGGGAGCTCCTCCATACAGCTAGGGAGGGAGGTGCGGAGGGCTCGAGGCCTCGGCTGACTCACGACGACTGCCAGGGGGCCACGCCGCTAGCCATCAGGAGCCGGGAAAGGCGGAGGTGGCAAGGGATGCGAGCAGTGGTGCATGCATAGAAAAAGAATGAACGGTCAGCACAATAGAATGAACAGGTAAGTTCTTTACCAGTGGTAGTGGTGTGGTAGTGGTGGTTAATTTTCTCTAGCTCCACAAATCTTATAGTTTTCAAAGCAACCTTTGAGATGCTCCAGCATTTGCTGGATCTGAGGGCAAATCCATGGATTAAATTAAATGGAGTTTCCCTATGGTCATTCTGTGCGGATCTAGAAGTGGTTGGCATGGAAAAGTAGATCTAGAGCTGCTGGGGCGCTCCTAAACAAGGCCTCAATTCTACCTTAAGTTTGAACTTCGACTTTGCTGCCCTAAGACCTTGTTTTTATATGCTACTAAGGACACTCCTAATGCAAGACTCTATCACAGAGTCCAAGACAATTAATTACATATTATTTATGGTATTTTGCTGATGTGGCAGCATATTTATTGAAGAAAGAGGTAGAAAAAACAAGACTCCAAGTCTTATTTAGACTCTAAGTTCACATTGTTCTAGGCTCACAATGCAAGACTCTATCACAGAGCCCAAGACAATTAGTTACATACTATTTATGGTATTTTGCTGATGTGGTATCATATTTATTGAAGAAAGAGGTAAAAAAATAAGACTCCAAGTCTTATTTAGACTCTAAGTCCACATTGTTTGAGGTAATAAATAACTTTAGACTCTATGATAGAGTCTGCATTATGCAAGACTCTATCACAGAGTCCAAGACAATTAATTACATATTATTTATGGTATTTTTCTGATTTGACAGCATATTTATTGAAGAAAGCGGTAGAACAAATAAGACTCTAAGTCTTATTTAGACTCTAAATCAACATTGTTCGAGGTAATAAATAACTTTAGACCAGGGGCGGGCCCAGGCCTAGGGCCATGGCCCTAGTCGTGGCCCAGAAATTTTAGGAAGAACTTTTTAGTATTAGCCCAAGAAAGAAGCCCATTAAGGAGGAGACTAGGGCAGACCAAGACAAGGGGAGAGGAGTCGCTCAGCCACCGAGCCACGCACCCACGCCGACATACCCCCTCTGCTCTGCTCTTGCGTCTGGCGTCCCGCCTCCGGCCTCCCTCCTCTTGCTCGGCCTCGGCGCAACGGCACCTCCTGCTCGGCTGCTCCAGTGGTCGATGACTCGGTATGGCGCTCGACCCCTTCCCTTGCCCGCCATCACCCTCACGCACTCCGCCATCGGCCATTCCCTACCTGTCGTCCCCTACTCGTGGCCTCGCCCCTGCCCTCCCAGTCACGGACAGGCATGGCGCCAAGGCCGACCGCGAGTCCACGACCGCCCAGATGGGCTCGCGCCCTTGCCCTTGGGCTGCCGCCTGCGGCCTGCCGAAGCTCGGAGTGGCACTGGCTCGGAGGCCAAATCACCGGAGCCAGGAGCCCCCTTGTCTCACTGTCCCTGTGTTGCTGCGCGAAGGGGTGAAGCCGCCAGGGGAGACCCCTGTCCAAAAGCCTGAAGCTGTGAACGTGAAGAGAAGGTATTCCTTTAATTTTTGTGTAATTTAGTTCTTCTTTTCTCTTGATTTTAACTCCTAATTGTGAACTTTTGATTCGAATTAGTCAATTAGATGAAGAGTACAAAGACTATTGCATTGTTAACAAATCCTGGGTCCGCCACTATAGGCCGTAGCTTTTGAATTTTGGCCACTACGATTTAGCCACCAGCACTACCGGAAAACCAACCTTTGCCGAGAGCCACTGAGTTTGCCGAGAGCGAAAACACGGGAGCTCGGCAACCAAGACGTTTGCCGAGATCAACGCTCGGCAAAGGATGGCTCACGGCAAAGGAACGACTTGCCGTGAGCCAGAATCTCGGCAAACAAAAACGCTCGGCGAACAGGGTCATTTCGGCGAGAGGGCCTCTCGGCAAAGAAAGGCTCACGGCAAACTGGGTCTTTGCCGTGAGCTGAGCTCTCGGCAGAAGGCATTTATCGGTAAAGAGCTGCTGCCGTTGCCCAGTTTCACGACGTGAGATCTTTGCCGAGAGCCACACCGTTAAGGCTCTCGGCAAAACTCTTTGCCGAGCGCCCCTCTCGGCAAAGAGGCTATCCATATTTCATGTGCATATGCATATGTTTCTCTTTTCCCTAATTACTCTCTCCAATTAAATTTATTTATTTTTTCTTTCATTTGCTCCAAAGTTTTTTCTCTCTACACATACTACGTGTTGTTCAATATTAATTTTTTGTTTATTTTTGTAATTATTTGCTATACAATTAATTAGTTGCAAATTTGAACAGTGGGTGTTGTATAGTATATACTCTCTCCAATTAAAAATATTGTAATTACCTTTTTCTCTCTCCAATGCTACGGGTCCACGACTGCACTCGTCTTTGGCTCCGGTCTCCTCGCCTCCTTTTTATATATCTCTTGGATGAATAGTGAGACAAAAAGCTTCATCCAAGTCCGACACCAATTGCAACACCCTTACCCACTCTGGGCCCCTTTGCCTTGCGGTGCTCTATAAAGCCGGTCGGCCAACCGTACACCACACTATAGCGAACGTGGCTGTGCTTCGCCTCGTCCAACTCTGACCGAGTGCGCCCCTTCCGTCCTTGTAGCCCTCGCCTTCATCGGTCCTTGGCACCCGCGCAAGCTGCGATGGCCGTCCCGAGCAGCGTGAGGCGCCTCTATCTTCCCTGTACATAAAATATAGTCTGAACTGAAAATGAGATAACCCACATCGTGTCCCTTTTTGTTTTCTTCTTTTGGCACATACAAGAATAGAGATTTCAGTTCTCTTAATTCTAGCAAAGAGGTAGAAGAGGACATAGAATTTCAAAGAGCTAGTGAGTATCCATTACAAATTACAAACACTGTTACATACTAATTAGTTTTGGAGTTCCAAACTTTTTCTATAATCATTAGAGAGCATAAACTCTAACAGGGTAAAATTTTGTATTTTTCTGACACCGTTTGCTATTTATAAATTATTTTTCAGTATATTCTTTGCCGAGTGTTTCTTGAAAAGCTCTCGGCAAAGACTTTTTTACCGAGAGCTATTCGGTCAGCTCTCGGCACAGATTTCTTTTTTTTTTCAGGAATACCCTTTGCCGAGAGCCTCCTGGTCAAGCACTCGGCAAAGAGTGTATTTTATTTTTTTTTATCCCAGTTAGATAAACAATAGGAAATTAATATTTTTTAAAACATCGTGCTTTGCCGAGAGTGGCTCTCGGCAAAGACTTTTTATAAATTACTTTGTAGTGCAGTTTTTCAAACAAAGCAAATTTTTTTAAAAAATAATATTTGGAGAAGTGGTCAACAGGCAAACTTTGCCGAGAGCCCTGTCCAAGTGGCTCTCGGCAAAAAGGTCGTTTGCCGAGCACTGCGCTCGGCAAAGGCTGTTGGCTCTCGGCAAATAGATCAGGATACTTAGGCACTTAGCCCAGCCCGACTCGCTGCACGCGCCCGACTTCATTCTTCACCGCCACCGCAGCCTGCTCGCCGCCCAGCTTAACCGCCACCGCCGCCCGCTCGCCGCCGGCGCGCCGCTCACTGCCGGTGCGCCCCTGCCCCCGCTCCCGCGCGCTCGCGCCCCTGTCCCCGCGCACGCGCGCCGCCGTGCGCTCCCGCCCCCGCCCCCGCGCGCACGCGCCCCCGCCCCCGCCCCCGCGCGCTCGCGCCCCTGTCCCCGCGCACGCGCGCCGCCGTGGGCTCGGCCTCGCTTGCGCCGCCGCGCGCGCCGCCGTTGCCCACGCGCTGCTCGCCGTCGTGCGCTTCTCCCTCTCGATCTACCTCCACTGGGGCTTTGGATCTCGGCCACCGCTCCTCGTGAGTCCCTTCTCTGGCGGTCATTGTATTTTTTCTCGGCATAGCTGAATTATGCTTAGTTGTAGTAGTATTTTTTCTCTGTTCTTTCTAGGGTCATTGTTAGTTTAACATTAGATCCGAATACTACGTTTTAGTGTTACTTAAATGTGCTCATGTTTAAAACAGTTCAGCTATGATGTGCTCATGTTTAAATCGCTTGTGAGGTAAATTTAGGGTTCAGTGAGGTAAATTTAGGGTAAATTTAATTGTTCGCTTGTGTTTGTGTGATATCTGTGGTTGCCGGCCATCGAGCCGTTTGTTTTTGCAGGTTTGGAAAACCTCACCCTGCAGGGGAGGTGCTGCCGAAATTTTGAATTGATGATCATGTATCTTTTTGATTTTCAGAGAATAGTTTGTTTCGAGGCTAGCCAGAGTACCTCGCCTTCCTCGCTGTTGCGGACCTGCCCACACCGTTTCGCCTCGCCTCTGCACCGAGCTGCCACGGCCCCGCTAGCCTGACGTCACCGCCACGTAAGGTATAACCACTCTTTATTTGTCTTGGTCATCTATCTCCACGTAACTTAGTTAGGCATCTCCCGTTCGAAATAGATACGGTTAGAAATATGCAGATCTTTGCATATCAATAACCGTATCTGTTTCGAATTGTCCATGTTTTTTTGGACAGCCCGAGGATGTGTAGATGATGTTAGTTTCCATGGTCTGCTCTGATCTGAGACAGAGTTTCGATAGTACCTCCTTGTTGTTCTTCGGATACACAATCTCCCTGTCAGGACGTGTATTTGGAGAACAGCGAGGAGGTGCTGCCGAAATTCTGACTCAGATCGGAGCAGACCATGGATTTCTGACTCGAGAGCAGTACCTAAAGGTAAATATACATCAATATTGATTTCTTCTAAGATTTGGTAGGCTTCAATTCTTCTTATATCTGTCAATGTACTTGATGTCATGCAGGTGCCTCCTAGCTGGTGCGCCAATAAAACGTTGGCTTGGGAGAAGATGGTCGATGAGTGGCTGAGTGAACAGTGGGCTAATAGCCACACTGTCCTCCGAGACCGGCGTATGATGATGCAAGGTGTATCCCACCACCAGGGCAACCTTAACATCGATGAATACGGGGCTAGATGGGTAGGTGACTTGGTGTAGCTTCATTTATTATTTCAAACGCTTATTCTTGCATTCCTATTATTAATTGTCTTGCTGTTTTTCTCGCAGTCGGCTGCACATCAAAACCAGCCATGTGGACGGCTCAAGGCATGGGTTCTGTCCCACAAGGACAAGGCGACCGCAAACATTGATTGGAACCCGGACAATGACCCAGCTGAGTCGTACACCAACACCAGCATACCTGAGATTGTCAGTCAGTACACCGAGGCAGCAAGGACGGTCCATGGGGAGGGGTTCGATCCGCACACCGCGGACCTTGACGGTGACATCGTCATGAGGGTGGGAGGAGGCAAGAAGCGTGGGCGGTACCTAATCGGCAACAGCACGCTTGACCCGCAAACCACTCCCACTCTCTCACAGGTTCGGGCAAGCAGCAGGAGCGATAGCGTGCCCATACGCCCAAGGGTGGACACTTCTACGACACGTGTTGCTGCCCTACAGGTTATTTCTGTTTTATTCATCATTCATTGGTTTTTACATTACTCGAAATTGCTTGTAACAATGCGGTGAAAAATTATAGGCCCAGGTGCAAGCGCTAGAGGAGCATAAGGCTATGATGGAGGAAGCGCAACGGAGGGAGCGAGAGTTCCAGACACAGAGGTTTGACGCCTTGGCTCAGTACGTGGCAAGCCTTGGCCTCACGATGGGTCGTCCAGCGCCACCAGAGTTGTTCGCTCCTCCACCTTACCCACAGCCACCTTACGTGAGTTCAACTTCTCTAACAAAACGTCTTTATTGTGCATGTCGGACATCGTGCTGTTCATATGTGATGGGATGCCTTCGTGCCATTGATATATATGTGTCTCGGCCATCGTGCCGTTGAGATGTGGTGGACGGCCATCGTGCCGTTAGTTTTCTTGCAGGTTTTGGAAACCCCAGGTATAGGGGAGGTGCTGCCGAATTTTTTGTGTCTAGGCTTAGATTACAAATTTATAACTAGTTCTGTAAATTTTTGACTTTACTAAGCCTAGATTACAATTTTATGCCTTAGTATAAGTACTAATTTTGCTTCTCCTTTGTGCAGGTTCAATCGGCGGGTTCGAATGAGGTGCCTCCGTCCGGAGGGTTAGCGAATCCACTTCTACAGCTTCAGCCACCGTCGAGTGGGTCGGGGTATGGGTATCCACCACGTGTGCCTCCGTCGCAGCAGCCGCCTCCAGGAGGGGCAAATTGGGATGCATGGCAGCAGTGAACTTGTGGATGTTGTGAAACTTTGAGATACTTTGTGATATTTTGAGATAATGTGATGGACATGGTGTGGATATTGTGATACACTTTGTTAATATATGTGATGGACATGTTGGTTTTGCAAATTGAGTTGGATGTGTTATATCTGTTAATTGTTAATATGTGTTTTATCTGTGAATAATAGCTGGAATCAAAACAGATTTAAAAAAAGCTCTCTGGAGCCTTTGCCGAGAGCTAAACGTTTGCCGAGAGCAGTAACTGCACTGCTCTCGGCAAAGCCTGGACCTTAGCCAAGAGGCCAGCTCTCGGCAAAGAGTCCGTTTGCCGAGAGCCAAGCTCTAAGCTCTCGGCAAAGTAACTTTTTGCCGAGAGGCGAGCTCTCGGCAAAGCCCTGAAAAAAAAATGGCGGAATCCTTCTTTCATTTTTTTTAAAAGTCTTTGCCGAGCTGGGCTCTCGGCAAACCTCAATATAAAATAAATTTTGCAAACCAGCTCGGCTGCCATTCTTTTTCTTTTCTTTTTACAAAAATTATTTGCCGAGAGGGGCTCTCGGCAAAGAAGTTCGAAAAGTTGTCAGAACCGACCGTTAACGGTCGTTTTGGCCGTTACTAGCGCTAACGTTCGCCGAGAGCTATAGTTTGCCGAGAGGTGGACTCCATGTGCTCGGGAACAATTTTGCCGAGAGCGGCTCTCGGCAAATGATCCTTTGCCGGCAGCTTGTTTGCCGGCGTTTCTTTGCCGAGAGCTGCTCTCGGCAAAATGTTTGCCGAGTGTGTTTGCCCATTTGCCGAGCGTTCTAAGCTCTCGGCAAAGGACTGGAATCCGGTAGTGCAGGATTTGGCCCTAGTCTTGGCCAAATCCTGGGTCCGCCACCGCTTTAGACTCCATGATAGTGTCTGCATTGTGAGTGTCCTAATGCCCTGAATCCTTGACAAAGCAGACACACATACCTCATAAGCACGTCCGAAATCTTCTTGTTTTTATACACTACTAATGCCCTCACAAAGCATGCACACATCATAAATATCTCTATACACACTTCCCAAAAAAACAAGTTGACCTTCACACCTCTTAGAGAAAGTATTATGGGTGGCTGGGAGCGGGCTGGATCCCTGTTGGTTGAGAGAGAAAAGGGGAGAGAGTGCCCAGCGGGCGTCTCACCAAACGCTGGCATGAAGCGGGCGATATACTTGTTGCTCACCCCCATTCGCTGATCTCCTGCCTAGCTTGGTCCTCATTGGTTGCATGTGCTCATACGTTGCTATGCCTGCTGCTTCCGCATTAATTGAAAGCCACGTCAGACTTCATTTCGTCGGATAGCGGGCGGTGTTATTGTTCTTGCTCTTATGATAAGAACTGAAGGCAGATTAACTGGTATTACAATAACTGGAAACAAAAGCTCAGCACGGCCTATTTTTCTTTCTTCCTTTGGTTCATGTATTAAGAACATTAGGTGGTGCTACACAGAAGGCAAACAATGATTAAAGGCCAACAACAATAATGGCTCTGCAATTAGAAAATACAATTTGATCTAAAACAACTGCATTACTTCTCGATCCAGTGGTGCATTACTTCTCGATCCAGTGGTGTGCCTTCCATTCAGTTGCACTGCCTTATTAGTTTTGTTCTTCTCGGATTTATACATTAAGTTGAGGAAGAAATTAGATAGTATAGCAAGAAAAAACATCATGTTATCAAATAAATTAGCTAGTACAAATTAGATAGTAATAAACTCCATAGACTATAAAGGCTGCTAGATAATAGTACAAATTTGTTAAATTTTTTAGCTAGTAGCACATGTCAATTTCATAGACTTTGTCTGCTAGAAATAATAATAGTACAAATGTGCAACTTGAAATAATTAATGTAATCTAGGACAGGATACATGTCCCGCATTTGATGTCCAGTGATTCACTAGCCACTCCTATTGAGGTGCTGGAATCCTTTTTCCACAACCATTATTGATATTTTGTCAAATTAGGATCTAAGTACTTCGTCTTCAAAATAACCTTGAAATCTTTCCACTTTTAAAACATTATTTGCAGACTTCGAAACATGCTTGTAAGACTCATTGATGTCAAAAAAATCCCTGCATAAATTTACATTTCTAATTAATCAACACTAACTTTCAAAATCATCAAGTAAATAAGTACAGGTTGTGCCTATGTACCTTTACAGTTGTCCACAACTTCTCTTTGTGATATTTATCTTCCTTGCTCCAATGTGTCCTAAAAATATTTCCTTCCCTCTAACAAGGTATCCAATGAATCTTGTTAATTTGCATGTCTTTGGTCCACATGGCTTGCTGAGGCACAAGGTTGATTGCTGGTATTTTGCAAATACCGTGAGCAAAATGTCATACTTTCATTGAATTGGTAGCCTTCAACTATTGCTCCTTCAGGATGGCTGCGAGTTGTAACCATGGATTTGTACTTAGATAGACATCTCTCAATAGGGTACATGTTCCGGTAATGCACTGGTCCAGCAAGCCTTACTTCTATAGCAAGATGGATAGTCAAATGGACCATGATATCAAAGAAAGGAGGAAAGACCTTTTCTAATTGGTACAAAATCTTAGGTATCTCTGCTTCCAATCTTTCAATCTCACTAACACAAATAACCTCTGAGTATAATTTCTTAAAGTAATTGCTTAGACGAACCAGCGGCATGGAAACTCTATCTGGTAAAATGCTAATAGCTAAGGCTAGCAGGTCACACATTATAATATGACAATCGTGAGTCTTTAACCCAACTAGTCTTTGACGACACCTAGAGTATGAGCGTCCGTACAAGACAAAACATTTCTATAGTAGAAAACCCAAAAATAGTTTCATGATCATTCCGTTCGAGTGTACAATCGCAAACCAGTGGCAACTCTAATGCCTCAAGTTTTAATGAAACAGTACCCATCCTTGCATGCAAATGGTAATAAACTGCACTATCTGCTTGGCAAAAATATGATTAAGCACAAATACAAGCGTAAAGTTCTGTGCGACCGCGACACTAACAAATGTTCCAAATTATGAATATGCCCTACTGGACAGCCAGATCTAGTATAGATAACCCCTAAAAAATGGTATGTTCCTCATCCCATTGAGTTAGTTCATCAAACAACTACAAAGTGGGCAACGTCAATCAAAGCTATGAACAGGACAGGCAGCCAGGTTAAATAGAAATAACCTTTCTTGACGATCTCCATGACCATTATAAGCTATAGCCTCATCTGTTTGGGATAACTGAGTGGAATTCCCTGTGTTAGTACTTGTATTTTTCACGAATCATCTGATGAAACAATAGTAACAGGACTGTAACGAACTCCATTTTGTCACAATTTACTTCTATTTTTAGTTGTGCCAACAAATGAAACACTAAAATCTACAGATCGATGGCCTTGGTACTGTCATTTGGGAAAAATGTGAAAATAGCAGAAATAACTTTATCTACATCTTTATCTTTACCTGTATAATGTCCCCTGTTTCTTGATCTCCTCTGCAACTGATGACTTCTAACCATGTTTCTCAACAGTATTGCTGGCAGGATTAACATCTTCAATATCATCAGCACTGATCCACTTAGCAGCTAATCCTGGATCTTCAGCCATGCATTTCTTTAATTCTGTCTGCAAACATGGTTACCATATACAATATGAGCAAACAGCTGTATAACTTGACCTAAACTGCATAGTCTGTTACTAATATATAAGCTATCAGTGCAAGAATTCAGCTAAGAAATAAATGCCAAATCGAACTCATATGGTGTCAGTTAAAATTAACATACCTCAGTATTAGATATATCTGCAGGTAGAGTCTTCATCTTCTCCTTAATGCTTTCAAGAACCTAACGTCCTTTCTCAGGTAATGACTTAGGCCCTACTCCACTCAAAGGTGCATAGGACAACCATTTTAATGCCTCACTGCTCTTGTTGAAGCAGATCATGTCTTCCTGTTCTGAATCTTCACAAAATGTCAACCCATCCAGAGAATCATCACCCTCTAATGCTTCATCACAGAGTTTCTGATCCAATACTGACTGAAGCTGTGGCGGCCGGCAGGATTGCCTTTGGGTGCCTACTGCAGATGTGTGACAATAGCAAACCAGCATCCACGAACTTCTTACAATCACAAAGGGGACAAAAATAGAACCACCAGGACTTGAGTTCCTGACAAAGCTCTGCACATCAGACATGGTGAACCATGCGACCGATCAACCATGTGGCAGCACATTGAAACAGACCTGAAGGAAGCTGTCATATTGCCCCTCACCACTCATGGAGTCCCAGTAATATATCACTGGCCAGCATAAGGATATTGTTGATCAGCTCGTGGAACTCAATGGTCAGCAAAACCATCCTGATGTCGTGGTTGTCCCCACTAATGGACCCAGGTGGGATGCAGTCTTGCTGGCCATTGGGTTCCTTCATTTCCAGCGCGGAGCAGAATATCCAGGCTCATGAAATGACTACATCTCCAGATATATTCTCTAGGCCATAAAACAACTAACAACCGTCTTCAAATATTTGCTTTAACATATATTACAATACAACTATTTGGACTGGCAAAATAAATTGATATATTAATTTACAATCGAAGTTATCTAGAGTTCTAGACAATACTTATAAGATTAATGGACACAACTATAGGAAAAAGCCAATAACAGCAATTATTCAGATAAAAAGTACAGCAGTTTTTGCAAGCATCCTCCACTAGCTAGAACAGGGATGGTTGAATCCAGATAGGAGATGGCCAATTCAGCCATGGGTAAGTAGTCGGTGAGACATCAATAAGCTTCGACATGCTGTGCTCTGCCATACTCCAAATACCAATTTCTCGGCGGTTAAGCTTGTTATAATTCACATACTCTGTGGAGTCGTCGGTCATGTAAACACAATTCGGCTCTAACCCAGGAAAATCCTTTACCGGTAGACACATAGAGCCATTGAAGCCAAGAAACAATGCATATTCCGGCAGGCTCTTGATCAGCTCCGCCCTCTGTCGATGCAGGTCAATCTTGTACAGCTGCAACTCAATGGTGTTGTGCTCCAGACACGGGTCCATACCCCTTTCGCCGTCGTCCACATAGTCCGGTGGAAAGTACACCGGCGTCAACGAGTTGATGTACTTCTTTTTCCTCCAAACTTGCAAAATGTCACCGGCGGCCGGCGTCTCGACTAGATATTTGGTCGAGTTGACTGAGTTCGGCAAGTAGTTGAGGACCTTACGTGCCACCGGCGAAGGCCCGTTAAGCTCCAAGCTGTACATGGAGGCATCTAACCGGAGCAGGTAGAACAAGCCATGAGCGGCACTGTAAATGGCGTCACGGTAGCCGTACCTCGACGGGAGACCGGTGTCGTCGTCGCTGACCGGTGCGACCCAAGTCCACCGGTCGTCGCCGAGCCTGGCGAAGGAGACCTCGCCCCGCGGCATGTGCAGGAGCAGCACGACGCAGGCGCGGCCCGCGGACGGGCTGGCCGAGAGCACGACGCGGAAGTACATGCACCCGTGCGCCTCGTCCACCGGCAGGATGGTGGGCTCCGTGTCCACCTCGAACCGGCTGTTGCTGCAATTGTACTCCGGCAGATTCTCGTAGACGAGGTACGCGGGGTCGCCATCCTCGTCCGTGCCGCGCTCGACGTGGTGGAGCGCGGTGATGGGCGGCAGCGCGACGTGGTCGCCGGTGACGGGGTTGAGGAGGTGCAGGTCGGAGGCCTCGTCGGCGGTGATCAGCCAGCCGTGGCCGGAGCCCAGCAGGGGCCGGCGGTCGAGTGGGGCCAGAGGGAAGGGGATCCGCAGCGTGGCGCCGGTGGACGGGCAGTGTAGAACAGCGGCGCCGGGGTTGACTGCGTCGGAAGCGTAGAGCAGACAGGGCGGCTGCCTCGGCGATGGGAGGCGCAGCCGCCGGAACGCGACGTACGCAGCGTGCCACGATGCGCATACGGCGCCCGAGCGGATGGTGTCCGCCACGTGCAGTGAACCAAGGACGCTTACCAGCAGATCCTCCGGCAAGCGGGACCAGTCGCGGTCGCGGCCGGTGACCGTGTCGGCGACAAGGCCGTAGCCAGATCTGCTGTCCGTTGCTGTTTCCATATCGTGGGGATTGGGGAGTGCCGGGCTAACCGGTTCAGAGAGACAATCATCATCATCAGAGCTAAAAAGGGCGAACCTGGTAAACGAGTTGGGCTTTATGGAACAGTCCTGTTCGATTTGCATCCGACCTCTCTAGCGAGTTGCCAGGCTGCGGTGCCCATATATCTAAGGACTGCGGCTCACTTCCTTCCGTATGCATTCCCTTCTCTTCGGCACGTGCGAGACGGGGGCGGTAGCGACGGGTGACAAATAGTCTGTTGGCTTATTAAAAAGTCATGGCTGATAGTATTGTTTGCTAATTTATTAAAGAGAAAAACATTGCTGGCTGACAAAAAAAAGTACGGCTTATAAGACAAGTGAACGAAGAGGAAGACGGCTACTGGCAAGCACATCAGAGGCCGCCGACGACTCTAGTCTCATCTCGAGAGGAAACATGCTGGCAATGACATCGTTGGAGGCTTCAGGAAGCTCGAGTCAGAGGAGGATCGTCAGATCCTGATGAAGGTCGGAGGAGGGAAAGATCCTGAAGCTCAAGAAGGAGTTCATGGCGGCGAGCCAGGTGGGACTAGCTAGGGTTTCCCCTACCATGGTTCCCAGGGTGAAGGTGGCCTAGCCGGCCAGAAAGAACACGAGGAAGGTGCTGGTCAAGAGGTTGATGACCAAGGCACAGATTGACTTTATCAAGGCAATGGCCGCACATCCCTGGCCGACCAGGAACCTCACTGAAGACCAGCTAGGAGCTGGCCAAGCATCCAAGAGTTTCCTAGACAACTGCCACGAAAACATGCTTGTCAGGAACAAAATGCTTGCCTACCATGAGGCCCTCGTCGACCAGCACGAATAATTTGGCTGCATGGTGGACGAATCGAGGTCAGGTCATCGACGACAAAGGCGACGATATGGTGAGGAACTAAAAGTCCGCAATCAGCTCCAAAAAATTTTTCACCCATCTCATCGAATCTTTGAATATATACATAGAGCATTAAATATAGACAAAAAATTAATTATATAGTTTAGTTGTAAAATCATGAAACGAATCTTTTAAGCCTAATTAGTACATGATTAGCCATAATTATAGATTAGTGAGACTTAATAAATTTATCTCGCAGTTTTCAGACAAGCTATGTAATTTATTTTTTATTAGTATATGTTTAATATTTCAAATATGTACCGACATATCCAATGTGACACCCAAAAACTTTTCGTCTTGAAACTAAATAAGGCCTAAGCAAAACATTGTTGTGGAAAATAGTTTTTTCTATAGCAAACCATGAATGACTATTTATTGAAACTGTCAATTAAAAGTATATTGAGTATATGTAGTGTTTATATAAATTGACAAGTATGAAAACTATTCCATAATTTTTAGTGTGGGAGAGTGGCCTTACTCCATCGGTGCCGAAGATGCAATTTTAGAACACAGGTAGCTCAAACGATCTTTTTTTAGCATGGTAGCTCAAACGATCTAAGACAGCCTCTCCAAAAGCAATGAAATCACGAAAATCCTATATGGTTTTTCAACTTCTAAGGCCAGTCTCAGTGGAGATTTCACCAGGATGTCATACACATTTATTAGAGCGCCATGTCAGCAAAACTGCACTTTTTGCATGAAACGAAGAGGAGAGAGAAGAAAGTAGTTTCACCATGGTGAAACTCCGCTGGCGTTGTTTCCTACGCGGTGAAACACGATGAAATCCCCACTGAGGACTAAATCGTTTCACCATCTTACATGTGATCCAATCATTTTACAGTAATTAAATGCTTTGCCTAGCCTAGGAAACATCAAGGTGAAACTCATGCATTGTGGAGGTTGTTTCATTGTTCGTTTCATTGATGCTCTGTCAGCAGATTTGTTTTGGAAACAGTGCATTGAAACGGGCCATTGAGACTGGCCTAAACTAAAGCGGATTTGGCTTCATCGTCTTTTCATTTGATTTTGGTTTCATAATCTGTTTTGCATGTATACGTTGAGCAGGGTTTTTTATTAAACGTGTGAAGAAGTCCCAACAAAAGCCATACCAAAAGGGACTAAGTCTAACTAAATTTATACCATAAAATGACACTAAATAAATATCACTACTATATTCTTATTTTTGTAGTATATCTATTTGAAGTTATATATGTGATAGTACATCTAAAAAGTTTAGTCAAATTTAAGATAGTTTTTACTTTGGCCAAATCTAGAATGACATGTTTATAGGATAGAGATAGTACATGTTTTGGATTATATTTGTTTTTTAAATATTACTGTAGATGCACACACACTGATCACTTAGAGCATCTTCAACAGGAGACCTTAAATCAAAGCTCATACTCTTTAAGGCATATCTTTTTATCTATGTAAAGAGGTCACCTAAATCAAGGCCCTCATATACATTTCCAACATACACTGACATATAAGACACAACTCGTCATTTGGCCATATCCATGATCGTTCCAATCTACTAAACTATAGGGCCACAAGAGAGGAAGGGAGGAGCACGAGAGACAACATGGGAAGGGGGGGGGGGGGGGGGGCAGGGCGCAGGGGTCTAATCGACGGCACAACGAGAGGAGACATGGAAGGGTTGAGTGTCTTGTTAGGAGGAGATAAATATCCCAAAGTAAGTTGCTCCTAAAGTTCGACAACTCAAAGGCCTTTGACACTTTGTGATGGCTCTTCTCTTTTTTTTTTCTTTTTGAGAATTATGCTGTATAACATAGACGTCCACAACATATACGTGCACTCAGCCGTCAGCCCTATGAAAAAATGTGCACATTGAGGAAAAAACAGGGAAGCTTCTTAACTTTTTTTTGTATATATATGAACAGAAACAAAGTTACATATGTCCAGGGTACAAGGCTTATAAATCCCAAAATAAAAAGGCGGGTGAAGATCAGAAGCTGCTCTCTGGCCACACCGATACAGGACCAGCAATACTTGTCATGGCTCTTCTTGCTGGGTGTTGTTGATGCGTTCGACAAATTATCATGCATGGCCGTTCCTGTTGGACGTTCTCGATGTGTTCCTGCTGCACCAGGAAAATACTCAAAGCACACTTGCAGATCCTCATCGACAACGTCGAACGGAAGCTCCCGCCCTCCCTCGCCCACTCATGGCAAGAAGCTGGCACGCCTGCTAGCTAGCTGACGGCCTGCCGCGCCTCGCACCCTCCTTTACACACGCCTTCTTTTGGTTTGCTTTCAAGCAACACACTGCCACACTGGACAACAGACCCAAGACATCGCTCCACGAGCTGGATGGAGCTTTTTCCTGAACCTGTAGTGCACAGACCACCTGCTCATCCATTGCTCGTTTTCTCGACAAGTCTGCTGGCACATCCTCTTAGCTATTGGGAAGACCCTGCCACCCGCCGACGATTGCATCTCATTGCTTGACTGGAAGAGTCAACTGTGACGTTATGGATGGGTACACGACAACAGGGGATTGACTCGTTCTTCTCGCTTGTCTCTTGGGAGCTATGGAAAGAATGGAATACTCGGTGTTTCCAGGTCATTCGACACCAACTCGCCCATCTTCTCCAAACAAGCCAAGGGTGCTTGTACTCATAGATTATTTCAATATAGAGTTTCTTTTCAAATCGTGACTTCCTTTTTAATAAACATTGCCAAATTGAAACATAGTCATTATGTATAATGCATTTTATATCAATATATAAATTTTAGAAATCGCACAATGCACTTTATTTTTGGACGAAAATAGTTGTTTTAGCGTGCAATACAACCCCATGACGGATGTGTGGGCCCTACCCCTAGAAGGCTCCAATCTCACTTGTGAGAGCGCTAGGGGGCCATTTCCAAAGTTGTTATGTTATATTCATAAACTCTTCTACCTTAATACAACGATACAAAAGTCATTTGAGTATTCTACATAAAGAAATAAAAGTCACTAATTGTCATGTATATACTTCAATTCAGTTTCATTTTCATGCCTCTTCAACAATTCGGGTTCAGTTATATATTATATATATACAAGTATTAGGTTAAACATATCACAATTCCTTTTTTTGTAAAAAAAACAGAGAAATCCAATCTTTTATGATTGTTGCATGTTCTAAATATTTGCAAATGTGTGTACAAAAATTATTTTGAGAGACGTCTCGCTATTGACGGACACGTCGTCTACCACTAAAAGAATAGCATCGTCAAATTCTGAAATAAATCGAGAAAAATACGAGTACCCATGTCAAGTCCGGGACTTGATCACATGTGAGCAGGTTGAACACATATGAGCAGGTTTCACCACAAAGAACCCAACTAGCTGATTGAGCTCAACAAAATTTATAACTCAATATTAAAGGATAATTGACAAATTTTGTATCACATCTAGCCACGCATACACCTTGCTAGTCACATACAAAAGAAGTACGACATGAGTTTTACTTAACTCGCATTCTCCATTAGCTAGATAAAGGATGGTTTTATCCAAATAGGAGATGGCCAAGTTAGCCAAGGATAAACAACGGGCGAGACATCAACAAGTCTCGACATGCTTTGCTCAGCCAAGCTCCAAATGCCAACTTCTCGGGGATTATACTTCAACATGTTGACATACTCCAGGAAATCGTCGGTAACGTAGGCGCAATCGGGTTTTAAACCAGGGAAATCCCTAACCGGAAGGCACATTGAGCCATTCAACCCAAGAAACAGTGCACAATCAGGCAAGCTCTTGATCATATCCATCCTCTGGCCATGGACACTACGTGAAAAACTTACTAAGAGAGCGCCCCTCCCCACACTGTAGGGGCGGTTAACATTTGAACCGCCCTTACAGTGGGTGGGCAGCCAAGCACAAAGCCAGCCGCCCTTGCAGTGTTCTCTGTAGGGGCGGTTGGTGTTACCAGCCGCCCTTACAGTGGGGGAGGCACTGTAGGGGCGGCTGGTAACACCAACCGCCCCTACAGAGGTCTGTAGCATAAGTAGCCAGCCCACTCTTCTTCCTCCCCGACGCCACTCACTTCCACTCGCAAAAAAAAGGTTTGGGAGGCCTTGGGCACCTCCCTAAAATCACTCTAGGAAGGGGGGAGGTTTTGAACTTAAATCCTTTGGTGGGGAGCTTGTTTAAGGTAAGAAAATGCTATTCCCACCCTCTAATCCATGTTTTATTGGTTGGTTAGTGAGCAATTTACATTTTGGTTTTCTCTCTCTTCCATGGAGCTTGAGCTTTGTGTTGACCAAATTAGAGCTTATCTATGATGCTATTAGTGTAGAATAGGTAGAGACACCACCTTGCACCATCAATTAGGTGATATAGCTTTATTTTATTGGAGATTAATTGTAGTTTCATGTATGGAGAGAAAAGGCATTCTAGATCTAGGGTTTCCTTTTTTTGTTTTTGTTTCATGAATTTGGAATGTGGTTGGCATGAATAGTTATTGGTAAACTAATAGTTATTGTTAATATTAATTGTTTCTAATAATGGTAGATCATAATTGGTAAAATTAATTATGTCTAATAATCGTTTCTAACACAATTATTACTAATAATGATAGATAATAATTGTTGCTAAAAATGGTAGATAATAATTGTTACTTATTAATTGTTGCTAATAATGGTAGATAATATTTGGTAATATTAATTATGTCTAATAATCGTTTCTAACACAATTATTACCAATAATGATAGCTAATAATTGTTGCTAATAATGGTAGATAATAATTGTTACTTATTAATTATTGCTAATAATGGTAGATAATAATTGGTACTTATTATTTGTTGCTAATAATGGTAGATAATAATTGTTACTTATTAATTGTTGCTAATAATGGTAGATAATAATTGTTACTTATTAATTGTTGCTAATAATGGTAGATAATAATTGGTACTATTAATTATGTCTAATAATCATTTCTAACACAATTATTGCTAATAATGATAGCTACTAATTGTTGCTAATAATGGTAGATAATAATTGTTACTTATTAATTGTTGCTAATAATTATTCTCAACTAATTAATTTTTTTATTTATGTAAAGATGGAGAATAGGGCTACTTGGATGTATGGTTTGCCAAGGTACTCACAAGCCTATGCTGATGAGGTGGACAAATTTATTACAATCGCAGTGAATCATGCAAAGACGTTGTCAACAGGAAATAATTGTTCAGTTATTTGTCCCTGTAAAGATTGCAAGAACCACTTAGCAACTTATGATGTGGAAATCATCAGATCACATCTGATTAGGCGAGGATTTGTCCCGAACTACACAGTATGGCTTCATCATGGTGAAGTAATGTTTCTTGATGGCAACGATGATGACCAAGAAGACGATGCTGAAGAAGGCCAATTGTTGTCCCAATACGCAGACATGTTTGAAGCACAAATGCAACATGATTCAGCAAATGAACAAGCACGTGGTGATGATGTCGGTGGTGTCGACAATAATGATGGGGATGTTGGCGGTGTTGACAATAATGATGTTGGAGCATGTGAGGGGGATGCAGAAAACTTTGACAACTTAGAGGAAATGCTTCGGGCCATTGGACCAGAAATACTACAACAGAAGAAGGGTCTAGAAAATCTAGAGCGGGTGAAAACAGCGTCAAAGGAGACTGTGTATGGTGTTGAGAAGGGCTGTCCAACACATTGGACACTGCTCCGTTTTGTGCTTGAGCTACTCATCCTGAAGGCTAAGTACGGCTGGTCAGACTGCAGTTTTGACGATCTGTTGCATCTTCTTTCATCTGTGCTGCCACTGCCGAACTTAGTTCCCTCCAACACATACCATGCTAAGAAGGTCATAAGTCCATTGACAATGGGTGTTGAAAAGATCCATGCATGCCCCAACCATTGTATCCTTTTTCGTGGTGAAACGTTCGAAGGTCTGGATAAATGTCCTCGTTGTGGGGCAAGTCGGTACAAGGACAATGACCTTTACAGTGGTGGAGAAGCCTCCACCGGGAACAAGAGGAGTAAGAAGGGTTCCAAAAAGGTGGTACAAGAATCTCGACCTCCAGAGGACACCCCATTAGGCAACGACGCAAAGAAGAGAAAAATTCCTGCCTTGGTAATGTGGTATCTGCCAGTGACCGACCGCTTGAGGCGTATTTTCCTGAACCCTAAGGAAGCCGCGCTCATGACATGGTGGGACGATGAGCGCAAGGTCGATGACGATGTGATTGCACACCCGGCCGATGGCAGTCAGTGGCAGGACTTCGATAATAACAACCCACTGTTCAGTTCGGACCCAAGGAATGTACGGTTTGCCTTGAGCACCGATGGAATGAATCCCTTCAACGAGAGGACGAGCAACCATAGCACTTGGCCAGTGATCTTGACCATGTACAACATCCCAACGTGGTTGTGTCAGAAGAGAAAGTATCTTTTCCTCACTGTTCTTGTTTCTGGCCCTCAGCAACCAGGCTTTGATATGGACGTGTTCCTCGAGCCTGTGATGGAAGAATTCGAGAAACTATGGAGGACAGGGGAGCTGATGTATGATGCTTTCCAAAAGGAGACCTTCACATTAAGAGCAATAATATTTGTGACTATCAACGACCACCCTGCATTGTTTGCCTTGTCTGGACAAATCAAAGGCAAGACAGGATGCTTAGTCTGTCTGGATGATACTAAATGGGTGTACCTAGATGGATCTAAGAAGATTGTTTACATCAGGAATCGTCGCTTTTTAAAGCAAGGTCACAAGTACCGCAGCAAAGTGTACTTAAAGTATTTTGGCAACATCCCAGAGGATGAAGATCGACCTCCGGAGAGACGTCATGATGGACAATATGTGTTCCAAATGGTGAAAAATATAAGTGTCATCTATGGAAAGAAGAAAATGGATGGAACACCTAGAGATAGAAGCACACCTCCTATTGAAGGCGTGCCTTTTAAGAAAAAGTCAATCTTCTTTCAGTATCTTGAATATTGGCAACAATTGGAGGTCCCCCATGCCATTGATGCTATGCATGTGCAGAAGAATGTCTTTGAGAGTCTCATCGCTACCTTGATGGACACACCGAAGTCAAAGGATAGTCTCAAAGCAAGGAGAGACATGGAGCAGCTACATGTGATGCCAGAGCTTCACCCGGTACTTGAGACAAAAACTGGAAAATACACCCTACCCGCGGCTAGCTACAACCTGGACCTAGAAGAGAGGAGAGGTTTATGCACTTCTGTGAAGGGGATCAAAGTCCCGACTGGGTTTTCGGCAAACCCGAAGAAGCTAGTGTCGATGAAGGACCTATCATTTCCACACTGCAAGGCTCACGATTGTCATATGATGCTGACGGTGTTCCTACCAATCGCAATAAGGGCTATCAAGCCAGAGTTTTTGAAGATGGCTATCACCCGCATGTGCTACTTCTGGTCGAAGATCTCACAGAAGAAGATTAGCAAGACAGAGCTGAGTGACCTACATGATTTTGTCGTAGAGACCCAAAACCAACTAGAGATGTGTTTACCTCCCGCTTTCTTCGACCCTATGGTACATCTCATGATTCACATGGTTCATCAGATACAGGCGTTGGGCCCTTGCTACTTGCATGAAATGTGGTCGTATGAGCGGTTCATGTCGGTTCTAAGTCGATATGTGCATAATCGTGCATACCCAGAGGGCTCTATGATAGAGGGCTACAGTAGTGAAGAAGTCATCGAGTGCTGTCAAGAGTACCTAAAAGTATAGAGAGGGATTGGTATTCCCGATTCTCACTACAAGGGTAGGCTGGCCGGGAAGGGCACAAATGGTAGAAAAATCTTCATCGACAATGAATACGCTGAAGTGAGTCGGGCGCACTACGCTGTCTTGGCGAGCACAAAACTGATGGAACCATATATTGATGAACACATGGAGATCATCCAATCAGAGAGAAATGGTCGTACAGGTGATTGGGTCATGAAACAACACAAGCAACGCCTAACTTCATGGTTGAAGGACCAAAACATACAGCCTGGAGAAACCATAGATTCTATTACCATCAGTAAGTTGGCAGCGGGGCCATCAAGACAGGTGACATCTTGGAGTTCTTATGAGATCAATGGGTACACATACTATACCCACGCAAAGGATAGTAAATGTGTGAACCAAAACAGTGGTGTTCGAGCAGTGGTTATCGGCGCAGGGGGACAAAAGATCGATTACTTTGGCATAATTGAAGATATATGGGAACTTGACTATGGAACTGAGGCACTAAATGTGGCCCTATTTCGATGTCGCTGGATCAAGCAACATGAATTCAATGAAATCGGATTGAGGGTCGTGGACCTTCACAGCATAGGCTACCAGGATGATCCATGGGTCCCGAAAACGTGCGTGTAGCAGTAAAAATTTGAAATTTCAAAATTTGAGTGGTCCAAACCATCTCATATGAAAAGTTGACCATGACACCAAATGTGTGTCTTGAGAAGGGGAACAAACTTTGTATTCATGACTTTTGCATCTGAGACCATCTCGGGTCCGGTCAAAGTGTATTTTGTCAAAAATCCAATGTTTGACTTGGTCAAACTAGGTCAAACTAGGCAATAAAAGACCTCAAATGAAAAAAAATTGAATACAACATAGTTAGATCTCATCAAGGTCTACCTTTGGTACACAATACATTTTTGCATTTGGAAAAGTTAAAGAAAACTCAGTTCACATGTTTTGAAAACCCAAGGCGTGGCTTGGACAAACCTGGTCAAACGAGTGAGTAAATGACCTCAAATGAAAAACTTTTGAATACAAGGTAGTTAGAGCTCATCAAGATACACATTTCATACATAGGACATTTTTGCATTTGAGAAAGTGTTTGTAAACTCTAGTCACAAAATCTTGAATCACACATAGACTTTATGAAACTACATGCGGGACTTGTGGATTTAGAACTGCACTTTCTTAACGCTTTGTCAAATGCAAAAATGTCCTATATATCAAATGTACATCTTGATGAGTGGAACAAAGTTGCTATTCATGACTTTCGGAGTTGGGGCCATTTAGGGTCCCGAAAACGTGCGTGTAGCAGTAAAAATTTGAAATTTCAAAATTTGAGTGGTCCAAACCATCTCATATGAAAAGTTGACCATTACACCAAATGTGTATCTTGAGAAGGGGAACAAACTTTGTATTCATGACTTTTGCATCTGAGACCATCTCGGGTCCGGTCAAAGTGTATTTTGTCAAAAATCCAATGTTTGACTTGGTCAAAGTAGACAAAAATGAATAAACTTTGCATATATATATATATATATATAAACTAATCATAAAAATGTATGAAATAATTCAAAATTATTACATATTAGGTCAAGTGAGGCACTAAAGAATTTTTAAGTTTACACAATTTTATTTTTTAATTCCAAACCAATTTAGTTTGAAATTATATAATGTATATAAATTAAAGATACAAAAACTTGGAATAGTTTGAAATTATATAATATATATAAATTAAGTATAAAAATACATGGAATAAATTAAAATTATTATATAAATACATTTTGAACTTTAACTAAATTAAAAAAATGATTTTAAATTTCAAGAAAACCACAATAAGGGCGGTTCACATCTGAACCGCCCTTACAGTGGGGCTGCCCTCCATAAAACCCCCTTCCGTTCGCAGCGCCTAAGCCAGGGCGTTCTCATTCGCAGTTGGACGCCGTCAGGCTGCCCGATTCCCCCCGATCGGAACCCTAGCCGCCGCCGCCCGATTTCCACGCCACCACTCTCCTCCCCCTCCCCCTTCGCCGGTGCCGTGCAACGCCACCACTCTCCTCCCCGCGCTCTCCTCCCCCTCCCCCTTCGCTGGTGCCCGTGCCACGCCACCACTCTGCTGCCGCCGGGAGCCAGATCTGCACACGGCCGCCCGCCCACGCGCGCCTCCACGAGCTCGGCGAGTCTGGCCGAGGACCTCGGTCGTCCACGAGCTCTTCGTCGGCGCGTCCACGAGCTCTTCTTCCGCGAGCTCGACGACCTGCTTCCGTCCATGTGCGAGCCCGTGCGCTCCGCCCTGTCAGAACCCTAGACGTCGCCGAGGGCCGAAGATCCACGCGCGGCCGCCCGCCCGTCGGTGAGCCTGGGCACTCCGCCTGCTAGGAACCCTAGGCGCCGCCCGTCCGCGACTCTCTCCTTCTCCTCCAAAGGTATGTGAGTTTGCTCACTTTGCTTTTTTGAAACCATCTAGTTTCATAGGCTGCTCAGGTATGTGAGTTTGCTCACTTTGCTTTTTTGAAACCATCTAGTTCTATATGCATGATCTGCAGTAGATTTTAGGTGCCTAGCAAAGTCACAAAGGTATATATACTTGTTGTCTGTACTGGTGTCTGCGAGGGTTATAACTATGTTTGAAATTCTGGTAGCTCTGTGTTTGAAGTCTTGTAGACATTGCTGCAGTAGTTGAAGCAGCTGGATGGTTTTACCTTTGCACGTTCTGAATATATCAAACTTTTGGTAATAGAAGTCTCTTTCATTTCTGCTATCAGCAGATAGCTATAATCCGGGGCTCTGATGTCATAATCGATGTCGATCATACTACTGTAATTGTCTTTTAGAGCTATGTTGTCTGGTTAATGATGCTTTTGCCTGAGTCATATTTGACATGAATATTATTATAGATTCAGGAAATGTTCCCTCAATCATCTATTATCTTTATGTTTGACTCTGAACTCTATTTGTATGATCTTTGACTTCTAGTTTGTTCCATTATCATTTTATAGTCAATCTGTTTACTTTGACTTCTATGCCTTGCATTAGCTTATCATTTGATAGTCAATCTGTTTCTTATTTCTCCCACAAGTTACATAGTTTAGTCACTGGTTACCTATTACTGGTTACGTTCTGGTGGCTTACTGTCATTTTAATTTGTGGCTTACTGTAATCCTACTACTACTGCTTTTGTACTACAACTGTACTACTACTCTCTCTATGACAGTTTTATATACTGAGGCATAATTACTGTTGTTTATATAGCAGGCTGCTTATATGCCACTCCTCTCTACTACTACTACTACTACTACTACTCTACTGTTGTGGTGGCTTACTGTAATCCTACTACTACTGCTGCTTATATGCCAGTCCTCTCTACTACTACTACTACTACTCTCTACTACTACTCTACTACTACTCTACTACTAGTCCTAGCTGCTGCTCTACTCTAGTACTCTACTAGTACTACACTACTGTTGGGGCTTACTGTCATTATAATTTGTGGCTTACTGTAATCCTACTACTACTGCTGTTGTGCTCCAACTCTACTACTACTGCACTAGTCTACTACTAGTGCTAGCTGCTGCTCTACTCTAGTCCTAATTCTACTACTCTTCTCTCCTACTTCTATGATTTTTCTTCTCTCCTTTGTTTTGCCGATGATTAGATTGTCTAAGTCCATTCATTATATGGAATATGAGCTGATGATCAGGAACTTGTGAGGAACTTGGCATCGTTACCAGCGGCCCCTATATGACCTCATCTTCTCTATTACGATGCCTTTATGCTCCAAGTTCATGATCAAATGATGATTGACATGGTACTGAGGCCTTCACTACTTGTAATACTTTTTTTTTCAAAATTTCTTGCTCGATGATACTAAAGGTGTAGTGAGACAACATGACAGTCAAATACCCATAGCTTCTCCTAGACCAAAAGCTTCTGGGGGAAACTCGTCTCGAATGGAGTGCCATTGGATACTAGCCTCCCCCAGAGGTTTTTGGTCTTGTAGTGCAAATGGGTTTTCTCTTAACCTATTACTGACTGTCATATAAGTCTATGATCTATGATCACCACAGAGCAGCGGATGGCTCTATAAAGCAGCAACCCGCTAATTTGAGGGCACATTTGTTTCTCCTTCTTCTTCTTCTACTACTACCAAACTAATTTGTCTCCTTTGTGTGTTCTCTCTCCTATCTTCTCCTCTCATCTGCTGCTGCTGCTACTACTAAAGCACTGCTGCTACTACTAAAGCACTGCTGCTCTCTCTTCTCCTCTCTTCAACCTACTTCTCTGTTTTGATGCCTTGATGCTCCAAGTTCTTGATCAAATGATGGTAGACATATTTCTAAGGCCTTTTTAAAACCTTTCCCTCTCCTCACCTCTCCTTCCTCTCTGCTCTTTCTGTCTCTCTTCTATTTTCTACTCTCATCCTCTCTCCAACACTGCTGCACTAGTCTACTACTAGTCCTAGCTGCTGCTGCTGCTGCTGCTACTACTACTACTACTACTACTACTACTACTACTACTACTACTACTACTACTACTACTACTAATACTACTACTAAAGCACTGCTGCTCTCTCTTCTCCTCTCTTCAACCTACTTCTCTGTTTTGATGCCTTGATGCTCCAAGTTCTTGATCAAATGATGGTAGACATATTTCTAAGGCCTTTTTTAAACCTTTCCCTCTCCTCACCTCTCCTTCCTCTCTGCTCTTTCTGTCTCTCTTCTATTTTCTACTCTCATCCTCTCTACAACACTGCTGCACTAGTCTACTACTAGTCCTAGCTGCTGCTCTACTCTAGTACTCTACTAGTACTACACTACTGTTGGGGCTTACTGTCATTATAATTTGTGGCTTACTGTAATCCTACTACTACTGCTGTTGTGCTCCAACTCTACTACTACTGCACTAGTCTACTACTAGTGCTAGCTGCTGCTCTACTCTAGTCCTAATTCTACTACTCTTCTCTCCTACTTCTATGATTTTTCTTCTCTCCTTTGTTTTGCCGATGATTAGATTGTCTAAGTCCATTCATTATATGGAATATGAGCTGATGATCAGGAACTTGTGAGGAACTTGGCATCGTTACCAGCGGCCCCTATATGACCTCATCTTCTCTATTACGATGCCTTTATGCTCCAAGTTCATGATCAAATGATGATTGACATGGTACTGAGGCCTTCACTACTTGTAATACTTTTTTTTTTCAAAATTTCTTGCTCGATGATACTAAAGGTGTAGTGAGACAACATGACAGTCAAATACCCATAGCTTCTCCTAGACCAAAAGCTTCTGGGGGAAACTCGTCTCGAATGGAGTGCCATTGGATACTAGCCTCCCCCAGAGGTTTTTGGTCTTGTAGTGCAAATGGGTTTTCTCTTAACCTATTACTGACTGTCATATAAGTCTATGATCTATGATCACCACAGAGCAGCGGATGGCTCTATAAAGCAGCAACCCGCTAATTTGAGGGCACATTTGTTTCTTCTTCTTCTTCTTCTACTACTACCAAACTAATTTGTCTCCTTTGTGTGTTCTCTCTCCTATCTTCTCCTCTCATCTGCTGCTGCTGCTACTACTAAAGCACTGCTGCTACTACTAAAGCACTGCTGCTCTCTCTTCTCCTCTCTTCAACCTACTACTACTACTACTAAAGCACTGCTGCTGCTACGACTACTACTAATGCTGCTGCTGCTGCTACTACTACTACTAAAGCACACTTTATTCCTTTCATCTGTTAGAACAAATCACGAAATGACACGGACAACAAGCAATGCAGCCCGATCCAACGAACATGAAGAGCACCCTAGCCCTAGAGAGCAAGAAATACATGATCAGTTTTCTCAGGAACAGTTTGATGAAGAAGTGGGCAATGGTGTAGCATTTATGCTTACTCAGGAGGAGTCTGGCGAGGAGCAAGGGGGAGAAGCGGGAAGAGGAGAGACTGATGAAGGATCTAGCAAGGACGATGACTCAACCTCGGGATATGAAAGTCCTGAGGATCCACACCCATGTGAACCTAGACGGAAGCCAACGACGGATGAGTTGGACAAGGACTTTGACCCAAACGAGGAGGTAGGGATATGAAGGTCACTTAGTAAACCATAAATTTTGGTAACGATATGGTTGTGTTACCTCTACTAACACTTTGACCTGTTGTTTATACAGGTCCCTCCTAAACCTCCAAAAAGACCACGTCGGCGTCCGACACGTTTCGCCGGACACGACGGGGCAAGGGAAAGGAGGGCAGAGGCAACAGGCACAGAGACTACGATTGTGGCCTCTGCTCCGCAACCTGAAGGCACAACCTCGGCCTCGACTACCAAAGTGAA
The DNA here is from genome assembly GCF_000003195.3 of Sorghum bicolor. NCBI lineage: Eukaryota > Viridiplantae > Streptophyta > Magnoliopsida > Poales > Poaceae > Sorghum > Sorghum bicolor. The sequence continues at coordinate 65,007,089 of NC_012874.2, read as the reverse complement.
AAGGAAAGGAGGGGTCAGAAAGCCAAACCACTATCCAAATGCAAAAATGGTTTATGTGATTGATGAGGTTGGGGAAGAAGGGCAGATCCTTAAGCCAAAGGAGTTCCAATCAAAATTCCGCAATGCAATTGGGGCCCTAGTCAGAGACAAGTTGAACCCATCAATCCGTAATTGGCACGACTATCCAGAGGACATAAAGGATGACCTATGGAAAAATCGTCTGTTGGTCAATTTTAATTTTAGGATTCCGGCAGAGAAGCTACCCCTAGTAAGACGACGTGCTATGAAGATGATGGGAGAATCCTTCCGACGTTGGAGGAATGAGCTGAACACCGAGTACATCAAAAAGGGGTTAACTCCGTACCATAAGTATGGACACATCACTCCTGCTATCTGGGCGTTGCTCGTGGCTGAGAAGACTGCACCAGAATCTTTGGCCTTAAGTGAAAAGAACAGCTTGCAGGCGAAGAAGAACATCCACCACCCTCGTCTAGGCCCCGGTGGCTACGAGGGCAAGGAAGAGATGTTGAGAAAGATGGAAGAGGAGGCCGTAGCTGCTGGGAATACAAAAGTAATGAAATTGAAGCCACGCACCAAGCGTTGGCTCTTTGCCAGGAATCTTGAAGAATCAGGCAGCAGTCTGAAATTTGCCAAGCCAGAGACCGAGGAGGCAGTGTCAAGGATAATGAAATATTCTGAAGACATCGAGAAGGGCTCATTCACTCCTTCTAGAGAGAAGGACGAGCTTAGCCTTGGCTTGGGAAACCCCGAGCACCCAGGCCGTGTCAGGGGGTTAGGGAAACATAAGACCTGGAAGGAAGGATTTCGAGAGGATGTGGAGATGTACAAGAAACATGGTAGAAACCGGGAGGAGAGTCTTGCCACCCTAGTGAAGACCCTAGTTGCCAAGGAACTACAGGAGCAAGGACTGTCTACTGAGCGACGGTCACAAATGGAGCCGCCTAGGGATTTGGTTCTAGTTGGTAGCCCTCCAAATGTTCAAAGCAGCCAAGGTTCCAATGCAGCCTCCGCCTCAGTCGATCACATACGGGTGCCAACTCGTTGCATCCTGTTGATTCCCATCGGTAGGGGACAGGAGATGGCTGAGGTGGCAACGGGTCTGGCACATCCTCCAATTCCAGGCGACATCTGGCACCATAAACCGGTCCCGGCCGACTATAGTAAGGTTGAGGTGCATACCGTGAATCCCGAGTACGCGAAGCATAAGATTGAACACCCAACTAGCGAGGGGATTCGTGAGCTTGGACTACTCATGAAACAGTTCATCCTATGGTACAAAAAGGATATTGTGTTGAATGTTTCCTCGCCAACTCCAAGTGATGTACACCTGGAGAGAGTCCACCTTGAGGATGGAGCGGTGTATTCACCGTCTCATGAGGACCACTTGATGCATGAGAGGGTACCGGCTTCTCCAACCGCTGGTGAGCAAGGGGTCGAGCCAGGGCATGATGAGACGCCACATGAGCCTCAAATAGGTGAACCTTCTGTAGCTCGTGCGGAGCCAGAGCATGAGATGCCACATGTGCCTCAGAGTCCGCAATCTTCTACAGCTCGTGCCGAGCCAAAGCGTGATGAGACACCACATGTGCCTCATAGCCCAAAACCTTCTACAGCTCGTGCCGAGTCAGAGCATGACGAGACACCACATGTGCCTCCTAAGCCACAACATTCTCCAGCTCGCCCCGAGCAAGGCCATGATGAGATGGCACAGACTTTTCAACAAGCACCGCCGACACATGAAGAACTACTCCCTCTAGTATGTGAAGCTCGTGAAAAGATCCCCATCATGATAAGGTCGACAGGGTCAAAATCTTTTGTGGATATGAATGTCTCGGGTATGTACAAGTGGTATGCTCATGACCAGTTCAAGCCTGAGAACCAAGGCCCGAACAAATTTGCCTACAGGATGCCCACTGACACCTCAGACTACACAACGATAACAAAGTATCCAGATGTTGAAACCATCAAGTGGTCAAAGGATTGCCCGAAAGAATATGTAAAAGGCAAACGTTTCCTACCAAACCGGGTCTTGTGTAAGATGCCATATGGAATGAGAAGGTTCCATGATTGGTACTACTTGCATGTTTCACGTACAGAACTGAATGTGTTGGAAGCAGTAATACCTGCTTGCACATTTGGAGGCCCTGCTTCGGGTATTGCCTTTGACTTCAGCGACATCCAATCATGCTTTCACCTTAGTTCAATGTCGATGAATCTGATTCGCACTTGGTGCCTGTAAGTCCTCTTCCTCTTGATATGATTTGAAAGTAACCTAGTTGGATTTTGCTAAAACTAACTTACGTCATGATTTTTAGAATGCAAGCAAACTTTATGAAATCTACACGCTCAACGAAAGCCGGGTATGTAGACCCTATGCCTATAGCACAAATAAATTTTAATTACCCATCGAGATGGGAATTGGATGCGCCACAGCTAGCTGCTGGAGGGACGTTGGCGGAGAAAGAAAAGATCCGTGCGGCCAAAATAAGAGAAGAGTCTCTTAAGGTTGCGGCATGGCTTGCCGTATGTTTAAAGAATCTCCAACACTTCGAAACAATATGGATTCCATACCACTTCAAGTAAGTTCGATTAATTGTATACTTAACGATTGTTCGGTTTATCTTATTTTGATGCAAAGGTACTAATGTATTTATTTAAAATTGTTGTAGCAATCACTGGATAGTCATAGGTCTCGATGTCGGGATGAACATGGCATGGATTTGTGATTCTGCAGATTTTGACCCTCACACATATAAAGACTTCATGTCAATTCTCATTACGTAAGCAAATTTGTAATCCTAGTAACCTTATATGATTCACTTTAATATCGACTTCTGCATACTACAAGTCACATCGATTCTCATTCAAACAGGGCATTCAGGGCCTATGTCAAGAATCACAAAGGAAGGCATGATCCAGGTCTGGGGAGCCACTTGCGTTTCAAATCTCTATGTTCGGTAAGTGCGACTTAGTTTGGCATAAAATTACTAATTTTTTCAGTACTTATACTTGACACATCTCCATTTGCAAATTGAAACAAAGTTTCCCAAGCAAAGGCCAGGGAGTCTGCATTGTGGATACTATGTATGTGCTTTCATCAGTAACACAAAAGGCTACAGGAGACACCCTGAATTGGTAAGTTTGAATCTCTTAGTGGGTTGTAGTATGAAAACATAGTATTTCTCACTTAGCTTTGCAATCTCTTCTTTACACTAGACCTAAACTTGTCTTTTACGATCTTGTAGTGGAAAGAAGAAAAAGGACTAAAAAGGGATGTCTACAGGGATGATGACCTCTTAGAGATTGTCGGTGACCTTTGCAACTTTATAATGGACCATGTTGTTTATTACAAAGGTGATTACCATAACCCACAGTCCGACTTAGGTAGCAATCCTCTTTACCAGCACCTCCGTCAGTGGGATAGGCTATGTCTAGGTCGTTGATTACATGTGAACTTGTTGGAATGGACTGTGATCGATTTGTATTAGTACCTGAAAAATTTCGGACTCTTTTGGATAGATTTGGACATGGAAACATTTTGGACTTGAAATGTGGTGCTGTGTATATGTATGGATATTTATGTTGTGAATCTGTGATGTTTTCTGTCTCTGATTATATATGTATATATGTATGTGGTGCTGTGCTGTCAACTCGATTATTGTAATTTTTATTTTTTTTTCTGAAAAATAACTGTAGGGGCGGTTCTAGATAGAGCCGCCCTTGCAAATACAGATAATAGAGGCGGCTGAGACACAAGCCGCCCTTACTAAGGCTCACTATAAGGGCGGCTGGAAGCACCAACCGCTCTTACAGTAGGCCACTGTAAGGGCGGCTGTTGTTTCCAACCGCCCTTACAGTGGGCCTCTGTAAGGGCGGCTGGTGTTGAACCGCCCTTACAGTGAATTCCACTGTAAGAGCGTTTGCATAAGGGCGGCTGGGCCAGCCGCCCTTACAGAGCTTATTTAGCCGCCCCTGCAGTACCTGACTGTAGTAGTGGGAGTTCAACCTTGTAGAGCTGCACATCAGTCGTGACCAGCTCCAAGAACGGGTCCTGGATGTCATCTTCGTCCACGTAGTCCGGCGGAAGCTCCACCGGCGTTAGCAACTCGACATAGGTCCTCCGCCTCCAGACTTGTAAGATGTCACCTCGGGGTGTCTGCACGAGGTACTTGGTGTAGTTGGCCGATTTGGGCACGCCGGCGAGGACCTTGGCGGCCACCGGAGTTGGACCATCAAGGTCCAAGCTGTAGATGGCGGCATCAGATCCAAGCACGTAGAACAAGCCATCGGCGTCACTGTACATGATGTCGACGTAGAAGAACCTCCATGGGAGGCCGGCGGTGTTCTCCGGCGCCACCCATGTCCAACGCTCGTCGCCGATCCTGGCGAACGAGATCTCGCCGTGCGGCATGTGCAGTAGCAGCACGACGCAGGCGCGTCCGGCGGACGGGCTGGCCGAGATCGCCACCCGGTGGTACATGTAGTAGTGCGCCTGGTCCAACTCCAGCATGGTCGGCTTCGTGTCGATCTCACATCGACGCTTCGAAGGATTGTACTCGCCGCATAGATTCTCGTAGACGAGGTATGCCGGGTCGCCCTGCTCGTCCGTGCCGCGCTCGACGTGGTGGAGCGCAGCGATGGGCGGCAGCGCGACCTGGTCGCCGGTGACGGGGTTGAGGAGGTGCAGGTCGGAGGCCTCGTCGGCGGTGACCAGCCAGCCGTGGCCGGAGCCCAGCAGAGGCCGGCGGGCGAGTGGGGCACGAGGGAAGGGGATCTGCAGCGTGACGCCGGTGGACGGGCAGTGGAGAACGGCGGCGCCGGGGGCGACGGCGTCGGAAGCGTAGAGCAGACAGGGCGGCTGCCTCGGCGATGGGAGGCGCAGCCGCCGGAACGCGACGTACGCTGCGTGCCAGGATGCGCAGACGGCGCCCGAGCGGATGGCGTCGGCGACGTGCAGCGCTCCAAGAACGCTTACCAGCAGATCCTCCGGCAAGCGAGACCAATCTCGGCCAGCGACGGTGTCGGCGACAACACCGGAGCCGGCCGATCGTCTGCTGTCCGTTGCTGCTTCCATAGCGACGTCCACGTCGTCGTCGGCGAAGCCGGTGAGGGAAAAATTGGAATTTTGCACAGCTGGAGTCCCGCCCCGAAAAAAACTGGTACTCTCTCTATATGCGCCGCCTCTGCTTCCGGTGAGGCACGCCGTCGTACGGAGTACGTGTTTGTACTGGATCCGAAATAGGTTCGTAGGATCTCAACAGTACATGTATACAAACAAAAAGGTACACCCTTTTTGATGAAATACTTCATCGGTTTCTAAATAACTGTTGTTTACACTTCCCGAGAAATAACTTTATACTTATGGTACATAATTAGTATTATTAGAAAGATCTTTGAATCTTGTTTTTTTAGTAAATTTATTTAAAGATATAAATATTGCACGTATTTTATATAAATGAAGTCAAACTTGTGACATGCACACCAACGATGATAATTAAATAGGGACGGTGGGGGTACAAAGGGCGATGAATCATGTCCGACAATACAAGAAGCTCTAGGAACTCTGAATAGTTGTTTGAATACCGAGTTACATTTCCGTACGATTCATGCTAATATTGACATTCTTGGGGCCATAGAATGGAAGAGATTATTAAATTTATTAGGTTTTGAACTTCTACTTTTGTTTAGAATTTAGGTGTTATTTTTCCTTTGCTTACAAAAAATCAAAGAAACACTAATCCAGTTTCATAACCTTTCCCAAACAACAACCAACTTTCCAACGATTTACAAAAAGTGATTTCCAAAAATTTCTAAATGCAGCAACATGATTTTTCTTTTTTCACACTGAGGTGGTTTTAGGCCGTTTTTGTGACCGCCTCGGTTAATAAAAAATAACTGCCTCCGTTAAAGGTCAAGAAAAATACTTTATGTAGTAGTGGCAACTATGATATTCCTGTTGAGTCCTATGTAGTCCGAATATAGGTCATAGAAGTAGGACACGGTTACATCGAAGGGAGAGGTTAATGTACTCGAAAGTCCTTAAGTAATGTCTCTTATGTGTAGATACGATGACGATATTAACAATGATTGCTAGGTGTAATTGTACTAATAGTATTCTTAGACATATAGTTAGAATGGCTTAGGAATATTCTTTTACTCTGGCTAATACTATGCTAATACTATAGAATGGAGTGCTCTAGGTATATTTATCATTTATGACTTATTACTTATCATTTATTATATATTATCTTATGACTTGTGACACATATCCCTGTTACGAGTAAATTGATTAGACATGGTTAACTCTCTATTGCATGTACAAGTGATCATTATCATATATTCCTTAGTCATCCCTTCCTAGTGATAAAAATATAAGTAACGGTACATGGAATACTCCTCGTAAAATGTTGCAGTGATATAGTTAATTTGTATGCTTGCAGATATCATTTCCTATCTTTGTCTTCTACCAAGTTACATGAAATAATAAGATATCTACTTAGTAGTAATGCTAATGCCATTAAACATTTCTAGCTCTATTACTAGGAATGCCAACCTAATATAATGCTTAGAGATGTAGGTAGTTAATAAGTGACTAGCTAAACCAAGTGTTACATTAATAAATACTATAAGCATTTCTAGTGCCATTAATGTGGATGGAGTTAAAACTCTATTCTTAGTAGTGATGCTAAGAAATATCAACACACTCCCTACGCTGTTACTAGCCCCTAAGTGTTGTCGCTTGGGGCATTCGAGCACCCTCCTGACTATAATGTGATACGACATCAGAGGGCCGTGGAGGGTGCCGCAAGCCACACTGCATGCTCTGACGAAGGGGCGCGACTAAGCGGGCAATACATCGCCACTGCCTACCACGGTGCAGCATGACGATGAGGGGGACTAGATTATATTGCCTTTCCCCTCTGGGGACCTGGCCAACAGGACTTGCATGGAAGGAGCGGTGCCACCCCTAGAGCTTCTTCCTTGGTACTCTTTTGTTTCTCCTCCTTCTCCCTTGTACGCCAAGGCACCTCCTTGAACTATAAAGGTGAGGACTTGGAACCCTTCTAGGGCAAGCTTTCTGAACTTCTCTATGTTCAACAGCACACAACTCTGACCACACACAACATAGAGACTTGGAGGCCGTCTCCCTCTTTCGCCGATTTGTAACCCCTACACAAACTAATCAAATAGCGGGTAACACAACAGCTAGCGCTGCGACTGGAGTTGGGATGTTCTGCTCGATCCAGTATAATTCATTGTGTCTATCTTTGCTAACCATCTGAGCCTAAATGCGCAATCACACAAAGTTACTAGCCAATATTTAACACCGACAAACTTCAACATACTTTGCTCTACCATATCCCAAATACCAATTTCTCGCCTGTTATGCTTCAAGAAGTTGATATGTTAAAAAAAAGCCGTTTGGAGCCATGCTCAACACAGAAACCCGGTTAGCCGAGGTGCTAAAGTGAAATAAGGAGACTAATTGGGTTAGTTATTATGATTAAATCTAGAATTGATAGCTCTTTGGCGTGTATAACTTTGGCTTAAAAATCCCAAAAAATAAATGTCCATTTAAGAAATTAGTACCAAGGATATTAATTATTTCCATTCTGGTACTGTTTGGAATAGCACGTATATCTCGTAATGGTAGCTATATAAACAGTGTAAAAGTGACTTCCATCTTCCACCCTGTTCTAGAGTACCACTTTAGCATTATTTTTAAGCGAACGAACAATATTTTTTCCTCTCACAACAAAACGGTATAAACCATATTTTAGGGAAACAACGTGTGTTTAGTACTAGTCATTCAGTCATTCTAGTCATACCTGGTGGAAGATGGAATCAAATTCAGAGGGTGGAAGATGAAAATTGCCACGGATCATCAAGCTATGTTTCTACTTCACAACTTATAATACACTCTTCAACTCACTTTCCCTATATAATTAACAATATTATATAAATATATTTCATATATAACTATATATTAGCTTAAGTTAATTTGTACCTAAATTATGACACGTGCGGACCAGCAGGGCATTCGAACGCCCGCACCTGCAGTCCGCTTCCACGCATTTCACTAGCCCCACGTAGGCCCATGCGCCAAAGGCACCTAATTAATCGAGAGCTGCCTCAAGCCACCGATGACCACTGTTGCATGGGCGTGGTTTGCCCGCCACGACTTAGGCCTTATTTAGTCCGCTCTAAAACCAAAAAGTTTTCAAAATTCTTCGTCACATCGAATTTTACGATATATGCATAAAACACTAAATATAAACGAAAACAAAAACTAATTACACAGTTTGCCTATTGTGGGGGTATAAACCCCTATACCCTTACGGCTAGACTTGGGCCAAGAGGCTTGGCCCATTACGAGACAAGTTCGGGGCTTGATCCGATTGCTCGGAGTTTCGTGCAAGGAAACAAGACGCGGAGATCAAGCAGGATTCTAGTCGGTTAGAATAGGAATTGAGATCGAACTATCTATGGCAATTGTAACCGATTAGGATTAGTTTCCAGATCTGTAACCCTGCCCTCTGGATTATATAAGGAGAGGCAAGGGACCCCCTAGGACACATTATTCTCTCAACACAAATCAATACAAGACGCAGGACGTAGGTATTACGCCAACTCGGCGGCCGAACCTGGATAAAAAATTTGTCCGTGTTTTGCGTCACCATCGAGTTCGTAGTTTGCGCACCGTCTACCGATAAACTACTACCGTGGGTATACCCCAAGGTAGACTGCCGACTAGCTTTCGTCGACAGTGGCGCGCCAGGTAGGGGGTGTGCGTACAACTTCTCTGGCGAACAAGATGGTCATCGTTCCAGCTTCCGCGGCCGTGCCTGAAGGCCTCACGTTCACCGTCGGCCAGATCACGTGGACGACGCGCGGCGGCAGTCTCACGACCGCGGTTTCGGAAGGAACCCAGATTCGATCTGGGACAACAACGGCATCGGCTCCGACCACGCTTATGCCGAGCACACGACCACTGCCCCCTCGTTACAAGGGGAAGAAGGTCGACGGCTCGAACCTCTTCCGAGCCCTTGATCGCGCTGATCTCAAGCTTCTCGAAGCTTGCCGACTACTAGAAGGGATCTCGCACCAGTCTGATCAAGCCACGCCAACGGACTTTTTCAACTCCTGCCGGCCAACTCGTGTCTCCACACACGAACGGCTGGGTACGTCTCTGACGATAACTTCCACCCCCTCAGGACGGTCCGTTGAACTCAAGGCTGATCCGGACCAAGGCTCCCCTTACGGGCTGAACAACTCTGCCGTCCACTACTCACGGCACATCCAATCCCTTTTCAACGGGGCGGGTTGGTCGCCACGGCGGAGCAGTCGACCAGCTCGTCACTACGTCAACATGGTGACGATCCGAGAACTACGGGACGGCCAGGCTTCCAGCACAAACTCCAGCACTGGGTCCGTTCCCACCGAAGTCATAAACTCCGAGGACGAAGACTACGACCTGGATCTACCGCCATACCCTCCGGGTTTCTCTCGTTTCCCGGTCTTTCCACCCCGACGAGGAGACCTCGTCTTCAATGTCAGCGCCGATGAACCGGTCGTTGACGGAGAGACAGACGAGCAGAGGTAGCTCCGCGAGCAGCGCAATGCCGACCGCGCCCGACGACGCGCGGACGAGGAACGACAACTCCCGCCGCACAACCTCAGCGACGCTTTCGACATGGTCGGGGATCAACAAGTCTACAAAACGCCGAGCGCTAACGTGGCCGCCGCTATGGCAAACTTAGACCGACTCCCTGACACTCCTGAGTGCCAGGGTGTCCGATCCAGCGTCCGTGCGCACCTGATCGCCGCGATGGGACAGACAGCCACCTTGCTCAAATGGGTCCAAGCAATCTCCTACGCAGAGGTCTCCTCCGACCATACTCATCACAGTCAGACCTCGCCACAGCCCACCGAGCGTCACCATAGCCGCTCCCCCAATAATCATCGGAGGGGCTCACGACGCGACAACGGTGGTCGGGACGCTGGTGGCTACCGCGAGCAGAATCGCGGTCGTGGCCAGGAAGTGAACCAGAACAGGGATCTGCGACACAACATCCCTCCCAAAGACGCCCGGGACTGCATCAACAGATGCGCTACGGAAAGAGCAGTGCACGAAAACCTGCGTCGCATTGAGTACGACGCCACGCACGGTCCTCCCGACCTGAGACAATTCTCCTCACACCTTCGCCAGGTCGTGTGGCCCCGCAATTTCAAGCTCGAGAAACTCAAAAAATACGACGGCAAGGAAAACCCAGAGAACTGGATCACTCTCTATGAGATTGCAGTCCGTTCAGCAGCGGGGGATGAGCACGTCATGGCCAACTACTTCCCAGTAGTCCTCGACCAGGCTGGTCATCAGTGGCTCCTAGGCCTGCCCTAGGACTCCTTCGACTCCTGGGAAGAACTACGCCAAGCGTTTATCGACAACTTCATCGCTATCTGCGAGCAGCCTGGCAACAAGTACGACCTCGAGAGGATAAGGGACAGGATAAACGAGCCTCTGCGCGACTACATCCGACGATTCTCGGATATGTGCCTTAAAATCCCAAAAATTTCCCACGACGAGGCCATATCTGCTTTCATCAAAGGGCTACGCTTCCACGAAGCATTGAGGAACAAGCTACTGCGCAAAAGGCCAACGACGATGGCCGAGCTTCTCGCCACGGCTAAAAATTACGCCGATGCCGACGACGCTGAAAAACTCATCCGGGATTATGCGAGAGGACCCGACCAGCCTCCTCGACGAGACGGCAGTCGAGGTCGTTTCGACAATAGGAACCATCGTCGCCCCGACAGCCGGGATCACAGAGAAGGCTGGCGGCATGACAATAGCGATGACTTCAGAGGCAAACGCCCTCGCGACCACGACCATGAGGTTAATACGGTCAAGCGTCCCAACGGGCGGCGTGACTACCAGGAAGACTACAACAAGACGTTGAAGGGGCCATGCCAGCTACACCCAAAATCTAACCACACGATGGAGGAATGCCGCATCCTCAAAAACATCTACACGCGGTGGGCCGCTCAAGACGACCCCGCCAAGAAAGGCGAGAAACAAGACGGGCGCGATCACGAAGACGAGGACGAGGACCAGGATAGGGACCCACGACACCAGTATGTTAGTCCTACCGATGTGGTCCACTCCATCTTCGGGGGCAAGGTCTCCATCGAGTCTAAGCGAGAAAGAAAGCTCTTAAAGAGAGCCTGCCTCAACATAGACAGCATGGATGGCCTGATTGCCAATCCGAAATTTCCTCCCTGGTCGCACAGGGAAATCTCCTTCAGCAGGAAGGATCAGTGGGCCGCTATCCCGGAGCCAGGTCGCTTCCCTCTAATCTTGGACCCTTGCATCAACAGCATCAGATTCGAGCGCGTGCTCGTGGACGGAGGAAGTTCCATTGACATCCTCTTTCGCAACAGCTTGCCCGCCCTCAAGATATCTCCGGCACAGCTAAAACCCTACGACGCTCAATTCTGGGGAGTCTTGCCAGGTCAAACTTCAGTGCCCCTCGGACAGATAACACTTCCTGTCCAATTCGGCACATCCGACCACTTTCGAACAGAGTTTGTCAACTTTGTGGTCGCCGACTTTGATGGAACTTACCACGCTATACTGGGCCGACCATCGCTGACAAAGTTCATGGCAGTTCCACATTACTCATACCTGGTACTCAAAATGCCTACAGAGAAGGGCGTCCTAACTATCAGAGGCAATGTCTACACTGCATATACTTGCGAAGAGGAGAGCTTCAAGATCATTGAAGCAATTGATCTTTCAATTCGCATGGCAGAAACAGCAGACCAAGCCGCACAGCTCCCTCCCGACCAGCTCCGACTACCCGAGCAGGAGACCGCCAGGAAGAATTCAAAATCCAAGGAGTACAAGGAAGTACAGCTGGTCGAAGGCAGCCCCGAGAAGACGGCCCTCATCGGGGCCAATCTGGACCCTAAATAGGAAGGCGCGCTCGTTAGGTTTCTAAGGGACAACGTGAGCGTTTTCGCATGGAAACCCGCAGACATGCCCGGCGTCCCACGAAACCTGATCGAGCACTCCTTAAATGTCTCGAAGACCGCAAGACCCATCAAGCAAAAGCTGCGATGGTTCGCTCGTGACAAAAAGGAGGCTATTAGGACAGAAATAACACGGCTTCTAGCAGCCGGATTCATAAAAGAAGTGTATCATCCCGATTGGCTCGCCAATCCGGTTCTTGTACGCAAAAAGAATAATGAATGGAGAATGTGCGTTGATTACACTGATCTCAATAAACACTGTCCTAAAGATCCTTTTGGTCTCCCTCGCATCGATGAGGTGGTCGACTCAATGGCCGGATGCGAACTCCTCTCTTTTCTAGACTGCTACTCTGGTTATCACCAGATCTCGCTAAAGGAAGACGATCAGATCAAAACGTCTTTCATTACTCCTTTCGGCGCATACTGCTACACGACCATGTCCTTTGGACTCAAAAACGCCGGAGCCACCTATCAACGGGCCATCCAGCAATGCCTCCACGACAAGATTCGTGATGACCTCGTCGAGGCTTATGTAGACGATGTCGTCGTCAAAACAAGGGACGCAAGCACCCTAATCAACAACTTAGACTGAACTTTTAAGGCACTAAACAAGTACAAGTGGAAGCTTAACCCCAAAAAGTGCATTTTTGGGGTCCTTTCTGGTCTACTACTCGGCAACGTCGTCAGCCGCGACGGCATACGACCAAATCCTTCAAAAGTAAAAGCAGTGCTCGACATGCGACCACCTAAGAACGTCAAGGATATTCAGAAGCTCACCGGATGTATGGCCGCCCTCAGCCGCTTCATCTCAAGACTAGGAGAAAAAGGCCTCCCTTTCTTCAAACTCTTGAAGGCGTCGGAAAAATTCTCCTGGACAGAAGAAGCTGACGCTGCGTTCACCCAGCTCAAGACTTTCCTCACCACACCGCCTGTTCTCACAGCGCCTCAGCCCAATGAAGACCTACTCCTTTACATTGCAGCAACCGATAGGGTTGTATCAACGGCAATAGTGGTCGAGCGAGACTACCCAGGTCATGTCTACAAGGTCCAGAGACCTGTTTATTTCATAAGCGAAGTTTTAAATGAGTCCAAGGCCAGATACCCACAAATACAGAAGCTCATATACGCCATTCTAATAACGTCGAGGAAGCTAAAGCACTACTTCGACGGCCATTGGGTCTTGGTAACCACCAGTTTCCCTCTTGGGGATATTCTGCGCAATAAAGACGCCAATGGCAGAATTGTAAAATGGGCAATGGAGTTATGCCCATTCTCCCTGGATTTCCAGAGCCGCACCACAGTCAAGTCTCAGGCCCTGGTCGATTTCATCGCAGAGTGGACGGATCTTAACGAGCCTCCCGTTTCCGACGTCTCCGACCACTGGTCAATGTTCTTCGACGGGTCCTTGAACATCAACGGCGCCGGCGCTGGGATACTTTTCGTGTCGCCTAACAAGGACAAACTGCGTTACGTCCTTAGGATCATTTTTCCGGTGTCAAACAACGTCGCTGAGTACGAGGCATGCTTGCATGGCATACGACTAGCCGTTGAGTTGGGAGTCAAACGCCTCTACGTCCACGGCGACTCCGCTTTAGTTATCAACCAGCTCAACAAGGAATGGGACGCAACCCACGAGAAGATGGATCTCTACTGCAAAGAAATCCGCAAATGGGAATCCAACTTCTATGGCATAGAGTACATCCACGTGGTTCGGGATAAGAACCAGGCAGCGGATGCGCTGTCAAAGTTAGGGTCATCTCGGGCCCATATCCCGTGAGGTATTTTCGTCCAGGACATCCATGAGCCAAGTGTGGGCACAGACCTGGTCGAAAAGCAACCTATTGAGGCAATTCTCATAGACGACGCTACTCCGACAACCAGCAACCGTGATTGGCGCACCCCGTTCATCAGGTATATATCGGACGGGTCAGGCTTTTAGGATAAAACGGAGAACGAGCGCCTCATTCGACGATCAAAGAATTACATACTGGTGGACGGCAAACTTATGCGAAAAAATGCAAGTTCCGAAGTGCTGCTCAAATGCATATCCCAAGATGATGGCATCAAGCTCCTAGACAACAAACACGCCGGATCCTGCGGCAACCACGCAGCCTCCAGAACACTGGTCGGGAAGGCTTTCCGAGCAGGTTTTTACTGGCCAACCGCGGTCACCGACACAGAAAAACTGGTCCGACATTGTGAAGGATGCCAGTTCTTCACCAAAAGGACCCACATACCTGCTCATGAGATTCAAACTATTCCGTCATCCTGGCCTTTCGCCTGCTGGGGCCTCGACATGATCGGGCCATTTAAACCGGCTCCCGGCAACTTCAAGTTCGTCTTCGTGTTAATCGACAAATTCTCGAAGTGGATCGAGTATATGCCACTGGTCAAAGCAACCTCCGAGAAGGCTGTGGAGTTCCTCAATCAAATCATACACAGATTCGGGATCCCCAACAGTATAATCACCGACCTGGGCACTCAGTTCACTGGCACTACGTTATGGGACTTTTGCGATGACAGAGGCATAGTCATAAAATACGTGTCAGTAGCTCACCCACGAGCAAACGGTCAAGTCGAACGCGCGAACGGAATGATCATTGATGCCCTAAAGAAAAGGTTGTACACCGAGAACGACAGAGCGCCTGGTCGATGGATGAAAGAATTGCCGGCCGTGGTCTGGGGTCTCCGAACATAGGCCAGTCGCAATACAGGTGTATCACCCTACTTCATGGTTTATGCCTCCGAGGCAGTACTTCCGTCTGATATAACCTTCAGATCTCCAAGAGTTGAAAACTTCGACCAATCAACGGCTGACAACGCCAGGGAGCTCGAAATCAACTGCATGGAGGAAAAGCGTCTAATTTCATGTCTTCGAACAGCAAAGTATCTCGAAGCCATCAGGCGGTATCACAACAGGAACGTCAAAGACCGTTCTTTCGTGGTCGGTGACCTGGTACTCAAGTGGAAAACAAGCCAGGAAGGAACGCACAAGTTATCCACGCCTTGGGAAGGACCCTTTGTGGTCGCCGAAGTCACACGCCCTACATCCTATAGACTGGCGTATCCAGATGGAACACGCGTGCCTAATTCTTAGCACATAGACAAACTGCGCCGTTTTTATCCATAAGTTCCAGTACCTTTTGCTTGTAAGTTTTTTATAATTAGCAATAATAAAAATTTTCCTTTTTCGCTATACATTGTTTACACGCAGAGCTTTCGACGAGCACAACAATCTTCCTCTGCGGCAAAGATCCTCAACGACCACCAATCAAACACGGTGATACATCACTCAGATAACATTACAGCGCTCAAAATCACAGTCATGACAAAATCAAACTTTATTACAAACTTTACATACAGAGTTTACAAAAAACACCCCGACGGGCGGTTACTAGTCTACTTCTACAGACTATCCTAGAGGCCTACTGCTCGGGCTGATCACCCACCTGGCCTTGCTGCCCGGACGAAGGGGTCGGGGCCACCGGCGCCTGGCTGGTCGAGACCGCAGGCGTCGACCGCCCATCTCCGACAATAGACGCCCCCGACAACTCCCTGGCCGATCTCTCTGACCCCGGCTAGGCGGGGGAAGTGGCCGTCCCGCATAGTTTGATGTCGCCGATCACCGTCGACGACAAGTCTAGCAGGCCAGCTCGAAGGTCGTCCGCCTCCTGCGGGCCAACTTCCTTGGGGTACCCCCTCTCTAGCCTAGACAGGTCGACCAGGGCATAGTGGGCGCGCACCATGCTGAGGACATGCGCGCCGGCGAACTCCCCGGCGTCCTTAACGAACTGCTGGAGCCAATCCCATGCCCGTTGCACCTTCTCAATTGGCGTCAGCCTCAGCGCGCGGGGCTGGTCTTTACGAAGCTCGGGGCTGATCAAGTCCAGAACCGGGGCTACTCCTTTCCAAAGCCTAATGCAGTTAGTCTTCCAGGAGTCCCGATCCTTGACCAGCTCGTCTAAATGCTTCTTGGTATTAACCTTGAGCACTACAAACAAAGCAGGAAGTCAGTTCAAGAACAAGGAAAGGAACGTTGAGCAACCAAATAAAAAAAGGGGGGCGCGGCACGGCTATTACCAGACAGCTCCCGATTTCTATGGCTTAGCTCCTCGCCTGCTCGCCGCCCGGCCTCTAGCACCCCGGCAAGCTCTTGGCCGAGCTGCTCCTTCTCTTGCCGGAGGCGCGCAACCTCTTCCTCCAAGTCTACAGGAACACTCCCTTGGTCAGCAAAACTAATCACACGGCTATATACAGCTGCTCGGAGTGCGCGACTGACCTGTCCTCTGCCGATACTGGTCGGCTAAACGCCGAGTAAGCTCGAGACGACGCTCTTCCTGAGCACTCATCTCGGCCAGCTTCTCCCCAACTTCTGACCGAAGCCGGTCCACCTCCGCGGACAGGGCCTTGTTCTCGGCCACAATCCCCTCAATTTGGTCAAAGCACCTCTTCCGGTACTTTGCCGTTTTCATCGCGCCCTACAAGAAGAACATATGTTGAACCCAGGAACACAACATATAAGTGTCAAGCAGCACAAAGGACCACATACCTTAACCTCGTCCACGAGACGCTTGGCCGCGCGCTCCACCCTCGCGGCCTCTTCCGTCTCCGCGAGCTCCTCGTGTCCAATGAAGTGGTCCCCGCGTTGGCGCCACACGTAGACGTGCTGGCGGCTGTCACGGGGACGACCCTGGATCTCCTCCACGTCGTCGTCAGAGGCCGCCCGGGGCTCCTCGTTCGCCGCACTGCCACCGGCCACGGTCGCAGGCATCACTAGCCCCTGGTCCAGGCCAGGGGAGCCTACGGGCGAAGAGGCCTCTGCTCGGGGCGGTGTTGGGACCCCCCTTTCTCCGGCTGGAGGAGTCGGGACTCTGTCTTCCTCCCCCACAACATTACTCGGGGGAGGGGTCCTCGCTGCCTCTTCATCCCTCGTCGGGGTGCTCGCCGCGGCACTCGCCGGGGCCGGTTGTTCCTCGGCGCTCGTAGCAGCGGTTGCCACGGCAGGCTGCTCCGTGGCTTGCGGCGCGGCGTCTCCAACGGCGGCTACAGGCTCAGCCGTCCTCTGTTCAGCGACCTGGTCGGGGTCGACGTCCGACACCGCGCTAGACAACGAAACGACATTTAAACAATGTTAGAAATAGCAACAACAAGCAGAACGTCGCAGTACGAAAGTAAGATTAAACACTTACAGGTCAGACCGCCTGTGTGTTGCGGTGAACCTCCTCCTGGTCCTACCGGATGGTGCCTGCGCCCCCGTCTCTACGACGTGCGGTGCAGGAGGGTCGCGGGTCACCCGAACAGTGGTGGCCGGTGCTACGTCCGGACGACTGCGCGGCCTCCGGACCAGGGAAGGCGCGGCCTCCTCCTCCTCGTCATCGTCGTCGGTGATCCGGACGAGTCGACGGCGCTTTGGCGCCTGACTGCTCTCAGCCGTCAGCGCTTCTGCAGGGGAGGGGTCTGCTGCTAGCGGCCTTTTCCCCGCCACTCTATCTTCGGTGGTCGGGGCGGGATGGTTCTGCTCCTCACTGCTGGTGTACCGAGCACACCGAGCAGCGTCCTCTTCCGATGGGTCTACCCCCGCGGGGTTCTCCATGCCGGGCGCCAGTGATACGAACACCGCGCACCGGTCAACGTCTCCAATCTACAGCAAAAATAAAAGAAAAATCAACAACTAGGAGAATTAGTACTCGGTAGAGCAAAATCGGTTCGCAACATTACCTTGGGAGCTGGTCGCCCCAGCTTGAAGGCCTGCACCCGATCACTACTACGGACGAAGCTGCCGTCGGCAAAGTTGAACAGCTCGTTCAACAGCTGTTGCACTTCCGCCTTCTCCAAGACCTCTGGGCTCATCCTGGTCGGGTCCTGGCTCCCAGCGTACTCATACGCCGAGTGCACCCTCTTCTGGCAGGGCATCACCCGACGACAAACGTAGTTGCCGACCACTCCTAGCCCGTCTAAACGCGACCAGTCGATCAGCTTCATCAGGTCTTCTACCTGACCGACGAACGCTGGGCGGTCTGTCCAACTGACCCTCTTCTCGAGAATGTACCCCACGTCGCAAAACGTGGAGCTGCCCGGTTCTTCCCTGACATAGAACCACTTCTTGTACCACTCGGTGAGCGAAGTGTTCCATGGGCCGCTGAGATACCGGTTCTTCATCCCGTCACGAAGATTGAGGTATACTCCACCTGCAATCTTGGAGCCTCCAACCGCTCCTTTCTTCCTCAAACAGAAAAGATAGCGGAAAAGATCGAAGTGCGGCTCTATCCCAACATAGGCCTCGCATAGATGGATAAAAGTGGAAATAAGAAGAATTGAGTTCGGGTGCAGATTGCAGATCCCGATCTCATAGTAAAGAAGAAGCCTCTGGAGAAAAGGATGGACAGAAACCCCGAAACCCCTCTTGAAAAATCTTCGAAAACCACTATCTCACCGGCACGGGGGTCGGGGTAGCTCTCCCCCTCCGGCGCCCTCCAGCCGCCGAGCTCTTGGCTGTGTAGTAGCCCCATGCCGACGAGGTCGTTGAGGGACCTCACGCTGCTCCGGGACTTCTTCCATTCCTTAGCCATCAGCTCGGCCCTCTTCTTGTAGTCGCTTTTCGCCATTAACGCTGTGGGAATGACTGCGAGGTTGGGGGATTGATGATGGTTGCAGAAGGCAAGAATGGAAAGCTTGAAGGCAATGGCAGGGTAAGCGATACGGGGGCACCATCAAGCTTTTATAAGTAACAACTCCACCCCTCCCACTTCCCGCATTCTTGGAAAGTGGGCGGGCCCAGCGGTGGACGCGGCGTTTCGGCTTCCAACAATTACCAGCAGTTAATACGGCGGCCTTTTTGCATAATTAATGGTTTCCTTTTCTTGAACCACGCAAAGAGCGGCTGCGCAGTTACCGGGCGCACCTTTTCACGCAACCATCTGACAATACGTCAGGAGGTCTCGTCACATCACCCATTTATGTGATGAGATGTTTTTCAAAATAACAGACAAAAATTGGTGGAGGATCAACGTTCCTGGGAACTACACCGACCCCCGAGCACAGTATGCTCGGGGACTGGTCGTCCAGTCTGCCAGTTTGGAGATCTGGGGACTGCACCGACCACAGAGCACTGTATGCTCGGGGACTGGTCAACCAGTCTGCTAGTTTGGAGATCTGGGGACTGCACCGACCACCGAGCACTGTATGCTCGGGGACTGGTCAACCAGTCTGCCAGTTTGGAGATCTGGGGACTGCACCGACTACCGAGCACTGTATGCTTGGGGACTGGTCGACCAGTCTGCCAGTTTGGAAATTTGGGTACTGCACCAACCACCGAGCACTACACGCTCGGGGACTGGTTGGTAAGTCTATCTGATGGCAAATGAGCATGAGATGCTCGGGGACTGGATAACTTGAATTTTTTAGACCTTGCTACAAGGCTCATACTTCGCCTTCCAGCAAGCTCGGGGACTACATCGGTACGATGCATCTGGCGATGCATCGCAGTTTCAGAATTTCTTTGAGAACTTTTCTTTTGACCCTAGCACCACGTGCCTACGACACCTGCTACCATGCTCGGGGACTAAGTGGGCACACTTCACCTTGCGGTGAACTTGCTTGCCTTTTTTGTTCAGGAAATACTTTTTGAAAAAGTAAAGTGGGCACACTTCACCTAGAAAATAGATATTTTTTCTTGAAAGCACCATGCATTCTTCGAACAACTGGCTCTTTCGACGCCAATGTTGGTCAACTATCTTTGAAGTTGGTCAAAATGCCATTGCGACTGTTTAGGCAACTTTCCTACTTATTGAAGACGTCAAGTTTCACTGGTCGAAGAAGCTTAAGACGGCATGTTACTTCACAATACATGGTGCTCGGGACTAGCTGTGGGGGTATAAACCCCTATACCCTTACGGCTAGACTTGGGCCAGGAGGCTTGGCCCATTACGAGACAAGTTCGGGGCTTGATCCGATTGCTCGGAGTTTCGTGCAAGGAAACACAAGACGCGGAGATCAAGCAGGATTCTAGTCTGTTAGAATAGGAATTGACATCGAACTATCTATGGCAATTGTAACCGACTAGGATTAGTTTCCAGATCTGTAACCCTGCCCTCTGGATTATATAAGGAGAGGCAAGGGACCCCCCTAGGACACATTATTCTCTCAACACAAATCAATACAACAAGACGCAGGACGTAGGTATTACGCCAACTCGGCGGCCGAACCTGGATAAAAAACTTGTCCGTGTTTTGCGTCACCATCGAGTTCGTAGTTTGCGCACCGTCTACCGATAAACTACTACCGTGGGTATACCCCAAGGTAGACTGCCGACTAGCTTTCGTCGACACCTATAAATCGCGAGACGAATCTTTTGATCCTAGTTAGTTTATGATTGGACAATATTTACCACAAACAAACGAAAAATGCTACAATAGCGAAATCTAAAAAAATTTCACATCTAAACAAGACCTAAACAACGTGGAGTCGAGAAAACACCGCCATAAATTTCATCCACACCAATCAGATGGAGATCCACTACACTCACTTGATCTACTTTTAAAAATCCGAATGCAACGCTTGCAAAATACAAAGAAGACAAATAAAACACTTGAAACATGCTACTAAAACAAATGGAAATAAAACACCTCAAAACATTTGAAAATCAAACATTCGCAATATCTAGATAAACATACTTACAACATACGCCTCCGAAACACAGATGAAACATTGGCAATAGACCTTTGCAACATAAGTGTAAAGCTATTTCAACATATGTAATATCTCGATCTACTTTTGCAACATCCATCTAAAACACTTGCATCATACCTCCAAAATTCAACTCTTAAAACGTATGGTTGCAACATGCCCTTTCAGTGAAGCCTAGCAGCGCGGGCAAATGGAGCAGCACACAACGGGATCTGATTGTGCGGTCACGGTGGAGGAGACTGGCAGCAGGCGGACAGTTGCGCGGCCCCCACTGAGAGGCTGCACTGTCACGAGCGATAGGGCACATGCTCTGCCCTAGAGGAGCGGTGCCCGCGGAGGAGGCGACAGCAATAATTAGGTGTGTGTGTGGCCTCGCACGGCGAGGCAGCACTGGCATCATGGCAGAGCATGCACGATGGCGGTGTGGGCACGCGGTTGTGGAGATGAAGGCTAGCGAGTATACCCGATGGCCTATCCCATGGGTCGGTGATTTGGTCCAGCACGAGCACGGCACGACACGGTGGCTATTGGGTCCGGTCCGGCTCAGCCTGAGGGACCAGGCCATGCCTAGGCTGCCACCTAGGCACGTGGCATGGCATGGGCACGACCCGTTCCAACAGTCGGCCCTGTAGTGGCCCGGTGAATATGAACTGTTGGTGTAGTTATGACTTTTATATATGTGTTGTTGATTGTTATATTGGTGAAAATGATGAATATTTGGTGAAAATGATGAAATATTCTAGCATTTGGTGAAAATATTAATGAAAATAAGTTGTTGTCGGTTTGATAGGTCGTGGACTGGCACGACACGTCATGCTTGAGCGGCCCGACAATCTGCAGCACGGAACGACGTTAGACCAACCCAGCATGGCCTATTGGACATCTCTACCGGCGAGAGGTGCGGTGGAAAGGAGGCATATGGTAGGCGTAGCGATACGCGGTCCCGGAGCGCAGACGTGGCCTCCCGCGGTGACGAGCGAGGAGAGTGGGGAGATATTTTCATGAGAGATGAGAAGCGCCTATATATTGAGCTGTAGGGTAGCGTGAAGGCAAACCAAACGTCTTGTTTTTTTAGATATTTTGTAAATTTTTTCAGATTTTTCGTCACATTAAATTTTATATAGCACATGCATAGAGCATTAAATATAGATTAAAAAAACTAATTGCATAGTTTTGTAATTTGCTAAACAAATCTTTTAGACCTAGTTAGTCCATGAGTGGATAATATTTGTAAAATATAAACAAAAGTGCTACAGTGTTCATTTTATAAAAAAATTTTGTAACTAAACAAGGCCTAAATGTCACTTATTTTGATATAGAGTAATATATACAATTTTAACTTTATGTATTTTTTAGTAAAATCGCGAAGTAAAAAGTAAAAACGTGGCTGAAGCCCCCTCATTATTATTTACCGGCACAAGTTAACTGTTAATCACCACTAAACCGCTTCGCGCGCCGACATAAAACCCCATTCTCGAATCACCGACATAAAACATTATTCTCGAATCCTTCTTCCCTCCTCGGCGCCTCTCCCTCTTGCTTTTCCCTAATTGGATTGGAAATTCAGTCTGAATAACCCTCCCATTCCGGTTGCAACACTGCTCTAGAGGAGGATTACCAAATTGTATGGATCGAGAAGGTGACACCGGTCATGAGGCGACGGCCACCATGCACGGGGGCAACGCGGGAGCAGCCTTTCTTGGAGATTTCGAGCCGGCTAGGGAGGTCGATGCGGTTTCGTCATCGATGAGGCAGCTGACGCCCCACACCGCGACGACGCCATCACCGAGTCATCGCCATGGGCCAGCGCGGAGGACACAGACGACAAGGAAATCCGTTTCGTCGCCGCTGTGCGGGCTGCTTGTGCGCCTCCCCAAAGGGTGAGCTGTGTTTGGCATGGCTCCTCACGCTGTTTTAGAGAAGCCACAATTTATGGCTTCGCTAAAATTAGCTCCTCTGTTGTTACTTAAAAACAGAAAAACGTTTAGCAAGGTGTTGGTACAAAAATTTGTATCTTGCACAACACTCTCGATGGCTCTCAGAGGGTGTGTAGAAGCTAGAGTTCTGGACCTCCGAGCCTCAACGCACGAGCTTAACTTGGTGATTTAAATCCGCGGCGTGCCAGTCAATTTTAAATCTGCGGCGTGTCAAATTATGGAACCTGTCGGTTGCTGCCAGACAGTTCCAGAATATATAGCTCAAAGAAGTCATTGACCAAAGAAAATTGATTAAAAAGTCATCTCCTAATGATAATGTAATGATGATGAATTATGACATTTATTATTTGACTATCGAGTTACTTTCAAATATTATTAAGCAATTGAGTTACGAACAAAAGCAACTGGATCCACTATTTAGTCGATACGTTATGCATGCACATGGTATAGTTTACACATGTTTATTCTCGTATTCATTAAATAAACATAACTCATTAAGACTGGTCTAAAGGCCTGCAGTTTTAACAAGTCACTTTCATAGATGTATATTTATATTCACCTGGTCTAAAGGTCAGCGGGGTTCAATAAATTCAACACAAATTACTAGTATATTTAATTTCATAATTGAATTTACTCACGTGCACTATTCGTTAAAGCTTAACTAGATCGGCTATTTAGCCAATACAGGATCATGAAGCACGAACAAGATCTATTTACTTTTGTCATAAGTAAATTTGGTTTTACCCAAATTAATTATAATTAAATAAATATCTCAAACACACAACATGTAACAGTCAAGATCAACAGATTAGTTATCTTAAATTTACTTGATGATTGTTGTTTATTAGAACTGCTACAAGTGCTTATATTTCAAGCTTAAACTAATCCGTTGAATCTTGATTGGGTAGAGTATTGTTATAACAAATAAAACATTAAACTTCAAATAATATTGATAACTTATTGAATCTATTAAATTGCTAAATTAATAGAGCCGATAACTAACTTAAATTGATCTTTGTAAGAGATTATAATAATAAAGCCTTACAAATAATATCTAGGTCGATAACTAGTTCAAATCGAGCTTAACACGAGTTTGAATGATGCAGCCGTGATAAACTAAACGTGAATCATGACAATACTTACAAGCAAACCGAAGGTCGAAATCAACTGATGCAGCTCGATTTGTCGAAGGTCTTGTCGAGATCTACTCTTACTTCTACTCCTAAGGTTGGTGGATGGAACCGAAAAAGTTTTGTATTTGATTGTGTGTATGTTACAAGTAACGGGTTTATGATATTTATAGCCCAGAAATCTAGTCATATGTCGTAATATTACACGACTACTCAAAAAGGTAACCTGAACTCCAATTTCTTCTTGTAATGAAACCCGACATGTCTTCTCACCTCCTGCCTTAATTCGACACGTTCTGATCAACTATCTGCGTCCAAGCTTCTGTTTAGTCGATCCACTATCCAGTCGCTTCTCCCTTCCATGGGGTGGACCCACAGGCAAACCCTATCTTGCTAAAATTTGGGATTAACACATGCCCCCCAATTTTAGGATAAAATTGATTTTATTCCAAAATTTGCCAATTATCCAATCCCACTCAAAACCGACACGGACACATTGATGACTCCGTTTACTTCTCTGTTCTTCCGAGTTCGTCGGTCTTAAAAGCTAGGGTTTCCCTCCAAAGTAATTTCAGTCGAAAATTCGAAACCCACATAACCCGCAAGATCTCAAAACGATTCAACACCATCCAATCGAGCTTCAACTCGGCGACCCTCACTCCAATGGCGTCTATTGACAATATTCCTGAGGTATTTCTTCTCCTTTTGTTCTTTCTAACCTCCTTTGCACCTTCAATATCTTCTCGTTTTCTTTTCACCTTTAGAATCTTTACAATCAAATATTCATCCCTCTCGAGAACAACCTACACAAGATTTTCTTAGGTCCCATGGGCGACCCAGATCCAAGCAGAGCGATCATCGCCAAAACCAACAGAATTCCTTTCAAGCATTCCAATATGTCGCCCTCAGCACCACGAGTGAGTGACTGTACCCCTGGCTCCACCACCTCTCACCGCACTAGCGTCCACTACCCCACCGTCGATAGTAGGGTCTTGTCAGAGCTTCATGGCCAGGCTTGTGGCCATGGAACTCCAGCGAGACCCTATCGCTGGCGGCGACCTCCTCCTTCTCCCTTCTCCACCTCGGCCCCACCCGCATGCGGATGCGGTCATGACAAACTCTGGTCAACTCTGGCAAACTCTAGCCGTGGTGCCTTGCCTAACACTACTGGAATTCTGTTCTTTGCCGACTGCCAAAAGCAGTCGGCAAAGGCCCTAAAACAGGTGGCAAAGGCTTTGCCGACTGCTTTACACGTGGCAGTCGGCAAAGAACACGTGGCAAAGAATTCGTCGGCAAAGAAACCTTTGCCACCTGCCAAGAGAAAAGCAGTCGGCAAAGCCTTTGCCACCTGCCAATATGGTAGTCGGCAAAGGGAACGAACGCCGGCGTGAGATGATGGAGCGCATCCCCTTTGCTGACTGCCAAAAGAAGTCGGCAAAGGCTTTTCTTATTTTTTTTATAATAGAATTTCTTTGCCGACTGCTTTTTTTGGCAGGTGGCAAAGGGCTCTTTGCCGACTGCTTTTTTTGGCAGGTGGCAAAGGGCTCTTTGCCGACTGCTTCTTTTGGCAGGTGGCAAAGGGCTCTTTACAAAGCTGGAATAAGTAAAATTTTAGCCTGTTTTTTTTATTTTGTATCACAAATATGATTATATAACTAGAATTCACATAGATCCACATATATATCACACAAATCCACATATATAGCACACATAAACCATAATAAATGAGTTCAACAAGTCCATCATCCAACAAATCATACTAAGTGTGCAAAACCAACATCAAACATCCAACATGGTGTGCTAAACCAACATCCAACATCCTGCAAAGTAGAAGAACCACATAGCTAGTCACGCGTCCTGCGACCCATCGCCACCGTGGTGTGAAGAGCTCCCAACTGGCCACAGAGGCCACAGAGACCCTATCGCTGGCGGCGACCTCCTCCTTCTCCCTTCTCCACCTCGGCCCCACCCGCATGCGGATGCCGTCATGAGAAACTCTGGTCAACTCTGGCAAACTCTAGCCGTGGTGCCTTGCTAACCTGGCCCAGCCACCGTTGCCGCTGCTAGCTCCCCCCAGCCACTGTCCCCACCGTCTAGCTAGCCTTCCACCCCCTTATGGGGCCCCTTCTCAGCCCGTTGGAGTTAGGAACAATGGATGCGTGGCTCGACAGAATCCTAGCACACTTCTTCTACAGCGAGGGAGGCCTAGGTTGGAGAAGAAGGTCATGGGTGCAGGTGCGGTGGCGGCACGAGCATGGTCGGGCGTAGCCGTAGCCGCAGCGGACGGCCGCGGCAGGCTGCAGGGCACATCGGATGGCGGAGACACTGTGCGTGCTGAGAGACTCGATCCAGCTTGTGCAGAAAGAATCATTTCCGGAAAAAAGAATTGGTTTTTTGGTTTTTTTTTGTACAGTTGGAGATGACGAACCCTTCGTCCGCTACAAAAACGTACTGTACGACAGAAGAAGAGGCGTGGCACATACCCGGACTCCTGTTGTGAAATTTCGTGGCAAGAGCGAGACTCCTGTTGTGCAAAATTCCAATTTTTTCCCCCACCGGACGAAGAAGAGGCTGCCGAGTGCCGACGACGCGGACGTCACAATGGAACAAGCAACGGACAGCAGATCCGGATCCGGCCTTGTCGCCGACACCGTTGCCGGCCGCGACTGGTCGCGCTTGCTGGAGGACCTGGTGGTAAGCGTCCTTGGAGCGCTGCACGTCGCCGACGCCATCCGCTCGGGCGCCGTCTGCGCATCCTGGCACGCGGCATACGTCGCGTTCCGTCGGCTCCGCCTCCCGTCGCCGAGGCAGCCCCCCTGCCTGCTCTACGCTTCCGACGCCGTCGACCCCGGCGCCGCCGCGCTCCACTGCCCGTCCACCGGCGCCACGCTGCGGATCCCCTTCCCTCTGGCCCCGCTACCCCGCCGGCCCCTGCTGGGCTCCGGCCACGGCTGGCTGGTCACCGCCGACGAGGCCTCCGACCTGCACCTCCTCAACCCCGTCACCGGCGACCACGTCGCGCTGCCGCCCATCACCGCGCTCCACCACGTCGAGCGCGGCGCGGACGAGCAGGGCGACCCGGCATACCTCGTCTACGAGAATCTTGTGGAGTACAGGTACAGCACGCGACGGTTCGAGCTGGACGCGGAGCCGACCATCCTGGAGATGGACCGGGCGCACGAGTTCATGTACTACCGCGTCGTGCTCTCGGCCAGCCCGTCCGCCGGCCGTGCCTGCGTCGTGCTGCTCCTGCACATGCCTAATGGCGAGGTCTCCTTTGCCAGGCTCGGCGACGACCGGTGGACTTGGGTCGCACCCGTCAACGACGACGACGATGACGACGACGACACGGGTCTCCCGTCGAGGTTCGGCTACCGCGACGCCATGTACAGTGCCGCCGACGGCTTGTTCTACCTGCTCCGATTAGACGCCTTCATGTGCAGCTTGGACCTCAACGGGCCTTCGCCGGTGGCACGTAAGGTCCTCGACTACTTGCCGAAGTCTGTCAACCCGACCAAATACCTCGTTCAGACGCCGGCCGGCGACATCCTGCAAGTTTGGAGGACCAAGGACTACATGGACTCGTCGACGCCGGTGCACTTTCCACCAGACTATGTGGACGACGGCGAAAGGGGCATGGACCCGTGTCTGGAGCTCAACACCATTGAGATGCAGCTGTACAAGGTTGACCTGCGCCGACAGAGAGCGGAGCTGATCAAGAGCCTGCCAGAGTATGCATTGTTTCTTGGCTTCAATGGCTCTTTGTGTCTACCGGTAAAGGATTTCCCTGGGTTAAAGCCGAACTGTGCTTACATGACCGACGACTCAGTAGAGTATGTGAATTTCTGGAAGCTTAACCGGCGAGAAATTTGTATTTGGAGTATGGCAGAGCAAGGTATGTCGAAGCTTGTTGACGTCTCACCAACTACTTATCCTTGGTTGAATTGGCCATCTCCTATCTGGATTCAACCATCCTTTTTCTAGCTACTACTTGTGGAGGAGGCTTGCAAAAGCTGTTGGACTTTTATCTGAATAATTGCTATTGTTAACTTTTTTTCTTCAAATAGTTGTGACCATTTAATATTTAAATTTTTGTTTAGATAGCTTGATGGTAAATTAATAATTAATTTGTTTTGCCATACCAAATAGTTGTATTGTCAATCCAAAGTGAGATTATTTAGTAGGCTAGTCAGAGGCTGAAGTGAAGAAAACTAAAAACAGTCTCAGGGGAAGTCTGATAGACGTAATGTTCGAGGTGCATGAGTCCAAATTTTGAAAAAATGGACTAGAAGGTGAGTATTCCATGCACTCAGCTTACCGGATTCAATTCAAGGGATCCATGAGAGATACCGACCAAAATTTTCATATAAGGGCTTGTTTGGATGTAGTCGGATTCACATCAATCCACATGTGTTTGGGTGGGTTGGAGTGTAAGTTGAACTAAATTCCACCCTAATCCACTTCAACACATGTGGACTCAGGTGAATACGACAACATTCAAACAAGGCCTAAAGGATTTGTGACAACAGACAACCTACATTTGAGAGGA
This sequence comes from Sorghum bicolor, assembly GCF_000003195.3. NCBI lineage: Eukaryota > Viridiplantae > Streptophyta > Magnoliopsida > Poales > Poaceae > Sorghum > Sorghum bicolor. The sequence continues at coordinate 64,978,737 of NC_012874.2, read as the reverse complement.
TGGCCGCATCAGGAAATTGTGTGTTGATCAAGTTGTTGTTTTTTTAGGGAAACAGAAGGGGTTGCCCCCTACTGTGAATTTATTAAAATCAAATTATAGTTCCTAGAGAATACAAATCAGGAGACGAAGAATGTAAGAAAGAAAATCAACCAAATTACACAAAGTTGTCTAGCTTGCCATAACTGCAACTGGGAACTAACAGCCTTCTTAGCCTTGAGGTTAACCCATGCTAATTCCTTTTTGAAGATGAACTTGACAGCTTGCAAAGAATGACTGCGGTTTCTGAAGATTGCATCATTTCTAGTAGTCCAGATTCTCCATAACATTGTAATAATTATCTCGATGAAGAAAGGCTTGTTAATATGTGACCTGAAGAGAGGAATTGTGTCTAGCAAATTGCCCTAAATCAGTTGTGCTAGTCCGAGAATATTCCAACAAGACATGGCAAAAGGGCACTCCACAAAGAGGTATTGTAGGGATTCTTGGCGGCATGTGTGGCGAGGGGCGGGAGCGGGTGGTGATGGAGGACAGACAACGCTATGTCAGCCCACGCAGTGAGGGCTGGCCACACTCCATCGTGGGGCTGGCTTCTTTCTTTAGCTCGAGAAAGAAGAAACATGAGAGAAGTCGCACCAATGCGGATTGGGAGTCACCTCTACAGCATAACACACTAATAAATCGAGTTTTTCAATTATTGGAAGATTGAGAGTTAGGATATGAAGTTATTGAAGAGTTTTGTTTCTAGTCTTGCCAAAAATCAAGATTGAGAGTGAGTTTTGAGAAGTATTGAAGATACACTTACGAATGGGTATATCAAAATTGTAGTGTTGTCTTCTCATCAAATGACATGTGGTTTTAGTCGATTGAGTTGTCCAAATATGGGAAGATTGAGAGTTGAGATAAGAAGTTATTGGAGAGGGTTTTTTTAATATTGCCAAAAATTAAAGATTGAGAGTGGGTTTTGAGAACTATGGAAGATGTTCTAATCAAAGGGCATAGCAAAATTGTAGTACTGTCTTCTCATCAAATGACATGTCGTTTTAGTTAAAATTTTACCTTAGTTGGTTAGGATAGTTGTGTTGGAACATTTCCATTCAAATTTAAATCCTCAACTTGATAGGACCATTCACATTCTTCTAAATTTATTTCAGGATTTGCACACTATTCTTTAAATGATAAGTGATCGGTTCATAAATAGGAAGTAGCAGTATAATACCTACCAAATTTGTGAAACTATATTTGATGCAAAATTATTTTTATCCTCTAGAATCCCTTATATTTGAGTATATTTTCTTAAAACTTGAATGCACTACATTACAGAACGAACATACTAATGCCCTTAGTTATCATTGTGGGCACATCAATAATCATATTATCCGAAAATGAAATGTTAACCTAGTTTCAAAGCCCTATCCCAAAAGGATTTAATTTTGGATTTGGTCAAAATCAAACTATCTTAAATTTAGTTTGTAAGAAATAATATCACATATGCTACTTGAATATATGATTAATGATAAATCTAATTATACTTATTTAGTATTCTCTCTATTCTAAATTATAAGTCATTCTTCTTATCTTTTTAGATATATGTAACTTTTATTATATATCTAGATATATAACAAAAATAATATATTTAGAAAAAACAGAATAACTTATAGTTATATCTACAAACAAAAGATATATAGAATCTAGCCTCTATATCCACATAGGATATATAGAGCCAAAATTATACGAGCTCTTAGGTCCGAAGACTCAGAAACTTATAGAGGCATAAAGCAAGAAACAGAGCCTAAAGACTTAAAAAAAATCTAAAAAAGACTAAGCTTCAAACCTATATATTTTGTCCTTGCGTAGCACCTCTTCATATCGCATGTCTAATGAAGGAATAGAACTAAGTCCCTACTCTTACTCAACTGCAACATTAATTAAAACTTGCAGTCGACTTTGTGTGAAGATAGACCTCTGAGGCCAAGCCTCCAAGAAGGAAAAATGAAGGTCGCTGATGTCATCCGCCTCACCAAGGCAAGAATTTTACCCGAAGATTAGAATATATGGAGGACTATGGTAATGCCATGACTATATCTTCATGAAGAGAAAATGCATAAGAAGGGGTTGCCAATGTCCAACCGGCAAGATCACCGTTAAAGTTTTCGCCAGCACCTCCACAACACCCCCATCTACTACCCACACGCCAAAAGTAGCCTACCACCTAACTCATTTGATGCCTCAAGGTTACAGTATGGCCATCCTTGAGCATAACAATAGGCTACGACACTGTCGTAGAAGCCGCCATGTGATGCCTATGTAGCACCATTGCACAGATTCGAAGGCATGACCTAATATAATTTATAAAACCCATGAAGTATGTTTGACAATAGTAACATCATTGTTTAAAATTTTATTTATCTATAAGACAAGAGAGTAATAATACATACTATTATAGATGGCCAATCAGGCCACCCAGCCTTGCCCGACACAGGCTCGATAAAAAGCATGACCTGTGCTAGGCCGGGCACGGAGCATCGGGCCACCCATCCAACTTAGCCGGGCACGACGTGCTGAGCCATCCTAAGCCAGGCCAGGCACGGCATGCTAGGCCAGCCTAGGCCCGTGGGTCAGGACGTGTTCGTGCTGGGCCAAAAAAAATAGACCTTTGTGCTATCTAGATATCTATCTATACATACGATATTTTTAGCGATCATGCCTAAGCATGTTTTTCATTAAGCAGGACAGAGTTTTGTTACAAAAGCATTGGAGTAGCGGTAATCCCCGGTTACCAAAACTCCGAAAGCAGTAGACACGTGGTTGTGATTACAGAAAAACAGCAGATTAAATGCGACGCAGGCAGCACAACTAGAGGGACGCGACAGCTGCCGACAGCTGCCTGTAGCCCACCAAACACCATGCCAGAACTTCCTCCTAGATCACCGCCTGTATCCGGGTCGGCAAAGCTGCAGCTCCACCGAATGTCCTCGCATTCCTCTCCTTCCAAATCCTCCATCGATGAGAAAGAACAAGGGATTAAACCCACGGCGAGCAGGCTTCGGGACAAGCTTTCTGCAGCGAGTCCACCACTCCATAGTTGGCTCTTCTCGCAGCACGATCACACCATGGACATGAAGCTTCCTTAGCCATGGTTCCCAAACTTCCCGACATAAGCAGCAGCCGAGGAGGACGTGGTCTATCGTCTCAATCTCTTGATCGCAGATGATGCATGTGGCGAAGCTTGCAACCCATGCCGAAATCTTCTGTCGGCTGTCCAACATCGGCCATGCAAGACAAGTCAAAAGAAGAAGCGCACCTTCGGCGGGGCAACAGTATTCAAAATTTGTTTGGCGCCCAGTGGCATTGAAGAACCTAGGAACATTGCACCGTAAGCAGATGCCGCGGTGTAAGCATGGTCTGCTGAGAGCGTCCAGTGATGTGACGCACCCAATTGTGATTGTGTAGGGCTTCGGCCACAGTAGCTCCTCTTTTCCATGATCCCACCGATGCAAAGATCGCAGGTGCCATCTCCTTGACAGTCCAACCATCAAGCCATCTGTCAGTCCAGAATAGTTACGACATGGCTTTTTCCATTGGCAAACCGCTTCAGTTTCCAATTCGTGGGAGCGAGTCTGGTCGCGGGCGGTAGGCTGCAATTATAAATCGGCGGCGCGGCGCGGCGCGGCGCTGGCGCGTACCCTGCTTCCCATAATCCCATCCCACAACATAAAAACTTATAGACCCGGCGACAGACAAGGGATGCGAATCCGGCTCCGGCTCGGGGCGTATCGCCGGCACCGGCCGTGACTGGTCGCGCTTGCCGGAGGACCTGCTCGTCAGCGTCCTGCGAGAGCTTCACGTCCGCGACGCCATCCGCTCCGGCGCCGTCTGCACCTCCTGGAACACGGCGTACGCCGCGTTCCGGCGGCTGCGCCTCCCGTCGCCGAGGCAGCCCCCCTGCCTGCTCTACGCTTCCGACGCCCTCGGCCCCGGCGCCGCCGCGCTCCACTGCCCGTCCACCGGCGCCACGCTGCAGATCCCCTTCCCTCTGTCCCCACTCGCCCGCTGGTCCCTGCTGGGCTCCGGCCACGGCTGGCTGGTCACCGCCGACGAGGCCTCCAACCTGCACCTCCTCAACCCCGTCACCGGCGACCACGTCGCGCTGCCGCCCATCACCGCGCTCCACCACGTCGAGAGGGGCACGGACGAGCAGGGCGACCCAGCATACCTCGTCTACGAGAATTTTCGTGTGTCCAATTCCAGCAACCGCCGGTTCGAGGTGGACACGGAGCCGACCATCCTGGAGGTGGACCGGGCTTACGAGTTCATGTACTACCGCGTCGTGCTCTCGGCCAGCCCGTCCGCCGGCCGTGCCTGCGTCGTGCTGCTCCTGCACATGCCTAATGGCGAGGTCTCCTTCGCCAGGCTCGGCGACGACCGGTGGACTTGGGTCGCACCCGTCGACGACGACGACAAGGATCTCCCGTCCATGTTCGGCTACCGTGACGCCATGTACAGTGCCGTCAATGGCTTGTTTTACCTGCTCCGGTTACATGCCTCCATGCACAGCTTGGACGTTAATGGTCCTTCGCCGGTGACACGTATGGTCCTCAACTGCTTGCCGAAGTCAGCCAACCAGACCAAATACCTAGTCGAGACGCCGGCCGGTGACATCCTGCAAGTTTGGAGGACCAAGGACTACATGGACTCGTCGACGCCAGTGCACTTTCCACCAGACTATGTGGACGACGGCGAAAGGGGCATGGACCCGTGTCTGGAGCTCAACACCATTGGGATGCAGCTGTACAAGGTTGACCTGCATCGACACAGAAGGCGGAGCTGATCAAGAGCCTGCCAGAGTATGCATTGTTTCTTGGCTTCAATGGCTCTTTGTGTCTACCGGTAAAGGATTTCCCTGGGTTAAAGCCGAATTGTGCTTACATTACTGACGACTCCGCAGAGTACGTGAGTTTCTATAAGCTTAACCGCCGAGAAATTGGTATTTGGAGTATGACAGAACAAAGTATGTCGAAGCTTGTTGATGTCTCACCAACTAGTTATCCTTGGTTGAATTGGCCATCTCCTATCTGGATTCAACCATCCCTTTTCTAGCTAGTGATTGAGGATGCCTGCAAAAATTGTTGGAGTACTTTTTTTATCTGAATAATTGCTAGCATTCACTTATTTTTTATTCTGATAGTTGTGACCATTAATCTTAGAAATTTTGTTTAGGTCACTTTGATGGTGTTAGCACGAAAAATGGTCTTCACGTGTAACACACTCGAAAGCCCTTAGAGATCGTTCAAGAGCTAGAGTCCTTGATCTCTTGAGCCTCAACACACGAGTTGAATCTGGTGATATGGGTCTACGGCTTGCCAGTTAATTTGACCTGTAATTGATCATCAATCATCCCGGGTTCGAGAAACTGGTTGATTAAAGTAGCAGCTATAAGAAGAGACCAAACTGGGTTACTCGCAATTCGGACCAATGCATCTCCCTTTCTCTTTCTGATATCAAGAAAAGTGAACCCATGCTCAAAGCTGGTTGATTAAAGAGCATACAACTTTTCTAAACATATGGTTGGATAAATATGTCTTTTGTGGGCAAGCCTATGCTCCAACATCCAATCACACCTTAGCAGAAAAAATAGCAGTCAACTCCAAAGTTCCACTTGACAAACTTCTACTTGTACAAATCTCAATATCTGATGAAGAATGAAGTTGTCCCAACAATCATAGGCCCCTAGTGGTTGCTGCTGTTAGCACAAAAATTGGCCTTCGCGTAACACACTCGAAGGCTCTCAAAGACCGCCTAAAAGCTAGAGTTCCTGACCTCTTGAGCCTCAACACACGAACTGAGTTTAGTGATTTAGATCCGCAGCATAAAAGTCAATTTGACTTGTAACTGACAAGGAGAAAAGCAAATGACAAACTATGGAACCTGTTGGTTGTTGCCAGACAGTTCTAAAATATATGGCTCACAATAGCCATTGGTTAGACGAAATTGACTAAAAAGTCAACACCTAACAATACTTTAATAATGATAGAATGATTATGGTACTTATTGTTCATCAATTCATTCATTTAAATCGTTCTCTAAAGCAAACAACTTGATAGTATTATACGACGGAGTAACTGGATCGACTAATTGTCGATACGATGCCTATGTGAAAGTGATAGCTTACACATGTTTATTCTTTTGTTTGTTAAATAAACAATAACCTATCAAGACTGGTCTAGAGGCATGCGGTCTTAACAAGTTATTTTCATAATAAGTGTATTAAATTCATATTCACCTGGTCTAATGGTCAGCGGGTTTCAATGAATTCAACATATATTACTAGTTCATTTAATGTCTTACTCAAAATCTATACGCATCCACTATTCATTAAAGTATAGCTGGATCGGCTATTTAGTCGATACAGGGTCCATAAAGCACGAATAAGATCTATCCACTTTGTCATAACCAAATTTAGATCTATTTAAATTTGGCTTAATATACTTGACAGTGGGGTTCGAAGCCAGTACAACTAATATTAAGACAAGTCTTATTCTATTTCTAAATTAATTATGATCAAATAAATATCTCGAACGCACAACACGTGACAATCAAGATTGACAGACTAGCTAGTAAAGCTTGATCGACTATTTTGACTATTAATGTTTATATTAGAATTCATCACAACAGAGTTGAAGTTCAATCTAATCTGTCAGATCTCGATTGGGTAAAATATTGTTATAATAAATAAGTCTTTAAATACAAAATAATATTGGTAACTTAATGAATCTATCAAATTGCTAATTTGGTAGAGCCGATAAATAGCTTAGATCAATTACTTGTAAGGGATTGAAGCAATGCAGCCTTACAAATACGATCTAAACCGATAACTAGCTCAAATCAAGCTTAACATGAAATCAAATGATGCAGCCATGTTATCTAGATATGAACTGTGATAATACTTACAAGCAAATTGAAGGTCAAAATACCGATGCAGCTCGATTTGTCGAAGGTCTTGTCGAGATCTACTCTTACTCCTACTCTTAAGGTTTGTGGCTGGAGCCAAAAAGGTTTTATATTTTATTGTGGATTATTTTACAATGATCAGGCCTTTGGTGTTTATAATCCAGATCATATGTCCCAACGAATTAAGACTCCAAAAAAGGTAACTTGGACTCCAATCTTTCCTTATAATGAAGTCTGACACGTCCTCCTTCTCAACTTGTCATGGCCTGGCACGCCCTTATCGACTATCTCCGTTCAAGCTTCTGTTTAGTTGATCCAACAAACCAGCCATTTTTCCTTCCATGGAGCGACCCCACAAGCAGACTCTGTCTCGTAAAAAATTTGGGGTCAACACATGCCCCCCAATTTTGGGATAAAATTGATTTTTATTCCAAAATTGTTAATTATCCGAATCCAAATCATGAATGGTAAGGATATATTGATGACCCCGTTTACTACTCTGTCTCTCCTTGTTTGCCGGTCTTAAAAATTAGGGCTTCCCTCTAGAGCTGTCATCAAACAAAATTCGAACCCTAGAGATCCACACATCTCGACGTAATTCAACACCTCCTAGTGGCGGATCCAGAAACGGATCTAAGGGGGGGGGGGGGGCTAAATAACATAGTGGGAAAAAATTGCCCACAGTACATAGTACACTAATAGATATAACAAAGATTAATATTGATTCAAAGTGCTCAAAGATACATAGAACCATAATGAGAATAGAAAAGTACCAAATATAAAGAGTCTTCCATAATAACTAAAAAAATTCATGCCTGATGTCTTCCGCCTTCACGAATTCACACCACTTGAACCACCACGACGCTCAATGCTACATAAATTTTAAAATGTCATACTTCATATATTGAGATAGAATTATAAAATAAAAATATACTAAAACAATACGCACCTCGTGCCCTCACGTGGCAAATTTATCTTACGGTTTTTGAAGCCTTGAAAGCGCTTCAAAAAATTTTCATCTTCAACGGATGCAAACACATCCCGCTCAATATAGCATATCATGCTATTATTCATCCAATCATCATTCATTTTATTCCTCCGTTCGGTCTTGATAATATTCATAGCAGAGAAGGCTCTTTCAACTGTTGTTGTTGCCATTGGCAAAATCAATGCAAGTTCAATGAGACGATACACCAAAGGAAAATGTGTATGTCTATCACTTTGAACCATCTTCTCAGCAAGGTTACCAAGATCAGTACAAGTGCCAAAATCTTTATCATTTCTTACTTCATCAATAAATACCAGAAGGTCACCCCTTAGCTTTTCACAATCATAATCACTGAAGTCATCTTTATAGATCTTAGCAAGCTCAACTAATTTCTCTATCTCAAAGTTAGCAAAAGAACCATTCGGATCAAGACAAGCAACACATCTTAAGAGTTCAGTTGACCTTTCTGGAAACCGATTGTTTAACTCACAAAGAATCTGATCAATTACAACAATGAAAATCCCATGATGAAAATGATGGTAGTGTGTCACTAATTTGGCACCACGGAATTTGGAGCGGCCTCTAACTGGTATCATATCTTCCATATTAGGAATGTCTATCTTCTTTTGGACACAAAAGCTTTTTACCTCTTCAAAAAGATCATCCCAACCATTTTCCCTCATGGCATTCATATTTCTCATCACAGAACCAATCAATCCTATTGCACGAACAATGTTCTGATTTTTCCTTTGCAAACATTGTGAAAGTTCTTGACTCAATCCCAATACTCTAATCATAAGATGTAATATGAACACAAATTCAAATGACTCCATTTTTGTTATCAATCCAGATAACAAAAATCTAGCAATGCAATGTTAAACGAGCTTTATATGCTTCCTCTTCTGCTGCACTTGTCACAGTCCACACATGTTCAACACTTTGTCTCTGATTTATGAAATCAAGTGCACGCTTCCTTGCATTATTATGAAAGCCATCAATTGATTGAGCATGCTCCTTGAAAGAATCCTTTGCATTCTTCCAATTTCTAAACCCAACTCTAGTGAATGTATCATTACTATGAAACCCAGTTTGTTGTGGTTTAAAGAGATAGCAATAAAAGCAATAGGCTGCATCCTTAGCTACACTGTACTCTAACCAATCAAATTGATCAAACCATGATCCAACAAATCCTCTTGGTTGACCTTTATCATTGACTTTTGTTTTTGGAAACTTATGACCAGCCGGCCTATATGGATCTTTCTGTAGATACGCTCTCCTAGCCTCATCCCTAATGTCATGATGAAACTCATCAATTGCCTTTCTATTTCCTGGATCATGAACTATATCTCTCAAATCAAGTTCAACCCTTGGTCATTTCTGCTCAAGCTAATTTTCTTCATTTCTAATATTTCTATTTGATGCATCTTTCTTAGCGTAGTATCTTTCCATCCTAAGACAATGGATTTTTCATATGAAATTAGTATCTAATTGATAAAAAATAAAATTGATAAAAATAGCACCACTGCAGGGTAACTTGACAATGAATTTTATCTTAGGAGTTGATCAAATATAATTGATAAAAAACTGCACCAGTGCACCACTATCTAATTGATGAATTAAGAAATAAAAGTTATGTATGTAGCAAACAATATATAATTAGGGTCACCTGCAGGCTGCAGCTCAAAAAAAAAAATTGCTTCTCAAATCTCACCTGCAGTTGCAGGAGCTGAGTGGCTGCGATCTGCCGATCTGGCCGTCCGGCAGACCGGCACTGTCGGCGACTCGGCGTCTCGGCGAGGTCGCAGGGTGACGGGGGGTGACCGGGTGAAGCTGGCCACTCGCGCCGGGCCGCCGGTGACTCGCGATCGTGACTTTGCGAGAGCCGAGAGGGAGTCGACGAGTCGCAGCGCAGGGAGCGAGGCACGAAGACGGCGAGGCTAACGAGTCGAAGCAGGTCCAGAGTCACGGCAACTCATATGCATTTGCTGGCTGCTGCCTGCCTGCCTTCCGTCGGCCAGGGCTGAAGAAAAGAATTATTGGGCTGTATTCGGGGGCTAATGGGCTGCCAAGCCTTTTTACATGTTTTTTGTCAAACTTATTCCCAGAGCTAATGGGCCTCGCCCCGGGCTGTAGCCCAGGCAGCCCGGGCCGTGAATCCGCCCCTGACACCTCCTGAGCAAACTCAAATTCGGCGACTTCTTCGACTCAATGGCTTCAATCGACAACATCTCTGAGGTGATTTTCCTCCTTTGTCTTCATCTGATTTCTTTGCTCCATTGACATTTTCTTACTTATGCTTAATCTTTAGAATCTCCAAAAACCAAATTTTTGTTCTCCCTGAAGACAATCAACAAAGATCTTTCTAGGCCCCATGGGTAATTTGGACCCAAGCAAGATAATCATTGTCGAGACCAGCAGAATCCCATTCAAGCACTCCTCCATGAACCCAAATCTTTGGGACAAGAAATCTTCTATGAGGAACTGGCCATCAATCATTTCGGGTCGGAGGAATTGGTTGACTAAGGTAGTAGCCAAGAAAAGACCAGACTAGGTGACTCGTAATCTGGATCAGTGCATCTCTTTGTCCCTCTCTAACATCAAGAAGAATGAGCACATGCTCAAAGCTGCATGTTTTTTCTGGTCCAACACCTACAATGTTTTCTTCTTCTTCAGACAAGGCCTAATGTCCCCTACTTTAGCCGATGTCCATATGCTGACCGGTCTCAATATCATAGGACAAATCAATCCTTTCAATTTATTAGTGAAGCCTTTTGGAAGACTAGAAAGTGTAAGATCTGAGAGCTGGTCCAACTATATCAACACCTTCAGAACTGACAAGAAGACTGTAACCGATAAAGAACATACAACTTTTCTAAACATGTGGTTGGACATATAGGGGTCGTGTGTGCATGCCGTCGAGAGGGAGAGGGACTGCGTTCCCGCTGCTGGGAGGGAAAGCAGCAGCGTTCCCTCCATGGAGAGGAAGGAGGGTCGCGCATCCATGCCATCGGGGGGGAGAGGGACCACCTCCATGCGAGAGAGAGGAGCAGTGTGTACAGAGAAGGAGGGGGGTGCTTGAGAAGAAGAGGAGTGGATATATATGATGTGTGCATGCTTTGTGAGGGCATTAGTAGTGTATAAAAACAAGAAGATTTGGGACGTGCTTATAGAGGTATATCATGTGTGCATGCTTTGTCAGGGCATTAGTAGTGTATAAAAACAAGAAGGGCTTAGGATAGCAAAGTTAAAGTTCAAACTCAAGGTAGAACTGAGGCCTTGTTTAGGGCCTGTGTGGTAGGGCTCCTCACGAGGGGCTCTTTGTGGCTTCGCCAAAACGGTTTCGGCTCTCTACTTTTTACTTAAAACGGCTTCTCTAGAAAAACATTTGGTAGGGCTTCTGTGGAGAAGCCAGAGACAGAGCCGGAAAGAAGCTCTGCCAAACAAGCCCTTAGGAGCACCCCAGCAGCTCCAGATCTACTTTTCCATGCCAACTACTTCTAGATCCGCACAGAATGACCATAGGGAAACTCCATTTAATCCATGGATTTGCCCTCTGATCTGGCAAATGCTGGAGCACCTCAAAGGGTGCTTTGAAAACAATAAGATTTGTGGGCTGGAGAAAATTAACCACCACTACCACTTGTAAAGAACTTACTTGTTCATTCTATTTTGCTGACGCTTCATTATTTTTCTACGCACGCGCCACTGCTTGCATCCCTTGCGACCTCCACCTTTCTCGGCTCCTGATGGCTAGCGACGTGGCCTGGCAGTCGGCATGAGTAAGCCGAGGCCTCGAGCCCTCCGCACCTCGATCTGTCCCTAGTTGTATGGAGGAGCTCCCTTGACTGGGCGTGCTCCTTCATGCGAGGAGCCCCATTGGCCAAGCGACGCACGCCTGGCTCCCCGCTATGCAAAAGACCTCCAAGCCCAATCGTGTATGCTAGACCGTGACCCTATGGCTCAAGAAAGATGACATGTTTGTCAATTTGGCCCCTAGGTAATATTTTAAAATCACGTATAAGTTTAGATCATAGCAACCATGTTTCCGTATCAGTTTTCGAAACAATGACGAGAATGCGAACTTGGGGTATCAATTTATAACATGGAAATGAGAACATTCACGTTTCCGGGATGTAGATATTTTCAAAACATGGAACATGGGAACGGGAACTTGGTCATGTTCCCGTTCCTAGGCTGCTAAGGTCCAGATCCACAACTGTGCTCTTTTAAACATATTAGTATCTAGCTCTATGATGGAGTTGCTCCATGATGTATCTAAACTCTCCTAAATAGGCCTTAATTGTGGGCCATTTGACAACAGAACAACCTAACTTCATGGGGTATTTAAATCCAAGGACTAAAGTTTAGGAGTGTCACATCAGATGTCACGTGGGGTATTACATTGAGTGCTCGGATAATAATAAAACAAATTATAGAAGTCCTTCTCAGTATTCCGTGAGATAAATTTATTAAGCCCAATTAATTCATCATTAGCACATGTTTACTGTAGCACCATATTGTCATATCATGTCTAATTAGGTTTAAAAAATTCACCTCATAAATTAATTACAACTGGTGCAATAAGTTATTTTTAATCTATAATTTAATATTCCATACATATGTTCAAACATCCGATATTATAAGGCCTTGTTTAATTGAGGAGGTTAAAAAATTTTGGATGTTGTAGCACTTTTGTTTTTATTTGGCAATTATTGTCTAACCATGGACTAACTAGGCTCAAAAGATTTATCTAGCAAATTATAGGTAAATTGTGCAATTAATTATTTTTTATCTATATTTAATGTTCTATGCATTTGCTGCAAGATTCACTATGATAGAAATCTTGAAAAGTTTTTGGATTTTGGGGTAAACTAAACAAGGCTTGTGGTAAACTTTAAGGGGGAGAAACTAAGACCTTGTTTAGTTTCAAATATTTTTTTTTCCAAATCGACACCGTAGCACTTTTGTTTGTATTTGACAAATATTGTCTAATCATAAACTAAGTAGCCTCAAAAGATTCATCTCGCAGATTACAGACAAACTATATAATTAGTTATTTTTTATTTATATTTAATGTTCTATACATGTTGCGCAAGATTTGATATGAGGAGAAATCTGAAAAATTTTATAAAAAAATTTGGGAAACAAAACCGCGTCAATTCTCAATGTGATCCGACTCAACCAAAAATAATGCAATAAATAAACGAAAAAGTTTAATAAATAACCTTACAAGACTAGTAACCTAACACAACTAGTACTACGGGCTCGGACTCTGCTAAAAGTTTTGACATGATTTTTTTTCCCAATCCGAACCCGGAACCGAAGCGAAATATAGAATCTCAATTTTGATCGATTAACACGCAGTAAGGTTTTGTTAAGCTTAAATCAAAAACCTTTTAAAGATTCTTTATTATATCGAATCTTGTGGCACCTATATAAAACATTAAATACTAATAAAAAATAACTAATTACACCTATAATTTATAAGATGAGTTTTTTGATAATAATTATCAAATAAGAATAAAAATACAGCAAGGCCTTGTTTAGTTCCTGAAAAATTTTGATTCCCCGTCATATCGAATCTTTAGACGTACGCATAAAGTATTTAATATAAATGAAAATTAAAACTAATTACACAGTTTGATCGGAATTGACGAGACGAATCTTTTGAGCCTAGTTAGTCTATAATTGGACAATATTTGTCAAATACAAACGAAAGTGCTACTATTCCTATTTTGCAAAATTTTTTAGAAGTAAACAAGGCCCAACCCAAAACCTTTTAACCTAGAAAATCCCTAAATACAAAATTGCTTTTTGCCGTGGTAAACCGCATCGGTTTTTGATTTGACGGCGCGTTTGACATTGCGCCTAGCTAAAACAGAGTCGCGCGGCGAGGAAGTGAGGAACAGAGCTACAAATCAGTTCCCGTGAGAGCGGAAAAAAAAAATCATTTTTCACCGACCCGCGCCGCCGCCGCCGCCTGGTGCGTCGATATGAAACCGGCGACAGCAAACGGATCCAGATTCGGATCCGACTCGGGGCCTATCGCCGGCGACACCCGTGATTGGTCCCGCTTGCCGGAGGACCTGCTGGTCAGCGTCCTGCGGGCGCTGCACGTCGACGATGCCGTCCGCTCCGGCGCCGTCTGCGCCTCCTGGAACTCGGCGTACGCCGCGTTCCGACGGCTCCGCGTCCCGTCGCCGAAGCAGCCCCCCTGCCTGCTCTACGCGCCCGACGCCCTCAGCCCCGGCGCCGCCGCGCTCCACTGCCCGTCCACCGGCGCCACGCTGCGGATCCCCTCCCCGCGGGCCCCGCTCGCCCGCCGGCCCCTGCTGGGCTCCGGCCACGGCTGGCTCGTCACCGCCGACGAGGCCTCCAACCTGCACCTTCTCAACCCCGTCACCGGCGCCCAGGTCGCGCTCCCGCCCATCACCGCGCTCCACCACGTCGAGAGCGGCACGGACGAGGATGGCGACCCCGCGTACCTCGTCTACGAGAACCTGTTGGAGTACAATTACATCACGCACCGGGGCGAGGTGAACACCAAGCCGACCATCCTGGAGATGGACGACGCGTACGAGTGCATGTACTTCCGCGTCGTGCTGTCGGCCGGCCCATCCGCCGGGCGCGGCTGCGTCGTGCTGCTGCTGCACATGCCGCTGGGAGAGGTCTCCTTCGCCAGGCTCGGCGACGACCGGTGGACTTGGGTCGCACCGGGAGACGACGACACGGGTCTCCCGTGGAGGTACGGCTACCGGGACGCCATGTACAGTGCCGCCGATGGCTTGTTCTACCTGCTCGGTTTAGACGCCTCCATGTGCAGCTTGGACCTTAACGGGCCTTCGCCGGTGGCACGTAAGATCCTCGACAGCGTGCCGAAATCTGCCGATGCGAGCAAATACCTCGTTCAGACACCGGCCGGTGACATCTTGCAGGTTTGGAGGTCCAGGGAAGAAGTCGACTCGGAAATACCGGCAGAGTATCCACCGGACTACGTGGTGGACGAAAGCATAGGGGGTCCGGACCCATGTTTGGAGCTCAACACCATTGAGATGCAGCTGTACAAGGTTGACCTCCATGGACGCAGGGTGGAGCTGATCAAGAGCCTGCCGGAGTATGCATTGTTTCTTGGCTACAATGGTTCTATGTGTCTACCGGTGAAGGATTTCCCTGGGTTAAAGCCGAATTGTGCCTACATGACTGACGACTCCATGGAGTATATTAATTTCTGGAAGCATAACCGGAGAGAAATTGGTATTTGGAGTTTGGCAGAGCGAAGCATGTCGAAGCTTGTTGATGTCTCACAGACTATTTATCCTTGGCTGAATTGGCCATCTCCTATCTGGATTCAACCATCCTTTTTCTAGCTAGTGGAGGATGCTTGCAGAAGCTGTTGTACTTTTGTTATTCAGAATAATTGCTTCTTTTTATCTGGACAACTGCTATTAGTGACTTCTATATTCAAAATAGTTGTGACCATTAATCTTAGATGTATTCTCTAGGTAACTTTGATTGGTAAATTAATAAGTCGATTTAGTTTGCCATACCAAATAGTTGTATTATGACATCTAGGTATTAGGTGTTCTGTGGCACCTTCTCTGTCGGATGGATCCTCTCGAGCTAAGGATTGGATTAGCCTGCGTCGGCTCCATCTCTCATTGTTTGTTTGTTTTTTTTATGGATAACTTGTTGGGCAGTAAATCTAATGTGCGGGTCCAGGTTCCATATGGACATTTATCGATTTAGATGTTGCCAGTTACTACTATATACTTAACCAAATCTTCCTATGGAACATTACTTTAAAGTCTTCGTAAACATAGATCTTTACATGCGGGATGTTTCATGATTTGCTAGTTTTGCATCTCAACGTTTTTCCCAGATTATAAGCATCTTTACAGATACATTAGTGTATTTGTATGGTGCTGCATTGTTGTATTCTGGTTGTTCCTCACCAGTACATGTCTACATTTTACTCAAATGAAGTGGAATTTGATTTTGTGCATAAATTGGGGGTTGGTGATTTTGTTTTGAATGTTGCGAGGTAGCTTAAGAACAACAGATTTATTTGTACTTGAGTGCTCGAAATGAATGAGGGGAACCAATTAAAATGAACTGAAAATGTGGTCCGAAACCAAGTATTACTAGGCGAAGAACCAGCTACAAAATAAATTTGAAGGGTAGAATAGTACTATTAGGATAGAGAGGCTTCTTCGGTTCATCCTCATTCAAACTCATGTGTTGACACTTGTTAACCCACAATATTTGTTAGCAATTATCTCTCCACCATATATGAATATTTACTAGAACAGGGTTATCATTGACAATTTCCACGAGTTTTGGTGATTTGTGTATTTTCTAGGGAATTATCTAGAAAAGCCTAAAAAGAGGGATTTAAGTGCTAATCTGCCACGAAACTTATCCGCGATGAAAGGATGTCACCAGAGGGATCAAGAATACTCGAGAAGACACCCGAAGCAACAAGGGAGCTAGCAGCCACCAAGTGGGGCTAGGCGGCCCCACCCCTGCATCGGGCGGCCCCTAGGGTTAGGGTTGGCCGCCCCCCCTTCTGGAGTCTTCCTCCACCGCCTCCGAGGAGCCATCTTGGCCGCTTGCTACGTCGGTTTGATCCAACGGCGCATATCCATCCCACCGGGCTATAAATAAAGAGCCAGACCTCCTCGGAGGAGGCTAGATCAAGAGATGAAGAGTCAGAGTATCATATAGAGATCCAGGCTAGCAATCAAGATAGAGATTAGAGAGATAGAGTAGAGGAGTAGAGATTTAGAGGAGTCCTGGCCTATCGGAGCTTCCTCAGGAGCTGTATTCGTCTGAATTCGGCTCCCTCGCTCGGAGCTGCGTTCTGAGGTACTTTTGTATTTACGATTCTGATTCAAGTAAGCAACTTGTTTTTATTCGTTTTTTGGTTTGCAACTCATATTATATTGAGTACTTCGATTTGGGTAGTTCCTAGGTCGGAGAAGTGATTCGTAGCATAGACGTGGTGTCTGGGCTATGGTTGCTTGTAGATGTCCCCTGATCAGCCGGACAGTGGTAGCTCGCGTAGGTGACTTTATAGCTACATTGAATCCTATGTAGTCCGCTTCCCGTTGATAGGACTGATAGACTTATAGGTGCCTGGTAGGAGATTACTCTGTTTCTTCTCCTATTCGGGTTACTTGTCCGATAAGACGATATTATAAAAAGTTTACCGAACCTGAGTACATTAGCTATTTCCTCATTCTCAATAGTTTTCTAGATTGTTTGTACCCCCTTAGATTAGGAGTTACAGGCTAGGTCATAAATTACCTACTGTTCCTTTGGGTTTGATATTAAAACTAGGTTGATCTTGGTGAAGTGCATGGTTGACATTATACGTATTTGAGTCAGAATCCAGGCAGAATATAAAAATAAATATAATATCAGTTATATCCATCCTTATCTAATCCGTTTTAATCCATACCTATGTGACTCACGTAAGGGAAGGAAAGGGAAGGGTAAGGTTGGGGAGGATGGGTCCCACTGCAAATTATAAACATTTTGTAATTTGTTGTGAAATTTGTGAATAATTTGACATATATTTCTCTTATATCTACAATCCATTAAAATAATTTGTAATTTTTTTTCAAAAAACTTTGGCATATATTTCTTTAAGATCTATAATCCATGGAAAATAAAGTTATGTTATCCCAAATTATATCACTCTATCCAATAAATTACATTGATGCTAACATTGTAAATATAGTAACAAACAATGTAAATGTAGCAGAAAGATAGTGTAAATACCAAGGTTCTAGGATTCAGCCTGAAATAACTAAGTTTAGGTGAAATTCACCCATTTTGGTGAGGTCCAAAACAGCAAAAAAAAAAGTTGAGTTAATTCGATTTTTCAGTGAAGTCTAGAGATCAAACATGTCTACAAGTTCTTATTTCAATAGAATTGCAAACTTACCATGCTATAATTAGTTCATTTCATCTTCATGCTTTTTATCAAATTTTGGCCAAAAACTCATCAAATATTAGCTAAGGGTCTGTTTAATTCTCTATTTGAGTCATTTTTTTAGATTTGACTCACCATTTTGCATAATGGAACTAAACATCATTTAATTTTTTTTGACAAAATGGTTTCCATTTTGCATTCTAAATTTTAGCCTTAAAAGGCCAAAGAAACCCAAAAGGACCTTCAATAACCCCACCCAACCCTGAAAATTTGATATTTTGAATGGAACTGAACATAGCCCTAAAAATTTTATGATTTTATATTTCATTGTTCCAAAGTAGTTGGTATTTTGTATTTTGCATTCCTTGATAAACTAAACAGTACCTAAATCTGAATAGTTTGACCGATCAAAACGATTTAATCTCGGCCCAAAATTATCAAAGTTTCCAGAACCTTGGTAAATACTTCTTCTGACCCTAAAAGCTTCAATTCTAATACTAAGTTAAACATTTAAAATTTTAACCGAATTTTTAGAAAAAGACACTAATATTTTTAGTATCAAATTAATACCATTAAATTTATCATAAATGTATTTTTATTAGATACTCATTTTATGTTATAAATATTAATGTTTTTTATAAGTTAGTCACGGATTATATTACTCATTTTAGAGTACATAGACAAAAATGTCGGGGCTAAAATATTCGGTTGTTGCATAGAAAGATTCTATATTTACAATGTTAGCACCTGTTTAGATTTGAAATTTTTTAGCCTAAAGAGAAAAAATTTTGTGGAATTGAGGCCTGAAAACTAAACGGGGCCAAAAAATTTTGGGCTGCAATTGTGCACGCACTCCCATAGAAACCCACCAATGACAAATGCAAATGCATGCAGCCCAAGTTATGTCAGAAAAAATTTACCAAACTAAACACCTAAAATTTTTCACGTATTCTGACCATAAATTTTTTTTACCACTTTGGCCAAAAAATTTCAAATCTAAACAGGGCCCCGTTCCCCCACCCCAGTCCTCCAACACCAAACCGCCCATCCCCTTCTTTCTCCCCTTCTTGTCCCACAAGACACAATTCCGTCCCGCTCCTCGAGCCACCCCGTCCCGCTCCACGCCCGCCGCCCGCCGCCCGCCATTTCCGTTAGATGGACGATGATGCCGCCCATCAAGTTGGGGAGGATGTGCCCGTCGCTCCTGTTGCAGCGGCTGTCGGGGACGCGCCCAAATAACTTGTGGACCTTGATTTTCACAGGGCATCTGTAATTCAAGCGCTCAAACGGAATGAGGAGCACGCTGCTGCATTCTTGTTTGGAGGTTGGACTCCCGAGAGCAGCTGTTTGTGGTGTTCTATTTGCTGAACCTTTTTCTGGGTTTAATATTGATATGAAAGGACTTACTTTTAGATATGATTCATGTTTTCTCTTGTTCCCAAGAACAAACTCTATATCTGATACATAGACTGATAGACACCCAAATGCAGGCAAAACTATTAAGAATTCTCCTCTTATTAAACTAGCGGTTTGGGGGCTTTAAGTGAGAAAGAACTAGGAAAAAACCACATCTATTGTGCCCATCAATTTTAAACATCTACTGGTGTAACACCTGAATGATGACAGAAGAGAGTGTACAGTTTCGAATCCCACCCATCTTAGAATTTCTGGTATATTTTTCTGTTTTACCATGCCATTGCTAAGCCACGTGGTTCTCCCTACATAGGCGGCTCCCTTTATATCCCTTTATTTTTATCTCTTGCTTCGTGTCAAGTGACTTGAAGGTTATTTTTCCACATATATATATTCTTTGGGGTAGCATTAGTTTATGCAATGCATTGTTGAATTTGTGCTGACTTCAATGCTATGAAAACAACATTGTCAAAGCACAATTAGTTAAGTACTTCAAACTTGATAGAATTAATTTTGCATTTAATGTGTGTCGTAGTGTTAGTATGGGCAAGATCTGTTAGGGCACTCCCAATGCAAGACTCTATCACAGAGTCCAAGACAATTAATTACATATTATTTATGGTATTTTGCTGATGTGGCAGCATATTTATTGAAGAAAGAGGTAGAAAAAATAAGACTCCAAGTCTTATTTAGACTCCAAGTCCACATTGTTCGAGGTAATAAATAACTTTAGACTCCATGATAGAGTCTGCATTGTGAGTGCCCTTATGCACAACTATAAAATTCACTGGGGGTGTAATTCTTGCCAAATATTTTGAAGAGTTGTGCAAATGAATACTTTGATAGCTTCCTTGAAGATCTCTAAGTCATGTTTAAGGACTTAGGTAGAATAATGTAACCTAGATGGTTAATGCGAGATATAACTTTATTATGCCTTCTTAAGTAAAAGTGTTTGCTAGATTGTATACATGATCAAATAAAATTGTATAAAAGTTGAACTAGGAGAAAACACGTTTGTTTTTATGTGCATCCTAAAATAAAGCCGTGGCGGCAGTACAATCATTATACTAGTAAATGGCTAGTGAGAGTATCCCAACCCAATATATCTGATACCATTAGACTTCACTCTTTTTTTCAGCCAAATAAGCTCATGCATAGGTTCGCGAATTAAAATGGGTCACACCCAAGTATTACACGGAAAACAAAAAAAGCAAAAAGAAAACTAACAATTAATCATAGACCTTGCCAAAAGATAATGATATCCAGACCACTGCACTATAAAAATATTTATTAGGGTTATAGTAAACGAACTTATCTGTTTTATATAAATAATGCTCAATCTATCTCAAATTATAAAACATTTGACTTTTTCAACACTAAGTTTAACCACTCGTCTTATTCAAAAGAATTTGCAAAATATCACTTCTTTTGTCGTGGCTTGGTTTATTAATAACAGTTATTCAAGAATGACTTGAATTTAGTTATGTTTATATAATTTTTTTGAGTGGTCAAATTTGAGGTTAAAAAAGTCAAATGTTTATATGGGATGGAGGGAGTAATGAATTAGTGTAAGGAATAAACAAGCTGATGATCTAAATTGGTTTCACATATTTTATATAGATTCAAATTAAACGTAGACTTTGTTTTGCTTAAATGTGTGGCTTATGCTGATTTATTGCAAAAGGAAATCGTTGAAAAGTACTGCTCAGATAGTTCTATAGCGAACAGATAATGAGTTATAGTATATTTGATTTTAAGCTTAAACCTAATTGGTTTTTCTAACCAACGAATTTTATATTAGGACAATTGTTATGCCTGATGGTTGGCAATCGATTTTCCCGCTGCCTCTGCCGCCGCCTAGGTACCACCCGCCTATCGTCGGTGCGTGGAACCCGCGTGAGGCGGCCATACCCGGGGATACGGTGTCTCCGAGGCCTTGTTTAGTTCAAAATTTTTTCACATTTCTCGTCACATCGAATCTTTAGACGTATACATGGAGTATTAAATATAGATGAAAATTAAAACTAATTGCACAGTTTGGTCGAAATTGACGAGACGAATCTTTTGAGCCTAGTTAGTCCATAATTGGACAATATTTATCAAATACAAACGAAAGTGTTACTATTCCTATTTTGCAAAAAATTTTAGAAGTAAACAAGGCCCGAGTCCATGACGGTGTGAAGGGCAGCCGCCGCGGCTTCGCTTTTGGCAGGCCAAGCAGTTCCGCCGCCGCTTAGAGCAACTCCAGCAGTAGCCCCCAAAACTAAGCCTCTATTTTTAATTTGGGTGCTCCTCCTATTTCTTGGGGCTCTACTTTTTTGCTTCAACTCCAACAGTAGCACCTAAATTTGAGCCCCCAAACCTATTCCAGAGAGAATGACAGAAGAGACTCACTCGTCATTGTCTTTTTCTTCTTCCTCTTTCTTCTTCATTTGGATAGGGATACAATGAGAGCATCGAGCCGGTTACGGTAGGGTGTGATGCACGTGCAAGGGAAGAGAGAGAGGGAGCATACGCTGGGGCTAGGACATGCGATGGAGGATGGGGGCTGTCCTGTTGGGCCAACAGGAATGGGGTCCGAGGGAGAAATATGGGTGCCCAGCCAAATATGGGGTCTAGAATAGGAGCCCTGCTGGAGTAATGTTTTTAGTCTGGGCACTCATATTTAGCTATTGGGGCTTGAGTAGGGGCCCTGCTGGAGTTGCTCTTATGTACCGCCTGGGGACGGCGCCCTAGCTACCCCCACCACCTGGCCACCTGGGAAGCGGTGACTCATGGCGTATCCGGGTCCACGGCGGCGCGAAGGGCAGCTGCAACAGCTGCTTCGCTAGTGGTGGGCTAAGCTAGGGCCTTGTTTAGTTCACCCCGAAATTTAAAAAGTTTTCAAGATTTCCCGTCACATCGAATCTTGCGGCACATGCATGAAGCATTAAATATAGACGAAAACAAAAATTAATTATATAGTTTGATTGTAAATCACGAGACGAATCTTTTGATCTTAATTAATTCATGATTAGATAATATTTGTCAAATAAAAACAAAATGCTACAGTAGCGAAATCCGAAATTTTTTCGCAACTAAACAAGGCCTAGGACCCGGCCCTCTCCGTACGTCATCATGCTTACGTGGCTCCCTCAAGGGAAGGTAAGGGAAGGGTAAGGCCTTGTTTATAGTTCACCTAAAAAATCAAAAAAAATTCAAGATTTTCCGTCACATCAAATCTTACGCCACATGCATGGAGCATTAAATATATATAGATAAAAACAAAAAATAATTGTACAGTTTGTCTGTAAATCGCGAGATGAATCTTTTAAGCATAGTTACTTCATGATTGGACAATGCTTGTCCAATACGAGTAAAAATGAAAGTGCTACAGTGTCAAAATCCAAAAACTTTTTGGATCTAAACAAGGCCTAAGGTTCGGGAGGGTGGGTCCCACCGCAAATTGTAAACAACTTATAAGTTGTTCTGAAATTTATGAATAATTTGACATATATTTATGTTATATTTGCAACCCATTAAAATAAGTTGAATTTTTTACTAAAAATTTTGGCATATATTTCTTTGGGATATGTAATCCATGGAAAATGAAGTTGTGTCGTCAGAAATTACATCACTCTAGAAGAGCTAGAGCCGGAGCTGGAGATGAGCCCAGCCAAATAGGTCCATAGTAACAAAAGGTGCAAATATGGCTCCGTTGGCTTGTTCGCTTATCTTATAAGTCGTACTTTTTTTTGCAGCCAGCGGTGCTTTTCTCTCACAATAAATCAGCAAACAGTACTTTCAACCATGGCTTTTCAGACAAGCAAATGTAGCAAAAAGACAGTGTAAACACCATGGTTATGGGATTCAGCCTAAATTAACAGAGTTTAGGTGAAATTCACCCGTTTTGGTGAGGTCCAAAACAACTACAAAAAATTGAGTTCATTCAATTTTTCACTTAAGTCTAGAGATCAAACATGCCTACAAGTTTTAATTTCAATATAGAACTAGGAGGATTCCTCGCGCTTTGTCGT
Source organism: Sorghum bicolor (assembly GCF_000003195.3). Taxonomy (NCBI): domain Eukaryota; kingdom Viridiplantae; phylum Streptophyta; class Magnoliopsida; order Poales; family Poaceae; genus Sorghum; species Sorghum bicolor. The sequence continues at coordinate 64,955,435 of NC_012874.2, read as the reverse complement.
GGCTATGAAGAAGGAATATAAATATATTAAAATGCTAATCACTAAGAATCTATAATATAGTGTTGATAATGTAGCAATATATGTTAATAAATGATGTGGTTTGCTAATATGAATAGCTTGAATGAAGACATAATGACATGGGTTAGTTGGATATGTTAATGGATCTGATGTGGACACAATGCATGGTAAGATAGTTGAATGTGCTAGTAACATATTTTAGTAGATGTTGATGTGAACAATTTACATGGCAAGAGAAATAACTAGTGGGGTTTATCTTTATAAGAGTATCTTCAACTGTTTGGCAAAATTTGTTTTCAAATCTTATTGTTTACTAAATCCCAAAATAATATAGAGAGGAAAAAAACGCATCTCTAACAGTTTGGCAAAATTTGTTTAAAAAAACCCAAAAACCCACTAACGAAACGAAGAGCCCCACTAGGTGAATGAAAAACCCCGCTAAACGAACGAAAAGCCCTATTAAGCAAGACCGATGCCAAGCGCGGAGTCCACACGTATATTTACGCGCTAAACAACGAGATATGTAAGGCCTTGTTTAGTTCCGAAAAATTTTGGGAAATGGACACTGTAGCATTTTCGTTTGTATTTGACAAATATTGTCCAATCATAGACTATTAGGCTCAAAAGATTCGTCTCGTCAATTTCGATCAAACTGTGCAATTAGTTTTTATTTTCGTCTATATTTAATACTCCATGCATGCGTCTAAAGATTCGATGTGACGAAGAATGTGAAAAATTTTGCAAAATTTTCTGGGAAGTAAACAAGGCCTAAGTTGGAAAAGATGGAGAATTGAAATATCAAACTCTTGTAGAGGGTTTTTTTTTATTTTGTTAAAAGAATTATAGATAGAAAGTGATTTGTCAAACTGTTGAAGATGGTCTAACATTGCAAACTTACCGTGCTACAATAAGTTCATTTCATCTCCATGCTTTTTGATCAAATTTTGTCTAAAATCCCGTCAAATATTAGTTAAAATCTGAATAGTTTGACCGGTCAAAAGATTTAATCCCTATCCAAAAGTACCGAAGTTTCCAGAACCTTGGTAAATACATAGACAAAAAAAATATCTGAGAGGGCAAAAAATTCGGTTGTTGCAGAGAAAGATTCTATATTAACCCCGTTCCCCCAGTCCTCCCACGCCAAACTGCTCATCCCCTTCTGCTCCCCTTCTTGTCCCACAAGACACACACAATTCCGTCCCGCTCCCGCTCCCCGAGCCACCCCGTCCCGCTCCACGCCCGCCGCCCGCCGCCAGCCAGTTCCAAATCTAGCAAGCCCTCCGTTACATGGACGCTGATGCGGCCCGTCAAGATGGGGAGCAGGTGCCCGGGGCTTCTGTTGCAGAGGCCGTCGGCGACGCGCCCAAATCGCCTTCGGTGCTCTTCGACCAGGCCGTCCGTGCCGCATGTGAAGCAGCACCCAAGGGCCGATACCCATGCCTTGCCTGCTTGTATGAGGCATTCCAGAAGGGCACCGTTGGCGGTGTTGCCTGCATCGCCCCTGGCAGTATGCAGCCGCATTACCAAACTGTCCACCGGCAGATGTTCCGGGAGCAGAACAACCAGTGCTTCGAATGCCCGCGGTGCCGGAATCGCTTCAAGTCCGTTGGGGAGCGTCAGCATCACCAGGCGATGCTCCGACATTAGGAGCGCAGATGTAGCGAAGTGTGCCGCGGCGACGCCTCACATCCGCGTCGCCCGCGACGCGCTCGCCGCGACGCGCCCCCTCGCCTCGGTGCCTTCACTTGGTGATGGAGATCCGACGGAGAGGGATGAAGAGGCGACGACCGCGACACCGACCCTCACCGCGCCGCTGCTCGAGGCGGAGACGAAGAGGTGCTCCAAGAAGACGGTGGTGGAGGGGGCGACGTTCGTGCAGACCGCCAAGTACTACTTCAACCAAATATCGGCACAGAAGCACGCGCGCCTCCTCGTCGCCTGCGACGCGCTCGCCGCGACCCGACCCCTCACCTCGGTGCCTTCGCTCGGTGAGGCGACGCCAACCACTTCAATGGGATACCCGCTCAGAAGCACTGGACCGGCCTCAAGCTCGGTAATGTCGCTTGCCCAATGCCCACCCCTCTCCTCTTCTCGATATCCCGTTCGTTTCATGATTTCTCGTGATTTCTTCTGGTTCGTAGCTGTTTGGTGAAATACTACTTGCGTGTTCTGCTTGCGGCCTCCCTGTTTGCGGAAAATTTGTTGTGTGCGTGTAGTTCCAGTAACTTGTACCTGGTAGGCGTTCAATCAGTCTCGTGATCAGGGTTTTCGTCATTGTGATTACTGTGCTAGTTTTGTTTTTGGGTTTGGAATGGAGTTATTCGTTAGATTGAATACAGGCCTGTGTTGTTGCTGTATGCATATCAAGTATATAGATTATCTGTTGCTTCCTTGAATCTAATGGAGTTCTAGCTCTCTAGTGCACTGATTTATGTAATCTCTCTATCTGTCTGCGATTATGCCGTATTTCTATTTTTTCTACTTCGTAGCAGTACTGCATATATATGGCATATAATGAGAAGCTACTTGCATATAGAGGGGGAAAATACTGAATGCAGTAGGAACTAAGAACCTGTCAAATTTTTGAATGCAGAAACCTGTCAATTAGTAGTATAGATATGTTCCAGTGAGCAAAATGAGGTAGTGACTTGTGATCTACAAGTAACGGTTGAATGCAGAGACAAAGCACCAAGATGGATTTAGAGAAACCATTTCATTTTGATACTTCATGGATAGCTAGCTAATTAATTGGTTTTGTGCTCAGAGCTCAAATCAGGTGCAGATGATTTGAAATGGGATAATGAACTTTCATGTTTCACTAGATGAATGCTGGACACCTGGACCAACCTCCAGCAAATGCACAATAACATTAACTGTCCTTGTCATAGAGTAACTGGGCAGTCTTAGTTGCATTTAACTTTATCTACTGTGGTTTCCATGTTAGTGGTGTTTTGGTGCTCTCTGTTTCGGTGTTAATTGTTAGAATGGTGATGGTAGTACTCTTGTGGCTTGGATTTCAGTAGCTAATAAAGTTGTTACTACTTATATTATGCATTGTCTGTAGATATGGTTTGCATTGTGCTGTGTCAATCCTATCTACATGTTAGTGGTAATTTCTCTTCTCTCTTGCGCCCGCCCCTCTCTTCTTCTCGATATCCCGTTTGTTTGATGATGTGTGCCCGCGTGATTTCTCGATATCCCGTTCGTTGGATGATGTGTACGGGTTAATGGTTTTAGCTGTTCGGTGGTGTGCTACTGTGTGATCTGCCTGCGGCTTGTGGCAAATTTGTTGCGGTGTTTAATTAGTCCCGTGATCACGGTTTTCGTCATGGTGCCATGCTAGTATTTGTTTTTGGGCTGCTTTTTCCCCGCTGGAATGGAGTTAATCCATCGCTAGTACAAGCATGTCACCATTTTTTGTAATGTTGTTTTTTTTGGTAAGCGATCAGAAACTCGTAGTGTTCTCTCGTGATCATAAATTGCTGGATGTTGTTGGCACTTGGCAATGGCAGTAGAATTTATTGTTCCAGGTTCTGTTACTGCTTGTTATTTCACAATCTCTTCTGCCTGTGCCATGTTGTAGGAGCCGGAGATGCTGACGTTCCTGGAGACCGCAAAAGACTACTTCAAACCAGCTCAAGGAGATCTGCACAACAAGCACTGGATCTGCCTCAAGAACTCCTTCAACAACGGGAAATGCGGCTCGGTAATGTCTCTTGCGCCCACCCCTCTCCTCTTCTCTCGATATCCCGTTCGTTCTATGATGTGCGTGCATGATTTCTACTACTTGGTGATTTGGTAGTGTACTACTTTGCTTGTTGTGCCTCTGGCCTGCCAGGTTGGGACAAATTCGTTGTGTGTGTAGTTGCGGTAGCTTGTACCTGGTATAGGATCAGCTTTTCTGTTCGAATGGAGTTATTCGTTGGATTGAATGCATCACTAGTGCCAGCATGGTACCAGTTAGTTACTTTCACTAAGTGATCGGAAACTCCTCATGTTGTCAACCGTTCAGAGATTGCTGGATTGGTAGTAGCATTTATTTTGCTAGCTAATCAATTGGTTTTGTGCTCAGAGCTAAAATCAGGTGCAGATGATTTGAAATGGATAATGAACTTACATGTTTCACTTGTACTGGACACCTGGACCAACCTCCAGCAAATGCACAATAACATTAACTGTCCTTGTCATAGAGTAACTGGGCAGTCTTAGTTGCATTTAACTTTATCTACTGTGGTTTCCATGTTAGTGGTGTTTTGGTGCTCTCTGTTTCGGTGTAAATTGTTAGGATTTGTGATGGTAGTACTCTTGTGGTTTGGATTTGAGTAGCTAATAAAGTTGTTACTACTTATATTATGCATTGTCTGTAGATATGGTTTGCATTGTGCTGTGTCAATCCTATCTACATGTTGGATGGTGATGGTAGTCTCAGAAATTGCTAGATGTTGTTGGCAATGGCAGTAGAATTTATTGTTCCAGGTTCTGTTATTACTTAATAGACATCATTTTTATTGAGCTGCTTCCCTATCTCTTCTGCATGTACCATGTTGTAGGCGCCAGAGGTGCAGGAAAAATGCTACAAGAAGACGGTGGGGGAGAAAGCTACTGCATTAACCAGTTGTTGCCCATGTAAAAGCACTGGATCAGCCTCAAGAACTACTTCAACCGGAAGTGCGGCTTGGTAATGTCTCTTGTGCACATCCATCTCTTCTCGATATCCCGTTCGTTCTATGATGTGCATGCATGGTTTCTACTGCTTGGGGATTTCTTCTGGTACTTAGCTATTTGTTGGTGTACTACTTTGCTTGTTGTGCCTCCGGCCTGCCTGGTTGGGACTGGGAGTTGAGACATATTGTTGTGTGCAACTAGTTGTGGTAACTTGTACCTGGTAAGATCAGAATGCTAGTATTTGTTTTTCAGTTTTCTTTTCTGTGCGAATGGAGTTGTTCATTGGATTGAATCATCGCTAGTGCCAGCATAGTATCAGTTAGTGGTGTTATTTTCGCTAAGTGATCAGAAACTCGTCATGTTGTCAACCGATCAGAGATTGCTTTATTGGCAGTAGCATTTATTTTGCTCGTTTTCTCCTAATCGCGAATGGATGATGGTGAATAGGCAATTTAGCATGTTCTGATGTTCAAATCCTTTCTGTAGTTTTAGCAAACATGGTGATCCATGCTGTTCTGTTGGAATACATTTCTGGTAGTATTGTAGTAGCCAGTTTATTGGATGGTGATGGTAGTGTTTTTTTTCCTCGTTTTCTTTTGGGCTTGAATTGAACTGATCATGGCATAATGGAGAATAGGAGATTTAGCAAGTCTGTGTTTAAGTCTGTCTGTTCAATAAACATGGTGGTGTTATTGTTTTTTTTGGGCAAGCCTGTGTGAATAAGTTCCTGTTTATGCCGTTGGGATCCATCTCGGGCAATAGTGTGTAGCAACATTCTAGCGATTTGGCTACTAGTCATGCTAGCTGTTCGGCAAGCATTCTAGCTAATCTGATACTGCTTCTTATGCATTTTTCTAATAGTCATCATTTTTATTGAGATATGATGCTTCCCTAATTATGATTATGACATGTTTCAAGGCTAATCTCATCTGCCTGTGCCATGCTGCCATGTTGTAGGTACGTGTTCGGCAAGCAGAAGGTCGAGCCTGCGGCGAAGCCTGTGACAACAGGATAAATGAGGGGATTCTGATCGTTGTCTTGCAAAGCAGTTTAATCGCACTGAAGGTGTTATGTCTGATCACTGTGGGGAAACAAAATGTAAATAATCTTTGGGTGTTCTACGGTGAAGCCTTGATACTTCTTTGGTCTCCCCAGAAACTAGTATCATAGTATGTCATGCTAGTTGTCATGGTAGTGGTTTGGGAATGGTTAGCCCAGTAATTCGTCACGAGCACTCAGTGCTGATCGGCTTCAAGTTCGTTGAATGTGAACCTCAATCTGTGCCTGAAATCGAATCGTCACCGAAGCTATTTGCCATGAGTTCGTGCTTCTGGTTACTTTGAATTGATGTTCATTGCCTGTGTTCCATCTTTCCATTGAGCTGTTATGATCCTTAGATTAGATTCCAAATGACTGAGTGTTTTTCCTATTATGATTGTTGAATTGAATGAGGATTAGCAGTTCAGCACTGGCCGGCTCGATCGCTCCATCATCTGGTACGGTTCTGCAAGTCTACCGTAGCAACAGTTCCTTTGCCTGACTTTCTTTTACCCTGGAGTGTGTGAATATTCAGCAGACAATCAGTTTTACAGTAACCATCAGTTGCGTCACCGCTGGGTTGATGCCGTTGATGCAACTGCTAACAAACCTGCAGCAGCATTAGCTTGAGAGCCTGGAGCAGCAACACAAAGCCATCTGGAAAAAGCAGCAGCCGTACGTGTGACAGCAGCAGTACAAACGCCACCCCTGCTTCGATCAGTACGGGAGAGGAAGAGGAGCACGCACCACTTTTGCCACCGCTTTATTTACTTGGGAATTTTTTTACAAAATTGCTATAGTAACTTTTTTGTTTGTATGTAACAAATATTGTCCAACCATAAACTAATTAGGCTCAAAAGATTCGTCTCGTAAATTTCGACTAAACTATACAATTAGTTTTTATTTTCGTCTATATTTAGTCGTCTCGTCTCGCTGTGCACGCGCATCTGCGACCGTCGAGGGAAATTGGCTGCAGATGGACCTGCCACGAGCCCACGAGCCGCCGCAAACGAATGTATAGCCCACGAGTCGTTGCGTTGCCGCAAGGAATGTATTGTAGTTGTAGAGTAGTGGTGTTCAGGCCCGTGGACGGTGGTTCCAGACGAAATTTTCAAATCCTTCTTCGATCAGTCCCGTCCCTGCCCTGCTCGTGCGTGACGTCATCTCTCCTTCTTTCCCACGCTCCAAGAAAGAAAACCAGAGACCGCCTTCCCCAAATCCGTTTCTTTTCCCCGCCGCAAGAAAGGATATATATATATAAATAAATAAATACTCCCTTTAGATAGAATTTAGAAGTCGTTTAGGACAACAATACGGTCTCCAAAAACACAATTTTAACTTCTTATTTTTATAAAAATATTTTAAAAAATAATATATGTATATTTTTATGAAAGTATTTTTCAAGACAAATCTATTCATATAATTTTCATATTTATAAACTCAATAATTTAAAAGTTATTGATGATTTATATTTTTAATGTTTAATCCAAAGCTTGTCCAAAACGAGTTCTAAATTCTATACGGAGGGAGTACATAGGACAAGAAGATGCACCTTGAGGGCTCCTCTCTTTTTGCACTTAGCACCATATCTTTTGTTTAAGCCACCGACATGAGTATGTAGGGCATATATTAATTGACAAAAAGCAATTACAATAAATAAAGAAAGGGAAAATAACAACCTCATGATGGAGGTGACAACAAAACTACCGCCACAAGAAACACAATAACCACGAACACTGGAAGTAACAACATTCAAATGTCACTTTGTACACCAAAGAAAACAAGCGATGTAAACTAGCAGGGGGAGTATGTTTTCCACACCGATGACTCCAATGATGGGAACGACGTCCATAGATGTTGTCAACGCCAAAAGGAGAACCAAGATTTTTTTAACCAAACTCCTAGAGAGTAAAGAGCCTCACGAGTCACGACAATGCCTCCAACGAAGAACGTGCTACCAAAGGCGCCACACCAAGGGTCTAGCAAGGCCTTAAGCTGTTTTTTTCTTTACTTGCTTTGCACTGTCTTTCTGGTGCTTAGGTGGCTGCTTGCTCTCTTCGTTTGGCGCCTCGCCATCTGTTTTGAGCTGGCTTTGTACTATAAGTTCCAACACTTCTCCGCCTCTTAATGAAATACAGGCTCCTTCAGCCTTGTTCGCGAAAAAAAACCCTGACATCCAAGCCCAAACCAATCACATCGTGGACGACCATAGCCAACCGCCACCAACAGGAGATCGCTGTCGCACCAACAAGGTTAGACACCTAGGTCTAGTTCCTCCAACGGTCACTGGCAACTGATCGTTGAATGGCCATTGCGTGCGCCTAGACCAGCTTGCCAGACCGGACCACTGATGGTCCGTGCGCCTATAGTGGCTGATAGTGGGGTCTTGCATGATCTCTGCGGCCAGCTGCTCCTTGAACTTGAGCTTGGTGCGCTGGAACTTGAGGAGCGACAATGTCATCGTGAGAGTTGTGGCCGCGGATGAGGCTCCAGGACCAAGCCACGGTGAGCACACAGTGGCCTCGACGGAGGAGCTCTCGGATGACGTAGTGGCCGGTCAAAGTAGCCCATGGAGCCTGTGACGAGGACTGTGGTCTGCGAGACCGGCAGTGCAGAAGGGTTGTGTCCTCAGAGTAGGCTTGGGTGTTGAGGCTGCGGAGGATTCGGGGAACGCGGCGGCCGGGCGACCAGGAAAAGAGTATTTGCACGTGCCGACGTGTCCGGGACAGGCTAAGTTCCACGCTAGCAAGGTGAAGTGGCATGTCATATAAGCAAATAAAAATGACAAGAACGAGGGGAGTTACTATTTTCGGTGGGAATTTGTATTTATTATTTACCCATCTAATAAAGCTAGTAATTGAAGAGGTGGACTCTATATTTATCCGAACAGGTGCCTCCCTTTTTGTTCTCGACCTTCTAGTCAGTGGAAGATAGGAGATGCTGAAAGCCCAAGTTTGGTTTTGGTAATTAATGACACTAAGTTGCTAATGCCTTGTGTCTAAGTGATTTGAGTTAGGCATAGCAACACATATGATGAAGGTGCATGGTGGCATGGAAAGGTGGCCACATGACCACAAAGGGATGAAGCATGAAGTGAAGATCATGGTGATAGACGAGGAGCAAAGTGATCAAGGCAAAGGTATAAACATAGGATTTTACTTTTGCCGGTCTAAGATGAGTAGAGAAGTGATTGACCGGGTTTAGGATAGATAGCCGACTATCAAGAGGGGAAATCACGGTCATCTCTCGAATCAAGTGCTACTAGGTCCATATCTTGAGCATATGCATTAGGATCTAGTAAAGTGTTAACTTAACTCCTTTGGGAAAATGTTTGTGAAAAGCTAACACACGTGCACTTTGGTGGTGGACACTTGTTGGTGTTAGCACATTTACAAAGGAGGTGGAATTCCTAGGTTTGAGAGGGGTGTGGGTTCCTCTCTCCCTCCCGCCGGGATTCGGCGCTTTTGAGAAAATTAAGTGTATATTTTCTATTACGCCGGTGGGAAATTTGAAGAAGTCGCGGAAGTGTTTCTCAGTTGGAAACCCTCACCGGACGCTCAGTGCGGAGGCACCGAACGCTGGCCCGAGCGTCCGGTGTGCTGTCAGAGCTTGACTCTGCTAGGGTTGAGCACCGGACGCACTCTGGTAGCGTCCGGTGGTTAGCGTCCGGTGTGAGGGGTTTTTGCAACCCTCTCTGCGCATGAGTCCGGTGCGCACCGGACCGTCCGGTGCCCAGCGTCCGGTGGGGTCGTGAGTTTGACAAACTCTCTGCGCATGAGTCCGGTGTGCATCGGACTCGTCCGGTGTGAACCTACAGAGCGTCCGGTGGTGCGCAGGTGATCGTTAGAATCTGACACGCGGGATTCAAGTAGGACACGTGGCCTACCTCTGAGCACCGGACGCTGGGGGTCGAGCGTCCAGTGACCACTTAGTAGCGTCCGGTGCCCCCGATTTGAGCCTAGTGAAAACAGCCAACGGCTAGTTCTTTGAGGGGGCTTATAAATAGTTGGTGGCCGGCTTGGGAGGCTCTCTCTTGCACATTTGATTACTTGAGGCATACATTGAGCTAGAGAACACTCCCTCCACTCATCTCCTTGCTTGTTTGCTAATCCTAGTGAGATTGAGTGAGATTCAAGTGCATTGCTTTAAGAGTTGCATTTAGTGGCACTTGATTCTTGAGTTTGCTACGAATTTCTTATTACTCTTGGGTGTTTCTCGACGCCCTAGACGGCTTGGAGCAGCGGTGGTGTTGAGCTCGTGATTGGAGATTGTTTCGAGCCTCACCAAGTGATTTGTGAGGGGTTCTTGAGCCTTCCCCGTGGGAGATCGCAATTGGCTACTCTAGTGGATTGCTCGTGGCTTGGAGGATCCCCATCTTGTGAGTGGATGTGTGGCACCCACTGAGGGTTTGGCTTTGGATTGCTAATTAGCTCGTGATTCATCAAGTGGGTGTATCGCCACAACGAGGAGTAGCTTGCCGGGAAGCAAGTGAACCTCGGTAAAAAATCTTGTGTCATCTCTTGCCGAGGATTCTCTTGTGATTGTGAGTGATTGGTTGGATATATCTCTACTCTACAACGTTGGTATAACAATCACTCTCCACTCCTTTACTTACTTGTATACCTTGCTTGTTGTTTAGATTGTTCAGTTTAGTCTTCTTGTTTAGGAGTGTAACTAGCCTTCTCTTGTTGTTGTGCCTTAGTGTTTAGCCTCGTGCTAGTTTGTATAGGTGGCTTGCATAGCTTAGTTGAGCTAGTGCTAGAATTGCTTCGCCATTTGTTTTACTAACTCACTTGCTTAGTGAAGTTTGTAGAAATTTTAAATAGGCTATTCACCCCCCTCTAGCCATTTGGACCTTTCAGATGCTCAATGGATTGAAGCCAGTGTTTAGCCAAGCCAGTGAAATGCATAGTGGCGACACAGACCCACATAGGAGGCTCAACACATCTCAAAGTAGTTGACGGCACTAGTGATCCAGAATTGGGCATGGTCATCATCAAATTTTAGGAAGTCAAGCTTTGGAAGGCGGCCCAGTTGGGCTAGATTGAGGGTATGTGACAAGTTGGTGGATGGGACCATGGCTGGGGAAAGATTCAATGGGAGGCCTGAGTGGAATTGTGGGTGTGGATAAGAAATTAGGGCAAATTGGGGCTAGTTAGGAGGGGGTGGTGCGTAGACTAGAAGGTAGGTTGAAGGGGATGGTTGGAGGGAAGGTATTTGGTGGGTCGGGAGGATCAAGAGGAGGATGCACATAGTAGGGAGGTGTGTGGTGATGTGCAGGAAGGGGATCGGGTTCAATCTAGCAAATATAGGGGGAGGAGGATGAGGGCTCATACAATCAATAGAGGGGTGGGCTATGGTCGTGACTGCCCCGTAGCCCTGCTCGTAGTGCCCGTTGGGCTAGTCGGCCTATGCTCCGGCTGGGCACACTGAGGCCAACTCATTGAACCTAATGGTGCCAAGGTAGTGTGTGACCAGCTCCGTCGCGGTAGGAGGCGCAGGCTTAGAGAGGCGCCGAATCTCCAGAAAAACGTCATAGAGGGATGCCTCAACCCAGGGGCGCCAATCCTCAAACACCGCTGTTGTATCCTCCAGGGCGGTGACTCGATCGTTCCGCTCGTCCCTCATCTCTGAGAAACGGATGAGCTCGAGGCCATCCACCTTCTGCTCCATCTCCCTGATGTGGTCAGCAATGTCATGGTTCCACTCTCCTATGACTGCCGCAGCCTTGGATTGCACGGAGCAGTAGTCCTCTAGGGTGATGATGCGGGCGGCTGCTCCAGGAATAGATCCAGAGAAGCCCTCCAGAACTGCGACACATGAACTGTCTCGACTTCCCAATCTCGGCACACTGATTCTACCTCGGCAAACTTGGCCTCCCACTCGGAATAGAAGGAGTCGAATCGCCGAAGGACCTCCTCAAACGTCATCTTGACGGTGGTATCCATGACGCCGCGGGATCGCTACAGCTGGGTGAAGTGGGTGTGGTCGATGGCGAGATCTAGCGCGCAAGCACTAGAACTAGTAGCTTTGAACCGGTGTTAGGATCCCCGCTCGTTGCTGCAGGATCCGACGACCTCTCCTCTTATTCTACCGGAGTTGAGAGGGAAGGAAGGTTCACGCTGCTAGCAGAGTACCGTGACAAGGAAAGTAAGCACATAAGATAGTTATAGAGCATCTCCAACAGTTTGGTAAATCACTTGTCATCTCACAAAATTTGTCAAATCAATGGAAAAATCCTCCCCAACAGTTTTCTAAACATGTTTACCAAAAGTCTCCACTTGCCATGGACGGGTGCCGCGCGCGTATTTCTACACGCGCGTACTCCTTCGCGCATCGGTATAGAGCTGCTGCCGTACTGCTGCTGACAGCAACAGCTACTGCCGTGCTGCTGCTGATAGACAGCTGCTGCCGTGTTTGGTAAAACAAATAATTTAGTACTTGTTTGTTCAATAAAATGACAGCAAATGACAGTAATATTGAAGCAAATAAATTCAAGCAAATACACTTTATAATCAAACAAAATATGTTTCATAAATGATGATTCCAAAATAAAATGACAGCAAATAAATTCCAAAATAAAATGACGCACAGAAAAGCGGCGTGTGGGTAGTTGCGGTGTGGGCCTTTTTTTAATTTGGCAAGCCCAAATGGAAAACTATTGGAGATGGTCAATTTTTTTCACTTATCAAATCTTTTAGCGAATTATCAAAACTCAAAATATGACAAATAACTTTTAGCAAACTGTTGAAGATGCTCTTTCTAACTTAGATCTCCACTCCTTATTCCTGGCTCGTTTACTCCTTCTCAGCTTCCGTATTGCTAGGGGGAGTGCTGAGGCTTGGCCTTTGGTGTAAATGTCTGATACTTTGACCACTAGCCGACAAGGTGTTGAACAAAATATGCGCTCATATTTTGGGTTTGCTTCACGTTATGCAGTGAGACTCCATCTTGCTGGGTCTACGTGTCAAGGGCGGAGCTACATGTAAATTAGAGGCTACAAATACACCCCCCAAAAATTAAAAAAACTATAATTATATTTAAAATTTCATCATATATGTATACCCCACAAGTCACGGCCGGACTACAGAGGAGGAGAGCCAATTGAGTTCGTCCTAGATGGAGCAACATCCGGCAAGAAAAACATCTCAGCTAATTGGCAAGTCGAGTCCATTTTTTTATTGGAAAAAAGTGAATTTCTAGAAGCGTTATCGCAAGGGATTGTTGCGGAAGGAAAACCGGCTCCTGATATCTCTCAGGCCTTAAACAAGTTTTAGGCATTGATTTTTCTTTTATGTGCATCACGAATTGTACTTTAGCTTTATTACATTAAAAAAAATCAGACCATGGGGGATAGCATACCTATGTGCCCCAGAGTATTAGGCTTAAGATAGAGGACTTCTCATTTGTCATAGATTTATCTGGAATGGAAGCAATGAAGTATTTTTTTTATCTCGTTGCAATGTAAGGATATATTTACATGTCGTTTCAGACGAGGCAGTAGTACAGTTTTGCTATGCCCTCTGGACTCCAGTAAAACAGTACCGACTTGTTGATGTCTCGCCGGTTGTTTATCCTTTGGCTAACTTGGCCATCTCCTATTTGGATAAAACCCTCCCTTTTATAGCTAGTCAAGATGGTAGTAAAACTTTGATGCTTCAAACCGTGGGATGTTTACTGCTGCTGTATCACCATTATTTCACTATTGGAAGGTCTAGCTACTAAGCTATGATAATGGCAGGCAATATCAGTTTCACCATGAAATCTTTTGAATTGATGAGTACCAAGAACTTTGGGTAGAGTGATGCTCAAGTACGGCTTTAGAGCATCTTCAAGAGATGATCTAAAATATTTTGTAAAGCTAAATTTAGCTATTATTAGAAAAAAAAAGGTCTTCAATAGCTATTCTATCCTGCAAACCAAAATAACCAGCCTGTTATTCCGTGTTTGTCGCTGGGTAAAGATAGCAAGCCGTAGAGGCTCGCCATCGGCCCATCTGTGCCTATTCATGCATGGTGCTCCGCCTGATGGCATGCAAGCAGATGGCAGGAGTAGAGAAACAATAAAAGTGAGCCATTGTGAGCATGACTCGTGTGAGTTTCACAAATAGATGGATGGATTTAGAAAGGCTGTTGCATTACTCTGTGTTTTTGGAGGATGTTTTATTTTGGACAATGGCTAAATCGATAGTTTTAGAATCTAGTTTTACATAATCTCTTGGAGTTGCTCTTAGAGCCTCAATTGCGATACTCAAGTATAGATGTCGTGACATGAGCACGTTTAGACATGAGCATAGCTGCATAGGCACAATTAGGTTTTTTGTTTTTAGTAGAGAATAGGCACAACTAGCTAGTCGTGATGCATAACCAAAATTTTCAACTTCTCCTATTAATGTGGGCTTTTTCTAGTGTTTTAGCACTCAAAATTTAGTACAGATTTTTCCTAGTAAATGTCTCCTAGTGAGGATTCTCTAGTGTTATGACTAGTGGTAGTGCTTTACTACTAACTAAAACACTAGGAGAACTCCACCAATTTGGTAGTGATGTGTCATACCTTCTTGCTGAGGAAAGGCCCAAACACGACCCTTATACTCCATAGATGTGTGGTGCCAACCCACTAAACCTAACGGCCCAAAAGCCCATCCCAACCCACAAAAACTAGGTCACAGCAAAAAATCAGAAAAAATCAACAAAAATCACAGATTCACTTCACGTTCGTCACAAATAATACACATTCACACGGCCACGAAGATTAGAGATCACAACTTCACACAAATCAGAGAGGGATGGGGACCTGAGAGAGAAGCTCGCTACCATGCCAAGGAACTCAAAGTGGGCTTACCGAGGTGTGTTGACCACGCCTCATTGATTGTGCAATGGGGCCGGATCAGATTCCCAAACTGCTATTTGAGCGGCCACGCTGGCGCATCCCATGCTCGCTTAGGGAGGTGAATCATGACTGCCAAGGAAGCAAGGCCTGGAGGTGGGAGGGGAGCGACACTCGCTGTCTTGGCAACCTCGGGGGCAGTGGGGGAAGAGCAAACAGTTATCGCCAAGGGAGCATAGTCCAGAGGAGGCTAGGAGGGGAGTGGTGCTCGGTGGCTCAGGAGCCTCAGGGGCCAGTGCTTGGATGGCCTCAGCGATGAGGGAGGAGGAGCAAACAGTGATGTGTATTTGGTGGTCTTGAGAGGAAAGAGAAGAGTAGGGAAAGAGCAGCCAAATGGAATTTAGGGTCTATTTGATAGAGCTCCTCCTACCCAAACTTTCTATGAAGGCAAATCTTCTGTCTAGAAATATTTCTCTAAGATTTTCGAGGATAAATTCTGTGTACAGTGATTAGGAGAAAGTAGTTTTTTCGCCTCTGCCTCCTAGTTCACTTTAGAAAATCATTTTTACAGAATGGACGTAGAATCACTTCACAAGAAAAACCATTCGGTCACTCAAATCCAGTTTGGAATTTGCTTTGGAAACACAACCTGCTAAACAAACCCTTAGATGATGAAAGAATAAGGGCTACGTTTATAGCTAGGGTTGCTATAGAGCAAGCCCTTAACAGACTTCCTTATTAAACGTGTCATGCATGTGCCCACACTACAGGCCGAACCTCAAGGTCAGATAAGACATTAGTCTATGGGCCATGCCAACAAGGGCACAATCACTAGTACAAAAATTTTATTGAAGGGGGTAGAATGGGTTAATGAAGGCGGGCATCTCAACCGCCTCTAATTGAAGGTCACCATTAATACCATTAATAGGCATACCATGGAGGCGGGTACTTTGCCCACCTCGGTTAATCAGTATGAAAAAAATCAAAAACAATGAAAAAACCCACAACCTAGACCTAATGGACTTGGATCTGGGACTCGCGCTGCCACCCCTACGCGTCGCTGTCGTCGTGGGTGTAGGCCCCACCTTGTGAGCGCCACAACCGAGATTGCTCGATCCACCACCAGGGAAGCTTGATCTGCCGTGTGTGCGTCTGCTAGATCTGGCCACCACACCTTCGCCGTAGCAGGGGGCGTCGCATCTCCACCTCGCACCACCACACCTCCGCTAGATCTGGCCACAACGGTGGCGGAACCAGCCACTAACAATAGATCCGGCCGCTACGGTCGCCGGAGAAGGAGATGGGGGAGGGAAGGGCGCACCGTTTGCCGAGAAATAGCTCGAGGGAGGAGAGCACATCATCGACGAGGAAGCAGCTCTAGGGAGAACTGCACCTCGCCACCGATGAAGCAGTTTGAGGGAGGGCGCCGCCATCGAGGTTGCCAGATTCGATTGCTGGGGAGCGCCTCCACCGGTGGAGCGGCTCAGGGGGAGAGGGCCCTCCGCCACCACCAGGGAGGAGCTTGGGGGAGGAGGGAGAGGACGGGCTCACGGAGGGAGAGGAGCTCTGGGAAGTAAGGGAGTCGAGAGGGGCAGGCATCGGCTGCTCTAGGGAGGGGCCTAAGTGTCTGGCTTATATATCAGCCCGGTATAAAAAATATTTGAGCTTTGCCTAGGTCAAAATTGGGCCAGTATTTCTGGAGGCGGGCCTTTTAGTGTGCCCGCCTCCGGAAATGGATTTATGAAGGCGGTTGCTTTTAGGCGACCGCCTCCAAAAATAGAGGATTTTCGGAGGCAGCTGTCATAACGCACCCGTCTCCGTAAATCAATTTTTGGAGACGGGCAAAATTGTCCGCCACGGTAAATAAAAATTGCCCACCTTCGTTAATTGTATGCATTAACTGAGGCATTTGGATTGTGTGACCGCCTCGGTTAATAAAAATGCACCGTCTTGCAAAATCATTTGTGTAGTAGTGAATGGCCTGCAGACCAAAATGTGCTTAGTCCTGGCCTTATCATACAGCGCCCTGAAGCATCGTACGTTTTCTGAAAAACTATGGCTAGAAATATTGTTGTATGATTTGTTTTGAAAAAAAAACATTATTCCTTCGTTGAGACAGTACGGCTTATAAGATGACGAAAGGATACGCTTATCATGTCACGCCACTTGCCTCATGTTATGTCGAGCCCATTTGGAGCCTGGCCTTACCATGTCACGCCACGTGCCTCGTGTTATGTCAAGTCCATTCGGAGGTCTATATGCTCAATACGGGGGTCAATCATTTGAAAGTTACCAAGTACTGCGTCATACTCAACCAAATTTGCATATGTATCTGCAATTATAACTTTTATAACACACTAAAAAACAGTCTTAGCATCGGTAGCAAATCTTAGCAGGATGTCATGCATATATAACGTTTGGCACACACCATGCTTACATCCTTTAACACGAGCCGGTGCTAACTCCTCTCTCCCATGGTCTCTCCTCGGTAGTTGGCACCAATCGATGTACACGCTGATGACAGGCCCCCAAGGACTATAGGTGTGCTTTTATTTAGGGATAACTAATCTTTTTTAACAAAATTTATTGCTAATAGTATCAATATTTTATATATCTAAATAAATTTACTATATAAAAATATACGAAGATTTAATAACGCTTATTTGGCATCACAAAACATTAATATTCTCTTGTATACATTTGTTCAAATTTTAAGATTTATTGACCCGTCGAATATGAGATGTGGAGTGAGAGTATAACTAAAAGAGTTGTTTTACGGTGCTTGGGAGGAACTGGTGGTTCCTTCTATGAAAATATTTATCAGCCGTATGATTTAAAAGTAATTAATTAAATGTAATTAAGGATAGTTTTGTCATTTTAGTGCAAGCATTACCTTTGATCTACATTCTTATCTTTTCCTTTTGCACGGAACGCATACATGCATCAGCGCCGGAGATGGTTCACCGGCTCGTCGCCGCCGCCACTAACCTTCTGCACGAGGCGCAATGGCGCAGGCCTGTCCAGGCTCACCGTCGCCTGCCTCCAGGGGCTCGTCGGCGCCCGCCTGCAAGAGCCTTCGGCTTGGCCGACTGCAAGGGATCGATGCCGCTCGCAGTCCGGCACCCGCCGGGCTCAAGGGCACTGAGCTTAGCAGGGGCTGCTTGGCAATGAGATTGCCATCCTCATCCAATGTAACCGTTTCAGATGAACCACATTCACAACGATAAGATTGATGACTTGGTGTTTGCTTTTGAATAACCAAAACTGATATTGGTTTAGACCTGTGGAAATTCTGAGGAATGTATTTATTAGATGCTCAACGTCAACTATCTATGGCCTTGTTTAGATCAAAAACTTTTTGGATTTTGACCCTGTAGCACTTTCGTTTTGTATTGACAAACATTGTCCAATCATGGAGTAACTAGGCTTAAAAGATTCGTCTTGTGATTTACATATAAACTGTGTAATTAGTTATTTTTTTATCTATATTTAATGTTCCATGCATATGCCGCAAGATTCGATGTGATGGGGAATCTTGTAAAGTTTTGGGTTTTTGGGTGCATCTAAACAAGGCCTATGTGTTTGTTCTTGGATTATTCATAACCAATCAACGATTAAAGCCTGAGATGGTAATTGGCAATACTGAATTTGTGGATTCAGACATTTCGCTTTAATACATTCAGTCCGTTGCTCATATTTACAGCACAGCCACACAGCCACGTTCATGGCGGCGCCGCTACCATAGCCAAGAGTCCACCCTGCGGCACCGAGTCGACGAACGGCGGGTACCACGGGGAACTGCTCCTCGAGCGTGAGCGTCGGGAAGGAAGCCTGTGCTGCGGTGGACGGAGTGTGTTCGAAATGCAAATACCATTATACCCTTTAAGAAGAAAATAGAAATCAGTTCCGGACCCACTAAACCTAAGTTTCGGTCCACGACTTAAGTTCTTCTTATTAAGACCATTAGATCTAATGGAATGAAAGGCTCTCATTATTTCCAAGCACCGTAAAATTTCTCTAACTAAACTTAGCACGAATTTACCCAAGCAAAGCCAGGATCAGAAACCTACGAAGATTGTCGCCTTGGCGGTTCTGCAAAGTGCGTTGCCAATCCCAAACTTGGAGAGGACGAGTCTTGCCGTAACGAAAACTAAACAATTCCGTGAACTCCACCTAACATGTTACCATGTTCCGCACGCATCCGTCGCGAGAGACAAAGATAGATAAATACACATACTAGCTAGTACATACATATCAATCCAACAAAGCGTCAAGCGCTAAACCATCTCCCAATACTAGTGCCTATCTTCTCTTCCATCTCCTCTGCCTCTCGCCGGTGCCGCCATGGCTGACAAGATCAAGACGGTGGTGGTGCTGGTCCAGGAGAACCGTTCCTTCGACCACATGCTAGGGTGGATGAAGTCGCTAAACTCGGAGATCGACGGCGTGACGGGCGCCGAGGTGAACTACACGGTGGCCGGCGACGCGACCTCCACGGCCGTCCACTTCGGGAACGCCTCGCAGTACGTGGACCCGGACCCGGGCCACTCGTTCATGGCCATCTACGAGCAAATCTACGGCGACGCCTTCACGTGGGGCGTGACGGCGCCGGCGACGAAGCCGGGGGTGACGGTGCCGCCCATGAGCGGGTTCGCGCAGCAGGCGGAGGCGGAGAAGCCCGGCACGCCGCACGCCGTCATGAACGGGTTCCGGCCCGACGCCGTGCCGGTGTACCGCGAGCTCGTCGGGGAGTTCGCCGTCTGCGACCGGTGGTTCGCGTCCGTGCCCACGTCCACGCAGCCCAACCGGATGTTCGTGCACTCGGCGACCTCGCATGGGCTCGTCGGCAACGACAAGAAGCTGCTCCGGGAAGGGATGCCCCAGCGCACCATCTTCGA
Source organism: Sorghum bicolor (assembly GCF_000003195.3). Classification (NCBI taxonomy): domain Eukaryota; kingdom Viridiplantae; phylum Streptophyta; class Magnoliopsida; order Poales; family Poaceae; genus Sorghum; species Sorghum bicolor. The sequence continues at coordinate 64,935,990 of NC_012874.2, read as the reverse complement.
CGCCCTCCATGACGCCGGCCACTCGTTCGGCATCTACTACCAGTTCCCGCCCGCCGTCCTCCTCTACAGGTCAGTCGTCGATCGGCGTCCACGTATGCAATAATGCAGCAACACAGTAGCTAGCTATACCAGTCGATCGACTAGCTAGGCTGTCGTCCGTGTTGCTTGCTGCAGGTTTGAGTGACCTTTTTATTGTATAGTTTTTGTTTAATGATCGTTGATGCTGACATTCAAATTTTGCGACACGATCTATGCAAAGTTTGGGACCTTTGGACGCTCTCGATAACTCAGTAGGTAGGGAATGGAAATTGGCACCGATCTGCCACTGTCATAGCATATTGTCACTGTCAAACTAAGATACTAAGCTTTAATCATGTCACTGTCATAGCATCATTAGTTTGTCACTACTATATATGACTTGTATACATGCATGTTGCCTAGTGTAGATCAATGGGATGAGGATGGCCACTGAAGAAGACTAATGTTCAATTGGTCATCTGACCTAGTATACACAGGCTACACATGGTATAGTAGTAGTATCCACACTCAGAAAAGAGTACAAAACACAGTCAAGTCGTTGTGCCTTATTTAGAGCACACAAAATTGAGGGATTAATTAGTTGGATTCCAAGTAGTAGGTAGGAATTTCTTGCTGTAGTGTTGATAGCTTAGTTAATCGGTACTTGTTATATGGTAACGACGCGTATATATACGGTTGATAGATATGTATATAAGCAGCGGCAAGTCGTTGACACTGAGCTCTGTTGCAAATGGGGCATTTTAGATGGATATTCTCATGATCGATCCGATCCAAACAATGGCCGAGTCATAGTCGCTTGATTAGTACAAACACTTGTATTCTATTGCAGTAGATATTGTTAAAATCGACACAATGTGCAGTGACAAAACTAGCCTGAATTTTATTATATGTTTAATTTTGCTCAGTTTTACCTGACGCATTATTGGAAGCATCTACAACGTAGCACATGCACAATGGCATCGTCTACCATTGCTTGCATGTGTGATCTGCACAAGCCAGGAAAAATATTTAAAACAATAATCGTAATAGGAGATGGTACTACTTAATTAATTTAACACACACATCCTGCATGATGGATGTCTTTTTGTGCACAAGCCAGCTGTGCTACTATTTCTTTATTTACTCCAGTTCACTTGTCAAGTTCCTTATTTAAGCTGCTAGTGTTAGGTCATGTTGTTTGGCACAACTCTGAATCAAGCTCCAATAATAGTTTCGACAAATGAGCCGGAGTAGCCATACCAAACATCTCAAGAAAAAAAAAATCGTTTTTAGTGCATGCAAAAGGCAACAGAGCCTTTTTTGTGTAGAAGCCAGAGTTATAATTTGTGGCTCTCCTCCCTTCAACTCTGGCTCCAGGAGAGAAGTCGTGACAAACAAACACATAAATAGCTCAAATCTCACGTATGTACTATATAGGTATACTATAAATAAAATTATATAACATGATAAATTGAGTGGTCCTAATTCGGTATCACAAATGTTGATATTTTTTTCTTCTATAAACTGAGCCAAACTTATGATAGTTTAACTTTGCTAAACCCTATACGGTCATTATTTTTAGAACATAACATAGAATTATTCCGTTTCTTGTCTTTTATAATGGGTACTTCCTCTATTTCAAATTATAAATCATTTTCTATATATTTTAGAATAATATCATTTAACTTTCATTGTGGTACGTGCTATATACATTTTCTACGCATCAAGAAACATGCGGCAGCTCAAGTACATCGGCAAGTTCCACGAGTACGAGCTGCACTTCAAGCGGCACTGCAGGGAGGGCAAGCTCCCCAACTACGTGGTGATCGAGCAGCGGTACCTGGACTGGAAGCTGCTCCCGGGCAACGACGACCACCCGTCGCACGACGTCGCCCACGGCCAGCGCCTCGTCAAGGAGGTCTACGAGGCGCTCCGGTCCAGCCCGCAGTGGAACGAGATCCTCTTCGTCATCACCTACGACGAGCACGGCGGGTTCTTCGACCACGTCCCCACCCCCGTCGACGGCGTCCCGAGCCCCGACGGCATCGTCAGCGCCGCCCCGATCAACTTCGCCTTCGACCGCCTCGGCGTCCGCGTCCCGGCCATGTTCATCTCCCCATGGATCGAGCCCGGCACGGTGATCCACCGGCCGCCGTCGGGGCCGGAGCCGACGTCGCAGTACGAGCACTCGTCCATCCCGGCGACGGTGAAGAAGATCTTCGGCCTCAAGGAGTTCCTGACCAAGCGCGACGCCTGGGCGGGCACCTTCGAGCACGTGCTCACGCGCGCCACGCCGAGGACCGACTGCCCGGAAACGCTGCCGGAGCCGGTGCGGCTGCGGGAGGCGAAGGCGGAGGAGGACCAGCGCCGGGAGGTGTCGGAGTTCCAGGCGGAGCTGGTGCAGCTGGGCGCCGCGCTGAACGGTGACCACGCCACGGAGGCCTACGAGAGCGACAAGCTCGTCAAGGGGATGACCGTTGCCGAGGCCTCCGACTACTGCCGCGCCGCGTTCGCTCGGTTCCGGGAGGAGTGCCAGCGGTGCCACGAGGGCGGCATGGACGAGTGCCACGTCCCGGCGCTCCCGCCGCCGACGGCGTCCAAGCTGTGCGGCTGCCTCCCCTGCTTCAGCGCGTCGTAGGAGGAATGCATGCGTTGTGACGTTATCGATGGGCTCTTTCTGATGTTTTGCCTTGTATTGTAAGTCGATCTACGTACGTTTTTCGCTTTTGCGTGATTTGTTTTGCTCTTTTGTACGTCTGCTACTCTGATGTGTTTCCTAAAGGAAAGGTTGGTTTTGTAGGTAGTATGTGTGTGGCGATTGTTCGTGTTTCGCAATTCGCACTGTTAAGTGATCAATAAGAAAGGACTGCTGATATGAACGTGTTTGGTGCACATATTTCACGTGGTACTGAACATATTTTTAGAAAAAAAATATTGTTCGCTGATTTACTGTGAGAAAAAATATTATTGGTTGATAAAAAAAATTACGGTTTATAAGACAAGTAAACAAGCTCGTGCTATACAATCCAAGAGAGTACAAGTGTGGCCACTTCAACTCCCAGGATTTGAAAGACGCGGGCTAGAAAACCATGGAAGCCCAGTCCAATGAACATTTACGTCTGGTGGGCTTTGTCATCGTCACTGACAGACGGCCCAACACTTACCACTTATCGTCCCTTCTGCCGCAACAAAGTCTCTCTCACATCTGCCCCTCCGCCGCCGCCCCCTCGCCGGCGACGACCCACCGGAGATGGGCGCCGCCAGGACCGGGAAGCCTCCTCCCCTCGTCTGCTTCAAATGGCCATGGAGCCCCAACCCTGACCCTACCCCATCGCCGAGTCCCAGCCCCAGCCCCTGCGGCGACCTCGAGCTCCCCTGGCTCTTCAAGTCCATCCGCAACCTCGCGCAGGGCCTCCTCATCGCGGGCGACCTCCCTCCCTCCCCCGCCTCTTCTGCTGCCGGCGGAAGAGGATTATGGGGCCGTCAGAGGCGCAGCACGGGTGCCGCCGCGGTGGTGGTGGTGGAGGCGGACCGCGGGGACGCGGAGCAGCGGGCCCTGGCGGCGGCGCTCGCGACCGGGAGCCCCGCCACCGTGCTGGAGTTCTACTCCCCGCGCTGCCGCCTGTGCGCCTCGCTGCAGGGCCTCGTTCGCGAGATCGAGGACGGTGCCGGTGGTTCCGCTAGCTTCGTGCTCGCCGACGCCGAGGACGACCGGTGGCTCCCTGAGGTGAGGGCGCCCCTTGCAATCTTCTTGGAAAATTCAGACAAAATTCGTCAGATTTGTGATGTCGATTTGGGTGCTGCGTTCTCTATACAGAGGAAAAAGCCCTTTGCAACAGTAATTTAGCCAGATTGGTCTTGTTCTGTTAATTTTGCCTTTGCAACGGTAATTTAGCCATATTGGTCTTGTTATGATCAGTTTATGGTGAATAGATGTTATGTTGTGCTTTGATGTTGAGATATTGAGAATTACAAAATCAGTAGGTTCCATGACAAATGAGTTCTTTTTTACTTCTTTACTTTTTATAAGGTTATTGGGAGCGGCACCAAACAAGACCTTCAGTTAGGTCATCATGCCATTTGGGCCAAATATTGCATTAAAGTCATGTGTTGTGCAGCTTGAGGGACAATGCCATGACAATGCACAGCTTGGTTTGTTTTGATTCTTGGACATTGTGAAGATTGTCACCTTTGTATGAGTACTTTTTAGGACAGTGAAAGGGTGAGAAGGAGCTTGATACCACAGACATGGCTATGGCTCTTGTTGTTTTGTTACACAAGTAAATATGGTTTCTGAAGATTTTTCAGATCAGAAATGGTCACATAGAGATTAGTATGACTGGTTGAAGATTTGTAAGTTGGTTAAACATGAATCCTTGGTGGTGGAAGCAATAATTTGTTCAACTTTATCATGGCTAGCTGGCTGGCTGTCAAGAGTGTTGAATTACAACCAGGCATTTCAGTGCGACATCTACTTTCTTCACCCGTTTTTCACCAATGAAGCATTATATCAATTGCTGTGGTGTATATGGTTTACTTAACTGTTCAAGTAATTAATTAATTATGATACAGTCATTTGGTGTCCAAGGGGAAAATGTTGCAATATGTGCATTTGCCATTTAGTAGTTAGTAACTATTAAGTACTCCCTCTGTTCCAAATTATAATTTACTTAGGCTTTGTCCTAAGTGAAACTTATTTTATTTTGACCAAGCTTCTAGAAAAATGTACTGACAACTACAACATCAAATTAGTTGCATTAAGTTTTCCATGAAATATATTCTGATAGTACACTTATTTGAACTTGTAGGTGCTGATACGTTTTCTACAAATTCAGTTAAAGTTAGTGAAGCCTGACTTAAAGACAAGGCCAGAGTATTATCTTTTTAAATAGGCCTGTAGGTTAGGTTACTTTCCAGAAGAAGAGTGTGGGTAGAGAGTTCAACATAGGTTTACTTGAGGATTGATGGAAAACCTGCTCTGATAATTTTCATGTGTAGGGATGTGTGATAGTTCTGGTGGGGCTGCTAGTTATTTAAAACATGGACTTATGTCAACTTATTAACTGTACAAGTAACCTATATTCTGCTATCTCTTTCTTTTAGAGATACTGGCAAATGGCAAGTTTGAAATTATCATTTCCCTATTTGGATGAGCTGAGGCAATTAGAACATGTTAGGATGCTGAAGTAACCAGAAGTTTCACAACATTTCAATAGTTCTTGATTGAAGCTAATCCATATAGAGCAATGAATAAGCACTGAGTTGTGCTTCTTCTGCCATAAAATATCAGTCCTTGTTTACCAGCCTAGTTTGGATTATGACCTTATTATTTCTTGTATGTGCATCTGCAACTCTGCATAGGATGATCATTACTACTGCTCCAAGCATCTATGTAAAAACTGAAATGATTTCAAAATTCTAACAGTCAATTTGTTTTTAACCACTTGCAGCTTCTGCATTATGATATCAGATACGTCCCTTGCTTTGTGCTCCTGGACAAGCACGGCAGAGCTCTAGCGAAGACCGGAGTACCAACCAGCCGGCAGCACGTTATCGCCGGTCTCCATCATCTCCTGAAGATGCAGCAGCCATCCGGACGGGAAGTAAACCAGAGTGCGCCTCCGTCACGAAGCCCAGATGCCTGAGCAAGATCTGTAATGGCAAAGAAAAAATTTCGGAATGTGCATTTTGTTGTGCAAGCATGAAAATGGGCAACATTCATACGTCAATTCTTTATTAGCTGATTAGTGGTACAGATTGTAGTTGGTGCAAAAGCAGTTGTTCTTTTTTGGGTTGAGTTTAGCGACCATAGCTTGATGATATCCGCCTTAAAATAGTCTCAGTTGAGATGGCATACTCGCAATCTTATATACTACTCCCTCCAGGACTCGTTTTATCCAAAAAAATTATACAAAAATAGTCAAATTTAAGTCATCCTTAAAGAATTTTAATTAATAAACTAAGCCACGATAAAAAAATTGATATTTTGTATAATTTTTTAAATAAGACGAGTGATCAAATTTGATGTTAAAAAAGTCAAATATTTTATAATTTGGGATGCATTGAGTAGCTTATAATTTTAAATTGAATAGATGCGATGACGCTCAAGAAAATCGAACTGAAGAATGTGTGTATCCTGATGAACTCAAGAGTCTTGGAGCATCGATTTTTCCTGGCCGCTCCTCGTCGATCAGACGGACGCCGTGAGTCCATACGGTTATCCTCGCAGCCCTCTCCTCTGGCCTCCGCCTCACACCACACCACCCCCCGAACGAACGCGATGGCGGCGCCGCTCGCCCCCCTCACTGCCGCCGCCGTGCTCCGCCTCGGGAGCCGAGGCCTCCGCCACCGCCACCGCCTCCTCCTCGCCTCGCTCCGCCCCTGCTCCTCCGCTCCCCAACCCCATCGTTCCGCCATCCCGGCCGCCGCTGCACGCCGGCTCCCAACGCCCCCGCCGCCGGCTCCTCGCCGCCTCGCCCGCACTCTTGCTGCCTCTGCGGCCACGGTCGTCTCCAAAGGCCAGACAGAGTAAGGCTCTGCTCTATTTCTATTCCCCGTCCTCTCCACCTTCAAGGCTTCTTCTACTCTGCTCGTTACTGCGAAATTGTGTTGTAGTAGGAAAAATCCAGTCTTTTGCTTGTAGTGCATTGCAATGTGATTCCGGGTCGAAGTATTTGGTGCTCGTGCTGGGGGATTCTAGTGGAAGTGGGGCCTCAAATTCATACAAGTCGGGTTTAGGCCAAAGGAAGGAGAAGGGAAAGTATAGCCATAGGAAAGAATAAGTAACTGTTTCTTGGAGTGGTAGAGAGACATCGTGTGATTCAGTGTGGTTAAGCACTTAAGCTGGTACTACTTGCTTCTTATGTCAACTAATGGAAGGGTGAGTTCTCATGTAAAAACTGCATGAAATGTGTATTAGTGGCAGTGGGTAGTGTGAATTACTAGGTTGAATTTCCACTAGATTTTCAGAAGAACCGACTGGTGCTGTGTGGATCTGGTTCCTCTATATTGGGTGCCTATCTTGCTATAGGCTTGTTATGGAGTATGGAAATTCCTTGTAGCATGATGGCACTCAATAATGTTGGTTTTGAATTTATTTTGATTGTTGAGGAACTTAGGAGGTAAGGACTGTGGATATGTTCTACAGGTTTGGCGCCACCTTTTTTTTCCAAGGTTAGTTTTCATGGTACAGTAAGAGGCTGTATGAAAGATGTTAATCAGTGGAAAATTATTTGTTGGAATATTAGTAAAACTATTAAAACATACTTCAAAGTTTAAATAGCCATTCTGATAGATTATTCATTGACTGGTGCTAAGGATATAATATATATATAGTATGATTCTTCAGCTTGGTATTTCTTCAAGCACTTTTGAATTGCCTTTGGTGTTCAAGAAGGTTGCAAGATAGACTAATTGGTACTCCCTCGTTCCAAATTAATTGTAAGACATTTTGGCTTTTCTAGACATAGTTTTTGCTATGCAATTAGATGTACAATACGTCTAGATACACAATAAAAGCAATGTATCCAGAAAAGTCAAAATGTTTTATAATTTGGAATGGAGGAAGTAGTTTGGAATAAGTTTCCACCAATTCCAAGCTATACTACTTTCTCCGATCATTGGTAGTTCTGTTTCTTATAGAAGCATATTTGAAAGAGCTGAAAACCTTAGTTGTTCCAATGCTCAATTGGTTATTCTCATTGTGATCTATGTCTGCCTGTGGTGATTGCTACTAGCGTAGAATATAACGATCCTAATGTTTTTGGTTTGTCTAGTTTAGTACCTGGTTCAACAACTTCAAGCAAGGGACGCATCTACCACGAGACATATGGTTGCCAAATGAATATAAATGACATGGAGATTGTGCTTTCTATCATGAAAAATGATGGTTATGATGAAATTGTCCCTGACCCTGAGAGTGCAGAGATAATATTTATCAACACCTGTGCCATTCGTGACAATGCAGAGCAGAAAGTCTGGCAGCGTCTCAATTACTTTTGGTTTTTGAAAAGGGAATGGAAAGCTAATGTTGCTGAAGGTAGATCAAAATCTCTGCGGCCTCCCAAGATTGCTGTCCTGGGGTGCATGGCAGAGCGACTGAAGGAGAAAATACTTGATTCTGATAAGATGGTTGATGTTGTTTGTGGACCTGATGCATATAGGGATTTGCCTAGGTTGCTCCAGGAAGTCGATTACGGCCACAAGGGTATGAACACACTTCTATCACTCGAGGAAACTTATGCTGATATCACCCCAGTAAGGATCTCTGACAATTCAGTTACAGCATTTGTGTCAATCATGAGAGGTTGCAATAATATGTGCTCATTCTGCATAGTTCCCTTCACTAGAGGTAGGGAAAGGTCTCGCCCAGTGTCTTCTATTGTCCGCGAGGTTGGTGAACTGTGGAAAGCTGGCGTGAAGGAGGTAATGCTTCTTGGTCAGAATGTTAACAGTTATAATGACACTTCTGAAGTAGAAGAATTGGAGCCTGGCCAGAACTGGCAACTCAGTGAAGGATTTTCCAGCATGTGCAAGGTGAAGAATATGGGGTTGCGTTTTGCTGATCTTCTGGATAGATTATCTTTGGAATACCCTGAGATGCGGTTCAGGTTTACCTCACCACACCCAAAGGATTTCCCAGACGAGCTACTGTATTTGATGCGGGATAGGTATAACATCTGCAATCTTATTCACTTACCAGCACAAACAGGCAGTACAGCAGTGCTGGAACGAATGCGGAGGGGTTACACCCGAGAAGCATACTTAGAACTTGTGCACAAAATTCGTAATGTCATTCCTGATGTTGGGTTAAGCAGTGATTTCATAACCGGTAAGCTTTCTTTTTCCATAGTCTGCATTGGCTTAACTAGATTAAATTATTTGTTTTTCCTGATTTTCCATAGCCCTTCTGAACAAAGTACTCCTAGAATGGATATCTTCTTTTTTCTATGGCTGTGTCAAAAAGAGTGAGAATTGATCATATGTCCATATAGACTATAGAGTGGCTCATGCGGTAAGGAGCTATAACAGACCAATTCGAATTTGGAACCAATTTGTATTTAGTATTTACTACTCAACTAGCAAGATAACCTCATAGATGTACTTTATATCTAGTATCAATGGAAGAACTTATAAAAGAGGATAAAATTGGTAAACTTATAAAAGAGGATAAAATTGGTATGCTGCATTGAGGCGATATCTTGATTCTTGTTTGACCAATTTGTTTCCATTTTCGTTAAAGTTTCATATGTTTATAACAATGGTACACTTTGTTTACAATTTAGAATTAGGTATGATACAGATCATGTGCTGTGCTTGCCTTAATTGAATCTGAATCCTCCATTTATTTCTCCTGCTCTTGCTGAAGACTAGTTTACTTTATAGTTTGAGTGGAATGGCATATTTATATATGAAGGAAAAAAAGTTAACATTTATCTCATTGTATATATTGATAAGCTGGAATACGACAGTAATTTTACAATAGTTAGCAAGTAACTTTGGAGATGTGGACAGCTCTTATATCATGATGCTACAAAGCTGTTTCGGCACAGGTCATGGAGTCTTTGCTAGTTCGCTAGTATGAATGCCAGTTTAAATGAGATCGGGATTACTTGATTGATTAAGTTATAACAGTAGCACTAGCATTTGGTGATATTTATGTAGTTATGTCAACATATTAGGTGTCCCAAATTTCTTGAATCATTCATATTGGCATGCAATTTTGTTAGTTTCATCTTCTATGATCTGACCTGCAGATTTGTCCTTAATACACTTCATTACATTACTCTGTTTTAATTTGGGATGTATATTTCTGATGTATTGCAGGCTTTTGTGGAGAGACAGAGGATGACCATGCTGAGACCCTCAGCCTTGTAAGGGCTGTTGGATATGATATGGCTTACATGTTTGCATATAGCATGAGGGAAAAGACTCATGCTCACCGGAATTACGAGGACGATGTCCCTGAAGATGTCAAGCAGAGGAGACTCATGGAACTAATCAACACCTTCCGCGAGACCACAAAGAAGAACTACGATTCTCAGATTGGTACAGTGCAGCTTGTTCTTGTCGAGGGACCCAATAAGCGTGCTCCCAAAACAGAGCTGATAGGGAAGACTGATAGGGGGCATAAGGTGTCATTTGCCAGTGTCCCTATACCACACACATTCGAAGGTGAAGAAGCACGTAAGCCAGTGGTTGGTGACTTCGTTGAGGTGAAAATTCTCAGGTCATCGACAGCAACATTATTTGGGGAGCCAATTGCACGCACAAGCTTGAGTGTGTTCCACAAAAATGTTGCATCTGAAGCGCAGGCTGTCGCTGCATAAGTAGTAGTTACATTTGTAGTAGTTATGGATTATACGTAGTGATATTTCAAATGACTACAATTTTTGATATAGAGAAGAAACTCGGTACGTGCATGTCAGCCTCATGGTTAAGCGTTGGTGGTTCAGTTTTTGATACGGTAGCATGGTGCACTGCTTTTATCAGCAGAAGCCCAAAAAATTTTTAGCATAAAAGTCTGCTGGTCTTGTGAATTACTCCTCTTTTTTGAGGTTGTATTGCCATGTAAAGGTCAAACAATACTGACAAAGTTTTTGTTACTGTAAACTTCAGCTTGAGATGGCCTTTTACTGCAGGAATACTGACCCAGATTGACTAAATCTGCAAATCTGTGACCAGAGGATTCACAGTTCCTGTTCAATGTTCATGGGGATGTGTATAGCAGATGGCATAGTTACACAATCTTGTAGAGTGAATGATTCTCAGACTGGGAAAAGAGAGTAAAATTCAGCTGAGAATATTTACAATTCTGTTGTGCGTATATACAGCTATCTAATCCTGTGCACGTGTTGATGTCCTACGCTGATAGAAGACAATGAAGATAATCTATGATTAAATTTTCTACAACAAAGCTATCTTTTTGTGAATCTACAAGACGTGCTAATTATGTGAGTGCCAATGGCATCAAGGAATGGAGGACATGCACATCACACTGTGGCCACCACCTGCTGTCGTAGAGGTGTGAGAAGTCTTGCAAGGGGCAGAGGCACATGAGCTTTTACAAATGTCCCATTTTCCTTGTACTCCTGTAAATATTGCAAGAGGAGAGTTATTATTAACTCCAAACAAGAAAGCAAAAAATTACAAATATTCTATTAAGCGGGAGCTTCTCAAGAAATTAATATAGATTTCACTTGACTATGTCCAGATATTATCTAGGTTTGCAGATTTGCAGTATCCATGACTAAACTATCTCTTTGGCAGTAGTTGAAAGAGTTAACTCATGTATATAACTCAGAACAAAATTACAAAGGTATAAATTTGACAACAGGAAAGAAAAGTTCAAAACACCACTGCCAAAGAAATTGCATCTTAAATCAAATAGGATACTCACCATTTTTTCGACCATTCCAACCTTATGTATGTCATTTAGGAGATCTCCTTTGTCATATGGAACAATAGCTTCTATGGGAACCATCGAGTCCTGTAGAAGACAAATATGTATGATTAGCGTCATGTTTGACAAAATTCCAGCTCAGGTGCAGATTTTTGAAACTTGTAGGATAAAATAGATGCTTTAAACATCTGTGTTTAATCCCTTCTGCAGCTCTAACTAGAAATACTTGGAAAATCCATTCCCCATACCCCACCTCGTGTGTGGGAGCTTTCAGCACTGAGATGACATCTGTGGTTGATCCAAAATAAGAAATACCTCAGCTAAATACCCTCTTATGTTTATGATGCTTATATCATTAGAGTTAACATTGCCAGGAAGATAGCTGGGCAAAGTCAAATTTGAGGGTGACTAGAGTATTTGGGAGGAATTGGACTTGTTGTTCTTCATTTCTTGCCCCAACTAACTTTCGTGCCTCTCTTTATACATAGCCGGCCCCTAACAAATCCCAAAACTTTATTTCCTAACAACCTTATCTAATCCTCTCTCTCTTTAACTAAACCTTAGGATTCCTGGCCCCTTGACTGACGCACCATGACATCTATATGCCCTTCTTCTCTATTAATATATGTCGGGCAGAACTCCTGTCATCTATTCAAAAAAAAAAACTATATGTCTACAGCTCTCGCTCCAATAATTTCTAGAGCTAGAAATGACCAGCTCCAAAAATACTTAGATCTGGAACACAGAGGCCCTTTATTCCAAATTAGTTAAGTGCACTAGATGCGCAAAAAGGCATGTCTGAAAAACAACAACTCTGCCTACAAGGGGGGAACACATACTTTCAACTTTGCTTGAACTGCATTGCAGAATTCTTCCAAACCATCACCATTCATGGCTGATATGCAGATTATTCCTTGTTTCTGAGCTTCTTCTTTTACTCTCAATGGTTCATCCGTATTGTCAATCTGCATGACATATAAATTGGGCTCAGTTCAAAGAAAAAAACACTTGAAGAATCAGCTCCAATTGGAAATGTATAACTGTGTCTTGCTTGCACTATTATTCCAAATTTCTGACTACGATTATGATTGAATGTGAAGATTAGATAGAACAAAATGAGCAAATGCAAATCAAAGCTCCACAGAACCCTGCACCAATTATATAAATATTAGGGATTTACTACTACATTAAATTTTTATATGAACATAATCTATTCAGAGTGAGTGACAGAGGTAGAACAAAAATGAGAACCCTTTCATATTCAGCAGCAACTTTTGCTCAAAAGTGTTTCCACACTATTTAATTCACCGTTAGCATAAGCAATTAGCCAATTAGGCATTAATACTAAATCAAGCATAGAATGACTATTATCAGAAGATCTCATATCTACTCTCTGAAAATATGAAATAAAGTGAAAACGTTGAAAATTTTACTAAACAAGTCAAATATTTGAGCAAAACGAACCTTATTCCACACAATTAATTTGGGGATTGACTCTACATCCAACTCCTTCAATACTCTTTCAACAGCATCTATCTGTTGTTGAGCTAATGGATGGCTGGAACACATGACACAATATTAGTACAGTGCATATAGATGTATTAAATTGAATCAACAACAAAGAGAACCCCTAGTATAAGTTCCATACCTAATGTCCACAAGATGAACTATGACTGATGATTCTGATATCTCTTCTAGTGTTGCTCTAAATGCTGCTACCTGGATAGGTATTATCAGTAAACGATATATGCAAAGTTGACATCATAAAGATAGGAAAAACTCTCAATATTTGAAGTTTTATTGTCCAGGAGCATGACATGTAAACAAGAGGAATATGCTTTGTGGATATGTACCAGCATAGTGGGTAACTTCTGAATGAATCCGACAGTGTCAGTTAGAAGGAACTCAGTCCCATTCTTCATCTACAAAGTAATACACAATAACATTAAGTCATGGTCATATGTAGATATAATGATGGGTAGTTTTTACCAAAAAAAAGTCCTTCCCAAAGGCATAAAAATGATAGTAATAGAGGATTATTCATGTCCATTATCCAATTTACATGACTAAAAATTCTCTTATTTTCATTGTTTATGGATCAGGAGAGTTTTCTGATAACATACCAAGACCCTTCTTGTAGTTGGGTCTAACGTGGCAAATAACTTATCCTCTGCAAGTACATCAGCTCCAGTTAAGCGGTTCAGGAGTGTACTTTTTCCAGCATTTGTATACCCTACCTGAAAAATATTTGGAACTGAATACATTTGTAGAATAGAGAGCATAGGAAACTTTTGATCACTCTAAGGAAATTTACATGGTTATACCAGAGAAACAACAGGAATAGGAACTGATTGGCGACGGTTGCGGTACAGCTTTCGGTGTTTCCGAACAGATTCCAATTCTTTCCTCAAGGCACCTATCTGTCAATGACACTTATGTTTGAGATCCACAAGTTCCAAAAAAAAAAATCTCAGCACTACAAATTCAGCAATGTAGAATATGACAAGGAAATGATATAAGTCCTATAAATGAACTATCAATAGGAGTTTGTCATATTATTAGGAAATGTCTAACAGCCATCTACTTTTTATTCAACAGTCATTAGAGACAGAATGCCCTGTCATTGACCAATAATTGTAGCTAATAACACAGTCCTGTGTGCATTTATTGAGCAAAAAAAAATATATTACTTCCAGAAAGAATATTACTTGAGTTCTCAAGATGCGCTTGTCAACTTCAATTTGCTTCTCACCCATACCCTTAACTTGACCTCCAGCCTGCCGTTCAAGGTGACTCCACATTTTTGTCAACCTAGGAAGTTGATATTCCATCTGTGCCAAGGTGACCTAAAAAGGCAAACAGAATTGCAGACAACAAACATGTTCATTCAACTTAAAACTGTAAATTTAATGTCAATAAATGATACCACGAGATACTACTGTTAATAAAGCTCTGCGCTATTTTTACCTGTAAAGCAGCTTCATGTGTTGCTGCCCTTTGATTAAAAATATCAAGAATAAGAGCAGTTCGATCACAGACTCGGACACTCCCACCAAATGACTTTTCCAAGTTACGTAGTTGTCTGAAATCATTATTGGGGATATGAGCTATCAGAGCAACTATTAGGTCAATCTGGGGTGGTTAGCAGTTTAATAAAATATGATGAGGATTTGAGGAAGCAGTTGAAAACATTGTATGGTTGACACAACTACATGGTGTCAAAAGCATAAGATAAATTCTTCAGTTATATCCTGGTTAGGTATAGAGGAAAAATGGGAAAAATTGACTATACTGGCATCCATTTATGAGATTTACTAACGATAACAGGTACAATGAGTAACCAATATTTTGACCATAATAGTTAATGATCAGCGCAAGGTAAAGATCATACATTTGGGTTCATTTGATGGGTCTGAGATATGACAAACAAGGAAAACAGATCGAATCACATAGCAGAGTAATAAGTGAGAATATTACCCAGGGGATAACTCATCATCGAAAATTACAGTCTCAACATCAAGGGCTTGAATTGCACTCCTGATTTCAGAAACCTTTCCTGAACCAATGTAAGTCCTTGGATTTGGGGTAGAAAGCCTATGGGAAAGAAAGCATGAAGACCACTGCATTTTGTAGAAATAAGAAGCAAGGCATGTGACATGCGGTTTGTATAGCATGCCATAGACTTACAACCTCACATAAAAACCATAACAATACAGTCTATACAGAAAATTAAGAGGGAAATTTGAGCTATATGTATGTTAAATTGTGTCAATGCCGCATAATACATTTTGAAATTTGAACTAACAGCATTTCATCTATCGGAGTTGAGCCATCTTTATCTATCATGAGAAGATACAACCACCATTGCCATGGAGCACAGCGCAGGCTCAGTAGAGATGTTCCAGGCAAACAGAAGCTTACTTCTGATAGGTTGAGCCGACTACCACAAGGCCCGCGGTATCAGCCAACTGCTCCAGCTCCTTAAGAGACTCCACTATGCCGAAGAGGTTCCCTCCTGTCCGTTTGCACTCAACACCAACCAGATAAGCCTTCTCTTGAAATATCTGCAGGTAGCCAGATCCAGGTCCACAGGTTCAGAAAATCAGACATGTTGAAATTGACAGGTAACACAAATTCACAGCTCCAATGTTCATGTCACGGTTCAAAATATCGAGCGGAGATAACAATCAAAAGTTCTCTCCGGTCAATTTGATGGATCATTACAGATTAAATTATCAGATTTTGCACACGCAGCAGTCAGTTGAAAACGGCTCAATCTGTCAACCAGGCCGGCCAACCCACAAAAGCAAAGCAGGTGAAGGTACACAAGCAGCTACCTCTTTGCCGTTGATTAGCCTGAACCGGTCTTGCCCCGCCGCGGCCTCCTCCTCTTCCTGCCGCTGCCGCCTGCTCTCCATGAAAGCCCTCGGCGACGGCCGCTGCTGCTCCAGCTCCAGCTCCTCCTCTGCTCCAACTCCATCACCCTCAGCGACCCCGCCTCCATCCCCTACATCAACGCCGGTTTGAGCCTCTTCGGTCTCCGCCGGCGCGGCCTCGAGCAGCCGCTCGTCGAGTGCCCGGACCCGGACCGGCTGCCCACGGCGGCGAGTCAGGGAGCAGCGGAGGAGCGCAGTGGGGCTCCGGACGGAGCGTCGCCCCGAAGAAGTGGGGGCGGAGGTCGAGGGGAGGGAAAGGGATGCGGTGGCGGCGGCGAAGAGGCAGGCGGCGGCGCTCATGGCGCGGCGGGCGGAGAGCGAGTGAAGTGGAGGCTTCTGAGTGGTGAGCGCCAATGGACGAGTGGATAGGCGAGGGAGGCGATGATGACGTGGACTGGTCCCTTCTGTTGATGCTGTGGGACCGGTGTATTTGACACGCAGACGCAAGCCGCTTGGCGCGGCGTGACGTGGCATAAACATCTTCCCGTGCATCGGGATTTTTGTTGCTGGGTCCGGCAAGAAAAGACTTCAATGATGCTTTGGGCAAATTTTAGCAAAACCCCATTTTGGAAGCCTTGGATCGCGCAATGTTTGGTTTAGGTTGTGAAACTTCGAGTTTATTTAAAGCTTTGTTCGTGAAATCAAAGATGTGCCTAGAGCTCCAGTGGCAAACAAGAAAAAAAAAAGCATTTTTTTTCAACCTTTAAATTTGCCCAAAACATCTATTTAAAGCTTTGTTCGTTAATCTAGGCTGATGGCCCAGTGGAATTTTTAATGCTCTCCTTCTAATTTTAGACATAAATTTATAAGGTAGGGTGGGCTGAACACTTTATTTTTTAGATATATTTTGTGAATTTCATCATTAATCTATATTTATAAGAAGTAATAGTAGAACTAAGTTGATGTAGAACTTTTGTTCAGTCCCTCCTAAATTTTTTCTTTGCTTCGTCTCTGCCTTTTCTTTTGCAAAAATTCCACAACTTGTGTGGTTACAATGCAAACGCACAACGACACAAGGCCTTCGAACAACGAACATGTTGCCATGCACTAGATTTTCATGGCCAACATTTGATATGACGACTAATTGCGTCACAATCCAAATAAGCCCGTTTTGTCACGCCAAATGTTCTTACCGTCATTGCAAGAATATGTTCTTCAGAAGGTTTCAGTTAAATTTTGTTCTTCCATTGCATTTTGCACAGCACAAAATCAGAGTACCATCCAAACCAAAACTTAGAGAAAAGCAAATAATGCCGCTTTTGAAGAACTCAGCACAGAAGTGCAGCGAGTGAGCATAGTTCATTCATTCAGATAAATAGTACTGCCATCACCACCAACAAACCCTTGTTTTCGTTTGTACAAGTTACATCCAACACTCAATCTTTCTTACCACTCCCCATAATAAATTACATTAAGAAAACAAACAGCACTGCACAGTGACAATGTGCAGGCCATGGCCATCCTCAACAGCAACTTAAATAAGATTAGCATAAATAAACAACACAAACAATAAACACAACCACCTCTGTCTGACTGAGTGACCGGCTTCAATTCACTCGTGGCAGCAGATCGAGCCCCTGTTCGTTCGTTCATCGTCACCATAACTTATTATTATCTACACAAAATCCACAAGCCGTCAAAGCACTCTCATAACTTAGAAGAAAATTTGCACGCCATCGCCATCACCGGAAAGAAACTCGCGGCTAGTGCACGGCGATGTTGATGGCGCCCTCGCCGGCGGCGATCTTGTGGGCGCGGTGCTTCGGCTGCTGCTGCTGTTTCTTGGGCCCGGCCTTGCTTCTGCTAGCGCCGCTGCATTTGCAGTTGCTGTCGAGGCCGTCGCGGCTGGCGCGGCAGCACGGCCTCGTGGCGCCCTCGCTCTCCGACGAGGAGTTGGACGTCTCCATGGAGGTCGTCGTCGTCGTCTTCCTCCTACCCAGCTTCGGCGACTTGGGCCGGGTCGTGGGCAGCTTCTTGAATTCGGCCTTGGGGGACGGCGTCGCCTCGTGGTAGAAGCTTGGCATCGGGTTGGCTTTGAAGGTCAGGCTCTTTCTCAGCTGCTTCAGAGCCTCCTCCTGCTCTTTCTGCAGATTCAGAGAAGTGCATGAAGAAACAATCAAGACTCGGCTCTCAAAATTGTCCAGCAATCAGCATGCATCCTACGCATTTTCAGTTAACTGAATATTCGTATATTCAACTAAAACAGTCTGAACATACCAAATGGGGATCAGAGCAGAAATGCAATGCTTTGGGATCGGAGACACAGGTTGCAATGCAACTCGAGAGAAATGACAGCCAGATAAATTACCTTCAACTTAGCCTCCAACTGAATCTTCTCTTCCTCCATAGCTTGATGCTTCTCCTCCAACTTCATATAAAACTGCAACCAAAGCATGGAAACAACAATTATGAGCACATTCTCCCTTTACCAAGATTCACATTTATAGAAAATAAAAGTTATGTAACACATACTTCTCTGCGTTTCTCGGCACGTTCAGTACAACGGAAAACTGGGCCTGATGGAACTGTGGCCTTTCCAACTGATGATTTCGCATCATCCTGATTACCTCTGTTAGTAGATTGTAGTGGCTTCCGTGTAGTTGCAGATGGAGTTTTCTGTAAAGAAAAATGCAGAGAAATTCAAAACTACTACGCAACACATTCGTATAATTTTGCTAGATAATTCATGAATCATACATGAAAAAAAAGGTTAAAGAAATGGAATACTCACCGTCTTCGTTGAAGTCAACACCCTCTTTGCACTTTGGAATACATTACGATTTCCATTGACAGATTTACCATTTGATGGATCAGGAGTGTGGTTGCTCATATCTTCAGGCTCTGATGGGAGATCATTATTCGGTTCCAGTGCATCTTCCATCGATGTGATCGAAGTGCCATCACTCATTGCTGTTTCTTCCATTGGAACCGTTTCCTGGTTCTCTTGTTTATCAGCACTATTTTCAACATTAACAAGAGAGCCTTCATCTCCAGCCAACTCTGAATTCATAGAGCCATTGTCAGTACTCAATACATTGCACATCTAACTCAATAAATACTAGGCAAACCACCAAATTCAACAGATAAATTTTGACTGAAATTGATACAGGCATCAACCACAGCAAACTCACCATCATCGGTCTGCTCAGAACTTTCGATGCCTGAATAACCTTCATTTCCAGTAGCTCCCTTGACAACTGCAGATCCCAAATGTTCAGAGCTGCCATTTTCAGATTGCTCAACATCAACAGCGCTAGGCAGGTCCGAGTTTGATGGATCAGCAAACTTCTCATAAGACACATCCATGGTATCACTAACGGCAGAATCAAGGTCCTGTATAGAAGACTGAAGAACAATTTTAGCATCCATAGTTCATACTGATTCCCAGAAAGTAATACTACTGCAATAAGCACTTATGGGTAACCTCGAAAGTGTCCAGCGCAATTTTAAACATCACAACAAACCGGAACCATTTTGTCAAAGAACAAGGACGTGCAAACTGGCAAAACTGTGACCACCCACAGGGAAACAGGGTGTTCCTATCTTCTGAAGAATCGACATGGAAAGGCCAACTGTAGGAAAATCTTATCTATCCATGATGTGGAAAATTATTTCGTCACTAGTCACTACCAACCAGGAAAATGACATGGTAGTGGCGGATAGAATTTGTCATGTACTTTGACAAGCTATCTGCCAGCATGACCGTCGACAATGATCAAGGGAATTAATTGTTTACTACTTGAGATCCTGTATGTCGGTATGGCGTTATCGGTTAGACTTATTTGATGGTATTAGTATAGAACTGGCTGCATCATATACTCCATAATAAGATGATAAAACTAGTACTAAAAGAGAAGAGCAGGGAACAAAGGCGACAAACAAAAAAATTATATATGAACAAATTGAGCTGTGCCGGTGCAGACTGAATAGTTGAAGGAATCAGAATACTATTACTATTGAACATGTGAAGATTTAGTTGGACTACTATACGGTGGGAAAGACAAAAAGATTATTCTGTGCGCCAGTGTTTTCAAGTGTTCTATTGTCCTTTAGAACTCCAAAAAGAGAACGGTTCTCACCTCTAATCTAAGTGGTACTACTGCTTGTGCTATTTTAATTAGGATTTGTTATGATCCAATCAAGTTAAAGTTACAAAAAACTGTATTGAAGAGTTTGCTGGGAACGGATCTGATCCGGAAAGGGGACATGATAACAACTTCCTTAAAAGCCTTTTTTTTTATTAGATCAATCAAAAGAATTAGGCTTCCCAAAAGGAAGTTGGCTTTGCGCTTGTCTCTAATATTATACATTATCATATCTACTAGGCACCTGATCACAACTTGAACCGCATGCAGGGCCGATATCCTGCTGATAGGCATACCTGAACTGAACATGTATTGGCAACGACAAACCAGAAAAAACATGTCGAGACTAGTTTATATTACTCAGTTGATATTTTAATAAACAATGGGTCAACGAGTAATCAGAGACACTGCGTGCCAACCCAGAGCTGATCCCTTGTATACGTAATCACCTAGCAAGTTTCCCGAACTAGTCCGAGATGCATATCCTCTTGTGACTGACAGTGAGAGTGACACCGGGACGACTGAAATCCCATCTCATCTGTGAGAAGGCGTTGGCACACCAAGGCAAACTGAAAATCGTGTGTCTACTGGATCACGTTAACAGCATGAGGAAAGAAGATGAGAACTCAAGGTGCGTACTGAGTTGGTGGCATTGTTATGTGTTGTAACTGTTGTTTTATTGTTTGAGAATTTTTTTGTTATTACACCTACTCTGTTAATTCAGCCAAGCTTATCTTAAAAACGAACCAAAAAAAGAAAAGAAAAGAAAAGAAAAGAAAAGAAAAAGAAAACTCTCTCTTTTTTGTTTTCCTCGTTTCTAGTAAGTGGTGCTCTGCTTCATGTGAGATGCAGGGGCAGCAAACCCAGACACCTACCTGACGCACATCCTGCAGTTCCCGTAAGCTAAATACCAAGAATGCAGGCACAGATTCAGAGCCTAAACATATATACAGTCCTATAGATATAGTATATAGTTGCTAAAATAAAACTCCCGGAACCGGCAACGATGCTATACCCGGCCTATCCCTTTGTTTGTGGTTGTGGGGGGAACAGGCGAAGTTGTTTGTGGGGGGAACAGGCGAAGAATGCATGGTGGCTGCAGCATTGAGGATCGAATCGAAGGAGGTGCAGGCGAATTACCTGCTCTGGCGCGGCGTGTCCGGCGGCGGCGGCGGTCTCCAGTGCTATAGGCTATAGCTACGCAACGCAAAGCGTCGCTGCTGGTGTTGTGTGGTGGCTTCGACCGGGACGACGGGGCGGCGGCGTCACTGTGGTGGTGGTGGGTATTTGTAAGAGGAGGAGCAGGAGCAGGAGCAGGAGCAGGAGCAGGAGGTAGGCGGGCGCGCGGCGAAGGAGGAGGAAGGAGAGGAAGGTGGCAGTGGTGGTGGTGAGCCAGACAGTGAGTGAGGGTGGTGGGTTCGTTGATTTGAACGGGGTTCGCTCGGCGGTAGCTTTCCTTTTCCTGCTCCGCCGTGGCCCGCCCGCCTCGCCTCGTCCCGTCCCGGCTTCCTTTTTTCGCATGGGTCCCCGCCCTCCCCCTGCCTGCCTTTCGTTTCCGTGGCGGTGCGCGGTACGGACCACACGGTTGGTTGGTTCGAACGTATTGGGCGCCAGCCAGCGCCACACGCACGGCGCACCCGCCGGGACGACTCCTCTCTCGTTGCTTCCTCCTCGCTTCCTGGCGGTTGCTACCGTACTTGCTTGCATTGCTTCGTCATCCCTCCTGGCAGAGTGGCAGGCAGAGGATTTTTTTTTTGCTTTTTATTTTGTTTTCTTTCTTGAATTCTTGTAGAGTACTAGTGGTTTTTATTAAGAGAGAGAGAGAGATATGTGATTGTGGATGGGCCTTGAGGGCTTCCATCCGGCAGTTGATCCATAGTTCTCTACCGCTACTCGTTGTCTCTCTATTGTTGTCATATGGATTGTTTATATTGACGGTGAACGATGAGAAAGGATTTAAAATTCTATAAGTACAAAATTTATATTCCTTTGTTTGAAATGGACTTGAGATTTCTGTATGTCATGCAACGATGAGAGCATAGTAATAGATGAGAGGAAAAGAAAATAACTTGTACTTTTTAGTTGCTACAATGGCGGGAGATTAGTTGACGAGTGTTGTTGATGATTAACTCCTAATCTTCTCCGTTAGAAGCAAGTTAAGCCTTGCTCACACCCCGAGTGGATGTCGTGTAGGTTTTTAGCCTCTCACGTACTCTGGTTTGAGATGTAATAAGGGTTGATTGTTCTTTACTCGGTGATAGAGCTTCTTGTGAGAGTTTAGCTTACTAATGAAATTCCATTGTAGTGGTCGGGGATAGTCATTCATATATAGTTAGATTTCATATATAGTTAGATTCTCACGGTCCTCTTATAAGTATCACTTTATTTCAAATAGAAAGGAAAAAAACGAAAAAAAAAACTCTCTCCGACAGTAAAGCTCATTAGGGTTGGGCGACACACCACCGTCGCCAAAAGCCCTTCCCTCTTAGGCAACTCCTCTTGCAGCTGTTGCTGCTCACTTTGTGGTGCTTGCTTGGATGCTTCATCCTCCTTGTAGAGGATTTTCTTTTTTTCTGTTTCTTTTTATTTCTCCTTCTTTCTTGTACAGTGGTTTCAAAGAGATAGGATTATGGATGGATTGCTAAAAAAACTATGGATGCGACCTTCATACTTTCATCTGGCGGTTGATCAACAGATTTCTACTGCTAGTCATTGTTTCTCTAGTGTTCTCACAAAAACTATTGACAATAAGTGAGAAGGGTTTGGAATTCCACGAGTACAAAACTATACTCCCTCTAGGTTGGTAAAGAAGTCGTTTTGGGTAGGGACAGGTCTCCAAAGCATAACTTTGAATTTTATTTTTATAAAAATATTTATTGAAAAGTGATAATATATATAATATGTATGTATATTTTTATCAAAGTGATTTTCAAGACAAATTTGTTCATGTGGTTTTCAATTTTCAAACACAACAAACTAAAAGTTATTCATAATTTATATTCCTAATGTTTGATCCAAATCTTGTTCAAAATGACTTCTTGTACCAACTTGGAGGGAGTATTTGAAAGTCCTAGTTTGGTTTTGAATAATTGATGAAACCCTAGTACTAACCTCTATGCTAAGTGTGTAGACTAGACGATGTTAGTGTATGCCAAGTGATGGAGCAAAAGATGATCATGGTGATGATGGTGATGACCACAAGATGATCAAGTGCTCAACTTGGAAAGGAAGAAAGAGAAAAACAAAACTTTTTTGGAAAACAAGACAAAGGTATTGCTTATGGTTTTGGTTTTGTTGATCAAGACACCATAGAGGGTGTGATCATATTTAGGATAGATAGCTATACTATAAAGAGGAGGATTCTTTGGCTAAATGGTTATCAAGTGCCACTAGGTGTCATTGTTCATGTAGATGCATTTAGAACCTAGTGAGCTAACCTAACCCTTGAAAATGTTTATGAAAATATGCTAACACACGTGCACAATGTGAAACACTTGGTGATTAGCATATTTGAGCAAGGGTTGAAGAGGTGGAGAAGAGTTGGGTTGAGAAAATGAAATGTATTTTTTCTATTGCACTGGTGGAAAGTTTGGAGAAGTTGCGGACCGGGCGCTGGCCATGGAGGCGTCGGATGCTGGCCCAGCATCCGGTGCATTCTGGAAACTCAACGCGTGTTTGAACGGTGCGTCAGAGCGTCCGACAGGTGACCGTCGGACGCGGGCCGAACACTGTTCCAGCGTCCGGTGAGTAGTGACGTCAGCGAGCATACGATCGAGCATTTTTAGCTGCAGACGTCGGACGCATCCGACGCCCGTGCGACTTGTAGGGTTCCCTGAGTAGTGTCTGGTGAGTGAGTGGTGCATCTGGTGTGTTGCACCTGATGCATCCGACGCATTGTACCTGAGAACTCGAAAGTTTTTAGTAACCATTGGAGATCAACCGGTCACATCTGACTAATGACACGTGGCAGCAATCTGTGGGCTTGTTAGAGGGGACCATCGGACGCTGAGGCCGTGTTCGACGCCCTGCGTCGGAGCGTTCGCGCCCCCGAGAGGACAACCCACAAGTGAGTAACAACTCTATTCTTTGGGGTTGCTTATAAATACTAGTTGGCCGATTCAAAGAGGTCTCTCTTGACATTCTAGCATATAACATCCTTGCACCATGGTCCCTCCTAACAATATAAACTTATTTTATAATATATATGGATTTTAATAATCTATATTTATATTAAAAAGTATAGTAAATAAAATTTTGTTATATATATATCTACTAATATCCTCTGGACAACACAATTTAATATAATACAATTATAATAAAATGTTTTGATTTTATTTTAATTTGTTCATCTACCATATTAGGAGATATATTTATATTGAAATTTTTTATTCTACTAGAATACTTATATTTCATTATACTTTATATTTTACTGACCCATACTTGACTAGCAATAATAATTTGGTGACCATCTCTTTTTATTGTGAATCACATTATAGATGTAGACGCTCACATATATGAACACACACTCACTTTTGTGAACAAACAAACATCCTACACTCCACTATGAGCATTTTTGAAATACTAAGACGATAGATTTTAGGATTCACGAATCATCACATGCACTACGTTGTCGACAGAACAGCCACCTATTACGGGTATGAATATTTTCAAAATACTAACCCAATAGATTTTAATATTCATTAATCATCATATGCGCCCTAATATTGATAGACATAGTCATCTACCATAGGAAAAATAGTGAACATGTTAAGATAATTAAATACTAGAATAATTTTAGAAAAATATAACTTAACCTCAAAACAAAAATCTTATCAATTAAGCTACACTAAGTTCTTATATATTAGAACTCTTTGACTTTTGGCTCTGCCATTGTATCCTTGTGAGCCTAAGCAAACACCTCCCACTCATCTCCTTCATAGATTAACCATCTTCGTGAGATTGGGAGTGATTTTAAGTGCATTTGCTTGAGTGATTACATCTAGTGGCACTTGGGGATCGATTTAGTTGCGGTTTTCTTGTTACTCTCGGTGGTTGCCGAGGTGTTTTTGAAGTGATTGTCCGTGGCCATTTCCTGGTGATTGTGAGGGTTTTTGTGCCTTCCCCAGCGGAGTGCCAAAGGCAATTCGTGTCATTGAGCTACTTCACTTGTGTTAGGTTCTTGTGGTGTCCTAGTGATGACGAGATTCGTGCAACATCTCTTAACCACCGAACCACCAAGTGTTGGTTGACACAACGGGGACGTAACATGTCGGCAAGCACGTGAACCTCAGGAGAAAAATTTTGTGTCTCCATTGTGATTGTTTCATTGGATTTCTCCCGGTGATTGGACTTCATATTATTGTGATTGATTCATCCTCTCTACGCGGCGGTATAAAGATCAAATCATCTCATTTACTTTCTCGCAAACTAGAGTAGCATAGTTACTTGTATAGAAACTTTCGGTAGCTCTCTAGTGAAAGTAGAGACATAGCCTTTGTGTGCCTAGTGACAATAGCAATTAAAATTGTTGGATAGGTGGCTTGCAAACACCTATTTAGAGTTAGAGTAAAAAGTTTTGCTTTGTTATTTACTAACCTCTTGCCAGTGGTGAAGCTAGAGCATATTAGAGGGGGATGCACTTAGCTTGTGTATGCATAGACATCTTTCATGGGGGTGCATATATGGTGAAATTTTAGACTTAATCACTGTTTTTATAATTTTTGGGGGTGCATTTGCACCCCTAATTCACAAGTAGCTTCGCCACTGCCTCTTGCTCTAGTAAATTTGTAGAATTTTTAAATAGACTATTTATTCCCCTGTAGCCATATTAGACCTTTCGGTATTCCTTTGTTTGAAATGGACATGCGATTATGTATGTCATGCTAAACAATGCTGTGTGTGCGTGAGAGCACAGTATGACACAAAAAGCAGCTGGCACCCTACTTTAGTTGCTTCATGGCGGCAGATTAGTTGGCGGGCATTTTTGACAATTAATTCCTAATATTCCCCGTCTGGAGCAAGTTAAGCCTTGCTTACACCCGAGTGGATGTCGTGGAGGTTTTTCAGCATTGTCACATACTCTGGTTTGTGATCTAGGACCGATCATTCTTACTCAGCGATAGAGACCATTGGGAGAGTTTTGCTTACTAATGAAATTTCATTGTAGTGGGACAGGGACGATTCATAGTAAGATTCTCATTGTCCTATTGCAAGTATCTTCTTATTTCAAATCAAAAAGGAGAAAAACAAAGACAACTCTCCACCGTATATATATAATATCTTATTAGGAGCTAGCGTGAAGAGTTCCGCATAGAAAGAAATTCCAATAGTTACGTTAAATAGTTTTACATCACTGCAAGGTACATGATGGCAGTATTTGAGCGCTGACACAGGTGTTTCAGAACAAAAATAAAATTCCAATAATTTGTTCAAATACTTTCATATATATATATATATATATATATATATGGTACGTGATGTAGTATATGATTTGAGTGCTGACATATATCTCCTTGGTAACAGGGCACCTAATTGGTTGGCCTATTGTCCCCGAGAAATTAGTTGGAAGAAGTTGATTAGTTGGTTGATGGCACAACCTCTGTAGGTTGGTTTGATTCATGATGACTACAGTTAAGCCTTGACTACGCCTGAAATTAAATTGGCTGCGCTGGAGTGAAGATCGACTCTTTTGTCATTGTAGTGGTCCTCTTTTGTTTTTGGATCGAAGCTAGTACAAACAGTAGGTTTGAACTTTATTCAAAGGCTACAGTTACATGGATGGATTTAGTTCAGGTTATACGATGGAGTTGTCTACTTAACTTCCATCCTAAGTAAACATAAGTGATCCAAACCAAAGAGTTGTTCAAGCTACTACAGGTGCACCTTGAGGAACCTAGATATAATTGCAAATGTCCTTTGCAGAGGTCCTCACAGTTTTTCGTTATACATCTATAGAAATTATTTAGATGAAATAATGTACTAGCACCTAGTAATTTGTTCTTATATATGACTTTCGGCACTTGAATGATAATTAATATCAAAGATAATTTATCACTTCTACAAATACAAGGAGTTTATTATAGGATGATAGATGGTCTGCCTATTCAAATATAGTATGCACACACAAACTGAATAGATCAGTTGGTTGGCCATCTAGCACCGGTGCTCATATTTTTCTAGATTTAATCTAGGATTTAACGGCGCTATGCTTTCAGTGGTAGACAATGTTCCCGTCAACAGGGAAGAACCTGCCGGCTCATTCCTTTGGAGGTGTGCACAGGGGTAGGATTTGTTATGTGTTCATAGAGATGAATGTGCGTGTATATTAAGCATCTACGTTGTGCCATGTAATTTTCAAAAAATATAGTATGCACACTGTTCGCTGTTGTAAAAAAATATATGGTATTGGATAAACTTGGACCCTATATAACCAACCAAAATATAGAGGTGTTTTTGAAGTGATTGTACCTCTAGCTTGACTCAGCATATGCAATGGTTTTACATACAAAAATTGAAATGGGCTATATAGACCTATAGTATGCAATGAGAAACGAACTTTATCAGAAAAAAACATAGAGAACAAAAGAACTAACGGTTATAGGCACAATCTTTGAGAATATTTTATCTAGAAAATTAGTCTGTCGCACTGCAAGTGTAAATTAGAAACAAATTTATGGGCTGATGATTAACTTCACATGTCATCAAGGAAAATATATCTCCTTTCTTTTGAGTAAATACATTTTTTATCTAGTCCTGCTTTGTATTTGCCCCACTGTATCTCTATAACTAGGTATCATACACACTGTTGCAGCAACTTTTTACAGCTTCATAAACGGATTGAAATAATAATAAGGTTTGGTACGCAGTGTTGTAGGTTAGTACTGTAAACAATATAGGATATGCAGTAATTAAGAGGATTTTTTTTTGGCGCCATTCTCTTTGGAACTAGACTTTTATGAAAAATAAGTCTCTTCTGTTATAGTAGATGAGTATCCAGATAGATCAGGACAGTGCTGCCCACTTTTGTTTTCACCTTTTTCTTGTCCACCCAACAAACAATGCATGGATTGTTTTTTCTTGGCACAAAAATATATGTTTTCCGAGGCAAAAAGAAGTTAGCCTAGCCATGGATTGCATGCATGAGCTCTGACAAGACCGTTTCTGGCCTGGTACACGGTCACTTTGGTTCGCACGAAAAGAAAAGGATAATCCTATATAGTTTTGAAATCAAAATAAGAATCAGCCAACACAAAACTGTGTAGCTATTGCAATTTCCAAGGATAATAATTAGTATAAAGGCTTTGTTTAGTTCACCCCAAAAATCAAAAAACTTTTTAAGATTTCTCCTCACATCGAATCTTGCGGCACATGCATGAAGCATTAAATATAAACGAAAACAAAACTAATTGCACAATTTGTCTGTAAATCGTGAGATAAATCTTTTAAGCCTAGTTAATCTATGATTGAACAATAATTGTCAAATAAAAATAAAAGTGCACCTAAAACTAATTTTTTTTCAGAACTAAACAAGGCCGAAAACTACCTTGCAAGGCTTACACCTGTACTATGCATGTATATAGGATGTGGGCTACGATGAAGATGCGTCATTATCTAAAAATAAGCTTAATTTGGATGGAGGGGATGCAATTTGTGGAATATATTATTTAACTAGCTAGCGTGTCTGATATTGTATTGTCCAGTAATTAATCAAAATGTGCTCGGCAGTTGTAAAATCACACTCAAATTTCCTGTGCATGGATGTACTATATGTAATGTATATAAATATTTGGTGTAATCAAACATGCATGAATCAGCAATTTTAGAAAAAAAAAGGATACTTAAAATTTGGACTCCTTCTGTATCTATGTTAGTTATTAACTCAAAGAAAGAACCAGAGTAATACATGCTAAGCACATGCATCCTACGAAATATCAACGGTCTACTCCAATAATCTACGCTACTTAAAAAGTACATTAGCAGTACAAACAGACAGAATAATTAGATCTCAATCATACTCCAAATGATTAGCATGTAACAAATATTAATCCAACTAATGTCTGCTAGACAAGATAAACGTTATTCAAATGCACACACATGTGTGGGATTGTCATGCTCACGCACGCGCATAGGCCTTCAGTGTTTTCTTTACCTAAAATACAAAAAGATCAGAGGGAATCCAGGGAGAAAAATTGGAGAACAAGACTAGCCAGGCAGAGGAACAATATTGCGTCTCAAATCACACACAACATTGCACGTCAACTGGACTCTCTTTGCTACTAAGGCCTTGTTTAGTTCTAAAAAATTTTGCAAAATAGGAATAGTATCACTTTCATTTGTATTTGATAAATATTATCCAAACATGTACTAACTAGACTCAAAAGATTTGTCTCGTCAATTCCGACTAAACTGTGCAATTAGTTTTTATTTTCGTTTATATTTAATACTTCATGCATACGTCTAAAGATTTGATGTGACGGGGAATCTAAAAAGTTTTGTAAAATTTTTTGGAACTAAACAAGGTCTAAAAATTAGGCCTTGTTTAGTTGGCAAAATTTTTTGTTTTTGATACTGTAGCATTTCGTTTTTATTTGACAAACATTGTCCAATTACGGAGTAACTAGGCTCAAAAGATTCATCTCACAAATTACAGGTAAACTGTGCAGTTAGTTTTATTTTTGTCTATATTTAATACTCTATGCATGCGACTAAAGAATCGATGTGACGGAGAATCTTGAAAATTTTTGTGAACTAAAGAAGGCCAGGAGTATATGCGTCCTGTCTGTCGGTCGGTCTCATCGTCATAGCTAGTCAATCATCACCTACTGATGAATTAATGAACAAACAATCATGTCTTGCTACACACACCAGGACTTGCTACCAACTCTATCTTTTTATTTATTATACTCGTATATAATTAATAAACTTATATAATGCACAAATTAAATGATACTATTAATTATGACCGAAATAATCATCATGTCAAGCCTTTTCTTTTGTTTCAGCTGATTGCTGAGGGGGCCATTGGATCAACAGTCGCGTCTCTGAAAGCTTCATTGGGATCTCCCTCGCTCTTGCTCTCGCTCTCGTTCTCGCTCTCATGAGTAAACAGTTCAACTGCATATTATGGACATAGGACCTTCTTCTTTTCTTGTAGAAGCTTGCTGCTTGATGCCGACATTACATTCAAGCTTGAGAGCGATGCGATTAGATAAAATTAGAGCTAGAACATGACTTTTGGAAGGTGTTTATTTAGGCCAGCAGCAGGAATAAGATACCGGCTTTCATTGATAAATTAATAGAGATAGAAGCACGCAACCGACGACGTCTCATCAAGCAAGGGCCACACTGGTACTGTAGGCTGAAAAGGTGGATAACAATGGTGAATCGAGCTACTAGGTAGTTAGCTAGGGCCTGCCGCTGCATCTAGGCCGGTGCCGGTGACGGTGCTTGCTCATTGGACTTGGACCCAATATAATCGTGCGAACTGTCATATGCCATATTAAAACAATAGAAGTGATAATAAGGGCATTTTCAATGCAGAAACCATCATAGTTTATATAGACATTAATTACAGTAACACCTAAGTATTTTACTGATGTGGTAAGGTAGTTATTGAAGAGAGAGCAAAAATTATAGAAACTAGGTATAGACCAGTCTCAGTGGAGAATTTCATGACGTTGTTTTCAAGACTGCCATGTCATGTGAAATGAAATGAAACTTAGATGAAACACTCACTTTCAATGGAGAGTTTCATTTCATAGTTTCATAGGCATTTAATTCCAAGACTCATAGAGAGTTGGTGATTGTGCCAAGAGAGGTTCATCTAGATGAAACATATTTCTTCTCTCTCTTCTTAAATACACTACCATGTCATCAAAAAAGTCTATGTGGCAATCTATTTAATGCAAATGAAACTCACATGAAACTCTCATTGAGATTGACTTAAGTTAGAAACTGTCGGTGTTTTTCCCCCGGGGGGGGATCACACCAACGAGTAAATTTGTATGCGTGCTCCCCTTTCCGGATGGTGATGCGAGAAAACACAGAGATTTATCCTGGTTCGGGCAAGAGAAGGCCCTACGTCCAGTGGGGGGGAGAGTTTGTATTATCTTGCACCTAAGTGCTTGTACAGGGGCGAATACAAGCGTGGAATGAAATGTGCCGCTCTACTACGTGTGTGTGTCTCTGTTCTATTCCTGAGTCCCTCCTTTTATAGCTCCAAGGAGAGACACAGGGTACATACATAGATGTTAGAGTAGGGATCGATAGCCGCATGGAGCGCTGACCTACTCGAGGCTTCCGTACGGCGTGGCCTCGAGCCGTCCCATCTTGATAGCTTGGTGATGATCACGCGTGCTCCTGCGTTCTGCCCTGCCAGCCGCCTTGTGCCGGTCCTGAGGTCGCATGCTTGTATGGTATGGTGGCGGACCCGACGGCGTAGCTGTGATGAAGTTAGTCGACGCCCAACTTGTTCCTGGGTAGGGGCCTTGTTTGGTCGAGGGTCGGACGCCGTGTAGTACGCTGGTATCTAGAGCGCTGACCTTGGATATCTCGAGGGGGTCCCGATTAGACGTTCCATCCTTGTTTCTTGCGTCCTGACACGCCCTGGGTTGTTCGGTGGGAAAGCTGCAAAAAGAACGATGGGACAGAAGCTTGCTCCCTATCACGCCTCCCATGACCTGTGTGTTAGGTGGGAAGCGTCAGGTGCATTTAATGCTCCAGCTCGCGTGCGCGCGTCAGGCGGCGGACAGTGTCCTCGCGCCCGACTCCTCTTGATTCGCTCGAGCCCGCTTCCGTCATCGACGGCAGTCGTCGCTCGAGTCCTGAACCGATTCGCTCGAGGCTATTTCCGTCTTCGAGGCTGCGACCGTCGATGGCGGCGCATACGTAAGATTAGAGCGTCGAGTTAGGGGTTTCGACCTTCATACTGGTAATCTCATAATGCGTATTGCTGAGGGTACCCCTTACCGATACCCTCGACAGTAGCCCCCGAGCCTCCATTTGAGCGCTAGCGCTCGAATGGAGGTTTTGACTTACGGTCGAATTTTCGTGGGGGCGCGCGAGCGACCCCGCGGGGTAGCCCCCGAGCCCTCGGGGGAGTTTTTGACTCCTTCGAGGGTTATGTTTCTAATTCGCAGAAACGCTTTCGACACCAGTGGTGGAAGGTTCTGGCTGGCTCGTTTTTGCCCGGGGGTTTCGACGTACTCTCGATAGAGCGAGCGTCTTCCATCCCAAATTGAGTTCCTAGTGGGTAGTCCAAGTGAGAACCTGTGCCCCTTTCGAGGGGGTCAGCTGTAGCCCGGAGGCGTCCTCATAAAGCAGGGTCGACGTGGTCGGGGGATTCTGGTCTCATTCGATAGAGTCCAGCGGCTCGATGCCTCCCTTCGGGGGGATACCTCTCGACTGTCTCGACCCTACCTTGAACATCACCAGCGAGTCCTCGAGGCGGGCCTCGATCTTCGACC
Organism: Sorghum bicolor; assembly: GCF_000003195.3. Classification (NCBI taxonomy): domain Eukaryota; kingdom Viridiplantae; phylum Streptophyta; class Magnoliopsida; order Poales; family Poaceae; genus Sorghum; species Sorghum bicolor. The sequence goes on along the minus strand of NC_012874.2, from coordinate 64,903,586 downwards.
GCTCGCTGGGGATCCCTGACTCTAGCGCTCGAGATCGGCTGTCGAACCCTTTCGGCGGGCCAGCCATCGACCTCTCGAGACTTTTGCGGTTACGTCCCTTGGCTTACGAAGGAAGGGAACGGTCGTGGCGGTTCGCATTTCTGCCCGTTGGGCGCGTCTTTTTAGGCGGATGACGTTACGACACCGTATCGGCGAGGAATTCGGAGAGTCCGGCCTGTGAGGAGAGTGAGAGAGAGAACTGTCAGGCGGCGCATTTATGGGGGGAGTTACCTTACTTCTCGGATCTGTCCGTTGGCGGACAGCTGCCTATAAATATGTCGTCTCGTCACCGCCGTTCCTCTCTCTTCCGCCTTCTCGCTCTTGTTCCTTTGCTGCCTTTGCTTTCTCGTCATCTCACGCGCACACGCCCCCTCGAGCCGTAGCGAACCCATCGTCCCGTTAGCCAAGATGCCTGTAAGACTCGTCGCCGCCGATGACTGGCGCCCGTCGTCGATGACGGAGCGCCGGCTGTTAGAGCTTGAGAAGGAAGGACTGCTGCGCCGTCGCACCTCGCTGTCGTCGCCAGAGTGGATCGCGCCGCCAGCGAGCCACAGGGCGCCTCAGCCACCCGAAGGCTACGTGGTGTCGTTCGCCAAGTTCCACCGCCACGGTCTGGGCGCGCCTCCAAGCCGCTTCATGCGGGCCCTCTGCTCCCATTACGGGGTGGAGCTGCAGCACTTCTCCCCGAACGCCATCACCGTGGCGGCGGTCTTCGCCGCCGTGTGTGAGGGCTTCCTAGGGATGATGCCGCACTGGGAGCTGTGGCTCCACCTCTACAGGGGCGAGCTGTTTCACGCCTCCACCGGAACCACGGGCGTGAGGAAACCCGTGCGAGCGGGTTGCCTCAATCTGGTGCAGAAGACGGGGAAGACGGACCGGCCGCGGGAGTACATCCCGGTAGGGTTGTCGACCAACCATGCCGGTTGGGACTCTCAATGGTTCTACCTGCGGAACGACGACAACCTCCTACCTCCCTACTCGGGCCGTCTGATCTTGGAGCGCCCAGCGGACTGGACGTACGGCGTCGTCCAAGCTCATCAGCCTCGGCTCGACCCTCTCCTCGACGCCCTGAAGAAGCTTCGCCAGGAAGGTTTGACCGCCGCCCTCGTCCTCTCGGCGGTCCATCATCGGAGAGTTCTTCCTCTGATGTCACGACCGCTGAGGATGGATGAGATGGGCCCTGGCGTCTCGTCTCGGGACCTCGAGGCATGTCGGATGTCCAGCGAGCCTCCGACGGACGATGAAGTCGCGGCCCGAGTCAGGGCCGCAATCGCCGGTGATTTTAAGCCGGAGCACGTCAACGGCTTCCCCATGCGACCCGACGCGGGCTCGATCGATCTGGTACGCTTTCTTCTTGCGCGCATCCTCGATTCTAGATTTCCCCCCTCCCCTCTCTTTTTTTCTAAGTCTACCTTAGTTTTGGCAGGGTCGGATTGATGTCCGGTCCTCGAGGCCTCCAGTAAAGGAGGACGAGGTCGATCGCGACAAACGACGCCAATCCGCCGAGAAGTTGAAGTCTGCCAAGGACTCCGCGAAAAAGGGGGAGAAGAAGAAGAATCTCGACCGCCAAGCATTGGAGGTGCGTCGAGCCAAATCCAGGCAGAGGGGGGAGCCTGAGGAAGAATCCCCCAACGATGACGATGACGACGACGAGAGTAGCGACGACTCCGAGGGGATGGCGTCGCGTCTCGATCGGCTCCTCGAGGGCCCCCCTCGAGATGACGTCGATGCCCCCCAGACGGAGGTGCCGGAGGAGGGTCCGAGCGGGTCTCGTCGTCCCCGGCCCGACGCTCCTTCCGCGCTCAAGGCGGGCCAGGACGCACCGCGCCCTCCCCTGGCGCCCAGGGAGAGCGGTCCGGCTAGATCCCAGGCGTCGAGGCCGCTGACCCGCGGTCGCGCTGCGGCCTCTGAGAAAGGAGACGCCGGCCGTAGGAGCGCGAGTCCCGGCGCCCGCCAAGCGGGACCCGACGTACCTAGGCCAGTCTCTGCCCTCGAGGGGCCTAGCGCCCCGACGCGGGGTGGCTCGAGGCCCGCTGGTCGGGGTGGCGGAAGGCGAGCCGTTCTGCCCGTGGGGTAAGCCTTTTTGTTGTTGCGGTCTTTGTCCCCTCATTCTCTCACCTTTCCTCACATGCTTACTTTTTCTCAGGCTGAAACGGGCCCTCGAGCAGGCCCAACCATCGATGGCCAAGAGGCTCAGAACGGGTGCCGCCTCCACGGAACAAGGTTCGTAGTTAATTCCTGGGTGTCGCGATATTACTACGTCGGTTATCATGACGTCTGACCCTTACCCTTTGTTTTGCAGGCCCGTCAAGCACCCAACCTTCAGCCGGCGTCGAGGCGGCGTCGCCTCGTCCCGCGCCTACTCCGCCGCCACCAACTCATGATGCGACCCCTCAGACGCGAGTGTCAGAGGGAGCCCCCGAGCCCCCTCGATTGGATGGCGTCACCAACCTTGCCGAAAAGCGTTTCCTACAAGGGTCCGTGGGGCGGCGTGGTGGCCACAAGCCCCCGAGTGTAGGTCGTCGAGGAGTTTTCGGCCTTCCTCTATGGTGATGCAACGCTGTAAGATCCCCGTCGGGCTCCGTCGATATAGCTCGTTGTCTTCACCGTAGATCACATATGATTTGGCCCGTCGAGCGATACGACGAGCTTCTGTCCTGTCTTCTGGCAACTCACCGCGGATAAGGCAGTCGAGGAACGGTGTGCGCCAATCGAATGGTCGACCCGGTCGTCGTTCTATTTCCATCACCTCTTCCTCCATCAAGAGCGCATCGACAGCATTGGTTGGTTGGGCGATGGTGGCGTCGACGCCAGCCCCCGTGCCTAGGTCGACGGATGGCTCGTGTAGATCCTTTGAGAACGCATCAGGCGGCACTGTGCCTCTGGTAGATGCAATCTTGGCGAGTTCATCGGCTGCCTCGTTGTAGCGTCGAGCGACATGGACAAGCTCGAGGCCGTGGAATTTGTCTTCGAGCCGACGCACCTCCTTGCAGTATGCTTCCATTTTTGGGTCATGGCAACTCGAGGCTTTCATTACTTGGTCGATGACGAGTTGGGAGTCGCCTCGGACGTCGAGGCGTCGGACTCCTAACTCGATAGCGATCTTGAGACCGTTGACGAGGGCCTCATACTCTGCGACATTGTTAGATGCGGCGAAGTGAATCCTGATTATGTACCTCATGTGGACGCCCAAGGGTGAGATGAATAATAGGCCGGCCCCTGCCCCAGTTTTCATGAGTGACCCGTCGAAATACATTGTCCACAGCTCCGCCTGGACCTGAGTTGGGGGAAGCTGGGAGTCCGTCCATTCCGCGACGAAGTCTACCAGGGCTTGCGATTTGATGGCCTTTCGAGGCGCGTAAGTGAGAGTCTCGCTCATGAGCTCGACCGACCACTTTGCTATCCTTCCCGTGGCCTCCTTGCTCTGGATTATCTCGCCCAAAGGGAAAGAAGAGACCACCGTGATAGGATGACCAAGGAAGTAATGCTGTAATTTGCGGCGGGCAAGGATTACGGCGTAGATCAGCTTCTGGATTTGGGGGTAACGCGCCTTGGTCTCCGAGAGCACCTCGCTGACGAAATAGACTGGCCTTTGGACCGGCAGCGCGTGACCCTCCTCTTGTCTTTCGACCACCACCGCCGCGCTGACGACCTGGGCCGTCGACGCGACGTAGAGGAGTAGAGGCTCCGCAGGTTGAGGTGGAACCAGGACTGGTGCCGAGGTCAGCGTCTTCTTCAGTTTTTCGAGTGCTTCCTCGGCCTCGGGGGTCCAAGAAAAGCGGTCGACCTTCTTCAGGAGTCGATACAATGGTAATGCCTTTTCTCCTAGTCTCGAGATGAAACGGCTTAGAGCCGCCAGGCACCCCGTGACTCTCTGGACACCCTTGATGTCTCGGATTGGCCCCATTTTCGTGATGGCCGAGACTTTCTCGGGGTTGGCCTCGATACCGCGCTGTGAAACAATGTATCCTAAGAGCATGCCTCGAGGCACGCCGAAAACGCACTTCTCGGGATTAAGCTTGATCCGGCTGGTGCGTAAGCAGCTGAAGGCAACCTCGAGGTCCTGGATCAGGTCTCCTCGTTGCTTCGACTTGACGACAATGTCGTCGACGTAGGCCTCGACCGTTGAGCCTATGTGTTTGCCGAAAACGTGGAGCATGCAACGTTGATACGTGGCTCCGGCGTTTCGAAGCCCGAATGGCATGGTCACGTAGCAATACATCCCAAAAGGCGTGATGAAAGAGGTCGCGAGCTGGTCGGACTCCTTCATTTTTATTTGATGGTAACCGGAATAAGCATCAAGGAAAGAAAGGGTTTCACATCCCGCGGTAGAATCGACAATCTGATCAATGCGTGGTAATGGAAAAGGAACTTTCGGACATGCTTTATTCAAACTAGTATAATCAACACACATCCTCATTTTTCCATTCTTTTTCTTAACTAATACAGGGTTCGCTAACCAGTCAGGATGATGAACCTCCTTGATGAATCCGGCCGTCAAAAGCTTGTGGACTTCCTCGCCAATGATCTTGCGCTTTTCCTCGTCGAATCGGCGCAACCGCTGCTTCACTGGCTTGGAACCGGCTCGAATCTCCAAGGAGTGCTCGGCGACTTCCCTTGGTATGCCCGGCATATCCGAGGGACTCCATGCAAACATATCAGCATTCGCACGGAGAAAGTCGACGAGCACGGCTTCCTATTTGGGGTCGAGGTCGGTGCTGATCGTCAGCACCTTGCCGTCGGAGTTGTTGGGGTCGAGCGGGATCTTCTTAGTTCCTTCCGCCGCCTCGAAGCTGCCCGCATGACGTTTAGGTTCTGGAGCCTCAGCGGCCATGGCTTCGAGCTTTGCAACGAGCTCGGTGGAGCTCTCGACCGCCTCCCCGTACTCGACGCACTCGACGTCGCACTCGTACGCGTGCTCGAAGGAGGAACTGACGGTGATGACGCCTTTGGGACCAGGCATCTTGAGCTTCAAGTATGTGTAGTTGGGTATAGCCATGAACTTGGCGTAGCCCGGGCGCCCGATGATGGCGTGGTACGTGCCTCGGAACCCGACCACCTCAAAGGTGAGGGTTTCTTTCCTGAAGTTGGCCGCCGTGCCGAAGCAGACCGGTAGGTCGATTCGACCTACTGGCAGTGCCTTTTTCCCTGGTACGACGCCATGGAAACCGCCGGCGCTTGGCTGGAGGCGTCCTCTGTCGATGCCGAGGAGGTCGAGGGTCTCGAGGTAGATGATGTTGAGGCTGCTGCCACCATCCATCAGCACTTTCGAGAGTCGGGTGTTGATGATGATGGGGTCGACGACGAGCGGGTAGACGCCTGGGGCGACCACCTTGTCAGGGTGATCTTCTCGGTCGAAGGTGATGGGAGTGCTTGACCAGCTAAGGTACTGGGGCACCGCCATCCTTGCCGCGAAGACTTCGCGACGCTCCCTCTTGCGCTGCCTCGTGGTCAACTGAGTCGAAGGCCCGCCATAGATCATGTAGCAGTCATGGACGGCGGGGAAGCCGTCGTCATCTTTGTTGTCCTCCTTGCCGCCGGCCTTCTCCTTCTTGGAGTCATCACGCGCATCTTTTTTGAGCCCCTGACCGTCGAAATGCTTTCTCAGCATGCGACAATCCTTGAGTTTGTGGTTAGCGCCCCCCTTATGGTAAGGGCACGGCTCCTCCAACATCTTGTCGAAGATGCCTCCCTCCGGAGGGCCTCGCGGCTTCTTTCGATCCACCGTGGCGACGAGGTCGTCATCCGAATCTCCCTGGGGGAATTGCCGTACTTTCTGCTTCTTTTTATTTTTCTTGAGGCCTCGACTGGAAGTCCTTTCTTCATCGACGGGCTGCTTGCCTTTTCTTCCTTCTGAGCTGAAGAAAGCGCCGACTGCCTCCTCCCCTGCCGCGTAGTTTGCTACTACGTCCATCAGCTCGTCGACGGTCTGAGGTCGATTGCGGCCTAATTCCCGCACCAAGTCCCGACTGGTGGTACCCGAGACAAACGCCAAGATGACGTCGTGGTCGGGAATGTGTGGCAACTCAGTGCGCTGCTTCGAGAAGCGTCGAGCGTACTCCCGAAGAGTCTCTCCTGACTTCTGCTTGCATTTGCTGAGGTCCCACGAGTTCCCTGGCCGTATATAGGTCCCCTTGAAATTACCCTCGAAGACTCTGACCAGGTCGGCCCAGTTGTGAATCTGATTGGCTGGGAGCTCCTCGAGCCATCGACGGGCGGTGTCGGAGAGGAAAAGGGGTAGCTGTCTGATGATGGCTCGATCATCCCCCCGAGCGCCACCTAGCTGACAAGCCAACCTGAAATCGGCCAGCCATAGTTCTGGCTTGGTTTCTCCATTGTACTTCGCGATGCTGGTTGGGGGTCGGAATGGACTAGGCAGGGGCGTGCTGCGAATCGCTCTGCTGAACACCCGCGGGCCTGGTGGCTCGGGGGCCACCCTGTCCTCGTCGCTGTCGTACCTCCCACCGCGATGCGCGCTATAACCACGTTCTTCCGCGTCTCCGTGCCGTCGGCGTCTATTTTCTTTGACGTCGTGTCGCGCGTCGTGTCGACGTTGGTTGTCGGCAGGGAGGATGAGAGCGGTCTTTCTGCCTCGAGGGGGAGGTTGTTGCTGGACAGACACCTCCTCTTCGATTAGAGGCTGTTCGTTGCGTTTCTCTGTGGCAGCTCCTCGTCGTCGAGATGCCGAACTTTCGGCTTGTTGAACTGCTGCCACCTGGAGCAACGTCTGAACTTCGTCTCGAATTCGTCGGGCCTGGGAATTCGATGGTTCTGGCATGTTACGCAGCAGCATCGTCGCTGCTACCACATTCTGGCCTGCTCGAGGGAAACGGCCGACAGGTTGCTCCGCCTCCGTGTCACCGACGATCTGTCGATGTACCTCTCGAGCGCGTCTGCGGACACTTCCGCCTGGCGGGTAGGGCAGGTCTTGTTCGAGGATTTGCTCGAGCAGGACGAGGCGCTCGCGATCTTCGTCGAGCTTCATCTTGAGCTCCCGCAGCTGCGCGAGCTGCGCAGTTCTATCTTCCTGAGGAAGAGGGTCGAACCTTCCGTCGTTCCCAGGCGTCCTGGGGTCTTCTTGCGCCGCGGGGGCTCGTCCACCCGCAACGGCGTCCCGTATCTCGTCGGTGGTTTCTGCCACTCCGTCGAGGTGATAGCATTCCCTCGTAGGGTCGTAGCTGTCTGTCTCGGAGTCGGAGTCTGGTTCGGCAGTGTGGGAACGCTCACGTCCTTCCTCCGACCATCGTTGCTCGAGGGAGGTGATCGAGTATCGCCCGGGGCCTAGACGGCGGAGGCCTCGTACTCGGGAAAGGTCCGGCAGTTTGGACGTCGGCCGCTGCTCTTCAGAGCTACGTGGGATGACCATTGGTCTTTCCGCGTGCGTCTGAACATTTGGGCGTATCGTCTTGGCGAGCGACGCCGCGGCGTTGTCCAACCCGAACGGCAGTGCCGCCCTTGGAAAGAACAACCCGTGTGGAAGTAGCCTAGCTGCGGTGGGGGTGGGCGCGCGAGACGCGTCTCCCCCTGTCGTTGCGTGGTGCTGAGTCGTTGTGCTTGTTGCTCGGTCACGCGGTGTCGCTGCCTTGTGGCCCACATCCTGCCTTGCGCGAGTTGCTGGTCGCGCTGAAGCAGAGGGGCCGCGGTGGTTGAGCCCGCGCCTCTTCTTAGGCGGAGAGGCGTGGTGGTGAGGGCGTCTTGAGGTCTTCAACCGTGCTGGCGTAACGCGGACTTCTCCTGGTCCTTTGACTGAGAGCAAGATCATGTCGTAGCCGGAGCCCGTAGACATGAACTCGAGACTCCCAAACCAAATCACCGTGGAGCGCGGAAGCGGCAAGGCAGGAGTAGCCATCCGGAAAGTGGTGGGAAATCGGTAAAAAACACGCAGGGCCCCTACCTGGCGCGCCAACTGTCGGTGTTTTTCCCCCGGGGGGGATCACACCAACGAGTAAATTTGTATGCGTGCTCCCCTTTCCGGATGGTGATGCGAGAAAACACAGAGATTTATCCTGGTTCGGGCAAGAGAAGGCCCTACGTCCAGTGGGGGGGGAGAGTTTGTATTATCTTGCACCTAAGTGCTTGTACAGGGGCGAATACAAGCGTGGAATGAAATGTGCCGCTCTACTACGTGTGTGTGTGTCTCTGTTCTATTCCTGAGTCCCTCCTTTTATAGCTCCAAGGAGAGACACAGGGTACATACATAGATGTTAGAGTAGGGATCGATAGCCGCATGGAGCGCTGACCTACTCGAGGCTTCCGTACGGCGTGGCCTCGAGCCGTCCCATCTTGATAGCTTGGTGATGATCACGCGTGCTCCTGCGTTCTGCCCTGCCAGCCGCCTTGTGCCGGTCCTGAGGTCGCATGCTTGTATGGTATGGTGGCGGACCCGACGGCGTAGCTGTGATGAAGTTAGTCGACGCCCAACTTGTTCCTGGGTAGGGGCCTTGTTTGGTCGAGGGTCGGACGCCGTGTAGTACGCTGGTATCTGGAGCGCTGACCTTGGATATCTCGAGGGGGTCCCGATTAGACGTTCCATCCTTGTTTCTTGCGTCCTGACACGCCCTGGGTTGTTCGGTGGGAAAGCTGCAAAAAGAACGATGGGACAGAAGCTTGCTCCCTATCACGCCTCCCATGACCTGTGTGTTAGGTGGGAAGCGTCAGGTGCATTTAATGCTCCAGCTCGCGTGCGCGCGTCAGGCGGCGGACAGTGTCCTCGCGCCCGACTCCTCTTGATTCGCTCGAGCCCGCTTCCGTCATCGACGGCAGTCGTCGCTCGAGTCCTGAACCGATTCGCTCGAGGCTATTTCCGTCTTCGAGGCTGCGACCGTCGATGGCGGCGCATACGTAAGATTAGAGCGTCGAGTTAGGGGTTTCGACCTTCATACTGGTAATCTCATAATGCGTATTGCTGAGGGTACCCCTTACCGATACCCTCGACAGAAACCATGTCTATACGAGATCTAAGACATGAAGTGATATGATTGGTTAAGAATGGAGAGAGAATGAATGTGATTGGATAAAAAAATATTATGTAGAAACTATCCACTTAGACCATAGTTTTTATATATAGTGTCTATAGAAATTAATAGGTATAGAAACTACATGTAGTTCTAGCATTGTGAGTGCCCTGATACTCTTTGCACTTACGTGTCGCAGGCACATTTAAATTTTTTTCCTTTGATCAATTTAGTTTACAGCTCTGGCTAAATTTTTCCTTTGATCAATTTAGTTTACATGGTAAGATGACTAGCTACATGTACATGCATGTTTAAATTAGGTTTGGGTTTTTCTGCTGACTTCGGTCAAAAAAATTTCATTCTAAAGTGTGATCTTTCACTTTATTTGTTATTAATCAGCATTTATGCTAAAAAAATCTTCTAAGATATTGGTTGTGTACGTGGCCGGAATTATTCTTTTTTCTTAAAAAATATTTTTTTACATGAATAATTATCTAGTATACAGTGGTATTAAAGTAAAATTTTACCTACTCCCGGAATTGTCGTTGGTTCCGTAGGCGCCAGGCGGACAAACATTGAAACATATGGCCGATCCCGGTGCATATGCTCGTTGAATATAGCTAGCATATAAAAACATGCACGCGTTGCATTACTAACAGCTGCCTGTTGCACGTGTTGAAGCAAATGTTTTTTTTCCCTTCCCTTAATGTAAGTTTTAGAACTCCTGTTCTAATAAAGAAGACGATCTCTTCAAAAATAAGCCCCAAGAAATCCATAGTGGAAAGCATAGCATATACAAAATCATCTCAAAGTGTTGTCTTCATTTGCATTGAAATTGCGACCTGCAAACTAACATTATTTCTTGACGTGAGGCACCATCAGTAATCCCTTAGCATGTCCACAACACCAGCATGCATGTTTTGGGCGTTTTATGTTATAGCAACAAAAATTCCCAAAAACCTCCTTCTCTTTGGTGCCCGTCAATTAGATCTTCAATTTTGCTCTTTTTTTAACATTATCTTTGAAAGGATCAAGATGCCCAAGAGGGGGGTGAATTGGGCTTCTCTAAAAATTTAAGCAACCTACAAGCTCCAATTCAACCCCTTGTGCCTAGTGTGACCTAGAGAGCTACCGGATAAAAGTTTTGCAACCTAGTTCCAATCCTATTCTAGCATGGCAATTCTAAGAATGTAAAAGCACAATGTAAATGCTAGAAAGTAAATGAGTAGTGGAAGAAAATGCTCGGCGATGTTTTGCCGAGGTATCGGAGAGTCGCCACTCTCCACTAGTCCTCGTTGGAGCACCCGCGCAAGGGTCTTGCTCCCCCTTGGTCCGCGCAAGGACCAAGTGCTCTCTACGGGCTGATTCTTCGACACTCCGTCGCGGTGAATCGCCCAAAACCGCTCACAAGCTTGACACGAGCCCCACCCACAAGAACTCCGGGCGGTCTTCGTGCCTCCAATCACCACCGAACCGTCTAGGTGATGGCGATCACCAAGAGTAACAAGCAAAGAACTCTCACTTGACCCAAACAAGGCTCTAGAGAGTGGTGGATGCACACTTGACTCTTGGAACTCACTAGAGAAGGATTCTCTCAAGAAATCACTCAAATCTCAATCCTCTCTATGCTCTTGCAACTCTCTTGCTCCACAACAAGGTTCTCTGATGTTCAAATGGGCAAGAGTGCTCTCATAGACGAGGTGGAGGAGTATAAATACTATCCACGAAGTCCAATGTCGGCCAACCGTTTTCCACTGAAAACGGGGTCACCGGACGCACATTATGTTGCACCGGACGCACTGCACCGAGCGTCTGGTGCTTCATAACGGCTAATTGTACTTCTCTCTGACAGATCACCGGACGCTAACTCCCAGCGTCCGGTGCACCGTCCGGTGCTCGGGGAAACTTTACATGCTCCCTGCGCATGGGACCGGACGTTACCCGGTGCGTCCGGTGCTAGCGTCCGGTGCTCAGGGAAGGATTGCAACCTTCCTGGGTATGGGACCGGACGCTACCCGGTGCGTCCGGTGCTAGCGTCCGGTGCCTAACCCTAAGCACGGCACTGTCCCAACGGCTAAAGACCTCACCGGACGCACTCACAGAGCGTCCGGTGCAGCGTCCGGTGCCCCTTTGGGCACCCAAACTTCGTCGAAACGCGATCGCTCCAAAACGAAGTTTGTCGACGAAAGCTAGTCGGCAGTCTACCTTGGGGTATGCCCACGGTAGTAGTTTATCGGCAGACGGTGCGCAAACTACAAACTCGATGGTGACGCAAGACACGGACAAGCTTTTTATCCAGGTTCGGCCGCCGTGTGGGCGTAATACCTACGTCCTGCGTCTGATTGTATTGGATTGAGAATAATGTGTCCCTTAGGGGGGTCCCTTGCCCCTCCTTATATAGTCCGGAGGGCAGGGTTACAGATCTGGAAACTAATCCTAGTCGGTTACAATTGCCATAGATAGTTCGATATCAATTCCTATTCTAACCGACTAGAATCCTGCTTGATCTCCACGTCTTGTTTCCTTGCGCGGAACTCCAAGCTGTCGGATCAAGCCTTGAGCTTGTCTCGTAATGGGCCAAGCCTCCTGACCCAAGTCTAGCCGTAAGGGTATAGGGGTTTATACCCCCACAGCTAGTCTCCGAGCACCATGTATTGTGAAGTAACACGCCATCTTGAGCTTCTTCGGCCATTGAAATTTTGACATCTTCAATCAGCATGAAAATTGCCCAGACAATTGCGACGGTATTTTGACTAAATTTAAACTTATTTGATCAACACTGACATCGAAGAAGCCAATTGTTTGAAGAATGCATGGTGCTCTTGAGAAAAAATATTTTTTTTTTGTGAAGTGTGCCCACTTTACTTTTGTGAAAAGTACTAATCCTCAAAAAAGCAAACATATTCACCGCAAGGTGAAGTGTGCCCACTTAGTCCCCGAGCTTGGTAGTAGGTGACGTAGGCACGTGGTGCCAGGGTCAAAAGAAAATTCCCCAAAGTAGTTTTTAACCTGGGATGCATCGCCAGATGCATCGTACCGATGTAGTCCCCGAGCTTGCTGGAAGGCGAAGTGTGAGCCTTGTAGCAAGGTCTAGAAAAATTAAAATTATCCAGTCCCCGAGCATCTCATGCTCGCTAGCCATCGAATAGACATATCGATTTGACGAGCTGGTCAACCAGTCCCCGGGTGTACAATGCTCGGAGATCGATTCAGCCCTCTGATTCCCGAACTAATGGACTGGACGACCAGTCCCCGAGCATCAAGGGCTCGGTGGTCGGTGCAGCCCTAATAAATTTGACGACCAGTCCGCGGGCATCAAGTGCTCAGTGGTCGGTACATTCCTTGAATTTCCAAGTTGATAGACCGGGCGACCAGTCCCCGAGCATCGAGTGCTCGGTGGTCGGTGTAGTCCTTGAAGTTCCGAGTTGAAAGACCGGGCGACCAGTCCCCGAGCATCGAGTGCTCGGTGGTCGGTGTAGTCCTTGGATTGTTGAGTCTCTGACAATTTTTGTCTGCTTGCTTTGAAAAATTTTACCACATAAAGGTTGACGTGACGAGACTTCCTGACGAGATGTCAGATGACAGCATGAAAAGTTGCGCTTGGCAACTGTACAGCCGCCCTTTGCGCGGTTTGAGAAAAGGAAACCATTAATTTGTACGAAAACTCCGCCGCATTAATTGTCGATAATCATTGAAAACCGAAGCGTCTCGTCCGCCGTATGGCTCGCCCACTTCCCCAGAATGCGGGAAGTGGGAGGGGTGGAGTTGCGGTTTATAAAATCCTAACATTAACCCCACATTGCTTACCCTGCCATTGCCTTCAAGCTTTTCGCTCTCGCCTTCTTCAACCACCCGCATCCTCCTAGCTCGAAACCACTCCCGCATCTCCAATGGCGAAGAGCGACTCCAAGAAGAGGGCCGAGCTGATGGCCAAGGAATGGAAGAAATCCCGCAGCACCGCGAAGTCCCTCGGTGACCTCGTCGATATGGGACTGCTGCACAGCCCGGAGCTCGGCGGCTGGAGGGCGCCGGAGGGGGAGAGCTACCCCGACCCCCGCGCCGGTGAGATCGTAGTGTTCGAGGATTTCTTGAAGAGGGGTTTTGGGGTGCCTGTTCATCCTTTTCTTCAAGGTCTTCTTTTGTATTATGAGATCGGGATTTGCAATCTGCATCCGAACTCAATCCTTCTCATTTCCACTTTTATCCATCTGTGCGAGGCCTATATTGGCATAGAGCCGCACTTCGATCTTTTTCGCTATCTTTTTTGTTTGAGAAAGAAGGGAGCGGTTGGAGGCTCCAAGGTTGCAGGTGGAGTATACCTCAACCTTCGCGACGGGATGAAGAACCGTTATCTACACTGTCCCTGGAACACTTCCCTGACCAAATGGTACAAGAAGTGGTTCTACATCAGGGAAGAACCGGGCAGCTCCACGTTCTGCGACGTGGGGTACATCCCCGAGAAGAGGATAAGCTGGACCGACCGCCCAGAGTTCGACGGCCAAGTGGCGGACCTGATGAAACTGATCGACTGGTCGCGCTTGGACGGGCTAGGCGTGGTCGGCAACTTTGTGTGTCGTCGGGTGATGCCCTGCCAGAAGAGGGTGCACTCGGCGTACGAGTATGCCGGGAGCCTGGACCCGACCAGAATGCGGCCTGAGGTCTTGGAGAAGGCAGAGGTACAGCAGCTGTTGAACGAGCTGTTCAACTTTGCGGACGGGGGCTTCGTCCGTGGCAGTGATCGGGTGCAAGCCTTCAAGTTGGGGCGACCGGCACCCAAGGTATCTTACTGATTATCTCACCTTAGCATTTGTTATTGTCTGCTGCTGACTTGTCTTTGTTATTTTTGCAGATCGGAGATGTTGACCGGTGCACAGTGTATGTGTCACTGGCACCTGGGATGGAGAATCCTGCGGGGGAAGATCCGCCTGAGGAAGACGCTGCTCGGTGTACTCGCTACACCAGCAGTGAGGAGGACCAGGCCCGCCCTGTCCCGACCACTGAGGAGAGAGTGGCGGGGAAAAGGCCGTTGGCAGCAGATCCTTCGCCTGCTTTCACGCTGCCGACAGAGAGCAGCCAAGCGCCAAAGCGCTGTCGGCTCGTCCGGATCACCGATGACGACGACGAGGAGGAGGAGGCCGCACCGTCGCTGGTCCGGAGGCCTCGTAGCCATCCGGACAGTGCACCGGCCACTACTGATCGGGTGGCCTGCGACCTTCCTGCGCTGCGCGTCACAGAGATGGGGGCCCAGGCGCCGACCGGCCGGGCTAGGAGGAGGTTCACTGCGACCCACCGTCGATGAGACCTGTAAGTGTTCGACTTACGTATTTTGGCGATTTTTTTTTTGAAAATGCTGCTTTGTTCTTTAGCGCGGCGTCGGACGTCAACCCCGACCACGCCGTCGGACAAAGGGCGGCCGAGCCTGCTTGTGCTGCTGAGGACGCGACGCCGCAGACCACAGATCAGCCTGCGGCGACGGCTGCTGCTACAGGCGTCGAGGGAGAGTCTGCCCCGGCGAGTGCGGCGGCGAGCACTCCGCCGTGGGATGGGGAGGCAGGAAGGACCGCTCCCCCGAGTAGCGTCGCGGAAGGGGAAGACAGAGCCCCGACCCCTCCCCCTGCCGAAGAAAGGAGGGTCCCAACGCCACCCCGGGCAGGGGCCTCTTCGTCCGCAGGTGCCCCGGGCCTGGCCCAGGGCCCGGTGATGCCTGCGACCAAGCCTGGTGGCGGTGCTTCGAAAGAGGAAACCCAGGCGGCCTCCGACGACGAGGTGGAGGAGATTGAAGGTCGCCCCCGTGATGGCCGCCAGCACGTATACGTGTGGCGCCAACGCGGGGACCACTTCATCGGGCACGAGGAGCTCGCGGAGACGGAGGAGGCCGCCAGGGTGGAGCGCGCGGCCAAGCGTCTCGTGGATGAAGTCAAGGTAAGTGATCCTTTGCGCTGCTCAACACTTGTTGTGTTGTCTTGATGGGTCGACACATGTTCTTCTTGTAGGACGCAATGAAAACGGCGAAGTACCGAAAGAGGTGTTTCGACCAAATAGAAGGCATTGTGGCCGAGAACAAGGCCCTGTCCCCAGAGGTGGACCTTCTGCGGTCGGAGGTTGGAGAGAAGGTGGCCGAGATGAGGGCCTAGGAAGAGCACCGTCTCGAGCTTACCCGACGTTTAGCCGACCAGTATCGGCAGCGAGAAGGTTAGTCTCGTACTTCTAGGCGGCTGTACGTGACCGCGTTGGTTGACTTTGCTGACCTGGGTTATTCGTGTAGACATGGAGGAGGAGGTCGCGCGTCTTCGTCAGGAGAAAGAGCAGCTCAACCAAGAGCTTGTCGGGGCGCTGGAGGCCGATCGCCGAGCAGGGGAGGAGCTGGGAAAGAGGGACCGGGAGTTGTCTGGTATCACGTGCTGCCCCCGTTATTCACCGCCTGTCGTTCTTTTTGATATGCTGAGTCTGACATCTTCCTTGATTTGCAGTGCTCAAGGTGAACGCCAAGAAGCACCTGGACGAGCTGATCAAGGATCGGGACTCCTGGAAGATTAACTGTTGTAGGATTTGGAAAGGAGTGGCCCCGGTCCTGGACTTGATCAGTCCCGAGCTCCCGGAGAGCCAGCCCCGCGCGCCGAGATTGACGCCAGTTGAAAAGGCGCAACGGGCGTGGGACTGGCTCCAGCAATTTGTGAAGGACGCCGGGGAGTTTGCTGGCGCGCATATCCTTAGCATGGTGCGCGCCCACTACCCCCTGGTCGACTTGACCAGGCTGGAGAAGGGGTATCCCAAGGAGGTCGGTCCGCAGGAGGCGGACGAGCTTCGGGGTGGTCTGCTGGACTTGTCGTCGACGGTTATCGGCGACATCAATATATGCGGAACGGCCACTCCCCCTGACCAGCCGGGTTCAGACAGAGCGGCCAGGGAGCTATCGGGCGCGTCTATTGCGGGAGATGGGCGGTCGACGCCTGCGGTCTCGACCAGCCAGGCGCCGGTGGCCCCGACCCCTTCGTCCGGGCAGCAAGGCCAGGCGGGTGATCAGCCCGAGCAGTAGGCCAGTAGTATAGTCTGTAGAAGTAGACTAGTGTCCGCCCGTCTGGGTTTTTATTGTAAACTTTGTATGTAAAGTTTGTAATAAAGTTTGCCTTTGTCATGACTACTATTTTGAGCGCTGTACAATTATCTGAGTGACGTGCCACTGTATTTGATTTTGTAGTCGCTAAGAGCTTTCCGTCGCAGAAGACTTTCCGAGTTCTGCGTGTAACAAAATATAGGCAAAAAAGAAAAACCTTTATTATTGACAGCTATAAGTAATTTACAAGCAAAAAGTTACTAGAACTTATGGATAAAATCGGCGCAGTTTGTCTATGTGCCAAGAGTTAGGCACGCGTGTTCCGTCTGGATATGCCAATCTGTAGGACGTGGGTCGTGTGACATCGGCGACCACAAAGGGTCCTTCCCAGGGAGTGGATAGCTTGTGCATTCCTTCTTGACTTGTTTTCCACCTGAGTACCAGATCGCCGACCATGAAGGAACGGTCTTTAATGTTCCTGTTATGGTATCGTCTGATTGGCGCAAGATACTTTGCTGTTCGAAGGCACGAATTTAGACGCTTTTCTTCCATGCAGTTGATTTCAAGTTCCCTGGTGCTGTCGGCCGTTGACTGGTCAAAGTTTTCAATCCTTAGAGATTCGAAGGTTATATCAGGTGGCAACACTGCCTCGGTGCCGTAAACCATGAAGTAGGGTGACGCCCCGGTGTTCCGACTAGCCTGTGTTCGGAGACCCCAGACCACGGCCGACAACTCTTTCATCCATTGACTAGGTGCTCTGTCGTTCTCGGTGTACAATCTTTTCTTTAGGGCGTCGATGATCATTCCGTTTGCACATTCAACTTGGCCATTTGCCCGTGGGTGAGCTACTGACACGTATTTTATGACTATGCCTCTGTCATCGCAGAAGTCCCAAAATGTGGTGCCAGTGAACTGAGTACCGAGGTCGGTGATTATACTGTTCGGGATCCCAAATCTGTGTATGATTTGATTGAGGAACTCCACGGCCTTCTCGGAGGTTGCTTTTACCAGTGGCATGTATTCGATCCACTTTGAAAACTTGTCGATTAATACGAAGACGAACTTGAAGTTACCAGGGGTCGGTTTAAATGGCCCGATCATGTCGAGCCCCCAGCAGGCGAAGGGCCAGGACGACGGTATAGTCTGAATCTCGTGAGCAGGTACGTGGGTCCTTTTAGCGAAGAACTGACATCCCTCACAATGTCGGACCAGTTTTTCTGCGTCGTTGACCGCGGTTGGCCAATAAAAACCTGCTCGGAAAGCTTTCCCGACCAGCGTTCTGGAGGCAGCATGATTTCCGCAGGATCCGGCATGTTTGTCGTCTAGGAGCTTGATGCCATCATCCTGGGATATGCATTTGAGCAGCACTTCAGAACTTGCATTTTTTCGCATAAGTTTGTCGTCCACCAGTATGTAATTCTTTGATCGTCGAATGAGGCGCTCGTTTTCTGTTTTATCCTGAAAGCCTGACCCGTCCGATATATATCTGATGAATGGGGTGCGCCAATCGCGGTTACTAGTTGTCGGAGTAACGTCGTTTATGAGCATTGCCTCAATAGGTTGCTTTTCGGGCGGGTCTTTGCCCACACTTGGCTCATGGATGTCCTGGATGAAAACACCTCGCGGGATCTGGGCCCGAGATGACCCTAACTTTGACAACGCATCTGCTGCCTGGTTCTTATCCCAGACCACCTGGCTGTACTCTATGCCATAGAAGTTGGTTTCCCATTTGCAAATTTCTTTACAGTAGAGATCCATCTTCTCGTGGGTTGCGTCCCATTCCTTGTTGAGCTGGTTGATAACTAAAGCGGAGTCGCCATAAACATAAAGGCGTTTGACTCCCAACTCAACGGCTAGTCGGATGCCGTGCAGGTATGCTTCGTATTCGGCGACATTGTTTGATGCCAGAAAAAGGTTCCTAAGGACGTAACGCAGTTTGTCCTTGTTAGGCGACACGAAAAGAATCCCCGCACCGGCGCCGTTGATGTTCAAGGACCCGTCGAAGAACATCGACCAGTGATCGGAGACGTCGGGAACGGGAGGCTCGTTGAGATCCGTCCACTCTGCAATGAAATCGACCAGGGCCTGAGACTTGACTGTGTTGTGGCTCTGGAATTCCAGGGAGAATGGGCATAATTCCATTGCCCATTTTACAATTCTACCGTTGGCGTCTTTATTGCGCAGAATGTCCCCAAGAGGGAAACTGGTGGTTACCAAGACTCGATGGCCATCGAAGTAGTGTTTTAGCTTTCTTGATGTTATTAGAATGGCGTATATAAGCTTCTGTATTTGTGGATATCTGGCCTTGGACTCGTTTAGAACTTCGCTTATGAAGTAAACGGGTCTCTGGACCTTGTAGACATGACCTGGCTCGTCTCGCTCGACCACTATTGCCGTGGAAACAACCCTGTCGGTTGCAGCAATGTAAAGGAGTAGGTCTTCATTAGGCTGAGGCGCTGTAAGAACAGGCGGTGAAGTGAGGAAAGTTTTAAGCTGGGTGAACGCAGCATCGGCTTCCTCTGTCCAAGAAAATTTTTCCGACGCCTTCAAGAGTTTGAAGAAAGGGAGGCCTTTTTCTCCTAATCTTGAGATGAAGCGGCTGAGTGCGGCCATACATCCGGTGAGCTTCTGAATATCCTTGATGTTTTTGGGTGGTCGCATGCCGAGTACTGCTTTTACTTTTGAAGGATTCGGCCGTATACCGTCGCGGCTGAT
Organism: Sorghum bicolor; assembly: GCF_000003195.3. Classification (NCBI taxonomy): domain Eukaryota; kingdom Viridiplantae; phylum Streptophyta; class Magnoliopsida; order Poales; family Poaceae; genus Sorghum; species Sorghum bicolor. The sequence goes on along the minus strand of NC_012874.2, from coordinate 64,884,824 downwards.
GACGTTGCCGAGTAGTAGACCGGAAGGGACGCCGAAGATGCACTTTTTGGGGTTAAGCTTCCACTTCTACCTATTCAGCGCCTTAAAGGTTCGATCTAAGTTGTTGATTAGGGTGCTGGCGTCCCTTGTTTTGACGACGACGTCGTCTACATAGGCCTCAACGAGGTCGTCGCGAATCTCGTCGTGGAGGCATTGCTGGATGGCCCTTTGATAGGTGGCCCCGGCGTTTTTGAGTCCAAAGGACATGGTCGTATAGCAATATGCACCGAAAGGAGTAATGAAAGATGTTTTGATCTGATCGTCTTCCTTTAGCGAGATCTGGTGATAACCATAGTAGCAATCTAGGAAAGAAAGGAGTTCGCATCCGGTCGTTGAGTCGACCACCTCGTCGATGCGAGGGAGACCAAAAGGATCTTTAGGACAGTGTTTGTTGAGATCAGTGTAATCAACGCACATTCTCCATTCATTGTTCTTTTTGCGTACAAGAACCGGATTGGCGAGCCAATCGGGATGATACACTTCTTTTATGAATCTGGCTGCTAGAAGCCACGTTATTTCTGTCCTAATAGCCTCCTTTTTGTCACGAGCGAACCATCGCAGCTTTTGCTTGATGGGTCTTGCGGTCTTCGAGACATTTAAGGAGTGCTCGATCAGGTTTCGTGGGACGCCGGGCATGTCTGCGGGTTTCCATGCGAAAACGCTTATGTTGTCCCTTAGAAACCTGACGAGCGCGTCTTCCTATTTAGGGTCCAGGTTGGCCCCGATGAGGGCCGTCTTCTCGGGGCTGCCTTCGACCAGCTGCACTTGTGCTCCTTTGATTTTGAGTTCTTCCTAGCGGTCTCCTGCTCAGGTAGTCGAAGCTGGTCGGGAGGTAGCTGTGCAGCCTGGGTTGCTGTCTCTGCCATGCGGATTGAGAGATCAATTGCTTCGGTGATCTTGAAGCTCTCCTCCTCGCAAGTATATGCGGTGTAGACATTGCCCCTGACGGTTAGGACGCCTTTCTCCGTGGGCATTTTAAGGACCAAGTATGAGTAATGCGGGACTGCCATGAACTTTGTTAGCGATGGTCGGCCCAGTATAGCGTGGTAGGTCCCGTCAAAGTCAGCGACCACGAAGTTGACGAACTCTGTTCGGAAGTGGTCGGATGTGCCGAATTGGACAGGCAATGTTATCTGTCCGAGGGGCACTGAACTCTGACCGGGCAGAAATCCCCAGAATTGAGCGTCGTAGGGTTTTAGCTGTGCCGGAGATATCTTGAGAGCGGGCAGGCTGTTGCGGAAGAGGATGTCAATGGAGCTTCCTCCGTCTACGAGCACCCACTCGAATCTGATGCTGTTGATGCAAGGGTCCAGGATTAGAGGGAAACGACCTGGCTCTAGGATAGCGGCCCACTGATCCTTCCTGCTGAAGGAGATCTCTCTGTGTGACCACGGGGGGAATTTCGGGTCTGCGACCAGGTCATCCGAGCTGTCTATGTTGAGGCAGGCTCTTTTTAGGAGCTTTCTTTCTCGCTTAGATTCGATGGAGACCTTGCCCCCGAAGATGGAATAGACCACGTCGGTGGGACTGACATACTGGTGTCGTGGGTCCCTATCTTGGTCCTCGTCCTCATCTTCGTGGTCGCGTCCGTCTTGCTTCCCATTCTTCTTGGCGGAGTCGTCTTGGGCGGCCCGCCGTGTGTAGATGTTTTTGAGGACGTGGCATTCTTCCATGGTATGGTTGGACTTTGGATGCAGTTGGCACGGTCCCTTCAACGTTTTGTTGTAGTCTTCTTAGTAGTCCCGCCGCCCGTTGGGGCGTTTGACTGTATTCACTTCGTGGTCATGGTCGCGGGGGCGCTTTCCTTTGAAATCGTCGCGATTGTCGCGCCGCCTATCCCAACCTTCCCTGTGATCACGGTTGTCGGGACGGCGGTGGCTCCTGTTGTCGAAACGACCGCGGCTATCATCTCGCCGGGGAGGCTGGTCGAGACCTCTCGCATCGTCCCGGATGAGTTTTTCTACGTCATCGGCGTCGGCGTAATTTTTAGCCGTGGCTAGGAGCTCGGCCATCGTTGTTGGCCTTTTGCGCAACAGCTTGTTCCTTAGTGCTTCATGGAAGCGCAGCCCCTTGATGAAAGCAGATATGGCCTCATCGTGAGAAATCTTCAGGATCTTAAGGCGCATATCCGAGAATTGTCGGATGTAATCGCGCAGAGGCTCGTTCTTCCTGTCCCTTATCCTTTCGAGGTCGTACTTGTTTCCAGGCTGCTCGCATGTGGTGATAAAATTGTCGATGAAAGCCTGGCGCAGCTCTTCCCAAGAGTCGAAGGAGTCCTCGGGCAGGCCAAGGAGCCACTGGTGACCAGCCTGGTCGAGGACTACTGGAAAGTAGTTAGCCATGACGTGCTCGTCTCCTCCTGCTGATCGGACGGCGATCTCATAAAGGGTGATCCAGTTTTCTGGATTTTCCTTGCCGTCGTATTTTTTGAGTTTTTCGAGCTTGAAATTGCGAGGCCACACGACCTGGCGGAGGTGTGAGGAGAACTGCCTCAGGCCCGGGGGGGCCGTGTGTTGCGTCATATTCGATACGACGCAGGTTTTCGTGGACTGCTCTATCCGTGGCGCGCCTGTTGATGCGGTCTCGGGCGTCTTTGGGAGGGATGTTGTATCGAAGATCCCTGTGCTGGTTTACTTCCTGACCACGTCCATGATTCTGCTCGCGGCGACCGCCAGCATCCCAACCGCCATCGCCACGCCGTGAGTCTTTTCGATGATTGCCAGGGGAACGGCTGCGGTGGTGCCTGCTGGGCTGCGGTGAGGTCCGGCTGCGGTGAGTCTGGTCGGAGGTGGCCTCCGTATAGGAGACGGGTTGGGCTCTTTTGAGCAGAGTGGCTGTCTGTCCCATTGCGGCGATCAGATGTGCTCGAACGCTGGTTCGGACGCCCTGGCACTCGGGAGTATCAGGGAGCCGATCTAAATTGGCCATGGCGACAGCCACGTTGGCGCTCGGCGTTTTGTAAACTGGCTGATCCCCGACCATGTCGAAAGCGTCGCTGAGATTATGCGGTGGGATTTGATGTTCCTTGTCCGCGCGTCGTCGGGTGCGATCGGTGTTACGCTGCTCGCGGAGCTGCCTCTGCTCGTCTGTTTCTCCGTCGACGACCGGCTCGTCGGCGCTGACATTGAAAACAATGTCTCCTCGCCGCGGTGGAAAGACCGGGAAACGAGGGAAGCCCGGAGGATGCGAAGGCAAATCCAGGTCGTAGAACTCATCTTCGGAGTTTATGACCTCGGTGGGGACGGAACCAGTGCTCGAGTTTGTGCTGGAGGCCTGGTCGTCCCGTAGTTCTCGGATCGTCGCCATGTTGACGTAGTGACGAGTTGGTCGACCGTTCCGTTTTGGCAGCCAACTCGCCTTGTTGAAAAGGGATTAGACGTGCCGTGAGTAGAGAGAGGCCGAATTGTTCAGACCTCAAGGGTAATCCTCCTCCGGGTTGACCTTGGTCTTGACAGATCGTCCTGAGGGAGTCGAGGTTATCGCCAGAGATGTTCCCAGACGTTCGTGTGTAACGACACGAGTTGGTCGGTGGGATTTGAAAAAATCCGTTGGGGCGGCTTGATCAGGCTGGCGTAAGATCCCATCTGCTAGTTGGGAAGCTTCGAGTAGCTTGGAATTGGCGCGATCAAGTGCTCGGAGAAGGTCTGAGCAGTCGATCTTCTTTCCCTTGTAGCGTGGGAGTGGTGGTCGGGCGATCGGTGCCGTCATCGGAGTGATCGGAGGCGACGTGGTCCCAGATTGGATCTGGGTTTCTTCCGAAACCGTGGTCATGAGACCACCGCCGCGCGTCGTCCACGTGATCTGGCCGACGGTGAACGTGAGGCCTTCAGGAACGGCCGCGGAAGCTGGGATTGTGACCATCTTGTTCGCCGGAGAAGTTGCACGCACACCCCCTACCTGGCGCGCCACTGTCAACGAAAGCTAGTCGGCAGTCTACCTTGGGGTATGCCCACGGTAGTAGTTTATCGGCAGACGGTGCGCAAACTACGAACTCGATGGTGACGCAAGACACGGACAAGCTTTTTATCCAGGTTCGGCCGCCGTGTGGGCGTAATACCTACGTCCTGCGTCTGATTGTATTGGATTGAGAATAATGTGTCCCTTAGGGGGGTCCCTTGCCCCTCCTTATATAGTCCGGAGGGCAGGGTTACAGATCTGGAAACTAATCCTAGTCGGTTACAATTGCCATAGATAGTTCGATATCAATTCCTATTCTAACCGACTAGAATCCTGCTTGATCTCCACGTCTTGTTTCCTTGCGCGGAACTCCAAGCTGTCGGATCAAGCCTTGAGCTTGTCTCGTAATGGGCCAAGCCTCCTGACCCAAGTCTAGCCGTAAGGGTATAGGGGTTTATACCCCCACAAAGTTGGTTCCTCTCGATCTAAGGACTATCTCTGAGCTGCCTAGTGCTAGGTTTACCAAGTGTGCACCACACCTAAACCTAAAGCCTTGCTGTTGACACTAGCTAACACCACTTAGATACTAGGTTGTCATCCCTAGCATGGCGCCAGAGTGTGCAAAGGTATTTATAAATGTTAAGGCTCTCTAGAAAATAATCTATTCTATCCGCAAGCGCACAGATAAAACACCTAATTGTAGCATTTCACCAGGATAAGTATTCCAGGTATCGTTATTTATAATTTTGCTCAAGGGATCTCAAGAAAATGGAATTAAATCAAAGGGAAAAATCTATCAAGGCATAGTCTAGAGATAAACTTGCAAGAACATGATTACTAATGAGAAACTCGTCACACAGTCACATACTTTAGCAGGAGGTAAACCATAAAGATAATGATAATGAATTATAAGTTCATGGGTAGATAGCACAGCGATTAGAAAATAGACTACTCCTCATATATGTAGGTGATGTCGGATTAGCTAGAGAATGGATTCTAAGTTATCTACTAACTACTAAGTCATAATCTACTCTAGTTATCTACAAGATCATATATAGCATAAAAGACTCTTCATTCATGTATAAGGAACATTGATAAAGTAAATCAGAACATCGCATGACTTACTCCACAATACCGGTTCTGCCTGTCCTATCAACGGAGGGTGGACTATATAAGAATCAACGAAGCTGTCACTATTGCGAACTACCACACGACTCGGCCAATAGGATACATTTGCAGATAAATAACATCTAAGCACCACACTCACATGTGATCTATCACCTAACTCCCTCGCGTCAAGAGCTAAGCGCTTTGCAAACTTATACATAAACTCATTATCAATTAGAACTATATCAAATATAGAACTAGAGCAAACTAAGAACATAATAATTAGAGACATAATGCAATTAGAACAAAGAATTAGAGAAAGATATGAATAATACCAATCTTTATTACCGAAGATCCGAATCCAGAGCGTAGTGCTCTACTTCTCTAATTGCTATCTAATCAACCTCTAAACTTGAAGGATTAGGGAGTAGCTAATTCTAATTCTCTGTGGGAGAGAAGCTCTAAACCCTAACTTTGATGGCTACCTCTGAATAATGATTTCTCCTCTCTCCTCCAGGGGCCAGGGGGTCTGGTTTTATAGTCCCCTCAAGTGAGCGTGGGCCGTCAGATCAAACCGACATAGATTGTATGGTTTAGATTGATCCTTTAGGTCGGTGGAGCGTAGTCCCGAAGCAGAGTCCTGATTGGCCTCCTGACCTGGGCGGGCGCCCAAGGGGGGTGGGCGGGCGCCCAACCCCCGAGCCCGAATCGCCTCCCGTTCGTTCCCGTGGCTTCTGGATCCTTCTAGATGGAGGAAAATTTTGCGGCACGTAATTATCTCGTTGTAAACATGACATGTGGGCCTTCTCTCCATATTTTCTGATAAACCCCTGCAGAAATAGATAAACACCAAAGCTCGTGGAATTCTGTCAGATAAAACCCTAATTCTAGATGTTTGTTTCATATTGATCCTTTTTCATGTTTATTTGATTATTAATTTTAGTACTTAAGGACCGTCAACAAACTCCCCCAAGCTTACCCTTTGCTCGTCCCTGAGCAAACAGCTAAACTCAGACGGATCAGGAGTTGCTTCGATGTTTTCTTTCCTGACAGGCACACATGCTTTTACATAAAAACTCTTCCAGATTAAAGTGAAGTGTTATGAAGTTTAGTACATGCACTTAAATCTTAAGTAATCGAAAGACAAAATAGTTAAGTCAAGCACTATCCCTCCTGTCTATACTTCACCTTTGTTCTAGAGTTTTTCATAAGTTTTCAAAATAAAACTCAGAGTTCCCAGCAATAATCTCTCAAGTCTCTCTATATGTGGTATTTGTGGATCCTTACCATAATGTCACTTACCTATAGCTAATGGAATATTTAAGTGGAGCTCATAGGAGTGGAAAAACAGCTCATACATATATTGTCTAATCGAGCCATGGATCCAAAGGAACTCAGCATATAATGAAATCAAGATGTGCATGTGTGATGGAGTAAATGATAGTGATGGTGAAAATGCATAAGTGATAATAATAAAATTTAGTTCTCATTGCTCCTTATATTGCTATCTCTCCTCTTCTTTGATCTTTGCTTTGGGAGAACATGGACTATCTTTTTCTCTTTCTTTTTTTTTCAGGTGGGTAGTAGATACCCCTAATTCTACTGTCGGACACTTGTCCATTTTTTCCGCTCAAGTGGGCATCTTTGTACCCCTAATTCTACTCCGGACACTTGTCCATTTTTACCTCTCGTCTCACTCTTTTTCTTTCTTTATCGAGGTTCCGGGCACTTGCCCCTTTTTATTCCCTCGTATATTTTTGCATAACCCATGCCTCTTCTGCATTGAATCTTTTTAGAGAGAGAGAATAACAATATTCGGGACAGTGAGTGATAATATTTTTTTCAGCAATTTTAATGATGAATGCTGTGGTAGATGTGTGCAAGTGAATATCTTAATTTAACCACATGAAAAGCTCCTAAGGGTCTACACAGCTCGATCAAACTCAATGTAAATATAGTAAAAGATGTTATAGCAAGTATGGTTGTGGTAGGTAGTTTTGTATGCTAGGAACTCATCATGTGATTTGTAAGTTTTCAAAATAAATCTCCAGAACTTAGTGTAGTAGGAACAAGATAAACAACAGCTCAACTTTATATCATGCCTTTCTCTTACCTAGACTTTAGTGTTATGCTTCCCAAAGATAGTAATTTTAGCTTTAGTAATTCCTGGAAGAACTCTAATATAAAAGCTAGGTACTTGTAAGTAAGCAAACAGAGCAACTATTCATCATTTCCATCATGCATATTTTTTGTCTTTTTTTATTTTTTCTAGAGATTAAACTTAGTAGGAAAATAAAGCACACTTATCTACACACTCTTTTTATTTTGTTTTCATGTTTATTAAAGTGCAGTGAATTAAAGCAAGAAAATATTTATTTGGTTTTCTAAGTTTTTCCTTTTAAGATAAATTAAATACTAAGACATAATAGAATAAATAAGAAGAGCAAATAAAAAACTTACTTGATAAATTTGGGAGGAACTCCCCCAAGCTGGATGTTGACGTCGGTCTTACCCGATGTTCCAGAACCGCATCATGGTTGTGATGTTGTCGTTTATTGTTGTTGTATCTTGTCTTAGCTCTTGTACTGCAGCGGCATGGTCCTGGTTCCATTTTTGTTGTTCCTCCAGGAGTCTTCCATGCTCTGCTTGCGTGTTCTGGATGTCGAGGAGGGTGTTGTCGGTACGAGTGAAGAAAGCACCGGCCTCTTGATAGTAGTCATTCGTGAAAGCGTAGGAGGCGTCGGAGTATCGTCCTGCATCAAATTGGGGCGGAGGTCTGGATCCTGAAGCTCCATATGGATCAGTGGAGTACCTGGGATCAGTGGAGTACCAGCCCGTATGAAAAGGCGGGTTTGTCCACTGGTGATCTTGGCTCTCCGGCCATGTCTCCTCTGTTGGCTCTTGTGGTTGCGCATGTCGAACCCATGGGTCTCGAAGGACTCGAGGGTTGTAATCGCAATAATGCAGGTGTGCTGCTTCTTCTGGTCCAGGATCAGCTCCATACCAAGTGCGTTCTCGGTGAGTGGTTATCCTTTCAGATGCCACTCGCTGTGGAGTTCTCTGGTTCACTGGTGTTGCTGCAATTTCAATCAAAAAGTTTTGCACAGAGTAGAGGCCAAGGTTCGGGTTAGGTAACCGAATCTTGCCTTTATCATCATACAGCATATACATTATATTCCCCTCTTTCTTTAACATCCGAGCTTGTCTAAATGTGTCATAGTCATGATAAATTCTTAATTCTTCTATGAAGTCCAACGATGAATTTTCTAGTAAATGAAGATTAGTGGCTAGACGAGTGATAAGTGAAGTACATCCTACTGGTCCCTGCAGACTAGGTATACTAAGCCAATGTGAAACTAATAGTGTAACAGGTCAAGTGGGTACTTTACTAATAGCAGCATACAAAAGTTGTAGATCTCCTACTCTTACTTTCCTAATATCATCACGATAGAAAAGATTGTACCCAAGCCATTTGTGAAACATCCTAAGAGTGGGGTGTTCCATGTCACTGGTTCGGGCTTGACTATAAAAATTATCTCTAGATATTTCTCTCCAAAACTGGTGTCTCTCAAAATTGGGTAATCGGAGTCAATGTTCAGGATGCATCTTGAAGAGAAACCAAGATGGTCGCTCAGCTCTCTCCAAGATAACATAATTTCCTGTTTAAACATCCGAAAAACAATTCCCCCCTCATAGTATTGTAAAGTGCAAAGAAATTCGAGGGTGAGAAGACGAGAACCCAGCTCAGTTATATTCCAAAAATTTGTCCAACCCATCATCTGAAAAATTAAATCGAATTCCGTGTCCATACCTGTTTCTTGTAGTAGGGTTGGATCGAGAGTAGGGGTGTGAATGAAATCTTTATTCTTCAATTGCTGATATACTTCCTTCTCTCTTCGGGTCTTCAGTCCAAGGTCTCCTATCTTGAGAAGGACCTTGACTTGCTGACCTGATGAAGATGATGGAGCTTGTGTGGGTGTCGGATCGACGCTCATCTCTGATGGCTGTGAGGAGTGTCGGGATGAACTCCTTGTACCAATGTTCTTGAGAGCCTTCCCTGCATTCTTCACCTTCTTAAACATCCTGCAAACAAAAGTTGGCAAAAACACAACTAGTGGAAAATGTGAGATAAAATGTTAGTGGTCAGCTGTCCGGGGTGTCAGTAGTCCAGGGGTTAATCGTTCAAGACAAGTTTCTATTTTGATAGAGCCTCCCCCTAAACAACTTTTACTTCTGCTTGGACAGCGTGATTACTACTTGCTAGGTGATAATCACTCTCTTACTCAAAAGAACTCCAACCTTCCCTTCCACTCTCCTCTTTCTCTCTACTCTCTTCTCTTCACTACAAAAGCTCCTTCTCGGGAAACTGAGATTTGTGTGGTTTTCTGAAGTGTTTGTGTGAAGAGAAGGGGAGCTGGAGGTGGCCTTTTATAGGCTGAGCAGGGGACAGGGCGGGCGCCCAAGGTAGGTGGGTGGGCGCCCACCCCTGGTGATCCTCTGCACCAAATGACTTAAACTTTCGAACTCCTGAGAGGCATACTTATCCCTGATATGTGGCAACAAACCCTGGAAAGCCAAATCGGCTAGCTGCCGATCATCCAGAACCAGGCTATAGCATTTATTCTTGACCTCTCGTATCCTCTGCACAAATCCCTCAACCGACTCATCATTACGTTGCCTCAACTTGACCAAGTCGGTGATCTTCTTCTCATGAACCCCCGAGAAGAAGTATTTGTGGAATTGCTTCTCTAGATCGGCCCAAGTAATTACTGAGTTGGGAGGTAATGATATGAACCAAGTAAAGGCCGATCCAGACAATGATGATGAAAATAGACGAACCCTCAATTCGTCCCTGTTACCAGCCTCTCCACATTGAATAATGAACCTGTTGACATGCTCCATGGTTGACGTGTCGTCCTGTCCGGAAAACTTTGTAAAATCCGGTACCTTGTACCGATGTGGAAGCGGGATCAAATCATACGCTGGAGGATACGGTGTCCGATAAGAATAAGTGTTGACTTTGGGTTTTATCCCAAATTGTTCCCTCATTACTTCAGCAATCTTATCGGCCCAATACGCATCGGCATCTTGCCGATGAGGCGGCTGCGGATCTGGCACTTGGTGGCGAACCTCCACGTGTCTGTTCGGGACGTGACCTGCATGGAACATTGTATTGGTCACCTGTCCTCCAATCTGCGGACCACCAAACTGTTGTCCACCGATTGGCTGTCCTCCGAGTTGCTGTCCAAAATTTATTGGCTGGTTGGGAATCCCCTGACCTTGGAACCCGGGATAGACCTGCCCTTGTTGGAACCCTGTAGTCTGATAACCCTGCTGGGGCGATTGTGGAAAGGCTTGCTGTCCAAGCCATCCATTATTAGCGTTCATCGGCATAGGTGCTGCCGATGATTGGTAATTGGGTACCGTCGTTGAATTGACATACCCCGACTGGGCCATAGGCCTCTGTTGCATCAGCATTGACTCTGCCGATGCGTTGGGCATCTGAAACATTGAATCTTGAGGATTCCCAGTGTGAGGCCTTGCAGTAGTAGTTGTGGTATACCGAGGACTCTGGTTCACCGGCGCATTGGGAGGTGCCGATGTCATAGGAGTTTTGCCCCTCATGTCAGTTATGTGTGATGTTCCCGGCGTCAACTCTGGAGGCATACCATAACCCCACCAGTTGGGAGGAAGAGTCAACCCTGACATTGCCGATGCCAACATATCTGTTGTCAGTTTATGCTGCCCAACTGAAATTTGTGGGTTGGTTGCCATCGGCATAGATAGTGCACCAGTAGTCCCCAATGTACTTGGAGGGACGGCAGACTGTGCACTCGCATTCGTCAAGGCAGCCGATGGAGCCGTGACCTCTGGTGCCGTTGGCTGATGATGGGAGGGCCCCACATAATCTGGCGGGATTTGTCCTTCCTTGAAAGTTCTTGCCACGGCGTTGAAAACCGTATTAGACAGTACACCAGCTTGGTTAATCAACGCTCGATTGATGGCATTGTCAACCATATCTTGATGCTTGCCAGGATTGGCGTCAAAGGTGACCTGCCGTGGTGCCGGCAGTGCATCTTTCTGGACCACTTCGCCGCTCCTGTTTATGCTGAAAGACCTCAGGCATTGCTGCTTGAACTCTTCCATGGCTTGGGCAATAGCTTGCTTTTGCTCATCCTTGAGGTTGGCCTCCGTCACGGGGATGACGTTCTCTTGATCGAGGTCAGAGATCGACATGTTGATCTTGATCTTGAATCTGGTCCCACTGGGCGTGCCAAAAGATGTGTTGATGCAAAACTGATCTGCAAACACAAAGGGCTAATACCCGATTCAAACGTTAAGGCGTGCCAGCCGATTTGACCTTGCTATCGGCAAAGGTGATAACTCGAATACTTTAGTCCTGACAACAGCGATGCGCCCGGATGTCACGGCTAAGAGGTACTCACGCGGAACTCGAGAACACGCCGAGCTTAAGTCGACGAATTCCTAAGAACTCGTAATAAAAAGAAAAAAGTATGACGAAGTCGTCGAAAAGTAGATGCTGGAATATGAGTAAAAACGTGTGTTTGATTGATTTCTTGATTTATTATTACAAGGTCCTAGGGTTTATATTTATACCCTGCTCAAAGAGCTACAACCAGACACGATTAGAATTCAAATTCCAAATTACACGGAATCCGTATACAAAACGATGCAAATAATTAAGGAAATAATAAAACTATCCTTCGTGACAAACCGAAACTCCTCCACATGACAACTGGCAGCTTCCGGACTCCTCCTTTGCATCATCGGCAATCCCCTTGCCATAGTCATCGGCAGACCTTTTTATCCAGCCATCGGCACCATATTACTGCCTGTGGACTTAGTCACATTCAACCTCTCCCTCATCGGCAACCATCCTCATCAGCAACCCGCATCGTACTGCCACCCTATCCTGCCATCCTAGACACGTGCCCAAAAATGGTGTCAACAGGATCAAAGAGTGAACGCGAGGAACGCTATCACTTAGTGATGAACAAGCTTAATACATTTGAAATGCTTCCCAAAGAAAATGCTAATGAAATGTATTCTCGCTTGAATGTCATTGTAGAGGAGCTAAATGGACTTGGACTCACTCAAATGAGTACGTCGGATGTAGCAAGGAAGATACTATGTGTGCTTCCCATTGAGAAATATGGGCACATAGTGACGGTGCTTCATCAAGGCGACCTTTCCACCGCTACACCAACCGCCATATTGGGGAAGATCAATGCTCATGAGATGTACATGCACATGAACCCCCAAGATGGCTCCTCATCGGCCAAGAAGGAAAAGAAGGACTTGGCCCTCAAAGCTTCTCACAAGGGCAAAGCTAAGAAGATTGAAGTTGAGTCATCAACTTCAAGTGATGATGATGCATCTATAGCTCTCATGGTGAGAAGAACCACAAAGATGTTGAAGAAGCTCAACAAGAATGGAGTCAACTTTGACTCCAAGAAGAAGAAGTTCTTCACAAGTAGCAAGAGGAAGCCCATCTCCGAGATGGATTGCTACAATTGTGGTGAGCTTGGTCATCTTGCTCATCAATGTCCAAAGCCCAAGAAGGACAAGTACAAGAAGAAAAACAAAGAGCAAGATGACTCAAGTGATGATGAGAAGAATGACAAGAAGCAATACAAGAAGAAAGGTGGCAAGAAGAAGGAGCACTACAAGAAGAAGAATGGCAAGGCTTACATTGTTGGTGATTGGCTCACCGACATTGAGAGCTCAAGTGGTGAATCCTCCGGCAATGAAAGTGATGATGAGAAGGTTGCCGCCATTGCCATCGATGCTCCATCGCCATCATCTTCACCACCATCTACATCCTCTACACACCTATGCCTCATGGCTAAGGGTGACCGGAAGGTACAAAGTGAGGATGAGAATAGTGAAAGTGATAGTGAATATGAATCACCTTCTTATGATGAAATTGTAAAATTGCTTAACAAACACACAAAAGTCATAAGAAAAACTAGAAGTGAAAATAAAAAGCTTGAACTTGAAAATGACACACTTCGAGCAAAGCTTAAGTCTAGTGATGAGCTTAGAGACCAAAATGAGATCATGACCACTAAGCTCAAGGAGCTCAAACTCTCTCTAAAAGAGCTCAAAGAAAAACATGATAAACTTGAGAGTGTTCATGATGAGCTTATCACTAGATATAGAGCAATGAAAGAAGAGCTAACAACTCTAAGAGCAAACTATGACAACCTTGAAATTGCTTATGAACTTGCAATTGAAACACATGTTGCTACTAACAATGTTGCTAAGCTTGATGTAGCCACATCTTGTGATGACTTACGTGTGGAGAGCACAAGCAAATGTGTTGATTGCAAGGGCAAGAAAGTGGTAGTGGCCGAGAGTTATGAGGACACTATCAAACTCAAGGATGAAATTGTCATGCTCAAGAAAGAGTTGCAAGACCAAGCCAAGCACAAGACCATTGTGATTGAGTCACTTGATCAAGACAAGAAACTTGCATATGAGAACAAGTTACTCAAAGAAGAAAATCAATATCTCAAGCTTGGTTTGATGTATGACAAGCAAGAAGAAGATGAGACATTCATCTTGGATGAGTTAGCTAGCAACAATGACCCAATCATCAAAAAGCTAACTCAAGAGAACAACAAGCTCAAGAAAGAGAAAGAACACCTAACCATGGGGTTAGCCAAGTTCACAAAGGGGAAGGACCTTCAAAGTGAGCTTTTTATGAACACCGTCATGAAGATGGACAAGAGTGGGATTGGCTATAAGGCTCATCAAACAAAGCTCATCAAGTCTCTAGCCACTCATGATCAACCAAGCAAGCCAAAGCCAAAGAGATGCTTTGAGTGTGGTCAAGAAGGACACTTTGCTCATGAGTGTAAGGCACCACTACCACCACCCTTGCCCAAGCATGCAAGACCATTTGCCTTCAATGCTCACTACATTGTAAGAAAAGACAAGTGTGGCAAGGTCAAGGTTAGCTTCATGGGGCCGCCCAACAAGCAAAGGCCAAAGAAGATTTGGGTGCCAAAGCAACTAGTAGAGAAGGTCAAGGGCCCTAAGAAAATGTGGGTCCCTAAATCTCAAGCTTGATCTCTTGTGTGTAGGTGAACTACAAGACCGGTGGATCACATTGGGTAATTGATAGTGGTTGCACTCAACATATGACCGGAGATCCCCGGATGTTCACCTCTCTTGATGAAGATGTTGACAACCAAGAGAAGATCACATTTGGTGACAATTCAAAAGGGAAGATCAAGGGGCTAGGAAAGGTTGCTATATCAAATGACAACTCAATCACCAATGTGCTCTATGTGCAATCATTGAGTTTCAACTTGCTTTCGGTTGGGCAACTTTGTGACCTTGGATTTGAATGCCTATTCAAGAAGAAGGAAGTAATTGTGACCAAGGAAGATGCAAATGAAGTGATATTCAAAGGCTTCCAGCACAACAACTTATATGTAGTTGATTTCTCATCCGATGAAGTTGATGTCAAGACTTGCTTATTCACCAAGGCTTCACTTGGGTGGTTGTGGCATAGAAGGTTAGCACATGTTGGAATGGGCACACTCAAGAAGTTGATGAAGAAGGAATTGATTAGAGGCTTGAAGGATGTGACATTTGAAAAGGACAAGCTTTGTAGTGCATGTCAAGCGGGCAAACAAGTTGCAAACACTCATCCAACCAAGGCCTATCTTTCTACTTCAAGAGTGCTTGAGTTACTTCACATGGATCTATTTGGACCAACCACATATGCTAGTCTTGGAGGCAACAAATATTGCTTGGTCATAGTTGATGATTTCTCCTGGTACACTTGGACATTCTTCTTGCAAGACAAGGCCGAAGTTGCATCAATATTCAAGAAGTTTGCAAAGAATGCCCAAAATCAATTTGATGTGAAGATCAAGAAAATTAGAAGTGACAATGGCAAAGAATTTGACAACACCAACATTGAAGAATATTGTGATGAAGTGGGAATCAAGCATGAGTTCTCCTCAACATACACACCACAACAAAATGGGGTTGTAGAAAGAAATAACTGGACATTGATCACCTTGGCAAGAACAATGCTAGATGAGTATAACACTTCGGAGAAGATGTGGGCCGAGGCAATCAACACGGCATGCTATGCTTCAAACCGGCTCTTTCCTCACAAGTTCCTAGAGAAGACACCATATGAGTTGCTCAATGGGAAGAAGCCCAATGTATCATTCTTTAGAGTGTTTGGGTGCAAGTGCTACATCTACAAGAAGCGCCAACACTTGGGAAAGTTCCAAAGAAGATGTGACATTGGCTACTTGGTTGGCTATTCATCAAAGTCCAAGGCATATAAAGTCTTTAACCATGCCACAAATATGGTTGAAGAAACTTTTGATGTTGAATTTGATGAAACTAATGGCTCCCAAGGAGCAAGTGAAAATCTTGATGATGTAGGTGGTGAACCATTGAGGGATGCCATGAAGAACATGCTGGTGGGAGACATCAAGCCTAAAGAAGATGATGATGATGTGCAAATCATTGAGCCACCATCCACCTCACAAGGTCCACAAGATGAAGACAAGGATGTGAGAGATGCTCATGAAGACACCCAAGTCACTCATGAGCAAGCGGTGGCACAAGCACAAGAAGTTGATGCTCCCCAACCAACCCCTCAAGTGGCGCCAAGAAGAACATCACATCTCCTCCAAGATCACTCTCAAGATCTCATCATCAGGAGTCCATCACGTGGTGTAACTACTCGTTCTAGACATGCTTTATTTATTGAACATCACGCTTTTGTGTCTCTTGAAGATGAACCAAAGACTATAGAGGAAGCTCTTCGTGATGCGGATTGGATCATGGCCATGCAAGAGGAGTTGAACAACTTCTCTCGCAACCAAGTATGGACACTTGAAGAGCGACCCAAAGATGCAAGAGTGATTGGAACAAAGTGGGTCTTCCGAAACAAGAAGGATGATCAAGACAAAGTTGTGCGCAACAAGGCAAGACTTGTGGCACAAGGCTTTTCACAAGTGGAAGGTCTTGACTTCGGTGAAACCTTTGCACCGGTGGCAAGACTTGAAGCAATCCGTATCCTACTAGCATATGCATCTAGTCATGATATCAAGTTATTTCAAATGGATGTGAAAAGTGCCTTTTTAAATGGTTATATTAATGAGCTTGTCTATGTTGAGCAACCCCCCAGTTTTGAAGACCCTAGGTACCCCAAGCATGTCTACCGGTTGTCCAAGGCTCTCTATGGTCTCAAGCAAGCTCCTAGAGCTTGGTATGAGAGGCTTAGGGACTTCCTCATTGAGAAGGGCTTCAAGATTGGGAAATTTGACACAACACTCTTCACCAAGAAAATGAATGGGGAAATCTTCATTTGCCAAGTTTATGTTGATGATATTATTTTTAGCTCTACTAATGAAGATTTTTACAAGGAATTTGGTGATTTGATGTCCAAGGAGTTTGAGATGTCCATGATTGGCGAGCTATCCTTCTTCCTAGGATTTCAAGTCAAGCAAACGAAGGAAGGGGTCTTTATCTCTCAAGAGAAGTACACTCAAGATCTTCTCAAGAGGTTCAAAATGATGGATTGCAAGCCAATCAAGACTCCCATGGCATCAAATGGGCATCTCGACTTGGATGAGGGAGGTAACCCTATTGACAAGACTCTCTATCGCTCCATGATAGGAAGTCTACTCTACCTCACCGCATCTAGGCCCGATATCATGTTTAGTGTGTGTATGTGTGCAAGATATCAAGCAATGCCTATGGAATCTCACTTGATTGCGGTCAAGAGAATTCTTAGGTATCTAAAATACACACCTTGCCTAGGCTTTGTGGTATCCCAAAGGTGCAAGATTCCAACTTGTAGGCTATTCCGATTCGGATTATGCCGGGTGCCGGATTGATAGAAAAAGCACATTCGGAGGGTGCCACTTCCTAGGTAGATCACTTGTCTCTTGGATGTCTAAGAAACAAAATAGTGTTGCCTTGTCAACGGCCGAGGCGGAATACATAGCCGCCGGTGCTTGTTGTGCACAAATACTCTACATGAAACAAACTTTGCTAGATTATGAAGTAGTACTAGACAAAGTACCTTTGTTGTGTGACAACGAAAGTGCCGTAAAACTTGCAAACAACCCGGTTCAACACACCCGCACAAAACATATTGACATCCGCCACCACTTCCTTAGGGATCACATTGCTAAAGGTGACATATCTCTAGAGAATGTGGGAACGGAAAATCAATTGGCGGATATCTTCACAAAACCCCTAGATGAAGCTAGGTTTTGTATGTTGAGAAATGAACTTAATGTGCTTGACCTATCCAACTTCACTAAAAGATAAAAGTTGTGTGTTGAAACTAGTAAATAACTCTTGCTTTGCATATCATGCATTCTAAAACTAAAATCCAACTTGCATGTAGGGCTTGTCTAACATGGTTGAGATAACCCCCTTTGTGTGTGTGAAAAAGCTTAACCTTGGATCAAACTTGACAAGCATTAGTTTACTCTCAAGTATAACATTACAACTCATATCATGTGCATGCTTGTTAGTTGACCGTTTCTTTTCGGTTATTCGTTGAGCATCCGCTGTGTTCGTCCATAGATAGGGGGAGCATTCAAAGCTCATTGTGATTCCAACCCCTAGCTTTATGGCCATATGATGCTCCTTGGTGATTATCTCAAATTATTTTTATAAAAACTACTAAGCCTATGGCTAAATATTTGTGAAAATTTGAGAGTTTGAGAGAAGTCACTCATATCAGTTCCATTTGGTGTTTATTTGTGTGCTTTTGGAAATGGAACTTGGTTGGGTCAAAGTCGGACGTGGTGCTCAGTTGAAAAAGTGCTCAGAGGAGCACCGGACGTTGCACCGGACGCTGCCTCTGTGCGTCCGGTGCGGTGAGTGTGCCTGACTGCACTCACAGGACGCAGGAACAGTGTCCCTGCAGCGTCCGGTGTGGTACGTCCGGTGCTCACCTGGCGTGACCTGAAGCACCGGACGCTACAGCCAGCGTCCGGTGCCCATCGTCCGGTGCAATGCCGATTTGCAATCTTCTCTGCGCATGAGTCCGGTGGTCACCGGACGCGTTCGGTGCCACATTAAGAGCGTCCGGTGACCCCGCAGTGGACGGATAAAGCCCGCGCCCAGGGGCTTCGCGCGGTAGTTTTCTCTTTCTTCTTTTCTTCACCCGAGCCGCGCGTCTCCTCCCTCGTGCCCTAACTGCGTGGATCCGCCGCCGCCGTTGTCGCCTGTTGATATTTGGGAACGCAATAAGGAATTGATCCGCAAGCGCACGGATATCGGTGAGCACTTCACCCGGGAGGTTATCCAGAGTATCGTATTTATTTTTTTACCACCAGGAGAAAGAGTGCATCTGACTAACCGGTCTATTACTACTAACCTTTAGGCACAAAGAATGTCTTTCGATGTGAGTGATAAATAGAGAAGACTGCAACCGTAGTCTCCTTCTAACCTTGGTAAGGATGATCTACTGTTCTAATGGGGAGGCTAACGGAATCTAGACACCACAAAGGATGTTCAACCCGCACCTATAAACCCTATCCTTCCTGCTAACGAGATGTGATCTACAAAGGTAGCTCGGAATTGTCACGTTCCTCACTACTACCATGGTCCAGCTAGTCAGGGAATATCTATGAGTACCCCAGCCTAAACACCACGTTTACGCCAGCAATGATTACTCTAAACTCTACGCGAAGAGATTAAAGTAAACTCATAAACCATAAGAACAATAAAACAAGAACTTACTAGAATTTAGAAGTCGAATTACTGAAGAATCCTAGGAGCAAGCTTCGGGTTAGGAGAACTTGATCCCGTAGGTACAAGCTTGGAGTAGACACCGACAGGCCGGGCTTCCTCCACTCTACACCTCCACTCTATCTCTCTCAATCTAGTAGAAACTAGAAGATCTATTTCTACTTTACATTGATTGCTAAGCCTAAAAAGAAATATTAATTAGAGAAGAGGTTTTCCTTCGAGGGCACCCCTCAGTCTCTATGATAATTTCTTCATGTCTTCTCCAGGGGCCAGGGGGCCTTGCTTATATAGTCCTCCCCTTCTATGCGTTTTTGGGTCGATAGGCGAGGTGGTACTATGTTTTTCTTGATCCAATAGGTCGGTGGAATATCCCGAGCGAAAGAGTCCTGATTTGGCTCCAACAGGGGGGCGGGCGCCCAGGCTACCAGGGCGGGCGCCCTGGGCCTGGCCCAGTTTCGCCTCCGCTTCGGTCTCGTGGCTTCTGGAGTCTTCTAGATGATGAAAAATTACGCGATGCGTTGATATCTCTATGTAATCCCGACATGTGGGCCTTTCTTCCTTATTTCCTGATAACCCCCTGCAGAAACAGATAAACAACAAAACTCATGGAATTCTGTCAGATCAAACCCTAATTCTAGGTGATGGTTGCATATTGGTCCTTTCTCTTGTTTATTTGATAATTAAAATTGATACTTAAGAACCGTCAACATCGCCCTTGATTCCGGCGACCTCGTAGCCCTTCCCCGCGCCTAGATCCGCTTCCCCTCCAATCTGTTCTCGCGGGGATTGAATCTTGCGAGGCTTCAAGCGTTTGGGCAGTTTAAGGAATTGGTTCGTGGTCTCCGGTGGTTGTCGATCGAGAGATTTCAACCGGAACGTGTCTCGTCCGTGCGCGTTGTTCTCCGTTGTCAGTCGGTTGTTTGTCGGACGCTTGATTTGCAATGGCTCGTACCAAGAATGTCAGTGGTCCGGCAGATGGCTCAAGAGGTTCCCCAGGGGGTGATGATGGAGGTGATCCTCCCCGTCGCCTGTCAGCGGCAGAGAAAGGCAAAGGAAAGAAGTTGGCTACCAAGAAGCGCAAGGCCAGCGACAGAGAGGCAGAGGTCGCAGAGGCAGTGGCAGGAGCAGTAGAGGCCGCAGAGAGAGGTGGTCGAGCAGGTGCTTTGAGGATTGGGGATGATCTTACACCACGTCAGCGGCGTGCAGTTCTTGAGACAGAGGCATTCCATGGATCCTCTCCAGGCACTGTGACGGTTGGAGGACAGAGGATTAGGCTTGTGGTCAGGGATCCAGCTCAGGAGGATCAGACACTGAGACAGAGACCCAGGCAGAGGGTCCAGCACAGGAGCAGGAGCAGGAGCAGCCCCTCCGGAGGTCGACTCGCGCTCGTACCCAGGCCACTCCTCGGACTGGTACGCAGGGTCAGTCCACCTCCACTGCTCGTGCTACACCAGCTAGAGGCACTCCAACTTCTCGACCGAGGCCAGTCAGGATCCACAGGGATCTCTCTCTTGTGTCAGCCAGAGAGATCCAGCAGCTGCGGTTCATTCCGTTTCCCACCTGGTTTCCAGCTGCCAGGGATCCCAGAGCCGGTGCCAGGTTCTACACAGTAGTCCAGGAGGACATCTACGAGGCACTGGTTCGCTCTCAGGCACAGTTCAGGGAGCACAGAGTGATAGACCTAGAGATACTGGGGAACGTGGTTGGAGCAGACATTCGTCAGTATTTCACCTACCTCCATAGACTTCCAGAGTTACTAGCACTCCCCGGCACTTACTGTGAGCAGTGGGTCAGAGAGTTCTACGCGTCAGTGTGGGTTTCTCCAGATCACAGTTATATCCACTACGCACTGGCGGGGACAGACTACAGAGTGACAGCTCAGAGGGCTAGAGAGGTGCTTGGACTGCGAGCCTCTCCCACCAGGATTCACCAGCTGTGCTATGGGAACGTGGATCCCCCTCGTCGTCCTCACGGTGGTGAGATACCACCGGTTGACTTCGTGGCTCCCTATTTCCGTCCACCTTTTGGGGAGGGCTCCAGCAGGACCGTGGGAGATTTGACACGCCCAGCTAGGATCCTCGACTTTGTGTTGAGGAAGACTCTTCTTCCCAGGACAGGCTACAGAGACGGCTTCACTCGTATCCAGCAGTGGCTCGTCGCTCACCTCATCTCCCAGACTTAGTTTGATTTGTGAGATCTGATCGTCTCAGAGATAGAGGACACCATCTCCGAGAGCTTCAGGGGACGACATCAGTTGCCCTGCGCACATTGGATCACCTTGCTTATACTCTGTGCTAGGCCACTGCCCCTACCAGCTCACTTGCAGAGGGAGTTGACAGAGTCCGACACCGTCTTCCCCCACTACGACCCCAGGCAGATATTGAGAGCGCACCACGACCTTCGCGGTGCACCTCCTCCTCGTGCTCCACATGGACCGGTGCCCCCACCTTCTCCTAGGGGCACTCGCAGTACAGCAGCAGTTGTAGAGACAGAGGAGCAGCAGGACATAGCTATTGGTGCGTTCGCAGATGTAGAGGCAGAGGGCGAGTTTGACTTCGCCTCAGATAGTTCAGATGATGTAGCTCGCTTCGTGGCCGTGCCGAGGGACTCCACTGCTCCGCCTCCTCCACCGGCTTCTTAGGTTTTTGGCGCTTGATGCCAAAGGGGGAGAGATTGCGTATGAGAGTTAGGAGTTAGGGGGAGCTAGAGAGAGTGTTTAGGAGCTAGAGAGAGTGTTTAGGAGTTTTATTCTTTTGGGATACGTGTTTTGTGTGCTACTTTATCATGCATCACGTTTACTTTCATGCATTGCACTTGTGTGAAATACTTTGGTTCTGAGACATGACTTGTGCTTAATGTGATATCTTAATGTCATGTGTTTTGGCTCATATTACTTTTGCTTCCGTGTTTTACTCCGATGTACTTATGAGCCTTATGTTTATATCCTGTCATATACCACTCACATATTTGGATGCAGGGTATTGGACTTGGTTGATATAAGCATGATTAATCCCTTTGCTCTTATTGTAACATGCTTATTGAAACCAAGTCACTTTAAAAACCTCAACTCTCTTCATACACGAGGTTGTCATCAATCACCAAAAAGGGGGAGATTGAAAGAGCATCTAGGCCCCTAGTGATTTCGGTGATTAATGACATTATTGATTACTATGACTAACGTGTGTTTTGCAGAGGCAAAGTCATAGGTAAGGTCATGGTAAATAGGTACTCGATGGACAGGGATGTACATGCCTACTTAATAGTGGAAATCGTTTTCGGTTTTCAAAGGACAGATGGACATCGTCAAGACTAGACTAGGTCTAAGTGCCATATGGTGAAGAAGGGCACTTAGAGTAGTTTAGGACTTTGTTTCTCTTTGGCCGTACTATTAAGAGGGGCTTTGATCTAGTAGCTTGACTTAGGCAAGTGTTGACGGTCCTTAAGTACTAAAATTAATAATCAAATAAACATGAAAAAGGATCAATATGAAACAAACATCTAGAATTAGGGTTTTATCTGACATAATTCCACGAGCTTTGGTGTTTATCTATTTCTGCATGGGTTTATCAGAAAATATGGAGAGAAGGCCCACATGTCATGTTTACAACGAGATAATTACGTGCCGCGCAATTTTCCTCCATCTAGAAGGATCCAGAAGCCACGGGAACGAACGGGAGGCGATTCGGGCTCGGGGGCTGGGCGCCCGCCCACCCCCCTTGGGCGCCCGCCCAGGTCAGGAGGCCAATTAGGACTCTGCTTCGGGACTACGCTCCACCGACCTAAAGGATCAATCTAAACCATACAATCTATGTCGGTTTGATCTGACGGCCCACGTTCACTTGAGGGGACTATAAAACCAGACCCCCTGGCCCCTGGAGGAGAGAGGAGAAATCATTATTCAGAGGTAGCCATCAAAGTTAGGGTTTAGAGCTTCTCTCCCACAGAGAATTAGAATTAGCTACTCCCTAATCCTTCAAGTTTAGAGGTTGATTAGATAGCAATTAGAGAAGTAGAGCACTACGCTCTGGATTCGGATCTTCGGTAATAAAGATTGGTATTATTCATATCTTTCTCTAATTCTTTGTTCTAATTGCACTATGTCTCTAATTATTATGTTCTTAGTTTGCTCTAGTTCTATATTTGATATAGTTCTAATTGATAATGAGTTTATGTATAAGTTTGCAAAGCGCTTAGCTCTTGACGCGAGGGAGTTAGGTGATAGATCACATGTGAGCGTGGTGCTTAGATGTTATTTATCTGCAAATGTATCCTATTGGCCGAGTCGTGTGGTAGTTCGCGATAGTGATAGCTTCGTTGATTCTTATATAGTCCACCCTCCGTTGATAGGACAGGCAGAACCGGTATTGTGGAGTAAGTCATGCGATGTTCTGATTTACTTTATCAATGTTCCTTATACATGAATGAAGAGTCTTTTATGCTATATATGATCTTGTAGATAACTAGAGTAGATTATGACTTAGTAGTTAGTAGATAACTTAGAATCCATTCTCTAGCTAATCCGACATCACCTACATATATGAGGAGTAGTCTATTTTCTAATCGCTGTGCTATCTACCCATGAACTTATAATTCATTATCATTATCTTTATGGTTTACCCCCTGCTAAAGTATGTGACTGTGTGACGAGTTTCTCATTAGTAATCATGTTCTTGCAAGTTTATCTCTAGTCTATGCCTTGATAGATTTTTCCCTTTGATTTAATTCCATTTTCTTGAGATCCCTTGAGCAAAATTATAAATAACGATACCTGGAATACATATCCTGGTGAAATGCTACAATGAGGTGTTCTATCTGTGCGCTTGCGGATAGAATAGATTATTTTCTAGAGAGCCTTAACATTTATAAATACCTTTGTACACTCTGGCGCCATGCTAGGGATGACAACCTAGTATCTAAGTGGTGTTAGCTAGTGTCAACAAGCATTTCTGGCGCCGTTGCCGGGAATCTTATAGGAATTATACGAGTCTCAGGAATAAGTCATAAAAAGGGAACAAAAGGGTAATATTAAGGAAAGCCAGAAAATCAATCAAGGTTATTCATATAAAATATTAGACTAGACTATAGAGAAATAATTGCATAAAAACAGCTACTAAGTGAGAAATAATAACAAGGCACCTCTGCTTTGGCAGGTTCACCCTGTTGTTTTTCTATGTTTATATTTTTATACAGGGTATAACAGGATTGACTTTGGGTACATTCAACTCTCCAT
Organism: Sorghum bicolor; assembly: GCF_000003195.3. Classification (NCBI taxonomy): domain Eukaryota; kingdom Viridiplantae; phylum Streptophyta; class Magnoliopsida; order Poales; family Poaceae; genus Sorghum; species Sorghum bicolor. The sequence goes on along the minus strand of NC_012874.2, from coordinate 64,860,778 downwards.
CATCAGAATCACAACAATCAAGAGAAGAAGAAGCTAGCTACCAATTGCTGAAGCTATGGCACAGAAGACCCTACAAGAATTCTCTGCTCCAAGTCTTGACAACATTCCAACCGGTCCAAGATTTGTAGTAGAAGAAGGAATACCCGAGTTTGAGCTCAAGTCAAGCCTCATCAATTTGGTGCAAGCTACACAATTCAGTGGAAAGGCACATGAAGATGCTAGTGCACACTTGCAGAATTTCTTAGAGATTGGAAGCACAATCCACATCAACAGAGTTGACAAAGACGTCATACTGCTTCGCCTTTTTCCATTCTCACTAGAAGGGAAAGCGAGGAACTGGTTCTACACTCATCAAGATAACATCAACAACTGGACGAACTTGTCAGATGCCTTTCTATCAAAGTTTTTCCCTATAGGCAAAACAACTGCCTTAAGAGGAAATATTGTCAGTTTTCAACAGCAGAAGACAGAAGCCATTTCAGAAGCATGGGAGCGTTTTCAAGGATACATATCAGATTGTCCTCACCATGGAATGGCCACATGGTTACTTATGCAGACCTTCTACCATGGATTAACCCAGAAGGCTCGTGAGTGCCTAGATGCATCTGCTAAAGGATCATTCTTGGAGCTTACAACTGGAAAAGCAGAGATACTTTTGGATAAGATAGCAGAAAATCAAACCTGGTTCCAAGATAAAGTCCAACAATGTCATCAAACTGAAGGAATACTAGAAGAAGTAAATGCATTATCAACTAAGATGGAAAATTTGCTCCATTGGATTGACCAGAGGGCTAAGTTCAAAGAAGATCAAAGGGCCATTGAGACAGCATACAAATATCAACCAACTTCAAGTCAACCCAATAGCAAAGGTATGAATTCAGGTAATACTTTCAAGCAACTTTCATTAAAAGAGATAATTGCTCAACAAACCAAAATTAATGATGAAGTTAAACAAAGGCTAGATACAAATGAATCGTCTCTAAAAGATATACATAATAAAATGGATTTTCTACTAACTGCCTTTGATGAACAAAACACTCTTAATAAAAGGGTAGAGCTTAAATTAATAAAGATAGCTGCTGCACTGCCTGTTGCTACTAACATTGAGCAGGTAAAGAATATAACTACTAGAGGAGGCAAAGCTACCAGAGATCCACCATACCCAAAAGAGAAACAAAGAACATCAGCACCAGTGCAACCAGCAGTGATAGAAGAAGAAAGCCCAGTTGAAGCAGAAGATCTGCCACAACCACCAAGAACCGGAGAAATGAGGAAAGATTTTTACGACACCAACTATTTGCCATTTCCCAGAAGAAACAGAGGACTGCAGTCGGATGAGCAGTTTGGTAAGTTTGTAGAGGTCATTCAGAAATTATATGTCCACATACCTCTGCTCGATGCCATACAGGTACCTACATATGCAAAGTACATCAGAGATATTCTTAACAAGAAGAGACCACTGCCCACCACTGAGGTTATCAAGCTGACAGAAGAATGTAGTGCGGCCATCCTTAACAAACCACCAAAGAAGAAGGAAGATCCTGGATGTCCCACTATTGATTGCTCGATCGGAAACCAACACTTCAACAATGCACTTTGTGATCTCGGAGCAAGTGTCAGTGTGATGCCAGCATCAGTCTACAAAAAGCTTGATCATGCAACCTTAGAACCAACATCAATGTGCCTACAACTAGCGGATCAATCGGTTTGACACCCGTTGGGCATCGCCGAGAACATTCCAGTCAAGATCAGAGATTTCCTGGTGCCAGTAGACTTCGTAGTACTGGACATGAGTCCTGACTCAAAAGTGTCCATCATCCTTGGAAGGCCATTTCTGAGCACTGCCAATGCCCACATTGATGTCGGAAAGGGAGAAATCAAGTTCAACATAAACGGTCAAGAAGAACACTTCACATTCAAACCCAGACCAGAGAGAGACTCTACAGTGAAAGAAGTTCATGAAGAACCACTGGAGACACCATCTCCGGAGGAAGGAAACTCAGAAGATTAAAAGATTTGGAGGTCCAGCTTGGGGGACCTAAAAATCCCAAACCCTCACCGGGAGGTAAATCGGTATTTATCCGCATTATTAATTTTCTCATATTTAAATTCTTGCATAATTAATTCTTGCATTAGTCATAGCATAATTATAATAATCAAAAAGCCCCATATAAATAATATTCGTGGTGTGTAACAACCCATATTTATTAATTATTGTGGAGGCACAAAAATATTTTCCATTATCATTTTCAATAAGTTTTAATTCTCATAGATTTTTCCTGCATTTTATTTATTTATGTTAATCTTCTAGAAGCATGACCCACACTCCATGGGTCCCACATGTCATACACTTCACCTCACATACATCCCATCACATAATTTCATCCACCAATATGTTTCCACTCACCTGACATCTTTCCACCGTCCAACCACTACCAACACAATATTATTCTGCGTGAGATCAAAGCAAGGAAGCAAGTGGAGGAGGCACACCCAGGATGAGCCTAAGAGGGCATGGAATAAGAAAGTGTCATTTGTTGATGAAGCAACAAGCTCAGATTCCGATGAGGAACCAGTAATCGGTTTGGCAGAGTGGGTAAAAAACAAGAAGCCGATGTCTTGTCCTTTTGGGCAGAAGGAACCAGAGAAGTTTGCCTTTGACACCGCCAAGGCCGATAGGATATTTGACTTTCTACTTCAGGAAGGTCAAATCAAACTGTCACCTAACCACGTGATCCCATCGGCAGAAGAGTTGAAGAGGATGAGATATTGCAAGTGGCATAATGCAACTTCACATGACACCAACGAGTGCAAAGTATTCAGACAGCAGCTGCAATCGGCTATAGAGTCAGGGAGAATCAAGTTTGACAGTTCCAAAGCCCAGAAGCCGATGAAGATAGACCAACATCCTTTCCCGACAAACATGTTGGATGCTAAGGGGAAGGCTAAGGTCTTAACGTCGGAGACAGCTGAGAAGAGTGCATCGGTAGATCCTTAGCATCAAGTTACTACTGCCGATGCAAGAAGTAAGGGCTTGGTCCAGGAAGGAACTAGCTCAGGAAGGCTTCCTCGATCTGGTATTGTCATAACTCATAGGAGGCCTCGAGAAAAATGGCAACAACGGGAAGATCGGTATCGGCGCCAGCAGGAAGATTATCAACGGGGAGAAGAAAGACGCCGACAGGAGTGGAATCGGCACAGGGATCATTGGAATTGCCCATTCTTCATCCATTGTTGGGAGGAAAATATCAAGCTTCCTACTGTCAGAAACTGCCCTGAATGCAACGGTTATGATCGGTACGATAGGAACGATCGGCGTTATCATGATGATGAACGGCGAGCTAATGGGCCGATCAGAGGAAGGGTATCAGTTCATGACCGGCTGGGGGGCAGATTCAGTGGGCACAACAGACTTAGTGACCGTGTCCAGTATTTTCCCAGGAACCAAGAGGAGCTCGAAGGAATGGCTGATGCGCGGGTTCCCGATGAATTCATATTTTGCAGGGATGCTAACACGCATCGCATGGAGTCAAGGGAGAACCGACGCCCGACGGCAAGGCAAAGGCCACTTCCTCCATGGTGCCCTCGAGGATTAACCAAGACACAGAAAAGGAGATTGCAACGAGAAAGGCAAGAGGAGCTAAACAGGGGAGAGAACTCTGGAAGTCGGCAGCCGTCAGACACTAAGAGGGAAGGTCCATCGGCAGGCGTCAACATGGTCTTCATGTTGCCGATGGAGTTTCTTGCACCAGCCAGTGACGATGAGTTGGAATTTTCTGATCAGATAGCTCAGTTGGCTCTGGATCCGATGACGGCTATCTTTGAGAAACCTGCCGATGACGAGAGGCAGCATCTTAAAGCTTTGTTCCTCAAAGGAAGTGTTGATGGGCAGCCAATGACCAAGATCCTAGTTGATGGTGGAGCTGCTATTAATATTATGCCGTATGCAGTATATCGGAAGCTTGGGAAATGGGATCAAGATTTGACCAAGACCGATATGATGCTCAAAGACTTTGAAGGAAACGTGTCTCCAGTCAAGGGGGCGATATGTGCAGAGTTGACCATCGGCAGCAAAACCTTGCCGACAACCTTTTTCGTGATCAGCGGAAAAGGTGCCTACAATTTATTATTGGGGAGAGATTGGATTCATGCCAATTGTTGTGTCCCATCTACAATGCATCAGTGCTTGGTTCAGTGGGTAGGTGACAAGATTGAGATCGTCCCAGGAGATTCTTCTTATGTTATCGCATCGGCAGAAGCGGATACTTACGAAAGGACCAGGTGCATTTCAGGAGAAGTTTGGGAGAAAGATTTTCTCAAAGTTGCCGATAATGAGATTCCACCGATCCAAGCAGTCGGTTCTGACGACGGTTTTTAATGGATAGATTCGCCGATGATGGAAAATTAGGCCAGGGATTCACATCGGCCGATGATTTGGTAGAAGTAGATATAGGTAGTGGTGATAAGCCTAGGCCTACTTTTATTAGTGCTAAATTAGATCCTGAGTGTAAGCGACAATTGACTAGTTTGTTAAAGGAATATAAAGATTGCTTTGCTTGGGATTATACAGAGATGCCTGGTTTAGACCGATCAATTGTCGAACATCGGTTACCCATCAAGTCTGGATTTCGGCCACATCAGCAACCAGCCCGCCGATGTAATCCTAACATTCTACCTGATATTAAGGCCGAAATCACTAAACTTATTGAAGCTAAGTTTATTCGGCAGTGTCGGTATGCCGAATGGATTTCCAATGTTGTTCCGGTTTACAAGAAGAACGGGAAGCTTCGGGTGTGCATTGATTTCAGGAATCTCAATAAAGCTACACCGATGGATGGATACCCAATGCCTGTCGCCGATCTACTGGTTGATGCTGCGGCTGGCCATCGGGTCATCAGCTTCATGGATGGTAATGCAGGTTACAATCAAATATTCATGGCAGAGGAGGATATTCCAAAAACCGCATTCAGGTGTCCTGGTCATTTTGGACTATTTGAATGGATAGTCATGACTTTTGGGTTAAAGAATGCTGGTGCTACTTATCAAAGGGCTATGAATTTTATATTTCATGAGTTCATCGGCAAGCTCGTAGAGATTTATATTGATGGTGTGGTGGTTAAGTCTGGAGATTTCTCAAAGCATCTTGCCGATTTACGAAAAGTGTTGGAGTGCACAAGGAAGCATGGATTGAAGATGAATCCCAACAAGTGTGCATTTGGCGTATCGGCAGGGCAGTTTCTTGGTTTCATGGTACATCAGAGGGGTATTGAAATTAGTCGAAGATCTATTGATGCCATCAATAAAATAGTGGCCCCTACCAATAAAACCGAGCTCCAATCTTTGATCGGCAAGGTGAATTTTATCAGAAGATTTATATCGAATTTATCTGGGAGGATTCGTGCTTTCAATCCTCTTCTTAAATTGAAAGCCGATCAAGAGTTTGTTTGGGGAGAAGAACAGCAGTTGGCTCTGGATGAAATCAAGAAGTATCTAGTAAATCCTCCAGTTTTAGTTCCACCTCAACAAGGGAAGCCCTTCAAATTGTATTTATCTACCGATGGATCGGTTATCGGTTCAGCTTTAGTTCAAGAATTTGAAGGGAAAGAGAGGGTAATTTATTATTTGAGTAGGAGGTTGATTGATGCTGAAACCAGGTATTCGGCCATTGAGAAACTGTGCTTATGCTTATATTTTTCATGTATCAAGCTGAGACATTACTTGTTATCGGCCGAATGTGCTGTTGTTTGCAAAGATGACGTGGTCCGATACATGCTATCTATGCCGATTATGAGTGGTAGGATCGGTAAATGGATTTTAGCGCTGTCGGAGTTCGATTTGCGTTACGAATCGGCTAAGGCAGTCAAAGGGCAGATCATGGCCGATTTTGTGACTCAGCATTGCGGTCTAGTGGAAACCTTGGAAATTGCACCCTGGACGCTCTTCTTTGATGGATCTACCTGTGACCGGGGGGCAGGAATCGGCATTGTATTAGTTTCTCCTAAGGGGAGGAAGTATGAGTTTTCCTTGCCGATTGTTGCTACATCAACAAATAATCAGGCTGAGTATCAAGCTCTGATCAAGGGATTGGAGTTGTTAAGAGAAGTTCGTGCCGATGCTGTTGAAATATTCGGGGATTCTATGTTGGTTATAAATCAATTGGCCGGAAGCTATGAATGCCGAAGTGAAGTTCTCATAACCTATTTCGAGAGAAGTATGCAACTGTTAAAGGAATTCAAGGACTTCCGATTGGAGCATGTTCCCCGATTGCATAATGAAGACGCTAATCGGTTAGCTCAGCATGCCTCGGGATATCAGCCAATGATTAATGCGACATCGGCAGTCGGTGCCGGTGATTGGAGGAAAGAAATTATTGATTATCTAAAAGATCCATCCAAAAAAGTTGAAAGACGGGTTCGATTTCAGGCAACCAAGTATGTGCTCCTTGAAAATGAATTGTATTATCGAACTATCGACGGAATTCTTCTCCGATGCTTGGGTGATGATGAAGCCAGAAGTTTGATGGGGGAAATACATGAAGGAGTGTGTGGAGCGCATCAGTCAGCTTTTAAGATGAAGTGGATGATTCGAAGGAATGGATATTTTTGGCCAACCATACTTGAAGATTGTTTTAAATATTTCAAGGAATGTCAAGGTTGTCAAAAGTTCGGTAATATCCAGAGAGCACCCGCATCGGCTATGAATCCTATAATAAAACCTTGGCCGTTCCGGGGATGGGCCATCGATCTGATCGCGGCCAGATTTATCCACCATCTAGCAAAGGGCATAAGTTCATTCTAGTTGCCACTGACTATTTCACTAAGTGGGTCGAAGCTATTCCTTTGAAGAAAGTCACCTCGGCCAATATGATTGATTTTGTGAAGGAGCATATTATTTACCGATTTGGGATTCCCCAAACGATTACTACCGATCAGGGCACCATGTTCACGTCGGGGGAGTTCGATGAATTCGCAATCGGTATGGGAATTAAAGTGTTGAATTCTTCTCTTTATTATGCTCAAGCCAATGGGCAGGCCGAAGCGTCTAACAAAGGAATTATCAAGCTTATTAAACGAAAGATTGAAGAAAATCCTAGGCGGTGGCATACATCATTAAATGAAGCATTGCGGTCTTATCGGATGGCTTGTCATGGATCGACCAAGGTATCACCCTATCAATTGGTGTATGGACATGATGCCGTGTTGCCTTGGGAAATTAAGGCTGGATCTAGGCGATTATCTTTTCAAGATCAATTAACTTCCGACAATTATGCCACTTTGATGACCGATGAATTGGATGATCTAGCAGGGCATCGGTTAAAAGCTTTAATGAGTATAGAAGAAAATAAGAAAAGAGTTGCTAGATGGTATGATAAGAAAGTGAAGGCTAAAGAGTTTGCCGATGGGGATTTGGTATGGAAATTAATTTTACCAGTTGGGACCAAAAGCTCGAAGTTTGGAAAGTGGTCTCCTAATTGGGAGGGTCCTTATCGGATAAGTCGATCGGCTCCTGGTAATGCCTACATTCTAGAAACCCTCGAAGGAATTGAATTTCCCAGAGCATTAAACGGCAAATATTTAAAGAAGTACTACCCCAGTATATGGGTCGATGCATAAAAGTTTAGGTGCCGATAACACTCCTATCGGCTGGAGCCAAATGCTTGGGGACAGAACTTGGTGTTTCAAAAGTTTAGGCGCCGATAACAGTCCTATCGGCTAGACTAAAAGTTGAGGAAGCAGGAAAGCGTAGATACAATGCCGATGGAAACTCTATGTGTTAAGCAGCGACTGGATAGCCGATATAGCACGTAGCCGAATTTGGTTGGCTGCTTCTATCTCCTTGATGTCATCATCGGCAGAACCTTCTATCGGCTTTAGCTTCTTCTTCAGTTGGAGTGCCTTGCGACCATGAACATTTCGCTCGTGCTCAAGAAGCCTGATGGTCTCTGGCAATTGGTTCTCTTCCTGTTGGGCTTGGGATAAGGCGTTCTCCACTTCCTTGAGTTCCGCCAACAGGGATTCTCTTCTTGCCGATAGATCGGATATCTTCTGCTTCAGCGCATCTCCTGAAGATTTCAGGATACCGATGTTCTTGTGCTTCTCATCGGTCAGGAGTTTCTCTTTCCTCATTTCATCGGAGAGTTGAGTTTGAGCGGCTCTATCGGCAAGACGCCGAGAAGCTCTCTGGTACTGCAGCTGGCGACTCTCCAGATGAGCGGCTTGGAACAGGATTTCTTCGACGTCGGCTGGGATTTGGCCTCTGAGAGTTCTGAGCAGGGTCTTGGTAGGGTCGGAGTCATCAACCAAATGCGTTGTATCCTGGTGAAGGAGAACTGACAATTCTTCCAGCCTGGCCCTAGTCTCTGCCGATGTAATGCCAACTGTCTGGGAAGAACTTGCTTCTTCGCCTTCTTCTTCAGAGAGATCGATGGCGAAGGAAAACAGGTTATCAGGAGAATCTTGTTCCTGGGAGGGAAAGCAAGGTTAGCTCATATTCGTAGAATCGGCAAATGGTGCTGGCGGTAAACAGTGACTTACTTGCTTCAGGGCGATCTCTTGCCTTGGACTGGGAGGTGCTGGCGGAGCTGCGGACTGACCGGCCAAAGATGCCGATGGAACTGCAGGTTGATCGGCTAAGGTTGCCGATGGGACGATATCGATTGAAAGAAGACAAGAAAGGTTATGAGACTAAATGAGAATGAGTTCATCGGCAACGGTATTGTTAAAGTATGTTACCTGGAGGGGGAACAACGGTTGTCTGAATCGGGAGAGCCGCCGGTGATATAATTGGACCCACCGGACCAGTTGCTTGTTCACCCACATCAACTGATGTACTTTCTGTTTGAGGCTCTTCCTGCTGGGATTCTTCCATCTGTGGTGCATCCTGCATTGGTTGGGGAGATGGCACTTGCTGTGTCTGGACTTCTGGAGAAGAAGGAGAAGACTCTACTGGGATTGGAGATACCGGAGGAGGAGGGGGAGCTGCCACTTTTTGGCGTTTCGTTTCGGCCCTGGTGCTCTTGACACCCTTCCTCTTTGGCTGGCTGGACTGGGTGGCATCGGCACCTTGAAGTGACCTTTGCCGATGCACTGGTTTGCTGCAATAACGAACAAGGGTTTGTAAGTATAAATAAAGCCGATATAAAGATAGTCAGCATAAAAGATAAAGATTTGACAAATTGCCTTGAAAGCCCGCGCCAGAGTAGGAGCAGCTACCGTTGGTGATGTCTGGGTTCTCCTGGTAGTAACTTTCCTGAGGCGCGCACCCCGATGCACGATGGAAGCCAGAGTGGGAGCATTGTGGCCGATTGAGGAAATCGGGCCTGATGGAAACAAGTCAATCGGCTTGCCACTCCTGCTAACCAATGGAGGAATATTGTCAACCTGCAAAAGGAATACAAGGGTAAGCTGCCGATAGAAGTAATAGTGAGAAAATGAAACGTTAGTTTGAGTTGCTTACAGTGTCATCGGGAACTTCGTATTCGGGGTCAATCATGTCGCGGTATGAAAGTGCCGATCTGCAGAATAGATGCTCTTTCCATTCTGCCCACCATAACTTGTATGCCTGAGTGATAAAAGCAGCCGGAACCCATTCTGACAGATCTACATCTACATCGGCGTTTGGTGGTAGTTGGGCTACTCGAGTCCACTCAAGAAGGTTGTTGATGGTTTCTCTGGGTTTTATTACATCGGCATAAGGAAGTGCAATCGGCAACTGGCCGAAAGCTAACTGGCGAGCTAATGCCGATGGATTGTAAAATTCGTAAGTCTGGGGAGAAGTCTTCGTGCTACCAAAGAAATTCACTGGAATGGCTCTGGGAGTCACAATTGCCATCATCGCCTCATTGTCCCTGTCGAGAGCTTCATCGAATGGATTGAAGGTCAGAGGGAGCATGCTATCTGGGTCATCATAAGCCAGCCATGGTCGTTCATCTCTGGCCAGACCTTCATACAGAGTCTCGAAGAATCGGCCGATCTGATCCGGATTGTTCCCTGAACCGGGTAAGACTATAACGGCTTCGCCAAAGTTCAAGGGGGCACGCGTTGCCGATTCCTCTTCACCCAACACATGATTTTCGGCTATATCTCTTGGGAAGTGCTGTGAGAACAAGTTGAAATCAAGGCGCTTATGCAGGTGCAGATTGAGCCACATATTAATAAACCACCAGGGGCCTCCCAAGTTGCCGATGGATTGGCCAAGCAGGAGTTTCTGGGCTACCTGATGAAGAAGGTGGTAAACAGCGCTGAGCAAATATCGGCCGAGAGGAAATTGGCCACCGTTAGCCAGTCTTTCTGCTGCCGATAGATAGACAGAAGTCGGTCCTGCCGATCGACCACAGAATACAAACTTGTCCAGCCACATGTTCAGAAAAATGGTTTGCTCCTTTATGGTGACAGGCCCTCTCCCGCGGTACTTCTGGATGTACCCTGACCAACCGCCGATAGCGCGAGTCTCCACTTTGGCACTGGGGGCAGTATCAAAAAAGTGGGTGCTATCGGCAGAAGATATATCTAGCCCAGTGAGCATGGCTACATCGGCAAGGGTAGGGGAAGCAGGGCCGTGGCCAAAAACAAAAGCATTGAGAGTGTCTGACCAAAAGTAGGATGCAGCTATCAGCAGTGACTCGTTCCTGTGCATATCGGCAATGGATAGCCTAATGCATTGGGCTAGCTTCCTCTCACCCCACTGGACTTCATAAGAATTGCTGACCCTCAAGAACCAGTCTTTCCACCCTACGGTAGGGCTGGGCCAAGAGCGAAAAGTGTCTTTCCATAGATCTACAGAAAAGTTTTCAGCCCTAAAGGGGATTCTATTGGTTTCTGTGTTGATAAGATTGGTTGGATCTGAATCCCCTAGAGGACCGAGACATTGAAGGTGTGGTTGATCGGTGGGGATGACAATTTTATTGGACAACTCCTAGTGATTTTGGGGGAATAAAAATACAAAGAAAAAGGAAAAGGGGAATATTCAGTAAGATGAATCGCGGATGAATAGGAATATACACAGAAGATGAGATGGAAGTCTGACCTCAGGGACGACGAAGCCAATGGCCATCTTGTCGTGAAGAGGACGTTGGAGGGCACCGGAGTTGATGAAGAGGAGTGCTTGTCGGAGATCTTGAAGGTTGTAAATGGCGCCGCCGCTGGAAAAGCAAAGTTGGATAGTAGAATGGTGTAATGGGGGAGGAGTACCCAAGAAGGGACTATTTATAGGACAAGATGGGCAAGGGCAAATCCGACTTATCTCTTTGCCGCATCCGAGAAGCCCGAGGATACTCAGGTGGATATGGTAACTGTTCGCACGGTAATCCAGGGATTGTGCAGGTGATTTGACGGGAAGCGGTCATTATCTGAAGATGTTTTACTGTGTGAGATCTCCTGGTCGGTCCATCGGCGATATTCTATAACGGTCATCTTGCCGATGGGCGGATAGAGGGGAGGTAACCGTTTTTGCGAATATCCTGGTCAGAGCATCGGCAGATCTTTGTAACGGTATTGTTGCCGATGTACGACCAAGAAGGATGCCCGTTTAGGAAGTTGGGGATTTCGAGGAATCTGCGGAGGATTAGGATCAGAGTTGTCTAGATTGAGGTTGTCGGTTACCAGATTAGGAGCATTAATTGCGGAGAAGGCATCATTACTGCAGAGAATTTCGGAGCATTAATAGTTTTATACTCCGAAACTGGGGGGCATGTGTTGACACCATTTTTGGGCACGTGTCTAGGATGGCAGGATAGGGTGGCAGTACGATGCGGGTTGCTGATGAGGATGGTTGCCGATGAGGGAGAGGTTGAATGTGACTAAGTCCACAGGCAGTAATATGGTGCCGATGGCTGGATAAAAAGGTCTGCCGATGACTATGGCAAGGGGATTGCCGATGATGCAAAGGAGGAGTCCGGAAGCTGCCAGTTGTCATGTGGAGGAGTTTCGGTTTGTCACGAAGGATAGTTTTATTATTTCCTTAATTATTTGCATCGTTTTGTATACGGATTCCGTGTAATTTGGAATTCGAATTCTAATCGTGTCTGGTTGTAGCTCTTTGAGCAGGGTATAAATATAAACCCTAGGACCTTGTAATAATAAATCAAGAAATCAATCAAACACACGTTTTTACTCATATTCCAGCATCTACTTTTCGACGACTTCGTCATACTTTTTTCTTTTTATTACGAGTTCTTAGGAATTTGTCGACTTAAGCTCGGCGTGTTCTCGAGTTCCGCGTGAGTACCTCTTAGCCGTGACATCCGGGCGCATCGCTGTTGTCAGGACTAAAGTATTCGAGTTATCACCTTTGCCGATAGCAAGGTCAAATCGGCTGGCACGCCTTAACGTTTGAATCGGGTATTAGCCCTTTGTGTTTGCAGATCAGTTTTGCATCAACAGATCCCTCATGGAGCGCACAAAGTTCCTTCCAAAGTTCAATGGCGGTTTTGTGGCTCCGAACGCGGTTGAACACCTCTTTGCAAAGGTGACCGGAGGGGCAAACCCTTCGGTCGCGGCTTTTAGGCATTTTACATCACATGCCTCAAGGTATGACTCCATCCGTATTTTCCAATACGGGAAGTCATCCCCATCGAACATGGGTGGCAGTCCATCCCCGTTAGACATCTTTCTCTAGGCGGTGAAGCCTAAAAAATGAGCACTAGGCTCCGATACCAATTGAAAGGATCAAGATGCCCAAGAGGGGGGGGTGAATTGGGCTTCTCTAAAACTTTAAGCAACCTACAAGCTCCAATTCAACCCCTTGTGCCTAGTGTGACCTAGAGAGCTACCGGATAAAAGTTTTGCAACCTAGTTTCAATCCTATTCTAGCATGGCAATTCTAAGAATGTAAAAGCACAATGTAAATGCTAGAAAGTAAATGAGTAGTGGAAGAAAATGCTCGGCGATGTTTTGCCGAGGTATCGGAGAGTCGCCACTCTCCACTAGTCCTCGTTGGAGCACCCGCGCAAGGGTCTTGCTCCCCCTTGGTCCGCGCAAGGACCAAGTGCTCTCTACGGGCTGATTCTTCGACACTTCGTCGCGGTGAATCGCCCAAAACCGCTCACAAGCTTGACACGAGCCACCCACAAGAACTCCGGGCGGTCTTCGTGCCTCCAATCACCACCGAACCGTCTAGAGTGCTCTCATGGACGAGGTGGAGGAGTATAAATACTATCCACGAAGTCCAAGGTCGGCCAACCGTTTTCCACTAAAAACGGGGTCACCGGACGCACATTATGTTGCACCGGACGCACTGCACCGAGCGTCCGGTGCTTCATAACGGCTAACTGTACTTCTCTCTGACAGATCACCGGACGCTAACTCCCAGCGTCCGGTGCACCGTCCGGTGCTCGGGGAAACTTTACATGCTCCCTGCGCATGGGACCGGACGCTACCCGGTGCGTCCGGTGCTAGCGTCCGGTGCTCAGGGAAGGATTGCAACCTTCCTGGGTATGGGACCGGACGCTACCCGGTGCGTCCGGTGCTAGCGTCCGGTGCCTAACCCTAAGCACGGCACTGTCCCAACGGCTAAAGACCTCACCGGACGCACTCACAGAGCGTCCGGTGCAGCGTCCGGTGCCCCTTTGGGCACCCAAACTTCGTCGAAACGCGATCGCTCCAAAACGAAGTTGGTTCCTCTCGATCTAAGGACTATCTCTGAGCTGCCTAGTGCTAGGTTTACCAAGTGTGCACCACACCTAAACCTAAAGCCTTGCCTAAGTCAAGCTACTAGATCAAAGCCCCTCTTAATAGTACGGCCAAAGAGAAACAAAGTCCTAAACTACTCTAAGTGCCCTTCTTCACCATATGGCACTTAGACCTAGTCTAGTCTTGACGATGTCCATCCGTCCTTTGAAAACCGAAAACGATTTCCACTATTAAGTAGGCATGTACGTCCCTGTCCATCGAGTACCTATTTACCATGACCTTACCTATGACTTTGCCTCTGCAAAACACACGTTAGTCATAGTAATCAATAATGTCATTAATCACCGAAATCACTAGGGGCCTAGATGCTCTTTCAATCTTTAATTTTGCTCTCTTCCTATTAATATATGGTGGTGTTCAGCCTCTGATAGTAGAAATTTATGGGTGACAGTTAGATATATAATAATCTTACTTAAGGGTAGGATAGGATGCATGCAGGAGCCTCAAATTGGTATTGAACGTCACTTCAACAATTTGTTAAAACTCACTTGACAAATCTATAGTTTTGTCAAGTCTCAAAACCAAATGCCAAGTGAAAAAAGAGGTCTTCTCCAACACTTTGCTATTTGGGCTTGGAAAAAGAACTTGGCATCCTAAGATTTTTGCCAAAATAAAAAAATTGAGCCTCCAACAAGTTGGCAAAATTAAAACTAGTTGGTAAATTAGGATACACGTGATGCCAAGCGATGGAGGACTTGGCATATTTGCCAAGTGAAGGGAGAATTTTGCCAAGCTCAAAAAAATGCCAAATAGTTTTGTCAACTTGTTGGAGGCTGTTTTTTGTGGTTTTGGCAAAAATCCTAGGATGTCAAGTACTTTTAGCAAACTATTGGAGTTGCTCGGCTCTTGGCACTGTTTATATCTGTTATTTTCATTAATAATTGTTTTATGAATATTTAGTAGCCTCAGGACTAATGTAGCATGGGATAGTTTCTTTATTTCAAAGTTTCAATTATATTGTTAATTTTATATTACAGTAAATGCTGGGTTTCTATGTTGTTTTATGTGTTACTGTTGTTTGTCCATTTTGCTCTTTTTCTTTATTAATATAATCGGTAGCTATATTGCTCGATTAGTTTTTAAAAAATGTGTTCCATAGCTAACTGACTTTATCTAATTTTCAGGAACATGCAAAACATCTGTACATCATTATATTAATTAATAACATCCACCTGCCGCCCATAATAACTGAAAAAAAGGGGAGCTTCTGTACCATACATGTCGGGGTATTTTATAGGCTTCCAACAGTTGAATGATTGTCCATGTTTTTGGAGTATATAGTAATCTCTTCATTTCAATTTATAAATCATTCTGCCTTTTCATATATAGTTTTTGTTATGCACCTAGATATATATTATGTCTAGATATACGATAAAAGCTATATATGTATCTAGAAAAATTTAGAACAACATACATTTTGGAATGAGGGGAGGCATAAATATAGTTAAAATTAGAAACTTAATACTACATACCAACTAGGTGCATCCTAATGTCCATTAGCAGTAGCCCAACAAAGTTAAGAACTTAGACCGATCATGTTTGTATCCTACAGTCTAAAGTTAGTTGGCTAAAGTCAAGAGTCAAAACTTTAGATCACTGTAGTGCACTCATGTGGTCTAATTTTTTGTGAGGTTAGTTAAACTTTAGACATCACTTTTAGGCCTCCTGTTTGAAGCCTCAAGAGATTAATGATTAAACTTTAAACCATGACATCCAAACAGGCCTATATGGGAGCAAAATGCTCGAAGGGCCAAGGCTAACAATATAACTGATAGTAGCACATATTACCACAACACGTGGATCAGAATCTAGTCGCACGTAGTCACGAGGATTAATAGATGATCGCTCATTGTTGCGCTCAAATGAACATGTAGTGGTGGCTAGCCATGATCTCTACCCTGGGGAACGGGGAGTGTGCCTTCTTCTAGACTGATAGGTGGCTTCATGGCTCTAGTGCCAAGACCATAGCACCTGTGGTCTTTGTTGCAGTGAGCACCAGGAAGAACAAGGCGACGATCACTAAGACGCTCCATGGTGATGCCCGGATCCAACACATCAATGGACCTCTGACGATGCAAGTGCTTCTCGAGTTTGACTGACTATGTGACCTCTTGGAGGGAGTACATTTGTCCACACAGTCGGATACCTTCTCTTGGAGGCTCATGGCTGAACAAAACTACTCGGTGGCATCTGCTTATGGCGCCATGTTCTTTGGATCATCGACACCTCTTGGTGCTAAGCAGATTTGGAAAACTTCAACATCGCCGCGGGTAAAGTTCTTCTTTTGGCTGGTCATGCATGGTCGATGTTGGATAGCTGACAGGAGGTTTCACCATGGACTACAAGATTCCAACACTGTGTCATCTACGATCAAGAAACATAAACAAATGGACCATATTCTGCTTAGGTGCTCCTTCAGTCGCGAAGTCTGGGAATTGTGGATAAAGAGATTACATCTCCAGAACGACATGATAGTACGGAAGGAAATGGCGATGCAATGGTGTTGGCTGCATAATAGGAGAAGCTGGTTCCTAAACCGATCCGGCGTGGTTTTGACTTTCTTTTCTTCCTCATCGGTTTGATGTTCTGGAAGGAAAGAAATGCAAGAACTTTCAGCGGAGTTGCAACTTCAGCAACGTAATTGGGAGTGGTGATCCAAGAAGAGAGACGATTGACACTTGGTGCTTGGCTGGCTACAAGCATCTAAGGTCGCTGATGGCGCTACTTCGATGTGTATCATCCATCTGTCGCGAACCTTGTAATGCATGTGTAGTAATTACAATCACGTGTGAGCTTAGTTGGTATGGGCTTCGGTGGATTACCATTGCTGCTTAGTAATGTAACAAAACTCTATAATGCTTTATTGAAAAACGTGTTTACGCACGACCGTGAAAAAAAAGGTCGAATGTTCATCAACAGGAGTTAACTAGGAATGTGTCGCAATTTTGCTTCATATATAAATCATAAGAACAGCGGGCAACGTGATGGGGATCAATCTGCCCAATAGTTACGGCTTCATTATTCGAGACTCCTAGGAGTGACCTTGCATGCTATGTTTACCTGATGCGATATATATGACGCGGATGGGTCACCTTTCCTTTTATTTCCATTTCTTTTGAAAAAAAAAAAGAGACCGGCTAGCTGCTGGCTGCAGGATGGATGGAAATGATGCATGATTGATTGCATCCGATGGATCCCGGCAACCCAAACCGAACATGAGTTCACATCCTATGACGACGGTCGGCCTAGGGCACTACTAACTACTCCCTCGTCCTATTGAAAATGTCATTTTTTATTTTCAGACTTCTTGTTTAAACGTTCATCTTATTTAAAATTTTTATATAAATATTATTTATTTTGTTATGACTTGTTTTGTCAATAAAAATACTTTAACAATGATTTATTATCATTATATTCTTTATTAATTATATTTTTCATACTATAGTTATTTGATATTATAAATCTTTATAATTTTGATCAAACTTGAAATGCTTTAACTCTCCAAAATTTTTTAAAAATATTTTATAATTTGGATGTTGGAAGTATAAAAAAAAACTAAATAAAATAGATGATTAAACAAGAAATCTAAAAGTTGAAAACGATATTTTTAATAGGGCCTTGTTTAGTTCACCCTGAAAACCAAAAAGTTTTCAAGATTCTCCGTCACATCGAATCTTATGGCATATGCATGAAAAATTAAATATAGACGAAAACAAAAACTAATTACACAGTTTAGCTGTAAATCACGAGACGAATCTTTTGATCCTAGTTAGTCCATGATTCGATAATATTTGTCACAAACAAACAAAAGTGCTACAGTTTCGAAAACTTTTCACTTCTCGGAACTAAACAAGACCTAGGTCTGAATAAGACGGAGTAGCTAGCTAGCCAGAGGCCACCCGTCCACCACCGCATGCACCTAGTCGATCGTACAAAGCTTGTACCTGGGCAGCCGCAGTCAGACCTGCCAGGTGGATCCATGCATATCATATCGATGGGTGGGCACAGCACAGCACAGCACAGGTAGGCAGGCAGGCGCGCAACCGCCGGACCGGACCGGACCGGACGGACGGTGCGTGGATCCATCGGATAGGCTTGTGCGGTTGCGGCGGTGCTTTCACGTAGAGATCCCATCGCTAGCTGTAGCGCGCGCGCACGCACGCACGCATGGTCGATCGGGGCCGGAAAGTGACGCGCCCGCGGCCGTCTGCACACGCACACGCACACGTACAGCCCCCGCGCGCCGACGCAGGCGCAGGCGCAGGCGCAGGCAACGTGCGCGGGGCATCTCAACCGTCGGCCCAGCGGCGGTTGGGCGTGGGAGTGGGAGGGACTGTGCTATGGGAGCAGCTGATGTCGTTGCCGTGGGGCGCAGGGGGCGGCCGGGGCTGACACGTATTTCCCTCGGTTTTAGATATCATTTTTCGTTTTTTAGAAGTAACTTTAATCATATATATATATATATTAGTATTTATAGTATATAATTAATTTTATTAGATATATTATTTAATATACTCTTATAATAAATTTCTTTTAGAAATGTAAACATTATATGTATTTCTTATAAATCTAATTAAAATTGAGAAAATTTGGCCTACACATATTCTATAAGGGCACTCACAATGCAAGACTCTATCACAGAGTCCAAGACAATTAATTACATATTATTTATGATATTTTGCTGATGTGGCAGCATATTTATTGAAGAAAGAGTAGAAAAAATAAGACTCCATGTCTTATTTAGACTCTAAGTCCACATTGTTCGAGGTAATAAATAACTTTAGACTCTATGATAGAGTCTGCATTGTGAGTGCCCTTATTTAGACTCTAAGTCCATATTGTTTGAGGTAATAAATAACTTTAGACTCTACGATAGAGTCTGCATTGTGAGTGCCCTAATGGCTTCTATTTTAGGATAGAGAGAGTAGTATGTACAGGCTCGTGCATGCGTCATCATGTAATCCATCCCGCTGGAGAGATGATCCGGTTGTTGTCGACGCACTATAGCTAGTAGTGGATCTACAATAGTAGCATGGGGTACAGCTGTCCTCCTAATTTTTTTTGAAAAAAACATCTAGTATATATATATACCTTTTAATAACATGTATATGTATAATATATTGTTATATACAATTGCTAGTCTGCTCAGCCCATATAACACCCTCAACATTCTACATTCACAACTATTTTATCATCGTTTAGTAATCTAATTATGTTATGTCCATGTTGATGAACTATATTATTTTTATCCGTACCCCTATGATTAAAAATCCTAAATCCGCCATAGCTCATTTTTTTCTTCACCGGTTGCTGTCGTCAGTCGTCGTATATGGGCCCTATTTGCTTGTCTAAAAAGCCATGACTAGAAGTATTGTTTGTTGATTTATTATAAGAGGAAAACACTACTAAATGACTGGTATATTTGACAGATAAGATTAAACAAACATATATATATATATATATACTACGACTACGCACAGTAGTATATATACAAATTAAATACGTCTCCTTTCGTTTGTTTGTTAATAATAAAGCACTGAATAAGCATGCACATTAATTTGGGCTACCATGAGTACAGGCACGTAGCCAGCGGTGGGGCTAGGGGGGCTCCAGCCCCCCTACCGCTGCTGGCCTAGTGAAATTTTTAGTGTTTTTCTTCTAATTTTAGACATAAATTTATAAAGTAGGGTGGGCTGAGAACTTTATTTTTTAGATATATTTTGTGAATTTCATTATTGGTCTATATTTTTAATCTAAGACTACTTTAAACTAACATATTTTTTTATTACGAGGGATAATAGTAGAGCTAAGTCGATATAGAATTTTTGTTTAGCCTCCCTAAATTTTTTTCTGGCTTCGTCCCTGCATGAGTATATACGAATATTGTTTAAATTTTGATCGTGCATTATTGCATTGTACAGCGTCTACATCAAAACTCGATACATTATTGTTGATCCATCGATCGGGATCAGTTGAGTTGAGTACGACCCACAACTAGCATCATCACTTGACTTGTCGATTGCGCTGGTGCGTGGCGTACGTGTAGTATACCATCATTCATGCTTGATTAATTTTATTTATTTATTTTATTCGGTCAACACGTACGGGTAATATAATAGGATATAGTTCAAGAGTGGGTTTCCGTTGAGGAATCAAGCAAAACATGCGTGCACATACGATCGAGTACTACTACTAAGGCCTTGTTTAATACACCCAAAAACCCAAAACTTTACAAGATTCTCCGTCACATCGAATTTTACGGCACATGTATGAAGTATTAAATATAGATAAAAAGAATAACTAATTGCACAGTTTATCTGTAAATCACGAGACGAATCTTTTAAGCCTAGTTACTCTATAATTAGACAATGTTTATTAAATAAAAACGAAAATGCTACAGTGTCAAAATCCAAAAACTTTTTGTATCTAAACAAAGCCTAAATTAACCAAAACTGGTGATGATCTGACCAGCATCAGCATCAGCATCAGCAGCAGCGCCAGCCTCCAGTAGCCGAACCGACTGGCATATGCATGCAACGCTGGCGTGTCGTCGTCGGTGCCGCCAGCCGCCGCCGGCCACCGCGCGCGCGCCAATGACAACGCTGCCGACCTGCCGTGCCGTGCGCAGGAACACGCAGCGTAGGCGCGCCCTGTCCGATGGAGAGCCCAGCCGTGCATCGATCTGCTAGGGAAGTGGGAACTGTACGTACGTGTGCCCGGCCCATATGCATGCGTTTAAGATTATCTGTTAAATTTACCAAGTATTTAGTAGTGTTTTCTCTCGTAACAAGTCAATAAATATCACTTTAACAACCATGATTTATCAGCTAAACGAATATACGAGTGCATATACTGATATTGTGTTTTGTCCACCAAAATGTGTGGACGAATTGAATGAACCACCCACGAATAATTCATGTTTGAAATCTTTAAATTTAAGTATATGTATGTGTACCATGTATCAATGCTTGGTCTAAAGAAAGATATTTCTGTTTGGTTCCCTTCAATCATTGGGCCTCTTTCTGAAATTTGCGAAACATACATGCACGCGCTGGGCCCTCTTCTTCTTGAATGCATTGATCATCACTTCATCATAGTCGTTGCAAATTTCAGAAGAAAATCTACCCTTTCTATAGATGAATTTCTCACTCATGTACTACTAGCTCCCTATGGCCAGTCAAAAATATATTATAATGCTTTAACTAAAATCACGTAAAAAGCTTGAAACTTATTCAACCACTAATGCCAATAATAGGTCTCCAAATATTTAGTTTAGATATAATATTGCTAGATTTGTCTTGAATAACACTTTCAAAACATTTGAGTCTACCCGTGTTTGTTTCCAAATGCTTTTAAATTTTCTTTCACGCTAAAACTTAATTTCGAGCATGCACTTTGTTAAGAACTTCAAATTTCACCTAAACACGTATGCTGAGAAAATCCATTAAAAAACACTACTTTCCGAACAATGGACTTAGATATTGTTTCTGTATTTTTAGACTGCATTTTGAGGCTAAACAGGTTGTTAACCTAAGACTCTCAAAAAATATATAGAGGATGTTTAGTTCCTCTTTCATTCTAAAAAATTCAGATTTTAGTCTATCATTTTGCATAATAAAACTAAACACCATATTTTTTTTAGCAAAAACGGTTATTCTCTATTTTATATTTTTTCCTCGAGAGGCCAAAAAAGCACAAAAGCGCTTGGGTGCCCACCCCCACTAGCACGAGAAAATTTTTGGCATTTTGGATGGATCTACGCATCCATAAAAATTTAGAATTTTGTATTTCATCATTCTAAAGTATTTGACAATTTGTATTTTGAACTGCGAACTAAACAAAACCATAATATTGCAGTAAGGATTTTAATTTCAATATACAACATCAACATTCAACAAGATTACAAGAGGTATAATTGCGCACAGTCTGGGCTTGTGGGTTTGGCCCAACCTGAGTACCTGGAATTGAAACTTACTACGAATGATTTTTCTCATCCAAATTTCTGTTCAAATTTTGGAGGAGAAAAAAAAACAGCTAATATGTTCAGCGGTGTCGCGGAAGCAGACGCACAAATTTCAAAATCAGATATATTCACAGTCACAGCACTCCGATGCAAATCAAAATTGAACGGCCCAAGTTCTAGACTGTCGACCATCTCAGCCGTCTATCCCCGTTCCGACGGCCGGAAACGCGCATCAAAATCAAACGGACAAAAATATCCCCAATCCCCCCCTAAACCCCGTCGTCCCTCACCAACCGTCATCCACCACCACCATCCATGGCCGCGGCGGCCATGGCGTCCTCCGCCCCGGCGTGCCACCACCTCCGCCACCCGCCACGCCTCCGCCTCCTCCTCCCGCTCTCCACCTCCGCCCCGTACCCGTGGCTCTCCGCCTGGTCGCACCCGGGCCAGCGCAGCCGCAGCCGCCTCCGCGCGCCGCCGCCGCCCGCGCTGGACCTCCGCCCGGAGCCGTCCCCGTCGTCCGACTCCGACGACGAGGACGCTGTGGGCACCAGCCGTTCCTCCGGCCGCTCCACCATGTCCCTCATCCTCAGCCGCCTCCGCCGCGCCGGCTACTCCCCCGCCGAGGACCCCCGCGCCGCCGCGGCCTCCTCGCACCACCCGCCAAGGGGGTCGGTCGAGGACGTGTTCCGCGCCGACGACGGCGTGCTCCCCAACGCGCGCGGCGGGTTCGACGCCGCCGACGAGGAGCTGGGGGATGCTCGCTTCCCGTGGGAGCGCCCCATGCCGCCGCCCGAGGCCGCGCCGCCGCGCGCCACGCGCTCGCCGACGTGGATGGCGGAGCTGACGCTCCCCGCTGCGGAGCTCAGGCGGCTGCGGCACGCTGCTATCAGGATCAAGTCCAGGACCAAGGTGGGCGGGGCTGGGGTCACGCGTGAGATCGTGGAGAAGATTAAGGAGAAATGGAAGACGGAGGAGGTGGTCAGGGTCAAGGTCTCCGGCACGCCGGCGCTCAATATGCGCCTCTTCCATGAGATTCTCGAGGTTCATTCTGATTCTGCCACAATTGTACCCTTTTATCAACGTAGCATGTTTTGGTTGATGTGTAGAAAACAACTTTGAGCTGATATGCGTCTATACCGATAGATACTTGAAAGTCTATGACAACTTGTTCTAATTGCATAGCCATAGCTTGCATTGATACCTAAGCAGTCTATTACTTTGGTGTGGTTTTAGCATCTCTTTGATAATAATACACAAGAGGATTGTACACCTTTCCACACTAAGAAGGAGAAGAACGTGTTAATATGTCTTGAAATAAATCCAGAACTGATTTACTATTATCTGTATGATTTGCAACAAATGCTAAGCAGTGAACTAGAATCATGAGTCTACTCTACCTCTCTATTTGTCTGAACTTCTCTATGCTATCTGTTACTCTGTTAGCTCCATCAGCCCAAGGCCCAAACTGCTCCCTGTTGAAATCTGTGTTTGTCACTATGCAGTTGTACCCAATTGTTCATTAGTTTCCCTGAGTTAGGATGTAGAAGTAGAATACCACATAGCTTGTAACTCAGTTACTCTAAGCAAGGGACAGGAACAGGATAACAATGAGTTGCATCTTGGCAGTGCTTGAAAACTCAATATGATTGATGTTTATGATGTTAATTATCAAGTTCTATCATTCCACTTATTATGGTTCTTTCCCATTGTAGAATTGACTTGAAAATGAGTGTTACATTCTGTTTCTATTATTAAGTTTAGTTGAGAAAAGATACTAGCAAAATCATATTAAGTGCAGATAGTATCATGGAATATTTGGAAACAACTACTACAGTATATTCGGTGTACAATTAAATCTTTGAAAAACACTGTGTTTTTCTAATCTTGTGAAATGTTCGCAAAATATTCTATTGTGAATTTAGTTGTTTGCAAATCTAAGTTGAATATAGTGGCTTTGATTGATTCTCAACTCATCTCTGTTCAGATATTTGAAGTGCTTGTCATCTGACATACTTTATTCCTTTTTTGTGTGTGTTATATGGTGGTGATTAGAGAAAAACAGGAGGGTTAGTAATATGGAGATCAGGGACTTCTGTTTCTCTGTACAGGGGAGTAGATTATGATGAACCAGAAACCACTAAGGGGTCAAAGAAGAATTCACAGTCTCTTTCTATGAAGTCCCCAATTAAAGGGTCTCCTAATCCTCCCTTGCCACCAACTGAGAAAGCAAACAGTGTACAAGATAGAAATGGACCTTTAGTTTCTAATGCTGGGAAAGAGGAAATAGTTGTACAAGCACCAGAAATCAAGTATGAAGATGAAATTGACAAACTGTTGGATGAACTTGGCCCAAGATACACTGACTGGCCTGGATCCGACCCATTACCAGTAGATGCAGATTTACTTCCTGCAACCGTGCCAGGTTACAAGCCTCCTTTCAGAGTTCTGCCATATGGTGTCCGGCCATCTCTTAGCCGAATGGATACTACCAATTTACGCCGTCTTGCCCGGGGACTGCCTCCTCACTTTGCTCTTGGTAACTTCTGTTATGCACTTATGCTTTAGTTAAACTATGAACTTGTCAATCCATTGTACTAATATTAATTTCACCCTTGCTATTGGATGTTAGGACGAAGCAGACAACTCCAAGGCTTAGCTAATGCTATGGTAAAGTTGTGGGAGAAAAGTTCTATTGCTAAAGTTGCTTTGAAGAGAGGAGTACAGCTTACCACCAGTGAGAGGATGGCTGAAGATATCAAAGTAAGTAAAGAAAGTGTCTCTTGTTAGATTTGTACAATTTGGGTAACATATGTATTATGTAAATATGTGTATCCTAGCTAGAAATGTTAATTGATCACTAGCAACAGCACATTACAGATTCAAAGTCCTTCTAGGTTTTCTTTTGCAACTGTCATATTCATCCATTTTGTGCATCTCGAAGTTTGTATTTTATTTCTTAGTATTCGAAATGAGCATTAATGCTACCTATGTACTTATTTGGGCTCTTGATCAATAAAAATGTTGGCTGATTTTGCATGAAAAATTCATTGTTTCTATGAAAGATTGAATCGATGAGAGTTGTGGTCCTCTGGAACATAGATTATGAACCAAAACAGTAATGTTTACATTTGGTTCCCTGTTATAGAGAACAATCTGCTACTGCTGTTTTTCTTTTCACTTATCCATTTGTTCAAGTTTTTAGGTAGGTCTTGTAGTGAACTAGTGATTCATAGCTAACTTTTTTTCAACCCATATTAGAAATTAACAGGTGGCGTGATGCTTTCAAGAAACAATGAATTTATAGTCTTCTACAGAGGGAAGGATTTCTTGTCCTCAGAACTTGCAGAGGTGCTGCTAGAGAGGGAAAGATTAGCAAAGTCACTTCAAGATGAAGAGGAAGCACGGCGAAAGGCAGCGTCTTATTTTTCTTCAAGTGCTGAGAAATATGTACAGCCTACTGTAGCTGGTACTCTAGGAGAGACTCTGGAGGCTAACTCTAAATATGGAACTAAACTTGATGAGAATCATGAGGACAAAATGGCAAGAACTGTTGAAG
This sequence comes from Sorghum bicolor, assembly GCF_000003195.3. Taxonomy (NCBI): domain Eukaryota; kingdom Viridiplantae; phylum Streptophyta; class Magnoliopsida; order Poales; family Poaceae; genus Sorghum; species Sorghum bicolor. Next base: position 64,835,568 of record NC_012874.2, on the reverse strand, counting down.
CTGCAAGGCATGCTGACCTCGTAAGAAAGCTAGAGTGGAAGCTCTCACTTGTAAGTGACCAAGTTTGAATAGTCTAAGTTCATTTCGTTAGATTCTATCTTATCTTCTGGAAACATTTTTTTTATATGTGCCTCATGATGTCCAAAATACGTCAAGAACTTATATAGTTATATTTGCCCCCAAAATATCGCAGAGTGCAGATGCATCATTTTAGTATGACAAGTAGTTTACTTCTTGTTGGTGTCTCTTGTTGGATTTTCTGGCTTGGGACTAAAAGGCTTTGCTGTTGTTGTTGTTGTTGTCATAAGTAATATAGGGTCATGTTGCATCTAAGCTTGTGTGGCTAAATTCTTGTATGCATTGTATCACTGGAAGATGCAAGTTATATAATTTGAATCGAACCAATTTCACTTTATTTATGTACAGGCACAGAAAAAGATGGAGAAAGCTGAAAGGGTACTAGGAAAGGTTGAGACAGCTCTGAGGCCAACTGAAGATTCCAGACCTGAAACAATAACTGATGAAGAGAGGTTCATGTTTCGGAAACTTGGTCTAAGGATGAAGGCATTTCTGCTCCTTGGTAATTCCTTTGTCCTTTTTTGTGTGTTGGATTTTTGCAGTTACTGGGAAACAGTCACCAGAGGACATATATATCCTATTATATTTTTAGTCTGTTGCTGCCTCGGATTGCCTGTCTCCTCAACCCTTCATTTTTTTATTCGTAGTTGCTGATGAACAAAGATACTGAGTAGCATAGATTTTGCACACATTGAGGTATACACGTTTTATGAAGATATAGGTCACAGTTGTAGCGCCTAATAAAATGTAGACTTCTCCATTCGTAAAATGATTCTATTCTTTTCTTTTCTTTTTTGGAAGCATCACTGCACCTCTTTGTTCTAACCTTATCAGTTATATTTCCAAGATGTGATGTAGTGTCCTTAAATGATATATTCTCGTATCATTTTCTGTTTCTTTGCTTCATTTTTACTTGCTAATGTTAATTCTTCCTTCCACTTGCAGGCAGAAGAGGAGTTTTTGACGGCACAATTGAGAACATGCACTTGCACTGGAAGTACAGGGAGCTGGTGAAGATACTAGTGAAAGCAAAGTCTTTTGCAGACGTGAAGAGGATAGCACTTTCACTTGAAGCCGAGAGCGGGGGAATTTTAGTTTCAGTTGACAAAGTCTCCAAAGGCTACGCCATTGTTGTGTTCAGAGGGAAGAACTACAGACGCCCTTCTTCGCTCAGACCTAGAAATCTCTTGTCAAAGCGGAAGGCTTTGGCCAGATCCATCGAGCTTCAGAGACATCAGGTACTGTTTCGATTTTGCGGTGGGTTTACTCAAAGTTCAGCTTACTTTACATACGTTGGTGGTTCAAAAACAAGGGAACAGATTATGCTTACTACATCATTATATATCCTGTGTTCTGGCATACGTATTTCTAATACAAACCTTCATTCATATTCATCCTTCTTTTTCCTTCACTTAAAACGTTCTCGCAATTTAATTTTGTGACAGGCCCTGAGTCGTCATTTTGCAAAGCTAAACAGAAAGGTGGCGCAGCTTAAAGCGGAGCTGGTGCGTACAGTAGACAACCAATTTTCGTCTTGAATGAAATATAAATATTATAATATCATACCTATATATATAATACTTACAGTGATGCCACTATTGTCTATTTTGATTCTTTTTCAGGTCCAGATGGAAGACGTGAAGGACCAAGGAGACGAGGAGCTGTACGCCAAGCTGGATGCCGCGTACTCAAGCGACGAGGAAGACATGGAGGTGAGCACGATCAACTTTTTACGGCCCACGCATATGCTCGACTGAGCTCATCTCATGTCAGTACCTCGTTGAGATCCTGGTGAACGCTCACGGTTTCGCCGTGTAGGATGAGGATGACGATGAGGCCTACCTCGAGCGCTTCGACAATGAGGTCGCCGGTGCTACCGCCGAGGACGGCAGCGAGTCCGTGGACGACGAGGCCGATTACCCTGACTCAGATGACGAAGCTGGTGATTACTCGGACGAAGACGACGATGGCGAGGACGACCAGGAGGCTTTTGGCTATGACGACGGAGATGAGGCGGCTGCCGGAGTCTCTAACGCTGACTTTTGCGCCGGCGAAGTAAGGTTCGGTTCTTCTGATAGAGGAGACCACGGGTTGGAAGGTGCTGCCTCGTGTGGGGAATGGGATGGGAAATGTAATGACGAGGCAAGTGACGGTGGGCAGCACTCGCACACGGAGAAGGAGCAGCCACCTGAACTGGCGAGCTCTCGTACTGGCGGTGCTAGTGCTAGCTAGACGCTCTGTACAGCACCGCACGTAACATAAAATGAGTGCTAGTTCGTTTGATGCATCGCCGACTCGCCGTCAGCCCCGTCACGGGTTCGTCAGGCTTCACACTTGCTGGCAGGCACGTGGTATACGGCTTAGGATTCACGTGGGCAGAGGTCCTGCTTGGCTCTCGTTTTACGCTGATTGGCGTTGGTGCTCGCGATCGGATTCTGCTGGGCCGCATCGCAGAGCGCCTGACGCGGCGAATCCTGCGGCTGACGCCCTCGTATCGCGGAGCTCCGTGCGGTCTCCGAGACAGACACCCAAAAGCCGTCAGGCCAGGCAGGACTAGGAGCACGGAACGATGGGATAAATGACAAATCCTCCGTGTTCGCACATTGCTCGATCCTGGAGGATCGAAAGTGCAAAGGTATCCCACTCCTCGCAGCGAGCACGTTCGTCTTCGCACGCACCGTACGCAGTCTTCCTGGTTTACGGCTGGACCAAATAAAGCGATTCAAGTACTTTACATTGTTTAGCTCCCGGGCTACCGATACGTGCCAACTGCCAACAGAGTCTAGAGTAAGCTAGACAAAATCACAATCATATAAGATTCATATGAACTTAGAAAACATAAAAACGTAGTGTATTTAATCGAACCGCATAGACTCGTAAAGATGGACGTAAACATAGATTTTAACCATCGTATGGAAGCATCAAGCATGCGTGGTATACTGCCGCGGAGAAGAGAAGCCAACCACAACGAAGCACATGCACGGGCGACGACGCTGGCCAAACAAAAAAAATAAAAACAAAAATATACTCTCTCCATCTATAAAAAAAATATAGTTATCACATTTTGAGAAGTCAAACAATTCAAACTTTAATTAAAATTATATAAACAAGTATTAACACTCATGAACAAAAATAAGTATCATTAGAATATATTTTTATTATAAATTTATTTAAAGATATGAATGCTAATATTATTTTCTATAAATTTGATCAAACTTAAGGTCCCATAATTATGTTTTTTCTTGGACGGAGAGAGTATGCTTGATGTATTTTATATCAATTTATTACTCATGGATTTTTGACTTGTTACAAACGTAAAACTTGCCGTAAAATGATAATAAACAAGAAAAAAAAAACTTGGGCATATTGGAGCTTGAAACCCACAAGAAGCCAATGCAGACTAAATCTGGACTGTCAAATGGCTATGAGCTTTTTGACTGTCAGCTTTTTCACAATCTATGACCCTATTTGTTGGAGCCATGGAGGTTTGATTGGCTTCAACTTCTCTATGTATTGTAGCGATGAGTCGTTTTTAACTTTGAAATGAACTAGGAGTGTTTTTTTGTACTATATATTTGACAAATTGTTTCTGCACTTAGTTTAATTTCTATCCTAATTCACTGAATACAAGTGCAACCAAACAAAATCTAAAGGTTACTACACTACATAATACACCTGATGGACCTAAGGTTTAAGCAGAGGTTCTGTGGAATGTCTGGCATGAACCGATTTAGGAACCAGGACACGTCGCTGGACACACACGTGACTTTGATCAGGTGAGGTACGTACGAACCAAAGCGAAAGCATCACTGAGCTCTGTACTTTTGTGCTAGAAGAAACGCAGGATAATCCACTGTCCATATCCATAAGATGTGTACTACTTAATCAGCCGGTCGGCTGAAGGCACAGATGCAATGCAATGCAAAGGACAAGACACGAGCCATGAGCCCACTGACTCAATTCAAGCGAAGTTGGCATGCATGCACGTGACAGACCAACCTAACAGTTGAGTGTTGACTACCGTGCCCGGCCGGTGAGTAGAATTTGTAGAAACGCACATGGCTTGTTGGATCGAGGCGACACTGAGCTGTAGTATCATGTTTTCATGCATGGCACTACGGCCTTGTTTAGTTCCAAAAAATTTTGCAAAACAGGCACGGTAGCATTTTCGTTTGTATTTGACAAATATTGTCCAATCATGCACTAACTAGGCTCAAAAGATTCGTCTCGTCATTTCGACCAAACTGTGCAATTGGTTTTTATTTTCGTCTATATTAATACTTCATATATGCGTCTAAAGATTCGATGTGACGGAGAATGTGAAAAATTTTGCAAAATTTTCTGGAAAGTAAACAAGACCTACGTTTATAGTATTACACTCATCAATGTGGTCCTGGAGTCACGAAGAAGGAAGAGCAGCTCGCAAACGCTAGCCATGCAGCTCAAAGATCCAAAAGCCCAATCACACACACCAAAAAAAAAATCATTTTTTTGTTCTCGAGAAGTCTTAAGCTAATTGCCTTAAAGGTTATGTTCAGCCAAACCAAGCTCTAGCTTTTAGATTTTCTACAGAAGATCAAACTTTATAGGATAAAACAAAGTAGTTTAAATCTATGTATATATTTCATCTAAAATACTCACAACTTGCACACAACTCGAGCTTTACTAAACCTTGGATTGGCCAACTTAATTGCATGAGCTATTCTTTTATTAGTATTAGCTCTGCTTGACAATGAGACAGCCTATGTTGAGGACTCGAGGCGTGGACCCATGGTACAAAAACTGTTTGCAATTTGGAAATTTCGAAACAGAATGTTTCCACTCTTTCGAATACTATGGGTGTGTTTAGTTCTCCATGGAATACAAAATACAAAAATAATAAGTATTTTGAAATGATAAAATATAAATGACAAATTTTTTTATGGTGTTTAGTTCAATCCAAAATGGCAAAATTTTTAGGATCTAAAATACATGAAGCTACTCTTTTTGTTTTTTTTTGACCACTTGAGATCAAAATACAGAATACAAAATGATAATCATTTTATCAAAAAATTTGAATTATGTCTGGTTTTATTCTATAAAATGATAGACCAAAATCTTTGTTTTTTGTCTAATTGGAGAACTAACAGGCCCTATACATAGTTTGAAAACTGAGTGTACAAAGCTAGTGGAACCTGCCTGCAGAAGAGGAAGGGACAATCGTTTCTTTTTTTTTCTTTTGGTTTGAAACTACGAAGCGACAATCATGATTGGTCATACAAGGAAACATATCTTACGGATGTTTTGTTGGAGGTAGTTCAGCGGATACTATAGATATTTCGTTTTATTTAATAATTAGTCTTCAATTATAAACTAATTAAGGGCTTGTTTGGCACAGCTCAAATTTCACTAGTAAAGCTGTTTTTTTAGAAAATAGCTTCACGAGTGACTTTCTAGATGAAGCTGAGCTGTTTTGTAGAAAGTGTTTGGCAAAATAGCTTCACCAACTACTTCATGCATAGTTGAGACAGAGAAATGAGGGAGAAGCTGCAATAAGCTACTTTTTTTCAGCTTCATCCAACTTATGTCCTTGTGAGAGGAGGGAAAAAATAGCTTCACCCATGAAGCTGTTTTGGAAATAAGTGTTTGGCAAAAAAACAGCTCACAACAGCTTCATGCAGCTGTTGTGAGCTGTACCAAACAGGCCCTAAGTTTAAAAGATTCGTCTTACAAATTAGTTTTTAGTTTTACAAATAGTCTATATTTAATATCTAAATATTTAATGTGACAGACGATAAACTTTAACAAAACAAATAAAACGAGGCCTTAATACTCAGATAACACGACTGCAAAAGGAGGGAAATTACCTAGTAAAAAGAAAAAAGGTGGATTTCCAGAAGCTCGTTCTGACAACCGCCCCTACCCACGAAAGACAAATGTCTCGCGCACCCGGATCGGAGCCCACGTATCCCCTATGCCTCCCTGACATCAGGCCCACTCCTTCTTCGTCCCCACACGTCAGTGACATGTGCCAACGCCCCCATGCGCCCCCCGGAGCTCCCCACCAGTCCACCACCACCCCTTTCTCACAGTTTCACACAGCAGTTGCGAGTAGCCGTAGGCGAGCGAGACCGCTTCCGGCGGCCGAATTCGAGAGCGGTTCCGGCGGCGTGGGCGGCGGCTGTGCCCGAGATTGGAGAGCCGCGTGGCGTGGTGGGCGGCTGGCAGCTGGCAACTGGCGGCGTGCGCGATGTGGACAGCGGCAGGCGGGAGGGGTTCGTCCGCGGCCGCTGCTGTGCTGCGGGTGCTGCTGATCGCGACCGCCTGCGGCCTCGTCTTCGCGCTCCTCCACCTCCCGCTCCCCGATGGCGGCGCCCGCCCCGCCGGCCCCGGTGAGACCAGCGACCTGCCTCCTCCGTCCTCCCGTCGCGGAGAGTGGCCCCTCGCGCTAATTTGGTTGGGAGCGCGGCGCGGGTTCAGCGGCGCGCTTGGTGCGTGTGCTCTGCGGCTTTGCCTTTGCTGATAGCGATGGCAACCTGCTTGCTTTGCGTGCAGGTGAGGAGCGCCGCGGCGTTGGTGGGGGCGGTGGGGCCCGCCTGTCGGCGCAGCAGGTGAGACAGAGAGTGAGACCGTCCCAGACGATCCTGATTCTGGTCCTTTGCGTCTTCCGTTCTGTCGATTCTATTCTGCTGGTTGGTTATGCTTATGCAAATTTGATGCTTGTTTTTTTTTGCAGGGGAGGATTCGAGAGGCCAGGAGGCTGAGTGTCGTCACCGAAGAGGTAATTCGTGGCAACTGTGATGTTGTTTGTTGGGATTATATCTATGAGCAGTGTACTATTGTAGTATATAGTTTTTTGAAAAAAAAAAATATCTGGGAACAACTTTTTCCCATTTCATCCCTGAAAGTAACCTGGGTGTCGGTGTGGTAGATAAGTGCCACTGCTGAATTATACTAAGAAAGAGTACTGATTTCTGTAGCCTGAATATGAAGTTGGACTACAGTTAAACCGCTAGTTATTTGCCAGGGAACAGTAATTCAAGTAGGATATTCTCCCCTGTTTTCTTTCTTGCTTATACTGTATATGTGGCCGAACTTTTTCCAGTTCACAATGATTATTGCGAGGTTTTGGTCAATTTCCTCTGCAAATTGATTTGTCCTTTTCAGTATTTTCTGAGCAGGGGTACAATCACTGTTTCAAATCAACTGAATGCAGTTAAAGATACTAATGTCAGTGAGTCTGTCTGCAGATAGAAGGGCAAACTGATGAAGTTGCAGCGGAAGAAGACGAAAGGATATCTAAATCTCCCCCGGACACTAAAGAAAAGATATGGATGATGCAAGATCAGCTAATCATGGCCAAGGCATACCTGCATTTCGCTTCTCCCCAAGGTAGTGTACATTTTGTTCGAGAGCTGAGATTGAGGATAAAAGAGATCGAAAGGGCAATAAGCCACTCAAGTGGAGGTACCCGTGTACCTGGGAGGTAAGTTTAGGCTATAATGATCATTAAAGTAGTTCTGTTGAACTATGCAAATGCTTGATGGAAGAAAACAATTCTGTTACTGATGTAAAAAAACACACACCATGCAGTGTGTTGCAAAAAATGAAGGCGATGGAGCTGACCCTTTCCAAGGCTCAGAGGATCTACCCACGTTGCTGTCAGATGACAGCAAAGCTACGTGCAATGGTGCATAACAGTGAAGAATTGGTCAGAGCACACCAAAGTGAATCTTCATTCCTCGAGCAGGTTGCTGTGAGGACATTATCCAAAGGCCATCACTGCCTAGCAATGCAACTTACTGCAGAATACTTTTCATTAGATCCCAGTAAACGTGAATTCCCTAAAAGAGAGAGCATTCAGTTGGATGGTTATTATCATTATGCAATATTCTCAGACAATGTGCTTGCAAGTGCTGTGGTTGTCAACTCTACAATTGCTGCATCAAAGGTATGATCTTAGATTCGTGAAGCAATAATACTTGGCTTGGTTTTTCTGTGAGCTGGGTGCTTACTCAATGCACTACAGTTAAAAACAATGGAACTTCAGTGTGGCAACTGCCACTGTATGCTTTCTGCATGTCTATAATTACCCTGCCTTTTGGTTTCTATAACTTTGAGGGACTCATTGGATGGATATTTATTTTTGTATTACTCTGTTATTGATGTTGTATGATGAGAATTTACATGCAAAGAGCATGGAAGGAAGGACTGTACTATACTACTATGCCTTCTTCAGTATGACTTGTTGATACTTTCATGCCATCCTGGAATCTTGTTTTGATTCAGCCTATTTTATTTTGCAGGACCCTGGAAGGATAATATTACATATTGTAACTGACGCATTGAATTATCCTGCAATGATGATGTGGTTTCTAAGAAACCCACCAACTCCAGCAGCAATCCAAGTCAAAAGCCTAGATGATTTGAAATGGTTGCCTGGTGATTTCAGTTCCAGATTCAAGCTGAAGGGTGTCCGAGATCCAAGATACACTTCTGCACTTAACCACTTGCGTTTTTATTTGCCAGAAGTGTTTCCCTCTTTGGGCAAGGTTGTACTCTTGGACCATGATGTGGTAGTCCAGAATGACTTAACTGGACTATGGGATCTGGATATGAAGGGTAAAGTAATTGGTGCTGTTGAGACATGCACTTCAAGTGAAGGTTACCATCGATTGGATAGCCTGGTTGACTTTTCTAATCCAAGCATCTTTGACAAAGTTGACCCAAAGGCCTGTGCATTTGCATTTGGGATGAACATATTTGACCTGAATGAATGGCGCAAACAGGATTTGACTACAACTTATCATAAATGGTTTCAACTGGTGAGTGTTAATGATGTCTTAATTAATTTTGAGGGAGCAAAACATTTATGTGAAATATGTATGCGTTGACTTGTTGTTTATGAGACCCTATTTCGTTTTGCTTTCCCATTTTCAGGGCAAAATTCAGAAGTTATGGAAGCCAGGAAGCTTGCCACTGGGTCAGCTTACCTTTTACAACAGAACACTGCCTCTGGATCACCGATGGCATGTCTTTGGGCTTGGCCATGATTTCAGCATTGGAAGAAATGAACTTGAGAGTGCCTCTGTCATCCACTACAGTGGGAAACTCAAACCCTGGCTGGAGATTTCTATCCCAAAGTACAGAGACTACTGGAACAGGTACCTCAACTATGATAATCCACACTTGCAGCAGTGCAACATTCACGGATAGAGGGCGATGGGAGTGAGGTGATTTGCAAGGTAGAACTTGATACACAACTTCACCGTAGAACTTATTAGTTGAGCAGGTTGATGTCTTTTTTTTTTGTTTCTGTTGCTAGACACCCTATTATGTACTTAGGGCTATGAATTTTTTTTGCTAGTAGTCACAGTCAGTACAAAAACAAAAGGAACAACAACATCAAATAGAAGAGCTACAATTTCACTAGTGACACTAAAGTTTTGACAAAAGTAAAACCACTAGCTTACATAATCAATAAAAGATTATTTGTGCCCAAGTTTTTTTAAGCACAGTGAACACACACCCAAAATCTCATATTAGTGAAGTTACAATATACGCTTCATTGTCAATGAGCACGTCGTCTACCACTCTTCTGAAAGAATAATTTGTGTCGCCTCGTACCTGGGAAAGAAGAGTGCAGATTCCACGGCTCTCAGTTTGCATTGGACAAGATAGATGTATATTTTCGCAAACAATATTGTATTCTCTTACAAAGAAGGGATTACTATTGTCATTTAGAAAAGTCTGCCATAGTGCTGGCATTGCCATGTCTTGTTTTATTTCCCTTTCTGTCAGATATTTGTAATTTAAACTATGGGTCTCCACTGTGGACATCTCAACAGAGTGATGACTCTAAAAACGTGTAGTTATAGTTACATCTTCTATAATCCATTTCTATTTGAATATTGCTAAGTCCATGGTCAGAATTAATTATACAGGGTTCAGAGAAGTGGTCAAAATTGTACAGGATAGATATAGTAAATTTGTTAGATTCATGTACGTTTGATTATGCTTTAGGATTTATGATATAATTATCTGTTGGGTAGCATCTATAAAATTTTTCGACAGATTTGGATAGATAAAATCTATTGATAGAAAGGGTCTGTTTAGCGTAGTTCACAAACTTCATGAGATGTTTTTTTAGCAAAATATTTTTTTCTAAAACAGCTTTATGGGTGAAGCTATTTTTCTTCTTATCTCACAAAGACGAGATAAAGACATGAGTTGAGATAAAGTTGAAAAAATAGCTTATCCTAGCTCTCTTTCCCATTTGTTTCTTTTATAAAGCTGTTGGTAAAGCTTTTTTGTCAAGCAACTTTTTTCCAAAACAACTCAACTTTACCTAGAAAGTTGCTTATGAAATTCTTTTCTAAAAAACAACTTCACTAGAGAAGCTGAATTATGCCAAACAGAACCAAAGAGTGATCGTTGGCGTGGGCCCATGCCTGAAATTCTAGTTCATTTATTCACACATTTGAATTCTGCCTCAGTACTTCTACCCTGGTCGAAATTATTCACGACGATTGAAGGAATATAATCTGTCAAAATTAGAGGACAAAGAGAAGACTTGTGGAATTAATGGGCAGTCTAGACGGCCACACATTTCTTGTTTCTGCGGTTTGTTTCTTTGACTTGGGATGATATGCCAGAATCCAGTCATGTCCATATTCTAATCCACTCTTCCAATCCGGCATGACTTTCCATGGTAGGATCCAGTACGTGAGGCCACACAACTCTCGATCGTTGGAGTTATCCGATCGAGATATGCCGGCCTAGCACTCCTCAGTCATCGCGTCACGGGCGCAGTGTCTGAAACTCTGCAAAGAGGTCAGTTGGACATATATATTGTAAGCACGCTCGTAGGTCTTGAGTTACAGCATTTCGGCAGTTATTGTGCCCCGAGTTGCACTCCCACGCTAACGTGTGACCCCACCTGTGGCCATCTCGCCGCACTGCCTGCCGTCCATCCCCTACCCTTCAACCTCGCCCTCCGCTAATCCTCATCTCACGCCCAAATCGCCACCTTCACCCAGTGACGAATCTAGCCAAAAGCATCGTTGGGGTCATATCGGGTCAAATTCATGGCATGCTATGAATTTTTTTTTGAGTTTCAACACTATTTTACTAAAGGATTTAGAAATTTTATCGGGGTTGGCGGACCCCGACAAAACCTACTGGATTCGCCCCTGCCTCCACCTCGCTGCCCACCCACTGTCGGGCCAACTACGGCCATGATATAGAGCCACGGGCACTCGGTAAAGCCATCTTTGCACTCGGCGATGGTTGCAAAGAGACGGATTCTGGTAGTGTGAGGAGAGGGGGGGGACCTCCAAACCTGCGATGGTTGCCTGTTAGTGTTTGCGCAAGGAAAAAGTTAAATTCAATTCGATCGTATGCTTCTTCATTAAGAAATAACTAATAATTATATACAAGTGTATAACATCATCCAAGGTTTGGAATTCTTGAAATTAATATATAATAAGTAGTCCACTTTATTGCATTCCAATGCGGTTTATACCATGATGATCCGGGCTTGCTTGCGCAGTTGCGGCAGGCAGAGCTATCTATCCCATCGGTTTTATTCATCGATCACGCCATGCATGCATCATATATATCATGGCTTGTTATTACATGTGTACTGTAGTACTTGATGATGGAGTGGGTGATGAAAGTGATCATCAATCAGCAGGCGACGAACTGGTAGTTGACGTTGAGGTGTCCCATCTGGTATCCCTGCCCGTTGGTGTCGATCTTCTTGAACACCGTCTCGTAGTCCAGGTCGAGGCCGCCATTGCTGCACTGGTCCACGATCCTCGCCGTGATGGCCGCCCCCGTCGCGCGGTTCGTCACCCGGATGCACTTGCCGCAGGCGGCCTGCCCCTTCTGCCCCGCGGGCCCGCAGAAGGCCGTCCAGCCGTACTTCTGCCGCCACGCCAGCGGCTTGCCGGCGTCCCAGGTGGAGCAGTAGGCGCTGACGGCGTTGAGGTTCCAGTTGTTCTGCTGCGGGTTGTAGTAGTGGTACGTCGCCCGCACGTTCGACGCCTGCTGCGCCGCCGCCATGGCCGCCACCGAGCACAGCACGACCGCGGCCAGCACCAGCGCCGCCGCCCGTCCTCCGGAGATCATCGCCGCCGCCATCGTTGCCCTCTTCTTCTTCTTGCCTGCATGCATGCATATGCATGGTGGAGAGATATGAATCAGGAATTCAGCGAGTGGGAGTTCGATCGGATCGATCGATATATTATATCTTACTGGCACCAAGCTTTTCTCATGCAGGTACGTATGATATAACCACCGCGTGAGAAGCTTCGAGTTGCTTTGCTTACCCTAATAGAGTACTCCTTTAATTAATTTCCCCAGTGGCTAATCCCAAAGTAACGATGCAGAGCCAAGTGACGAATGTAGTGTGAGGTGTGTCTTGTTATACCTCGATGGAGATCACAAGCTTGCATTATATAGAGGAGGTCTCTCGATCTGGGTGCGCCGGACAATGTGGAATTTTCTCCAAGGACAGAAGACACTAGGCTCATGCATGCTTACGACTGTACAAGGTAGCAGGTAGGGACGCATCACATGCAATGCAAACCATCTGTGTACAGTAGCACACACAATTCAGCATTTAATCCTTTTTTTTAATAAAAAGCTCTCGACTAACTGCTGACTGCTTCCACGAATTCTAGATAATCTTGTACCCGTAAAAAAAGTTATTTAAGACAATAATATGGTTCTTATTTTTATAAAAATATTTATTAAAAAGAGATATATGTATATTTTTATAAAAATAGTTTTCAAGATAAATCTATTTATATATTTTTTATATTTCTAAACCCAATAACTTAAAATTTATTCGTAATTTATATTGCCAATATTTATCCTTATTCGTGTGTAAAATTGAGGGAGTACCTTTTTACAAACAGAGGCAGAGTATCTCCAACAACTTAGTATTTCAACATGCTATCCTACCAAATTTGCTAAAAACATAAAAATCCTCCTCCAACAACTCTTTATCTCAACTTGCTAAATTTCCCAAGTTGCTATCCAGAGGTTTCTACTGCCGAGATTTGTCAAGTTGCTATCCCGAGCGCAACTTGTTGGAGACACATATTCTTTTACCAAGTGAGCGGGTCCCATCTGTCATCCTCTATTTTTACCAAGTGAGAATAGCAACTTATTAGAAACACATCTTTTTTTTTCTTTTGCTAAACAAATTAGCAACTTGCTATAACTCAAGATTTGACAAGTGAATTTTACCGAGTCGTTGGAGATGGTGTTTGGTGAAACCACAGGTCTCCCACCCGTACGTCCTAGCTTTATCCATGTGGATGGCTGTAGTACGTGCACGCCCTGGTGGAACGTACGCTGACGTGCGACCTCGCTAGCTATGCGCGCGGCGGCTCGGTGGATCCACGGCGACCACCACTCTGACGAAGCGAGGCACAGCGACGTACTACACCCGTCAAGATCTGCATCCATCGCTGCGACGATGGCGTACGTCAGCGGCCATATACTAGTATTTATCCCCCGCCTCATATTAACTATCGTTTTCGATTTAACTCAATTTATAGAAAATATATTTAATATTTATATCTCTAAATAAATTTATTAAAAAATTAAATTTAAACATCTTTCCAATAATACTAACTATGTATAATAAATATTAATATTTTTTAATATATATTTTGCCAAAATTGTTCCTTAGAAAGCGTGAGTAACAGTTATTTTGAGACTCACAAAGTATACGTGGCCTGCTGTGGAATTCCAGCATCGTGGTGCTTTAGATGTCGACCGGAGAGTCTTCCACTTGCAGTATCGTCGTCGTCGTCGGGGCACTCCACAAGACTACCTTTACCTCTGGAGTCTGGACTCTGGTGGTTTTTGCTTGAATCAGCTAGCCGCATGCATGTGCATTAGCCACAGCCAGGCCCCAACCAGCTAGCACGCAAGCCTTGACCGGACTTTTGCAGTCTCTTGTTGAAAATTCTGCGACATGCATGCTTCTTGACACACGTCTCGTTTTTTTTCATCCGAAGTCCACACTGACGGCGTTGTTTAGGCCTGGTTTAGTTCATCAAAAACTTTTTAAGATTTCCTATCATATTAAATCTTACAGTATATATATGAAGCATTAAATATAGTTAAAAATAAAAACTAATTATACAATTTGCTTCTAAATCGTGAGGCCTTAGTTGAGAAGACGAAAAGTTTTTTTGGATACTGTAACATTTTCGTTTGTATTTGGTAATTATTATCCAACCATAGACTAACTAGGCTCAAAAGATTCGTCTAGCAAATTACAGACAAACCGTGCAATTAGTTATCTTTTTAACTATATTTAATGTTCTATATATGTGTCACGGGGAATCTTGAAATTTGTTTTGGTTTTATGTGAACTAAACAAGGCCATAAAAAATGCAAACTATGTTAATCGTATATGTAAAGTAGTTTAAATTTGACCAAATTACTTGAAGTAAATAATCTTCACATTTATATCTCCAAATCAGTTTATTACAAAAATATATTCATAATAAACTTATAATTAATCTAATAGTGCTTATTATTTTACATTATAAATGTTTCTTCCTCGTCTTGAAATATAAGGTATTTTAGCAATCTTGGACAAATGAGCTAGGGGATATTGTAAATGATGCATGAAACCTTCCCTTAACTATGGAGAAACTTTCTCCTTATTACCAAATTTTGAGCATGTGATTGGGATTTTAGGAAAACTAATTCAACGATGACTTGGGACCAAAGGTCAAAAGCGTACATATTGATACATGGGAAATAAGTAGCTGAATATTTTTAGACGCCACACCTTTTGTGTGTGTGTGTGTTTGTGGGTGGGTGGGGGTGAGGGTGGGGGGGGTTCACATCTTTTCACTCTGAACCATTCCTTCAATTAGTTCTTCTAATCAATGGTGTACCTTTCTATTTCAGGCCATGTTTGGAACAACTTATTTCAGAAGAGCTTTTCTTAAAAGATGGGTGTCAATCTTCATTTTCTATAAGGAAATTCTGCAGGTTGACTATGTCATTTGAATATTAATGGTTCACGTAATTCATTCAAAAGGACATATTATATTTGTGGTTCAATCTTTGCCTATCCAAATTCAACATTAAGGTAAAGCAAAAACTACCACAACTTGAGATGAAATTCAGCATTCAGAATAAGCAAAAAATAGCATAATCCATGTTGGCATAATCGACATAAATTTTGAATAATTTCACATAAAAATAAGAAAAAATGTAAATCATCATTCAAAAATAGATCAAATAGAAAATCTAGTAGACGAAGGGGAGACAGTTGCTTTCGTTAGAGAGGGACGCATGCGTTGCTAATGCTAGCGATGCATAGGTTAGGGTTTTGGGGAATCTCCATGCTCAATTACCTTAGGCCATATGGGCCGCGTCGAGTGGGCAGTATTGGTCATCCGATGGGCAAGGTAGGTTGTGGAGCGATCGACAACCATGCCCTTACTAGCACTACGGTAGACACACGCTTTGTCGAGTGCTCGCCTCTTTGTTGAGTGCCAAAAGGCGGGAACTCGGCAAAGAGCTAGTTTGCCGAGTTCCTGCTCGTGGCAAAGGAGACACTCGGCAAACAAGGGTTTGCCGAGGGTCTGACCCTCGGTAAAGGAAGGCACTTGGCAAAAAGAAGATATTTGCCGACTGTCGAACACTCGACAAAAAGGGCCTACCGATAAAGGTCTTCCCGCTAACGGCGGCACCCAAGATCACTATTTTGCCGAGTGTTGGACGTTAGCACTCGGCAAAGGCTCAGTCTTTGCCGAGTGTCGGTCCTTGGCACTTGACAAAGGCACACTTTTTCTTTGGCTGATATTTGAACCACCAGTAGTACCGATGGTTATGATCGGTAGTACCGGTCCTGAACTGTAGTGCCGGTAAAACCCCGATACCACCGGTAGTTCATTTTCATGCCAAACCGCAATCTGCGCTTCTCAGCCACCGATGGTACCGGTTGCCCAAACTGGTAATACAGGTAGTTGTTTTTGACTGCGGTATATAAGTCACCCTCGGGCCCCTTCTTTGACCTTATCTCTTTCTCAGTCCACGTGCCTACTCCCCCCGTTTTCCTTTCCACCACAACCGGTGCTGCCGTTGGTGCTTGCCCTTCCCCGATCTCCTTCCCTCCTCTATCCATTTTCAAATCCCTTTGAGGAGTGCTTTCCCAAGCCAAGGAGGAAGCATGGGAGGTGTTGGTGGTCGCTGGGAGGTCTTCTTTCGCTTGGACTCAGCCTCTTCTTCTCCTGTGCTTCGAGGTACTAGGATTTTCTTGCCCGATCTCCCAATCCGAGTGCCAAATGGCGACACTCGACAAATAAATTTTGTATGAAAAAGAAAATTTAAAAAGTCTTTGCCGAGAGCCGGATGGCGACACTCGGCAAAGGTGACCGTTAACGTGGCCAAGGCCGTCGCGATGGCTTTTCTTTGCCGAGTGCCACCCTAGCACTCGACAAAGTGTTTGTCGAGTGTCCGCCTTCAACACTCGGTAAATGAGCCTTTGCCGAATATTTGTCCGCCAAGACTCCTTTGGCCAGTGTCCCAAGCACTCGGCAAAGGGCCGGCCAGCAGTAGTGTAGTTAGGATCCTTTTTTCAAGATACACTGACTTACAAACGGCTAGAAACGCTACGCTGTATATGCTCTTATTAGTGTGGCCTAATTAGTGTTAACAACTGTACAAAAGTTTATAGTTTGCGATAAACCAAATTCCCGCTCGAGTTGAAGAATCTGTTATGTATTTTTATGTATTAAAAAACATACATTATTTATGGTGAAGTTTCATTTATTTAGTACTGTTTTTGTAAGAGTTTGCATCCTCCAGCTGCATCTTATTCTTATTCCACAACACCACACCTCTCGATCGATCTGATACGCTCCTCATGTCGCGCCGCCGGATCTCAGCAGCCTACGAACTGGTAGTCGACGTCGAGGTGACCCATCTGGTAGCCGCGGCCGTCGGTGTCGATCTTCTTAAACACCGTCTCGAAGTCGAGGTCGAGGCCGCCATTGCTGCACTGGTCCACGATCCTCGCCGTCGTCGACGCACCCGTCCCGCGGTTCGTCACCTGCGTAATCCATAGGAAAGAATGAACCATAGGCCGCCGGCGCTTGAAGAAGAAGAAGAAGAAGAAGAATCGATCAGTAGTAGGATCGGAGCATCTCATCTTCGTCCTACGTACCCGGATACATCGGCCACAGGCGGCCTGGCCTGTGGGTCCCGAGGGCCCGCAGAAGGCGGTCCAGCCGTACTGCTGCCGCCACGACGCCGGCTTGCCGGCGTCCCAGGTGGCGCAGTAGGCGCTGACGGCGTTGAGGTTCCAGTTGTTCTGCTGTGGGTTGTACAGGTGGTACGTGGCGCGGACGTTGGACGCCTGCTGCGCCATGGCCGCCGCCGCCGCGGCGGCGCAGAGGAGGGCGGCCACCGTGAACGCCCGCGCGCCGGTGATCATCATCGCCGCCGCTGCCATGGCTATAGCTTACACCGCAACGAAGTAGTGGCACACGCGCGCTGGTGTGCGTTCAAGTTATGGTGGTGGTATGGATCTTATATAATATATAGCTGATGGATCGATCAGGGACTTTGTATATATAGAGGGAGCCGGACAATGTGGACTCCTGCATGAGCTTTGCAGGCGAGCAAACTCTGGGCGTCCAACACGTAGTACGCCATATCCTGTAGAGCCGATCGAACGCGAACGGCGTCGTCTGTGCTCGATCTGTAATACCTTACGTACGTGTATACGTTACCCTGCTAGAAGAGCATGCATGCATGTCCATCCATTTCGCAGGTGTCGTTCATGAGACTAGCTAGCGCGGCTAGCTAGCCTCGATCAGCAGGCCTTATCCAAAGCTAGCTAGCTAGCTAGCTAGGTTTCTCGTACGTCGATCGATGGACATGTTCCAACGACGACGTGACGACCTATGCGCGCGAGCTTCCAAATTGCCGCTGAGATGAACCGTCGCTTTGCATGCATGCGTGTACGGTGTCTGCCACTGCCCACATCGCCACTAGCCAGCATCGGGCGCCGACTCAAAACGACCTTTCGCCGTCCCAGCTAGATTGTATGCATGTGAGACTGTCTCCAACAAGATAGGCAAAATAAGACCCATACCCAAAACACAATTCCATTCTTACGGTCGTTCAGTAGTTTGGAATCTAGCGAACGATATCCAGCGAATGATACATGTCGGTCGCCCACCCTCCTTCCCCTTCTTCCTACTTCTCTTTGTGCTTGACGTCATTATGAAACAAGCAAAACATTTATTTCAAATTACTATAACTTTTAAATGATGTATCTATTTTTAATTCTGTCTACACCGTTGTGTTCAACGTGACGAGACGAACAAAACTAGACCCCATTTTCTGTATGTTTGGAAGATTTTTATTTTTCTAGTAGCAATTTATTTATATTAACTTATAACATATAAGTTATATTGCTAATTTATTCTGCTAAGTTATGTTGCTAACCTATTATGCTAAGTTGTATTGTATAACTTTTGTTTGTGTATAATAACTGTGTAACTTTCTATATACACTAGCGTATTAGTTGTGTAACTTATATACATAAGTTGTATTGTGTAAATTATGTCTCCCTCTATTCCAAATTATAAAATATTTTGATATTTCTAAATATATTGATTTTGTTATGTATATACATATATAGTTGTGTCTAGATACATAGTAAATTCAATTTAGAAAAATCAATATGTCTTAGTGGGAGTAAACTTATGTACATAAGTTATATAGTATAACTTTTTTGAGAACGACTAAGTTAGCAATGTTGAGTTATTCCTCGAACTTATGTTGTCTAGAAACACTGCTAAGTTAGTACTGTTAAGTTTATCGTGAACATTATGCTTTTTAATCCTGTTTTATAAGTTATGAGCACATGCTTCTTAAAAAAATATAAAAAAAATTAAAGGACATGTGATCTAGCAAAAGAAAGTGAAAAAAGAATCGAATGCCTTAAAAGAGAAAGAGAAACTATTATTGTTCTGTCTAAAAATAAAAAGAAACATATACACTTTTCAAAAAAGGAAAGAAAATTGTTGTCGGAAATTGACCGCTGATTTCGTTTCTGCTGAACGTTCGTGAAATAGTGGCGTCGTACCCAAAATGCCTCTTGCACAGTGTTTTAGTAGTAAAAAAACATCCTCCAACCGACTACCCAAACCTACAACCTATTTTGCATCGTAGTCGCTGTGGAACGCAAATATGCGTCCTCTTCGGTGTCTTTGCGTCTCCATGCAGCTGGAGTGGAACGACTGTGCCTCTTGCTCGGGCGAGGACACGCCGCGACGGCGCGCTCCCAGACGCACTGCGCGGTGGCGGCGGTCTCTGTTCTTGGCGGCGCTGAGGACGCGGAGGTACCAGATGCACCAGCTCCGGCTACCGCCGATACGCATGGGTCTGGAGAGCTGCTTGCCCTGTCCGATAGGCCAGCGGAGGATCCAGCAGCTACTGCCCGCCAGCTTTGCACCGCCCCATGGTTGCGGCCGGGGTGGTGGCTGTTCTAATTGTGGTAGCTGTTGGAGGAGGAGAGATTTAAGGTGTTATTTATTTTACTGTGCATGACCTATAACATAGAATGAGTATCTATTTTAGGTCTCTTTTGTTGGAGACAGCCTGATGACGGAGTATATATGTTCATGCTTGAATGGAAACAGCGTACCACCGGATCATCACTAGATGTGAGGCAGCTACTGTGGGCTGTGGCCAGCGCACAAATCTTGACACTCTTCGCCGTCTATTTGGATCGAGGAGAGATAACTGATGACCGTTCCTGGCTGCAAGAACGTGCATTTTTTTTTTTTGACGAAATCAAGAACGTGCATTAACTGCTGGACCCGTGCATGTGCGTACGTGTTCTTTGCATGCGTACTTAGGCCTTGTTTAATTCCGAAAAGTGAAAAATTTTCGGTACTGTAGCACTTCCGTTTGTTTGTGACAAATATTATCTAATCATGGACTAACTATGATCAAAAAATTCGTCTCGTGATTTACAGTTAAACTGTGTAATTAGTTTTTGTTTTCGTCTATATTTAATGTTTCATGCATGTGCCACAAGATTCGATGTGATGGGGAATCTTGAAAACTTTTTGGTTTTTAGGGTGAACTAAACAATGCCTTATTCTTGCGTACCGTAGTATTTTTATTTTTATTTGTCAATTATTGTCCAACTATAGATTAATTAGGCTTACAAATTTATCTTGTAAATTACAGGTAAATTGTGTAATTAATTATTTTTATCTATATTTAAAGTTTCATATATGTGCCGTAAAATTTGATATGATGGGGAATCTTGAAAAGTTTTTGGGTTTTAGGATGAACTAAACAAGGTCTCACATGGCATGTTGACAGGATGTACGAAATTTTCCCTCGCATTGAAGAAAGAGCCAAAACTTATATAATTAGAAGCATATAACGTGATGTAAACAGGTAGATATGAGAGAGAGAAGAAATGAGAGAAATGTGCTATAAGTTTATAGCCAGTGCCTTAGACACAAAAACCAAAAAACTCTATGTGAGAGATAAGTGAATTATGCATGATTGGGCTCCTATGGGGTTTTATGCCCCGATTTCAATCAGTTTTCAAATGATATGAGTGAAAGCTAAAAATGAGCTAGTTGAGACTGTCGTTTGGCGTTTGGCGTTGATAGACATTTAGAAGTTTATATTCTAATTTTCCCATTTGGTGGTACTAAAATGTGGCATGAAGATCATATAAGTGAGTCTGGAGAAGGCATATGGTGGTCGTGATGAAGTTCGCCCATCAAGTACCGCGTGTCCATAGATGCAAGACCACATATCACTGGCGGAGCCACCGCCCGGCCACCCCGGGCGGCCGGCCGGGCTCCTCGTCAAAATACAAAAGAAATCTTCTTTATATTTATATAAAATTTTGTATTTTATAGTTAAATATTTTTGTTTAATGAGAATTGCTCGGGCTCCTGAAATCTTCTGGCTTCGCCACTGCCACACATCCACCTTCGAGCCATCTTAGCACAAAAAATATTTCTACTTCATGCCACATAAAAATGGGCAGAATAATTATACGGAAATAAATTGGAGAGACTAATTAAAAAATAAAATTGGAGACTTAATCATGAACAACAATGTAGCTCCAAATAATAGGTTGATAGGTGTCACACGGATTTGCTCATTAAAATAGAAATTGGTAGTAGTCCTATTGAACAAATTAAAGCATACTAACAATCATCAAAACCAGCATGTCAATATTTGATAGGAATGAATTAATTGGGTTCATGGACACCAAACTTTTGGAAGATGGATTCACCACAATTTGAACGCCTTTCTTGAGATCCAATTGAAAAGTGCTATCTAAAATGGAGAAAAAACTAGAATGAGAATCAGGCCCATGCTTGAAAATCCATGACCTTCATTCAACATTTTGGTGAAGAACAGCCACAACAATGAAGGGAGTGGGGAAAACGTGCCTCTGATGGATGAGTGTGCTTGAGATAGGAGAGAGGGAGGAGGAGCTTGGTGTTTTTGTATTGTGGTCTATTAGTGCCGTTTGAAGCCAAAAACCGGCAGTGACACCACAACACCACTGTTGGTTCATTTCATAACAACAGTGATATATTATTGTTGCCACGAACCGGTAGAAATATAGATCTTCACTGTCAGTTTTTGGAGACCCTCAACCATTTTCTATTGTTGAAGCTAAGAACCGACAGTGAAGAGTTATCACTGCTGGTTCATTATTAGCAATTGACACTATGTGCCGGCACTGAAAGTCAGATCTGTAGTAGTGTAGTTAGATTCTATAGACTAGTGAGCTAACTAGTTGGGACTTTGGCTAAAGTTTAGCTCTTGCATTAGTTCTTCTGTTTGGATCCTGAATCCTAAAGGGCTAAATTTTAGCAACTACTTAGTTATTAATTATTATTCCATGTCATCCAAACACCCGTGTTCGCCGTCCCAGCTTTCACATGCATGTTGTGACGGAGTATTTGCTTGCAAACACCATGCGTTTGGACTCCAGAGGACAGATTACGTACTAACGTAACTATGCTGTGTCTGTGACTTGCATCAAGATCCACCAGATGTGAGGCAGCTACTCTGGGCTGTGGCTAGCTCACAAATCTTGACCGCGTCTTTGCCGTCTATTTGGATCCAGGAGACAACGACTGATGACCATCCCAAGCTGTAGAAACGTGCATCAATTACTGGACTCGTCCATGTGCGTAGGTGTTCTTTATAGGAAAATAATTTTATGCAGTAGTCTCGCACAAGGACACTTCGTGCGACGTGTGTATGGCATGTGGGGCCCGCTGATAAGCAATATGCAAGTCCTCTTGATACATTGCGTTGTTTGAATGGACGCGCGCTACCCCTTGGAGAGGCGTCGCACAGCAAGCACGGTGCGACACTGTCTCATATAATTTTATTCCTTCTTTATATGCATTCCTATTCACATGGCATATTCATAGGATGTACGAAATTTCCCCACATATTGAAAAATGGGCCAAAACTTTTGTGCATTTTAAACTCCCCTATAAAAGTATAAGTTCCATGCAATTCTAATTTGTGTAGGATTTATGGTCTATTTGGTCTGTTGATCTTAACTAAAGTATAGCTGCCATAGAAATTAAGGTGAGCGAAACCAATAATGGTGTGGGGTTGAAGCTCAGCGGTGATGAAACTATTGTAGCAGTGATCTACTAGCAGGAAGGAAGCATGATCTATAATGGTCACATGAAGTTGGGATTTCATCTAGCAAATAACGGTGGAGTGGATTGGTGATTTTTTAGATGGATGCTTAGCTCTCAAGTTGAAAATTTCTTCGTTTTTCAAATTATATTGAAAGCATCTGGGCCCTTATTATTGGTTTTATGATTAATGATATTATGGCCAACGCATGTGTTTTGCAGTTACATTACTTAGTAAGGTCATCATAATCATGGATATATTGATTGAGCTTTTATGGTTTTATGCCCCTAATTATATATTTCAACCAGTTTGTAACATGAAAGCTAAGGAGATGAGGTGGAGTTTAAAGTGTCGTTTGGCATTGAGGAACATTTAGGCCTTGTTTAGTTCGCAAAAACTTTGGTTTTTGGCTACTGTAGTACTTTCGTTTTTATTTGACAAACATTGTCCAATCACGGAGTAATTAGGCTCGTAAGATTCATCTCACAAATTACAGGTAAACTGTGCAATTAGTTTTTATTTTCATCTATATTTAATGCTCCATGCATGCGACCAAAGATTTGATGTGACGGGAAATCTTGAAAATTTTTACGAACTAAACAAGGCCTTAAAATAGTTTATATTCTAATTTTCTTGTTTGCCACTACAAAGATTAGTATCAATGGGTAGCTTCACCTAATAATAAGTAAGTCTAGTAAGCAGATATATGATACACAATGGCGGATCCAGAAACGATTCAAGAGGGAGGGCTAAATATTAAGAGAACTCTAGAAATTCTATGGCAGATTAGTACCGGGTAGGGCTGAACACCTGGACTCTAAACTATTTTGGGCTGGAGATGAAGAGGTGTTCTTAGCAATTTTGCACCATACCCCGGGCTGCAAGCATCCTAGCCCGGGGTGCAGATCCGCCCCTGATAATACACACCGTGAAAAATTAGCGCTTAGTAGCTCAGATGAAATACCCAAATTAGATGGATGGAACCTAAAGCCAAATATCAAAGATTTAAATTGAAAAAGTTCGCTTATTTTTACATATATGCACGGAGAGGGCTCCAGCGTGAGGACTATAGAATCCACCGAAGATACGCAACAGTCCATTCGTTCACCTTGAGGTGTTTTGCATTTCTTGAGACATGCCCTTACACGAGTAGTCAAGTACTCACGTAACTCAGTTTTTATTCCACTTTGCGTATATATGTTTTATGGTGTACAACTCAGACACGCATGATTCAATAGCAATGGTTGCAACTAGACGCCCACTTATTGACAGGTAACGTGTGGAATCACATACATACATATAATTAATTCTTGGAAGAATCATGTTCATGACAGCATCAGTTGTCGCCGCAGTTGACGAACTGGTAGCTGACGGTGAGGTGGCCAGCATTGAGGCCCGCACCGTTGGTGTCCAGCGGCTTGAACGCCGTGTCGTAGTCCAGGTCCAGCCCGCCGTTGCTGCACTGGTCCACGATCCTCACCGTCAGCGACGCCCCCGTCGCCGAGTTCGTCACCTGTAGGTACATGTGCGGAAAGCATCAATAATCCATGAGTAACAATCGGCACTAAAGCCTGGTTTGGATCCTGACACTATAGCATTTTTCGTTTGTTTTTTTGATAATTATTGTCTAACTATAAAATAATTAGGTTTAAAAAATCATCTCGTAAATTACAGACAAACTGTATAATTGGTTTTTTATTTATATTTAAAGTTCCATGTATGTGCCAGCGGCGTCCCGAGCAAATGAGGCCCAGTTCAAAATAACAAGTGGAGGTCTAAAATCTATTGTCAAAATCTAAAAAGATAATATCAAATATCAATATATTACAAAGACAATGTATAAAAGATTAACTAAATAAAATAGGAATTGTGCATGGAATTTATACCAGGCAATGATCTCCGTTTAGTGTCCTAATTTAGGTCCAGTCGTCTAGGATTGCTACTAGGTCTCGACTCTTGAGTGAAGAACAACACCAAGGACAAGGAACAAGTCCAAGGGACGAAGCCACAAACTCACGAAGGGTTACAAACTTATGTCAAGAAGAATTTCTGAACTTAGACTTTTCTAACTCATGATCATGGACTCAATGTGCTTTATCTCTAAGGAAGTAGCAGGCCACGTTTATTGAGTCTCTGTGACTAATTTACTAATTAAAATAAACCTAAAATTATTATATATACTTAGAATACTTTAGTAAATTTTGGAGCCCATAAATTTTAGGAGCCCAGTTCGGTCGCACAGCCTGCACGAGCTCTAGGACGTTCCTGGCATATACCATATAAGATTTGATGTGACGAGAAATCTTAAAAAGTTTTTGAACGAAAGGTGAACTAATTCACGGTAACTAGCTAGATTAATTAATGCAGGTAACAACTCTTGCTATAGCAGTCTTACTGACAGAGGTTTCAGCTTGAGCTTACCAGGAGACACTGCCCGCATGAGGCCTGTCCAGTGGGACCGGCGGGCCCGCAGAAGGCGGTCCAGCCGTACTTGCTGCGCCACGACAGCGGCTTGCTGGCGTCCCACGTGGCGCAGTACGTCCCAGCTAGGTTCCAGTTGTTCTGCGCCGGGTTGTAGTAGTTGTACGTGGCGCGCACGCCGGACGCCTGCTGCGCCGCCGCCATGGCCGCCGCCGCGCACAGCAGCGCCGCCGCAAGGGCCAGCTTCTTGCCGACTGCTGTCATCCCCGCCATGGCTGAGATGTTTGATCAGGTTACTCTGATTCTTGTTGCTAGCTTTTGCTGCTGCTAATGGAGGACGTATGTATGTATGTAGCTGCTTACTTGGACGAGCGAGATATGGGCATTATATAATATAGATACACAGGTTGCCGATCGAGAGAGCAGGACACGACTGACAGACTTTTCTTCTCGTCCGAAATTTGCGCGAAAACTACGTTTCTAGATGCATGCAAATCTACGTTCTAGATCAGATGCATGCATGAGCGACCTAGCTAGCTAGCTTCCTCGAAGTTCAATCTGACAACGGAAATGCATGGCGTCGTCGACGGCTAGTACAGTATAGTCGACTGAGGCAGGCACATGCCTCGGAATTCCACGAGCCGGTCAGGTTGCCAACGTTGACCGGGGCAACAGGTAGCCCAACGGAGATAGGAGACGTGTGGTTGCATTGCTTGGGTATATTGGGTTGTACGCATTGCACACACACGCAGCTGGTATTTTCTGTGGATGTAGTTTGGCGCCGGCCGGGCTGCGTGGATAGAGTTTGCACGTACGCAGCATCATGTGCTACTACATCCGTCCAGAATGTAGATATGTTTAAGAGTTAGAAATAACTTAATAATTAAGGAGACTAAGACTAGTGTTATAATATGGCTCATATGTGCTCTTCATTGTTATTTGTTAATGTGGAGACTTGGCAGTAATTATTTGACTTTCAATTAATCAGTGATCTTTAATTGTAGTTTCAATCTGGATATTTTACATGATTTTGTGAAAATAACAGTTCATATGGGACCGACACATTTCTGTTATGTTGTTAAGTCGTCGTTTGTAAACTCGTTGGTTCACATGTAAGTAAGGGTCTGTCTAGATCCCTTCAAAATTCCAAAGTTTATAAGATTTCACATCACAACGAATCTTGCGGCACATGGAAGCATTAAATATAGATAAAAAAAATAATTAATTGTACAGTTTGCTTTGTAAATCGCGAGACGAATCTATTGAGTCTAGTTAGTTTATAGTTGGACAATGTTTGTCAAATACAAACGAAAGTGCTACAGTGTCAAAATCCAAAAAGATTTTGGATCTAAACACGCCCTAAGTGATCATATTGTTTGTTCACACAACCATTAACTCATTTGTTCCCATATTTGTTATATAGTTTGGTTCTCACATGTTCATTAACTCATTTGTTCACAAGTTCGCTAGCTAATTAATAACCTGAATATTTGTTACCACCTCCCTCTCAAATGACAGGGTCATCCATCGCACGATGAAACAAGAGTCCCACAGGTGTCATGGTCATGCACTAGGAAAAGAACACAAAGGCAACGGATAGCCTAGCTCGAACCAAACAAATCCACAGCGATGACAAAAAAAACGTGACAGTACAGCACGATTCCATTGCCAGAAAATTTTGTGTTCACCGTTTGCAAACTGGTGCTAAGCCTCAACTTGTGATTTCTATGGCGTACTGTTGTTCGCAGAGGGGGAAAAAAGAGAGAGAGACTGTTAATTCCAAGAGAAGAGACCGGTAAATTCCTAGCCCATTCATAGACCATGCATAGAGGCCGGCCCATGCCCATGTATGTGAGGCCTGAGACGCCGAAGGCCCAACACAACTTTTACGTACAGAGGCAGGCATATGCCTCGGAATTCCACGAGGCCAGTTGCCAACATTGACCGGGACATGCAGCAGCCCAACGGAATGGAGACGTAATACGTGTGGCTGCATCTGCATGGAATGCAAAGCAGCTGATAATCTAGATTTTTTTTTTTTTTGGATAGAGTTTGGGGCGGCTGTGGCGCCTCGATGTCGTGCTCTAACCTCTACAAGCAACTTCAAGAGTTCGGCTGTAGGCTCTCATTAGATCGTAGATGAAAATTTTTTGAGTGTCACATCGGATATGTCGGAAGGATGACGGGAGGGGTTTTTAGAAACTAATAAAAAAACAAATTACATAGCTCGTCAGAAAACTACAAGACAAATTTATTAAGCATATTTAATCTGTCATTAGCACATATAGGTTACTTAAGGCTAATCATGGAGTAACTAGGCTTAAAAGATTCGTCTCGCGATTTTCAACTAAACTGTGTAATTAGTTTATTTTTTATCTACATTTAATGTTTAATACATGTGTCTAAAGATTCGATGGGATGGATGGAAATTTTTTTTGGTAGGGAACTAAACAGGGCCGTAGCTAAATTCCATTGTAACTATTTTATAAAATAAAAAACTTCTTTGAAAAGAAGAGATCTACAATAGCTTTGCTATTTCACAAAATCAGATAGCCGGTGTCAGTGGTTAGCTATATATGGGAACAAAAAATCAAGAGATAGCCAACTTTTTATTTTATAAAACCAGATAACACATATTTATTGGAGCATATTTTTTGCTATGAAAATTCTAAAATAGTCTCTATAACAAAAGGAGCTAAGTGTTGGAGTTGCTCTAACTCGCGGCGTGCCGCACGAGACTTCAAAAGATTAAAACTTTGTGATGAAAATGAACGTCGCATGACATTAAATAATCATTTTTATCGTTTCAGCTATATCCATGAAGATATAGTGGTCTTTATGGTTTTTGTTTGGGTTGCTATTGGATTAATCCAAATTAAAACACATCATATATTACTTTGGTTATCCCAGAATATAGAATGTTTACGATTTATTTATCACACTTCCTACATTTAGGGGCCTAAGATTGAGGAGACGCGTTTAGGTGACTGTGCTCGCATCCCGCGCCTGTTCTCACCCGCGCTCAATCAGTTTTCCGCCTCCCGCGACTCAAGTACCTAAGAGACCTTGCCAACGTCGGGTACCTTCGTCGCCCTCTCGTTCTCTCTGACTTTCTCTCTCTTTCTTCTCCATCTCCGGTGGGTATTGAAGGGGGTTTGGGGTAGGGGGAGGAGGAGGGGGAGGAAGGCCAACCGGGTGGTAGGAACGAGGGCAATGCATTTTAGGTGCCCTGGCTATGGTGGAAGCGGCCGAGCCAAGTAGAACTAGGGGAGCTCCATGGCTAGAGGTCGCCGTGGAACTAGGAGGGGCATAAGGTGGCCACCGCGAGCGTGCAACCTGTCACACTATAGCGGGGGCGAGGACACACGCTTTGAGAGAAAGAAGAACATGTCTTAGCCATTGGGTGAAGATTTGATGGATGAACTTTGTCGTCTAACAGACGCCTGAAATATAGCATTACCCTTTATTTATTACATATAATTAGTAAGAGTAGTGGCAATAACATGGCTGATATCCCCTTAATATTTAATATGGGCTTGGTACTAATTATTTGACTTTCAATTAGTTAGTGTCTTTGTTGTATTAACATGGACATTTTACATCATTCTTTTGTGAAATATCAGTTAAGTTCTTTTTTTTGACAAAAGTACCAGTTAGTTCTAATACGGGTTATATTGTTAACTCGCTGGTTGACCACATGTTCATAAACTCGTTGTTTCACACGTACATTATATTGTTCGTTCACGCAATCGTTTTCACTACACCATAACACCACATTAAGGTCAGATGTCTGACACTAAAAAGTAAAAGTACCGATTGATGGATGATCTATCAACCAAGAGTATATGTATTTAGCAATTCACAGTTGTCGGTATATGTATTTATATTTACCATTAGCTTGTTAGTCACTGAAGATACTTAATCGGCAAACGATCTATCGCTAAAAAAAAGGTCCCACATCTGCCCATCAGATATGTGAATTTTAGCTCGTCCCATGAGAATGGAGGGGAACTCTAGACTGTATTTCTCCCCAATTGGTGCCGCCACATGCTCCCTTCTCCTCCCGATTCTCTACCTAAATCGTCGCTCTAGCCCCTCAGTAGGAGATATTTAGTAGAGAAAATTTATATTAAATTTTAAATACCAAAACATTAGGAAAACCCCACCTCACCGGGAGAACTCAATTATTCTCATTGCGGTGGCCGGCCCCTCCCTTGCTATGCTGAAATCGGCATTGCATGCAAATCTACGTTCTAGATGCGAATAGTCGAATCTGACAAGGCGTCGACGAATAGTTGACTGGCCTCGGAATTCCACGTGCCAGTTGCCAACATTGACCGGGGCTGCCGGCTGCGGGGCATGCAGCAGCCAGAGCCTACGTGTGTGGTTGCTTTTGCTTGGTTGGGCTGCATTGTTGTTGTTGCACGCAGACGCATGCAGCTGATATTTTGTTTGTGGATAGAGTTTCGTGCGGCTGTGGCGCCTCGACCGTGCTGGCTTATTTTCCACTGATGTCGTGCTCTAATTCAGTCCAGAAGGAATGATATATTGATCGTGCTACACGAGACTTCCAAGCTAAGGAAACAAGTTTGTGATGAAAATGGTTAAATGAACGTCGCATGACCTGAAAATAATCTTTTCGATTGATTTTTTTTCCAGCTACGTCGATGTAGACGTAGTCCTCTTTATGTTTTTCTTTTGGTTATTGGATTAGCCCAAAACACATCTTATATACTACTCCTACCGTCCCAGAATATAGATATACGATTTCTTTATTATGTATGATTAATGAGAGTAGTGGCAAAAATGTGGAAAATCTTTTTTGTGCACTGCCATATATATTAGCAGCAAAGAATACGTATTGAAAAACCTATTAAATAAATAACAAAACTAAAAACAGAACTGAAAAGAAAAGAAAAAGAGAAAAAACAGGAGACCCTTTAGTACCTTGACACCGCTGGCAGCATCCTTTAGTCCCGGCTGGTAATACCAACCGGGATTAAAGGCGGGGCTTTAGCCTCGGTGCCGTGCGCCAGGACTAAAGAGGGGGCGGGGAGGGGGGGGGGGGGAGGAAGCATAGTCCCGGCTTCAGATCTGGAGCTAAAGCCCCTTCTCGACCGGGACTAAAGACCGATCGTGTAGCAGTGAATCTAGGACGTGTCAATTCTATATTTGAACGAGTAGTTTGCAGGTGGATAAAAGAACTTTTAAGTGAGTTTGCAAAAAGTTATTTGGGTCAGGCGACCCCAATGATTACATGTAGATTTACCCTTGTCCACACCAATAACAAAAATGTGGCAGTGCACAAAAAGATTATTGCCGGAGAATTTTGTGTTCACTGTCGCAAATTGGTGCTAAATCATCCATATTCTGAACTTCTGATTTCGTCCGCGTGCTGTCGTTTGCAAGGAAAAAAGAGAGGCTATGTTCCAAGAGAGAAGAGGCCAGTAAAGCTGAGGTTTCTAGAGGCCTTGTGATGCTTCACGGCATATATATTGGTGCATTTGTTTCGAAAAAAAAATGATTCGTTCGTCATGTTCTTAACTTTCATTTTTTTTGTGCGTTTTGGTTTATGAAATGTATGGATTAATTCACCACGGTCTAACTCATCACAAAGGAATAAAGTGATTTCAGTAAAGTTTGGGAGATGAACTCATACGGTACTAGGCTGACATGTGAAATTCCTAGCCACGGTCTAACTCATCACAAAGGAATAAAGTGATTTCAGTAAAGTTTGGGAGATGAACTCATACGGTACTAGGCTGACATGTGAAATTCCTAGCCCACTCATATACCATAGTGGCGGCCCATGCCCAAGTATGTGAGGCCTGAGAAACCTAAGGCCCAACATAACTTTCATGGAGACAATTACGTTTACATGGCAGATCCTGCTCTTCTGAAACTTCTGAGTTCTAAACGATTGCTGATCCTGAGCAATTCATAACATAAGTTGGATTCTGAAACCTCCTCTTTTGCCGTGTCAGCCTTTTCGACCTGAATGCGCCAATACTGCTGTTGTCGATCTCATCAATAATACCAACATGACGAGCACCATGCACATCAGGCAACACCTGAGCACGCCGTACCAAAAAAAATTCGCGTGTCAACTTTCTGTCACAGGAATTGAGAATATAACAGAAGCCGAAGAAGAACTTAGTGAGGCCACGGCGACGTCAAGAGATAGAAAAAACTTAGTTATCAATGTAACCAAGATATTTCCTGTAGCAACTTAGTTATATCAGAATCTTGCACATTATTCGCATATATAGTCCTCCAGCTGACCACTTTCCCGTCCAATTCTCTTTGCCTAGCTCAAATCTGGCCATCTGTGCCAATCATCTCTCTCAGCTCCCTCAATATGGGATATGACGCACTCATATCGTGCCTCCGATCTTCACCCATTTGATGCCATTCCTCTGCATCTATCCACACTAGCCTGACCGTTGACATGCTGTGCTCTCCCCTTCTTGGCATCCACTCCACTTTGCTTTTGCAACCACAACTGCCGCTATTACAGGACTAGAAGAATATGACAGTCATCCTTCCCCAGCTCATCATATCTTGCCTGTGTCTCCTTCTCCTGATCCTTGCGCTGTTCTCACTCCAGTTCCGCCGAATTTGCCAAACAAGCAAGCCACACACGGCATCATCCCATCATCTGTTGTTCTTCCTCTTGTATGGTCGTCCCCCTTGTCATCAGGTAGGCACGGGCACCGCATCTCTGTAAGCCTGAAACTCTCTCTCCCTCTGCATCTGTGTATATATACACACTACTGTGGTGCATAGTGTATGTGTATCAATGTGAGATCGAGATGAAGCTAGCTTACTTCGGAGATGTGAGAGACAGGCAAGAGGTGCTTGAAGATGGTAGCTATGGGAGCCGGAGAGGTCGACTGCAAGAGTGCTCCCATGGCCGGTTGTCCTTAGGGTGCATTGTTGTTTGTTGATGCTGCTATCTCTGAAGCTACTGTTTCTGTGAGTTCAGAGTAATCTGATTTGCTTTGTGCGTGCCCTGCAGCTGCTCCTTCGTTCATGTTATTTTGTTTCGAAACGATGATGCATAGCACTTTGCAAACTAGCTAGTGCTTGCTCCGTGGAGTCTTTACAGGTTTCATTGTTATATCGATCCTTTGTTGCTACTCATAAAGTTTATACATTATTTGTCATGCTAACTGCATGCTCTGTTCCTGTGAAAACTGTACCATAAGTTGTACCTTTGTGATGTTTATGGTCTTTATAATTTGCTTACGTGATGTTGTTGATGAAAAGAGGAACTGTGACTCTGTGAGTATATGATGTCTCAGCTCATCTTCATTGGTTTACCCTGCTGGTTTCAAGTCCAACTGCATCCCCTTGTGACCGGTGGTGTTTATATTATATTACCATTGGTTCTACCCAAGCAGTGAAAATGTGCCGCGAAAATGAATTAGTATGTAGTAGTATTTATATCCCAGTTTTGACAAAACAAATATCCTATGAAATTGCAAATGGATTTCAATAGAAAGGAAGGTGGATATTTTAACAAGTTGGCACTCCACTGGAGCTATCCAAAACCCATATTACTTTACTATTGTTTTTTTTTTGTCTATGAGGACTTTGATCACTATCTAATTTTTCATTAACAAAAGTTTGTAACGGTCAATTGACATATGACAATTTTAAAATTCAAGTACAACATGATATAGGACTTTATGTTGAAAACTTACAGAGTGAAAGAATCAAAGACAGCAATTAGCTGATTGTTTTGAATGTTTTGCTGATTTATTTGTATTTTTACATTTACATTTTTATGATTTATTTGAATTTTCTAGAATATCAAAGTTAAGCTACAAAAGCTTTAATAACATTTTTTCCATTTAGATTATACATTATAATCTTTTAGTGATGTTAGAATTTTCATTTTTTAGTTGATAGGTTTATTCTAAATTTATTATAAGGTGAAATAAATTTTATACTTTGTAAATAGTTCAAACTTATAAATAGTTTAGGAAAGTATAAGAGCTTTAGTTTACCTATTAATCCGCTAAAGCTAAGTCTAACGTGGGCCTAAATCCACTCATGCTTCTAAGGTCATAGATAACTTAACTATCCAAATTTATATGGCAAATTTTGTTATAGAACACTAGAAAAAACTGAAATGGACCAGTACATATCGCAAATGACGAAATATATTGGGTACCATTATAAATTTATGTTTTTTTTCAAGACACACCATGCTGATTATTATATTAATTTTTCAGATTTTAGGAGAGAGAAGGTTGAAGAAATATTTTTTTTACCCTTGTCTTCAACCTCCAGCCCTTGCTACTATTTGTCGTAACACACCACGTACTGTCGCCGATTCCTCCCTTTCCTCCTCCGACCACCTGGCCAGCCTAGACCGTTGGTTCTCCAAGTAGTTCTTGCCGATGGAAAAATTGGCAATGACGGCCTACTACATGCACAATGACGGCGACTCATTTGGCCACGTAGAGCAAACAGAGGATCTTCAGTGGCGGCGTGACCTCCGTGGCCACCTCGTGCAGCAGCTGCGCGACCTCTTGCGGTGGTGAAGCGCCATCCCCGGCCATGGTGACGGTGCGACCTCCGTGATCTCCTCACGCAGCAACGGCATAACCTCTATGGGCTCCTCGCGCAACAACGGCGCGACGTCTGCTGCCTCCGTCAGAGCAAGAATTATAGCAGGCTGTAAGCCAGCTAAATGTTGAAGTGGAGGAGAGAGAATAGAAGAGAGACTAAAAGCGGACTGTGCTGGCTCAGACACAAAAACAAAAACCAAGAAAATCTGTGAGACTGACAAGTGGACCATGTATTAATTAGTGATGAGCTAACCATTATATGAGTGGGCTGTAAGAAGGCCGAGCCAGCAGTTGGCTGTATTATAATATTTGCTCTCACGTAGCGACAGCGTGACGTCCTGTCCTCGTGCTGCGGCGGCACGGCCTCCCAAGACCTCCCTGCCCAGTCCGAGGACGCCACCTCCCTCCCATGGCACCGACAGTGTGTTATGGCAAAATTTGGTGCACAGCCGGAGGTTGAAAACAGGGGTAGCAAAGTCATTTCTCTCGTCTTCTCTCTCTATGAATCTAAGAAATTAATAAAATATTGGTCACAGTGTGTTACGGCAAAGGACCTCAAATTTATAATGATACTAGGCAAATAATGCTCGTTACAGTGTCCATCAGCATATTAAGGTTTCTAACGATATCCTGCAGCAAAATTTGCCCAGTATCAGTTATTCGAATATCATCCCAAGAATAGTAATCTCGGGTGTGTATCCAGTTTGATTATCTTTTTTTTTTTTGCAGGGTGGGGTGTGTATCCAGTTTGATTATCTATGTTTGTATCAGATATCTAGGACACTCAGATGTCCAAAATTACTATCCAAGTCTGATTGGGTAGTTCGTCAGAAAATATCTATCTATAATTTTCGTTTTTCATCTTAAGACAAAGAAATAGGATGCTTCGGATTAATATATTAAGATCGATCAGCACAGGACATTTCCATGTCTCATTGAGAAAAGGAGGACAGGAGTGCTATCAGGCTATGAGTGCTTGCAGGGGCCGGCAGATCCAACGATGAAGCAGGTGAGGCTCAAGGCTCATTACTACCCCTTGCACAATAATTAATGGAGACGTCCTGAGCCCCTCCATTTTAGTGAAATAAGAAGGAAGAATAATAGAGTAATAAGGGAGGAAGGATCTGGTGTTTGATTATAATAATCCATCGTATTAGTTAACCTGTTTGGATCACAGTTAGATAATTTTAGCTGATATTATTGTAATACTAATGGGATCCAAATAGGACCTTAGATATAAAATTTGCATATCTTAGGTGTCATGTTTTCTTGTAGGATAGATCTTAAATTAATTAGCTTATTACCTTATCAACACATTAGGATACTCCGGAATTGATGTGGATAGTTTGGTCCGGATGGTTAAGTTAAGAGATATTGGCCCCTAAGAGGTATAGAAAAACTATTTGTTTATATATATGTATTAATTAAGAAATTAGTATAAATAGAGGACATGAATTATTTTTAGAGACATCAGCTCTTTGCCAACAACAATTGAATAAAAAAACGCAGCTTAATGGGCTGAGAGCCGGATCACTTCTAGAAATCGATTTCTAGCCGTCTTAGAAATGTCCTCTATTTCATGGGTGATTGGTGTTAATGTGTTACGTGCAGCCTCTGGGGGGCATTTCTAGAGTCCTAGAAACACCAACCACCCCTAGAAATCTGATTTTGAGATATGGTTATCAATTTGATCTGTCTCTAAAATAGATGCAGCATAAAAATGTCCTAACTTTTTCAAATGAAAATCAATTGAAGACGATT
Organism: Sorghum bicolor; assembly: GCF_000003195.3. Lineage (NCBI taxonomy): Eukaryota > Viridiplantae > Streptophyta > Magnoliopsida > Poales > Poaceae > Sorghum > Sorghum bicolor. Next base: position 64,800,043 of record NC_012874.2, on the reverse strand, counting down.
GTAGTTGAAAATATTTTCATTTGAAATTGTTTAGGCTATCCAAAGTATGTTTTAATTTCTCAAAGTTTGAAATTCAAAATCTTGAACTTTTCAAAATGCATTGGATGGAGAGACGCCCTATACCAAAATTATAATGCTCAATAAAATCTAGAACTTCCAAGCTAAAACTTTTTTCATTTAAAACCATTTAGGGGGCAAAGTGTATATTTAATGCAAGATTAGTATAAGTTATTACAAAATGATACTCCCTCCATTCCTGGTTATAAAGACGCATATACATATCAAGATTCAAACTTCACGGCCTTTGATCAACAGTTTGTTCTCAATGTTTATAGTACAAATTGATATGCTAGATTTGTACTCAAATATGCAATCCAATGACCATAAGATTAAAATCATACAAAGTATAATACAAAATAAATGAATGACAAAGTATAATTTTGAAGACCATGCTATATTAGACTGCACACCTTATAAACTACTCCGTAAACAGGAAGGAGTAGTATCCTACATTTAAGTGACTATGGTGGAGCTGCCAAATCTGACCACCTCTAAAGCAATTTTGTTGTAGTGAATATTTTCTGTTAGGTCCAACTTACTAATTTAAAGTGTACGTGTAATCTACCCCACTAATTAACCTGTATATTTAATCTCACTTATACTAACTAACGTGTTTAACTTGATCTATGCTAGCTACTACCTAATAACGTGACTAACCTAACCACGTGACACAAGTAGATATCACACGCTTTTACGTGACAAAATAAATAAAGTGACTTCACCTTTTTAAAAACTAATGAATTATATCATGTGGCATTCTAATATTATTCTTTTCATATTGTATTTTCTTTTTAACATGAATGATATTAGTAGGTGCATAAAACTTGGATAACTATGTGATTAACCCCGCATTTTACTGCAGAAACTAAAGAATGGGAATTTGGTGTCCCCATCCAACAGTCAGGGCTCAGCAGAGGCGATGCATGGGGCGGCAACACCACGGCGTGTAGGGACATGGCCTCGGCGGACTGGCACGCCCTGCAAGCAGCCGGGGAGTTGGTTCCTAGAACACCAACAAGTTTTTTTTTAAAAAAAAAATCAGCAAACACAGGTTCACCAATTGAAAGAAATGCCTGATATATGTACCGTGTCAGAATTGGACTACGTCGACAATGACTGAAATGCTTAAATTGAAATGACGTGGAAGACTGAAATTGAGCTTTATAACAATTGATGGCTACATGAAGCTGATACATCAAAATCAGATGGCTAGCAAATTGAAATGACGTAGAAGACTGAAAATTGAGCTTTATAACAATTAATGATTGCTACTGGCCTCCGTCATAATTAATCCAAGTAGAAGTGTGGCCAGCATGCAGGAGTGTGTCTATGATCATTTCACATACATGGATCATAAACTGATTTCATTACCAAGGGACGCCTAGACGCAAGAGGATTTTATTTTTTCCCCCTGATTATTTAAATTAATTAATTAGTTTATGTACTCTAATTTCTAAAAGAAATCATGGGGGCTGTGATACTCTTGAAGTCCTACCTCCTAGCAAGCAGCTGAAATATCACATAAGCGCCTAGTTAACAAAATTTTCTACACAAAAAGGATAAATTGTCTACATAGTTTTCAATCAATTTGACTAAGTAGGTACTGTACATGATAGAGCTTACGTTTTTTAGACATAAATTATATTCAATTGAGGCCCAACAACTGGATGCGCGCACACCATACCGTTCCTATATAAGATGGTAAAGACCACAACTCTGATGTGCAGAGCTAAGGTTTTCTACTCTAGAAGAAATCAGTTCTATCAGCAGGAGAATGGAGATTTTACTAGTAGTTCCACATGCAGCTCTGTGTGCTGTTACACTGATGATGGGATGGTTAGTACACTGGGCGTACAAGTGGATGAACCCACCATGCAGTGGCACCCTTCCCCCTGGTTCCATGGGCTTACCTATTATTGGTGAGACCATGCAGTTCTTCAAGATGAGTGCCTCCTTGGACATTCCAAATTTCTACAAACAAAGAATGCAGAGGTGAGTTTGTAAACCCGTAATTTTAATAGTGCACTTGAATTTTTTTTATCATTAGCACCAAGCCCCTCTGTTTCCAGTTTTGTCAACCGAATAATAATTTTAAGTTTCAACCAAATAATATAACACAGTACTCAAACTGAAGTGTCTACTATATATTTTGAAGTGAACTCTATATACAGAGGTTAAAGAAACAAAGCTTAATTTGTGTTCCTTCGTAAAACAGAACATATGTTTGTAAGAACATGGGATGGTGCAATATGAGCAAGGAAAATATGGCCAAAAGTTCCTTACCATTTGTTCTGTATTATTGGAACACATAGGAATAAAATACGGACAGTGTCACATCAGACAATGCAATGAACTATAGAGTGCTAAGCTCTTACATCAGAGACAAACACATCACCGATGTGAAATTATATAAACGTCTATGTAGAGACACAAATATATAAAGACACTTTGTGATGAGGGAAAATCAGAGATGGACAAAATCGTGCCATTAAAGATATGGTGAAAATCACATCACGGAAACAAACTCTAATAGGTAGAGTTCTCACGTTTGTGATGTGGGAAATGACACTACTACATTAAACAAATCACTGTAAGGGCGGCTGGTAAGCCACTATAGGGCGGCTACCCGAGCCGCTCTTATTTAAACGCTCTTATAGTGGTTTCTACTGTAAGGGCGGTTCTCCACCAGCCAGTCTTACCGTGGCCATCTGTAAGGGCGACTGATGTTTCGAGCCGCTCTTACAAATGACACCTGTAAGAGTGGCTAAAAACACTAGCCGCCTTTGTAGTCGACATTTGTAAGGGCAACTGGTGTTTTCAGCCGCTCTTACAGTGGCCATTTGTAAGGGCGACTCAATCTAGAACTGTCTCTACAATTAATTTTAAAGAAAAAAAATAAAAATTACAATAATCCAATGAATCATATATATATATATATATATATATATATATATATATATATATAAAATACCAAATCTGACCACATCAAAGCACATAAGCATCAAATTCAAGTTCCATCATAAACTTACAAATTCAAGTCCATCATAACAAGTTCCAAAACCACAACTCCAACAGTCCAACAAAAGTTCAAAGTTCCACAAGTTGATCAAATCTACAAGTCCATCAAATTGTAATCAACGGCCTAGACGCAGCCTACGAAGCTCACGGAGGTGTTGGTACTTAGGGTTCCTACCCAAGTCGGAGGTGATGTCATGGTAATCCCCTTTGAAATTCACAACCTGGTCCATTATGAAGTGGCATAGGTCATCGACGAGCCCTATGAATTCATCATCCTTGTAGACATCTCTTTTTTGTTGTTTCTCTTCTTCCCACTACAAAAAGAACAAGTTTAGGTCTAGTATTGCAAAAGAGAACAAGTTCAGGTAAGCTAAGTGTAGTTCAGTTCAGTTAACTAAAAAATTATAAAATACCTCAGCACATGTCATTAATATGCCAAAAAAATAAGTTGTTGCCTGCTAGAAAATACCAGACTTATCTCCTTATTAGGAGAAAATCGATGACCATATATATAATAGAGTGACTAATCGATGACCATATAAAAATCAAGCTAGCTCATGTCTCTAACTAATCTACACTAATAGCTTCAAAACTAAGCTCCAATTTGCTCCACATAAAGCTCAACCTCCATGGAAGAGAGTGAAAACAAAACTCTAATTTGCTCATTAACCAACCATTAAAACTTGATAAATTAAAGAGTTGGAATAATATTTTCTTACTTTCTACAAGCTCCCCACCAATGGATTTGAGATCAAAACCTCCCCCCTTAGTAGAGCAATTTTTGGGAGGTGCCCAAGGCCTCCCAAGCCTTTTTTGCGTGGAGAAGTGAGTGGGTCAAGAGGAGGAAGAAGGTGGTTGGCTGCATTTGTAAGGGCGGCTGATATTACTGGCCGCCCTTACAAATGACCACTGTAAGGGCGACTGGTGTTACCAGCCGCCCTTACAACATGGGCCCCAGCAAGCCACTGTAAGAGCGGCTCCAAAGCTAGCCACCCTTACAATGGAGAGGGAGGCGCTCTTACAGTGCTTTTTTCACGTAGTGTGACCTGTCGTTGATGGTGACCTCTAACATAGTGACTTTGCCTATTCGTACCTCACTCTCCCCATGATAATCATTCCTTTCAGGCTCCTTGAAGTCTTGTATTATTTGTCCTGGCCTCTTGATCATAGTGTATTATAGAAAGGTTTCTCTGAGACATACACGCTAATATACACATATTGACACCAAATACATTCTAATTATATTATATTCACGTGTATTTAATTTCATGCTTTGTTGAAGTAACCGATAACCTTTTTCTTACTATATTAATTACTATTGCTCTTAGGTACGGTCCTATTTTTAAGACAAATTTAGTGGGACAACCTATGGTTGTTTGTGCTGATCCAGAGGTGAACCGGTTCATATTTCAGCAAGAAGGGAAGTTGTTTCGGAGCTGGTACCCTGAGACAGCGAATATCATTATTGGTGAGAAGACCATCGATGAGTTTAATGGCACCTCTCAGAAGTTCGTTCGGAACTGCATGTCTAGATTATTCGGTCTTGAATATCTAAAGCAAGACCTCATTCCTGAACTGGAAAAGGACATTAGAGACACTTTTGCTGAATGGGCAACTAAACCTAGCATTGATGTGCCTGATAGCACGCCTGATGTAAGTGCAATTATGTTTAATAATCTTCTACATTTTATTTCCAATAGGTTGACAATTGACTTAAATAAGATAAGAAGGCACCAAAAGTAAGTACTACCCCTCTGTTCTAAAAAAAGTACTACCCCTCTATATTTCCTTAAACAAATCATTTCACAGAATGACCCTAATAAGTCAAACTATATTAAGTTCGACCAACTTTGCACCAAAAAAGGATACCAACATCTGTGACACTATATGTAAGTACATTATAAAAAATATATTTCATAATATATCTGCTGATATTATTTTAATATTATAGATATTGGTGCTCTATTTTATAATTTTGGTTAAATTTAAAATAGTTTAACCTAAGATGACTTTAAAAATTGATTTAATTGAGGATAGAGAGAGTATATTCTCCATTTTTTTGTTTTTACTTTGTTCGTCCCTTATAAAAAAACTCTCTGTGTCCATCATTGTGCAGAGACTAATGCAAAATCTTAACCTAAAATTACATAGACATTCCAACCCTCTAATAACTGATAAATCTATGTATTCGAAGTTTCTTTTAGGAAAGTAACCAATCATCACAAGGACATACAGTGTCATACTCGAAGGCTGTGACTTAGATTATGAAACCAAGGGAGAACCTAAATGTATAATGATGCGGGGTATACATAGTTAAATATTTTTTCATACTGTAATCCAACCTCAATTGTAGCACCAAATAATGTAAATGTAAAAATAATCCTCTATGAATGACTGTTGCATGATGCTATATCTCCAAAAGTTAGAATTGTTCTACAGTGCAAAGGAAGACTACTAATTAATCTTCCAACAAGTCAAAAAATAGTATTAAACTTTAAAATTAAGCTTGATATTAATTTCAATAATAATATTCTAGAACTCACAACTGTGAAACCTCATTTTGGGAGAACCATAACTCATATACATCAAGTTATTGGTTATAAAAGATCAATTTGGTTGGACACAAGCAACAAGCCAACAACCAGCTTCTGTGGACAAGAAGTCTACAAGTATCTTTGTTGCACTAATGAGTACTACGTCCTGCTAGTATACAAATTAAATCACTCTACAAGAAGTCTACAAGTATGTTACATTAATGGCCACGTACTGGCGACTCAAACATTATTAAATGATAAACTCATTAATTTGACATGACTTATTTTGCAGGTAATCTTTGTGCTTGTGGCTAAGAAGATGCTTGGACTCCATATCCCTCAAAGTCAAGAGAATTGAGAAAGAACTACAGTTCTTTCCTAGAAGGATTGATATCTTTCCCCATATATTTTCCTGGGACAACGTTTTACCAGTGCATGCAGGTTGGTAATACATTTTTTGTTTCACATACAGATTAAGTAATATAATATTACATAATATTTTCTTCATATTCAACACATATGCAATTCAGCTACTCAATTATAACAATATAAGTATTTGAGCATGTTGACATTCAGGGTTTTTAGTTATTCATAAGCCCCATGATTGTACTATATTTTGTGAACAGGGAAAGAACAATATGCTAAACTTAATGTCAAATCTATTGAGAAAGAGGATAAGCACGCCTAAGGAAAAGCATGGAGATGTTCTCAACATGATGGTTGAAGAAATACAGAGTGAAAAGCCGACAATAGATGAGAAATTCGCTACAGATGCACTGTCTGCTCTCTTGTTTACAAGCTTTGTGACATTGTCACCCAATCTCACACTAGCGTTCAAGTTCCTCAGTGATAACCCAACAGTTCTGGATGCTCTCAAGGTATCACTAAATTATTACTAGGTTATATATTCCGCATAACCATGTGTCACAGTTTCACTCTAGAAATAAATATGGATAGGGATAAATACTCTCTTTTTTTTGAGAAGGAAGGTTAAACTCAGAGATGATTATTAACATTTTACATCCAGTACATATAGCCGACGTGAATAATGCAAAATCATTTTGATTCAGGAGGAGCATGACACAATATTGAGGAACAGAAAGGAATCAAGTTCTGGTTTCACATGGGAGGAGTACAAGTCATTGACCTTCACTAATATGGTGATGTTTATCCTTATTTATGCTTCCATTTCATCATGGGCTGGGTTAGCCTGTTTGGATCTTCTTCTCTAACTTAGAGCTTGTTCTCATTTTGCATGAAGGTAATAAATGAGCTTACGAGAATGAGCAATGTCACACCAGGGATTTTCAGGAAAACTTTAACAGACGTGCAAGTGAATGGTATAATTATACAATAGTACCCAAAAAAATTAGTTGGAATTTTTCATTATTGTTTAGGTAGTGTTTTCTGGAGTATACATGACACAAAGAAGTGACCGAATCACCACAAAATAAACCATTTCTAGGGCCCTATTAATTTCACTTCCTTAGAAACTAACACTCATTAATGTAACAATTTCATGTCTTAATAACTAGAACCTATACTAATGTATCTGTCTGTTTGGAACCAACATTGATCCTCTTTATTATTATTGTCTGATCATAACAATGACCTGTAATTGTAGACAGAACAGGATTTTTGCAGTGTTGGTTCTAGTTTAGAAACAAAACAATGACAATGGAACTGCTGCTAGTTTTTGGTCACCAAGGACAAGGAGTATCCTTGAGTATCACTGCCACTTGAATCCAAACCAACACTGACGTGTGGGTTATGGAATAACGTACCAACATGACAAAGACTTTTGTGGTAGTGAAATTAGATACAAACTCTAGTTTAATGTTTAGGAACCTAGCTGCCATGTTAGGGAGATGAAGCATCCAAAGCTATGTAGTGTATATAATTATTTTTGCATGAGTGTATACAAGAACTTACACATGCATGTGGCTGAGTAATTTTTTTTCGATGAAGGGTATACAATTCCAGCCGGGTGGATGGTTATGATGAGTCCCATGGCAGTGCATCTAAACCCAGAATTCTTTGACGATCCACTCGACTTTAATCCATGGAGGTGGCTGGTCAGTGACAAGTTAAGACCCAATTATTACTACCCATTCCTATCACCATTGCGAAAATACTAACAATTCCAGAAATGCAGGATGAGTCAAAGCGAAATGCACAGAAGAATTTTGTGCCATTTGGGTTAGGCATGAGGGCTTGTCCTGCCGCAGAGTTTAGCAAGCTTTTCATGGCACTTTTCCTCCATGTTTTGGTGACAAAGTATAGGTACTTACTGGAACATGACAAATCTGCTATTTATTCATTCGTTATGCTGGCAGCGCTTTGACAATTGACATGCTTTTCTGAATAATTTTGAGTGTTACAGATGGACGAAAATCAAAGGAGGGGAAGTATCCCGCAAGGCAGTCATCATGTTCCCACAGGGATATCACATTCAACTACTCCCAAGGGCCTAACTGATGATATATATACTTGTGCTCGAGATACCTATATAGTATGTGTGAAATAAAACTGGAATATGCTGTTAAAATGCATGTATGTGTGAGAAATGTATCATTGCATATTTGTAAGTGTCCTGTTTCGATGTGTGAAGATATTAAATATATGATGTAATAAAAGCATATATGGAATATGTATGAAAAAAAACTGCACTATCTAGCTCCATCAGAAAATCTATTTTTTGTGTGAATCTTAAAACAATCATGTAATTCATTATTAACTATTTTTTAATAATTTTTCACCTGGTCAAATCAGGATCTGTACCTACCTATGCACAGCACGTACCTGGCCCATACTAAGTAAGGTTTGCATGGATGTGTCCAGCCTGCATGTACCAGCCCAGCCAGGGTAGGCAAGGGCAGGCCTAGCTGCTGCAACACCCCCTTGTTTGTTTCTTTTTTTCAACTGGGGCCTTGTTTAGATGTGAATTTTGTTTAGATTTCGGTATTGTAACATTTTCATTTGTTTGTGGTAAATATTGTTCAATCATAGACTAACCAGGGTTAAAAGATTTGTCTCGCGATTTACAGGCAAATTGTGTAATTAATTTTTGTTTTTGTCTATATTTAATGTTTCATGCATGTGCCATAAATTTTGATGTGACAGGAAATCTTGAAATTTTTTTGTTTTTAGGGGTGAACTAAGGCCTTATTTAGTTGCCAAATTTTTTTGGAAAATGCTATTGTAGCACTTTCGTTTGTATATGACAAACATTGTCTAATCATAAAGTAATTAGGCTCATAAGATTCGTCTCGCAAATTACAGATAAACTGTGCAATTAGTTTTTATTTTTATCTATATTTAATACTCCATACATATACCGTATGATTCGATGTGACAGATAATCTTGAAATTTTTTGGAAACTGAACGAGGCCTAAACAAGGCCTGGGCCTGGTCCAAAGCCGGATCCTATTTGTTTGCCTGGACCACTGGTCGCCAAGCAGCAGCTGACTGGAATATTGTGCATACACCGCCTGCATCCAAATCATTCATGCTGCTAGCTTGTTCATAGCAAAGGCCAACCACAGAGCTATGACCAAGCCATATAGAATGGAATAACATCATTGTTTAGATGTGAAAATTTTTTGAATTTCGTTACTGTAGCATTTTCGTTTGTTTGTGTCAAATATTGTCCAATTATAGAATAACTAGAGTCAAAAGATTTGTGTCACCATTTACAGGCGAACTGTGTAATTAATTTTTATTTTTGTCTATATTTAGAGCAACTCCAACACTACCAAAAGCACTTGGCAAATTCTAATTTTTGGCAAAACAAAAAAAAGCCCCTCCAACACTACCCTAAAACCAGTTAGCAAAATAGGATGTTTGGCAAAAGGGGGCTGTTGAGCGCATCTTTGCGCGCGCTGGTACGCTTGGTATCGGTGATTTTCGTTGTCTTTTTCAGTTGATAGCACAGCGGCAGCAGCGTTTTGGTGATGATTTCGTGATGATTGTTAGCAGCAGCAGCGTTTTGGTGGCCGGCAAATCTTGCCCGACAGCAGCAGCAGCTAACAAAAACACAATCATTTGACAGCAGGCAGCAGCAGCAGCAATCATTTGACAGCAGCAACACATGGCAACAAAAACTGATACAAACTGATATATTTAAACAAGATAATGATTGCAGACGGGTCCAGGCCACCAAAATTTGTGACATGTGGACCACCAATTCAAATTTGCCAAGCCCAAGTAGGGTAGTTTTGGAGAAGCCTATTTGTTTCACTTGGCAAATGAGTTTTGCACTTGGCAAAATCCGAGATTTGCCAAGTGAAGGATAGGGTAGTGTTGGAGTTGCTCTTAATACTTCATGCATGTGCCGTAAGATTCGATGTGACGGAGAATCTTAAAAACTTTTTAGATTTTGGTAGGAACTAAACAAGGCCTTACTTTTTTTCTCACTCTCCTTACTCCTACCACCTCACCTTACATCTCTTCAAAGTTAACCACAGAGAGCTTTTGGTCAAACCGCCAAAGACCTCCCGTAGCCATACACTACCAGTGACCACTCCACAAACTTGGTTGGAGCTAGTGGATCACAAAACTTACAAGCCCCAAGGAGGAGTACAACACTTGGTACATTATATTATTGACTGATGAGCTGAACAAAATGCTGAGCCCGTGAGCGCTTTAACGAGTCCACTCATCCGCTTCAGGCATAGATTGGGCTTGCTTCGAGAGCTCCTAAGACATTGCACGGGCACCTAAGAAATTGCACGGGCTGAGTGCCGGTGTGTGTGAGTGCATCAGATCTAGAATGGAAGATCAGGTTCTAAACCCAGTGGATTCGCTTGGGTTACAGTCTTACAACTATGATAATGGGATACAAACGTGTTCTTCCATCTGTACAAGCAGAACAAAGTAAACATGGTTCATATATATATATATAGAGGAAAATTGTCAGCCCACATGACGACGACGCTACAATCCATGAAGCTCTCACAAACATTTTCAAGTCTCAGAGAGGACAGATCATGGTAACCAATGGGTAAAAACATTGCAATCTCCATCGCACTCTTTTTCTGTATGTCTAGCTTTGGACGAACGATATATATATATATGTTAGTACACCTAGGCCAGCTGCCGACGGTCTGTCTCATCGTCCACCTGACCATGATACCAATTTTCTACCAACAGTTGATCACCACCCTGAGGCCAGTTTCCCTGCTCTCTCTCTCTCTCTCTTCTGCCGCCGACGACCGATGCCAGGAACAGGATATCTGCTCCGACATGGGAAGCACGCCTCGCCGGCCACCGCCATGAGGTCCATGGAGAGCACGACGCCCACGCGGCCGTCGGCGCCGTGGGGTGCGTACGCACAGCTGGTACTTGGCCCGGCGCCGCTCCGCGCGGCGGTTGGTCAGGAGCACCGCCGCGCCGCCGCCCATCCGGAAGAGGCACAGTTGGACATGAGCATCGAGCGGTTGTTGCCCCAGTACCCGTCAAGTGAGAGGATCTCCATGCTCAACACCAGCGCGTACGTGTTCCGGTGCACCTGCAATAAGTTCGACTTGGGCATTAGCCAAGCAGGTTCTCCACGACCACGAGCTTGTCGTCGTCAATGGCGGCTACGACCGCGATGCACGGAACACGAACGAACCCAAAATCATCAATGCCGATGCAAAAGTCGGTTACCTGGAGCAGCTGCTTGGCGAGGTCGATGGAGATGACTAGATGAGCCCGGCCGGCGCTGCAGCCCGTGCCACCAGACAGATCTTCATGAAAAGGCAGACAAGAAAGAGAAAACATAACAACTCTATAAATCCTGATATCTGCCACCTGCGTGCTCCCCTATCTTGCTAGTCATTCTCTTCATCCCTAACTCTGATCCAATCCCTTAAGGTAACAGAGACTATCGATTCCGTTAGTATAAAAAAAGCTCTATGCTGACCGTAGAGATTCTTTTTTACAAGCGGTTTCAATTAAAAAAAACTGCTGTAAAAAAATATTGTCCAAACATAAACTAAGTAGACTCAAAAGATTCGTCTCGTAAATTACAGGCAAATTATACAATTAGTTTTTTTTATCTATATTTAATGCTCTATGTATGTGCTATAAAATTTGATGTGATGGGAAATCTTGAAAAGTTTTTGAATTTTAGATGTAACTAAACAAGGCCTCAATATCAATATATATATACTTAATAATAAAGAGGCAAAATTTTAATCTATTTTTCCGTCCATCCTTTTTTTATCCATCTCCCTCTAACTACACACTAATGTAGTTTTTTATATCTATAAACTTATATATGTAATAATTCATGCTCATACAAGTTAAAATAGCTCTTGTTCTACCGGACAATGTAGATTATTCTAGACGACTTATATATATAATAACTTATGCTTGTATAAGTTAAAATAGCTTTTATTTAACGTGATACAGAGTCCAATTCCAAAATATATTGAGCCCATGTTCACATGGGTTAGAACAACTCGCGTCTAGTGATGATACGAGATCCAATTCTAATCTAACATATAGTAAGAATCTTAATTTAAATTTGGAGAAACCATCTGTTTTTTTAAAGACGTTCCTATCGGCATGTTCTTTTTCAGTTCTTTTTAAAGACGTTCCTATCGGCTGTGTATGTGACATTTTTTTCCTTTTTTATCCCCTCTTTTATATAAACAAAAATAATAAAATAATAAATACATAATATTATAGGTTTTTACTCTTTATCCTTCTTCTATATCTATATCTATATCTATATCTATATCTATATTTTAAATATTAAAAAAATAAAATTTCTATGCTCATTTTGGTTGGGCCCTCTCTAACTAGCTATGAATATAGAAACTGCTATGCACATAGATAAGGTAGCCTGGATAGGTATGAATAGATTCCTTCCATCCTGAACAACTTGAATAAGAATTCTAATTCAAATAAAAAAAGATAAAAATAGAAATCTAACAAAGCTTGTCGTAATATCAAGCCACAAAGAGTTTTGGGTTTTTTTTTGAGGGGAAATAGTGATTTCCATTACTCAGACAAAGCTGAATCATCAGCAATTACACATGAAACATTCGCAGGAATGGGATCCAAGATTGGTTCCACACCCAGATCACACACACTACCTAACTTAGCTAGCTCATGAGCTACTCGATTACATGAACGATGTCGCTGTTGTATCTTCCATGTGGTAAAATTCCAGTCCAACAAGCTTCAGAGCTCCTCAACAAGGTTCCCAACCGGGCTTAGGTCATACTCACTGGAGTAGACAGCAGAAACCACCTCAGTTGCATCGGTTTCAACAATGACATGACCCACACCGGCCGAGATTGCAGCTTGGACACCCTGAATGCATGCAATTAGCTCTCCTTGCAGTGGGCTGAGCAAAGCCTCGACACGACCCCGCAGCGCAATCACTGCGTCAGCATCCGAGTCCCTCAGAATGCAGCCCCAGCCTCCATTGCCACTATTAGGATCAAACGCAGCATCACAGTTGGCTTTTACAAAGTTTCTTTCCGGCCTCTCCCATCGCTGCGGCACTACTGGGTTATGAGCTTCAGGGGGTTTCTTCTCTTGTCGCCATTCCTCCGCAATTACCCTACTCAGGTGAGCTAGGATCTCTGGATCTCGACTATGCTCTCCTTCTCTGATTCTGTTTCTTTCTGACCAGCATATCCACAGCAAGATGCAGCACAAGGACTGAATATCTTCCTTTTGAATCATGATTTCCTCCACCACTTCCCTGGCCGATCGTTTTGACATCAGTAGCTCTCTAAGCTCATTCATGTTCAGCAGTTGCCAGACTCTTTTCATGGGCTTACACTTCATGAACAAATGGGCACCATCTTCATCAAATCTGTTGCACACCACACACTTTGTGTCAATGTCCACATGCCTGCGTTTGAGGTTCATCCGTAATGGATGACTATTGTGGCAGAATCTCCACATGAAATGTTTGACCTTGTTTGCACAATTCAGCTTCCATATCTTGCCCCAGACTGCATTCTTCTGTTGGTCTGAACCTGAGGATGAGGCACCTCCACTTCGGCTGCTCAGGATAGTATTTGCTCTATAGACTTTGTACGCACTCTTAACTAAGAAGATCCCCTTCTTGTCAAAGTGCCAAGCAGCCCGGTTCTACATACCTTCATGTACTGGAAGCGCCAAGATCAGCCTTGTATCCTCCTGCCAAAAAATTTCACGAACCAGCTGCACATCCCAGGTACCCGTACCTGGATCAAATAATTCTGCAACATTCTGTAATAGACATGCACCCTTTGGTGTGATTGGTTTCCTTGACATATCTCTAGGTATCCAAGGATCTGACCATATATTCAGATCGGCGCCATGACCAACACGCCATATGAGGCCTTGTTTCAGTAAGTCAACCCCTTTCAGGATACTTCTCCATGCATAAGACATACCGCTGCGTGGCTGCGCTTCCAGGACAGTACTGTTCGGGAAATATTTAGCCTTCAATATTCTTGAGCAGAGAGATAGCGGAGAGTGTAATAGTCTCCACGCTTGCTTGCACAGCATAGCCATGTTGAAACCATGGATATCCCGAAATCCTAATCCACCCTCTTTCTTGGGTTTAATCATCACATCCCAGCTAGTCCAGTGAATCTTGTGCTTTCCCTCCTGTTGATTCCACCAATACCGGCAAATCATGGCACTGATTTGATCACAGAGAGTTTTGGTAATATCAAAACACCCCATAGCAAAGGTGGGAATAGCTTGAGCAATGGCTTTGATCAGCACTTCCTTCCCTGCCCAAGATAAATATTTTTCCTTCCAGCCTTGTATTCTTTTCCACACCCTATCCTTCAAATAGGAGAAGGTATTTGTTTTTGAGATCCCCACATGAACACGCAAGCCCAGATATCGTTCATTTATTATTTCTTTTTGCACTTCAATTGCATCCTTCACTGCCACTCTCATATGTTCTGGCGTGTTTGGACTGAACAAGACGGCTGATTTCGACTTGTTGATCATCTGCCCGGAACACTGCTCATATAACTCCAAAATGTTTCGGAGCTGGTTTGCATCCTCCCCATTTGCCTAAATCAGAATCAAAGAGTCATCAGCAAATAGTAGGTGAGAGATGCTAGGAGCGTTCCTGCAGATTTTCACTCCCGAAATTAAACCATCCTCCTCAGCTTTAGCCAACAAAGCCGAGAAACCCTCTGCGCATAGCAAGAAAAGGTATGGCGAAAGCGGATCGCCCTGCCTAAGCCCTCTTTCCGGTTCAAAACTTTCAGACAAAGCTCCATTCACTTTTATGCGATAAGAGACAGTCGATACACATTTCATTATCAACTGAATCCACCTCTGACAAAAGCCCAATTTCTCCATCATCTGTCCCAGAAAACTCCACTCTACCCGATCATATGCCTTGCTCATGTCTAGTTTTATAGCAGCAAAACCTTTCTCTCCTTTCTTTCTATTCAGGATATGATGAGTGAGCTCATAAGCTATCAGGATATTATCAGATATAAGCCGACCCGGGACGAAAGCGCTCTGAGTGGGGGAAATGATTTCAGGGAGAAAAACTTTGAGTCTATTGGCTAGTACCTTGGATATCAACTTGTAGATCACGTTACACAGACTGATGGGGCGTAGCTCTGTGACCTTTTCAGGATTCTTCACTTTTGGTATGAGGGCAATCACAGTATCATTCCAGCTCTTCGGCATCTCCCCTCCATTCAGCACTGCAAGAACCTCATGAGTCACTTGATCACCAACAGTACCCCAGAACCTCTTGTAAAAGAGGGCTGGCATACCATCCGGACCCGGTGCCTTGAGATCACCAATCGAATCGAGGGCAGATTTGACCTCCTCTGGCGAGAACTCCCGCATGAGAGCCTCATTCATCTCCATGGTTACCATGGGCGACACTGCTTGGAGAAGCCTTTGTGTGTCGCCCACAGTCCCCGCTTTGAAAAGCTGCATAAAATGATTAGTAATAAAATCCTGCTTCTCTACTTCATCTTCCACCCAAACCCCCTCCTCCTTTTCTAACTTTCCTATTCTATTCCTCCTCCTCTCCGAACACCAGCTGTGGAAAAATTTTGTGTTTCTATCTCCTTTTGCCAGCCAATCAGCATGAGCTCTCTGTCTCCACAAAATATCAATTTGCTCTTCTACTTTGTCAAGTCTGTACGACAGAACAGCTTCCCTTTGGACAGAGGAGGCATCAATCTGTTGCCTTCTGCATCTTTCTAAATCTCTCTTTAATTTCTTCGCCCTCTTCTCTAAATCTCCTAACACATTCACCTTCCACGACTGTAAATCGGCTGCGACACTTTTCAGCTTGTCAACCACTCTACCACTCCCCCAATCCTTCCCGGCCTCCCATGCATCTACAACTATTGATTCACAGTTCTCCTCCCTAAGAAGGCTCGCCTCAAACCTAAAAGCTCGATCCCCTTTCACCTGATCATCCGGTTGCACTCCTTCCAGAGACACCAGCACCGGCCTGTGATCCGAATGAAAGTGGTCACAATTTTTCACATGCATTAACGGGAACCACTCCCTCCAAGCCTCGTTCCCTACTGCTCTATCCAGTCTTTCACGGATATAATCTTTTTCATGTTGCTGTTTATTTCTCCACATGAAAACATCACCCGAGAAGCCCAAATCCTCCAAACCACAATGTTCCAGGGCTTCTTTAAATCGATCAAGGCATCCCTGGCCACGTGGGACCCCTCCTTCCTTCTCATGGTGAAAGAGGATCTCATTAAAATCACCGGCACATAACCATGGCATCTGATCTTGTACGTACTGATCATGGAGATCACGCATCACCGTCCAGGTCTCATGCTTCAGTTCTGCTCGTGATTCACCATAGATGCCAGTGAAACGCCATCTTCTTCCGTCATCCTCTTTTATTACCATATCAATGTAATTCTTCGATTTTCCTCGAATCATCACATCGATTCCACCCCTCCACAACACAGCAATTCCCCCCCCCTTTTCCTACCGAGTCCACCGCCACCATGTTTCCCAATTGCAACTTTTGCTTAAAACGCATCATCCGCTTTTCCGTCATACGAGTTTCTGACAGAAAGAGGATGTCCACCCCCTCGGACTTCTGAAAATTCAGAAGTCCGCGAACTGCCGCGGAGTTGTTGAGCCCCCGACAGTTCCACACTGCTATCTTCATTTCTGCTCGCAAGACCGGTCCGCCGGTCCCGCTTCCAAAAGAAACTCTGACTTCAAACTCTTCTCTCCATCTTCCTTCATCCTCACCCTTTTTGCCTCATCAATATCCATCGGGGATGAACTTTCCCGGTTGCGTTTTTTCCCAGCCTGGGAGGATTGCTCATCCACTGAATTAGCTTTAACTTGGGCTTCCCCCCTCTTCTGCTGCTGCCTCTTCCACTTCCCTTTTTTCTCAGCGGCCTCGCCCGCGGCAACTCCTTTCACCTTCCCCTCATCGCCCTTCTCAACCACCACGTTGCCCGATTGCATGGTACTGTTCACGTCAGAGAGAACCGCTGTACCAAACAGTCCTTTTTTAGCATCAGAACCTCTCCCCTTCAGTGTTGTATCAACCGCAACTAGTACTTTTAAAGGGCTCGTCACCTCCGTCTCTTCCCCACGCTTGCCCCCTTTATCATCCTTCTCCTCCACACTATCAGAAACTCCTTTTTTCCATGAAGGCCCATCACTCCGTTTCCGATCTTCTGACTTCCCCCAACTCCCAAAGCTACCTCTACTTCCTGAACCTCCTGAGCTAGACCGCCATGGCAACATAGAGTGAAGTTCCCCCCAACCACCTCCTTCACCCGTGCTCTTCTTTTTTGGGGGCAGGCATCTCAAGCTCCGATCATAAGGTTTTGGCTGCCCTTTTGGCCAAGTCACCTCACACAGTCTATCAGTGTGACCCTTTTCTATCTATAAACTTATATATGTAATAATTCAGGCTCATACAAGTTAAAATAGCTCTTGTTCTACCGGACAATGTAGATTATTCTAGACGACTTATATATATAATAACTCATGCTTGTATAAGTTAAAATAGCTTTTATTTAACGTGATACAGAGTCCAATTCCAAAATATATTGAGCCCATGTTCACATGGGTTAGAACAACTCGCGTCTAGTGATGATACGAGATCCAATTCTAATCTAACATATAGTAAGAATCTTAATTTAAATTTGGAGAAACCATCTGTTTTTTTAAAGACGTTCCTATCGGCATGTTCTTTTTCAGTTCTTTTTAAAGACGTTCCTATCGGCTGTGTATGTGACATTTTTTTCCTTTTTTATCCCCTCTTTTATATAAACAAAAATAATAAAATAATAAATACATAATATTATAGGTTTTTACTCTTTATCCTTCTTCTATATCTATATCTATATCTATATTTTAAATATTAAAAAAATAAAATTTCTATGCTCATTTTGGTTGGGCCCTCTCTAACTAGCTATGAATATAGAAACTGCTATGCACATAGATAAGGTAGCCTGGATAGGTATGAATAGATTCCTTCCATCCTGAACAACTTGAATAAGAATTCTAATTCAAATAAAAAAAGATAAAAATAGAAATCTAACAAAGCTTGTCGTAATATCAAGCCACAAAGAGTTTTGGGTTTTGGTTCTTTTTAGTTTTCCTGTTTTGTTATTAGCTTAAGAAGTTTCTTTTTTTTGAGAGAGAAGCGTGAGAAGTTTATTTGTATTCTTTTTGTCCATATTACGTATCCAATTGGCTTACGTTTTTTCGCAATCCTCTTTTTCCACATCTAATTGCATCGCTAACTTCTTATTGAATTTTTGGTCCTATTTTCCTTTTTCATATAAAATATTAAAAAAGCAAACAATGGATATAATAATAATAGTATAAGCGGCTGAAATTCATCTCTTCCTTAAAAATAGAGATTTGCCAACAAAATTATTGATGTAATTTTAATTAGAAACAAAACTAATTTTATTGTAGTATAGTTTAGCTGATGATCTAATAACTAATCAAATTGTGAACTACAATCTAGAGCAGTTTGTTGTCCATATCAGTCTAAATAAATGTGTCTAATATGCATGTACCAATGTAATATTAAAATGATAATATAAAATTAGCTTATATCATGAATGTCATAGTTATCATAAAATTAATAAACTATAGCTTCAAAATTTTATAGCAAGAGTGAAACGTAAATAGATATGTATCATTTTGGTTCTCGATTTTATGAATACTTATAGCTTTTTTCTCCCGTTGCAACCAAAGTTCTGGGCAACTTTTTCTAGAAGCTATGTAGCTATAGCGATGCTATGTCAGATAGCGTTTTTATATAAAAAATACCAGTAATTGATACAAAAAATATGGCAAATATGAAATTTGATGAACATAAATATGCTTGTAAGGTTCCACAAGTCTAGATAACATTACATTATGACATTACAACATGGCTCATGAAAGTTTAATTGTTCAAAATACCAAATTAATAGCAAATAATAACTGATAAGTAGAAAATACTAATTAAATTGTGACTGTCATTGTAGTGCAATTTTAAGGACACAAGTGCAATCTAGTCTGAGATTGAGTTCTCAGAGTCGGACCAGTTGTTGCCTAGCAGGCACCACCACCCAGCTATCCAGCCGACGGCGCCGCGTGCCCAGGTCTCCAAGAGCCGCCACCCAGCAACGACAAAAGAGAGTCGAAGTGACACTCTGAGTGGCTGACGGCTCACTAGTGTTGTGCATGCTATTTAGAATTTAGGGTTCCATTGGTTTTGGGCTTCATTGGGCTTAGCAGGCTGCCAGCCTTTCACATATATGGGTTGTTGGAAAAGTGCCGCCATTTAAAACGCTAAGCTATACAACTTAGCAGTGCTATAACGGCAAATAATGGTGAAAATTGTCATAGCAGAAAAAATACGAATAGCTTAGCGTTGAGCTTCTTCCGCAGCTATAGTGGCACTATAGCCCACTATTTTTTTTCTTTGGTTGTAACGCACGGATACGTTTGCTAGTATATACACTTAATAAAGAGACAAAAATTTCACCCTTTTTTGGTACCATTATTTTGATCCGGCCTCCCTAACTAATCTTGCATGTTGTACTAGAGACACATATCAGTTGCTATAAGTATACGCCTCATATATGCCCTACATACATATCCAGGCCGTATTGCAAATTCTGGATAACTACCGGTCCGAATAGCAGTATCAGACATTGCTGGATCGATTTGGATATGGCCCATGAAAAGAAAACAGCCCCAACTTCCATTCCACGTGAGAGTCAGAGAGTGACGCCGCCACGATCTCCGGTCATCCCGCGACTCCCCCTCCAACTCCGACTGCCGACTAGAGGCCGGAGGGTGGCAAATGTCGGCCAAGCCCAGCGGTGGGGCAGGGAGCAGCTGGCGGTAAACCGGTGAGTTGACAACACAGACGAGCAAAGAGCGGCTATATCACTCCACCCTACTACTACAGCTACAGGCTGCAGCCTCACGCCCAAGCTCCGAGCACGCGAGCAGGGCAGCAAGCCAATAATAGGTGGAATCAAGATTTCAACAAGCAAAAACAGATGAGATTGATAAATAATATGTAGTTATTATTATTATTATAAATACTAGACGTATTATGTCACTGTATCTTAGAGAATAATGTTTCCGGTACTTATGGTATCCATATATGGCCAACATATCTTATGACACATACTTAATTAGAACAACTCGTGTCTAGCAATAGTAAATGCCGAGTTCGATTTCGATACGTATTGGGTTGCGCCCTACTCATTGGGTGTATGACTGGGACTCATGATGTGTGTTGATATGAGTTGGAACTACTCACATCTAGCAATGATTACGAAATGTATTGGGGCTTCATTGCAACGCACAGACACATTTGCTAGCAAATTTTAATAATGTTCACCTTATTTCTGACAGCTGGCAGTTGGTATGGTGCTGCCCTACTTATTGCGCTCCCTGTCCACCGTGCTGCAACACTATGACACCAATTCACCCATCTTATGCCCAATTTGGCGGTCCTCTTGAAGTTCGCCTACTAGAGTTGGCATGTGACCTTGTCTCAAGTTGTTTCACTTATACTATGCATGTCATATGTGCTCGACAATGAGCGCAACTAATAACTGCTACTTGTGGCTCCATGATGACGCAGCTCATGAGTTTCTTTCCCTCTAGCTTCGCATTTCAAGGAAAGGCTGCAAAGAACAATGGACAAGGACCATAATGGCCTCAATGGGACAGGCATTCCAACCACACCCACCTTGATCTAGGACAACCGGAGTGTGACCCCCTCTAAACACCTGTTTGGTGAGTGCCCTTCAAAGTGTGACACCTCTCCAGGGATTTGAGCTCACTAGTGCTATGGTACTGGCTTACATCATCACGCATTAGTTGTCGCAACTCTACCAATGGATGTGTTTGGTGCCCTCTTACTATGGAGATAATAGTGCCATGTGGACAGTCCCTAAAGGTAAGCAGTCTAATTTCTCATTGTGTGTTTGACATGTGATTGTGGTTGCTTTCTCACGTTCCTTGTTTTTTCTGTGGCTGGTAAGCAAACCATTTTAGGCCTTCTTTATATGAGGTACATCGTAATCTATACCCAATAATGATGACTAGAAATTTACATCTTAAGTAGCCTTACAATTTGGCTTTGCTTTACTTGATATGTAATCTTGTAATATGGATACGTACTTGTTGATGGTCCGATAGAGGTGATCCATCTCTACCTATCACAGATCAGATTATAATACCTAATATGCATTTTCATATGTTGTCCTTGTAAGAAAAAATATATAAAGATTTATAAGAACCAACAACTAAATATAACAAGAAAGGAACACACATTCCACGTAGCACAGTTTCAAATTTAGTACCATATCGGAAAGCTAGCCTCATTAAAACCAGCTTAAATAGGATGATTTCTGCTACCTAAATCAGCTAGGCTTGGTGGTGTGAGCCTGTTACTCCAACTTTGGAGGGCTAAAGAGTGGGTCCGTTTGGGGTTTTGCGCTTGAGCCCATGTAAAGACAACATTGATTCTTGTCTTTACCCTCATTTGGCTGGCCATGGGTAACCTTTGACCCCCCAAAGGCCCATTGGCTGGCGGGTTTAGTTCAATCTGGGTCCAGCAGGCCCAGTTGGAGCCCAACACATATTTGCACGCTTTGTAGGGTTTCCACGAATGCAAAACCCATCGTGCTAAATCATAAGTGGTTGTAGCATGGGCTTCGTTTGTGGCGTAGCCTACTTCGTGGAGCTTGGGTTCGCGTAATTACCCCTCGTACCAACTCTTTTTATTTTTGCCAGAGTCAATAACAAGGCTTTTGTGGGAGAAAACAAATGTACATACAACAATATGTTGTACTCCTTGTACATGACCATTTTGTTCTTGGTCAACCTCACCAACCTAAGAGATAGGATCGTCTATTGTACCAAACCAATCTATAAATACTCCATATGGACAACTATTTTATCTATATCTTTTATAAAGCTCAACACGACTATAAGTTTATCTCAACATGCAAGTCATTCACATCATCCCCCGCTAGATATCTACATCATTTCCACTAATAGTCATGTTATTCTACTAATTTCTAACCTCTTAGTTGCAAACTATAAACATCTTCTCTACTTAATTTCATTTCAAATTCTTCGTAATCACTGTAACAATGCATAGGGTATCTTTTAGTAAACTATCTAAATGTTTAACTACAGTTTTGCTAGGTGTGTTGTTATCTCTACCGCAAAAGAGTTATGCAACCTAGGTTTCCATCCTATCAACTAAGCTAGGAAAGGTAAAGCATACAGCCAAGATAGCATATAAATGCAGAAGCTAAAGATGAGGTAGAGATGCAAACTACCGTCGATAACTCTGATACACGGTGATGGACACAAACTTGGTTGGTGTGGTCGCACAAGACAACAAGCCCCACTGAGTACAACAAATGTTGCACGCAAGCACCGAGTGGTAAAAGATACGCAAACCTCACTAAACACTAGGTCTAAACCTAGAGCGAGTGCATCTGAGCATGGTCAAACCAATGTTTTCCTAAATGCTAAACGGTAAACAGTCAGTCACCTACTATTTAGCCACTATTCGGCCTAAACAGTCCATTAGATGGGCTAAACGGACAATTAAACAGACTAAACGGATGATTAAACGAAAATGGTGTACCACTGTGTAGCGTTTACACGGCTTTTAAACGGTCTAAACGGCCGTTTAGACGAACAGTGGGTCTAACTAACTAAAACACTTTGCAAAGCACCTACACTAATCACCTTGTGATCTTTAAGCCCTACGCATATGGAGAGCACTAGAATAGAGTATCGCCTCACTTGGTATTTTTCTCAGCTTCTCCACACCCTTTTTTGTCGGTTCTCGAACGTATTTATAGCCCCAAGCAAAGATATAATAATTTTAGTACTACTTTGTATGTGTGTCCATTGAAACAATTTAAAAGTAATGACTAATCACACCAATTTTAATATTACTATGACATAAATCTAATTACTTTTCTAATATAATAATTAAATTCATTAATTTTAATATGACTAGTTATATTAATTTTAATATTTCTAGTTACGTCGTGGCATAGGGGGCTGAGCACTAACGAAACTTTCTGCAACACCTATCCTGTACTCCCTCCATAAAAGTCATTTAGGACACTTCAATATCTAATTTTGACTCTTTATTTTTACTAGCAAAAATATTCATACGTTGTAACAAGAGAAAAAAGCTATCAAATCTATATCTATATCTCTATTACCTAATTATATATATCTATACTTAATAAAAAGAGATAAAATTTTCAGGCTCTTTTTTCATCCATCCTTTTTTTTATCTTCCTCTAAGTACCGAATGATGGAGAGTTTCTTTTATGTGGACTTATATATATAACCCGTGCTCATACGAGTTAAAATAACTTGCATCTAAACCAATTTGGAGTAGTAGTCCTAATATAAATAAATTCGTCACATTCTAAGTATTCTAAATAGAACTCTTAATAGTCAAATAGAAAAGGATAAGAATTAAGTTCTTTATTTTGCTCCTCTTTTTTTATTTAGTGAGATGTCAATCAGAGGCAAAAAAAAATCAAAGTACTAATCTGTAGTTCCTTCTTCTCTAATAATAAAAGGCAAAAATTCTGGTTGTTTTGGATTTTAATCGAGCCCCGTTTTAGATTTTGGTCGAGCCCAACTATTCGTTTGTTTCGATCTAAAATTGGTTTAAATTCGTGTTAGGCTTCTGAGTTAGATTCAGCTCATAACTTTCTTTTTAACCCTCTAACCCAATTGGATCAGGAGTCCTCGTGCCATAAATAGAAAATAAACTAAAAATAATAGAAAAACCAGATCCAAAGACCAGTGGACATATAAAGATATGGTAAACCGAAATTTTCACAATTATATATTAAGGAAAGATAAAAGTATTTATCAAAAAGTGATACATGTATATTTTAATGAAAATATTTTTCAAGACAAACATATTCATATGGTATTTATGTTTTCAAACTCAACCACTTAAAAGCTATTCATAATTTATATTGTTAATATTTGACTTAAATCTTATCTAAAATGTTTTTTTTATATAAATATGGAGAAAGTACGGCTGTATGCTTGGCAATGCTTCCCCAGCGCTCGCATAATAAACCCCAACTCGTGGCCTCGACGATCCTGCAGAAACACAAATTCCCCAATCCCCTTTCAATTCGTGGTAGCCTAGGATTGAGCGGAGCCAAGGGCGCATCCGCGCGCGCGCGCATCGGGCCCTAGCCGCACGCCATGGCGACGGCGTCCCCGGATTGGGCGGGCCTTCCAACGGAGATGGTGGCCACGGTGATGGGGTCGCTGGACATCCCGGACCTGTTCCGCGCCGGCTGCGTCTGCTCCTCCTGGTACGCCGCCTACTCCGACGTGGCCGCGTCCGCATCCCCATCACCGACACGGCCCCGTGCCTGCTCTACTCGGCCCGCGGCGACGCCGACGCCAGCGCCGCCACGCTCTACAGCGCCACGAGCGGCGCGACGTTCAGGGTCCGCCTGCCAGACCCGCCGCTGCGCAGCCGCGCGCTGGTCGGGTCGGCGCACGGCTGGCTCGCCACGGCCGACGAGGCGTCCTCCGACCTGCACCTCGTGAACCCGCTCTCGGGCGCGCAGGTCGCGCTGCCGCCCGTCGCCACGCTCCACCACGTCGAGAGCTTCCTGGACGGCGCGGCGGGCAGCCTCGTGTACTCCGTGCAGGAGAGCGAGGACGACGGCCCCGGAGAGCCGCCGCCGGTGCCGGTGCTGTACCCGGCGCAGAAGCTGCGGCTGTTTCTATACTACAAGGTGGTCATGTCCTGCAGCCCTGCCAAGGGGAGACACTGCGTCGTCCTCCTCCTGCACCGGCCGGACGGCGAGCTCTCCTTCGCCCGCGTCGGTGACGACCGGTGGACCTGGATAACTGGCCAGACGCTCAGATCGGTCAGAGGCTACCGTGACGCTATCTACAACAAGATCGACGGCCTGTTCTACGTGCTCAGCTTCGATGGCTCCATGATCACGCTGGATTTGGGTGGCGATGGCTCTTCTTCTTCTTCTTCTTCTCCGGTGGTGGCCAAGGACATTATGCCGCTAGCGATGCGGTGGGATGATCCTATCAAAGATCTTATGCTTACACCGTCAGGTGATGTCTTGCAAGTGTGGAGGTCGAAAGAGATCGAGCGGTTCGACACTCCCGTTGAGCTTCCAGCTGGGGTTGCCCATGAGTTTGATGATCCATACTTGGCATCTCGCTTAGACTCTTTCATCCACAAGGTTGACATTGATAAACAGCATCGCGAGTTGCTGACGAGCATGGGAGACCATGCTTTGTTTCTTGGTTATAACTCTGCGGTGTGCCTTTCTACCAAGGATTTTCCACGGTTGAGTCCAGACTCTGCTTATGTTGCCAATGTCTTTGACGAAGAAATGTGGGGCAATAAGCACAATTTGAGGGAGATTGGCATATGGGATTTCAAGACTGAGACACTACGTGGCCTTGGTGAGGTGCAATCTCGCAATCCACAGTAGCTTGAAAATGAGTCACAGTAGCTTGAAAATGTAAGCCATGATAAACGGGACCTTTTTTTGCGTAAACATGATAAATGGGACTTGGTAACACTCCATGTCGAAAATTTAGTCAGAGCTACAAAAAAAATGCAGAAAGATAATAAAATGCAGCACAATCAATCAACTCTTACGAAATTCGGTGATGCGCTTTATTCAGAAAGATGCATTTTATTGTGGCACACAAAAAAAAGACTGATGTAACTTATTGTGCCATTCTCAGACCTCATGAACAATGAAATAAGAACAAAACATTCAGAGCAGAGTGTTCAGTGCTCCCAGAGTTGAAGAGCAGAGACACAACAGGCATTCAGAAGGAGACGGAGATGCCGAGGAGGTCAATGACGCGAGCCACGAACTGCGCGAGGTCCGTCCAGCTCGCCGCCGTCACGAGCCTCCCATCAACGACGGCCGCCGCGGCCTCCACGGCCTCGGCGCCCGCCAGCCTCGAGACGACCCGCATGGGCACCCCGCTGGCGCACTTCCTGCCCCTGAGCAGCCCCGCCGCTGCGAGGAGCAGGTGGCCATGGCCGATGCTGGCCACCACCTTGCCCTTGTCCGCGAACTCCTTCACGAGCGCCACCGCCCTGTCGTGCGTCACCAGCAGCTCCGGCGCGCGGCCGCCGGGGATGACGACGCAGTCGAAGTCGTCGGCGCTGGCGTCCGCCCAGTCCGCCGTCACCACGAAGTTGTGGCCCCGCCTCTCCTCGCTCACCGTGACCGCCGGCGTGCCGGCGGCGTCGTAGATCGCCGTCACGACGGTCTCGCCCTTGCGCTTGGTCGGGCACGCGGATTCGACACGGCAGCCCACGCCCGCCAGCGCCCGGAACGGCACGTTCGCCTCGTAGTCGTCGACGTAGTCCTGCAGGTACGGCCGTACGGCCAGTCTCCCATCAGCGGCGGCGCCACCAGCGGCCGGCGAACAATTAAGGCAACTAGTAGTAGGGTAGCTTAGCTTACGGCGCAGAGGATGAGGACGCGCTGGCCACCGCGCCCGGCGTCGGCGGCGACGACGTGGGCGCCCAAGGCGTCGAGGAGCTTGGCGAGGATCTGGGCGTGCGCGGGCCACCCGATGGCGGAGAGCACGTGGCCGTCGGCGACGCAGAGCTCGAAGGGATCCGGGTCGACCCACGCGCCCCCCGCCAGCTCCACGACGGGGCGCAAGCTGAAGAACGCCGTGCAGCGCGTGCCGCCGCTGAGCCCGCCGGCCGCGGCGAGCAGGAGCTGGCTGTGGCAGGTGAGCACCAGAGGCCTCCGCAGCGCCGCGAACGCCGCGACGAGGTCCACGACGGCCGCGTCCGCGCTCAGCTGCTCCGTGAACCGCCCGCCCGGGATGACCAGCGCGTCGTAGCGAGACGGGTCCGCCGCCGCCGCCGCGAAGTCGGCGGTTATCGTGAAGCGGTGGCCCGTGAGCTCCGTGTAGAGCTGCGGGGTGCCGGGCGGCGCGCGTGCGTTCGTGAGGACGGGGACGAGGAACTCGGAGAGGAGTAGGGAACGTGATGTGACGTGACGTACCTCGAAGCCGAGGAAGTCGTGGACGGCGGTGAGGCAGGAGTCGCCGGGGCGCTTGCCGGGCGCGGCGCAGTCGACGGTGATGCCGAGGGCGGAGAGGGCGTAGAGCGGGACGGCGGCCTCGAAGTCCTCCATGTAGTCGCCGCAGAGCATGAGGACCTTCCTGGGGGCCGCCATGGATGGACCTGATCGATCCTTGTTGCTCGCTGGAGCTGCAACCTCTGCAAGCGTGCTAGTGAGGAGTAGTAGTGACACTGGCAGGTAGGTAGCGTAGGAGTGTGATCAGTACCGGTAGCAATACTTGTAGTAGGTTTGTACTAGCTCTGATCCGATCAGCTCACGTCGATGATCACGACTGGTTGATCGACCGCGCTCAAAAAATTTTTAAAAAAATGGTCCAAACATTAATTCATGGTGAGAACAGGATTAAATCTCTGTTCCGGATCCCGGGACTGGAAATAAACCACGTAGTAATAATTAAAACGCACGTGTTCAGGGCAAGGGCGTCGCACGCGTCTCGCGTGATCTCTCCGGATGAACCACGGCCACGGATCGAGACGGCCAGAAATTGTAGCCCCCGTGGCCCCGTCATGATTGCTTATATTTTTTGCATGGTGCTGGGCGCGCCACGGCGTGATGATTTAGGCAGGTACTAGTGTACTACTAAGCCTTGTTTAGTTCCGAAAAATTTGTCCAATCATAAACTAATTATGATCAAAAGATTCGTCTTGCGATTTACAGACAAACTGTGTAATTAGTTTTTGTTTTCATCTATATTTAATGCTTCATGCATGTGCCGCAAGATTCGATATGACGGGGAATCTTGAAAACTTTTTGGATTTCGGAATAAACTAAACAAGGCGAAGCCAGTCAGGACGACAGGTGAAGTGATGAATCGATATTGAAATGTCTATATACGATTCATGCACCAAACCATAGCATTCCAGTGGGCCAGGTCGCCTACTTCTCAATCAAGCGGTCAGATCTCAAACGAACAGTATCGCATAGGGCACTTCGTGCGACGTGTGTATGGCATATAGACCCCACTAATAGCATGTAACCATGTCTTCCTGATACACCGTGTTGTTTGAATGGACACTAATTGCCATGCACGGTGTGACACTGTCGTACATAATTTTGGTCTAGTTGGAAAAAAATTTTAGCTTTGGCTATTGTAGCTGACAATTATTAACTTAAAAAATTATTTCGTAAATTGATTCATGCACCAAACCATAGCATTCCAGTGGGCCAGGTCGCCTACTTCTCCAAACAAGCTGTCAGATCTCAAACGAACAGTGTCGCACAGGGCACTTCGTGCGACGTGTGTATGGCATATAGGCCCCACTAATAAGGCTTTGTTTAGATCTAAAAAGTTTTAAAATTTTAACATTGTAGTAATTTCATTTTTATATGATAAACATTGTTCAATTATAAAAAAATTAGATTTAAAAGATTCGTCCCGCGATTTGCAGGCAAATTGTATAATTAGTTATTTTTATCTATATTTAATGCTCCATGTATGTACTATAAGATTTAATGTGACAAAAAAATTTGAAATTTTTTTTATTTTTAAGTGAACTAAACAAGGCCTAAGCAACATATAGCATGTAACCATGTCTTCCTGATACATCGCGTTGTTTGAATGGACGCGTGCTGACACTGTCGCATATAATTTTGGTCTCGTGTAGTTGGGAAATTTTTTTTGTCTTTGGCTATAGCACTTTTGTTTGTATTTGATAATTATTATCTGATTATAAATTAACTAGGTTTAAAAAAATTGTCTCGTAAATTACAGGTAAATTGTGTAATTAGTTTTTTATTTATATTTAATGCTCTATACTTGTGTTTTAAGATTCGATGTGATGGAGAATCTTGAAAACTTTTGAAAATCTATTCGCTTGTCTTACAAGTCGTACTTTCTGTTTTTCATTCATAATAAATCAGCGAACAGTATTTTCAGCTATGACTTTTCAAACCAGCGACCAATGAGGAAAATAGAGATGACGTGCTGCTGTTGTACAGCTGCTGAGCGTTTTTTTTTTTTACAAAGAAACTATATTGATTAACAGCAGGTTGCTGTTAGGACCATTACAGAGTTAATGGTTACTCCCTCCATACTAGAAATACATGATGTTTAGGACATATAATTGTGTTTACCAAAGAGTCATTAATTATAGGATAATTTTCCGATTTTGCCCTTATTAAATAGAGGCGCGGATGTATCCTAGACATGAGACATGAAACATTGTATATTCAAATGGTTATCGGGGCTGCTTTCAAAGCGCTCGTTGGGCGAGGGTGGGGGTTCGATTCGCGTCTTCGCATCCGTTAGCATGCATAGGCGTCTGTTCGTGTCCGTTAGCATGCATGCATTGGAGCCGGTGGCCGTTCGCGTCCGTTAGCATGCATGCATGGAGACGCCCGGGAAGACTGGGAGACGCGTGGGAGCGTGATTTAATGCGGGCGGAAGACTAGGCAACGGCAGTCCAGTCCATCAGAGCCCTTCGGAGGCTAGGACTTCATTCTTTGTAAAAGCACAAAGGAAACCCAGAACGTCATCTAATCTATGTACGGAGAGAGTATATTTGAGAGTGTCGAAAAGCAAAGGACACTCTTGCTCATGAGCAGTATGACAACAAGCACTATTAAAAGTGGTTTGATTGCAAACTAATTCACTCAGTGCCTGTCTAGCTAGTTGATCAGCGATATGCGAATGGCTATAGTTGTACCATGAATCTTGGAGCTGGTAAACTGAGTGTAGGGTTTAATTCTCCGGTCAGGTGGATGATCAAGCTGAGGCCTGTTTAGGAAGAGTACTAACTGTTGATTATCTGTTAAAATAATGGAGTCAACCATGTGCATAGCTTCTAGCACCGTGGCTGCTAGAGCAAGGGCAGCTGGCAGCTGCTTCTTCCATCAGCACTAACAAGGAGTCCTTCATGGCAGCTTTGATGATGCTGTGAGGAGGATGAACCCGTGTGTTGACAATAAAAATGTCTAGTCCAGCATCTCTAGAAGTAGAGACACCTAGGTCTGGTTGAGTTGAAGCATCTATATAACATCTAATCCCCTGAAGTAAAGTGGGGAAAGTAACAGAATACCTGTTTGTTGGTGTTGTCTAGTGTACGGTGTCGTGGTTGGTGGTCGGATTTCTATCTGCATGTGAAGAACCCATACCTTGATTTGCTTCAGTGGCACCTACAAAATGAGTGGTTGCACGTTGGGCATTGGGGCCTGTCAAAGCATCGTGTTGTTCCTGATGTTCTTGTATTGCACTTAAATGAGTCTGCATGTGGGCATTGGCTGCCTGGTGTACCTGGAAGGACGTCCACGTTTTCCTCTTAAACCTGTTGTCATTATGAGCTTTCCAAATGTACCA
This sequence comes from Sorghum bicolor, assembly GCF_000003195.3. Lineage (NCBI taxonomy): Eukaryota > Viridiplantae > Streptophyta > Magnoliopsida > Poales > Poaceae > Sorghum > Sorghum bicolor. Next base: position 64,769,521 of record NC_012874.2, on the reverse strand, counting down.
AAGAGTAAACAAAGTTTTACATAGTAAAGATTCTGAGGGATTATTTGTGATGAGCAGGTTAATAGTCATTTGAATGCCTTCTTCTTCAGCTAGAATGTTGTTAGTGAATATAGGGGGGATTAGCTGTAGACCATACCTCAGTAGGCAAATTACATTGGAAAAACAAATGTTGATCGCTCTCAATATTACCACAGTAAGAGCAGTGTTGATCAATATGATTGGAATACCTACCTGCACGTCTCCAGTGGCTATTGCACGCCTGATCAGCCTCCATGCAAAGGTTTTGAGTAGAGGCGGGATGATTTTACTCTTCCAAGCCTTATTCATAATGAGATTAGCATCATGGCTAATACTTCTGGAACCTTAGTTGAGTAGGATATGATCATTCTGATACTCCAGATATTTGTAGGCAGAGCCGCTGAGCGTTGGTGAGGGAAGAAGGCAGCAGAAAGATGACAGGAGTTTCCTGCTGCTACTCCTTGTGCTAGATAGAAGAGAACGATCTGTTGCTGATGCTTTCTAGATGGATAAAAGATAGAGAAACTAGTGCTCGGCAGAGCAGCTCTCTCAACTCAACATGATGCTTCATCTTCATTAGATGCTCTTAATTTGTGATAATTTGATCTAATAAATTCAATTACTGGTACTCCTAGGGGGGGAAAAAAGCTCCACCAACATCGTGGCCATGCTGTGAGCATTTCTAGCGATCCACGGTCCACTATCCACACTAGACACTGCTACTACAATAGCCATCCCCGTGCGGCTGTGCCGCCCACTAGTCCCATCCCTCCTCCAAGCCTATTTACTTGTTTGAAAAACTATGATTGAAAATACTGTTCGCTAATTTATTGTGAGAAAAAACGCTGTTGAATATTTGACAAATTCGATAAATAAACTCAAACGAACCGGCTCTATGACTTTCCCACGTGAGAAACAATGAGCGGCCTTCTAGGCCCATCATCTTACGATGTTTGGGCCCATCTCAAAAGGCAAAGAGTCCCATGTGAGGAACAAACAATGGGCACGGGCCTGCCAGGCACATCTTAGGAATTATGATGTTTAGGCCCATCCGAAAAGGGCTTGTTACGAGGTTTCGTCGAGTGGGCTTGCAGCCCATCCCCTACTGCAGTGAATTTGCCATGTCGCTGTATCGTCTCCTCGTCCCCCTGACAGAATCCAAATGAAGATGAAGCATCATGTTAAATACAAATTCTGCTCAAAGCGGTTGCCAGCCGTCACGCTGAAGATTCTGCTTTCTGAGTCAATCTGACCCCCCCCAATGGCGTCATCTGCACATCAACACGTCTACGAACTCTTGGATACATACGATCGATCTGATCCGATCCCCGGAGAAATTAAAATCTAATCTTGGATTCGTGTGTCGTGATGATTGATAGTGAAGGTGCTGTTTGTTTGGTGGATGAGCTGATTTTACCAAACCTGCTGCTGCCAGAAAGCCTGCCACCCCAGGCCCAGATCGATGACCAGCTAGGTAGCCATAGCAAGCTAAGCTAAGACTGACGTCGCCGTCATGTGTGCCGAGGATGGATGCTAATACGTACTATTTGGTTATGTTAGCATTACTATTATGTATGCATGGTGGTTGGTAGGTTGGAGGATGGGTCGCTGACCGTCCGTTTGACCAGCGGTGGCTACTTTATCAACTGACAAGTACAAGTATTAGACTCGCTTTCCTACCGTGGCACTGTGGCATCCGCTGTGCTTGTGCGCGCGAGTTCCCACTGAAACCAGGGCTTTGTTTAGTTCACCCCCAAAAACCAAATCTTGGGGTATATGCATGAATCATTAGATATAGATGAAAATAAAAATTAATTACACAGTTTGTTTGTAAATCACGAGATGAATCTTTTGAGCATAGTTAGTCCATAATTAGATAATATTTATCAAATAAAAACGAAAATGCTACAGTACCGAAATCTAAAATCTTTTCGGAACTAAACAAGGTCCAGACATGTGTGTATTGTATTCTTGTTCGCTTGGCTGAAAAGACGTTAGCTGAAAGTACTGTATGCTGATCTATAATTTTTATAAAGCAAAACCCCACTATCTATTTCCCTTGACATGCAATGCATCTACCTCAGTAGTCCACTATCAACCTCACTTGACATGCAATGCATTCACCTTAGCAGTCCACTATCAACCTCACTATATATTTCTCTTAAAATGTAAAACGTCCACCTCAGCAGCCTCCACTATCATTCACCACTATGAATTTCGTTTGACATGCAAGGTGTCCACCTCAGCAATCTACTATCATTTGCATTAAATTTCATTAGCACAAGAATTATGGCATCCACATTAGCGAGCCACATCATCCACTATGAATATAATTTCTATGATTATGTTAATAACAAAGTTATATATATTTATATTCCTTCTTCATACCTGCGGCAACGCGCGAGGAATCCTCCTAGTTTGTTATAAGAGAAAAACACTACTAAAAGGACTTGTTGTTGTTGTTGTTGTCCTTAACTCTTGCTATATATTATCTCCATCCCAAAATAAATGTCGTTTGCGCTTCCTGAGAAATAACTTTAACTATATGTATAGTAAAAATATTAATATTTATAGTATATAATTAGTATCATTGGAAAGATCTTTAAGTCTAGTTTTTTAACAAATTTATTTAGAGATAAAAATATTATATGTATTTTTTATAAATTGAGTCAAACTTGTAGCACGAAAACCTAAAAAAATATTCTTTTTTAGAACAGATGGAGTATATCTTATCCCGATTATCAAATAAAAAAAATAGCCAGCTGAGAGCGAGCAGGGGCGGTCACGCTCAAAGATTCAGCGGATCCGTCACGTAATCTGACCCCAAACGCTCCGGATGTTTCCTGCTCATCAGCCTGATCGCTGACGGGCCGGTGCCATCCAAATGAACTGAATGAATGAATGATTCAAGCATTTCGTTCATTCAGCCGTCATCCCTTTTTTATATACTCTGTCCCAGTGTAGGACTACCCAGGATTTATTCAACCGTCAACCAACGTGACGACATTCTATACATTAGTTCGGGCCGGGGGTACACTGAATTTTAATCGCACTGAGGCATCCAAAGATGATGCATGCAATAGTTTCTGTCTGTGTCAGAGACAAAGGTTAATTTCATTGACAAGCCTTAGATTAGCTTAGTTGTGATACCAGCAGCTCACTTAATTAGAACGTGTACATGCGGGTTAATTTCCTCTCTCATATACACACACACTACACATCGCCGTGTCAACAGTCACATAACTGATACTGATAGTACTAGTATAGTACAACAGTGGCGGACCTAGAATTTTATGGTAGGGTATGCCACATAAGAAAATAATTTTACGCAATTCGGTAAAACTATTTCCAATTAGATAAAACTATGTCCATTAAATAACACGATAAGCCTTAAATTTAAAGATTAGCTAAAAACTATAACTAATTATGATATAAAGAAAAGAAATACAAATAATTCAAAATAATAGCCATAAAAGAAACTTATAACAAGATGGGATGAAAAAATAGTAAAAGAAAGGATGAAATATGTAATTCAAAATAATAACTATTCGCAGGTGAGGTTTTACGAGACACAACAAAATGGATAAATATAAAAACTAAAGAAAGAAATATATTATATATAGTTAATTTTTGAAAGGGCAAAAACAGAGAATAAAGAAATACAAAACGTAAAATGGAAAAAAAATTTGCAGCCCCGACGGTTTGAACAAAGAAGTACAAAACGTAAAATGGAAAAAAAAATTGCAGCCCCGATGGTTTGAACCAGCGATCTCTTGGTTACAGAACAAAAAACTTACCATTGGACTAGTAAGATGTATCAATAATGACAGTTGTATTTTTTATATATATATATAATACATTGTTAATTAAGTAGGAGGCTGACCCACAGGGTATGCCGTGGCCCACCTGGCATACCCCGTGGTCCGCCCCTGTAGCACAATAACGTGCGTGCCACAAAAACTGTAGTTTATCCAACGCGACACACAACACGAAACCCACACGAACAAATTAAGCCTGTGTGTTCAGTTGGCAAAAAATTTTGGTTTTTTTTTTGGTTTTTGACACTGTAGCACTTTCGTTTTTATTTGACAAACATTGTCCAATTATAAAGTAACTAGACTTAAAAAATTCGTCACGCGATTTACAGATGAACTATGTAATTAGTTTTTGTTTTCATGTATATTTAATATATCATGCATGTGCCGCAAGATTCGATGTAACGGAGAATCTTGAAAATTTTTGGAAACTAAACAAGGCCTAAATTAAAGGCAAAATTGAGACCAAAGACGGTGTAGTACGTGGTGGTTGGGAAGGTGGTGGGCAAGTGTAAGTGGCCCTGTCGCGGGGTCGCCGAGCAGGTTGATGGCTCCTTCAGCTTATAAATATTTGATGCACTCTACGTCGTAGTTGATTTTTACGTGGTCTTCGCACGTTCTAGTTTAATTTAGCTTTAGCCGTTGATTGATTTTCTTTCACACTGTAGCTACTATGGTATATATACATCTAGTTATAATACTATATATCTCACAATTATAATAATACTATGGTATATATATACATCTAGTTATAATACTATATATCTCACTATTATAATAATACTATAAAAGTATTCCTCTCGATTACCATCCTAATTAATTTGTTCGGAGATTTGAAAGGACTGAAAAAACGCAAACATATTTGAACACGCGGAGTCCACAGATTAAAATCTTGCGGTGCTTCAGAAAATCAAGGACGAGATGAGAGTTCGGATCATGGCGGGACCAAAATATCTGGCTAATTAACATTATCAGCATTTTTTATTTGTCACTCTCATCTTGGAGGGTTTTTCTTCTCTTCGCATTTAAGTGCTTGTTTGTATATCGGTGTGGTTGTACAGTTCCCCGTGCCTTCTCACCTTTTCAATATAGCGGGCAACTCTCTTGCCGGCTCATTATATTTTTTTTAAAATAATGTATTCAATTACCTACACAAGATTCTTTTTTGTTTCTAATTTGAAATGCTATCGACTGTCAAGATTTAAAAGTTTTGGTTGAGTTCTGATCGAAGTGTCAAGTGTTCGTGACGGAAACAAAAGGAGGGCAACGTAGACTCTGAGCTAAAGACATTTGTCAAGTTTGGAAAGGACGGATCACATTTGGTGGGCAAAGTACCAGTCCCAGTAGCTAATGTACTACCAATTAATTGCCAGGTCTGGGCTGGGATTAAATAAGCCGGCACAATAGTTAGGCAATCTACAATCTAACCTAATACATTCCAGGTGACCTAATACATTACAGAAGTAGTAATATATGTACATTCCGATCTGGTCATGTAGAGAAACTTAGCCTACTACTAGCTAATCCTGATAATAATATGGAGAATGTGCTGTTGGCCGGTAGATTAGCTGATGATGCCACTTGCCACCTGCAGCGGCTGCCACCCGGCCCGGACGGCCAGAGACCATATGTAGCACGCACAGCTAGAGGCCTAGAGCACGTAACCGTATAGTACGTGCCCGCGCACGGGACGATGCAATACGTAGTGGATATATATACATGATATAGTGGATAATCCATTATTGAATATGAATCTTTTGAACTTAGTTAATTCATTATTGAACAATAATTATCAAATACAAACAAAAGCGCTATTGTAGTTAAAAAGCTAAAAAAAATTACGAACTATAACATGGTCTGGTGGATAACAAATCAGCATATAACACATGTAGATAATGGCAACTCAAAAAATAACATATATAATAAATATTTTAATAATTTAATATAAATAAATAAAAAATAATTAAAACTATGAATAATATTAATAAATAAATATTTTTAGGTATATCAAACATGATTACATGAACAACTAAAGTACGTAAAATTAATATGATTAGCCGCCATAACCAAATTAACCTTTATATATCGTTAACAGTAGTAAAATTAATATAATGTTAGTAGCCAAAGAACTAAGTTGTAATTTGTTTAAATGATGCATATTGTTACTATTACCATGTAATTAGTCATAGTTATAGATTATTATTTATATTACATATTTGTGGTAGTAAAATATATATCATTCTCTTAGTAGCCATATTAAAATCGATACGATCTATATTACTAACTAGTCATAGAGATAAGTTTAAAATTGCTTTTCCAGGGTACTTATTTGCGGATATAGATAATGTCGAATATTCTATATTTTTTAATACGTTGAATACAGAAAAAAAAAACACATAGAGAACATAGGGATACACCACTTAGCATCTAATAATACGAAGACAAATATTTGTATTGACACTAAAACAAATACGGGACGTTGAATCCTTCAGATATTTTAACACGTGTGTGTGGATCCATCTCTGTCGTGTAGGTGCAGCTTTGTCAGATGATGGTACGTTGAGGCTTTGTTTAGTTTCTAAAATTTTTGAAGATTTCTAAATAAAAAAAATAATTAATTGTACAGCTTTTTTTAAATTTGTGAGACAAATTTTTTAAACCTAATTAGTATATAATTAGATAATAAATATCAAATACAAACGAAAATATTATAGTAGCTAAAGTCAAAAATTTTCTCTAACTAAATAAAGCCTGAAATTGAAATTATCGGGCGGAATGTGGCAGCCTGTAGGTCTAACACACCGGCAGCTTTGCCGACCTGATGAATTCGGGTGGCTAGCCGAAAGGCAACTGGTGGGAAAAGATAGCGCCTGCATTGGCTAGCAAGGGGCCGATCGAGAGCACGTACTACATACAGTAGTTATTAGTTGGGGGCACCACAGAACGGTGGAGTATAAAATTGAGATATTTATAAATTATTGTTATGGACCGAATAAACTATCCATCATCGTCTCCAGCATCCGTTCAACTCGTGCTCCACTGCCAACTACTTTCACTATAGAAAACTGTACTTTTTTAATCAATTGGAACCGGAGCAAAAACGTTCACCGCTCCATCTTTTCTTGGAGTCGGTCAGAGTTAAAACCCGAGTGGGCTGGAGTAATGCTAATTTTTCTCTCTTCTTTTGTGGCTGCATTTAAGCCACACATTGTGAAAGGCCTAATAATCTTGCACTTGTTACTTTGTCAGACTCTTTTTTTCTCTTAATAAAACACGGGTATAAGTAACCCGGCAAGTGTCAACGTAACTACTCTCATGATTTTCTCGGATGGGACATATATAGCACAACGCAAACGGTTTTAATTTGGATGTGCGATCAAAAAAAGTTTTTAGGGGAAGAGATGATTTAGTCGTACTAATTAAACCCGTCTGATGAAAAAAAAAAGAGAGAATATTATCATTCAGACAAGATATGAGTTTTGCCACGTACGTACGAGTACCATCTTGGATTGGTACGCGTACGACGACGACGGCCGGACGTCGTGACGACCGGCGCGTTGTCATCTATATGATCTATAACCCTGCAGGCTGCAGCTGACTCCTCCATGTGTGCAGCGTGCTACGCGAGCCCGGGTGCAGCAAGCTAGAGCCGCGCGCCTGCCGGGATGCAGCCGCTGGAGTAATAAATGAGCTAGCTGTGGTTGGTTGGTTGGTTGGTTGGGGGAGGATGGCCAAACCCAAACCCAAACCCAAACCCCAGGGATCGTATACTAAACATCGGGTAAGTCGACTCTACGCTCAGTTGGAGGAAAGAGATATAAGGATAGAAAAGGGAAGCGTGCTATTACATACGTACACAAGAATTAAAGAAAGGACATGTTCGATTAGCTGAAAAGTCACGACTGAAAATATTATTCGCTGATTTATTATGAGAGAAAAATATTGTTGAATAGTTCACAGATTCGGTAATATGCTCAAGTAAATAGGCTGAAACTTTGTGAGAGAAACATATGTTAGTCATAAGTGAGCTAACTGATATATAGAGTGCAAATGTACATGTAAAAAAAAGAGAGAGTTCAATTAGAGCAAGCCACAGACATTAATGTTAGCCTAACCTATAAAGTATTGGTCCACAAAGACTGAGATGATATGAGTGTTTGGTCGAGAGTGTTAAAGTTTAACAGTTATTGTAGTATTTTTGTTTTATTTAATAATTAGTGTCCAATCTACGGTTGAGCTGAAACGACTAGGAATTCGGCAACCGCCATGAAGCCCGCAGCGATCCACTCAGGACACTCACAATGCAGACTCTATTATAGAGTCTAAAGTTATTTATTACCTCGAACAATGTGGACTTAGAGTCTAAATAAGACTTGGAGTCTTATTTTTTTCTACCTCTTTCTTCAATAAATATGCTGCCACATCAGCAAAATACCATAAATAATATGTAATTAATTGTCTTGGACTGTGTGATAGAGTCTTGCATTGGGAGTGCCCTCATCTGTCTCTTCTAGCACTAGCAGTTGCACCTGTCGAAGCGAGAAAGAAACATTATATTGTTAAAGGTTCGGCCATTGTGCTCCTTCCAAAGATGCCATAAGATGAGGAGCACACGGAGTCGAAACCCTGAGTAATTATCAAAATTAAGCTTTTTATATAAGTTTTGATTTTAGAAAATTTTTGGAGAAGTAGGAAAGTTTATAAACACGCTCAAATTCATGTGAGTATGGGATACATATTTAAATTGCTACTAGTTGGAAAATTCGGTGCGGTTTTGCAGATATTTTTGAAGAATCACTTGATATTTCGCGAAGACCTTATCTTGCTGTAGATCAAAGTAACAATTAGCAAAAAAAATGTGTATCATCAAAGTATAACGTTTAACAAAATATTGAGAGCGGTTTGAAAGTTTCCAAAGGGTTAGATTTCGGAGAAGTCTAGCAAACTTTGGCTCTGGCTGGGTAACAAAAGTATAAGTGGTGTGTAGCAGGAATCGTTTGCGTAAAAGTGACATCGACTGTGACGGTTTGTAACCTTTTGATTTACTTATTTATAATAACATATCGGCACCATATATGCATCTTGATAATATAATGAGTTTCCGATCAACTAGGAACCGTTTTTTTTTTGTGGTTTAGAAAATGTCGACCATTTCCATGACAATGAACCCTGCCTTTTTCGTGGCAAAGATCTGCCGGTTTTGTGAAGATTGTGCCTGCAGGATTGAATAGTTTCCATGTCACCCTGTAACAGCCAACCATCGCAAAGAGCTGATCTGTTGGCCCTGCTCAGCCACCCCCACCACCCAATCGCCATCACCCCAATCACTCGAAATGGGCGACGGCATGCAGGAGCGTTGGCTTCACAAGCATCTAGAACACCGCTGGCGTGGCGTGTGCGAGCCGACCAGCAGCGATCGGGCTCGAGAGCTGGCTGCTGATCGATCGATCACCAGTTCACCAACCAACCCTTTACCTCCCGTCCGATCTGCTCCCGGCCGGCTCCTCTCCGGTTTGAACTTTTTAAATACTCCACGCCTTAGATACCCTCTACTAGCCATGAAAACAGATCGGATACGAATGAATATCACCAATATCATAATTGTTTTTCATATTTTTGGTTAAATTTGAATAATGTCAACCATATCGGATAAAATAGTATTAGATGTCGATATCATAAATATACGATTTAAGTATTCAGATACGGATACGGTATCGGATGTTGAATATTTGGACTCGAATACGGACAGATCTAAACCTCTCTAAACGAATTCCGTCTCGAATACGGTCGGAAAATATCCGTACCGTTTTCATCCCTGCCCTCTACCATGTTTTTCTAAATACAAAGTTTTAGAGTATTATATGGGCTATCACATAGAAATATTTAGATAGTATTATAAAAAGCCCTCAACACTCCAGGAGATAAATTTATAAAATATAATTAATCCATCATTAATACATATTTATTATAGTTTATAGTAACACCATATTATCAAATCATGAACTACTTAGAATTAAAAAAATCATCTCTCTATAATTTATTAATTTTTTAAGTCTATATTTGATGAGATAGAGAGTAAACTTTAGGGAGTAACAGCTTGTTTAGATTGGAGAAGAAAATTTTTTAGGTGTCACATCAAATATGTCGGAAGGATGTCGGGAGGAGTTTTTAGAAACTAATAAAAAAACAAATTAGACCTTGTTTAGATGCAAAAAGTTTTTGGATTTTGACACTGTAGCATTTTCGTTTTTATTTGACAAACATTGTCTAATTATAGAGTAACTAGGTTTAAAAGATTCGTCTCGTGATTTACAGGTAAACTGTGCAATTAGTTATTATTTTTATCTATATTTAATACTTCATGCATGTGCCGCAAGATTCGATGTGACAGGGAATCTTGTAAAGTTTTGGGTTTTTGGGTGTATCTAAACAAGGCCTTACATAGCTCGTCTAGAAACTGCAAGACGAATCTATTAAGCATAATTAATCTGTCATTAGCAAATGTGGGTTACTGTAGCACTTAAGGCTAATTATGGACTAACTAGGCTTAAAAGATTCGTCTTGCGATTTTCAACTAAACTGTATAATTAGTTTATTTTTTTTATCTACATTTAATATTCTATGCATATGTCCAGATTCGATGGGATGAATGAAAATTTTTCTGGTGGGAACTAAACAGGGCCTACCTAAGCTCGCTCTTAACGTTAATGGCGACCGGCCCGCCGGGGTCGGTCGGCCTTCCACGTCAATGCTGTTCGTCTAGCTGCAGCTGCCGCACGTATCGGCATCGTCGATCGCCTGCAGCTAGCTCTCGCCATTGATGACTACAGCTAGCTGACAGAAAGCTCGCGGAGTAACTGCGAGTCGTCACACGGAGTAAACGCTTCCGATCGAGTAGTTGGGAGGTCGATGGATTCGGATTGGGCGCACCGCAGCAGGCGTCGCCGAGACTCACGTACTCCTATATAAACGGGGCCGCCCTCTCCACCACACCTTCCAAACTCGCACGCTCCTTCCCCCCTACCCGGCCAATCAATCTCCTCCCTCCCTCTCCGGCCACGCGCACCACGAGTACGCCATGAGCGCCGCCCATCAGCCAGAACCCACGGCTCCCGCCGCCGCCGCCTCCTGCGGCGGCGGCGGCGACAGCACGATCAAGAACGCGCGGCACCGGACGAGCACCCTGAAGCAGTGCTACCACCTCGCCATCTCCAACGCGCTGTACCTCCTCCTCGCCCCAGCCGTCGCCTACGCCTCCCACCGCTTCTCCCACCACACCGCATCCGACGTCACCTCCGCCGCCGCGTTCGCGTCCAACCCGCCGTTCGCCGTCTCCCTCCTGGTGCTCTCCGCGGTGCTCGCCACGGCGTACCTGATGCGCCGCCCGCGCGCCGTCTACCTGCTCGACTTCGCGTGCTACAAGCCCGGCGCCGGCCACGTGGTGACGCGGGAGACGTTCATGCGGCAGTCGGAGGCGGCGGGGGTGTTCACCCCCGACAACCTGGCGTTCCAGCGGAAGATCCTGGAGCGGTCGGGGCTCGGGCAGGGGACCTTCTTCCCCGCCGCCGTCCTCAACTCGCCGCCCAACCCGTGCATGGCGGAGGCGCGCGCCGAGGCCGAGGCCGTCATGTTCGGCGCCATCGACCAGGTGCTGGCAAAGACCGGCGTCCGCGCTAGGGATATCGGGGTGGTGGTGGTGAACTGCAGCCTGTTCAACCCGACGCCGTCGCTCTCCGCCATGATCGTCAACCACTACAAGCTCCGTGGGAACGTCGCCAGCTATAACCTTGGCGGCATGGGGTGTAGCGCCGGCCTCATCTCCATCGACCTCGCCAAGCAGCTGCTCCAGGTAAACCGATCGATCTTTTGCTCTCCTTCTTTCTGCCATCGAGTGCTGAGGGACAGAGGGAGTCAGAGAGTGTGATGACTGACGAGCGTTCAGGGTGGTTGAGCCACCGCACCGGTGACCAACCAACACGAACTGCACAGTGTGCACCCTCTGCTGCTGCTGCACGTATCGGCATAGATCGCCTGCTGTGTATGCAGTCCACCAGTCCGCCATTGATGGCTACAGCTAGGTAACAGAAAGCTCGCGGAGTAAATGCAAGTCACGGAGTAGTTGGGAGATCGATGGCCGATGGCTGCTGGCGTCGCGAAACTTCTCGAGCCAATGGCGATGCATGCGCACGGGTCACTAGCTCAGGGACGACGACGACGACGACTGCCTTTTTCGTTTCTGTGACTTTTTCCTCATTAGCATCTGAACCTGACCGGCGACGATGCTGTCTGAACTCTGAACAGGTGCACCGGAACACGTACGCGCTGGTGGTGAGCATGGAGAACATCACGCTGAACTGGTACTGGGGCAACAACCGTTCCATGCTCATGTCCAACTGCCTCTTCCGGATGGGCGGCGCCGCCGTCCTCCTCACCAACCGGGGCTCCGACCGCCACCGGTCCAAGTACCACCTCCTCCACACCGTCCGCACCCACCACGGCGCCGACGACCGCGCGTACCGGTGCGTGTTCCAGGAGGAGGACGAGACGGGGCGCGTCGGCGTGGCGCTCTCCAAGGACCTCATGGCCGTCGCCGGCGAGGCGCTCAAGACCAACATCACGACGCTGGGGCCCCTGGCGCTGCCCATGTCGGAGCAGATCCTGTTCCTGGCCTCCCTCGTGGCGCGCAAGGTGTTCGGCGTCCGTGGCCTCCGGCCGTACATCCCGGACTTCAAGATGGCGTTCGAGCACTTCTGCATCCACGCCGGCGGGAGGGCGGTGCTCGACACCATCGAGAAGAACCTCGAGCTCAGCCCCTGGCACATGGAGCCGTCGAGGATGACGCTCTACCGGTGGGGGAACACGTCGAGCAGCTCGCTCTGGTACGAGCTCGCATACACGGAGGCGCAGGGCCGGGTCCGGCGAGGTCACCGCGCGTGGCAGATCGCGTTCGGGTCCGGGTTCAAGTGTAATAGCGCTGTGTGGCGGGCGCTGAGGACGATTGATCCGAAGAAGGAGAGCGCCGTCGGGAACCCATGGGTGGAGGAGATCCATAGGTTCCCCGTCGAGGTGCCCAAGGTGGAGAGCGTCATCGTGTCCTGAGGATGAAGACGACTCTGGTTCTCTGGTCGGAGGACGACGAACTACAAGATTGCTGCTACTACTACGACTGCAGTAGTTCTCTCTTTTTTTTCCAGTTCTTCTTCGTTCTGAAAATTCTTTGTTAAATATATAAGTATTATGTCGACAAAAGTGTCTGCTGATGGAGTGTGATGATACAGGGAAGCTCTGTAATTGTAAAAATACCTTACATACAACAAGTGTGATGATTGGATGAGATGTACTGTAGTCTGTAGCTCACATGTGATTTTTTTTGACAGAACCTGACATGTGATTTTGAGCTTCGAAATGATCCAATGAGGCCTTGTTTACTTCAAAAAAATTTGCAAAATTTTTCAGATTCCCCGTCACATCAAATCTTTAGACGTATGCATGGAGTATTAAATATAAATGAAAATAAAAACTAATTACACAGTTTAATCGAAATTGACGAGACGAATCTTTTGAGTCTAATTAGTCCATGATTGGATAATATTTGTTAAATACAAACGAAAATGCTACAGTGTCGATTTTGCAAAAAAATTTGGAACTAAACAAGGCCTCAGTATGAAATAATTTTTACTACAGTTTAAGCATACAATAATTAGGTCACCATAAATTTTAACCACAGTTGGATCATAGGAACTGCAGTTATGAATTATTCTAATTGATTATAGAAAAGAATAGATCAAAATTTATAGCAAAAAACATAGCATATTATATATTGACTGCGTAGATCTACTCATGTGGAGTAAAAAAGAAACTAGATTTACCATTTTACGATTTTTTTATGATTTTTTATGATTTTTTAAAGATTTAGCCAAAATAAAAAAATAAAAACAAAACCGCCTTTAAAACCGTCTACCACCAAGCCACGGGGATAAAACATTTGATTTCAAAAGTTAAGTAAGGTGGTTTGTTTGGTTTTAAAGTTTAGAGAGAAAAAACGGACTTTCGTAAAAGTTAAGGGATGTCAGTGGGTTACAAGTCATGCCGAATTATCAACCGGGCTACGTTGCATGGAAAAAAATTTGATGGATCCGGTATCCACACAAACTGGGTATATACCACCACTCAAATGGTGACACGTGGTGCGTATGTTTCCGGAACGCTCCACTCGGTTTGAGTCATTAATTACAGTGTTATCTAAATATTTTATTGATATGGTAAGGTAGTTGAAGAGAGAGAGAGAGCGTGCAAAAATTATAGAAACTAAGTCTAAATTAGATATCATGTCTACACAAGATCCAAGATATAAAGTGCTATGATTGGTTGAGAATGAAAAGAGAATAAATATATGTTGACACCGTTTTTGGGCACGTGTCCAGGATGGCAGGATAAGATGACAGTATGTGGTTTACAGGATGAGTTGCCGATGAGGATGGTTGCCGATAAAGGAGAGGTTGGACGTGACTAAGTTTACAGGTGATGATGTGTCTGTGCCGATGACTATGATGAGGAGGTCTGCCGATGACCATGGCAAAAGAGTCTGCCGATGATACAGAGGGGGAGTCTGGAAGCTGCTGATCGGGTTGTGGAAGAGTTTCAATTTGTCACGAGTGATAGCTGAGTTATTTCCTTATTTGTTTAAGTCGTTTTGTATACGGATTCCGTGTAATTTGGAATTCGAATTCTGGTCGTGTTTAGCTATAGCTCTTTGAGCAGGGTATAAATATGGACCCTAGGGCTTTGTAATGAGACATCAATCAATCAAACACACGTTTTTACTCATATTCCAGCATCTACTTTTCGACGACTTCGTCATACTTTTTCCCTTTTATTTCGAGTTCTTTGGAATTCGTCGACTTAAGCTCGGCGTGTTCTCAAGTTCCGCGTGAGTACCTCTTAGCCGTGACATCCGGGCGCATCGCTGTTGTCAGGACTAAAGTATTCGAGTTATCACCTTTGCCGATAGTAAGGTCAAATCGGCTGGCACGCCTTAACGTTTGAATTGGGTATTAGCCCTTTGTGTTTGCAGATCAGTTTTGCATCAACACATCTTTTGGCACGCCCAGTGGGACAAGATTCAAGATCAAGATCAACATGTCGATCTCTGACTTCGATCAGGAGAACGTCATCCCCGTGACGGAGGCCAATCTCAAGGATGAGCAGAAGCAAGCTATTGCCCAAGCCATGGAAGAGTTCAAGCTGCAATGCCTGAGGTCTTTCAGCATAAACAGGAGCGGCGAGGTGATCCAGAAAGATGCATTGCCGGCACCACGGCAGGTTACCTTCGAAGCCAATCCTGGCAAGCTTCAAGATATGGTTGACAGTGCTATTAACCGAGCTTTGATCAACCAAGCTGGTGTACTGTCTAATACGGTTTTCAATGCCGTGGCAAGAACTTTCAAGGAAGGACAAATCCCACCAGATTATGTGGGCCCCTCTCATCATCAGCCAACGGCACCAGAGGTCACGGCTCCATCGGCTGCTTTGACAGCTGCAAGTGCACAATCTGTCGTCCCTCCAAGTACATCGGGAGCTACTGGTGCACTATCTGTGCCGATGACAACTAACCCGCAGACTTCAGGTGGGCAGAATAAGCTGACTACAGATATGTTGGCATCGGCAATGTCAGGGTTGACTCTTCCTCCTAACTGGTGGGGTTATGGTATGCCTCCAGGTACATCGCAGATAACCGACATGAGGGGCAAGACTCCTATGACATCGGCGCTTCCCAATGCGCTGTTGAACCAGAGTCCCCGGTATACGACAACTACTACTGCAAGGCCTCACACTGGGAATCCTTAAGATTCAATGTTCCAGATGCCTAATGCATCGGTAGATTCAATGCTGATGCAACAGAGGTCTATGGCCCAGTCAGGGTATGTCAATTCAATGATGGTACCCAATTACCAATCATCGGCAGCGCCTATGCCGATGAACGCTAATAATGGATGGCTTGGACAGCAAGTCTTTCCACAATCGCCCCAACAAAGTTACCAGGCTACGGGGTTCCAGCAAGGACAGATCTATCCCGGATTCCAAAGTCAGGGGATCTCCAGCCAGCCAATAAATATTGGACAGCAACTCGGGGGACAGCAAGTCGGTGGACAGCAGTTTGGTGGTCCGCAGATTGGAGGACAGATGATCAATCCGATGCTCCGTGCAGATCACGTCCCGAACAGACACGTGGAGGTTCGCCACCAAGTACCGGACCCGCAGCCGCCTCATCGGCAGAATGCCGATGCATATTGGGCCGATAAAATTGCTGAAGTAATGAGGGAACAATTTGGGATAAAACCCAAAGTCAACACTTACTCTTATCGGACACCGTATCCTCCTGCATATGATTTGATCCCGCTTCCACATCGGTTCAAGGTACCGGATTTTACCAAATTTTCCGGGCAGGACGACACGTCAACCATGGAGCATGTCAACAGGTTCATCATTCAATGCGGAGAAGCTGGTAACAGGGATGAATTGAGGGTTCGTCTATTTTCATCATCATTATCTGGATCGGCCTTTACTTGGTTCATATCATTACCTCCCAACTCAGTGATTACTTGGGCCGATCTGGAGAAACAATTCCACAAATACTTCTTCTCTGGGGTTCATGAGAAGAAGATCACCGACTTGGTCAAGTTGAGACAGCGCAATGATGAATCAGTTGAAGGTTTCGTGCAGAGGATACGGGAAGTTAAGAATAAATGCTACAGTCTGGTTCTAGATGATCGGCAGCTAGCCGATTTGGCTTTCCAGGGTTTATTGCCACACATCAGGGATAAGTATGCTTCTCAGGAGTTTGAAAGCTTAAGTCATTTGGTGCAGAGGATTTCTGATCAAGACGTCAAGCCTTTCGAGCCCAAAAGAGCATGGAACAAGAAAGTATCATTTGTTGATGAAGCAACGAGCTGCGATTCTGATGAGGAACCAGTCATCGGCTTGGCAGAGTGGGTCAAAAACAAGAAGCCGATGTCTTGTCCTTTTGGGCAGAAAGAACCAGAGAAGTTCGCTTTCGACACCGCTAAGGCCGATAAGATATTTGATTTTCTACTCCAGGAAGGTCAGATCAAGCTGTCTCCTAATCACGTGATCCCATCGGCTGAGGAGTTGAAGAGGATGAGATATTGCAATTGGCATAATGCAACTTCTCATGACACTAATGAATGCAAAGTTTTCAGACAGCAGCTGCAATCGGCAATAGAGTCTGGGAGGATTAAGTTTGACAGTTCCAAGACCCAGAAGCCGATGAAGATAGACCAACATCCTTTCCCGACAAACATGTTGGATGCCAAGGGGAAGGCCAAGATCTTAACATCGGAAACAGCCGAGAAAAGTGCATCGGTAGATCCTCAGCATCAAGTTACTACTGCCGATGCAAAAAGTAAGGGCTTAGTCCAGAAAGGAACCAGTTCGGGTAGGCCCCCTCGGTCTGGTATCGTTATAACTCATAGAAGACCTCGGGAGAACTGGCAGCAACGGGAAGATCGGTATCGGCGCCAGCAAGAAGATTATCGACGGGAGGAAGAAAGATGCCGACAGGAGTGGAATCGGCATAGAGATCATTGGAACTGCCCGTTCTTCATCCATTGTTGGGAGGAAAATATTAAGCTTCCTACTGTCAGAGACTGCCCAGAGTGCAATGGTTATGATCGGTACGACAGGACTGATCGGCGTTATCATGATGACAATCGGCGATTTGATGGGCCGATCAGAGGAAGAGCATCGGTTCATGATCGGCTGGGAGGCAGGCTTAGCGTGCACGATAGGCTTGGTGATCGTGTCCAATATTTTCCCAGAAACCAGGAAGAGCTCGAGGAGATGGCTAATGCGCGAGTTCCCGATGAGTTTATATTTTGCAGGGATGCTAACACGTATCGTATGGAGTCAAGGGAGAACCGACGCCCGGCAGCAAGGCAAAAGCCACTCCCTCCATGGTGTTATGAAGGGTTGACCAAGACACAGAAAAGGAGATTGCAGCGTGAAAGGCAAGAGGAGCTAAACAAGGGTGAAAATTCTGGTCAGTCTGGAGATCAGCAGCAATCAGATCCTAAGAAAGGAGGTCCATCGGCAGGAGTTAACATGGTCTTTATGTTACCGATGGAGTTTCTTGCACCATCCAGTGATGATGAGTTGGAATTTTTCGATCAGATAGCTCAGCTGGCTCTGGATCCGATGACGGCTATCTTTGAGAAACCTGCCGATGACGAGAGACAACATCTCAAAGCTCTGTTCGTCAAAGGAAGGGTTGATGGGCAGCCAATGACCAAGATCCTAGTTGATGGTGGAGCTGCTATTAATATTATGCCATATGCAGTATATCGGAAGCTTGGGAAAGGGGATCAGGACTTGACCAAGACCGATATGATGCTCAAGGATTTTGAAGGAAACGTGTCTCCAGTCAAAGGGGCAATATGTGTGGAGTTGACCATCGGCAGCAAAACCTTGCCGACAACTTTCTTCGTAATCAGTGGAAAGGGTGCTTATAACTTATTGTTGGGAGGAGATTGGATTCATGCCAATTGTTGCATCCCGTCTACAATGCACCAATGCCTGGTTCAGTGGGTAGGCGACAAAATTGAGATTGTCCCAGGAGATTCTTCTTATGTTATTGCATCAGCAGAGGCGGATACCTATGAGAGGACTAGGTGCATTTCAGGGGAAGTTTGGGAGAAGGATTTTCTCAAAGTTGCCGATTACGAGATTCCACCGATCCAAGCAGTCGGTTCTGACGACGGTTTTTAATGGATAGGTTCGCCGATGATGGAAAATTAGGCCAGGGATTCACATCGGCCGATGATTTGGTAGAAGTAGATATAGGTAGTGGTGATAAGCCTAGGCCTACTTTTATTAGTGCTAAGTTAAATCCTAAGTGTAAGCAGCAATTAACCAATTTGTTAAAGGAATATAAAGATTGCTTTGCTTGGGATTATACCGAGTTGCCTGGTTTAGACCGATCAATTGTTGAACATCGCTTACCCATCAAGTCTGGATTTCGGCCACATCAGCAGCCAGCTCGCCGATGTAATCCTAATATTCTACCTGATATTAAGGCCGAAATCACTAACCTTATTGAAGCTAAGTTTATTCGGCACTGTCGGTATGCCGAATGGATTTCCAATGTCGTTCCGGTTTACAAGAAAAACGGGAAGCTTCGGGTGTGCATTGATTTCAGGAATCTCAATAAAGCTACGCCGATGGATGGATACCCAATGCCTGTTGCCGATCTGTTGGTTGACGCCGCGGCTGGTCATCGGGTCATCAGCTTTATGGACGGCAATGCAGGATACAATCAAATATTCATGGCAGAGGAAGATATTCCAAAAACCGCATTTAGGTGTCCTGGTCATGTTGGGTTATTTGAATGGATAGTCATGACCTTTGGGTTGAAGAATGCTGGTGCTACTTATCAAAGAGCCATGAATTTTATATTTCATGAGTTCATCGGCAAGCTGGTGGAGATCTATATTGATGATGTGGTGGTTAAGTCTGGGGATTTCTCAAAGCATCTTGCCGACTTACAAAAGGTGTTAGAGTGCACAAGGAAGCATGGGTTGAAGATGAATCCCAATAAGTGTGCATTTGGTGTATCGGCAGGGCAGTTTCTTGGTTTCATGGTACATCAAAGGGGGATTGAAATTAGTCGAAGATCTATTGATGCCATCAATAAAATAGTGGCCCCTACCAACAAGACTGAGCTCCAGTCCTTGATCGGCAAGGTAAATTTTATCAGGAGATTTATATCCAATCTGTCTGGTAAGATTCGTGCTTTCAGTCCTCTCCTTAAGTTGAAAGCCGATCAAGAGTTTATTTGGGGAAAAGAGCTGCAGTTGGCTTTGGATGAAATCAAGAAATATCTAGCGAATCCTCCAATTCTAGTTCCACCTCAGCAGGGAAAGCCCTTCAGATTGTATTTGTCTACCGATGGGACGGTTATCGGTTCGACTTTGATTCAAGAATTTGAAGGGAAAGAGCGTGTAATTTATTACTTAAGCAGGAGATTAATTGATGCTGAGACCAGGTATTCGGCCATTGAGAAGTTATGCTTATGCTTATATTTTTCGTGTATTAAATTGAGGCACTATTTATTATCGGCCGAATGCACTGTTGTTTGCAAAGATGATGTGGTCCGATACATGCTATCTATGCCGGTTATGAGTGGCAGGATCGGTAAATGGATTTTAGCAGTGTCGGAGTTCGATCTGCGTTACGAATCGGCTAAGGCAGTTAAAGGACAGATTATGGCCGATTTTGTGACTCAGCATTGCGGTGTAGTGGAGGCCTTGGAAATTGTGCCCTGGACACTTTTCTTTGATGGATCTACATGTGACCGGGGGGCAGGAATCGGCATTGTATTAGTTTCCCCTAAGGGGAGGAAGTATGAATTTTCCTTGCCGATTGTTGCTACATCGACAAATAATCAGGCTGAGTATCAGGCTCTGATCAAGGGATTGGAGTTGTTAAGAGAAGTTCGTGCTGATGCTGTTGAAATTTTTGGGGATTCTATGTTGGTTATAAATCAATTGGCCGGGAGCTATGAATGCCGAAGTGAAGTTCTCATAACTCATTTCGAGAAAAGCATGCGACTGTTGAAAGAATTCAAAGATTTCCGATTAGAGCATATTCCTCGATTGCATAATGAAGAGGCCAATCGGTTAGCTCAGCGTGCCTCGGGATATCAGCCTATGGTTAATGCAGTATCGGCAATCGGTGCCGATGATTGGAGGAAGGAAATTATTGGTTATCTAAAGGATCCATCCAAGAAAGTTGAAAGACGAGTTCGATTTCAAGCAACCAAATATGTGCTCCTCGAAGATGAATTGTATTATCGAACTATTGATGGAATTCTTCTCCGATGTTTGGGTGATGATGAAGCTAGGAGTTTGATGGGAGAGATCCATGAAGGGGTATGTGGAGCACATCAGTCGGCTTTCAAGATGAAATGGATGATTAGAAGGAATGGATATTTTTGGCCGACTATACTTGAGGATTGCTTTAAGTATTTCAAGGGATGTCAAGGTTGTCAAAAGTTTGATAACATTCAAAGAGCACCCGCATCGGCTATGAATCCTATTATCAAGCCTTGGCCGTTTCGGGGATGGGCTATCGATCTGATCGGCCAGATTTATCCACCATCTAGTAAGGGGCATAAGTTTATTTTGGTTGCCACTGATTATTTCACTAAATGGGTTGAAGCTATTCCTTTGAAGAAGGTCACCTCGGCCAATATGATTGATTTTGTGAAGGAACACATTATTTACCGATTTGGGATTCCTCAGACAATTACTACCGATCAGGGCACTATGTTCACATCGGGGGAGTTTGATGAATTCGCAATCGGTATGGGGATTAAAGTGTTGAATTCTTCTCCTTATTATGCTCAAGCCAATGGGCAGGCCGAAGCATCTAACTAAGGGATTATCAAGCTTATTAAATGAAAGATTGAAGAAAATCCTAAGCGGTGGCATACATTGTTAAATGAAGCACTGTGGTCTTATCGGATGGCTTGTCATGGATCAACCAAGGTGTCACCCTATCAATTGGTGTATGGACATGATGCAGTGTTGCCTTGGGAGATTAAGGCCGGATCCAGGCGATTATCTTTTCAAGATCGTTTAACCGCCGATGATTATGCTACTTTGATGACCGATGAGTTGGATGATCTAGCAGGGCATCGGTTAAAAGCTTTAATGAGTATAGAAGAAAATAAGAAGAGAGTTGCTAGATGGTATGATAAGAAAGTGAAGGCTAAGGAGTTTGTCGATGGGGATTTGGTATGGAAATTAATTTTGCCAGTCGGGACTAAAAGTGCGAAGTTTGGAAAGTGGTCTCCTAATTGGGAAGGTCCTTATCGGATAAGTCGATCGGCTCCTGGTAATGCCTATATTCTAGAAACTCTCGAAGGAGTTGAATTTCCTAGAGCATTAAATGGCAAATATTTAAAGAAGTACTACCCCAGCATATGGGTCGATGCATAAAAGTTTAAATGCCGATAACACTCCTATCGGCTGGATTCAAATGTTTGGGGGCTTAGTGTTTCAAAAGATGCCGATAACAGTCCTATCGGCTAGACTAAAAGCTGAGGAAGCAGGAAAGCACAGATATGATGCCGATGAAAACTTTATGTGTTAAGCAGCGCCTGGATTGCCGATATAGCACGTAGCCGGATTTGGTTGGCTGCTTCTATCTCCTTAATGTCATCATCGGCAGAACCCTCTATCGGCTTCAGTTTCTTCTTTAGTTGAAGTGCCTTGCGACCATGAACGTTTCGCTCGTGCTCAAGAAGCTTGATGGTCTCTTGCAGTTGGCTCTCTTCCTGTTGAACTTGGGATAAGGCGTCCTCCACTTCCTTGAGTTCTGCCAACAAGGATTCTCTTCTTGCCGATAGATCGGATATTTTCTGCTTCAGCGCGTCTCCTGAAGATCTCAGGATGTCGATGTTCTTGTGCTTCTCATCGGTCAAGAGCTTCTCTTTCCTCATTTCGTCGGAGAGTTGAGTCTGAGCAGCTCTATCGGCAAGACGCCGAGAAGCTCTCTGGTACTGCAGCTGGCGACTCTCCAAATGAGCGGCTTGGAAAAGGGTTTCTTCGACATCGGCTGGGATTTGGCCTCTGAGAGTTCTGAACAGGGTCTTGGTAGGGTCGGAGTCGTCAACCAACTGCGCTGTGTCCTGGTGAAGGAGAGCTGACAATTCCTCCAGTCTGGTCCTGATCTCTGCCGATGTAATGCCAACTGTCTGAGAAGAGCTTGCCTCTTCGCCTTCTTCTTCAGAGAGATCGATGGCGAAGGAGAACAGACTGTCGGGAGAATCTTGTTCCTCGGAGGGAGAGCAAAGTTAGTTCATACTCGGAGAATCGGCAAATAATGCTAGTAAAGGTTGGGTGGCTTACTTGTTTTAAGGCTATTTCCTGCCTTTGTCTGAAAGATGCCAATGGAGATGCAGGTTGATCGGCTAAGGTTGCCGATGGGACGATATCGACTGAAAGAAGACAGGAAGGGTTATGAGACTAAATGAGAATAAGTTTATCGGCGGAAGTATTGTTGAAATATGTTACCTGGAGGAGGAACAACAGTTGTCTGAATCGGGGGAACCGCCGATGATATAATTGGACCTGCCGGGCCAGTTGTTTGTTCACCCACGTCAGCTGATGTACCTTCTGTTTGAGGTTCTTCCTGCTGGGGTTCTTCCATCTGTGGTGCTTCCTGCATTGGTTGGGGAGATGGTGCTTGCTGTGTCTGGACTCCTGGAGAAGAAGGAGAGGACTCCACCGGAATTGGAGACACCGGAGGAGGAGGGGGACTTGCCACTTTCTGGCGCTTTGTTCCAGCCTTAGCACCTTTGGTGCCTTTTCTCTTTGGCTGGCTAGACTGGGGGGCATCGGCACTTTGGCGCTTGGCTTTTGCCGATGTACCGGTTTGCTGCAACAACGAAAAGGGGTTTATAAGCGCAGATGTAGCCGATATAAAGATGGTCAGTGTAAAAGAAAAAGATTTGACAAATTGCCTTGAAAGCCTGCGCCAGAGTGGAAGCAGCTACCGTAGGTGATGTCTGAGCTCTCTTGGTGGTGACTTTCCTAAGGCGCACACCCCGATGCACGACGGAAGCCAAAGTGGGAGCATTGTGGCCGATTGAGGAGATCGGGCCTGATGGAAACAAGTCGATCGGCTTGCCACTCCTGCTAACCGATGGGGGGATGTTGTCAACCTGCAAAAAAGAATACAAGGGTAAGCTACCGATGGAAATAGTATTGAAAAATGAAACATCGGTTTAAAATACTTACAGTGTCATCGGGGACTTCGTATTCGGGGTCGATCATACCGCGGTATGAGAGGGCCGATCTGCAGAATAGATGCTCTTTCCATTCTGCCCACCATAGCTTGTATGCCTGAGTAATAAAGGCAGCTGGAACCCATTCTGACAGATCTACATCTGTATCGGCATTTGGTGGTAGTTGGGCTACTCGAATCCATTCAAGAAAGTTGGTGATGGGTTCTCTGGGTTTTATCACATCGGCATAAGGAAGTGCAATCGGCAACTGGCCAAAAGCTAGCTGACGGGCTAAGGCCGATGGATTGTAAAATTCATAGGTTTGGGGAGAGGTTTTTGTGCTACCAAAGAAATTCACTGGTATGGCTCTGGGAGTCAGAATTGCCATCATCACCTCATTATCCCTGTCAAGAGCTTCATCAAATGGATTGAAGGTTAGAGGGAGCATGCTGTCTGGGTCATCATAAGCCAACCATGGTCGTTCATCTCTGGCCAATCCCTCATACAGAGTCTGGAAGAATCGGCCAATTTGATCCGGATTACTCCCTGAACCAGGTAGAACTATGGCAGCTTCGCCAAAGTTCAGGGGGGCACGTGTTGCCGATTCCTCTTCGCCCAACACATGATTTTTGGCTATATCTCTTGGGAAATGCTGTGTGAACAAGTTGAAGTCAAGGCGCTTATGCAAGTGCAGATTGAGCCACATGTTAATAAACCACCAAGGACCTCCCAAGTTGCCGATAGACTGACCAAGCAGGAGTTTCTGGGCTACCTGATGGAGAAGATGGTAAGCAGCGCCAAGCAAGTATCGGCCGAGAGGAAATTGGCCACCGTTAGCCAGTCTCTCTGCTGCCGATAGATAGACAGAAGTCGGTCCTGCCGATCGACCACAGAATACGAACTTGTCCAGCCACTTGTTCAGAAAGGTGGTTTGTTCCTTTATGGTGACAGGCCCTTTCCCACGGTACTTCTGAATGTACCCCGACCAACCGCCGATAGCGCGAGTCTCCACTTTGGCACTAGGAGCGGTATCAAAGAAGTGGGTGCTATCGGCAGAAGAGACGTCTAGACCAGTGAGCATAGCTACATCGGCAAGAGTGGGAGAAACAGGGCCGTGGCCAAAGACGAAAGCATTAAGGGTATCTGACCAAAAATAAGACGCAGCTATCAACAGCGACTCGTTCTTGTGCATATCGGCAATAGATAGCCTGATGCATTGGGCTAGCTTCCTTTCACCCCACTGGACTTCATTCGAATTGCTGACTCTCAAGAACCAGTCTTTCCACCCTACAGTAGGGCTGGGCCAAGAGCGAAAGGTGTCTTTCCACAGATCTAAAGAAAAATTTTTGGCTCTAAAGGGAATCCTGTTGGTTTCTGCATTGATAAGGTCAGTTGGATCTGGATCCCCTAGAGGGCCGAGACATTGGAGGTGTGGTTGATCGGTGGGGATGACAATTTTGTTGGACAACTCCTAGTGTTTTGGGGAATAAAAAAATACAAAGAAAAAGGAAAAGGAAGATATTCAGTAAGATGAATCGCGGATGAACAGGAATACGAGAAAAAATACAGGAGATGAGATGGAGATCTGACCTCAGGGACGATGAAGCCAATGGCCATCTTGTCGTGAAGAGAACGTTTGAGGGCACCGGAGTTGATGAAGAGGAGTGCTTGTCGGAGGTCTTGAAGGTTGTGAATGGCGCCGCCGCTGGAAAAGTAAAAGTAAGGATGGTGAAATGATGTGATGGAGAAGGAGTACCCGAGAAGGAACTATTTATAGGATAAAACGGGCAAGGGCAAATCTGACTTATCTCTTTGCCGCATCCGAGAAACCCGAGGATGCTCAGGTAGATATGGTAACTGTTCGCACGGTAATCAAGGGATTGTGCAGGTGATTTGACGGGGAGCGGTCATTACCTGGAGATATTTTACTGTGCGGGATCTTCTGGTCGGTCCATCGGCAGCATACTGTAACGGTCATATTGCCGATGGGCGGATAAAGTAAAGGTAGCCATTTGTACGAACGTCCTGATTAGTCCATCGGTAGATCTACGTAACGGTAATATTGCCAATGTGCGGATGAGAAGGAAGTGCCCGTTCAGGAAGTTGAGGATTTCGAGGAATCTGCAGGAGAATAGG
Source organism: Sorghum bicolor (assembly GCF_000003195.3). Lineage (NCBI taxonomy): Eukaryota > Viridiplantae > Streptophyta > Magnoliopsida > Poales > Poaceae > Sorghum > Sorghum bicolor. Next base: position 64,743,745 of record NC_012874.2, on the reverse strand, counting down.
ATCGGAGTTGTTTGGATTGAGGTTGTCGGTTACCAGATTAGGAGCATTAATTGCGGGAAAAGGCATCATTACTGCAGAAAATTTCGGAGCATTAATAGTTTCATACTCCGAAATTGGGGGGCATGTGTTGACACCGTTTTTGGACACGTGTCCAGGATGGCAGGATAAGATGACAGTATGTGGTTTACAGGATGAGTTGCCGATGAGGATGGTTGCCGATAAAGGAGAGGTTGGACGTGACTAAGTTTACAGGTGATGATGTGTCTGTGCCGATGACTATGATGAGGAGGTCTGCCGATGACCATGGCAAAAGAGTCTGCCGATGATACAGAGGGGGAGTCTGGAAGCTGCTGATCGGGTTGTGGAAGAGTTTCAATTTGTCACGAGTGATAGCTAAGTTATTTCCTTATTTGTTTAAGTCGTTTTGTATACGGATTCTGTGTAATTTGGAATTCGAATTCTGGTCGTGTTTAGCTATAGCTCTTTGAGCAGGGTATAAATATGGACCCTAGGGCTTTGTAATGAGACATCAATCAATCAAACATACGTTTTTACTCATATTCCAGCATCTACTTTTCGACGACTTCGTCATACTTTTTCCCTTTTATTACGAGTTCTTAGGAATTCGTCGACTTAAGCTCGGTGTGTTCTCAAGTTCCGCGTGAGTACCTCTTAGCCGTGACATCCGGACGCATCGCTGTTGTCAGGACTAAAGTATTCGAGTTATCACCTTTGCCGATAGTAAGGTCAAATCGGCTGGCACGCCTTAACGTTTGAATTGGGTATTAGCCCTTTGCGTTTGCGATCAGTTTTGCATCAACAATATAATTACATTAAAAACTATTCTATAAAAGCTATCCCAACTTGCTTGAGACTACCTCACATGCTCACCTCCTACTTACTGCACAACACTGTCATATATAAGTATATAACTACATATATGATATGCATTTTGTATAAACTCATATAAATCTAATCAACATTTTAACTTGTAAACAACCTTCAATGGGGAAAAATCAACAATAAAGTTTTAAATCTTATTGAGCACTAAATTTTTGCTACAGGCGTGTCTCCATCCAAGGTTATTGAAAAAAAATAAAGAGACTGAAATTCAAAATCTAATAATTTGTATTGTGTGGCCCTTATATGATCTCAAATAAAAGTTTTATCAGCTACAAAGTTTTAGATTTGACGTAAATTCTTTGGGTTTGGCACCAGAATAAAAGACAAACTATACAAACTTCAAGGCAGCCCAATGTGGTGAACGAAACTCTATCCAAACTTAGAAATTTGTACAAACAAATAAGCCATTGACTGTACTTCGATGGACTGGATCTTATTGGATACCCATGTTTTGTGTAAGATTCAGTCAGCCCAGTTATGGGAGTGGGCCTATTTGTTTGCCTCTCTTCTTCTTGAGCATCAAAACTGAGCTCGATGAATACTTTGGGTCCAAAGCCGCTTTGTTCTTACAGCCACAAAAAAAAATGTTGATTTTAGAACCAGGTGTTGTTTGTGTACATGCAAAGAGAAGAAATGGACAAAAAATGAGCTAAAACGAGTGGTGACTGAATCTTACAATGTGCAAGAAAACTGAAAAAATGAGGGTCCAATGTGCAAGAAAACAGAGTCAAGCCGCCCTACCCCACACTCTCCGTCTCCACCTCCACAAGAGACAAGAAGACGAGGTCGTCTCGCCTCGCCATCGCTGCTACTCCTATTTAAGAGCTGCCGCCGGAGGTGGGAGGAGCCGTTTCTCCTGTCAAGATTCAGGAACCAGACTCCTCCGGTCCTCCCTCCCGTCTCGTTCAAGCCGTCGGCCCGCCGCGCCACCGTTTGCCATTGCCAGGTATACAAGTTGTCCCTTCGCGCTTTGGGGATTTTTTTGTTCCGCCGGCGCCCAGGGTCTAGACTCTAGAGCACCAGTTCTAGGGTCGCGGCATGGTTTAGGATCGCGCGCTCGTACCTGCGCATTTGTTTGCTCGCTCGCGCGCCGTCGCCGGGGCCACCCTCACCGGCGCCGTGAGTCGAATTTTTTGTCTCCTGGGGGCCGGCGCCGCGCTATCTTCTTGTTTTGGGTGGCTCTCCTGGTTGAATGGATCCCATTGTTGTAGGGTTTACTTCCTTCGCCGAGACGAATCAGATCCGAATCTTTATTCCTGTCCATTGCGCAAGATAGCCTGCCTAGTTCTATGGATTCCACTGCCGTAGGACGTATATCTGGTGAGGTGGAGTTTTATTTGTTGTGAAGTGTGAACTAGTGCAGATGCAGCACTACTCATTCAACAGCGGCACTACGGTACGGAATGTTGGATAATCCTGTAAATAGTCAACTGTGCTAGTTAAAAATCGTAGTGAGTTGCGTGGCTGCCATGGGTAGTGGCAGAGCCAAAATTTTATAAAGCCTAGACGTAATATCATACTAATACTAACAAGATAAATATAACACAAGATTGTAATAGAGGTTAAGTGTTAAACGAGTAGTGACTCGCTGACTAAGTTTAAACATGCTTAAGCGTCACGCTTAAGCGTCATTAATCGCTTAAAAGTTATGTGATGTAGTAGACATTACAATTTTAATCTTAAACCGAATAAACAGAGGGGAGAGAGTAGAGAGCAATTGAGAAAGAGCAAATGAATATCCTTGTCTATCTCTCCTCTTTCCTTTTTATAGGAAAGGTGTGAGGGAAAATTTTCATAATTTCCTCTAGGGTTTGTATTTAAAAAAAATATTTTTAGAGAAATAGTTATGTCACAATGTTATGTGATTGGACTCTGTAGACACTATTATGATTCCTAACATATATTATTTTAAATATATAGATATTAATTGTATAGGTGCTAATTTGTCAAAAGAGGTTAGAAAAAAAATAAAAATTGCTAAAAAAAATGAAAAATAAAAAAGAAAAAATTGTATGAGCTTTTATTTAGTGGCCCATCAAACCCACTCACCGCCGGCTCCTTGCAGACGCTCTATCTTCCTCGCAGCCCCGCTCAGGCTCGGTCCTCAGCGCAGATCTTCTTCCGCACGTCGGCGGCTCCCCCTCGACGGCGTCCAGCGACGGAGGGGCAGTCCCAGTCTCGGCGGCGGCGTCGGCGGCTCCCCCTCCCTCCTCTCGCCAGTCGCCTCGCGCCTTCGCCTCCGTCCTCCGCGCACCGGCCGGCGACCCTGCGTACGCAACTCCCTCTCCCCCTCCCGTCTCTGCTGTAACGTGGGAGCCCGGCCAGCTGCCCAGGGTGGCCGGGCCTTGGCTCCGCCGGTGGCTGTGGGTGCTCTTGATCCTTTGTTTTGCTTAATCAAAAACAGAGGAGCGAAAACTTTTGCTCTCTATTACAAACGTTCAAGACTGTTTTCCTGGAAAGATTGGGGGTTCATTCTCATTGGCCATGAGCTATAGAAATAGAAGGATCTATGCTGACTCTATTTCAGTATACTTCTCATCCTAAAGCTTGAGCTTTCGCTTGTTCAGAATGGCACTCAACAAGGAGTACACCTACGCGGAGCTGGAGAAGGAGCCATACTGGCCGTTCGAGAAGCTGCGGATCTCCATCACTGGTGCTGGTGGGTTCATTGCCTCCCACATCGCGCGCCGCCTCAAGAGCGAGGGCCACTACATCATCGCCTCTGACTGGAAGAAGAACGAGCACATGTCCGAGGACATGTTCTGCCACGAGTTCCACCTCGTCGACCTAAGGGTGATGGACAACTGCCTCAAGGTCACCACGGGGGTTGACCATGTGTTCAACCTCGCGGCTGATATGGGTGGGATGGGGTTCATCCAGTCCAACCACTCTGTGATCATGTACAACAACACCATGATCAGCTTTAACATGCTTGAGGCTGCTAGAATTAACGGTGTCAAGAGGTAATTTCTCGCCCGAAGGTAGCCCTTTGTTTACCATGCTTTTACCCCTGATGAACTAATCTTATTGTCTCAATGCTGAAATTGTTCAATGAGTAGATCTTGAAATGCAAATAAACTGCAAAGATAATACTTTTGTACATGGATTTTTTCGCTGGTTTTCTACATCTGAAGAATTAAACAGTCCGCATTAATTACTATATTATGTAAAGTTATTACAGTTGATATGTTTGTACGTGCACCAGCACTTAAGAAAATTCCTTTTTGGGTTTGAATTGGCCCACAAGGGGGAAGTATTCATTGGTGTCTTAGGCTCATTTGATTGATGGCACTAAGCGACAACATAGGAAAGTATCATGTTAAGATTTATTGTCCGGTTCCCATGTTGCACATAGCATATTCATGTGTAGACATAAATAGCTCATTGTGAAATATGCATTGGCGGGTTTTTCCACTTGTTGAGTTGGTGATGCCGGACAAGTATATATGTGCCTTTGTCTCTTGGTTGTGACGTGGAGGTACTCAGCTTGTCCATTTCTTTTGCGCAGATAAGGTTCCTCTCATAACTTTCTTGTCGCGTTTGTTTGAAGGCTTTAAAACAAACTACTTTATGAGAGCATTACTGTCGAATGCAACTGAGGTTCATTTAGTGCTAATCTCTTGACACAAAGTTTTAAGTTTCTGTTTGTTTCCGTGACAGGTTCTTTTATGCATCAAGTGCCTGCATCTACCCTGAATTTAAGCAGTTGGAAACTGTAGTTAGCTTAAAGGAGTCAGATGCTTGGCCTGCTGAGGTTTCTAAACTTTCAAATTTCTTTGTGCTTGTGTTAATTGTCTCTTACTTGAGCTGCGACTTGTGGTGGCAAAATGGTTTTAACTAAGTGATGCCTTTTTTAGCCTCAAGATGCTTATGGCTTGGAAAAACTTGCTACTGAGGAACTGTGCAAGCACTATACAAAGGATTTTGGCATTGAGTGCCGGGTCGGTCGCTTTCACAACATATATGGTCCCTTTGGAACATGGAAGGGTAAGTTGCTATCTAGTAATATTTTACCAGTTTTTGGTGGTGCTCTCAATTTTCTAAATGAGGTTGTCCTATGTTTATTACTTGGCAATATAGGTGGAAGGGAGAAGGCGCCTGCTGCTTTCTGCAGAAAGGCTTTAACCTCCACTGGGCACTTTGAGATGTGGGGCGATGGCCTGCAAACCAGATCCTTCACATTTATTGATGAATGTGTTGAAGGTGTCCTTAGGTAAGCAAAATTTCGTCTCACCTTTGGCTGCTACATTATATAATACTTTCCTTTTCTTTCAGATATCTTAGGTTAAGATCATACTAATTAACATCAACCTAGTTTTGCTACTATGTCCCAAGAGCAAGGTTTAGTTGTCTCTGACATGCAGTTTTCTAGGGGTGTAGTTGGACAAAATGATATGCTTTGGTAAACATGTTTTATATGGGCCTTAGTTTTTTGTGTAAGGCCTTTCTTGAAACATTAATGTAGTCCCTACAGATCGATTAGGGCACTGCTAATTTGGTTTTCGCTCTTTAGAAATTCATAATCACTGCAAATTCTACAAGATCCAATGACAGGGTAGTTCTTCACTTCTAAAACAGACATGCTCCATCTGAAACAGGCAAAATGTCCTGTTGTTTATGTCACTATTTAGCTTGGATGCTATGGCCATATTTGCATAAGTTCAACCTTAAACTGCAACCTAACAGTGCAATCTGCTAAAAGGTACTATTTTGCCAACAACTAATAGTTAAGGAGCATTGGAGAAAGCAAAAAAACTATGAAATCTGCCTTCCATTTCTGAGCTTTGAATAAGTATCCTTGAAGCTTTGATTGACATCTGCGGCAAGGATCTTCCAAAGCTCACAAAGTCTGTGTTGTGATCACCTTTGTCTCTGCTTGAACATCAGAGATCGGAGTTGAAAAGCAACACAACATTTGGTAGAAAACCATGTTGTCATCACCCTGTCTTTGCTTGAACATCAGAGATTGGAGTTGAAAAACGACACAACATTGGGTAGAAAACAAAAAAGAGTGAATTTATCTTTCTTTGCTTCTGAGCTCTGAATCAGTATCCTTGATCTTCCAAAGCTCAGAAAGTCTGTGCTGTCATCACCTTTGTCTTTGCTTGAATATCAGAGATCGAAGTTGAAAAACAGCACAACATATATTATAAATTAAACAATGTGAATGTGGCCTTCTGCTTTTGAGCTTTGAATGACTATTCTTGAAGCCATATACATCTGCGGCAAGGACCTTCCAAAGCTCATAAAATCTGTTGCTGTCATCACCTTTGTCTCTGCTTGTACATCAGAGGTCGGAGTTGAAAAACAGCACAACATGTAACAGTAAGCTAGTAAATATTATGCATTAAAGAGTAGCTCCTTATTTTATAGTAACAAGCAAGTAAATCTTGTTCCCTTGGCATTACTTTGCACATGTTCTACAAAAAGGCTTATTTAAGTTCTGAATAATTCTCGTTTTGGTTCAAATGAAATTGAAAAGTTTCAGAATAAGGAGTAACTATAGTGACACAGAAAGTTCTAAGGGAAATCCTTTTATGGTGAACTAAGCTGTTATTTTGTCAAATGCATCAGGTTAACAAAGTCTGACTTCCGTGAGCCTGTAAACATTGGAAGTGACGAAATGGTGAGCATGAACGAGATGGCAGAAATAGTCCTGAGCTTTGAGAACAAGCAGCTGCCCATCCACCACATTCCTGGGCCGGAGGGTGTGCGTGGGCGCAACTCGGACAACACACTCATTAAGGAGAAGCTTGGCTGGGCTCCGACTATGAGGCTGAAGGTACTCTACCAAATCTCACATGTACCATCGTTTCAGTCCCTGAACTCACACCTACATAATCTGATCATTCGTTGCACTGAACCCAATTTGGCCTGCAGGATGGGCTGAGGATCACCTACTTCTGGATCAAGGAGCAGCTTGAGAAGGAGAAGGCTGAGGGCATGGATCTGTCGGTATACGGATCATCCAAGGTCGTGCAGACCCAGGCCCCGGTTCAGCTTGGCTCCCTTCGTGCCGCTGATGGCAAGGAGTGAACTTCGACTGCGCGCCAGTCAGTTGCCTGAGGCTCAGACAACATGATATACCAGTATACACAGTGGTTTCAGTTTCCATGATTTGTAGTCACCACCTATACACCATTTCTTGATTCACTTTTGACTCCACAAGAGGATGGTTTGGATGATGGATATTTTGTTGGCAATTAGGAGATTCAGTTCAAATTTGAACTAAATACAAAAAAATTCTGACAAAATAGCCATCGTCCAAACACATAATAATTTCCATGTTTCTTTTTCTTTTCTGTGTCTGTACAATAGCGTATTAAAGAGGTACAACGCTTCTGTAAACTGGTGTCATTTTATTTCACAAAAATAGCAATGAATAAATTAAGGTTCAGCATTTCTTTGTTATATTTTGTGAAAATAACTCAAAGCAGTCTTGAAATCATGCTTGAGAGAATCACCAGGTGACAGCATGGTACTTGCAGAGTTTGATCCAGGCAACTTTTTTTTAAGAAGAGTTTGATCCAGGCAATTTATCAGTAGAAAATTGTTTGGCAGATATTTTCTTGTTTCCAGGCCGGTTTCAGTTCTCGGGCTGACAGGCCAGGCCGCCAGACGCGATTACCTGGCGAGCCTTTCCTTTTATTTACCCAGTTATTATAATAGAATAATATCCCGTTCCTCTCAAAAAAAAAAAGAAAAAAAAAATAGCTTCCTGTGTCAAGGGATGGCAACAGGGGCCCAATCCCTGATGGGGATTTCATCCATTATTAGAGGATAAAAATAGGATGTTTTCCATCCCCACAGGAAGCATAATAGGCGAAATTCATCCCCCATCTGGTGAAGTGGAGTAGGGAGCGTTCCCCCGTGACAGGTCTTGGGGCCAGGACGAACTGGGCCTGGGCCTGCTATTTTGTAGCCCAGTAAAAGCCCACACCGCAAATGCCCCCATGCTTTCTCTCCTCGGGGTATAAACCCTTGCCCGGGAGGCGAAAACCCCAACGCCGGCAAGAACCGCCCTTGCAATCGCTTGCTCGTCTTGCTCGAATCCGCCGCCACCACATTCTCCGAGTCGTAAGCCCTCTAGCCCAATTCCATCCGGAATCCGCGCGTCTCTGTTCTTCTTCTTCCACACGGTTTCGTCGCAAAATTCCGGTCGTTTTCTTTGGTGGTTTTTCCTGAAATCGTTGGGGGGTTTTTCGTTTCGTTTTCCAGGTGCGCTTCGCGGCCGGGAGCGAGGAGGAAGGAGAGCATGGCCGGGAAGGGAGGGAAGGGGCTGATCGCCGCGAAGATTGCGGCCGGCATGGACAAGGAGAAGAAGCCGCCGATCACCCGCTCCGCGCGCGCCGGCCTCCAGGTCGCCCCCTTTTCTCCGCTCGCTTGTTCTTGGTCCGCTCGTCGCTCTGCTTCGTCCCTTGCGCGATGAAGGCTCGTTCTTGGGCGTGAGGCCTGCTGCTTTCCGTGCGTTCTTAGCATACGGGGCGTGTGTCGATTGTTTTCGGTGTGGTCTGCCATTTGTCCGCTTGGAGTGGAAAGCGTTCGTTCTTGGGCGTCGTCGCTTTGCTTCGTCCCTTCCGTGACGAAGGCTCGTTCCTGGCGTTGGGCGTTGTTGCTTTGCTTCGTTCGTTGCGCAATGAAGGCTCGTTCTTGGGCGTAGGATTGAGATTGACGCCTGCTTTCTGTGCGTTCTTTAGCATACGGGGTGTGGATTGTTTTTGCGGTGGTCGTCTGCTTGGAGTGGAAGACCAAAAGATTTGACTTCTTGGTTGGGGAATTTCTTATGTTAGTCTGCGTAGTCGGCCTTTGGCCTGGAAAGCTGGAACTTTTGAAGTAGAGCATTCACGTTCGAGATGCTTATTTGCTGGTTTGCTTGTTTGAGGATTGGGCGTTGGCCTCTTTTATTTGCTGGTTTGCTTATTTGATCACGGGCGTTGGCCTGGAACACCAGTAGGCAGTAACTCATTAAGATGTTTAATTGTTTGATTTGCTTGTTTGGTCATGTATTCTGGGGCTCTGGGCATTGACACGGCATGTGTGGGTGCAATACTACATTCAAGGGTCGCCAATGAGGTGCATGGTATAGTTTTGATTGATTGGTCATCTAATTATTGCCTGTGCTGGTTCTTTCCTTCTGTGGTCTATATGTAGGGATGTTGTGCAAAGTTTGCTTTCTTTGAGTCTCTGGCTCAGGGGCTTAACTCCACGTTCTGAATGAATTGGAACCATCTAGAGGTGAAACTGAACATAAACATCAATTTTGTGTTTGGATTACCTTACACGTGTTGAGGAACAGAGTACATACGTTGGGCTTCAACTTTTCATGTTTTGATCATGTGTATTCTAGTGCCAACTGACAAGCTGTCCCTGAGGACTTGTCATGTTCACCCAGATAAAATGCAACCAAGCTAGTTGAAGTAGATATGTAGCTATGAAATTAGTGGAATTTTTATAATTTGTGTTCATCTTTTCTTCAGAGCATGTGTATATATATTAGACACCATCCACAAAATTGGCCCATGAACTGTTGGTCTGGGTGGTTTACATGGGTCTTACAAGTTGTCTGCATTGCTAACCTTGCTTGGTCGTGCCCCTAGGGCCATAATGTTCTATCCTGACAGTTATTTCTTATTTAGCGTTTCATTCAAATTATATGCTAATTCTCATGTTCTGTCCTGACAGTTAATGCTTATTTTGTGTTTCATTCAAACTATATATGATACAGAATATGCACAAGTGCTAGCTTTGTTTCAATTATACATCCCTGTCTGTTGTCCATTACTTGATCCAGAGTTGGATATACAATTTAATTAGTGAAACTGTACATTGGAATGAACTTATTTTGTTTTTAGCTCTTCTCTCTGCACGATGGTCTATTTTTGGTTAGTTGAGTTTGTCAGGAAATCCAATCCCTAGAGGCTTTATCTTCAGTAGGCTATCATTTATTTGTTGTTCCTTTGGATTTGAGAAAACTTTGAGATTTGCTTTTCTTGTCCAAGTCATCATACCGCCACAACTGTGTGCCCTGTTTCTGCTTGGAAATGTGTAGCCCTGGGTTTGCTAGAACTATTCCAAGGCGAAACTGCCCATGTTTTCAATATCCTTTTGCACCCTGATATTTTCAAACATGTCTTCCCCACATAGTGGAAATCATATATTAGTCCTAATCTTTGCACTGATTCAAACCAGATCATGTGTCACCAATGTCTATTAAAATGTGATTATTCCACTGAGGCCTCTAGGCATCAGGGTCTTGGGCCAACTCGGGCCCACTGAACTTCTGAAAAAACAATGGTTTGTAGATATGAAGTGTTCTTAGTAGAGCTTTGCATGTCAAAGTCACTACACTGAAAAAAGAATGAAGAAAAAATTGACTATTGTCTTTACAGACTGACTGCCCTTACGTAGCACCTGTTTAGGCTGACATTGGCTTCTGTCCTCAATTTGTTGTGTTGTTGATAGTATTGTCTCATGTATTGTTAGGTGTTGATTTGCCAGAGTCACAAACGTTTCTTCAGTCGCCTGTATTTTCTGTGTCTTCCTGAAGTATCATGCACTCTTGTTTCAGAAGAACATCAAATAGTAGATGAACAAGTAAATGATTGATTGATTACATAAGCTATTATAACCTTATAAGCTGATCATGATGTGTAAATTTCATTCAGTTCCCCGTCGGACGCATCCACCGCCAGCTGAAAGAAAGGTCGCAGGCGAGCGGGCGGGTGGGAGCAACGGCGGCCGTGTACGCGGCAGCGATCCTGGAGTACCTGACGGCCGAGGTCCTGGAGCTGGCCGGGAACGCGAGCAAGGACCTCAAGATGAAGCGCATCAGCCCCCGGCACCTGCAGCTGGCGATCCGCGGGGACGAGGAGCTGGACACGCTGATCAAGGGCACCATCGCCGGCGGCGGCGTCATCCCCCACATCCACAAGTCCCTCATCAACAAGGGTGTCAAGGAGTGATCGAGCAAGTCTGTCGGGTGACCGTGACTCGGCGGCGCTGTGGTTCTTGTCCTGATATCCTCTGAGACTGAGACAAACCTGGTAACCTGAAGATTGCCCTGCTGTCAGACCTGTGGCTGCTGAATCATATATACATACATTGTAGTAATCTGTGATGAGATGTATCGGCTACGGTGCCTGAACCTTCTTGGGCTTCTTGGTCGGTTAAACATGTTCATGTTCTGCTGGGATTAGTTGGGCTCATTGTTTGGTTGGGCAGTTTGGCTGTGCTCTGCTCGTTTCTTGCAGGAAAGGAAGCTGATTGATGGTCTCTCTCTCTTTTGCCTCTCATCAATCATACAACTTACTGGGCCGTTACTGTGCGTATTGGGCTTGGGGTCTAGAAATGAATCTGTCATAGTAGTAGATAGAGCCCAACTGCCGGAGTATTTTTTTTTTTCGAGATATCATGATCTGGGGCCGGGGCATGGGCTGAATTTTGCACAGAAGCTGTGGATCAAACCGCTTCAGATGAACGAGGACCTTGTAGGTCCGGAGCGACGCCGATGATCTCCACCACCACCCAATAGACCACACTTTTGTAAAAAGCATTTCACCGTGGTACGGCAAGGGCAGAGGGGGGCGATTTCCGTAAAAAAGAAATGTACTGAACTTTTAGGTAACCTTGAGACCGAAGTATTTGCCCAAAGGCAGGGCACGCTATTAGCTCCTCTGCTTTTGGAGCCACCACCGGAGGATGGATATATTCCATGCTAACATGCCAAGCAATCTAGCATTTTGCGTAGCATGGAGTCCTAGAACCTTTTTGGTTCATCCCGTCACGTGTCAACAAACGCTACTAGCTCCAGGCACACTTTGGCACGCACTGCGTCGTGCCATGGCCATGGGAACTTTTCAGCGTCCACGATCCGGCACGTGCCGCTTCATGGCCACATCGAGGAAGACGACCATGGCCACTGTTTTTTTGGTGCAAAACTTTCAAGCGTCACGATCCGGCACGTGCCGTTTCATGGCCACATCGAGAAAGAGGGATCATGCCCTGTTTTGTGACCAACAAATCTGAAGTTTGTTCGCTTGAGTTTATCTGTCTAATATGTCAGTCATTCAATAGCATTTTTCTCTCATAATAAATTAGCAACTATGATTTTTCAACCAAGTGAGACATTCAATTCCTCGTAGTATCATCTTTAATTATATATAGCTGCCGTGTGCCTTGTGAGTCTGAAAATTAAGCTAGCATTGTGAGTTTGTAGCGTCTGCAACTGCAAATAAAGATCTAGTAGCTTCCTGCTCCCGGCAAAGCCCTCGCATAGTCACATGTGCTTTGTTTGGGAGTAGAGCAAGGTTGGGGACGGAAAACACAGCGGAAAGTGTAAGATGCATGACAGGAGCATAATTGCTGCTGCTGCTGCTGCTATGTGGGGTTTGCATTGCAGGATGTGTGCAAGAGGGCGAGATAGATAGAGATGGATCGAACGAGATCGATCGATCGCACACAACACAATCCATGTGAGGCTGCGGCGGCCCCCATGCTTGCTGGGGCAGGCACCCTCTCGCTAACACCTCCCATGGGATCATTGTTCAGTGTGTCTCACTCTCATGGTTGGTTATGAGATGAATCATGCCTTTGCCATTCTCTCAAGTCACTGTCATGCTGGCCCAAAAGAGACATGTATAGGGACTAGTATATATCCTGCTCTTACACTCCTTCTCAAAACATTTCATTTTCATTTCTTCATGGATAGGGGGTGGGACCCATTGTCTGATATATGGCTGTGAACCTGTGAGAGGGTGTGAATCCAATGTGTGAGTAGTCCAACCGATACTACCTTCCAGTGAACTCGATGGTGCATGGAACGCAATGAGGAACATGAAACCAACACGAAAATACTAGAACTTCCTCGCGAAATAGGAAAAAAAAAACACCTCATCTGCCATCTTTGAACCGGCTGTGCCGTTTTCTGTTATATATGAAGTGATGAGATGCATGCATTGCTTGTTGTTGGAAAAATACATCAATGCTAAAATGATTAATTTTTAGTATGTAAACTAGTAGGACCTGCGGTTTATTTTTTTTAAAAAAAATGGGGAAGATGCTAAAATGGTTATGAAGCCTTTGCATATTGCTCCGCCTGTTGTGTTAAGTATATCATTGTCATGTGTTCCATCCTGGTTCATGCTGAGCTTCATGTAAGGTTTTAGGAAAGCTCATGCAAATCAAGTGCCACAGGCATGCAAGAAGCAAGGCACTCCTACTTACTTTGATGGTAGACCAAATGAGGACTATGTGTATATATTGTAGTCTGGTTGTGGATATATAACACTATTGTAGTGACTAGTGAGAGCTTCGATCAGTTCAGTGATCTTTTGGGCACAAATATTGCTCAATTGAGATATTAGAAGAAAGAAAATCAAATTACTTCATAAGTTGGATATCATGAAGACTTTTTAAGGTGGACATTTTTTTATGTCACTTCCCTATCAATACTTTTGTTTTCCTATTTAGTGTTTAACAGTGGCTATTTATTATTGCTTAAATTGAAAGATTATTACTTGTTTCGGTCTCTCAAGCTTTACCTAGCATATTTCAGAAAAATGAAGTCTATAGGTGTTGTGGTCCATCACCATGTAGCCTGCATTATGTGGATGTTAGTAGGGCACCCATCATAAACTACAAATTTTGTTAGCGGTGACACTGAGAGATGAATATGATCATTGCTCATATTCTGCTCCATTAATTGTTTTTGTTTTCAGCTGAGCAATGGACGAGTATTTCTATTTCTTATTATTTTCATTTGAGCAATGGATAAGTATCTCTATTTCTTATTATTTTCATTTGAGCAATGGATAAGTATCTCCATTTCTTATTCTTTATATAAAGATATAGAGATTAACTCGATCATAGAATAATTTTGTGAATGAGGGTCGTCCACCAAACTGACAATCTTAATTAACAGCTATTTTGTATGGTGTTTTTTAGTTTATGATGTGTTAACTGGCAACCAGCTGCAAGCCACAAATGCCGTCCTATGCCTAGAAGAACAAAAGGTTGCTGCTCAATTAGCTTCTTTTCTTAACTTGCATAGTCTTGAGACCAAGTGTTGGAGAAGGCAGCCACGTTACCTGCTTAAAGGATTCTCCATCTTACTACCTGCGATCCTGTCACGCGATAGCACTACGCAGCTCTGCAGCATTTCGTTATCGTGCCATGGAAACTTCCATTATTGTCATGTCAATGCATGCTGTTCCACTTCCACCACCATTGGAGCAATGATGCTAGCTAGTGAACCACGCATTCTATCGCGTAATAAACTCTGTTAAATGTAAATGTAAATGTAATGGTCAGTGTACTCAAAGGACAAAACTGCAAATCTGAAGGGAGAAGCAGCTGTGTTTCTCCCTGCAAGGACGACTCACAAGTCACATGTGCTTTGTTAGGACGCCTCTTGGCTTCTCATCAGCAAGGCTCATGAACAGAGCAAGAGGTACGGTAGAGAGAGATCACCAACACGTCCATGTGCTAGCTTAGCCCCATTGCATGTGTTGCTGGCGGCAGACACCTCGCTGATCGTATTTGATGCAAGGTTTCAGACTCATATACCAACAGCTAAACTAGTGGATGCACCAATAATACCACTGCCTTCTCTCAAGTCACTGTCATGCTGACCCAAAAGGAGGCAGGCACTCGCCGTTCTTGTCCACGAGCAAAATATTACCCGGACATGATATTACCCGGGAGACTGCTGATTGTTCTTCGTCAGCTGATCCCCAAATTTGTGCGGTTGAAATTACTGGTATTGGTATCGGGGGGCTAGTACTGTCTTTTAATTAGTGATGAACTGGTTTGTGCATGGAACTCGATGATGATAAAACTATAGGCGCGAAATGGTTGGAAAAGTTCTTTGCATCTGTACCTTAAAAACTTAACGGCAGTACAGTATTCACAAGCTTAACGGTAGTACACTATTCAGTATTCACCAGTTTTTACGCCGGCATGGGCACGGCCTACAGTCTATATAGAGGGTACAGGCAAGCAAAGGATTCAGAGACGTCAAGAGGACAGCAGCAGTTGTCTAGCGCCAAAACAGACTTTGCAACTGCCAATATTTTCGAGAGATAAATCAAGGTAGAGATGGGGACGGGGGGATCCACAGTGAGGGCATCTGTCAACACACGGTGAGGTTGCCGACAGATAGTCCACTGACAGCTGAGCTGTGGTTACTAACTCCAATGTACTATACGTACGCAGTACACGCAGTATATTTTCAGCATGGCTGCAGAGTACTGTACTACACAGCTCTCTATGATGGCCGATGACCTCACTCTCACAAAACCCCACGATTGCTAGCAAATCATAACTGGTAGTACTGCAGATCATCATGCGTTGTGCTTTGCTCCACGGTTGTGAGTCCCCAAGAGAACCAGTACATGTTTTATGCTGATGATGTCTTGCAGTATCAATAGCAAGGTGCTTCTATAACAAAGAAAACAAACCTCGGTCAGGATCGGAGTAACTTGTTTTACTTGCTAAGCGGACGGAGCGGTTAATTAGCTCTGTAAATGCTACTCATTTACGGTCACTTGGTGATCCATCTGCCTTGGATTTCAGAGTTTTCAGAGACAATCTATGGTGAACCAGAAAAAAAAAAAACTGTCTGCTGCTGCCCTGCACACAAGGATATTGGTTGGTTCAGTGCCCATGTTGTCTCTGTGTCTTCTCATGGCTGTGCCTGCCTTGGAGATGAGGCCCAAGGCCAAAAGTGACTCACATGACTTACTTTGATTACATGTCCCAACGTCTTGGCAATCTAATAAGCATATTCTAATTTACTCTACTACTCCGAGTTGAGATCATTTTACGTTCGAAGGGAACTTTTTTTTGTTTCTTAATAAACACTTGCATTTACAAATGAATACACGGTCTCCTAAATATCCTGGGAGTTCAGTAAATAAAATAGTCTGTCGTCACTACTACCATGGATCTTCTATTATCCATCCATTTCAATAACGTACTTATATGCTAATTAATCGTGTTCGAGAAAAAATATGCTAATTAAGCATGAAAGCGGGGAAAAACAAGAGATGGACTGCAGGTGCCGCTTGACTGGATTCTTTGAGTTATATTTTGGGTGCATAATACATTAGAATATTAGACAGAAATGGCAGGTTTAAAATTTGCATTATCCTCGTCGATCAAGGGAATCCAACCTCGATTGCCATATCCACTTGCAGGTTTGAACAGTGATATACTACCCAATAGCTTATTCACTCTGTCCTAGTTATAAACCCACAGCATTAGGTCATATTACATCAGCACCGTGGTCAGTCACTAACGTTGGTTCCAATTACCAATGCCTCAAATCAACCAAGCTAGCACTATTCAAATGCATCTATCAGTCCCCCTTTTACTACCATTCCTTGCTGCTTCCCATAAGGAAGAACATTATCTATGTATAGACCAATCCTGCAGCCATGGACCACATCACTAGCTACTAGCTGATGTCCCTGCACTGCATCTGATCTAGAGTGTGTGGTGTGGACCAACAAGTGGTCATCAAGAAATAAATATAATCTTGCTACTGTACTAACAGCAAGGGGCCTTTGTGATTTGCTATGCATATCATCATGGGTGGGCGCTGAGCAAGGGAGCATTGTCTCGAGGACATATGCAAGAATGGATGCAGATGCAGCAGCCCCATGTGATGTGGGAGCCGCTCCGCTGTTGCTGCACTGCATGTTTGTGTAATGCTCATGTGCCTGTCTCGGTGAACAGCATTGGCCATGCTTGTAAACAGGCTAATCCTGGTGACCAAATGCACCTGCTAGAGATTATGACTGGGGTTTCCCTTTCGCAAGACAGATGAGCAAAATAGGCATGTAGACGAACATTACACTGGCGATTTTGTTCACTCCATGCTTCCCGGATAAGATAGCCAGCCATAGGCAGTGTTTTATTTGGACAGTTCTAAACTGACTGAATAATCCAAGGTTTTCAGATTAACCAGATGATTGCAACTGAAGGCAATGAAACAGTTAAGTACCACCACAACTGTTGCATCAGCATTGGTGTGACAGTGAAACCATGAGCCTTAACATCAGGGAACAGTAGTAGCAGAAGACACATGTACTACATATCAACTGCCATGTCTCCTACCTCTCCACATCATCTCAACAAGTGTCCTTGACCACCCTCAGACCCTCTGCAACAGCTCTGTGTACTATGTGTATGTAGGCAAGGACCATGGATTTCATCCATGGCACAAGACCAAGACCACAGCAACAGCAGATGCCACATTGCAGAAAGATTCCCTGCTGGCTCCTTTATTAACTAACCGCTGATGGGCAATGTCTGATGCAGCCACATGCCTTCACTGGATTCCTATGTAGTGCAGGGATTCCATTGGAAAAGATACTCCATTCACTTGAGCTGAGTCAGAGGCCTGTGCCATGGCAGCATGACCATTGCAAAGGCTTGTTTAGTTCCCAAAAAATTTTGCAAAATTTTTCAGAGTTCCCGTCACATCAAATCTTTAGACGCATGCATGAATTATTAAATATAGACAAAAATAAAAAATAATTGCACAGTTTGGTCGGAATTGACGAGACGAATCTTTTGAGTCTAGTTAGTCCATAATTAGATGATATTTGTCAAATACAAACGAAAGTGATACTATTTCTATTTTGTAAAATTTTTTGGAACTAAACAAGGCCCAAGTGTTGGTAGTGGCAAGGTGGGGTCCTCCAAGAGAGATGTGTGATGTCATCATGAGCCTCTCTGAAATCTGAATGGTGGTACTGGCAGTGTGTTGCTTATGGCTGCTTCCCATTGGACATCACACAGGGACAGGCAGAGCTGCTCATGTGGTCCTAAATCCTGCTTTTGCTAGATAATAGTATGTGGGGGCAGATTAGCTTATGTAACATACACACTAATGATTGTTATGGTTCTTGTGAGTGTCCTTGCTGTTTGGCAGTAACTTTTGTCTGTTTATATTACTTCAATTATAAAAGGGTAACTTCTAACATACATATGCAAAATAACTTCAAGGTGATAAATTTGTTCATGCACTGGTGTTAAAATTAAAATTTATTGCTCTATATGTAGCTCACGACTTTTTACCAGAAAAGTTCAGGAAATCTTTCAGGAGTCAGTACAGTTCTAAGAACGCAATCACCTTTCTAACACTAGCACACATCAGCCTACTGCAGTCTGCAGAGAAACTTTTCATGTGCAATAATTGCTGCAGTAAAATAGTGGTTAATAATCATAGAGTCCAAAACCTAGCCACTGATTGGGCATTTGATGATGTTTCATTACTGTTGTCGTGGCTACCAGCAGAAACATCACATTCACTTGCATTTACCTATTGCAATAATACTACACTATATCTACTGCAATGCATGAAAATATGGTGTGTTGTTTCCTTGATGTAGTAAAAAATGTTTTGAAAAATTCAAGGAGCTTGTACGTAAGCATCCTTGGGTTCTTATCGAATTATTGAGATGGAAATGTAAGGAATGTTATGCCAATATGTTAGTTACTAGTTAGCATTGTCGATGCTAATTAAGAATCAGTATTCTGTTTAGTGCATCTCTAGCTAGATTATCAGTATGCTAGGGCTACTAGGTATTAGATCTCCATTGTTGGCATTATATTGGCATGGGCTGTGTGAGCAATCATTCTCCACTCACTCAAGAACATGGCACATGCTCATCTCACTGGTAGCCAACAGTAAAAAGATGCCTTCAGATCATAGTACAGCAGCCCTAGCTACTACGAGTACCTCCCTGATGCAATGGAAGCAGAATGGAACAGGAGGGGAAGAACACAGCGCGCAGCTGAAATACACAAATGCTCTAGGAAGGAGGAGCCTGTGAAAATATGTACTCCTACACTCTACTAGTCTACTCGCCTCTTGAGAGTAAAAAAACTACTCCTATACTACTCCATAGAGATAGAGACCATTTACATTTGTTTCCAAAATTCTCTAGGCATGGATGGTCCTAGAGCAGGTGTAGCCCACCTCATGGTAGAGTATGAGCTATGTGAGCCCAGTGGACTCATGAAAAGCTGCATGTTCCCATGACGGTAAAAAGAAATGAGGAAAAGATGTCAGTGGTAGTATTCTGTTAGCCGTTCACATAGATGTGAGTAGCCTACCCTCTGACTGACTGACTGTTGGCCTAAGAGGAGGAATCACAAGCCCCATGTTCCTTCTGTTCACCATGATTGAAGCACAGCTCCCAATTACAGGCACGAGCTAGCTATCAGACAAAGAATATCGCCAGATTAAAAGCGGCTCTTGCATTGGGCCGGTGGTTAACTGAAAGGGTTACTGAGGGGGAATGGGATTATGTTAGGCTATAGCTAGCACTCTATATTATACTACTACTACTCTACTGCTACTCGTTGCCATCTCCAATGAAAAAGTTTGTTTTTCAGGGCACATGGATGAGGCATTAACCGTGCATTGACATTGACATTATATTGGCATGCGTGATGCATCTCTGGTGACCCTGATCACAATCACAAAGAAGTGTGTTCCAATGTTGCAGCTCGTTAAGCTATGCCTATCTTATCAGTAAGTTTCAGGGCATGTGTGCCCATGCTTGACAGCGTAGCTAGGCAATAATCTTGTATATATATTTTCTCTCTCCCCCCCCCCCCCCCCTCTCTCATAAATAACAAAAAGAACATGAAATCCGTTCGCTTGTCTTAGTAATTTTCTCTCACAATAAATCTATAAACAGTACTTTCAGTCATGGCTTTTTAGACACAGACTCGAAATAATATAATCTGGGTTCCAACTATTTTAGCCTTGTTAGTTCCAAAAAAAATGTTGCAAAATGGCAGTGTAGCACTTCTGTTTATATTTGACAAATATTGTCCAATCATGGACTAATTATGCTCAAAAGATTCGTCTCACAAGTTACGGGTAAACTGTGCAATTAATTATTATTTTTATCTATATGTAATGTTCCATGCATGTGTCGCAAGATTCGATGTGACGATGAATCTGAAAAATTTTGAAATTTTTTTTGGAAACTAAGAGAGTGTTTGGCAAGGCTCTTCACGAGGGGCTTCTCCAGATGAGCCAGAGCTATTTTGAAGAAGCTATAATTTATAGTTTTGCCAAAACGACTCCGATTTCTCTATATTTTACTTAAAAACAACTTCTTCAGAAAATGTTTGGCAAAACTTCTCTAGAGCAGAGGAGCTCCGATTCTATGGCCTTGTTTAGTTCCGAAAACTGAAAAGTTTTCGCAACTGTAGCACTTTCGTTTGTTTGTGGTAAATATTGTCCAATTATAGACTAATTAGAGTCAAAAGATTCGTCTCGTGATTTACAGTCAAACTGTATGATTAGTTTTTGTTTTCGTCTATATTTAATGCTTCATGCATGTGCCGTAAGATTCGATGTGACAGAGAATTTTGAAAACTTTTTGGATTTCGGGGTGAACTAAACATGGCCTATATAAACGAGGCCTTTGTAGAGGGGGGAATTCGACCAAATCCCAACACAAACATTGAATCAAGTGCTGTGCAGACTGGCGAGTGCATGCATGCATTCGAGGTGAATGCATCCACAGTGTTTTTGCTGACTTGCTGTTGCGTGTCATAAAGCAAGGCAAGTGCAATGAACTGTGTTGCATAGTATGATTAAGCACTGACAAGCGTCCTCTCAAAAACCAAAAACTTTTCAAAATTCTTCATCATATCGAATTTTACGGTACATGCATAGAGCACTAAATATAGATCAAAATAAAAACTAATTATACAGTTATCTATAAATCGCGAGACAAATTTTTTAAGCCTAATTACTTTATAATTGGATAACATTTATCAAATAAAAAATAAAATTACTATAGTGTCAAAATCCAAAAAACTTTTTAGATCTAAATAATACCTAAACTACTACTGATGGACTGTCACTATTGTCTGTAGCTGGTCTAAGGAGAGAGAAAGTGTTGCAAAGCTTTTAACGAATGTGGCAGAACAAAAAGTGAGTGAGAACATGGGAACATGGAAAAAGACAAGCATATGGTTTGTTTAGTTCACTTTAAAATTCAAAAACTTTTCGAAATTCTTCACCACATCGAATAACATTAAATATTGATAAAAAATAATTAATTATAAATTTTACCTGTATTTATAAGATAAATCTTTTACGCCTAGTTAGTTTATAATTAAATAATAATTATTAAATACAAACAAAAATACTACGGTATCAAAAATCTAAAAACTTTTTAACCTAAACCGGGCCCCTCTCTCTCTCTCTAAGCCTCTCTTGATGGGCGTAGAGGTACAGCAGTGACTGGCATTCACATTCACGGCACTGGCGCACCTAGGAAAACGTGAGAGTACAGTGACTCGTGTTAACAATTGTAAAGACAAGCGTAACGGCGCCCCCGTATTATTATACAGCAATTTGCAGGAGTTGTACATAATAGGTGCAACGGCTTCCCTGTTCATGCCATTTCATGGCAAAAAAAAAAAAAAAAAAAACGTACGCCCAGTGCTCCGTTGGACGACCAGAAGGATGCATGAGATCCTGATCCAAGGACGGCTCATTGTGTGCATGTGACCGGCCATATGTCATGATCATGACGGCTTGATCGATGCGCATGCATGAGATCAGTGGCACGTACGACCGGCCAGGTGTGCGTGAGATATCGATCGAGATCGTCGATGAGATCTGATCGAGGTAGAGACTCTGAGAGAGGCCGGCCATGCATGGCGGCTTTACAAAAAGCTAAGATGCTAGCAGGGCTATATATTGCTTTGTCCTGTGCCTCCTCGTGCACGTACACACACCGGCCGCGCATGATCCATGGCTTTTTTAGCGAGCAAGATCACAGCATGCATGCATGGATGATGCATCGAAAGGATGAGATGAGATCGGGATGGGATGGGAGGTGATGTAGTAGGAGCGGAAAGGCGAGGAAGACGCCAAGGGTGATCGTATATTCTTTTTTGTGTGTGTAATTAATTAAGGGGTACACGTGGGTGAGGACGTCACTCATCATTGGTCACGGTGGCTTAATTTGCTATGTAATGTTGAGGTGAGATGAGTCAGCTAGGTAGTTTCCTCTTAACCAAAAAAAAAATGCTTGGACATGGTCGCAAAAAGACTAGATAGGGCTCTCATTGCCTCCCTTAGAACTACACTCGCTCCGTCTCTAAATAACTACCGTTATGTCACTACTATATAAATGATTTTGCAAGATGGAGCCTTTTTATTAACATAAACGGTCACAAAATTTAACCGCCTCGTTTGATACCTACGATTAATAAAGGCGGACACTTTTTATTTACCAAGACGGTCACTCTTGCCCACCACCAAAAATAGATTTATGGAGACATGCATCTTAAAATAACTGTCTCAAAAAATAACCTTTTTTGGAGGCGGACGTTTTAAGATGCCCTCCATAAATCTATTTTCGGAGGCGGGCGCACTATAAGGCCCGCCTCCAAAAATACTGGAGTATAGCCAAAGCCCACAACCCACTCTCTAACAGGCTTATATAAATAGGGGAATTAGCGTTTTTCACCTCTCATTCCCTCACCTCTTTTGCACCTCTCTAAAAAGCGGCACGCTCTTTCCCCGCCCACTACGTTGCTCTCCCTCCGGTCTTCTTCTCTAGCTTGCCTCCCTCTCTTCCCGAAGCCGAGAGTTGCCTTGGCGATCGCGGCGACACGTGGTGGGCGGTGTGGCACGGGGCCGAGCGACGCAAGTCCAGCGAGGACGACGGTGGAGGTACGCACAACTCTACCCATCTCATTGTCTCTTCCGGTCTTCATCTCCCTCACTCTCCCCTCTCTCTCCCCTTGCAGATCTGGAGCTAGCACGGGGGGCAGGAGTCTGGTCACGTGAAAGGTCCAAATGGCTAGAGGGGGGTGAATAGCCTATTTAAAAATTCTACAAACTTCACTAAGCAAGTGAGTTAGTGAAACAAATAGCGAAGCAATTCTAGCACTAGCTTAACTAAGCTATGCAAGCCACCTATACAAACTAGTACAAGGCTAAACACTAAAGCACAACAACAAGAGAACTAAGCTAAACAAGCTACACAACTAGCAAGGTAAGCAAGTATGTAAAGAGAGGAGAGTGATTGTTATACCGACGTTGTAGAGATGAGATATATCCAATCAATCACGTACACAATTACAAGAGAGACCTCGGCAAGAGATGACACAAGATTTTTTACCGAGGTTCACTTGCTTCCCGGCAAGCTACTCCTCGTTGTGGCGATACACCCACTTGATGGATCACGAGCTAATTGGCAATCCAAAGCCAAACCCTCAGCGGGTGCCGCACATCCACTCACAAGATGGGGATCCTCCAAGCCACAAGCAATCCACTAGAGTAGCCAATTGCGATCTCCCGCGGGGAAGGCTCAAGAACCCCTCACAAATCACTTGGTGAGGCTCGAAACAATCTCCAAATACGAGCTCAACACCACCGCTGCTCCAAGCCGTCTAGGGCGTCGGGAAACACCCAAGAGTAACAAGAAATCCGCAGCAAACTCAAGAAACAAGTGCCACTAAATGCAACTCTCAAAGCAATGCACTTGAATCTCACTCAATCTCACTAGAATTAGCAATCAAGCAAGGAGATGAGTGGAGGGAGTATTCTCTAGCTCAATGTATGCCTCAAGTATTCAAATATGCAAGAGTGAACCTCCCAAAGCCGGCCACCAACTATTT
Source organism: Sorghum bicolor (assembly GCF_000003195.3). NCBI lineage: Eukaryota > Viridiplantae > Streptophyta > Magnoliopsida > Poales > Poaceae > Sorghum > Sorghum bicolor. The sequence continues at coordinate 64,720,171 of NC_012874.2, read as the reverse complement.
ATAAGCCCCTCAAAGAAACTAGCCGTTGGCTGTTTTTCACTAGGCTGAAAACGGGGGCACCGGACGCTGCTAAGTGAGCACCGGACGCTCGACTCCCTGCGTCCGGTGCACTGGAGTTGGCCACGTGTCCTCTTTGAATCTCGCGTGTCAGATCCTAACGGCTACCTGCAACACACCGGACGCTCTGCAAGTCCACACCGGACGGTCCGGTGCACACCGGACTCATGCGCAGAGAGTTTGTCAAACTCGCGACCTCACCGGACGCTAGGCACCGGACGGTCCGGTGCTCACCGGACTCGTGCGCAGAGAGGGTTGCAAAAACCCCTCACACCGGACGCTAACCACCGGACGCACTCAGAGACCGTCCGGTGCTCAACCCTAGCAGGGTCAAGCGCACCGGACTCTGAGGCCAGCGTCCGGTGCCTTCGCACTCAGCGTCCGGTGAGAAAACACTCCTGCGACTTCTCCAAATTTCCTACCGGCGCAATAGAAAATATACACTTATTTTTCTCAAAAGCGCCGAATCCCGCCTTGCAAGCTCGGCGGGAGGGAGAGAGCAACCCACACCCCTCTCAACCCTAGGAAAACCACCTCCTTTGCAAATGTGCTAACACCAACAAGTGTCTACCACCAAAGTGCACGTGTGTTAGCTTTTCACAAACATTTTCACCAAAGGAGTTAAGTTAGCACTTTACTAGATCCTAATGCATATGCTCAAGATGTAGACCTAGTAGCACTTGATTCGAGAGATGACCGTGATTTCCCCTCTTGATAGTCGGCTATCTATCCTAAACCCGGTCAATCACTTCTCTACTCATCTTAGACCGGCAAAAGTAAAACCCTATGTTTATACCTTTGCCTTGATAACTTTGCTCCTCGTCTATCACCATGATCTTCACTTCATGCTTCATCCCTTTGTGATGATGTGGCCACCTTTCCAAGCCACCATGCACCTTCATCACATATGTTGCTATGCCTAACTCAAATCACTTAAACTCAAGGCATTAGCAACTTGGTGTCATTAATTACCAAAACCAAACTTGGGCTTTCAATCTCCCCCTTTTTGGTAATTGATGACAACCATCACAAAGATATGAAATGAAATCATAATGAACTTGAATTGCTTGTCCAAAGCATTTTAATCATGAGACAAGGTTGGACAAACATTTCAATTTCGGTTTTGGTAGTATTAGCTCCCCCTACATATGTGCTTCCATGGGTTTGGTTCAAGTTTGCACATATGCATAAATTAGAGTTTTGGGAGATTTATTACTACCAAAATGATGCTAAGGTATATAGAATGGACCTTTGAAGCGTGATACTAATCGGAGTTGCCAATATACCATCCTTAGCACCAATGTAGCTAGACATACATCAAAAACTCAATATACCTCGTGAGATCACATTATATGTCTAGAAACCACAAGAAAATAAAATTTTATGCTAGAATTCAAAGCATCATTCAAGTTCTATTTCTAGCAAGCACCAAACAAACAAGAGTGGTGAATTTAACCTTGTAATGCAACACAACATTATGTTAGTGCACAATCAAATGCAACAAATGGTTCATGAGCTTGCTCCCCCTATTTGTGTGCTCAAGTATTAATTTAATTTTCCAAAAGTTATTTCTCCCCCAAAAGTTATCTCTCCCCCTTAAGCACTTTTCTCCCCCTTTATGACTTTATCTTTGTTTCTCTCCCCCTTTGTCATCAATGACCATAAAGGTTCAAATTTTAGTGAGAATTAAGTCAATCAATGTGAGGGTCAAATTGTGGTTCAATCTAGATCACTTGCCTAAGACATGTAATTCGGTTTGATCCAAGGACAAGCTTTTTCACACCTCACAAAGTATAAGGGTTATCTTGACCATGTTGAATTACACATCATAAGCTGATATTCTAGATTCAACACTAGGCTTGCAAGCTCACAAACATGCCATATGCTACCAATAGATCAATGAAACATAAAAGCAATAGTGGTACCATACATACATCAAAATCTTTTGATTTTCATGAATGAGCCTATTTGTTATGCAAACATGTCTATATGTTCTAATCTTGTCCTTAGCAAAGTATGAATGCTATGTCAACCAACTTTACCTTGCATTGTTGGAGGAGAGGCATGTCATATATATAAATGTGGGGGTGCACTCATCTCAAGTTGGAGAAGTCAAGTATGTTCAATTCATTTCTTAACTTGCAAAATCTCTTCTCATCAAGTGGCTTTGTGAAGATGTCGGCTAGTTGATCTTCGGTGCCAATGCTTTCAATGCTAATATCACCCTTTTGTTGATGGTCTCTTATGAAATGGTGCCTTATGTCAATGTGCTTGGTTCTTGAATGTTGAACCGGATTTTGTGTCATCTTGATTGCACTCTCATTGTCACATAGCAAAGGCACATTCTTGAATTTGATTCCAAAGTCATTCAAGGTAGCTTTCATCCAAAGCAATTGTGCACAACAACTACCGGCACTAATGTATTCGGCCTCGGCGGTTGATAGTGCAACACTATTTTGTTTCTTTGATGACCATGAAACTAGAGACCTTCCTAGCAATTGACAAGTGCCACTTGTGCTCATTCTATCAATCTTGCATCCACCATAGTCGGAGTCCGAATATCCAATCAATTCAAAGTTAGACCCCTTGGGATACCATAATCCAACATCATGAGTGCCCTTGAGATACCTCAATATTCTTTTGGTTGCCTTTAAGTGACTTTCTCTAGGTGAAGCTTGGTATCTTGCACATTTGCACACACTAAACATTACATCCGGCCTTGATGCGGTGACATAGAGCAAACTTCCAATCATGGACCGATATAGCTTTTGATCTACCATGTTGCCACTTGCATCACTACCTAATTGATCATTTGTGCCCATAGGTGTGCTCATTGGTTTAGCTTCTTGCAACCCAAACTTCTTGATCATGTCCTTGATGTACTTTCCTTGACTCACAAAAGTGCCATCCTTCATTTGCTTGATTTGAAGACCAAGGAAGTAACTAAGCTCTCCAATCATGGACATCTCAAATTCATTTGCCATCATTTTTCCAAACTCTTCACAAAAGTCTTGATTGGTTGATCCAAAGATGATATCATCAACATAGATTTGCAACACAAACAAGTCATTGCCTAGCTTCTTGGTGAAGAGGGTAGTGTCAACCTTTCCCATCTTGAACCCTTTAGAGAGAAGGAAATCTCTCAATCTCTCATACCATGCTCTAGGTGCTTGCTTCAAACCATACAATGCCTTCTTGAGCTTGTACACATGGTTGGGTTTCTTGTCATCTTCAAAACCGGGAGGTTGTTCAACATAAACCAACTCATTTATGTATCCATTGAGAAATGCACTCTTCACATCCATTTGATATAGCTTGATGTTGTGGGCACAAGCATAGGCTAATAATATTCTAATTGCCTCCAATCTTGCAACTGGTGCATATGTTTCTCCAAAGTCAAGACCTTCAACTTGAGTGTAGCCTTGTGCTACTAGTCTTGCTTTGTTTCTCACAACTACACCATCTTGATCTTGCTTGTTTCTAAAGACCCACTTGGTACCAATCACATTGTAGTTCTTTGGCCTCTCAACAAGCTCCCACACTTGATTTCTTGTGAAGTTGTTCAATTCTTCATGCATGGCATTTACCCAATCGGAATCCTTCAATGCATCTTCTATTTTCTTTGGTTCTTCAAATGAGACAAATGAGTAGTGCTCACAAAAGGATGCTAGCCTTGATCTTGTTTGCACACCACTTTGAATACCACCAATGACTTGATCTAATGGATGATCTCTTGCTATGCTTGTAGGTTGGAGTATTGGGAGTTGATTGCTTCCACTAGCTTGATCTTGATTTTGATCATCATCATGAGAGCCACTAGTACTTGCTTGATTTGTATCAATTTGTACTTCTTGATTGATCATGTGAATATCACTATCATCATCAACTTGCCTTGGCCTTATGTCACCAACATCCATATTCTTCATTGCATTTTCCAATTGATCTCCTCTCACATCATCAAGATTTTGAACTTCATTTTGAGATCCCTCGGTTTCATCAAACTCCACATCATGGACTTCTTCCAATGTGCCATTTGCCAAGTTCCAAACTCTATATGCCTTGCTTGTAGTGGAATAACCAAGTAAGAACCCTTCATCACATTTCTTCTCAAACTTGCTCAATCTAGTGCCTTTCTTGAGAATGTAGCATTTACAACCAAACACTCTAAAGTATGCAATGTTGGGCTTTCTTCCATTCAATAGCTCATATGGTGTCTTCCCAAGCTTCCCATGGCAATAGAGACGGTTGCTACAATAGCAAGCCGTGTTGATAGCTTCACTCCAAAATGAATGGCTAACATTGTATTCACTAAGCATTGATCTAGCCATATCAATCAAGGTTCTATTTTTCCTTTCAACTACACCATTGGATTGAGGAGTGTATGTTGGAGAGAATTGATGTCCAATGCCAAGATCATCACACAATTCTTCAATTCTTGTGTTCTTGAATTCACTACCATTGTCACTTCTAATCTTCTTGATAGTGGTTTCAAACTCATTTTGCACCCTCTTGACAAAAGATTTGAATAGATCACAAACATCACTCTTGTCATAGAGGAAGAACACCCAAGTGTATCTAGTGTAGTCATCTACTATCACAAATCCATACTTGTTGCCACCAATGCTAGTATATGTTGTTGGCCCAAATAAATCCATGTGCAATAGCTCAAATGCCTTTGATGTGCTCATTTCACTTTTCTTGGGATGTGCATTTCCAACTTGCTTTCCGGCTTGACAAGCACTACATGGTTTATCCTTCTCAAAGGTGACATCCTTCAAGCCTCTAACTAAGTTATGCCTCAATAGTTTGTTCAATTGTTTCATTCCAACATGACCAAGCCTTCTATGCCACAACCAACCCAAACTTGATTTGCTAATTAGGCATGATGTCAATTGAGTGTCACTATCATCGAAATCAACCAAGTATAAGCTACCATGCCTAAATCCTTTGAATATCAAGTTTGATCCATCAACACTAACAACCTCAACATCACCACTTTCAAAGATGCACTTGAAACCAAGGTCACAAAGTTGTGCAATAGACAAGAGATTGAAATCAAGGCTTTCAACTAGCAACACATTTGATATGCTCATGTCATTTGAGATAGCAATTTTACCAAGCCCCTTGACCTTGCCTTTCTTGTTGTTACCGAAGGTAATTGAATCAAAGCCACCATTTTGACTAGTATCAATTGATTTGAACATACAAGACTCCCCGGTCATATGTTGAGTGCACCCACTATCAAGCACCCAATGCCTTCCACCGGCTTTGTAATTGACCTACAAGACAAGATCAATTCTTTTTAGGTACCCAAACTTGATTGGGTCCTCCAAGGTTAGCAACTAAGCTCTTTGGTACCCAAATGGCTTTCTTCTTTGAGCCCATCCATGGTGCACCAATGAACTTAGCATGAACACCTTTTGTATCCTTGGTAAGTACATAGAAAGAATTAAGCTTAATTGAGGATACATTAGCTTTGGGTTTCTTGTTCATGCATTGTTACTCTCTATGTGACCAACTTGCTTGCAAGCTTTGCAATACCGGCCATTTGTCTTCACAAAACTAGTCTTGTGAGGAGCAAAGGCGGACTTGCCTTTCTTGGGGTTATAGCCCAATCCCTCTTTATAGAGAGAAGCTCTTTGGCTACCCAAGCACATAAGCAAGCGGTCCTCACCACCATAAGCCTTGGCTAAGGTGTGATTGAGCTCCTTTACCTCCTTCTTGAGAATTTCATTCTCAACTTTTAGTGTGGTGTCACATGTGAAACCATCACTACTAGATGAGGATGATGTAGGTGTGCTACATGAAGGGTTAGTAGAAGCAACAACAATAGGCTTACTTAAGATATCACATGTTATGCCTATGTTGCAAGTTTTAGCTTTCTCAATTTTAGTTGGCTCATTTTCACATTTATTAACTAGAGAGGAATGAGCTTCTTCAAGCTTAGTGTGAGCCTTTTGAAGCTTCTTATGGTCTTCCTTTAGACTCTCATAAGATGCTCTAAGCTCATCAAGTTCTTGCTCAAGGGTTTTCTTATCCTTAAGCAAAGCCTTGCACTCCTTTCTAGTTTCTTTATAGTGATGAGTGCAATCTTCTAGCATAGTGATTAGTTCATCTTTAGTTGGTTCATCATCATCACTATCACTATCACTATCACTAGCATGGTCACTCTCATCATCGGATGATACCTTAGTGGCCTTAGCCATGAAGCATGATGGAGTGTCGAAGATGGAGCTCTTTTCTTGAATTGCAATACTAGCATGTGCCTTCTTCTTGGTGCTCTCATCATCACTTGAGGAATCATCACTATCCCAAGTTGCAACATGGGCATCACCCTTCTTCTTGTTTGAGCCTTCCTTCTTTTCTTGCTTCTTCTTTTTCTTCTTTCTTTCCTTCTTGATAGCATCTTCATCATCACTATCATAAGGACATTTGGCAATGAGATGATCCTTGCTATGGCATCTAAAGCACCTAATGGAGTGGTCATTCTTCTTGGAGGAGCTCTTCTTCCTTCTTGCCCGATAGCCCTTCTTCTTCATAAACTTGCCAAATCTCTTGACAAGAAGAGCCATCTCCTCATCTTCATCACTATCACAAGAGCTTGCTTCTTCTTCACTTGATGATTCTTGCTTGGCTTTGCCCTTGGATGTGGAGGCCTTGAATGCCACACTTTTCTTCTTCTCATCATCTTTGTTCTCACCATCCTTCTTTTTCTTCTTAATCAACTCATCCTTCTCATCATCTTCTCTATAAGCATCATCGGTCATCACTTCTTGGAAGACTTGTTGGGGAGTTGATTCACTAAGTGTTGTCTTGACTAGCACGGTGATCAATGTGTCAAATCTCTTGGGCAAGCTTCTCAAGAACTTCATAGAGAATTGACTATCCTTCACTTCTTCCCCAAGTGCCTTGAGCTCATTTACAATAACTTGTAACCGGTGAAACATCTCCGGCACACTTTCATCTTCTTGCATCTTGAAGCTTGAGAACTTTTCTTGGAGGATATATGCTTTGGCGGTCTTGGTTCCCTTGGTGCCCTCAAATGTTTCTTCTAATTTTTCCCATGCATCATGAGCAATTACAATGTTCTTGATTTGCTCAAAGGTCTTGTCATCAAGAGCTTCATGAAGAGCACTAATTGCAATATCATTGCATTGTAGCTTCTTCTCTTCAACCGGTGTTGGTGCATTCTCATTTGCAACTTCAAACTTTGTTTCGGTCACCTTCCAAACCTCTCTATTGATTGACTTAAGATGAGCGGTCATCTTGACCTTCCAATATGCATAATTGGTGCCATCAAAGAAAGGTGCCTTCTTGGTGTTGTTGATATGCAAACTAAGAGCCATTTCTTCACCGAAGTTTGTTAAGCCTCAAATAAACGGTGCCTCGGCTCCGATACCACTTGAAAGGTCCAAATGGCTAGAGGGGGGGTGAATAGCCTATTTAAAAATTCTACAAACTTCACTAAGCAAGTGAGTTAGTAAAACAAATAGTGAAGCAATTCTAGCACTAGCTTAACTAAGCTATGCAAGCCACCTATACAAACTAGTACAAGGCTAAACACTAAAGCACAACAACAAGAGAACTAAGCTAAACAAGCTACACAACTAGCAAGGTAAGCAAGTATGTAAAGAGAGGAGAGTGATTTTTATACCAACGTTGTAGAGATGAGATATATCCAATCAATCACTTACACAATTACAAGAGAGACCTCGGCAAGAGATGACACAAGATTTTTTACCGAGGTTCACTTGCTTCCCGGCAAGCTACTCCTCGTTGTGGCGATACACCCACTTGATGGATCACGAGCTAATTGGCAATCCAAAGCCAAACCCTCAGCCGGTGCCGCACATCCACTCACAAGATGGGGATCCTCCAAGCCACGAGCAATCCACTAGAGTAGCCAATTGCGATCTCCCGCGGGGAAGGCTCAAGAACCCCTCACAAATCACTTGGTGAGGCTCGAAACAATCTCCAATTACAAGCTCAACACCACCGCTGCTCCAAGCCGTCTAGGGCGTCGGGAAACACCCAAGAGTAACGAGAAATCCGCAGCAAACTCAAGAAACAAGTGCCACTAAATGCAACTCTCAAAGCAATGCACTTGAATCTCACTCAATCTCACTAGAATTAGCAATCAAGCAAGGAGATGAGTGGAGGGAGTATTCTCTAGCTCAATGTATGCCTCAAGTATTCAAATATGCAAGAGTGAACCTCCCAAAGCCGGCCACCAACTATTTATAAGCCCTCAAAGAAACTAGCCGTTGGCTGTTTTTCACTAGGCTGAAAACGGGGGCACCGGACGCTGCTAAGTGAGCACCGGACGCTCGACTCCCTGCGTCCGGTGCACTGGAGTTGGCCACGTGTCCTCTTTGAATCTCGCGTGTCAGATCCTAACGGCTACCTGCAACACACCGGACGCTCTGCAAGTCCACACCGGACGGTCCGGTGCACACCGGACTCATGCGCAGAGAGTTTGTCAAACTCGCGACCTCACCGGACGCTAGGCACCGGACGGTCCGGTGCTCACCGGACTCGTGCGCAGAGAGGGTTGCAAAAACCCCTCACACCGGACGCTAACCACCGGACGCACTCAGAGACCGTCCGGTGCTCAACCCTAGCAGGGTCAAGCGCACCGGACTCTGAGGCCAGCGTCCGGTGCCTTCGCACTCAGCGTCCGGTGAGTGTTTTCTCACTGAGAAAACACTCCCGCGACTTCTCCAAATTTCCTACCGGCGCAATAGAAAATATACACTTATTTTTCTCAAAAGCGCCGAATCCCGCCTTGCAAGCTCGGCGGGAGGGAGAGAGCAACCCACACCCCTCTCAACCCTAGGAAAACCACCTCCTTTGCAAATGTGCTAACACCAACAAGTGTCTACCACCAAAGTGCACGTGTGTTAGCTTTTCACAAACATTTTCACCAAAGGAGTTAAGTTAGCACTTTACTAGATCCTAATGCATATGCTCAAGATGTAGACCTAGTAGCACTTGATTCGAGAGATGACCGTGATTTCCCCTCTTGATAGTCGGCTATCTATCCTAAACCCGGTCAATCACTTCTCTACTCATCTTAGACCGGCAAAAGTAAAACCCTATGTTTATACTTTTGCCTTGATAACTTTGCTCCTCGTCTATCACCATGATCTTCACTTCATGCTTCATCCCTTTGTGATGATGTGGCCACCTTTCCAAGCCACCATGCACCTTCATCACATATGTTGCTATGCCTAACTCAAATCACTTAAACTCAAGGCATTAGCAACTTGGTGTCATTAATTACCAAAACCAAACTTGGGCTTTCATCACGGCAGATCCAGATCTAGTCATGGCGGGTCTAAATCTGATGACCGTGAGGAGCCTCGAGCCTGGTGGCGACAGCATGGACACAACGATTGTGGGCTCAATTGGACTCAACAACGGGTTCGGTTGGTCTTGCTCGCCTTTTTTTTACTTTTTTGAAAATTGAATAATGGAGGCGGGCCGCATGAGGCGCTTGTAATCGTTTATGTATTAACTGTGACAGGAAAAATAATTGCCTCCATAGGTCACGGATTAACCGTGACCTTCCATTGGAGGCGGGTGCAATGCTTGCCTTCTTTAATCTAAAACGCCCGCCTCCAATAAGCTTAGTGTACTAGTGGGTGTGCGCTTTTGACTTGATTTTTAGGGAATATGTGCAACATTTGTATCTGCAAATAAATTTATTAAAAAAAATAAATTCAAAGATCTTTACAATGATACTAATTATGTACCTACATGTTAATATTTTTAATATCTATATATTTAGGTAAAGTTATTTCTCGGGAAACACAACGATAGATATTTAGAGACACATGGAGTATATATAGTAAATTTGAGCTAGATGGTGTAAACTTCTTATGAATGAAAATGGACTGATAGTAGCATTCATTCCTTTCAGTAACATTTGAGCTACTTGTGAAATTTTGCAAAAGAAAAAGAAACGGAAGATGTGTAGAGATGGTATGATGAAATTCATCAGCACTCCCCAAACCCTAAAGGCTGGCTATCTCTTAGGATTTGTAAATGTTTGAATTTATTGGATTGTAGCCCCCTTATGAAATTATCAAACACATTCATGTGTTCCTAATTACTAGTGCAAAGGTACTTTATTTACCGTCTTGAACTTTAATTCCGAATCTGTAATAAGTTTTAGTTATGTTGTTGTAATGAGTTTTAGTTAAACACATTCGTGTTGTTGTAAAAAGTGCAAATGGACTAATTATATATAGTAAATTTGTAAATGACCTAAAAAAGTGCAAAGGCCAAGTAGATTCATTAGAACCATTATATAATTAAATGACCTAGATCTCAAACTAATTATGAATTGAATGATGATGGATCTCTTGATGAGTTGAATGTATCAGCGGTTGATCCATTCAGAACGAGCCAAGCGTGGCCATCAAATGCATGTGCAAAACTGGTGCATGATCCAGATAGATATGGAAATTTCAAGCTTGAACCGGGTGATGGTGACACCAGTGTTGCCATCCGTGTTCAGTTGCCTACACTTACCTCACTATAGCATTAGCATAGCAATATAATGGTCCAGACAGAAGAGAAGTGAAGGCAAGTAGCACGACCGTGTCGACGTGCGTGCATGGGTACATGCATGGAGGGGTAGCATATAGGCCATGCATGCACGAGAAGGCTAAATTAGAGAGCTCTCACATCACGCTACTGCAGAAAATCCCATCCATGATTCCATGGCGCTTCTTTTAACCTGATGTAGAAGTCTGACACTAATCATGGATGTCCTATTCGCTTGAGCTTATTTGCAGTATTTTTTTTCTTATAATAAATCTAATGAACAATACTTTCAATTATATCTTTTCTTAATCAATGTTCATATATTGAGCAAAACACAATATATATCCTTTTGCACACACTAATTTGCAGAGGGTGACATATAGTGGCTTCGAGACAAGCGTGGCCGTCAAAAAGGCATGTGCAAAACTGGTGATCGAGATAGATTTGGAAGTTTCAAAGCTTGGACTGGATGATTGCGAAAGTTTCAAAGCTTGGACTAGATGATTGCGACACCACTGTTGCCATCCCATCCCCATCCGAGCTTAGTTGTCTGTACCACGCTAGAATAGCTAGCTGCATAGCAACGAGGCAGAAAGAAGATGAGGAATTGAAAGCATATACGACGTTCTTCGACGGAATGCATGCATGGAGGGGCCCTATAGATTTCCATCTGGCACTAACACGATGGGCCGGCCCGAGCACGACACTAAAAAGCACGGTCCAGGCACGGCACGACACGGTGGTAGTGCCGTGCCTGGGCCGCAACTTCGGCCCGCAGTGCCGGCACGGGCACGACACGATTAATAGACTGGCACGACGCTGGCACGATTATTTCCATCATCTGATGCTTTGATGATAGATCATGACCATTGAATGTATTCTGAGTCATGTATATAAGCATCACACAACACTTTCAAACCTTAACTCCCTAGTCGGCGGCGCAGACACATCTTTGTTGCGGCCACTCTTTCTCCCGCCTGACTATACGACAGCGGTAGCGCTCATCTTCTCCTTGAGACAGGGCGCAATGAGCTTCTCGACTTCTCCCAAAGCCACGGGCCGGCACGGGCACGATGGGCCACAGTGCCTATCGGCACGGCACGACACGGTTAAAGAGCCATAGTGTCGTGCCTGGGCCGAGAGTTTGGCACGATGGCCCGAGACGGCACGGCACGATAGACATAGTGCCGCATAGTGCCGTATAGTGCCAGGGCCGGGCCGCCTGTTTGGCCAACTATAAGGGGCCCATGCATGCATGCACGAGAGAGAAGGCTTGGGCACCAATCAGATTTCACATCACCACATGCAAAAAAAAAAAAAGAAGTTAGATTTGGGTCCATGCAAACTTTTCTAGCTTTTCCTTGGCTGTTTTTTTTTCTCCTCCTTTTTGTGTACGTTTGGGGTGAAAGGTGGCCTTCGCATTGGGAAATGAGAGCTAGGAATACCCGTACCTTGCGTGAAACACGCCAAGGTGCTAGTGGCATGGTGGGGGCTTGCCAGCTAGTAGAAGCAATCGTTTTTTTTCTTTCTCGGATCTCCATTTAGGCCTTGTTTACTTCCACCAAAAAATCCAAAAATTTTCAAGATTTCTCGTCACATCGAATCTTTAGACTAATGTGTTGGAGTATTAGATATAGATGGAAATAAAAACTAACTACACCGTTTAGTCGAAATAGACGAGACGAATATTTTGAGCCTAGTTAGTTTATAATTGGACAATAATTACTACAAACAAACGAAAGTGCTACAGTGTCGCGAAATTTTTCACTTCACCAACTAAACATGGCCTTAGCCCAAGGCTTTGTTTACTTCCACCCCAAAACCAAAATTTTTCAAGATTCCTCGTCACATCAAATTTTTAGACACATGCATGGAGTATTAAATATAGACAAAAAATAAAAATTAATTACACAGTTTGGTTGGAATTTACGAGACGAATCTTTTGAGCCTAGTTATTCTATGGTTGGACCATAATTACCACAAACAAAAAAAAATGCTACAGTGTTACAAAATTTTTTGCTTCAAGAACTAAACACGGCCCAACACAACACATAGGGGGTATTTATGCTCCGACTCTGGCTCGGATACCGAAGAAGCTAGAGCCAGAGTAGAACCGCCAAAACACAACTATGTCCAGAGAATGGTTTCCACTCTTCTGTTATCTCCAGAAGCGCTATACAATCTCAGTCTTCAAATTCAGTAAGGAAAAAAATACAATACACATCATAGGTTTTTTTTTCATTTCCTAAATAGTAGAACTGGCAACTGTACTGTAACATGAAAAGGTTACCGAGGTACTCCCTTTATTCCATAATATATATAAGATATTTTGGCTTTTCTAGATACATTATTTTTACTATGTAATCCCTCCATCCTAGTATATAAGACATAGTGTAAATCTAAGTGCATAGCAAAAGGCATGAATCTAGAAATGTCAAAACGTGTATACTCTGGAACGGATGGAGTTGTATATAAGATGGATTCATGGGTCACTGTCTCAGATACTGCGAGGGCATCATGAGGGGACACGAATTTTGAGAGCTAAGATTATCTCCAACAAATGTGACTCAAATAGAAGAACTATTTCGTTCTTTGAGTCACCTACAGTAAAAAGATTGTGGCAGAACCTCCTGAATTAAGTGGCCCACATGCACCCATCATTGTCTCAAAGACTTCTGATCAGCGTGCACGAGTTCCAAATGACTCAAGAAGTCTGTCGGGTGTCCTCGGGAAACCCGAATCATCCACGTTTTAACTCATACAGGATCAACATGGAGTTACCACAACATTACAACATTTGTTACAAAAATAACTTACATCAGAGTGCGGAAGATTTATAACTTAATTTACAACATATGATGAAGTACAAACTTAACTAAATTTTCAAAAGGTGTGTAGAGTAGCGAAAGCATCTTAGGTGAAGCTTCTAAGGTAGAAGAGGTGGATAAATCATGTCGCGCCCACCGACATGACCTCCATAAGCAGTCTAAGTCAGCACCTGCAACAGGGGTTATAAAACCCTGAGTACAAAAGTACTCAACAAGACTTAACCGACTAGAAAAGAGGTGAAGACTCAGGTATGCAGGCTATAGGGATTCAAGGTAAAGATTTATCAAGATAAGGCATTTCTTTTGCATAAAAGCTTACTAAGAGTAAAACCTACTTTCAAGTTTTAACTCAAGATCATCATTTATGACTAATCAAAACTATTATCAAACTTTCATAAGCATACCACCTCTTTCTCTTACCAAAGATCCATTTATTACTACGATGATGGTGTGAGGATTGAGGCTCCATATCCGAGGAAACACGGCGATTCGAATCGATTAAACCCAGCTGGGGATTCAGTACCACACGACATATGTAGAACTTAATCTTGCATATGTCAACCTTTTCTATAGATCCTCCCATACAAGAACGGGTCCAGCGTCACCCGAGAGTACAGTACACCACCATCCTACAGCCAATCTAGATGTTTCCCGGTCATCTCAGATCCGTAAGGTGGGTACACGCTACTCTCGCCATCTCTCCACTCCCAGTACGCGGTTAGCCGTTCTCAAGTATCGAAATAGCTATAGGTAAGGCTTACCACCGCATGTGGGCTGTACTCAAAGGTCTCAATCACAACAGGCCAACAACGGTACGGTCCTTAATCGACACAGTTGGAGACACTACTTTAAGACTCCATTCTTAAAGCAAGTCCACCGACCGGTCTCAAGTTGAACATTATTGACCTTAAAAGTATTCCACAACAACCCTTCAAACTTTCTTATTTGAAAACTTATCTAATAAGCAGGGCTAAGCATACTAAGTATTTTCATAAAACAAGTATCAAGGTTAATATGGAAATCATCAAGGTAGGTAATGCAGCAAATAGGATTCACTCAACTCCTACTCACCTAATGCATCATATTAACTCAAGTGATATAAATAACTTTATGAAAATACAAGGATAGGGTTTGATGTCCGGGGCTTGCCTTGGTGGGAAGGGAAGTCCGACAACTCAGAAAAACCAGGAAAACCAGCTGGATCCACAAACTCAGAAGCAACCCACTGAGGATCAGATTCCTCCGGAGCGTAGTCTACACGTAGAAGTGCATATGCATGATCAATGAGATGCTCATGACATGATAAAGACAGGTTACATGTTCTTGGATGATAACAACAAACATAACTACCTCGAGTACAACTTACCTTCACGGTATAGAAACAACTAACTTAGCTATCAAAACATAGATTACTACTAAGCAAATTTTATCATCTTCATTAAGTAAGGTTGTGTAGTTATCAGACAACAAAGATCATTTATATGAAATAATCCATAACCAGGGAGCATATCATGCTAAGCAACCACTGGTTGTCAATCAATCCCAAAGATCAAACAAAACCTAAAATGATTAGGTTTTCTATTTCTTTTAATCAATTCTTAATTAAATATTAATGGCAGTAATTAAGTATTAACATCAAACAATAATTAAATGCCAAAGGTCATTAAGATTGATGACCTCAGGTCATCACACAATCCCAAAAGCACTCAAATTCTAATTTGGAAATTAAGCTACTCATTATTTAAGTAAAGGCTAGCTAAAAAAACAATCAACTCTATTAGCACACATAACCAGGACAGCAGCAAACACACAACTTCATTCAACCATAATTAGAGATCCAAGCATCCAATAAAGGTGATATTAGACTTTCTGGAAAGCTTATATAATTTTCTACAACTTTGTTACTATCTTCGAGAACTGATTTAATAGATAACATGGCCAAACAGTATGAATAAACAATTCTGTCCAGACCTTGGACAGAATCAGACATTAAGATTCATACATCTATAACCAGAGTTCTAGATCATCAAAATTCATGATCCATAACATTTTGGAAAGCTTATGAAAATTACTACAATTCATCTTCTATCATGAAAGCATGATTCATAAGTTTAGTAGGTCGAAATTGCACAACTACAGAAACTGATCCAGGATTTGACAAAAAGGAACCATTTCTGAAACTTAAATTTAAACAGGCATAACTCAGAAACTATAGAGCCAAATGCCACCAAAATTTAACACCAGGTAGATACATGAATTATATACAACTTTGTTATAGACAAGTTTCACATCCAACATTATCTGCCTAGAGCAATTCATAATGTTCCAAAAACTATCGAGAAACCACTAACAATTAAATTATAGAGAAATCATATTTCATTTATGTTCCAAACTTGAATCTGGGCAAAACCCAGCTCACCAACAGTTGAAATACATCAAAGAGATACTAGAAAACATCATAGCCATCCCTAAATAAATACATTTCATGTCTTTATTAATTTATTTAGATAAATAGACTAAGTAATAACCATATATCAAAAGTACACAGTAAATTCTGAGAAAACTACAGAAGCTCATACATGTTCTCTAAAGTCTACTGTATAAATTTCATGCCATTTGGATAAGTATAGCAATTTCTATGAAAAAGATAAATTTCCATCACAAGGAAGCATGTAACAGCAAGATAAATAAGAAACTCAACATTTTATACAAACACATAGCTAAATTATGTATCTATATGTTATAACAACTTCATATAAAGGTAGAGGAACCATATTTTACATTTATTCCTTTTTAGTTTAATTGTAAACTATTTAATAAGCACTACACAAGATAAATCAATAACTTAATCATATGTCATCCAATGAATCTAAAAACTTAACCACAGCACACACACATAATCATTAGTCTACCATAAAAGTTTCATCTTAAAATAAACTATACAGCAAAAGATATGAATTTCTTCCTTTTAAGCATAATTAAAAGACATAATTCATAACTAATTATTTTACTATAAAACATGGTCAGTTTCATATTTTTAATAAAAATTAGACATCTCAAGAAGCACAACAAAATTTGGTTCACCAAAATTGGAGCTACCAAACTCCAGATATGAATTTCCAAAGATTCAACAAAACATCTACAAACAAGTCCTTATAACACTATTCACCTGAGTCACAGTTTGTGCAATTAGACCCCTGGAGAACATCAAATTGTCGTGCGAAGTCCCTGGCTGCGAACTGAAAACAGAGGAGCTCACCGGAGATCGCAGTTTCGGCGTTGGGGTGATCGTCGGCGGCAGTGGAGCAGCGGGGGAGTTCACCTGGACTCACGCACACCCTCTGGTTCCCTCTACTTGGCCAGAGGTGGTCTGTGGAGGCATGGCCACGTGAACAGCGACACCGGCGGAACTCTGGACGGGGCTTAGGGGAAAACGTGGCGCTCCGGCTGCCGGGAAGGCGAGGAGAAGAGTTGGGGAGCATCGGGGACTCAGCACGACTTCGTCAAGCTGCTCAGAAGTGGTGGAGAAGCACAGAGGAGGGCTGGCCACGGTGGCGAGGTTGCGGCGGCGTTTCTGCCGACTCCGGGGAAGAAGAGAGCCGACCAGGGAATTGGAGAGGGTTGAGCATGTTTGAGTGGACGCTATCGCGTCGCAAGAGGATGGCGGAGCTGCTGGTCCTCGATAGAGAGTGTGGGCGGCGTGTTATGGTGACGACGGCAAAACACGGCGGCGGCAGTTAACAGGAAGAATGGCGGCTTGGGTTTAGTGGATGAGGATGGCTCCAGTTGAGGTCGAGACAACAAGCAAGCAGGTAGCTGCGTGGGCTCTCATGCAGAGTGCCAGCGCGAGCTCAGCAGCGCCACGGAGCGGCGTTGGCCACCGACGTTGGTCGGTGCACTGTAGCAGTGTCTATCCCCTTCACTGGTTTTTTTTTTAAATTACTCTCAAAATTTGAATAGAAGTCAAATTTCTGCCAAAATAAAACTTGTTCAGAATTTTGAATGCTACAAAACATATTTAAGGGTCCAAGGCTGATTTTAAATAGAAAGGGACGAATTTGAGCCAAACAGTTTGAAATTCAAATCTCAAATTGGGAAAAAAATTCCAATTTTGAATTGGGGCAGATTAGAAATTCCAAAATTACTTTTGATTTTCCGAAACAACTTGAAAAATTCCCAACATGAAAGTTGTTTAAATTTTTGAGATCTACAACTTTTATGTTGGCCACTTTTCAAGATTCCAAATAGATTTTGAATTGGGGATTCAAATTGGAAAAGGGGACAATTTCTGGAAATCTGTATTTTCAAAATTACTTTGAATTTTGTACTGAAACTTCAAAAACTCAAAACACCAAAGTTGTACATCTTGACAAGATCTACAACTTTGCTTTTGAACTCAACCTCAAATTTTGCTTAGTTTTCAAATTGCACCAAAGGGGGCAAAAACTGGGGTTGAAATTAGGGGTTTTTCTTAGCTATTCCCTTACCACCCTCCTTAGCTAGGGATTAAACAACCATCACAAGCATGATAAACACACTTTAATTTCCTAAGCACAATCAACCAAAATAAACTTATTTTTAAGTTGATGCATAATGATGTGCTCAACAATTATGCTTTGCAATGCTTATGATGACATGATCCAGTTTTAGTATTCGTAACATCAGGGATGTTACAAAGATAAGACACCTAAAACTTGCCTCTCCCAACAGAGGAGGCAAAAAAGGCAAAAGGGTCACGCCTGGACCCTGGGATGGTCTAGCGGCACCACCTAGGAGCTGGCCGACCGGCAGCAGCTGAAGCATGGAGCAACAGTGTCACGAGCTGGTGAAGAATCCGGGGATGGGGAGCTCCGACCGTTGGCGTCGAAGTAGCACCATTGAGGCTCTCTCTCTCTCTCTCTCTCTCTCTCTCTAACCCGTGATCGGTGTGATGGCGGGACGGGTTGGCAAGGGCTCCGTGGTGGCCGGCACGAACATACAGTGGCGTCGAGCGGTAAGCCCGGAGGATGTGGTGGCGAGGCTGGCTAGCCAGGGATCCATACTTGTGAAGCCTGGATGATGGCGCCGACGACGGAGCTTTTCCAGGTACGGTTGTGCAGCATGATTGATTTGGGTCAAGAAGAGAGATGGAGTGGGAGGACACATTTTTGGGTTCCCAGTCGACTCCGACGCAAATTGTGTCCTTGGTTTGCCTACTCTGTTGGACCATGAATTTTTCACCTCAAGCAACGGGGATGACCCATTTTTGGGTTTGGGTGTCG